>NC_088717.1:5851071-7116428 GCF_963576615.1 Watersipora subatra
GTCAACCTTTAAATACATGAAAAACTAATCCAACAGCTATTTTAATCCAACAATATTAGTAACAAATAAATATACACCCTCGTGTTAATTAACCATAGCAGTCAAAGGTGGGAAACAATAATGATATCTCCAGAGAAGTTATGTAATATCAGATGATATTTTCAGATGCATAATAAAGATATATTACTACACAACTGATTTATTCAGCTAAATTTTCTGCATCGTTTACGCAGGTAGAAGTAAGTAGCAAGAACTAGTCATAATTCTTTTTGTAACAGTAGGTAGCATTTGGTTTCAGTCATATTTAGGATGAGAATTATGAACAGCTATACTTTGATGGCTAAATTTTCTTTGTTGAATCTCTGGATTTTTAATTAATATGTAAATATAATTATTAGAAACACAAAGAGCTGTACATATAAAATGTACTAAATCGATTTGAAGCATAGACTCACCGGTATATACAATAAACTCGACTAAAGTAAATCACAGCCTTATCAAACCTTCTCAGAAAACCCCATAGAGTTACCATAGCAAGAAATAACTGTATAATAATAATACACTAATAATAACAACAATAATAATAACATCAATAAGCATAATATCACAAGAATCAAATATCTATGAATGTCGCTAGTCAGTAGATAAAAATACTTCCAACTAGAGTAACACAACTTGATGAAAAGGCCTAATCATGGAGCTACCTTCTAAGGCTTCTACTCCATCTAGTTGTGTCAGCAGTTGATTGACGACTCTGTCGGTAACTCCTGTGCTGTCGTGGCCTCTCCGTGGTGCCAATGACTCGAATTCATCAAAGAAAAGAATGCATGGGCTGACATCCTGCGCTCTAAAACCATAATTTGTTCATATCGAAACTAGTGTGAGCATGAATGAGATGAAAATCATTTTTCTTAATATGTAGGCAATAGCATCAGTGCTCTGGAGGATCATAATAAATTGTCTCTGTACAGTATTCTGTAGCCTCAGAGTACTCTATTAGCTATGAAATGCTAGGTTAGGGGCTCTTTAGAACCTCAACAGATGAGGAGTGAAATATCACTGCATATAAGATTTAGAACTGGCCTCAACAACCTGCATTTGAACCATCAGCTAGTTACTATTACTGTAGGACTAACATTATCTGATCACATATACTATTAACATTACATAGTTACAGATATTATTAATACTATCTGGTTACATATATCATTAACACTACCTGGTCCCAGATACTGTTAACATTACATAGTTGCAGATATTATTAATATTACCTGGTTACATATATAATTAATACTACCTGGTCACATATACTATTAACATTACAGATATTATTAATATTACCTGGTTACATATATCATTAAAACTACCTGGTCACAGATACTATCAACATTTTGTAGCTACATATACTAAGGCATTAAGTTCATTTATCATGTTTAAACTTAGATAATAATGTTTTCAAACAATAAAAATATAACATAACATAGACAGGAGTCAGCCAATCAGGAGACACAACCAGTGTGTTTATTGAAATCTCTTGGTCGGTTAACTTTCTATCGTGGCACCATAAAAAAACATATGTTTTGTTTAATGTGTGCATGAAACCATTAAATTATAAAAACAATACAGACATTATATCATGATGAATATTAGAATAAGTAAATTGTAAAACAATGGACATCATAGTGTGCATCATATGGTGTTCCTGAAATTTTTAACTAATAACTAAGTTATTTGAAGGTATTTAAAATCCTTTGCTTAGTCGTACTTGCATACTCACATACTGGGAACAGTTGCAAGTGGGTACTGAGATGGCAAGTGTATGTAGGATGCAACCGATATGACACCATAAGTGCTTTTTATGGCATGCAAAAGCTCCACCTGCTGGTAGCAGGTTCAATGCTACACATGTTCAATGCCATACTTTCAAAATATGTTTAGCCTAAAAATGATTGGTAAGAAGCCATCTTGTGTCAAAAAGTTTCTCAACCAACATACATACCTATAACCCTTCCCAGGGTGATACAGTATGATATATATA
This sequence comes from Watersipora subatra, assembly GCF_963576615.1. Taxonomy (NCBI): domain Eukaryota; kingdom Metazoa; phylum Bryozoa; class Gymnolaemata; order Cheilostomatida; family Watersiporidae; genus Watersipora; species Watersipora subatra. The sequence goes on from NC_088717.1 coordinate 5,853,110, forward strand.
TATATATTCTGAATCATCTCAACCAATGTACATACCCATAATCCTCCACACCGTACTATAAAGTATGATATATGCTGAATCATCTCAACCAATGTACATACCCATAACCCTTCCCAGCGTGCTGTACCCTATGATATACCTATGCTGAATCATGACCTAATCATGAACTAAAATTGTTCAAATGACGATGAGAATCATATCAGGCTCAGAGAGATTTTCTGTTTTCTATGAGTACGAGTTATTTTCTGGGAGACAAACTCAACGAAAAAATTGTTACAGATTTCTACATTAGCATATCAAAAATGAACAAGCAACTCCAAAAGCCAACTTCAATTTATTATGTAAAATGCTATCACTTGTGTTATGTATGACACCAGCTTTTAAATCGAACTTTCTCACTCAATGTCCTACACTCAGACTTAATAACGATACATTTCTAAAAAGATGAGTTGGTAACCTTATGTGATCTGTCAACCGTCAGCATAGCTGCTCGTCTAACATATCAACTGATACCAGAGGTCAGCTACAGCCAATCTTCTAGCGGTGGGTACTCAAGCTAAACTCACTTTTTGAATGTGTCTCTCACCCTTTGTTCACTTGCACCGATATATTTGTTCAGCAGTTCAGGACCTTTGATGCTGATGAAGTTGAGGCCCATCTCCTTGGCAACCACAGCTGCAACCAGCGTTTTACCTGTTCCTGGTGCGCCATACAGCAACACTCCCGACTGTAGCCTGATTGGACACTGAGCGTATAGCTTTCTGTACTGTAACATAAGATATACGATTGGATGTTGGTCAAATAGCTTTATGGGCAGTACTATAACAAGACATATGATTGGATGTTGGTCAAATAGCTTTATGGGCAGTACTATAACAAGATATATAAATGCACACTGAAATTACAACTTGCTGAACCATAACATAACAAAATACTTGGTTACACACCAAGTAAAAAGTTTGTTTTTGTATCTCATAGCCGCTGCATGACCCCCTCTGCAAGGGCATAAAGTTCTTTGGCTAATGTTTTGCAGTAAACCGGCAACAATATTTAAAGAAGTGGTTGCGTCAAAAAGGTCGATTTAATGAAACTAAGACCAATAAAAGACTAAAACATCAGCTACAATTTCATGTCATTTTTGTCTTTGTAGACCAATCCTGTCCAGAGATATATGCGTTTGAATGATGTAATCTTTTAAAAAGCTCACATTCCAGCGGGTGCTTCATTCGTGACGTACCTAGTGATACATCTGAAAAGAGTCCACGAGCGATAAATATAAGATCGCTTCATTAGCCAATCATCAGCACAAAATTTTTATATAAGTCGTAATAAATGTTATCACTCGTAAACCGCGTTGTCTGCGATCTCAAATTTAGGGGTTTTACTCTATTATTAAATCGCATGGACATCGATATTTACTAAATTAATTAACATCGTTACTTTAATGGATTACTCGATCGACACGTTTTATTGACGAGTTGACTCCGAGTTTTCTGGGCATCAGGTGGTTAAGGTGCTACGGAGGAAAATAGGAGAATGGAGGTAAACTTATTTTTTACTTTGAGTCTCCTATAGATATACTGTTGAGTTTACATTCAGATTATATTTCCCTGTTTGAGGTTATAATGTAATTTCCTGTGCGTGCGAGATATGTATGTACAGTGAGCTCTTGACGGCTCCTTTTTAATCCATAGCATCTAGCAATACAATTGCTTAGATTGATGAATATACTAAAGGCAATATTTTTAGTACTCATTAATACATGTACTAATTAATCAAATTATAACTTTTTGCTATCACTAATCATCGCTTTATAATTTTTTATCGGTTCACCTAGCTATATTTGCTTCAAATTTTCCGTAGCAGTTTTATCTAGTAAATTAGATTTATGATTTGACTTTAGATGTTCACTTCTCACTTGTAGAAAGTGAAGAAAATCGATTGATCAATGCAAATCTTTAATTTCCAGAACAAAAGCTTCGAATCGTTGGCTTGGCGTACTTAATCTTCTGTCAAACATTTATTCATTTTTAAAATTACACTCGCAATCTATCTAACTCCCAATTTTCAGTAGATACGCGTTAGAATGACATATACATGAATGACATATTTATTGCATTTGTTTTACTGATTACAGGATGTTTATGTCGTCCCACCAGCCTCAGCAGCTTTGTCAGTGTGAAAACTGCCATAAATGGGAAAAAAAGACTTGAATGTGTGCTGCATAAACCATGATGTTTTGTTTGAGTTTGCTGCAATAGATAAATTTGTCTTATTGTATCAGCTAAAACTATGTGAGTGGCCATGACTTGATGAATATTTTTAATAAAAGCTTTATGCCGAGATGAAATTTTTTTTGCTTGTAAAAATTATATAATAAAATAATTTTGTTGAAGATAATGCAAAACATGATTTGCAAAACATTGAATATATCATAGCCCCGTTGATACTTGTGTTGAAATCTTCTCGGACAGATGGATTTATGAAGTGCAATCGGAGCTGCATGGACAGGCACTTTTGCATAGCTTGACCATAATTTTAGTACTTGAACCAACTAATCAAATGTGAGCAGTGAATTTTTGTCTACACATTGATACCAATAATGACTCGATAACGTTGACAGTCGACTATACATACAATGTACATGACTTTTAGGGATGTAGTTGGTTTCACCACATATTCTTTTCAAAGACGAAGTTTGCTTATTTTACTTACGGTAGTAAGAAACTAGTTTTCGGCGTGAGCAATGATATACAGCCCCACCCCAGGATAGGCAACAGGTATAATGTGGGCGGGGCTTTTGGGAGGCTATATATCGTTAGTGTGGGTAAGGACGGAACTGTGCCGATACAGAGACCTTATTCTACATAGTTTGCTTCACAGAATTACCGTAGACCGGTAGAATTGGTAGTCGGTACTAAGATGTTTACACAGCTTTTAGAAGAAGCTAATATGACGAGTTTTTAATTTCCCTCGTTTGAGGCGTTTGAGACATTGGTAATAATGTCTCAAACGCCATCCATAAAATCCATTAATCTTTTAAATCCATCTAATACTGTAGATGGATTTAAAATTTTATTCTAGCCAACACAAGCAAATACAAGATAAAATATATGCCAATAGAGCCGCGTAGGACTAGACTTTTATCACAATAGCCGATGTGAATACGAGAGATAGAGACAGGTTGTATCGGGCGTTATATCATTTTGGGCAAGCCTGGGCATGTTTTTTTGACCTGAGTGTTTTTATCGATTTTTTATTCAATTTTTTCGATTTCAATCTTCAAATATCTTGACAATGAGATCGCCAAACACAACAAACTACATATCAACTGATAGACAAAGTAAAATACTTTCTTTTAAAATCAACTTAAATTTGATGCAACCACATCTTTAAAGGGCATAAAAAACAAGGAGTTGTCCTACCTTAGCAGGCCATTCCAACATTCTAACCAGCTGCTCCTTAATATTGTGCAGACCTCCGACATCTTTCCATGTGTTCTCCCCAGGAGAATGAAGAGCAACACCTCTAAGGCTAGCCGGGGTAAAACCTTCCAAAGCAGCTTCAAGATCGTCAATACTTAAGCTGTTGCTAGAATTTGCTGAAAATATATAGTATACTAGGTGAATTCCCGGCGTTGCCCGGGTAATAAAATTTTTTTATATATACTATACTAGTATCCTGGTAATTCGGCGTATCGTGAGAGATCATCAGGGGTGCCAGTAAAACGCCAAGTATATGCAAAATAGTTCTAAACATGGTGACTGATCGGCAGTGGTTAGCGTGTTAGTCTAACAAGTCGATGGTCAAGAGTTTGAATCCCATACAATGCCATCTTTTTCCCAACATCCAACCGTCACTCCGCACAGACAGACGGACACGACTCTTATTATGTGATAGAACGATTGAGTTCTGTGTGTAAACTGTAAACTGTGTAATGTCTAAGCAATTTATAAAAATACATTAAAACTAAGAAGTGCCAATATCACTTAACCTCAGGAAACATCACATTATTTAATTAATCAGAAATTACCTTGTGCAATGAAACATTCCCCTTGCCTCTTTAAAACACTGCACTACCTCATGCAATAACACACACCAACCGTAACATTATACTGCCCAACATTCTAAACGCCTGAAGATAGAGTAAATAGCACCAAACGTAAAGGTGTTGGAGCATCAAGCTAACTTAGACTGTACAATAGCCTATATATTTTTCGTGTGATAAAATCAGCGTGACAAGCGTTTGATGATGTAATACAAAAATGACTTTCTGAATGTCATGAAAAAGTCATCACTTAGCATATGGTTTATATATAGTACCAGAAATGAGATAATAGTTAGAACTGAAGCTATAAAATTTCATGAACAGAAAATTATTTTTAGTGTACACAAGGTCAAGACAATCTAATACATATCATTTATATATATGCTGTTCATGTACACAAGGTCAAGACCTTCTCACACATCTCTGTATATATGTTGTTCACGTAAAAATCCAATAGCTGTGCAAATAAATATCACCAACAGTCTAGCAAAAGAACAAACCTCCAGTGAAAACAGTGTGGGCGTGTAGAGCTCGTTTCACCACAGCAACGAGATCTCTGGCTACATAGCCTTCTAATTGGGCTGAGTGTATTTGAAGCTGTTCCAGAGAAGGTGTAACCTTGATGTCTAGACTCGTCATTATAGATTTTAGCATTTCGCATCTTGAGCTCTACAGATAGCGCACAGACGTCATACTAAACACAAACTAACTACTGTAACGCTCTCGGCTAAAACTACCAAAACTTCGCTCAGAGCTAAAACAATTGACGAATCGCTGAAGTACATGAATCACAATTCATTCGTATGATCGGCAGCAAAATGATCAATGCTTTTCTATTTTACAAGGAAAGGTCAAGGCCTCGAGCTCACCTGAGACAAGCTTGGAATCTCCTCAGTGACGTGGAAGACATGCATTCCGTGAGTAGCGGTTAGCTTAGCGTGGAGAGAAGACCGGCTACAACTGACGGCCATAACTGCAACCCTCTCTTTGCGTCTCCACAGAGAATGCAAGCGATCCTTGAGCACTGCGTATATAAAACAGGAAGTGACGCAACTGATGTCAGATGGTTTACAAAACTCGAGTTGAAAACAAAAAACTTTAAAATTTCATAAATCGATAATCAGAGAACTAAAATAAAGGTATAAGTACTTTGAGAATTTACGCAGGGAGGACATTGTAATTAGTATTCATAAAAGCACGCAATAGATTTTGTAAAAATAATATATGTGCCTTATTATATGCTCTGCAAAATTCCAATGATCACTATTAATAGTAGAGTACTATTTAAAATACAATTCCATATTCCCCTTACTCTACCTCATATAAAAAGAACTGCTAGCATTTATGGATTGCTTTAGTAAAACTAAAAACTGCAGTATATACTGCAGTATATACTACAACTGGTATTAACCTACAGTATTAACCTACAGTATTAACCTAGAGTATTAACCTACAACATTAACCTATAGAATTAACCTAGAGTATTAACCTACAGCATTAACCTATAGTATTAACCTACAGTATTAACCTACAGTATTAACCTACAGTATTAACCTACAGTATTAACCTACAGTATTAACCTACAGTATTAACCTACAGTATTAACCTACAGCATTAACCTATAGTATTAACCTACAGTATTAACCTACAGTATAAACCTACAGTATTAACCTACAGTATTAACCTACAGTATTAACCTACAGTATTAACCTACAGAATGTATATCAGCAACCTATCAATCTATCTACTTCAACATGCCTGCGCTAGCACAAAGATCAACAAAAATCTATTTTGCACATTCTTTTGCACCGTTTTTCAAAAACATCACCTAAAGCCTCAAATACAAAATTAAATGAATGAAGCAAAGTTTTATTTTTGTTCAGTTTTATTAATTTTCATCATTGCTCTAGAGACATGGTTAGACGGCGTTAGACGCCGATTTGTCGCAGTCTAACTTGAGTTTTAACAAACTCAGTTTAGTTGTTAAATTTCAGCAAAGTATTTTTGTTGTAATAAGAGTTACCGTAAAACCTCTAATTGAACGCCACCTCTATTTGACCACCACTCTGACATTATTTTATCTTTATGAACCCATAATCTTAATTGACCAGTAGAAAAGTGGCCACAAAATCATATTAATAATGAATCGTTTACATCAATAACAATCAATTCTCTCGTTGTCCAATTCCAAAGCTCTTCGTTGTTTTTTCGTTAAAACTTTAAAAGCAATGCTATAGAAAAAATTAATAATTGAGAAAAAATTGTTTGACACTAACATCAACTGGTTCAGCAATGCAGAAGAAGAGTTGAGGTCAGAAGATATTGTGGAAGGTATTGGGCAACCAAAAGATGTTCATTCTATCGAAAGCAACAATCAGAACGCAGCTATATGAGCAAACGACACAAATATTGTTGTTTTAAAAATGTTAATTGTTTCTGCATGTAATATAAGTATGGTTCGTTTATGTCACTTGTTCATGAATATACATATTTGTAGCAATTGATAGATTATCATTATATAACAAGTAAATATGCATATTTATAGTATATTATTTGATAGCATCCTTGCGGTTAACTTAACTCGGCTTACAGTGGATCGACGCTCATAATTCCTCTTCTATTGCACATAAAAAGTTAGTTTTGGCTACAAAACTGTAGCAGACATATCAATGAGGGCAATGAGCTTTTACTCAACATTGTTAAACATGAATATAACATAAAAATATGCTTTCAAACTTTGAATGAAATAAAAAATTGAAAGCTCTAACAAATTGCAAAACAAGGCATAGGCTATAATGTCATCGCAGATTAATTGCTAGCAATACATAACAACTGGTAGAGATATCTTTCGGCTTACCAATGCATATTTTAATTAGAGATCTTTGACAAGTTGGAGGTGAGTGAGCAGATTTACTGCATTTAAAAAGTTTACCATCGCTCTACCAAAAAAAGAGGGCAAAACATAGGCAACATTCGCTTCCTGTAAAATGGCTAAATTTATCTTCTCAAAATTCTGACAAACCAAACCATTTGAAAAATACAACGCCAGCCTTTATTTCAAGGTCACTTCCATTTGACCGCCACTATAGAAGAAGGGCTGAGAAATAGAGCGCCATGGCAGTCAATTAAAGGTTTTACTGAGGAGCTCTTAATCTGTTAACATCAATTGTTGTGTAGCTACGCTGCAGTTGGCTAGGTTTTTCAATATATGTATATGACTTTAAATAGGCAAATGAAAATGTATGTGGTGTTATCTTACGCCATTAAAAAAATAAATGTTCACAATTTAATTTACATAATCATTCAAAAGTGTAGTTTCACAGCTGGTTGGTTTAAATATTTAAAATTAGGAGAAAATGCAGATTAATTTAATATATAATTTATGCCTATAATAATATGATATAATAATATATAATTTATTGACTAAATTCACAATGAGTAACAATGTTGTAGGTGAGAATTTTAGTTTTTCACTCAATGGTTCCAGTTTATTTCACACATTACTGTATTAAACATTCAACAAGTCACCATTTAACAAACTTCAATGCACCGTTCATCCGCTAAAACTAAACCTAATAAGGCGAGCAAGACTCATTCATGCTTACTCCAACAATTTTACACAAAAGTTCGCTAGTCTGTTTGTACCTTGAGAGTTTAATCGAAATCCTACCTTCACATATTTTGGCGCTGTAAATGATCTCTGGACTCGCTTCCTCTTCTGGTCCAGCTGCAGACTTGCAGAGGACATCAAGGTCATCTATAAAGAGCACACTTGGCTGCCTCCAGATGCACTCCTGGATAGTAGTATCTAGCACCCGCCTGATGGCATCGGGACGTTTTCCTAGAAAAGGTTACTCATATGTCAAGTAGATAAAAAGAGTCCCAAAACATAAAGAGTTTAGGAAATGGTGAGAAGGAAGTAAAGAGTAATACCATAACAAAAGAAAAAATGACACAGGAGATGAGCAAATAATTAAAAATACCACAGACGTATCATTGTCTGACTACAGCCAAAGCCAATTAGAAACCCTAGACAATAACTAGTCATAAACATAATTATGGATATATGTATAAGTTAAAAAGAACTATACTATTTTTTAGGTATTAAAGTGATTTTTAATAATTCTTCAAAGGCAGAATGATCAATTTTGGATCACAATAATGTGGAGCATCAATAAAATTGCAGAAAAACTAGCAAGTGAACAAGAAAATGAGATGTACATAAAAAAATACGATGACGATTGCAATCACATATCAAGCTAATAAAGTAATCTCTAGTCAAACTGTTTCCAGAGTTATCATAAGCTTGTGAAAGCTCATACCAAATGATGCCACGATTCACACGAGTTGCAAAGTAGAAGCTAGAAAAAACTAGCATGACAAAAAGGGAAAAAAAAGCAATTTCAAATTTTAAGAACATCTAAAATTAAAAGAATGCAAGAACCAAAAGTAGAATTAGAAAACAAAATTTCATAAAAAACCAGTAAAAAGATAATGATAAGAATCATAGGATAATATTTACTATGTTACAATCCAAGAGGGAACATAGAATTAATAATATCATATCTTCTATCTAGAAGCACCCTATGCTATTAATAACATAGATGCCTTCTAAACAACAACTGACCTCTAAGCTGTGTGCAATCCAAAACATTGGTGAAACAGTGGCATTCAATAACCATGTGTCGAAGAACAGAGTTAACAAGACTCGTTTTCCCTGTGCCCCGAGAGCCAGTAACGAGTACTGCACCTTCAGTTCGGCAGTGGAGACTTGACCGAACAAATTCTAGGAGTTTCTCATAAAGCTCAGAGCATCCTCTACAGATAGAGAGGACAATTCCAGTCGCTTAAACCTAGCCTTAGTTTAAGAAATGTGAGAGTAGATAGAGCATGGCAGTCAGCAAGAAAGCTGGAGTCAACAAAATAGCAAAATATACGAAACACAATCCTCAGCTGGGCATAATTGCGTGAACTGAGAGGCGTTCCCTATGGAGCCCTTTTCCCTGAATAGAGAGGCCTTACCCTCGGACTTCTATGAGCTCACACAAAAATTTGCTTTAAAACATAAATGTGTGTATGTATAATTTTGTATGGACATTAGTAATCATCAATAAAATTGTGTTTTTCATTGCATGCAAAAATAAAAATGAGAAGACAGAAATCAGGAATTATTGAGTTGAACAAAAGCATTTTAAAAGTTGATAATCTAATAGTATTGCGGAGGAGTCAGGATATTTAATTTAGGGTTGTAGAAACAGGAAGCTCATAAACTAAAACTTATGATGGTGGATGTAGTATGTTGGTGTCATGGAATAGAGAATGATGCTTGTCATACGTGTGGAAAGATTAATACAAATAATCAGCGAAGTACTACATACAAATAAACTTTGTCAAGTACTCAATTTGCATACAAATTTTTAAAAAATAAAACACCAGCGTGTAAGCATTCTTATTGGACATCACAAATAAATCTACTCTCAAAATGAAATGCCAAGTTGCCATAAGTGATGACAGCTAGTGATATCACTTTTACTAATATTGGTGAATCCATTTAAATATAGCATCAATCATGGTTCTTTATTTATAGCATTCTTCCAGTTGTAGTCTAGGTTTATTTATAATAACGGAGATAGAAGAGATCTGGACAAACAAGATGGAGCAACTCCAGTTTTATAAATGGTACATTAAAAAGTTATGAATATGACAAAATATTATTTTTCTTAATATTTTAATAAAGTTATTCGCAATATAGTAAGGCACATAACTATAATTCTACTCTACCAGCTCACACATGTGAACCATGCTGTACAAACTGCGCTAATAATACTCAACATCCGTGTAAGTCAACCCAACTCCCCAAATAGTATTGGTAAAAAGAACCCAGATCAGCATTAAACCAGAGATCAAATAGCAAATGCAGTTGGCATCCACAACCAGTCAATAGCGTGAAAACATGGAATGCCCTCGCTCGACAAGATTAATAAAGACAGATGTTGTAAATGCTGATACTTGAAAAAGACTGGTCTTTCATTTGCAATATTTTGAATCGAGAGTAAAGATGATGAGAAATCCATCCTTTAATGCGTGCAGCCGAGGTACGATTATTAGAGTTTCCCGTCCCGTACAACATAATCTAAGCATGAGTGATCGACCAATTTGCTGCTTGAACGGTACGAACTCTTGCTATTGACTTTGATCTTTGAGGTTATTTAAAAATCCAGTCTCTCACTAATATTGTTATCAATTAGTTTATTATACTCATCAAAAACTTTCTAGATAATCAGAAAGAATCCTGTGACGCACAGTCACAAAGAGAAGGTCATAGTCACACTTTAGCTTAAGACCTCGATGAAATAATCAAGGCACGTTTACTCGACGTCATTTCAAATTTTAAATTCACAGGCTATTTCAGTGCACAGAGAGTCTAATTAAGAGGTTTCCAAGCAATTTTTTGTGTATTAATAGCAAATCAGAATAGAGCAACTCCAGTTTTGTGTTATATAGCACGACTGAAAGTTATAGCTCATAATTGATGGAGAGTTAACTTACACAGGTGATAATGATGGTGAGTCAGGTGATACCATGCCGTCTGGCACAACGCTGAAGTTACATCTGTTAGTGATTATCTGCTCACAACTTAGGCTCACATCAGGCATTGTATTCGTGTGTAACAGGAAGTAGATGGAGACTGACTCAGCAGTTGTATCTTTATCCTTTGTCAGTGATGAAGGTGATTTGGACGGTTGGTTGCTTGGTTTTCCCGCAAGTACCAAGAAGTTTGCACTGCAACCTATATGAAAACACTACGACTAAATTCACAGTTAATGCTTTCAAGCCAGGGTCCTAAATACTTCACGGAGCTGCTTGCTCATCAGATCATATGTCCGAGTAAACTCGACTGCGCAGTTTTGCTGTGTTTTCAAGCTTTGGTTTACGTAGAATTACCGAATTCAGTCGCTTAGCGCAGAACACATTTTTAACATAATTCTGAAGTTTCTAATCATTTAAACGATTAGCTCTTGAGATATCACCAAAATACCGAATGTGCTTCTAATCGACTAAAAAATAAGAAATAGCTGCAGACGGAACACTAGTTTCAAATGACACACTGATTGAAATTCTTAGAAATGAAGTTTTGAAAATAGACAAGGCTACAAAACTTCTTTTCTTCAGCTGCACGAGATTTACACTAAAACTGTGTGTTTTTCAATTCATAACAAAAATACACACTCTATCAGACTCGGTGTACTGCAACCATTATGTTTCTTCAGTTACCTTTAAATCATTATTTCTTTGAGAGGCGGTAAAATAAAAACTGCTAACTCTATTTGTTTGCTGTTCTTTTCATTGAGTTCTAAAAACTTGTAGCTTCAAAATGATATCCAGTTCAAACGGAATTGTGCTATTCCAAGTACTTTCACAGTCGATGAAAAGTTGTTAGTACGGTCAAGAATCAGCGTTGAATATCAGTCTATGATCAGGGGACCTGCTTCTACATACTAGATCAAGCTTCACAGTGTTAATTACCTAAAAACTGATTTGCTTCAAAAATGTGCATGACGAGATGCAAGAGTTTTCAGCTGTGCAAGTGGATGGAAAATGACTGCTTTTTAACTAACCGATTAAAACTAACGTCTAAGCAATATTCAATTGCGCCATACTGAACCAAATTTACGTAAAAGAAAAAAAAATGAGCGGAGAGTGACACTCACCCGCTGATATTTCTATGTTCAGAGTGTTGCTCGAGTGGAGAATGAGGGAGTAGCCTTGTTCCTCGGTCATTGCACGCACATAGTTTTTGAAAGCAGTCAGGATGGCGGCTTTGTTCATAAATTCCGGCTACAATTAAATTATTACATCAATTGCTTTGTTTGATGAAAATATTATGTACTAGCGCTGACAAAATTCAACCCTTTCACTGCTACATTGGTAAATATAGGGTTTTACCTATTGCATAATTATTTTCATAAAACAAGTGAATTTTCTTAATTTTTGATTAAAAATGAGCAAAAATGGAGTTTGGTGTGTATGTTTTACATTTATTGTAAACAGGAGGAGATGCCGCTGCATGTACAAGCAAAAAAGTTCTTATTTTGGCATTTGTTTTGGCAAAAGGTCAACATCAGTAAAATGATCTGAGCTACCCTCACTAAGAGCCAGGTTAGAATTTGCTAAAATATCAGCTAAAGTGCTAACTTGATATATTCTAGATTTTCTTCTAGTTGGTCTCATGTTTAGGACAACACACTCAGATACAAAGCATAGAAATTAAAATGCAGTGGATAAAAATTTATTTCAAGAAAACATTGGAAACTTTCAAATTCCATAGCTACAATTGCCCAAGGTCCTAAATTTGATTCAGTCAACCATATGCATTGGTCTCTTAAGCATTATAAAAACTAGAGCAATAAACGCGAAACCATTTCAAAATTTCTGAAAGCCACTATTATTTTCGATACTAAAATTTTGACTCTAGTCGCCACATCACTATAGCATCGACTATAGTTGCACATGTGGGATTGAAAATGTCAATCATTTTGGTGGTTATTCTGGAGACTAAAACGATTGAAACGAGTTTCATTATTGTGTTTGGCAGAGAAGGCCATTTATTATAGCCTTCTCATCTCACTGAATGATACATAGAGCTAACTATGGAACAATTTGTCTACTTAAATTAGCTGATCACTTGTCAAACTTTATTAAATCTGACTATCCATCAGAGCCTCACATTATTGGTACTGGCTATCGCAAACCAAACATAACATAAAGTAACACTGTACAAAACCTTCTAACAGATAGTTGTAAGAGCGTAGAGAGGTTTCCTCATGTCCCTGTTAGGTTAACAAGTCCAAAGTTGGATATATGGTAACAAATTTAAGTATTTGATAGGATAATTTTAAACATGTTTGAACCGTCATATATTAATCGCTGCACTATCACAGCCAGTGAATGTTCACTGAAAATAGTTTCACTCTTTCAGCTCTGATGAACACGTGATCTATGAGTCTAATATAGGTGTTTTTATTGTACGTAATCTATAAGTCTTATGCAGGTGTTTCTATTGTACGTGATCTATAAGTCAAATATAGGTGTTTTTATTGTACGTGATCTATAAGTCTTATGTAGGTGTCTCTATTGTACATGATCTATAAGTCTAATATAGGTGTTTCTATTGTACATGATCTATAAGTCTAATGTAGGTGTTTCTATTGTACATGATCTATAAGTCTAATATAGGTGTTTCTATTGTACATGAACTATAAGTCTAATGTAGGTGTTTCCATTGTACATGATCTATAAGTCAAATATAGGTGTTTTTATTGTACGTGATCTATAAGTCTTATGTAGGTGTTTCTATTGTACGTGATCTATAAGTCAAATATAGATGTTTTTATTGTACGTGATCTATAAGTCAAATATAGGTGTTTCTATTGTACGTGATCTATAAGTCAAATATAGGTGTTTTTATTGTATGTGATCTATAAGTCAAATATAGGTGTTTTTATTGTACGTGATCTACAAGTCTAATATAGGTGTTTTTATTGTACGTGATCTATGTCTAATGTAGGTGTTTCCATTGTACATGATCTATAAGTCTAATGTAGGTGTTTCTATTGCACAAATATTCTATAGAACTATATTTTCAATCCGGAATATATTGTTCAATATTTGTAAGTTTATCTTCTTGTTTCTATAATTTGAATAGTCTTGAGAATGTTGGATAAATGATCCACATACAGCAGCTAATGTTTACCATCGGTTTGCACATGTCCGTTGTCAGCGATGATAAAATAAACAGTAATATAACAGCTAGAGCTAAACCTCAGTTGTATTATTATCGGCACATAGTATAACGTTAGCTGGAAGAATTAATCAAATAAACAAACCTAAATGAAATCTCCAAAAGAAAAAAAACTTAACTTTTAGAGATTGGAAGTGTCCAATTAGCAAAGAGAGCTGAGAGCTACAGTCTAGCCCAAACCTCACTAAGTATTAACCAACCGATGGTAACTTACAAGGGAGTGGGTTGGCTGGATTTGAATGGTTGCCAAGCATGCAGGCTGAGAGGCGACCTTTTCCAGCCTCACTTTGGAAGACAGTTGAATTCTATGAAGTTTGCAAAACATTTCATCTAGCAGAATGTGTCCATGAGGAATGGAACAGAGGGTGTCTTTGTCATCCAGGACAACGACACAAACTGTGCCGATATGGTTTTCACTCTACAAGTAAAAGTTATGTTATAACAACAAATAATCTCTCCTGAAGCAAACATGTGCAAAGACAGATGGGAGATCAACTTCTTAGCTGGCTTTGAAATTTCCATAGGATGTCCGTGTAGAACCAATATCTGGAGATGGTTAGAGATATCACATGACCCAATCGTTTGAGATATAATACTGTATTTTGTAAAAAAGAGCGCATAAGAAACTATGACTTGTGTGACTATGTTGTGACTAGGAACTCTCGTTATCGTCTGCTGTGATCTTTATAGTTTTGCTAGGAGATTGCTGGCCTAGTAAATATAGCTGATGAATTCAGCTAATCACTATTGCAGGAGGGTCTGTGAAAGGATGTAAATACCATTGAAGCCAGTACTAGAATTATTGGATTACTATCCTAGGCAGCATTAAATAAAGCTTTTCTTGTAGATAGGGTCAAAGTGTGATAGATACCACCTCAGTAGAAGGGTTAGGGAGTGATAGCCACTTAGCTCCGTAGGTGGAGTCATAGAGAGAAATAGCCATTAAGCTCAGTAGGCGAAGCCATAGAGAAAAATAGCCACACACCTCAGTAGGTGGCGTCATAGAGAGTGGTAGCTACCTGCTTCTGAGGGGAGGTTTATGGAGTGATAGCCACTCACCTTAAAAGGCGGAGCCAAAGACAGTGATAGCTACCTACCGCTGTGGGCTAGGTTAGGGAGTGGTAGCCAGTAGCCACTCACCTTTGTTGGCAGACATAACTATCTATGTAGGTGGAGTCAAAGAGCGGTAGCCAATCACCTTTGTAGGTGGAGTTGGGCGATCATTCTTGCGTCTATACTTGGCAGATTGCCTAGCAGCAGCTTCAAGATCCAATGGAGAGAGAAGATGGTACAGTTCAGCTAAGAAATGGTCTCTGTTAGTCTCCCGAATCAAACCTCGATTCACAACACAAATGGCAGGGTATTTGCTCCACCAACCTACACAAAAACCACAAAATATTAAAACTACTTCAACCTTCTTTATCAATATCTGAATTACAGTTTTAAAAAATTTCAGCCAGTGCCTTGTGCTCAAGGGGTTAGCTATTTTTGATAGTCATTTCAAATGACTCAAGTTTCTAAAGGTTCATGAATATAGAAGCAGCAACAGAAGTAGCTAACGTGCGAGTCACTCACTGTCGAGCTGATGAAGTCGACGAGAAGTAACCCTAGCTACTGTGGGGGTAATGTTCCCTTTACTCCATTCTGTATGAGCCTGAAACACATCTCCAGAGTCCACAGGTGGAGTTTTCACGGGAGAGCTGTCAGGCGTGAGAAATGATGGCCACCATCTCCGTAACACTCCAAACAAACCACCCTCTGGTTGCTGACACAAAACAACAATATGATAGATATGAGACTGCCCTCAGGAAAGGTAGGGCTTGTCATACAGTAAGTCAAAGTGAACACTCACTGACAACCGCTACTCAACATAACTACTTTCGCGATGTCATACTTCTTTTGGTAAAGCCAGAAAAGGGCTGATGAGGTGCACAAACACCTGGATATTATTACACACTTGCAATATTCGCACTGTGCATTGACACTGTGCACATAAGTGTCAAAACAAATAATTTTGGAGATTGATTGATGTCACACAAAAATCACGTCAAATAAAAAAATTCATTTGAATATCCATAAAAACAAAACAAATCAACTTTTTTGTTTGACGATTCTTGTATGGCATAATTTGTAAAACATTTCTGTTTGATATGAAATTATTGCCAATGAAGTTGGCAATAATTTTATTTCAAACAGAAATGCAGAAGGCAATATGATGACCAAAAGCAATATGATGACCATTGCTTCAAAGTGATGTGCTACGGGCCAGAAATATTTCTACTCAGCGGCTATATATGGCTTCAAAATCCATTAAATGGCTGACACCAAGATGACTGGATAAACAAGTATCTGAATAGAAAAGAACTACTATGCTGACGGTCTGGAATACAGCGTTACCTTCATGAAGCTTTGTTACAGTACTTGCCTTCTAATGTAGAGTTCAAATAAAATCAACAATATAAAAATGGCAGCATTTCCAATTTCAGTAGCGACAAATATCATAGCTATTAGACATAAGGGTAGAGTCAACTGCTATGGTTATCGTGAATGATGAGTAAAACACATAGCAAATGAGAACGATTGATAAGACCCTATAGCCTCGGTGAAACTATATACTGTAGATTCAGCCTTCTTCAGGCTTCTCATTATGCGAATCTATACAAGCTCCATACATCACTATCTGACTCCCAGAACATCTATAGTCCATAGACTTCCACTGTAACTTTATTAATGGACATTTTAAGGATTGACTGGCTTTCCATTGCGATGTTTCTATTACTCCTTGGCTTTTGTTATAAGTAGCTAATGTAACTGCTCTGTTCACTAGGCATTCATTGTAGGTTCTACCAGATACAGACAACCATCGACTGTTCTGGGTAATATAGACTGGGCCATGAAAGTCTAGTCACTGAAAATTAAGTACTGTACAGTCCTGTACATTAAGCAGCCTGTATTGCCTCACAGCTATACTCCTAGACTACAATATAGTACAATATGCAAATACAGTATATATGAGAGAGTAAAATATGGTTATACCTGTAATAGGGTACAATATCCATATACAGTATATATGAGAGAGTAAAATATGGTTATACCTGTAATAGGATACAATATAATATTAATAGCAGTAATAATAACAAACGAAAATAAATACTAGCATGGCGGGTGGAAACCTGGAGAGGAAACTCGCATATTCGTGCACACAGCCTCATCGAACAACCATCCAGACCCCGGGCGTTGAAATTCCAGAGAAGTGAAGACCGAAAATGAGGGAGTCGAATGTATATAGTACGGTTTCAAAAATACATGTAGCTCGAGGTCAGAGAGCAAGAAAACAAGCAACTCACCTCAATAGAAGAGTGATCAATGACAGCTGGGAGGCTGACACTAGACTGCAAAGATCGCCTACGCTGCTTGGTCAATTCTCCGGTATCTGCATGATTAGGCCTTCCAGTCAAGTTGTTTGGCCGCTCTGGATTAGATGCAGCTGTATTTAGGAAAGCATCCTCATCAGTCCCAGACCCACTCTCTGTAGATTCAGTGGTTGTTCCTGAAAACTGGGCCTCTTTATTGGTTGATTTCTTAGTCACAAACCGTTTTCTATCTTTAGAGGAAACAATTAGTTCTGTTAATGTACCTAGCTGTAGGCAATTATCTCCACTTGGTTCTGCAGACCCTGCAAAATTTACCACTCTCAAATAACATTAAAGCATTCAGCTCATGAATGCAAGGTATCTTAAAACTACTTGAGACGTAAGAACAGGGAGCAAAATGCTTGAAATTGCAATTATCTGGCTCCACCCGCACTGTAACAAGTCCTGTCTAACTCACCAAGTGTGGCATTACACCAATGAGAGTAAAACGTCATGTAGTGCAAACTATTGGTATATTAGAAAGAAGATTGTGGGACATCAAAGAAAACTACCTTTTGTAAAACAACAGCAAAAAACGGCTGAGCTTAATGTTAATAAAGATTTAAATATTAAAACGGGGTTATTCGCTCTCCAACACTAAAGGTAGGAAATTCATCTGTAGAAAAAAATTCACTTACGGATGCTAACTGGAAGGCCTACATTATCAGCAACAGTAAATCTAAAAGTTACAAACTAAGAAATACATGAAAATAGATTCTTAGCAAACATGAGCGAATTAATAAGACATTACAGTGATTACACAAAGCAAACTGGAGCTATTAGCGACCCAGGAAGCCAACAATTTCATCGCTGAGAAGGGCCTTGGAAACCAGAAACAAACATAAGCCCACACTTCGCTAATCCTTTTGACACTTCGCCTATGATACCAACTGAAATATTTCAATTAAGCACCATCCAACGATTTGAGTCAGAGAAAGTGGTCGACTTATACGGTAGGTGCATGTCAAAACCAAGATTTTATAACCAAACTTATAGACCTCGATTTATACGCTACGTCGACTTGCATTCCAGAATTTACAGAAGATGCTATTGTTCACTTGAAGATGTACTTACCAACTCTAACGAAGATGCATATATTGCCAGAGACCCATATAGGAAACACCAGGTCAGTCCAAACAAGTCTCACTTGATTCAGCAGCTCTGATTGGATGTTTGCCGCATTGAGCTCCTACCACCAAAAAACATGTATCCGAAGACAAAACAACAAGAGAGAATTGATGGAAATGAACAGGTACTTCACACAGCAGGCGCTTGTCTACAGGTTAGCAAAGGTGCTCTGATACAATAAACAGGTACTTCCAAGTTTGCATCATATAGCAAGTGGTACTCACGAGTATTTCCCAATCATCAACTGTGATTGGTTCAATAGCCACCCTATCACCAGATTGGGGAGAATTCATCAACTCCACTTGAACCTGTCAGCAAAAAACCTCACAAATTTATAAAAGCAATAATAAGGCAACTTGTGGCACAACCAATATAGGAAAGGAAAAACCTAGAGCTAGCTTAAAGCTGAAAAAATAGCTGACATAAGGCAGGAGGCACAGTTAGATGGCCCATACACTAAACTGATCACAGTACAACAATATAACACAAAAAGGACTACCATAAGAATGAGACATAGCCAGATGGCTCATATACTAAACTGACCAGAGTAAAACAATATAATACAAAAAGGACTTCAATAAGAATTAGGTATAGCCAGATGGCCCATACACTAAACTGACCAGAAAAAAACAATATATAATACAAAAAGGACTTCCATAAGAATGAGACATAGCCAGATGGCCCATACACTAAACTGATCACAGTACAACAATATAACACAAAAAGGACTACCATAAGAATGAGACATAGCTAGATGGCTCATATACTAAACTGACCAGAGTAAAACAATATAATACAAAAAGGACTTCAATAAGAATTAGGTATAGCCAGATGGCCCATACACTAAACTGACCAGAGTAAAACAATGTAATACAAAAAGGACTTCCATAAGAATGAGGCATAGCCAGATGCCCCATATACTAAACTGACCAGAGTAAAACAATATAATACAAAAAGGACTTCCATGAGAATGAGGCATAGCCAGATGGCCCATACACTAAACTGACCACAGTAAAACAATATAATACAAAAAGGACTTCCATGAGAATGAGGCATAGCCAAATGGACCACATACTAAACTGATCACAATTCATATAAGAAACAGTTTCAACTACATCTACACAGTCAAGATTAATCTGTTGACGGTTGTCAACCATTCCCACAAAAAGGATAGAGAACTTAGATATGAGAGCATAATAAAACACTATACTACACATCACTCTCACACCTAGCTGATATAGCTGTTTATTTTCATTCGTTCATTTGTACATTTTTTCAGGTTTGGAATTTTGATTAGACTCAACATCAGAGATTGAAAAACCAGTTTGAACCAAAATAGTGTGATTAATAGTAAAACCTCAAGATGAATAAAATAATTGGTTAATTATTATTGGCTGACAGAGAATATGCTCACCAATTACAAGTCATCTTATGTTGACCTGCTGTAGGTTGACAAATTATGCAATGTAGCATGTTTAAATTGTGCTGCAATGGAAATTCTGGCAATGGCTTTTTAAAGTGCATATTCGTGCTTTTATCTGTCTTACGGGTACAGCCTTACGTGTAATTCACATGATAAATAGGAAAAATATACAAAAGTGTAACAGACATCCAATACTGTATTACTTTGGGTTTTTCTGGTTTATTCATCCTCACATATACTGAACCCTTTCACGTTATTTAGATCCAGATGAGAGTTCGTCTGTTACAAAATTTAATATTTTTGTTTAACAAGGTTGTTTTTTCAATAAAAATCTTATTTTTGCATCTACAAAACTACACCACAAACCATAAAATGATGCAAAGAATCAAAACAAACTGAGTTTTAATTAGCCGTTGCACCGCATATTTAGTTATTTAGTCTATATTCTGTTCTTGCTAAAATGAGCACTTGTCAGAGAATGCTATGGACGAGCTCTACTTACAGCTAGTATTAACCAGTAATCGTTTTACCTTGTCTCCTTCAAAAAATCCAAGTTTGTCAGCATACAGCCCGGCGATGTGTATTTCACTCTGGGCATCATTTGTCACTTCACTAGCAGTTAGATATGTCAAGCCTTTGCGAGTAGTCAACTTTAGACAAATCTGTAAGGAAAAGTTGATAGAAAGGGTTTGTATATTGAGTTCTAATAGAACTAAAATCTATATTATTATGAATTAAAAAGATTACATTTCTTAACATCTATCGTGGCAGTTGAGCCAGTTGGCAAGTTTGTATATTGAGAGCAGAGAGTACCAATAGTATAATAAATAGATGGAAATACATTAAAAAACTGCACGTATTGTGACTTTGTTTTAAAATGTCAAAAATTTGAGAAATTTAAATTTCAAAACTGTGAAAGTCTGTAGCAGAGGCTCTTTTCAAATCTCAATAATAGACATGAATGCTAATAATAAGAGAATGCTTCTAAGAGAACAACATGAAGATCAGCTTTGCTTAATTAAATGTAACAGTACGAAAATTTCAAAAGGAGAAGAACAAAAAGACTCCTATTTATTGTCTATTAGCATCTAACTTCAATCATCTCAAATAATAGTCACCAAAACTGGTATACTGTTAATAATAGTCACCAAAACAGGTATACTGTTAATAATAATCACCAGAACTGGTATACTGTTAATAATAATCACCAGAACTGGTATACTGTTAATAATAGTCGCAAAACTGGTATGGTGAAAATAATAATCACCAAAACTGATATGCTGTTAATAATAGTCACCAAAATAGTATGCTGTTAATAATAGTCACCAAAATAGTATGCTGTTAATAATAGAGAAACCAAAATAGTATGTTGTTAATAATAGAGAAACCAAAATAGTATGTTGTTAATAATAGAGAAACCAAAATAGTATGTTGTTAATAATAGAGAAACCAAAATAGTATGTTGTTAATAATAGAGAAACCAAAATAGTATGCTGTTAATAACAGAGAAACCAAAATAGTATGCTGTTAATAATAGAGAAACCAAAATAGTATGTTGTTAATAATAGAGAAACCAAAATAGTATGTCGTTAATAATAGAAAAACCAAAATAGTATGCTGTTAATAATAGAGAAACCAAAATAGTATGTTGTTAATAATAGAGAAACCAAAATAGTATGCTGTTAATAATAGAGAAACCAAAATAGTATGTTGTTAATAATAGAGAAACCAAAAGCAAGAATGCAATACCATGATTAATATAAGCATTTCCCTACATCCTTATTGAAAAGATAAGATATAAGTCAGAATGAAACGGTTGTGACTAATAGATAAGGTGATAGAAATGGTCCGCATACCAAAGTGTCGTGATGCCGTTTTAATTGATCAGATAAAATCCTGCTTTTAACTTGACAGAAACAATTTTTGCAGGTACTATAGCAAACCTCCAGTGTGTCTCCCATTCCTACAAAATGCAAGTAATGACTACAATATGTAAATACTCAGAAAAAATAAAAAGCGTATCATAACTAATGTTCCTATTTTCTAATACAACCTTCACTAAGCTCAACTTAGCCATGTTACATTTGAAAATGCTATTTCATGCTGGGCTGTTTATGAATATTTAAGAATTCAAAACTGGACTCTAATAATTATCAGTATCAAGCAGAACAAAGTGAAGTCCTAGTATAGGTCTAGTTTCCTTTCGATTCCAAAGTTGATATCAGTGCGTTACTAAGACATGGTGTTTCCAAAATAACGTCTGACGGATCATCACAAAATTTAAAGCTTATAAAGTGAATTTCATTCAATAATTTGGAACTCTTACAAAACAGGACAAGAAGATTCAGCACTAGACTTGACTCTAGTTGAAAGATTTGTAGGTATGTATAGGCAAATATAGATAATGATACTGATATTCCCATTAAGGGTACTGTTACGAAGAAAAGTAAATGGACCGGGAACTATTTCCAGATGCATTGATTTTACAATATTCATTTATGTAAAGTATAGAGTTAACCCTATTCTGTTCTGATTATACTAGTTTAAATCTTTTTTATAACATATTACTGAATTTTTATTATAAAAAACTAGAAAAACAAGAAGCAAAATTGCAAGCATGTAGGCCGACAAGAAATAGAAAAAACTGGTACAGTATCAAATAAACAGTCAGAAATCAGCAAAAATTGTATGAATACTTATGGTTTGAGATTTTGTAATGTGGAGTTATTTGCTCTCTGATAGTCGGCATTAATCCTCAGATTTATAAATGTATGCATGAGACCCGTTCTAGTCGCATTCCAAAAATTGCATAAAAATTTGTAATACAGACAATGCTTTTGGTTCCGATGCAGAGAGTGGTTAAAATATTTCTAGTGAAATTATAATATGCTACTCCCAGTAGGTTGGGAGTAGCAAGAATGTAGACAATATAATTTTATATAACAATACCTTGGCAGAAGTAAAAATAAAATAGCAAAAATGGGAATGGAGATGACAGGAGATTAAGTGTAAATAAAAGTATAAGTATAAATAAATTATTCCTTGAATATCATAATTTTGCTCACACATAATTTTCACTTATAATTATTTAGGATCATTGGTAAACCAACTAAAGATATCATGCAAATTACAAAACCAATACCAGGCTTAAATTGAGTTCTTTTGCATCACATAGTCGGTGCTTATATCTTATATCTGCACCAACTGCATATATTGGTTGATAGTTTCAAATGTAATCTCTAGCACCCATTTAATAACACAAAACTCTTATCGACGGGTTTCAACTCGCTTATTGTAATAAGCTTGATTTTCTATAAATGCTTATTCCGATTTGCAGTTTTTCTATACATTTTTTTAGGTATCTACAAACTACGCACACGCTAGTTTTCCAGTTTGTGTGAATTTGGTTTCAATTGTCACATATGCTATTAGTGTCCCGCTAACCCCCAGAAGCTGTAGAAACATCTTCGGATACATCAAGAACGGCTCAGTAAATAATACTGCAACATAGGAAGAACTGATGCAACAACTTATAAATCCTTTTAGAGCAGTCAGTGTGCAGTGCAACATAAGTGACAAGCTAGGGTGTCACCCTCTGAGATCTTTCCAATAGCCATATCCCTATAGCTTTCATCTACCTTGTTTGCTGTAGACTTTTCCATCTCATTTTGAGTTCAACTTTTACCAAATCCAAGTTAGTTCTTATTTCTTAACGTTTTTGTTTATCTGCTAAAAATAACTAATAGGCTCTCCTTTTTGTAGATGAAAAATGGGCCTGTTAATTATCCAAAGACCTGCCTTTTTCGTTCAACAACCTACAACTTATTACGAAACCTATTCGGTCTGTCTCATCGTTTAATTACAACAACGGATTACTCAAGGCTAAAACATAGTTTGCTATCGTCATAGCGAATCAGTAAAGTGCGTGTGAGTAATAGGCGTAATCATAAATTCTTTTCATTTCATCTGAAAAAATAATATAACACGATACAAGCAAGAGCAATTGTGCGGTAAATATAATGATTACAGAGAAACACGTGTAATAAAAGTATTTTTTATAAATATTGTTTGAAATGCCTGAGTAATGAGTTCACGAATAACGAAGTTGCACTTTTATTTATTAGTAAGCTCTTCTCTAGTCTACCTCTAGTCCTCGATTTTCCAGGTCTGGTAGCGATAGCCAAAAGAGTTTAAGTGGAGTCGACGCTTCTTATACACCAAAATCCCACTAATATTTGTCGATGTACATACATGTTGTACGCAGTGAATTATACTACCCCTAGAATGGCATTGGCATATCTAAACCAATGAATTTCCGTGCAACGATTTGAGCGCCATCTTGATTACTGCTACATAGGCTTTCGGCTGAAATTAAAATACGGGTATGTGCAAGGTCGAATGTCAAAACGTGTAGACAATTGGGTGTTTACCTGCACCCGTTATAATACATGTATAGAGCCTTGCGGAACATAGAGCCTTCTCCGTTTTACTCACGCCTCGTTCAGTTTTGGGAGAAGGTGGGTTGTATGGACGATATTTGCAGATATTTGAATACTGTGGCAACCTTTATTTCAGATTCAAAACTCGAATAAACTTTTCTATTAGCAGCGATATTATGCGACTCGTAACATATGTTGTGGAAATCAGCGCTGACCAGCCACTTGCAAGTGGGTTCTGCGTACAAGTTGTCTTATACCGAATGAGTAATAGCTCTCATGCACAACTGTAATTGTTGCAAGCAAGGTGTCTGGTGAATAATGGCTCTTTATTTACACAAGCTCTATAAGCATGATAAGATAGAACAATTAGATACAATTCACTACAATCAAGCGTAATGCTGAAATGAGTTACAAATAATAAATACTCAAACAGTTACACTTGTAAATGTAAGAATGTTAAGATACATATGTTACAAAGATATACCAAGCTGCACAAAGGTAGGTTAATGTTACCAGGCTGTTCTTATTCAAGATTAAGAACGTAATTCTCAGTCCTTAGTTTTGTCGTTCGTAGTCCACAGGTATCACTTGCTCTGTGCTCTTTGTTCTCTTTCACTAGGGTAGCTTCTCTTGTTGCATATCCTTACCTTTCCTGCTTTGTACTGGAGCAACTTTGCTTATATAGCAAGGGCTGGGTGTTAATCCATGGGCTTTCTGCGCAAGCTGGCTTTTGGGCTAATCCGAGAATAGTTTAACACTTATGAAAATTAGAAAAAGCCCAGCTCAGTAAATCCATCACACATATAATGACCGTGACTCTCATGTAATTATTAGGCATGCTCGCAGCGGTATGAAGAACAGCAGGCACAATTTCTCATCTTTATTAGTGTAATCCTAGCTTGCTTCGCCATAATAATATTTTTGATTTTTAGGTTTCTGTAAGATTGCATAAACAAAAGCTAAATTAATGTCATTGGAGAGTCATTTTCCAATGTTTGACTTACTAAAGACATGCGTATGATAACATATACTAAAACGTAATATACCAATAAACCGGTATTAATTTTAAACCTATTAATGTTTTTATATCGTACATCTGGCAGTGTGTGAACAAAAAAGCTATTCTAGCCTTAGGTACTCGTTTATCATAGCAGAATAAGTGACTTCATTATATAGCATCTGAATGGTTAAGGGCTTTGAAACCCAAGCTAGCAGTAATTCAAAACAGAGTTCATAAATGCCAGGGTTTACAATCTCATGCATCTCTTAGCAGACTTCATGTTTAGCTTCATGGTTGGCAAAGTATGCCAAAAACATAGTGTGTGCAATAAGTGATTTGCTTGTTGATCAATTTACCTTTTGCTTTGCTCAACTGCCATTATGGTTTTGTTATTGTAGCACCAAATCGTCACCATCATATACGACAGTTCTGTAGTGTCACTACCTCTGTTTTTTAAGCTTTTTCCAGAGAATTCACTTGAATGCGCCATTCTCTATCTTGAGAGATTATCTTCTCTTACGCTAATGCCTAACTTATCCAAGTCTGACTGCAGATTCCACCTCCAACTGGACTTAGGCACTCCTCTGCTTATCTTGAGTGATCTATAATATTCTGCCATGGCAACATTGACACTCGCTTCATCTTCCATCTTACTAACATGCCCAAGAATTCTTAACCTCCGAATTAAGATTAATAAATTACTTCACTTCATGGTTGTTCTTGGTTAGCTGACACACCGTGTCATTGCTGATATTTCTCGACCAGTTTACATTCAGCACCTTCTCAAGTTGTTTTCGATGAAAACTGTTTATTGCTCCTGCTGTACCCTTGCTAATTGTCCATGTTTCACTGTTGTAGAGAAACATGTTTGCTCTGTAAGCATTAAATACTAGTAGCTTTATTTCCAGACTGATTGTCTTGTCTACATTGATTTGTTTGACTTTCTGCCTGGTTTCATTCGCTAATGTTTTCCTTCTTTTTATATTTGCTTTTGTATCAAGTAATGTTCCCAAGTACTCGCATCTCTCCTAGCTTGTATCTCCACCTTTGTTCATCTTATATTCCTTTATCTTAGTTTCATTTATCATCTGATTCCTTTTCCACCAACTGGATTGTTCTACATTGTCTTACTTGATCAGATGTTGATATGGTATGATCAAATGTTTGCCTAGCCCGGTTGTAAGCTGAGCTCTGTGACCTTACACCATCACTCTTCGCTCACTATCATACTATCCCTAATGTCCCAATATCTCACTATCCCCAGCATATAAGTCTAGCTTGCATGTAAGCCGACCTTGGAAAACAGCCCTGAAATCAGGGACTTTATAAGAATTTGCATATAAGCTGAGGCAGTGTAAAACAATCATTTCCTTTCATGGGTAAATCTTCGATCAAATCTTTTTACTTATAAGTGATACTATTAATACAACACAATCGCGTATGACATGCATAAAACGCCAGCGATCTTGTGTATGGCTAACCAACCATGACTGTTATCGCCGTCATAGCGTTCTATTATTAGAGAAGAGCTGCTTCGTGTGAGTGTGCATGCTCTTACTGTGAGAACAGAAGCTGGACAGAAAAGGGTACATGCACCCGTTCCTCCGCATTTCTTTTGCAACGAATCGCCACCCATGGCTTTTTTTCAAGTGCAAGCCATCGCTAATGTACAAAACACCCTGTAAAGGCTACCAGTCATATGCTTAGCATGGTTTGAGTTGTAGTTGTTGAAGTTAACTTAGCATAATTTCATTCTGTTGGCTTTCAATCAGAGTTATGTGCGTATAAGCTGGACCCCTTAAGTTTGGTAAAAACATTTTGTAGTGAGCAGCAATAAGCAAATGTAACATTTCAATTAGACAGCTTTATTAGCAACTGAACCACACTGAACTACAGTTAACACTAGCCAACTCAACACTGAACAAGGCCAGCTGACCAGATTGTAGGTAAGTAAAAGATAGGGGGATGACTCATCCTAAGCTATTTATAGAGCACTAGCTGCACATGTCTGGGCAGGAACAAAACTGAACTCTGGTGATAGTGCATACTTATCAATTTCTCCCTCAATAGTTTTAACATACTACTTGCTTAGCATTCGTTAGTTATGAGCTTGTATAGAACTCAGGTCTGCGTCTAACACGTTGTGGGTATCTATGAACTGTAGGCGATTTTGCAAGCGTATTTGATAGATTGTCTGGTTGAATAGGAGTTGGTGGAAATACAACATCAGGTGTATTTATTCTCATTAGTAATTGGTTAGCGTTGCGCTTCCAGATACCTAGGTCAGTTTTCACTGCGAATAGCATTACACTCAAATTCTCAACAATAGTCCCCTCTAACCATTTTGGTTGCCCACTGTACTTTCTAGCATAAACCAATGGTCCTGGACTGAAATATCTGCACAATTTGTCTGGTGTTGAAGTAATTGACTACCTATTTTTTGGCTGGAGTAGAAAAAGCAGATTACTATGCCGTCTTTGGTGTAATATTTCAGCTGGAGACTTCTAGTTTAAACTTGGGTGAGGTAAGCAGCGATAGGTAGCAAGGAACAACTGTAGTGTAGTCTTTATTTCCTTCCTCCAGCGCAATTCTTGTCTAAGCTTTTCGTGAGAGACTGAGCAAACCAATCTGCTTCATCATTAGATGCTAGATGAAATGGCGGAGAAGTCAAAGGCTTGATGCTATGTGCTGTACAGAAGTTGTAGAACTCTTGGGCAGTGAATTGAGGTTCATTATCCGTTATGATAGTCTCTGCTAGGCATTCATTAGTGAAGATGTGGCGTAAAACTGCAATTGTATCTATAGAAGTCGTATTTCCGACCTCAAGCATAGCGACATGGACATTGTGAATGTGAGTCAACACATACCAGCCACATTTGTCCTTTTATTGGGCCTGCATAGTCTAGGTGGATGCGCTGCCATGGTTTTTCTGTTTCTGGCCACATGTCGTATTGACGAGCTTGATCATTAGCAGATGCTTGACAGGGTGTACATGCCTGTTGTTTTAATATCCACATTGACTGTTGACCACCAGACATAACGACAAGACAGCTGCTTAATTCGTACCAGTCCCCAATGGCAGGTATGTAGTAAGCCTAGTCTCCTGCTGACTAATTTACTAGGAACTATCACTCTGGTTACCTCATCATGTTACAGTAGTAAGATGTCATTGTCAACCAACAATGAATCACGTACACTCCAGAATGGGTGCATCCACTCCTAACTTTTTATGAAGTTTACAAGACCAGGTGCTGGTGGTCATCATTTGAATGACCTCTTGCAGCTTGGCATCTATAGAGGCTTCTGCTTGAATTCTTTCAATATCCAGCAGGCAAGATTTTAATTCCTGTTTTACAACATGAGATACCTCCACACTATCCTGTAGTTCTATTTTGTCAAAAGTTTGACCCGGACCAACAGGAAGCCGTGACAACCCATCAGCATCATTATGTTGTTTTGTTGGCTTATAGAGAATGTTGTACTGGTATGCCATGATGTAATTGCCCAGCGTTGCAGACCAGGGGTTCCCAACCTTTTTAATTCGGCTCCCCTCTTATGTCTTGTCATAAACTTGATTCCCCACGCACTTTCAACTCACGTGACTAAAAACAACCGATACTAATTATAATCCTGTTTTATTGTACATAACTAAACATAACAAAATATTATTAATTTTTATACAGCACGCATATAACGCACAGCTATAACAATACATATAACAATACATGACCTTTGGTATGGCGGTGAATTGGTTTATGACTAGGTTAACTTACAATCCAATCAAAATCTGAATGGATGTGTTCACATATATCTTGGTTCTGACTAGTAGCTCATTATTAGCGACTAGTGTTATAAATAAAACCAAAATGTTAGATGATAAAACTCACACGGCACTGCAGGACATGAATTAAAAATTTAACAAATCAGACACCGCTCTGTTACCCCCTTGTATATTCAAAATTCCCCACTAGTGGGATATTCCTCTCTGGTTGGGAACCCCTGTTGTAGACGTTGTGCTGTCAGCACTGGGATATTTTTGTGCGGAAAATGTGTGAACTTGCGTCCATAGAAAAGTTGGCAGTACTTTGTTACCCCATATATTATAGATAAGACCTCTTTTTCAATCTGTGAGTACTTCTTTTGATGAACGCTTAGAGTTTTAGAGGCATGGCACAGAGGCTTCTCTAACCCATTCTTTATTTGCAGAAGTACAGCACCAATTCCATGTTACGAGGCATGCTGGACTAGAAGCAACACCAAAGCACATTCTATTGTATTGAAATAGACCCAAGGGTGTATTTATGACACATAGCTTCTTCGCACTGTCATCAAGTCCAAGCTAATGGTATGCATCTGCCAAGTCGATTTTTGAGAAATGTTTACCTCCAGTGAGTTTCTCAAGAAGTTCATCCAGCTTCGGCAGAAGATGCTGATCCACTGGTATCTGTTAGTTTAGGGCTTTGAAGTCGCCACATATGCGTACTTTGCCATTGGGCTTAGATACCATAGATACAGGCGCTGCATAATCAGTGTAGTCGATATGTTTGAAGACACCATACCTTCTAATTCTTGCTTTGCAGCTTCTCGTTGAGCAAAAGGTATACTTTTGGGTTTGAAGAATGCAGGTTTCGCATCAGGCTCCAAGGAAATAGGTATTTTGGTTTTAGTGCACAAGCCTAATCCATCCTTGAATACGTCAGGATATTTAGGGGAGAGCTCAGAAACTTCTGTGGCCTAGCGGTTGGTTGGTAACAGCTCGCGTGTGATGATCTTGATTTAGTGCTGCTAAACCCTATTCAGATAAGCCAAATGTGTCACTCCAATCTAGTCCAAAAATATTGTTGTCAACAACAAGTAACTGAAGATTGGTCTTATGTTGTTGCCCTACCTTCACTTCAACAATGCAAACATCGTTAACTGGAGTTTGGCAGTTTCTATACTCTGTCAAGAGTGTGGGCACGACAGTGAGTAGATGTGAACCAAGTTGTCTGTAACCTTCTAGGCCAACCATGGAGCACGTAGCACCAGTGTCCCAATGAAATCTAGCTGTTCGACCCTTGACTTGTGTCTATCCAAATCTGCTTACCAACTTGCTCAAACTCACTAAACACAGACTTGGTGTCCTTTTAGAGAAGGTGTCTTTTAGGACATAGTTTTTTATTGTGTTTTACATACATGTAGCAGTCAAGACATGACTTGTTGCATTTGTTTTAAATCGGTAAACCTTGACCTTTGTGTTGGATTCGCTTCTGCTGATTCTCGCCTGTCATCTTGTTTACAGAAGCTAGAGGAACCTCATTAGGCTCACCTGAGATTAGTTTTTCAATTTCTATGGTTCTCACATACATTGAGGCTTTCTTAAAAACTGCTTCTACTGTAGGGTCAGGTTCAAGAAGACATTGTCAATTAGCCAGATGCACGGTTTCTTTGATTACTATGTCGCGTATCATTTCATCAACATGACTTTGCTTACAGCTGCCACTATCGCATGTAGAGTGGCAATCACGAGCTAAACCACGAAGTTCAGCAGCCCAGTCTGTGTAGGTTTGTGCTGGTTTCATTTTGCATTGATAGAATGTTTATCGAACAGCCTGAACATGAGTGGTATCTTTGAAATGGCTTGTGAGTTTGCCTGTTAGTTCATCGTATGATTTAGTAGCAATGTCTTATGAACCAAATAGATTCTTTAATGCTCATAAATTGTTGATCTTACCCATGACAGCAAACATGCACAATTTTAGTCATTTCCTGTTGTATTATATACCGATAAATGTTGGTTAGAGCGCTCTGTATAAACATCCCATTTCTCTGCTTCTCTATCGAATGACTCAAACTTTGGTATTGATGACAATTTTGATTGTGTTCTGTTGCTCCGTTTGTTGACTTTGAGCTGTTCCATAAACTGCTGTTGAAACTGCTGCTTTTGCATTGCTTCTAGAAGGGCTTCTACATTCTCATCCACATATATTGTCTCATGTTGACAGCTAAATATAATCCAATGATAGTTGACTGTAGTTTGTAGGTAAGGTTACTGTATCCTACTTCTGACACCTGCTTAACACTAGCCAACTCAACACTGAACAAGGCCAGCTGACCAGCTGGTAGGTAATCAAACGATAGGGGATGAATCATCCTAAGCTATATATAGAGCACTAGCTACGCATCTCTGGGCAGGAAAAAATGAACTTTCATGATAGTGCATACATATCACATTTTGCGTTTTAGAATTGGTCTATATATTGGCCTAATATATACCTATTGACCAATAGGTATATATGTAGGTACCATATATACCTATTGGGATATATGGCACCTAGTTTTACTCATATCATCCCAATATTGAAGCTTCTTTGGTTCTCTTCAGATAACAATACAAACTGTTATTTTCACCATTGCCAGATCAACTATTCTGCCCCTGAATAATGGCATTTGCAGCCCTTGATGAGGAAGAACTGCCCGAGCTCAGCTCGACTGCAGAGTGCAAAATCTGTGCTGATACGGGCAATGAGTTTCGGATGCTTGAATGCGGCCATCAATTTTGTGTGTTCTGCATAAGTAAGTATTTATCCTATAATTTCTTTAAAGGTAAGTATTTATTTCGTAATCACTATAGGCCAGTACTGATCTTGCGCCTTATGTGTGAGTAAGTACTGTTCTTGTACTTGCTTTATACATAAGTACTTACTTTTTAATTTATACATATAAATGTCAGTCATCCGCATGTCCAGAACAAAAAATCCACATTGCACTGAATTTGAATTCAGAACCTCCAGCTTTGCAGACAGATTAGCTGACCACTATGCTAAACTGTTCTTTCCGTACTAAGGGATAATTGTGCACATTTTATGCAGTGCTTGCAAAAATAGTATTGGTTACTACTAACACACTTCAAGATCATGATTGCGTGAGAGATCATTATATCAGGATTTTAAGCAAGCTGGCTCTCTTATTGCTGGCACACAGCTGGCTTATTGCTCTGACAAATGGACATGGCTTTAGCTTAAGTTTCTAGCTTAAGCATTCACCTAGTTTCTTTATGAGTATTACATGTGTTCCTCTTATTCACTATCACTTGTTTAATCGTAGTCTAATGAATACACTTTTTATTTTAGTTATATTAAATTGTGTGCGGGTAATTTGTCACATCATTGACCGGATTTGGGGACTTTTTTAGGGTAGATTCTTTCCCTTATCTTAAACCATAACTATCACGTACAACTTTTATTGTATTTACTAGGTAAATCAGACATGCTGATTCCGATTTTGTACTCAAAATAAAGATTGGTCCACTAACTTTCAGAGTAATGAAGGCTTTTTTACAGTGTTTTAATATCGGTCTCGAAAACAGGATGATCGGCACAACAAGCTCCGCCCATAATTATGTGACGTAACCTAGCTTTTTAGGAACGGAAGTTGAGTAGGGATGTTTAGACCGATTTAGAATATTGGAGATGGGTGTTTTAAAATCCATTATTATCTAAATTCAGCCATAAATATAATCTCAGTCTTTTCTGAAAGGTAGATAAGCTACATGTATTTAATATTGCATATTTAAAAATGAGCTCTAATAGGCGCGATAACAACGCTAACTTATGATAAAACCGCGCTTTTTGAGCTCATTTTTCTCAGCGTTCAGCCTATTTAAACGTCATGTAACAAGCTGCGAGCAAGTTTAAATAGTTTATTCACCTTTCACAAAAGACTGAAATTATTTTACTGGCTGGATTTAGATAATAATGGGTTTTAAGACACTCATCTCTATTATTCTAAATCGGACTAAACATCTCTAACTTCCGTTCCTGAAAAAGCTAGGTTTCGTCTAATATTTATGGGCGGAGCTTGTAATGCGGATTGTGTTGTTTTCGAGACGGATATTGAAACGCTTTAAAAAAGCCTTAATGATTTTGAAGGTTAGTGGACCAATCTTTTATTCGAGTACAAAATCGGAATCAGCGTGTCTGATTTACATAGAAATACAATAAAAGTTGTACGTGACAGTTATCGTTTAAATGAGACAATTAAAGCTACAAATATTCGCCATTGTGTGAATAAGGTATGAAGAGTGAGGTTGAGTGTCTTTGGCTCCTACATTCAGGGTAGATGTGAACATTAAATACTCTTTAGTAATAATTGGTGTGTCTTTGTCGGGCATGGCTAATCTGGAGAAGGTGGCCCTAGTAGTTAGTATGTTGGTTGTAAATGTGATTCGCTATACGAAACAGTAATGTCCCGAAATTATAATACTGAAATGTAATTTTCAGCATTCCCTTTCTTTTGAAGTACACAAATAACTAAACTAAGTTATGCGTGTTTCTAGATTGTCTATGCTGCTGGTGATATTCTAGTGTTTATATTGGTAGTATATGAAAAACATGGCTGTATATCGAGCCTAAAAACTTATCAGTGAAAAGCTTAACAATAATAAAATAAACCATGTACCAAATATCAAATAGTCACTCTGCTTATACAATATAATCGGACAGCCACCGTGGTTTGTGCTTTTGTTGCTCTGATCGCTGGCAGGTACATTCCCCTCAGGCCCAACTGCAGGAAGTCTTCTGACCACTGCCTCTTGTTGAACTTTTTCAGATTTCCTTGAGGCTCCTCAGTATGTCACGGCTCAACTGCCTCTATATTTCTAGGCATTTTAAATCTTTCTTATCCTTTCGCACCATGTCCTCATCTACCTGAACACTATATACCATCCACTTAGTTGCTTGAGAACCCTTGCTTCTTTCTATTCCTGTGATGTTATTTAATCTTTTACAAATACTGTCCCCCCTCTTGTCGTCTCAGATTCTTAGCGCCTTATTGCTCTGGACCTGTCGCCTCGAATGTTTGTGCTGTTTCTCTGCATGGCTTCTTCTCGTCTCTGTAGTTGAATTTTTTTACCTTTTGTGGGTCTGTAGACCTAGTAGATGTTCGAAGTAACCTTTGAGTGATACTGATAAACATCCCTTCTGTTGTAGTGTTACGGTACTCAAGCAGTGTCATATATAGATCGTCACATCTTCGAAGTGGTGTCTTGATAGTTTTGATGGCTGCTTCCATCTTTTCATTTGATTGGAGATAACAGGGTTTGCTTGATGTATGTTCAAATCCCTACGACTGAGCAAACTTGGAAAACAGGTGCAACTGGGGCCATTATCCCCATGTAAAATCACAGAAACTTCCATCAGGCAAAAGACTTTAGGACCATGACTACCTTTTCCATTCCTTGTTCCTTCAGCTCCTCAAACTCTATGAAATCAGAAGTGTAGTCAACTACCATCACATGGTGATGATTGGCTTGCTCTAACAAGTCCACCCCAATCTTGGTCCATGAC
Source organism: Watersipora subatra (assembly GCF_963576615.1). Lineage (NCBI taxonomy): Eukaryota > Metazoa > Bryozoa > Gymnolaemata > Cheilostomatida > Watersiporidae > Watersipora > Watersipora subatra. The sequence continues at coordinate 5,887,689 of NC_088717.1, forward strand.
TTCATCTGTACATCATGACTTCATAGATCTTCTTTACCTTCCTTGAGAGAATCCTTGATGCATGTTTGACAGAACTGCAGCATCTTATGTACATCATCAGTGAGAGATAGCCAGTACATTGTCAGTCGAGCTCTTCTTAGAGTCGCATTAAGTCTTAGGTGAGCCGTGTGCAGCTTTTGCAGCATTTCTGCCTGCATGCTTGGAGGCACAACTCTGGTCCCTTTGAATACAAGCCTCTGTTCGACCGTAAGTTCATCTCTAAAAGATTGATGTGCTCCCAACGACTGCGGAAGGGTCTCAGTGCTTGCTGAGATCCATGAGATTAGCTTTTGCAGCTGATTGTCATTCTTAGTAGTTTTCTATAGGCGATAGTACAGTAGGTGCTCCAATAGCATGTACCTCCTATATTATGAATTCCAGATAACGTAAAAAATTGTGGGAAGCTTTTGCTTTGTACTACGTAAAAAATTCCATATAACGCAAAGTGTCACATCCGGCGAGTTCTCAAATTCGATTTGAATGGTACTTTAATTTGCCGCACTTTCGAGAGAAAAATTGATGTGAATATAGCGTTATATCTATTATATATGCAACTTACATGACATTCTAGTTTGTCGTGATAATTTGTCAGATGCATCGACAAAGCATAGAATAGGTAGCTGCGCAATTGTTCACAAATACTTGAAAGCGATAGATTGGTGCAGGTGCTACAGCGTCAGTCCACCAATCGAAATGTTACGAGTTGGAGTATTGTCGAAAATTATATTTTATCCTAACCTTGACCCCTGGATACAGGTAGACATTAGACAGGTAGTACCATTCTTTAAAGTAAAAAGAAATTTTGTTCTGCTTTTTTGTAAACGTATAAAATATCTTATTATTTTTACTGTGCAGAATTAACTTTGCTGTTTAGAAAAAATAAGCAAATTGTTGTAAACGATTGTCGAAGATGTGCGCTTTCATCGACTTTTTGTAAAATTTCTGCAATCGTGGTCTATAAAATCAGTAAGATTGATCAAAGGAAGGAGAAAAATTGTTGATGCAAGCCAATAATGCTGCAGTTACGAAACAGCCCATAAATTAAAAAGTCAAGTTTAATTTCTCCTTTGTGTATTGCCAAACGGGTGACTTTAGAAAGATCTTTGAATGGATTAGGTGATTTACATGTATTTTACAGTTCTTATAACGTAAAATCCTTACAACTTAAACGTTCCTGGAACAGATTATTTATGTTGTAGTAGCGCCTACTGTACTCTTGAGTTGAGAGAGGAAGGTCCTCTGGAGCCTGTGCCACCAAGAACGGGTTTGAACGGGCTACTTTTGCACCTGGGGATTTCATGTGAATGTATCGAAACAGCATGTGTGCAGTTAGCTGCTTTTTGTCAGGTCTCCGAAGCACCTTAAACTTTGTGTGTCTCTGAAAAGCGTCCAGAAGAGCTTGAACCTGGCTAGTTTCCTTGTAAATCGACTTTCTGAGAATAGCCTCCAACGGTTGACAGTCCGTCTGAACTGTCAGTCCGGGTAGCCGAATATGAATTGATCAAACTTAGTCGTTGCAAAACTATAGCCAGCATTTCTAACTCCATGGGTGTATAATGCGTTTCACTCATGGTTAATGAGCGAGATACATATGTCACTGGCTTTCCGTGTTATAAAAGAACTGCTCCTAGCCCGGTCGTTGACTGGTGACCTCACATCAAATTATTGTAATGTCTTCGCTTTGCTGAGCATCTCTTTCAGTTTGTTAATGTTTCCTGATGGGTATCTTTCCACCCAAATTTTTTCCTGTTCACCAGGAATCTTAGAAGTTCTGACTTTGCTGATAGATTTGGAACAAACTTCAACGTGTAGGTCACATGCCTCAAGAAGTGCCTAACCCCTTCCGGTGATGTCGTTCACTCCATTTTGAAAATAGCTTCCACTTTTTAGGATCTGTTTTTGTGCATTTGACATGAACACATGGCCGATGTACAGCAGTTTGTGCTCAAGAAACGTTTATTTACCCCTATTCAGTCTCAATCCCGTTTTCCTGGTCTGTTCCTGCAAACCTTTCAAGATGTAGTCATGTTCTTTCTTGTCTTGGCCATGTACAAGTATGCTGTCTGCTACCACTGTTACCCCTTTCCTCTGGTGCACTGTATATGCCAAATGGTATCCTTAGGTATTTTTAGCGCCCGTTTGGGGTCCAGAAGGTAGTTAACTCTGTTGATTCATCCAATGATTTGACTTGTTGAAAACATCACAGAGGAAGAAGTATCTTGCAGCATTCAACTGAGGCAACACGTTTTTGAGAGTTGGCATGGGTATGTGGCTTTTCTTGTTAGCTTTAAGATGATATTGATTGGCGCAAGTGCGGACTGTCCCATTAGGCTTTCGGACAGGCCGCATATGACTGATCCATTTGTTTGGGGTATCTATTTTTGTTAAACTACACAATGCTTTAGCCTGCATAGTTCTTTCATGACATCCTCTTTCATTGTCAGCGGTATGTTCCGTAGGCATACCTGGGCTGGCCTTAAGACAGAAATGGGCACTCGAGTTAACATGCTTGCTCAGGCAAGCCTTAAGGCTCAATTTACAAACGTATTGAATCGATTTTCTGGTATCTTTTATTTACGGTAGAATTGAAATGGCTCAGCGCATCCTACCAGTAAGAGTTGAAATGAATTGATTCCTCACTGTCATCATGGACGAATTGATTCAATGCTCCATTTTTCAATTAGCAAAAAGACTCGAGTCAATGCATCTCTTTATTATTATTATCTCCGTATTTGTATGATTAGTACATGTAATTTATTACTGCGTTGACGGAAAATCCATCATGGACAATGATATCCTATTAAACCAATCAGTTAATCGTAAGTGCAGTCCCATAATAAGTCCAGTCCAGTAAAACTTTGATATCACCGCGTATGTTTTATTTGTCAATAAAACAGTAGTATCATTGTTTTTTTTAAACTCTTAACAAAATGAAGAAGAGAGCCATTGCTCCTTCAGCGCGTGATCTTGGCTTAGAGAGTGAACTATTTAAATATCACGAGTTGGCTGCTACACATAAAGGTAATTTCACCTGTGTTATTCTATTTGAATTGTTTGCATATATGTCATTTGACGGAAATTATTGTTTTAGTGGTTGTTTTTGCTGCCGTGAAGGTATGAAGAGTGTGATTGAGTGTCTTTGGCCCCCACACTCAGGGTAGATGGGAACATTACTCTTTAATAATAATTTGTGTGTCTTTGTCGGGCATGGCCAATCCAAAGAAGACCGTGTGCATGCCCACTAATATATTAGTAGGAAATGTTACTCGCCCTACAAAACAGTGATGTGCCGAAATTGTAGTAATAAAATGCAATCTGCAACACACGGAACACGTGCTTGGCTAGAGATCTACAACCCAAGTGTCTTGTGTTTAGGGAAGTTCAGGGAAAGTGAATCTCCTAGCTGTCCATACTGTAGACGACCAGTGTTGTATCCAGCAAATCATTATCCTATTGTGGTGCAACAAGATGGAGAACCAGAAGATTTCAGCAGAGGCCAAGGTAGTATGGGTGAACTTTTCTTTCAGATTTTCCCTTGAAGGTTGCCAGGTACATCAGGCTGCTTGTATATCAATATTCGCTGGAATTCAGAACAACCTGGTAAGCTGTGACCTATTCATGTCTGTTGTAACTGTTTATTTCAGTTTCTCACCCGTCAATGCTGTTGAAAGCTTCAAAATTTAGTGATTTCCAAGTTTAAATGAACAGGCAATTTTTCTATAATTTCCTTCATTTAGACTGAATCATGGTAATTTTATTTGTACTTCTAGATTTTTGTCAGATGGACAATTGTAGCAGACACATAGAACACTACTGCACAACTTGCAAGCACTTCATATGTTACAGGTAATTTCGGAATTTTAAAATTTATCACATTTTATCCTTTAATTATTTCTTGAAATTATTAGGATTGTGCAGAAATAGTAGTTGGCTTATCACTGAGGTGAGAATATGTTGAAAAATTAAATACATAGTTGATTGAGTTACTTATTTAAAAGTAGAATGTTGTTTGTGATTTCACCAGTGAAAGATCTTCTGCTAGTATAAGTGTATTAATCTGACTCTATAATTAAAATGACTGAAATTTCATTTATGTTCTATCAGGTGCAGAAAAAGAACAAAATGTGGAGGCGTTTCCTCACATAGTGTCGTAGATGTTGATGAGCTGCAGCCATTAGCACGTGAGATGTTTCCTGATTGGGAGAAGAGCAAACAGAATGTTATTAAAGATTTACGTAGTGAGGTAAGATTTGTTCAGTAAATAATCAGCATGTTAGGGTTGAGCCATGCCAAGGACATGGATACCTTCGGTTGAAGCTGAGCTTAAAGATGTGGTCGCATCAAATTTAAGTTGATTTTAAAAGAAAGTATTTTTCTTTGTCTATCAGTTGATATGTTGTCTGTTGTGTTAGGTGATCTCATTGTTAAGATATTTGAAGATTAAAATCGAAAAAAATTGATCGTAGTAAAAACGCTCAGGCCAAAAAAACATGCCCAGACTTTCCCAAAATGATGTCACGCGTTAGGCAACCTGTCTCTATCTCTCGTATTCACATCGGGTATTTGCGATAAAAGTCTAGTCCTACGCGGCTTTATTGGCATATATTTTATTTTTTATTTGCTCATGTTGGCTAAAATAAAATGTTAAATCCTGCTACAGATGCATTATTATCATTGTTTCAAACGCCTCAAACAAGGGACATTAAAAACTCGTCATATTAGCTTCTTCTAAATGCTGTGTAAACATCTTAGTACCGACTACCAATTCTACCGGTCTACAGTAATTATGTCAAGCAAACTATGTAGAATAAGGTCTTTGTATCGGCACAGTTCTGTCACCACCCGCACTAATGATATACAGCCCCCCCCAAAAGCCCGCACACATGATGCCTGTCGCCTATCCTTGAAGGGGCTGTATATCATTGCCCACACTGAAAACTAGTTTTTTAGTAAAATAAGCAAGCCACGTCTTTGAAAAGAATATGTGGCGAAACCAACTACATCCCTAAAAGTCATGTACATTGTATAGTCGACTGTCAACGTTATCGAGTCATTATTTGTATCAATTTGTAGTTTTAAATTCACTGGTAACATTTGATTAGTTGATTCAAGTACTAAACAAATGGTCGGACTATGCCAAAGTGCCTGTCCATGCAGCTCTGATTGCACTTCATAAATCCATCTATCAGGCAAGATTTCAGCAAAGGTGTCAACGGGGCTATGATATATTCAATGTTCTGCAAATCATGTTTTGCATTATCTTCAACAATATTATTTTATTATATAATTTTTACAAACAAAAAAATTTTCATTTCATCATAAAGCTTTTATTCAAAATATCCATCCAAGTCGTGATCACTCACATAGTTTCAGCTCATACAATAGGGCAAATTCATCTACTGCAGCAAACTCAAACAAAACATCATGGTTTATGGAGCACACATTCAAGTCTCTCTTTCCCAGTTATGGCAGTTTCCACACTGACAAAGCTGCTTCGGCTAGTGGGACCACATAAACATCCTGTAATTAATATTTAACAAATGCAATAAATATATGTCATTCATAGATATGTCATTCTAACGCGTATCTACTGAAAGCTTTCAAATTGGGAGTTAGTTTGTGAGTTTAATTTTAAAAATGAGTAATTGTTTAACAAAAGCTTAAGCACGCCAAGCCAACGATTCGAAGCTTTGGTTCTGGAAGTTAAAGATGTGCATTGATCACTCAATTTTCTTCACTTTCTGTAAGTGAGAAGTGAACATCTAAAGTCAAATCATAAATCTAATTTACCAGCTAAAACTGCCCAAGAAAATTTGAAGCAAGTATAGCTAGGTAAAACGATAACAAATTATAAAACGATAATTGGTGATAGCAAAAAGTTATAATTCTATTAATTAGTAAATGTATTAATGAGTACTAAAGTTATTACCTTTAGTATATTCATCAATCTAAGCCATTGTATTGCTAGATGCTATGGATTAAAGAGAATCCGTCAAGAACTCACTCTGCGTCCTTATCTTGCAGGCGCACACAGGAAATTACATTATAACCTCAAACAGGAAAATATAATCTGAATTTTAACACAACAGTATATCTATAGGAGACTCAAAGTAAAATATAAATTTACCTCCATTCTCTTATCTTCCTCTGTAGCACTTTAACCACCTGATGCTTAAAAAATCGGACTCACCTTCGCAGTAACTTTACAGTAATTTTTACAATTCTGTTGTTCGTCAATAAAACGTGTCAATCGAGTAATTTATTAAAGTACCGATGTTAATTAATTTAGCAAATATCGATGTCCATGCAATTTAATAATAGAGTAAAATCCCTAAATTTGAGATCACAGACAACACGTTTTACGAGTGATAACATTTATTACGACCTATATAAAAATTTTGTGCTGATGATTGGCTAATGAAGCGATCTTATATTTATCGGTCGTGGACTCTTTGCAGATGTATCACTAGGTATGTCACGAATGAAGCACCCGCTGGAATCTGAGCTTTTTAAAAGATGACCTCATTCAAGCGCATATATCTCTGGACAGGATTAGTCTACAAAGACAAAAATGACATCAAATTGCAGCTGATGTTTTAGCTTTTTATTGGTCTTAGGTTCATTAAATCGACCTTTTTGACGCAACCACATCTTTAAAAGGAAGAAGCCTGAAACGAAACTTGGTTATATGTAGATCTGTACATCTTTGTACAAGTTTGAATGATGTGACTGGTTTATTAACAAAAGTAGTTAATCGTAAATATGTTGAATTATTAGTAACAATGAGTACATAGAAGTGTGTATATAAAAAGTTTCCGGTTACTGCAGAAGCTATCCGTCAAAATTTTTAATACAATAATACCGGTACCTCTCGATACTGGTACAGACGTAAACATGAGATATCTGTTTTTACAGTTTCAAGTTTTTAGCAGTTGCCCTTTGGAACAACCGGAAATCGAAGCCATGTAACTGCACATCTGAAATTAAAACAAATCATTTGAAAATGGCAAATTAAAAAATAGGTAATAATGCCTTTAAAAAACTTTCAAAAGAAAAACAAACGCACAAGGTAATATTAATCAATAATACTTAGATTGTAACCTGCAATGGCGATAAGTATAGATAAGTTAGTTAAGAATGGTAAGGACGACTTGGCCTAGTCGATAGACTCGCCTGTTTGTAGACTTGTGAGTTCTAATCCAATACGATGTGGGTTTTTCGTTGTTAGATTTTAAGCGATATTGCAGGATAAACAACTGATAGACGGCAGACACTTCTATATAGGTTGATCTCGAAGTTTGGGTGTCCGGCTATAGCTATTAAAATTTTGGAATGAAAAATCTGTATTTCATAAGGTTTGATCTCAATTCCTCCCTTTTGCCAGGCAAATTTCTCCCCTACTTAGCTACTCGAGATTGATGGATTCATTGGGCGATATATGTTGCTATGTGGGTAAAAATATGCTACCGCTCTCCGTCATGGCACAACGTCAGTCTATGTATTAGTAAGAGCCATAGGTAACTAGCTTACTCACATTAGCCACTGCTAATGTGCCAGGCTGATAGCAAGTGGTAAGCAACTACATTACCTGTCACTTTTTATAAGCTGCTTTTTAATACCCGTGCAATGCCGGGCATTCCGCTAGTAAATTTATATATATATAGATTGATAGCTGTGATAGCTTTAAGATAAATGGTTGGTAAATGTCTCCTACAGTACGCACTGACAGGTCTAAAAAAAGAAATTATTGCAGTGTATATTTTGATGTTAACTCCGCAGCAATAAAGTATAAAATGAAAATAACATTTTTGTATTGATCACTTTGAACATCATTAAATACATGTGACTAACTGAATGCGCGGCATTGCTCGGGTAATAAAATTTTTTCAACTCGAGTTGTTGGTGCTTTATTAGAGGTGACATTCAAATAGAAGGTAGCGTTGTAGTTTCAAATAGCTCGTCAGAATTTTGGGAAGATAAATTTAACCCTTTCACGTGGGAAGTGAATTTCGCCTACATTTTGCCCTCATCTTCGGGTGGAGCGACACTAACCCTTTTGGGTACAATAAATCTGCTAACTTACCCAAACTTGTCAAAGACTTTTGATAAATATTCATTGTGAAGCCGAGAAATATCTTTACCAGTTTATATCTATTGCTTGCAATCCACCTGCGATAATATTATAGCTTGTGCTTGCTTAGCAAATTTGTTGGACCTTTCATTTTTTTATTTCTTTTTAAATTGGAAGGTATATTTTTATTTTATAACTATATTTAACAATGTTGCATAAAAGCTTATTGCACTCATCGATAGTGATGTGGAATGTGATCCACTGAGAGCTGAGCCTAGGGCTGAGCTAAGCTGAGCCGGGCTGTGCTCAGTCAGGCAGAATAACAAGGCAAGAGTTAAGAGTGGTCACACGAGAGCCGAAACGAACTAAATGATGCAAAACGACATCGCTGTCAGCTGTAAACTGTTCGGCCGAAGACATTTCTGGCCGAAACGAACCATTTCGGTCCTGCTCAAAATTTCATGGCCGAACCCTTGCTCTTATTGGCTGGTTAAAATTCTAGCGAGAACGCGTCACATTTCTCTTTACGTGCATGTGAGCAATGTTAAAAAAGAAATGGAACGATACTTTTATTTCGTTAAATAAACAACAAGCAGAAATTTACGACAAGACTCACCCGGACTTGTGATTGTGTTGCATAAATGTAAGATGTTGCACTTATGTTTTGCATAAATGTAAGAGAATGGTTGTGATTTTTTTTTGTGTAGAATATAAGTAATGTGTCATACTCATCCTGATGAAGTATCGTTGACTGATTTATTTATGTAAAACCACAGTACTATGATAAAGACTGTTTTTGTTTGTTATGTACTCAGCATAGAAAAACATCCATTTGTTAATAAAAAATATAATTATGTTGATGGGAAGGGTTGGCAAAATCTTTGTATCAAGTGATTTATTTTGAGCAACTGAACGATCTTCTGATAAATCTGCTGTGTAATTATAATTTATAATTCTTCCTCAAAGTTTTTTGTTTACAATAGAAATATTTAACTCAAATACATAAAAACTACCAATGAAACAGTGTCCTGTCTCCATACGTATGGTATTTAGGAAGCGAAGTGACTTCGGATGCCGTGTGACATGTGGCTTAGCCGAACCGGAGTAAAACAACTTCCGATACAAACCTAAGTCGGTTCGGTGCTCGTGTGACCATGCTTTTAAGCCAGTCAGAGCCGAGCTGAATAGAGCCAAGCCTAGCCGGGTCAAGCCCAGCCAAATAGAACGGGAGGCGGAGTCTACCCGCTATCTAAATTATTGTTTAGATGGCGGGTAGACTCCGCCTCCGCTGTTTCATTGGTAGTTTTTATGTATTTGAGTTAAATATTTCTATTGTAAACAAAAAACTTTGAGGAACAATTATAAATTATAATTACGCAGCAGATTTATCAGAAGATCGTTCAGCTGCTCAAAATAAATCACTCGATACAAAGATTTTGCCAACCCTTCCCATCAATATAATTATATTTTTTATTAACATATGAATGTTTTTCTATGATGAGTACATAACAAACAAAAACAGTCTTTATCATAGTGCTGTGGTTTTACATAACTAAATCAGTCAACGATACTTCATCAGGATGAGTATGACACATTACTTATATTCTACACGAAAGAAAATCACAACCATTCTCTTACATTTATGCAAAACTTAAGTGCAACATCTTACATTTACACAACACAATCACAAGTCCTGGTGAGCCTTGCCGTAAATTTCTTCATGTTGTTTATTTAATGAAATATACATGTAAGTATCGACCCATTTCTTTTTTAACTTTGCTCACACGCACGTAAGGAGAAATGTGGCTCGTGCTCGCTAGAATTTTAACTAGCCAATAAGCGCAAGGGTTTGGCCACGAAATTTCTAGCAAGATCGGAATAGTTCGTTTCGGCCAGAAATGGCTTCGGCCAAACAGTTTACAGCTGACAGCGACGTCGTTTTGCGTCATTTAGTTCGTTTTGGCTCTCGTGTGACCACCCCTTAAGCCTGAACATTTGTGCTAGAGAGCAAAGCTGTTCTGGGCCTGTTCATTGCATGTGCTTGACTATTCTTGTACTATTCTTGTATTATGAACGAAGCAGAAAATACATGTACCGTAAGTCCTTATGCTCAAGCCGCGCGGCTTGTCGTTGGGCGTGGCATCTGGTTCAAGGTCATAAGCCGCGGTTAAAGCCAAGTTTTTAAAACTTATGTGAAGCTTAGGGCGGTTTCTCCTTAAATACGGTCTCTGCTCAGTTCCGCGCTATAACCATAGAACCGCAGTCATGATACACTTTTATGTACAGGATTTTGGCGACCACTCGTTTATTTTCAAGGTCATACTTATGGAATACTTTAGACTAACGAAGAATTTATCGCTAATGTTTAACTCACCACAGTCATAGGTCACTAAAACCGTTTCATTCCTGACCGGCATCTTTCCATGAAGGTGAAGCCCTCTAACAGCGCTAAATCTAGCTGAGACATGGCAAGAAGTTATTGATGCAAGGGTTTAGGAATTTTAATTTGAACTTGGAAATAAATAAAAAAAAATTCACGTGTACTGATGTAGCCTGTTTTCTTATTCAAGAGGACTGGGGTCTAGCGAAACCCTTCTCAACACTCTCGCTCCTGAAGGTGTCACGGACGACAAAACCTCAGTCATTAGCCGCGGTCTGTGAGCACACGCGGCTTGTTGGAGGATTATTTTTTCTTTCATGAGTCATCTGGTTTTGAGAACAAGCCGCGCTGTTTGAGCATGAGGACTTACGGTATAAACTCATGCACCGAGACTTATACTAGTGGAGGAAAGTAAGGGTGGCACAAAACCTTTACAATGTGTTTGCTACAGTTTGCAGCCAAAACTGGCTTTTATTGTGCAATAGATGAGCAGTTACGAGCGTTGATCCATTGTAAGATCAGATTACCACAATGAGGCTATCAAATATTATGCTATAAATCTGCAAATTTATTCATAAGCTATTTCACAATAATCTATCAAATGCTACAAATATATATTCAAGAGCAAGTAACATAAACAAACCATACTTATAATAAATTCAGAAACAAAAAGTGACGGTTTCGAAACCAAAATATTTGCATCGTTCACTCCGTCAGTTGCATTCTGATTGTTGCTTTTGATGGAACCAACATCTTCATGTTGTTCAGTACTTCTCACAATGTCTTTTAGCGGCAATTCTTCTTTTTCACTGCTGAACTAGTCGATATTAGGAGTACATGTACTCCTTCGAGCTAAAGTTAAAAATTAAACGATTTTTCACGGTAGGTTATAAGATATCAGTGCTGAAAGTGACAGCATTACAATGACGATAAAATAGACGCGTAAGAACAATAGACATAGTTTTATCGATTGCCTGATGTATATTTGTGAAAATATTTCGGCGATTGAGGTTGCGTGAAAGTGTAAACAGAAGCCATCGTGTACAACTACGTCCCATTTTAGCCGTTTTGGAAAGAGATTCTAATCTATGGCGGTTTGTGATGGCTGCGATTAACTGTTCGTTTTTGAGCTATTAAAAGCTTGTAATCACATTTCCACATATTTTGCACCTACAACACAACAGAGTAATACATGGTGAATCTTTTGATATCAAATAACTGTAATGTGAATTTTGTTGCGAGGCAACCTTTAAAAATTACAAAATATAAATTGTTTACCCTTCAAATGATAAAACGACAGTTTTTAGTGATTGACCTTAGGATTTGTTGACTTTAAAATTCAAACGAAAGTTGAATCGGAAATTGAAGGCGTATAAATTGAAACTTTCAAAGGAAAAACAAACGTTTAATTATTAATAAAGAAAATTATTTTCAATTGCAATAAATAAAAAATATGTAAAAACTAAGTTAAGAAAAGAGGTGAACACAAGCTTTTTTTCGTGGCACACAAGCTGTCTGAAGCTAAAGAGCGTTGGGAAAAAAGATTGTTCGTCCCAGGAATCGAACCAGTAAATTTGTATGCACATATGTGAAGCCAAGCGCACTTTGATTGTTAGAGGTAACTAAACCATCATAAAGCCAGTTGGATGTGTAGTGGTTAGTGCCCATGTCTGCAGAACTGAAGGTTTGATTTCTAATCCAGTATGATGAGGATTTATTGTTGCTAGATTTTAACCAGTTTTCGCTGAATAAACAACAGACAGAAGATAAGGCAACAGACAGAAAACAGACAACTTACTGGAGACAGACAACTGACAGAAGACAGACACCTGACGGAAGACAGACAACTCGCAGAGGACAGACAACTGACAGAAGACAGGCAACAGACAGAAGACAGACAACGGACGGAAGACAGACAACGGACAGAAGACAGACAACTGACAGAAGACAGACAACTGACAGAAGACAGGCAACTGACAGAAGACAGACAACTGACAGAAGACTGACAGAAGACAGACAACTGACACTCACCATTATAGATTAGTCGTTAGCAAGTCTCTAGTTAGAGGCAAAGATTTTAGATTTGTGAATAGCTTTTAGGCGTATTGATAACACCTCACAGTTTTTTCGATATTGTGACCTGATAGAATATTGAGGTGGAATTAGCTCTCTCATAAAACCAGGACCGACATGCAAGCCACTTGACAAAGTTTCAGGGGTCCGTATCTTCTAGGTCCACAAGCTAAATTATAAGAAAAGTAACCATTAACTAAACTGCTTCAAAGCTGCTATTCTCCTCCAGATATCTCAACTGCTGTCAAAGCTAAAGGATGTTGGTGAAAGCCTGTCAAGAGAATCCAGACAAGAAACAGTTCAGAATGCTCGCCGGCTTTATGCATTAGCTGTACAGGTAGCCTCTGAGCACGCCACTCTTGAGCACTATAAGGATATTGGTCAAGCCACGGAGAGTCAACTGATAAAGCTGATACAGCTAATGACTTACAAAGAAGGTAAATGTCATATTTAACTTAAGAAATAATATTTAACATAAGAAATGTTGTATATCTTGTTGCCATAGTTTTTAGAGTTACGTATGCAATTTCCATCGTTTGCTCAGATAGCTGCATTTTGGTTGTTGCTGTTGATGGACCGAACATCTTCTAGTTGTTCAATACTTTCTACAATATCTTCTGGCCTCAACTCTTTTTTGCCAATGCTAAACAAGTCGATATTAGCGTCCAAACAATTTTTTTGAAAAGCAAAACTTTTGCGTGCTGCAGTTAGCGCTAATGCAACATGTAAAAGTTTGCTCGCTAGATGTAACCTTTGACCCACAACTTGCAAACCATTTTATATGCGTGTTCTTCGAAGTTGAAGACCGCGTTAAACAAGGAACTACTATTAGCCTGAAACAATTAGTAATTGTTTCTATGGCGTTGCTTTGAAAGTTCATCTACCATTGTAAATTTAAGCTGTTTTAATATGTACTTCGAAGTATCAAGACTGCATTAAACAAGGAACTACTAATAGAGTGAGACCATTATTGGTTATTTCTATGGCGTTGCTTTCAACGTTGCAACGAAAAAAAGTGGAAAGCTTCGGAGTTGGGACAAACATCTAATTGATTGTTATTAATGTAAACGATTCATTAAATTAATACGATTTAGTGGGCACTTTTCTACTGATCACTTGATATTATGGGTTCACAAAGATCAGAGATAGCCAAAGTGGCAGTCAAATGGAGGTGGCAGTCAAATGGAGGTGGCGTTCAAATAGAGGGTAGCGCTCTATTTTGCAACCCTTCTCTCCTAGTGGTGGTCAAATAGAGGTGACATTCAAATAGAGGTTGTACGGTAAGTATGGTTCGTTTATGTCACTTTTTATGAATATATATATTTGTAGCATTTGATCAATTATCAGTATATAACTTATAAATTTGCAGAATAATAGCATATTTTTAAATAGCGTCCTTGCCATTATCTTAACAAGGCTTACAATGGATCGATGCTCGTAACTCTTCTATTGCACATAAAAAGCCATCTTTGGCTGCAAACTGTAGCAAACATATCGATGAGTGCGATGAGCTTTTGATTGTATATTGATAAACATAGATATAAAATAATGTCTTCCAACTTAGAATGAAATAAAGATTGAAAGCTCCAACAAATTGCAAAGCTGTACACAGGCTATAATAGCACCGCAGGTCCATTGCAAGCAATAAATATCAACTGGGAGATTTTTTTCCGGTTTCTTCATGCATATTTATTAAGAGATCTTTGACAAGTTGGCGTTTTGCTAGCAGATTTATAGCATCCAAAAGGTTTGATATCGGTCCACCGAAAGGAGAGGACGAAATATTATAAATGAATTAGGTAAAGCTTGTGCATGGTTCAGTTGAATTTAATTTAGTTTAGACATTGATAGTTTTCTACACAGCTGAGGATTATTTTAAACATTTGGACATATCTTCTGTTTTACTGTCTATGTAAGGTCATACCGGTTTCACGTTCGTTAAATTTCAGATAGATTTCCAGTTCAAGAAAAGGATGTAAAGGAAATCAAAGATGGCAAAGCAAAAAACGCTGTCAAAGATATTTCAAATAAGAATGTAGAGAAGAACTTGTTCGACGAAGGTATCGTTTTTTGTGATGATTTTATCTTACCAGTTTGCATGTACTGCTTTGTAATTTTTGTACATGTATCTCTGGTTATGTGCTGGTTAAAATATTTTATCGGTTTGCAGCTGCGAGTTTTCTTTGAACCTTATCAGGAAATTTTACATAAACTCACCTAGTGCAGTCGAACATCAGAATGCGAAGTTTCTCTGTGTTGTTGGTTGCTTTTTATGCCAAAGCAAATATGCTACAAGGATACATTTTATTTTTTATTTGTTCTAGAGCCCAGAAACCAATGAGAACTTACTTGCATAATTACACATATGTTAGTAAAATAAATACATTTTATGAAATTATTAAAAAAATTAAATTTAATTAGCTTTAAAACTAGCTCTAGTTGAAAAGCTTTAGGTACCTGTTTTATCAACTAAAAGTAAGCCCCGCATTGTCCTGGATTTCTTTCATCTCAATCAGACATGCCTCAGAGCTTGTGTATATTTTTAATTCGAATTGCTACACAGCTTTCGCAGAGGAGGGGCAGAAGTTAAAAGAGATTTGCTGAAAGAATTTTTGAGCATCACGGAATCATTTGTATGAAGTGCTTGCATGCAGCAAGTAAGTATTTATGGGGCTGATTGTCAGGAGCCAGACAGCGTTTTGAAGCCACATATTTTTGGCGACCTTGTGGAAGGCCTAGAGCATGTGAAGTTTGTGAAGTTGTGGCATCAGTGGAAACATGAGCTCTGTTAGTGAAAGTCAACAAGTTAGTAAAAATTAAGATTACAACGTCAAAATAATAAAAATTGCAGAATTATTTTAGATTATATCTTACCCTAATTTTCAGCCCTTACTACTAGCATTCATGCGAACTAATTCACACACACTAACGAAGTAACTTTATTTAAATGTGTTATTTTAATTTTTATCCACTCGTTTACTTTTATTTGCTGTCGAAATATAGATCTTAAGTTTTATGAAGCTTTTGCAGTCATTTAAAAGTTTGATAGTGTCCTAAATATAATAAATCTTTGAGTTGGTTATGAACACTTATTTTTGGTCTGCTACTAGTTGTAAGCCAATGCTTCATTTAACATGGAAGATTGTGAAGTTAATATGATTTTATTTGCCGGTAGAAATTTTGCGTCAAAAGTCAGTGTTTCCATGAGTAAGAGGGTCAGTGTTAGGCTCTGAGTCATCAGCAGTCATATATGGTTGATACAAAATGTGACCAACAAACTAAGCTAAGAACTAGCTAGAATTGTAGATGATTCACCTCAGCTGCTTTTATTCAGTGATTTGTTTTTCTGTAACTGACAAGCTGAACAAACTATTATTATTTCAGCAGTGGACTTTTGAGCAGCAAAAAATAGGTTTTGTTTTCATCCAGTAATAACCTGATTACTGGAAGTTATTTGTTGAATGCGCTGAAGTATTGTTAATACATCATTTCTGGTAACTTAATACGTGAAACAAATCAGATATTCGTTGAGGCTGCTGACATTTTATACTGATAACCTTCTCATAACCTGAAAGTATACTATTAGTTGAATGTATATGTCTTTAAGCTCTTGGAGCTTCTAAAGGTTTTGAGTTCATGTATCAAAGATATTAGGTTTTTGAGCTTACTATATATGTTTTTTGTAGATGAAAACATTATGGCCGAAAGTCAACCTAAAATTTTTCCAACTGCTATGGGTTTTCACGATAAGTTTGTGGAGCGCTCTTCCTCTAAGGACCAAACTGATGATATTGAACTTCACCACAACCAGCTCTGCCGATACAACTGGTACGGCTTAAAATTATCTGTTGAAACATGTTTGCCACCACATGTTATATGATGGCAAATATGTACACGTGAGAGTTATACCTAATCAGAGAACTGTCAGCTTAAAGGTGTACTAACAGAATAATATATTGTGGCGTTAACAGTAGCAGATAATACCGGAGGTCCTCCCATGTTTTATGACTGACAATTTTGACGACCCGACGAGAGGGATAATTAAAAAGTGACAGACGAGACGACCATTTATCACTGTGACGTTGACGAGGTGACCATGATTGTGTAAGTAGTATTACTAAAGGTACGGCTACACGTAACAAATTTTTCGTTGGTTCTGAGTTCTTATCGAAATCACGAAATGTATGAAAAACACAGAATTGTTCGGTCGAAATTCACAGAATTATCTGAGCTGTGCATGCCCATCGAACTCGTCGACGAAACGCTTTTAGATGGCTAAACAAGTTATTAGCGAGCACGATTCTAGCAGCTTTAGCAATTAGTGTAGTCCACAACACGTATTATGACACGCAATAAAATTACGAGTGCAATTCAAAATAGTTCAAACGGTGTAACTGCTTAGATTGCGCTATTGTTGTTTAGCGAGCACGATTCTAGCAACTTTTAAAATTGATGTAGTCCGAAGCGCATAGCGCGACACGCGAAAAAAAATATTACGGCAATTCACCATAGTAAATACGATGCAACTGACTTGATTGCACTAAAGATAGCAACTCTTTCTACCACAAAACTTTCGCTGCTAAAAAGGAAACTGTTATTATTTAAAAAATGAAACGATTTGTAGCCATGTCTCAATGATAAATACCAATAATAGCACAATCTAAGCCGTTGCATCGTGTGTATTATATTATGTTGATTTGCACTGGCACTTTTATTGTGTGTCATAATACGTGCCTCGAACTATACTAATTGCAAAAGCTGCTAGAATCGTGCTCGCTAATAACTTATTTAGCCCAATAAAAGCATTTTGTCTATGAATTCGGTGGGCATGCACAGCTCAGATATTTCTGTGAATTTCGGCAGAATAATTCTGTGTTTTTTGTTAATTTCGTGATTTCGATCAGAACCAGCGAAAAATTTGTTGTGTGGCCGTACCTTTACTAACTTATTATTTGTCCATAAAGCAACATGATCAAGCGAAACTTCACTAGTTTTGTTTTGAAGCATCTGGCCCAGCGTTTATACACTGACAGGTAATTTAAGTAAACAGCAATGAAATGCCACGACAGACTGACAGCGAATCCGTTTACAAGTCTATGACTGACAGTGATTATTAAAGACAATCTCAGTCTATTCTCAGTACAAGAAGTGTAGCCCTAAAAACCTAAGACGCCTGTCACTCTTTGCGAAGTAATCAGCAACACCCCCAAACAACGTTCCCAACATCACTAATAAGTTTGTGAAGGTCACTGGTTGAGCCATGCTTATGATTAGCAGAAGTTCAAGCTGAGCAAGTTTCATGTTTTCAACGCAACCCAGTGCCACCAGAATGGATATTTGCATTAAAGTAACAAATGTGAAAAAAGAGGTTGTTTTGGTTACCAACTTGAAAAGAGTGACGAGAGTGATTTTAAAAGTGACGACAGTGATTTTGAAAGTGACTATTGTGATGACAACTTTGTGTGGTAGGACCTCCAATACTAGGTTATTCAACATTTTTATGTTGTACAAATAGATAGAAAGATTCATGATCAGTAAATATTCATTCATTAGATTCATTCAGTAAAATATCGATCAGAAACAGCTGCGATGCTATCTATATATATATATATATAAATTTCAGTGTTTGTCTTTTTGTCAAACCCTGTGTCCAGTTATAACAATTCAAATCTAGCAATCAAAAATCAGCATGGCTCTGAATTTGATCTCGGGACTTCCAGATCTAGAAGTGGTGAATCTAACAATGATGTTACACGGAATACAAAGAATTTATTTGGCAATTAGTTATTATATTGGTCAAGTTACTCCCACTTGAAGCACTTGCTTGGGATTCATAACTAGTACTATTGATCCTTAACAAGTGTTATGCGTAACGATTGTTAAGCTGGCTCAAAACACGGGTGTTGTTTTGGTATAGATTTCAGTAAAAATCTAGCTTTCCAAGTAAGTTACTCAAATTTAATAGGTAAACTATTCTATTACTCGTGCAGCGCCAGGCATTCAGCTAGGTTAAAAATGTAATGTTTAGAGACAATATTGACTACTAACCTTTTACCTCCTTTACTATAAAATTGTTATGACTATTAAAATGAACTATAATGAACTGATGAACAGAGAACTGTTGAAGTCGATGCAAATAAATCTTTATATATATAAATCTCAGTTTTTGTCTTTTTGTTACACCGTATGTCCAGTTATAGCAATTAAAATCTAGCAATAATAATCTAGCAAATAAGCCCTTTTTTCTCGCGTTTGTGCATTGGCTAATTATAGACCATGACATCGCATATCATCTCTTAGTTCTGCAATGCAATGAGAGTGCAGAGCCATGAGTTAATTCAACTGAAAACTCTTGAATCTGCACCCTATTGGATTAGTTAGTTGAGCTTTTGATGGGAAACTGTTCATCCCAACTGTTTTACTTTAAGCAGTGGTGTTCGAGTAGCATCTCTCCCACCTCGTTGGTAAATAAATCACCAAAAAGAACACATTTGTCATCCAGAATAAATAAAAGATCAACCATCCAGTGAGATGAGAATAATCAAAAGAGTGTTGACAGTTGGTGAATAATTTGAATAGTATTCCAAGTTGAAAAGAAAGTTTGAATTCCCAGGCATGCATCATTGTGACCATATATAACGATAGGACCCTTGGATAGGACGACTTACTATAGTGGATGTTATATATTTTGTTTAGGTTATTGAGTAGAATAGTTGGTGGGGACCGATCTACTGCGAATTTATTCATTAAATATAGTTAGGCTAGTTATGTTGTGGCTATATGTGGATCAAAGTGTGATGAAAGAATATATATCAAGGATGATAACTGCCGAAAGTTTAATGTCTTTTAACTAGCATATGTATGGCAGCTATTAATAAGCCTGTATTTTTACAAGCTGTAGTATCTTTTACTCATGGTTTCCTGTTCAGCACGTTCCAAATAAAGCAGAGAAATTGTATCAGGTTAGTTTGACTCAAACTATGCGCTGCTCAAACATTCAGCTATGTTTTAGTGTGCTCTGCGTTTTTACAGCACCTGCTGTCAGTTGCCACTTGCTGAGGGCGTGTGCTTGATCTGAGCCATGATAAATGGTTGTGGTAACAGCAGTTCTATTTACATTTGGTTCATATTTTTCTAGCTGCTCTTTATTTTTCAGTTCCCCAGTAGTGAGAGGTTCTTCAACAGCTTTTACATGGACAAGGAAATGTTGCTGTGGTCATTTGTAAGTTAATAATATAAAACCTCAAAAGCGCTATCTGCTCCTATGTTGTTCATATTGCTTGTGTAGCTGCAGCATTATTATGAAGGTGTATCATAATTTAAAGGTAGACTGTAAAACATGGTTCATTACTGCTAATCATCCTCATTGGCAGGGAACACTTCTAATAACGTGTGTACAATGGTACCTCTACATACAAAATTATTCCATTATGGAAATTGTTTTGTAATGTTTTTTACCCTATAAATGCCTTAATCTGTTCAAGGCTATATAAGGTCTGCTATATAAGGTCGAACATGATCTATATGTATATATCTCAAAGTCTGTCATCCGGTCTTTCCAGCTACAGCTATTAAAACCTAAAAATGAAAGATTCATGTCATGCTGGATTTGATCTCGGAACCTCCCATTTACTAGGCAATAAACTAGCTATTTAAGCTATGCGAGGTGCAATGGATTCATTAAGCAATATGAGCTGTTATCTCAGTTAAAATAGCATAGCGCTTTGCGTTACGCAATGTCGCTAAAACTTGCTCTCACAGCTCTTATTAGTAAGAGTTTAGCAATGTGGATAGTAGCTAACTCAAATTAGTCATTGGCAATGTGCCAGGCTAATGGCAAGTGGC
This sequence comes from Watersipora subatra, assembly GCF_963576615.1. Lineage (NCBI taxonomy): Eukaryota > Metazoa > Bryozoa > Gymnolaemata > Cheilostomatida > Watersiporidae > Watersipora > Watersipora subatra. The sequence goes on from NC_088717.1 coordinate 5,908,097, forward strand.
GGGCAACTACATTACCTGCCACTGTTTATAAGTAGTTTTTAATACTCGTGCAACGTCTGGCATTCGGCTAGTTTTTTTAGAATTTACAAAGTCCATCAAAGCCCTTGGCAAATACAGGTTACAAGTTAATGGCTGCACACTTAACATAAAATGCATAATGCATAGTGATGCATTATGTAAAAGTGAGTGATGCATAATGTAAAAACTAGAGTTGCCCCAATTTTAATATCAGTGTCGATATGGGAAAATCGGAAACTTCAGATTCTTTTTACAGATCAACTATTTTGCAGAAAACCGTATTTTAGCTCGCTACACTAATAAAAAATCATCAGCTGCAAGTTCCTTATTTTTACCTAATAAATTCCGGGCTTGTCACACAATCTATTTCATGTCTGTAGCCTTATAAACATCCACACAGCTGAGGAATCTTTTGGCTTTAGTCAGGACCTGAGTAGAACATAGAAGAGTATACCTATACAATCGTGTAAACATCGTTTTATGTAAAGCCTCACTTCCGGTGGCGGCGTACGTTCAAAAAATTTGCATACACTTGCATTGAGCTAAATTTTTTTACACTTTTTGCAGCTTGGAACCAGTGCCAAAAATAAATATTGACTGGAGAACCTTTATACTAGTCTAAACTAACAAAGAAGTTTAAAGGTTGACTTTCAACAAAATTACACAAAACATTACAGTTATTTGATATGAAAAGATTCACCATGTCTTGTTCTGTTGTTTTGTAGGAGCAAAATATGTGGAAATGTGATTACAAGCTCTTAAAAGCTCAAAAACGAACAGTTTATCGCAGCCACACCAGACCGCCGTAGTTTGGATTCTCTTTCCAAAACGGCTCAAATGTGACGTAGCTGTGGTAGATGGTTTCTGTTTATACTTTCATGCAACCTTATTCGTCGAAATATTTTCACAAATATACTTCACGCATTCAATAAAACTATGTCTATTGTTCTTACACGTCTGTTTTATCGGCATTGTAATGCTGCCACTTTTAGCAGTGATATCTTATAACTTACCGTAAAAATTCGTTTGATTTTTTAGCCTTACTCTGAAGGAGTACATGTCATTGTCTGATAATCATGACGAGCCTGTTGGTCACTTGTGATAATCGAAAAGTGCTGCAGAAATTATTTGTGAAGTATTGGGTCACATGATCAGATTACGACTTGCCGATTAGACCAAACCGAAACAAAACTGTAAAGTAGCGAGCATCTATATTTGATACGGGGTTTTCGGTAAAACCCGAAGTGTTTGTCATAAACTAGTGCTACGATAAGTTTTATATTGAGCTTTTTATTGGCCTTTCAATTCACGTGAGAATATCATGTGACAAGACAATAAATAAATTTCATGTCTACGTCTGAGAAATAAAGAGATTCCAATCTACGGCGGCTTTTCGTTTTTGAGCTTTTAAGAGCTTATATAATTTAAAGGTTGACTTGCAACAAAATTTACATTACAGTTATTTGATATGTTTATCAGAGGATGATATGCACTCCTTCGAGCTAAGGTTAAAAAATTAAACGAATTTTTACGGTAGGCTTTGAGATATCAGTGCTCAAAATGACAGCATTACAGTGACGATGAAATAGACGCGTAAGAACAATAGACATTGTTTTATTGAATGCACAAAAGATATTTGTGAAAATATTTCGGCGAATAAGGTTGCGTGAAAGTGTAAACAGAAGCCATCTTGTACAACTACGTCCCATTTGAGCCATTTTGGAAAGGGATTCTAATCTACGGCGGTTTAGTGATGGCGACGATTAACTGTTCGTTTTTGAGCTTTTAAGAGCTTGTAATCACATCTCCACATATTTGGCACTTAACAACACAACAGAGTAAGACATGGTGAATCTTTTGATATCAAATAACTGTAATTTGAATTTTGTTGCAAGTCAACCTTTAAATTCTAACAATAATTAAAAAATTAATTATTTTTTAAAAACGGATTTTACCAATTATTTGATATACAATTTTGAAGTTTTTTTTAAACATTTAGGAAAGGAAAACTTTTAATATATGGGAATCACCAACAAAGTAAAAATCGGAGAAGTAAAATTGTGGTGGTTAAGTTACCATAACACCTTTTTGAAATGGGTTTTTGGAAGGTGAAAGTTAGTGTCTTTGTAATATGTTATCAATTGGAGGCGTGGCATTTCCGTCGCCACGTCTAACCAGCTAGGACGTCATTGTCTAAACTTATAATCTTAAACTTAGATCAGGACGTAATCACAAGGTGTGGTATTTCCCAATTACAGCGATAGGATTTATTGCACCCAAGCACGAACAAGATAACAAAGATGGGAGACAAGAACACACTATAATATTTCTATTTACTAGCATTACGAAAGTAATTTAAACAGTCGATGCATAAATTTATCTATCACTCTCTTGACCTTGACGATATGATGTGTCATTTGTATCGCATAAAATAACCTCAGTGGCTGATCGGTGTTTAGCCTGTCCTCCATCATCTGTATCAAGTGAGTTCTTCTTCAGTACGACTGGCTACATCGATAGTGATAGAAGATAGAGACATCTCTCTGAGAGAATTGAATCACTAACGGTAACTGAAAAAACATTGATTTGCTCTAAACTTGTACAGGTGCAGTGATTCGTTCAGCAATAGAAGAGAGACTTCATTATCACAGAGAAAACTGTACCTCTAACAGTAATTACCATTATTAATAATAAATTACCAGAAAGATGGACTGTTTTGTTACTAAATGCGCGGTATGTCAGTATGTGACTATATCTAATACATGTATATCCTTTTTCCATAAACACAAACAAATAAATACATCAATATCTATATTTTATTTGCATTATATTTATATTTGCATAATAAAATTAACAATTCTATGCAACAGAAAAGATCTCAATCGGATATTTCTCAATAAGAATCGGTATATCGGATCGGCATCTGAATCGGCTGGTGATATTAGAATTGGGGCATCTCTAGTAAAAACTAAAGTTTTTTGTTTGTTTCTTTTTTACTATAATTTCTTTCTTGTTTAGATTGCTATCATTGTCACCCTTCATCTTGGTTCAGGTTCACTCTCACCAATGGCTTTTATTTGATATTTTGTATAAAAAGATCCAAGGACGCTGGTTTTGTTAGCTTGTAACACTTTTGAAAATGCACAAGGCAAACTTTATCATAGTGAGTGATAGCTTGGCTAGTAAAAACTTTATGCGTAATTTTTTTCAGCAAATTCTAAAACTTCATAATTTTTTTTTAATGTTTTTATTCGGGTTTTCAGCATAATGCCTGTCTTTTCTTTTGGGCCATAGTCAATGACCGAGTGGTTTAAATGCGCCATTTTTAAACCAAGCTAAAGGATGCTACAAGTGTGTTGCTGTTCAGTGAGCTTACAGATCTGTGAGCAGCTGCGTGTACTTTGAAGTTGTCGCATTTCATATCCTAAAATTTTTTTATAACAAGAAGCAATATTTTTTCGAAAAGATATTTTGTAATCTGAAGATTTTGCATGTGCAAAGCTTTTTGTAAGTAGAGGGGCCACTGTATCAACTTCCACTTACTTCCTTAAAATTATTCTGAAACTTGAAGACTTAAATTCTATAGAATTTTCTTTAGTCTTTCTTTATAAAAGTTAAGTTGTTGCATTCAAGAGACTTTCTCTGAGAAAGAAGTGCATAAATAAAATGCTAGCTTTCTATTTACACTATTCAATGATTCCTTAAAGTCCAGACCTTCAGGTATTTGTTTTCCATTTCAACTCAGTTTATTCAAACTAGGTAAAGGGGAATTCATACCTCGTCAGCTATAAAGAGATTTTCAATTTAGCCTCTCTAGAATAAACTTAGCACTGCACAATAACATGAGACGAGTTATATTTTATTTAATGTTTATCGACAATAACTTTTAACACAAAATGATTTTTATGTTTTAGCTTTAGCGTTACATAGTTTTAATCGGTTGTTTTAACTGTGATAATAACGTTAATGATTTTATAATCGTATGTTTGAAGTTGCTGTAGCATTATAAATATATACTTTAAAATCCATATATTAATTAAAGATATGATTGACATGTCGGAGTGAGATTGAGTGCGTAGTTGAGGTAATGATGTGTCAATTAGTTGTCTTCAATGTTTTAGTCCTGAAGCTAGAGAGAATCACTCTAGTCGAGCTTGTAAATGGAGGCGAATCATCGATCAAGCCACGAAAAAAGTTTATCTGCACAGAAGATGCAATTGCGGTGATTTCTACCATCTGACTAGTGACTGAACAATGACTGATCTAAGGTAGCTTCGATTGAGGACAAGTGATGTCATATGATTAGTAGATGTATAATTATTATTTTGCCTACTTAGCAATTGTAAGCTCCAATGCTAGAAGCTGCGCATTTTCACTGCCTCTACACAATAATTTATACGTGCAAATGCCGAAAAACATCAAAATTTGTAGCGCAGGTAAATTATTAAGCTTTTTGAATGCTTAATTATCTTATTTATGTTTGCTTGACTCGGACAAAATTATGAAATGAGTCCATAAACTTTGCTATCTTTCAAAATACTGAAATAGCAGTATCATATTATGTAAAATATAAAAAGTGTGCCATTATGTAACTTAGGTTTAATAACAAGATTCAGAACCTATATTGGTACTTGCAATTATTTTCCTGACTGATGTTTTGGAAAGAACTTTTGACATATGCATGATTTATGGACCTAATCACGAACATTGCTTATCATTGCTTACATGGGGTAGGTGACCATGTCTGATCGGTGGTGTTAGTCGTTAATTACCTCCTACATAGTTATTGGTATGTTTGCTTATATTTTGATCATAGGCATTTAACACCTGGCTATAAGACATTTAACACCTGGCTATAAGAAATTTAACACCTGGCTATAAGACATTTAACACCTGGCTATAAGACATTTAACAACTGGCTATAAGACATTTAACACCTGGCTATAAGACATTTAACACCTGGCTATAAGACATTTAACACCTGGCTATAAGACATTTAACAACTGGCTATAAGACATTTAACACCTGGCTATAAGAAATTTAACACCTGGCTATAAGACATTTAACACCTGGCTATAAGACATTTAACACCTGGCTATAAGACATTTAACAACTGGCTATAAGACATTTAACAACTGGCTATAAGAAATGTAACAACTGGCTATAAGATATTTTAGACCTGGCTTTAAATGTTTAATTGGAGGTTTAGTTGAGCCATGTTCAGATGAAATATATTGTATCACCATGATAGAGACTCACTAAATTTTAGGCCATTTGAAGCATCAGTTTTTTATGCAGCTGACTAAAATGTACAAGGATATTTGGCACATGCTCAAAAACAGTCACATTTGACCAGTAATTTGATGAGGTATAGAAAGATTTGCGTGTTATTTATTGCAAAATGCTAGTTAATGTTCCTAAATGCTTGAACCAATCAAAATTGTATCTCACGGTATGACTAGAATGTTTCAGTCGGTGCATTGATGCAGGCAGCTATAGAGTTGTGTGGAGCTTGAATGAGAATTAACTTTGAATGACAAACACCATCTTCTGTGGAAGTTTTGTGGAACTGTTCAACAAACACCATTCAGTCTGAAAACATCTACCCATTACGAATGTATTATTAGATATTCTCAAAATGAAAGTAGCCCTTTATTTGCGTCAGCCTCTTATTCAAAAAAGTCAAATTCGATTATCTTAATGCACTATTGTTCTATATACTTGTACAATATTTGAACACTGCTAATTCATATATGTTCATGCATTAGCAATTTCAATTTATTTTCTTGAATACACACAGTATATCATAATTGCAGTTATTGTCTTTGATGATTACGATTTCTATTTGTCGGAAAATACAAAGGAACCGTACTTCAAAAGGTGAATATCAGGAAAAAGTCTTCTTGCCAAGTGTCAAATCTTTACAGTTTTGTCGGTCTTTATCCGTCATAGAGTGCTGTGTAGGACTAATCATCAGAGCATAGAAACTGATTATTATAGTATTACTATAATATCTACGGTATTACATGACCACTTCAACTGTGATTTTGCAGTTGAGTAGCGAGCAAATTACCTTGCAGGCGTTACTAGACTGTAATCAGTGAAATAGATCCTGCTCTTGATTTGGCCGTTAATCCTATTGCTGCCATTTTTCTGTAGCTTGTGATGAGTAGGTGAAAATTAAAAATAATATAGTAACTTATATTGGTAGTTCAGGGCTGGCCCGAAGAATCAAAATTCAAATAAATCTGTTGCTGTATCTTGGAAGAGCTGAAAATATTCGTCTTGGAAAAACTTCTTTGTGGGCAATACTTAAATATCAATGTGAATACCAATGTGTTACATTTTTGTTGCCTTTTATTACCATAAAGTACTTAATTTCCTTAAGTTCTTCTAAACGAAGTTAAAGTAAGCATACAATAAAATATTCATAAATGTATATACCGGTATGTAATATCATTGATTAAGGAGCATAGGACCACATGTATTTATTATACTATGGTGTGATGAACAAGGGTAAATGTTGATATATTTAGAATATCATTGTCAGAAACATATCAGTAAGCACTTGGAGTTATATAACGCAATATTGAGTGCAAAGCCTAGCCCTTTTTAAGTGTATTCATAATATCATAAAGTGACAAGCATGGACCTTGATTATTATTACACGTAATATATTATTGACTAAAAAACAGGCCTTCTGATTACATTTGTAATTTTGTCAAATGATGAACATGAGTCTGCATGATTACATTTATAATAATTATTACTAGATGAATGCCCTGCGTTGCATGGGTAGTAAAAAGGTGTTTGCACAGCAAATATATTTGTGTTTATCCATATACAACATTTACCATTTTAATTTTTAAACGTTTTATTTTTTTCTGTGTTTCCAGCCATTGCATAATTCAAATATTCAAAAGCTTGAAGCATAGTTAAAACAGATTATTGAAAAACATTACTTCTTATGCTACACATCTGTTTAAGATGTAAAACAGCTTATAAACAGTGACAGGTAATGCAGTTACCATTGGCTAAGTCTCTTTACCCAATGAATTTGAGTAACTCAAGCTAGTCTAAATAAAATGCATATATAATAATTTTTAAATATACTAATTTCTAGGGTGGTTAGTTCTCCAGTAGGCATATCAACCGCTGAATTATTATACAATATCTAATGATTTTGTTTTGCTGTACACGAAGTTCATTATAAGAAAATAAAAATACAGATCCCTAAAACTTCATATAATAATAAAGTTGTGTAATTCAATAAATTGAGAGAAAAAATAAAACAACAGAAAAGGTGTTTAAAAGTGAAATAATTTGCATGTAATGGCAAAATAAAGTCTGTTCTACTAAAATAATAATAATGAAAAACGATTTGATACCGATACAGTTGATAAAATAAAAATGACTTGTAGTAATAATAATAGTGAGTACAGAAAAATATGCGTATCAAAATGGTTGCAGAAGCCAACCATCAAAATTTTGAATACAGCGATACTGATACAAGCGTAACAATAAGATATAAAAATTAATTACATCACTGTAAAGCACAAGGGTAGGCAGTGGTCTCGTCTGACCGATCACAAAGAGAGGCCATTCCTACTGACTGCTCTAGATATTGCAACATGCGAAAAAATAGGTTTTTAGCAATGGACCTTGGAATTCGTCATTAGTCAATGGAAATGATGAAGTTGGACCAAAGATTGAAGGTATGTAAATTAGAAGGGCTAACTCGAATCAGAATTTGTCTAGAATAATAATAGGAACTGTGCGCGATAATGGTGGCTTGCAATTTGTTTTCGTATACATCTTTAATCAACTTTTCGATGTATTGACGGGATGGCGTTATCTGTACAAATAATATATTTTTATTTATAAGCTGATATATGCATTAGAATTCATAGTGCAAAGCCTTATCAATACCTATGCTCACAGGCACGCACATTGCTTCCTCATGAGGCCATTCAGTGCATGACGTAGCACATGCATGTCATCCTGTTTTATCTGGTGCATACCATTCCATGCTATAGCAGGATGATGCTATTTTATGCCATATCAGGAGCATGTTATATTAAAGCAAGCACATGCTATTCCATATCATAACAGATACATGTCAATCTATGCCTTGGCAGGTGCATGCTGTTCCAAACCATAGCAGGCCTATACCATTCCGTGTTACAACAGTCGCATCCCGTTTCATATCACACTGGGTGCATGCTATTCCATGTCACAGCAAGCACATGCTGTTCTGCCATACGTTGCCAGGGGTGACGACTTGATGATGCCAATGTTGTAATTTATCAATAACTTTTCATCTATACGGGTTCAAATTAATAAAGTATTATCTCTATGAGATGAAACTGCAAGATGCCCTCTATAAATATTAGTATAAGCTTATATAACTTTATTTTATATAAAAAAATTATTAATCTTCATATTCAGAAAGGTCCAAATCACTATGTACATCTACTAAGTTTTTCATAGAATTTCATCTGTCAAAAAAAGTAATTGATATGTTCATGATGGCCATATGATAAAAACTGTATGTAGGCTAAATACAGATACAAATAATGACTGCTTTAGCTCTGATGCTGTCATAGAAGCCTAACAAATAGATTAGCTGCAATAAAATGGAGATCTTGATTGGTTGAGGCATTGTCAGTTCAACCAGTGCACTTTCCTCTGTCATCTAGTTTAGTAGCCATTTTGTCAGCCATTGACATTAGCAATTCTTTCTGCTGTCGGAGTAGCTTTTCCATTTCTTTCATCCTTTAAATGGAATATTTCTAGATTTAAAATCCTACAGTTCCAGTTGTTAGCATTCATTCTGCTGTTTCAGCAAGTAAGGATCAAAATATGCTGTCTTTAAGAATGAAATTACGCAATGTTTTAGTAGATTTTATCTGAAAATATCAGCATTTTTCTATCATTTGCTGTTTTTGTTGATGTTTGAGGTTATTTGACAGACAGGATGTTTTAAGATTAAAATCGATAAAACTTGAATGCGGTTAAAATGCTCAGAAGAAAAATATGTGCTGAAATGGCGTCAATGGTCGCCATCAATGTAAAGGTGTGGTCATACGAGAGCCGAAACGATGCAAAACGACGTCGCTGTCAGTTGTAAACTGTTCGGCCAAAGACATTTCTGGCCGAAACGAACCATTTCAGTCTTCCTCGAAATTTTGTGGCCGAACCCTTGCTCTTATTGGCTGGTTAAAATTCTAGCGAGCACGCGTCACATTTCTCCTTAAGTGCGTGTGAGCAAAGTTAAAAAAGAAATGGGACGATACTTTTATTTCGTTAAATAAACAAAATGAAGCAATTCACGACAAGGGTCACCCGGACTTGTGAATGTGTTGCATAAATGTAAGATGTTGCACTTCAGTTTTGCATAAATGTAAGAGAATGGTTGTGATTTTCTTTTGTGTAGAATATAGGTAATGTGTCATATTCATCCTGATGAAGTATCGTTGACTGATTTATTTATGTAAAACCACAGTACTAAGATAAAGACTAGTTTTGTTTGTTATGTACTCAGCATAGAAAAACATTCATATGTTAATAAAAAATATAATTATGTTGATGGGAAGGGTTGGCAAAATCTTTGTATCGAGTGATTTATTTTGAGCAGCTGAACGATCTTCTCATAAATCTGCTGCGTAATTATAATTACTAATTGTTCCTCAGTTTTTTCTTTACAATAGAAATATTTAGCTCAAATACATAAAAACTACCAATGAAACAGTGTCCTGTCTCTATATGTATGGTATCTAGGAAGCGAAGTGACTTTGGATGCCGTGTGACAGGCAGCTTAGCCGAACCGAAGGAAAACAACTTCCGAACCAAACCGAAGTCGGTTTGGCGCTCGTGTGACCACGCCTTTATGGTTGCTATCGGCTATTGCGTTTAATTTGCAGCACTATGCGTCTCTACTATGTCAGTCTCTTGGCAACTATAGATGTCATAATTGTACTTATGCTGATCTGAGCGTTTCAATCGCGATCAATTTGCGTCGAATTCAATCGTGAACCATCTTGGCAATCAGATCGCCTCAAACATACAAAACATTCTCAAATGATAGAAAAATCCTGATGCTTTCTGACAAAGTCTACCAAAATTTTGTATATTTCATTTTTAAGCCACCGCAAATGCCTATGGCACTAGATATGTCAAAGCGAAACAGAGGACGGCCATCTTGGCTAGACAATGTCTTCCAATATTCCTACTTGGCAGAAAATTTACTTAGGCTTGATGATGAGATTAGGGGTGAGATATCAGACAAGGGACAGCTCTTTCTAAGATTCGATTGGTCAGATTTGTAAGGATTGGTCAGATCTGTATATACCTTTTAACTCACATCCTGACTAGTGACCACCGACCACCTTGACTGATTAGACAAGATGTTGTTATTCATGACCTTGTGAAGTGTGTGGATTGATATTCAATACTGGTAAAGCCTTCATGAATATTCTACTGTGGATCCTAAACAAGATGTTGTGTAAACCATTGAAGAGTGCCGATTTATCGCATGGTTATCTGGAGGATTACAGCAGTCACATTGCCTTCATAGAAAATTCAATGCTATTTTATGTCAATATAGACGTGAGCTCCATAAATATATACGTTTGTTGTCTGTGAGCACCAATTGCTTAGAAAGTATTCATAAAACGAAGTCTCATTTAAGGTGAGTAATCTTTTCATCCGTATTAGTTGCCTAAGATTCATATTTATAGTTGTATGCCTATTACGCAAATAGAGTCTGGCATTTCCATGACATTATTATTGTTAACTTTGTTTATTTAGAGTAATATATTCTGAGTATGATAATAACACAACGTGTCTCATGGAGGAACAACGAGCAACTAACAAAAAAACAAAACATGGCCGCAACGAACAAAACATGGCCGCTACGAACAAAAACATGGCCGCTACAAAAAACAGATTGTCTTCCCTTAAGCAAAGGGGAATAAACTTCCATACAAAAACAAAAACCCAAAACTACATGTACACAATATCCTACACACCCCCTTAGTTGCAGGGTCCTTTGTTTTTTTTTGTTTTTTTTTTTATAAAAGAAATAGACAAACCAAACACCAAAAAGTGTAAAAACATCACACACAAACACTAAATCCTAATCTAGCATTTCCCAAACCGGCACCTATGCTACACCTAGTTTCGAGCGGAGTTCGTCGTATCGAGGTCGTGGGACAGGTTTGGTGAGTATGTCCGCTATCATCTCTACAGTGGGACAGTGTACAGTTTTTATATGCAGACTGTTGACTTCTCGCACATAATGGTAACGGACATCCATATGTTTGCTTCTTTTCGTAGTCGCACTGTTATTTGCAATGCATATGGCAGAGGTGTTGTCGATGTACAACGTAAGCGGTGTGCACTCACATCCTGTTATATCCAAGTATAGTTGTCGGAGCCAAGCAGCTTCTCTTGTGGCGTCAAAAGCTGCTACATACTCTGCCTCGGCGGTCGACAGAGCAACAACACTTTGTCGCTTACTTAACCATAGGACTGGTCCTCCTGCATACATAAATACAACACCTGAAGTTGAATGACGAGTGTCATCATCAGCCCAGCTTGAGTCTGAATAGCCGACTGGTTTAGAACCGGACCTGGAGTAGCTGATACCGAGCTCTGGAGTAAACTTCAAGTACCGGAGCACTCTTTTAGCGGCAGTTAAGTGGGTTTCTGTTGGCGCGACTGTAAATCTACTGAGAACACTCACTGCATAAGCGATATCAGGACGAGTGGCAGTTGATAGATAGAGCAGACTACCAATGAGCGACTGATAGAGAGACTTGTCCGCAGGCTGACTGCCATCATCGGTACATAGTTTCACATCCATGGTCATTGGTGTGTGTACGGGGTTACAGTCATACATCTTGTACTTCCTCAAAGTTTGATAGATGTAGTTAGGCTGGTACATCTTCAGTGACTCATCGTTTACTGCAACACTGATACCTAATACATAGTGAATCGGACCGAGGTCTTTCATTTTGAATTTCTGACTGAGCGATGACTTGATGTCATGCATAGACTTTTCACTATTACTAAGTATTACAATGTCATCTACATAAACAGCCAACAATGTTTGTTGACCACCGTCATTTCGTATGTAGACACACTGATCAGCAGACGACTGAGAGAACCCTAGTGATTTGAGATATTGATCGAGCACTAGATTCCAGCAGCGGGGGATTGCTTCAATCCGTAAAGAGAACGCTTTAACTTGCATACCAAGTTTTCAGATCCAGGAGTGACAAAACCCTCGGGCTGTGTCATATAGATGTGCTCTGCTAGCTCACCGTTAAGAAATGCGGTGACGACGTCCATCTGGTGAATTATCATGTTTAGACTGAAGCCATATGAGAGCAGTGCACGCAGTGACATACGGTGCACAACAGGAGCGTATGTCTCATCGAAATCAACCCCCTGTTGCTGTGTGAAACCACGAGCTACGAGCCTAGCTTTGTAACGATCTACGGAGCCATCAGAGTTATTCTTCAGCTTGAATACCCATTTACAGCTAACAGGCTGTCTACCTGGTGGTAACGGTACGAGATCCCAGGTATTCATATCAATGAGAGACTTGTATTCTTCGTTGGCCGCCCGCACCCAGTGGTTAGCCTCAGGACATGACATCGCATCAGCAAAACTAGAAGGCTCACTGAAAACACTATCAGTGGGTGCATGATGCTCAGCATTATTACAGAATTCATCGATACCAAACCGTATTGGCCTCTTAGTGTCGCGACTTGAGCGTCGGAGCTCACCAGGCAAGCTCACTCCATCATGAGGGGACAAGTATAACATGAGCGTATCGGGTTCTGACTTACCGGCCTGTGGGATACCGAGCTTACTTTCATCACATATGACATCACGTCGTACTACAACCTGCTTACTCACAGGATCATACAGTCTATAAGCTTTCGACTGCTCACTGTAACCAACAAACATCATAACATCAGCTTTGACATCTAACTTCTGACGCAGCTCGTCGGGGATATGCGCATATGCTAGAGAACCGAATACACGAGCGTTACTGATGTTGGGTTTCTTACCATACCAACGCTCATAGGGAGTGATATGATCTCGGATAGCAGCAGTAGGTAAACGATTACGCACATATACAGAGGTAGCAATAGCTTCAGCCCAGAATGATTTAGGAACATCAGCTTCTATAATCATTGCTCTGGCTGACTCACACACTGTACGATTATATCGTTCGGCACACCCATTCTGCTGAGGTGTATATCTTGCTGTCAGCTGGTGTTGAATACCGTTTACTCTGAGAAAGTCACTAAACTGGTGTGATAGGTATTCACCCCCTTGATCACTACGTAACGTGGCTATCCTATTGCCGGTCTGGGTTTCTACCTTAGCCTTATAATCCTGAAATGCACTAAACACATCTGATTTGTTACATAGAAAGTAAACATGAGCATATCTAGAAAAATCATCAATAAAGCTGACAAAATATTTTCTACCACCTAGAGAATTTGTTTGCATTTCACCGCATACATCTGTGTGAACTAACTCTAATGTTCGCTTTGACTTGATACCACTAGACTGAAACGGCAATCTCGCCATTTTACCCTTAACACATGAGCCACACAGATCGAAGCTTACACTAGATAAATCTGCGCCATCTACGAGGGATTCGTTGTGAGCACGTTTTAGAGTGCTGATACCTGCATGGGCAAGCCGTTTATGCCAGATATCTATACCTGATGCTACATTGGCAGTGTGATCGATATCAGCTAGATTAAGATAATACAGTTTGTTTACCAGTGTACCCTTAGCAATGACCATGCTTCTCTGATTCTTGACCCAACACCGATTACGACCAAACTGCACTACATAGTCATTCTGAGTGGCTGCTTTGACTGAGAGTAAATTACCATTAAGAGCAGGTACATGTAAAACATTCTTGAGAGTTACAGTGCGTTGCTTAGTCTGACTTACCCGCATAGAAAGTCTTACACTACCTCTGGCGATGCCCTGAACTTTCGAACCATCAGCGACCGTCACATACTCTGGATTATCGAGCGTAGTGTACTCTGTGAATACATCCTTAGTCTGGCACATATGACTGCTAGCACCACTGTCTATAACCCACAGCTGTTGTACAGCATCATCATTGACAGCAGATTTGCTTTCTGGTACCAAGAAGGCTATTTCATCATCTGCTGAGGCAGTTGATGCTAGGTGTTGTGTGTGGCCACCACGTCCTCTGTACCTTCCACCACGACCTCGGCCGCGACTTTTGTTCTGTGGACAGAACCTCATATAGTGATTAGGGCTATTACAGATATAGCACCCCCTGACTTGTGAGCTATCGGCAGTTTTGGCTTCAACTGATAGAGCAGCATCAGATTTAACATTATGACTGGTGCTGCTGGAGATGCCGGCAGTTGCTGGTAATCTTTGTTCCTCCGACCGCTTTTGTTCCTCGTTAAGAAGAGCGTTCGATACGAATTCGAGAGTGAGTCTATCACCATGAGCCTCTAACGCTGTAACTAATGTGTCAAAACTCTCTGGCAAGCTACCTAATAAGGTCACAACTTGGTCCTCTTCACTTACTGGTGCTTTTATCGCGGCTAATTTGTTTGTGATTTCCTTCATATCCTTTAAATGGCTCTCGATGGACGCATTCTCACTCATAACTGTCCTGAAATATTTCTTCTTAAGGAACAAGCGGTTTGCGAGACTGTCTCTTTCGAAGTGCGATTGCAACTTTTCCCATGTGTCTTTTGCATCCTCACACTCTGTTATGAGATATAACAGTTCATCACTTACAGAGAGCACAATGTGACTGTGTGCTTTAGCTCTGCCACTCTGATACTGCTTCTTGTCATCTGCTGAAGCACTAGATCCAGGTGCTGTCTCAGAACCATCTACATAGCCAAACAGTCCTTTTGCAGTTAAGAGGTGTTTAGCCTTAAATTTCCATGTAGAATAGTTGTCTTTGGTGAGTTTGGTAATCTCTAGCTTATCACCCATCTTTATGTCAGCAGCACTGGGCCCATAACCTGTTAACTTTGTTTATTTAGAGTAATATATTCTGAGTATGATAATAACACAACGTGTCTCATGGAGGAACAACTAGCAACTAACAAAAAAACAAAACATGGCCGCAACGAACAAAACATGGCCGCTACGAACAAAAACATGGCCGCTACAAAAAACAGATTGTCTTCCCTTAAGCAAAGGGGAATAAACTCCCATACAAAAACAAAAACCCAAAACTGCATGTACACAATATCCTACAATTATGTACATGTAAATAACAATTATCATGTATTTTATTATTATTTCATTAATTTTAATGCTTTGTTTTCAGCACGCCTGATATGCTCATTGGCCAGTGAAATAGAGTATGATCAAATTAAAATGCACTATAGTTTCACTGTTAGAATGACAGAACCATTGATGTGTGGATGAGCTTATAGAAACTGGAACAAAGACAGATTATTGGAAAGGGAAACTGCTCATTTGGAAAGGGAAACTGCTTATTGAAAAGGGAAACTGCTCACCTCTCATTCGCTTGCTCCAGTTTTTCACTAAGAATCTCTACTGTGTCGGTTACTGGATTGAGTTTCCTTTCATATTTCCAGCCGCCTTTCTTTTGGTAAGTGGCCTTTTTCGTTGCCGGCGTGAACCCACCCTGCATCTGAAACACATATGTGCTTATTTGCTGAAATTTTCATTGTGCTCAAGTGCAGTTTAGATTATGCTAAATGGAAGCCAAGGCTGCGAGTGTTTTAAGAGCATTGTTGTGGAAACAATAGCTCGGGCATGGAAACCTTGACGACACAATTGGGGAGAGCAATTGTGTCATGATCACAGAAACCATGGTTAAGTCGGAATTATAAGATTTAGAGTTATCTGCATTAACAGAAGGAGAAAATTCTCAGTTATTTTGCAAAAAAAATTTTGATTCTAGCTTAATTACATCAGATTTTATGGTCAATAAACTGAATGCATGTTTACCATCAGTGCGAAAACATAGTTCCGAGAAAACTGGTGTTAAAGTCTGAGAAACGAAAACCGATGCACAGCTTTGTTTACATTTCAAAACGTCGTAGCAACCAATATTAAGAGGTTGTGATACTTATCTAGATTTCTGTCTTTATATCAAAAAATTATGCTGAATTTAAAAATCTAAACAGATTGTGGCTGGTTGTCATAGAAATGGCTGTATATCTATAAGAAAATGTATTACCTAATTTTGCAGATATTAAAAACGGCTTGGCAGTGCCGCGATATTGAGCACAACCATAGTATGATCAACAAAATGTTTAAAAAAATAGTAACATATTGCACATCATCGGTCACTCTATACTTTGATCTTGCAAATTTGAATAATTTTTTTTATAATTAAATCTTATAAAATCGAATAATTATTCTTATAATTAAATATTGTAAAAATCTTATAAGAATGGTTAGGAATATATCATGGTCATTCCCTTTACTTACACTGCTTTTGCCATCAGTTGGAAAACCAAAGTACTCATTATAAGTGTCCAAAATGTCAGAATTATCCTTCAAATCGGCAAAAAAGAAACGATTTCGTTTTTTGGACGCCATTTTTCAGTACTTCCTGTTTAGCATAGCAACGGTTTTAAGGGTTTTTTCCGAGGTTTTAAGACATTTATTATCTAAACTGACTTCAGATTCAGAAAGATCACTTTATGATTGGTCCAGAAGCACGTGTTACAAAAATCCTTACCAAAATTATAAATTCAGTTAGTGCAACTTTAAAGTCGAATAACTCAACTTCGTGATTTGCGACTTGACCATGGTTTCTGTGACCGCGACCCAATTGAAGGTTTGATGTTATTCCTGTCAACACGGGTGACCTTTTTGGGAATTCAACCTGTTGACAGGTTGAATTCCACAAAACATCCCACAGGCAATCTAGACAATTAGGCCATGTCTGCTCTAATACTAACCATCGACACTAAATCACACTGAAGAAAAATGCTTAAACTCATATAGCCAACAAGACTTGCAATCAGTATAGAGCTGTAGTAGACACTGCAGCAGGTGCAGTATGAATTACACAGAAATGAACACAGTAAAAAGAAATAGCACAGTTTCCAGAAATAAACAAACACTCTGAATTAAAAGTTAGAATGGTAATTGTTGGTTAAAATTAAATTTTCTGTACAAAAAGTTTGTTTTACTACCCATGCAACGCCGGGCATCTAGCTAGTCTTTGATATAATAAGAGCTCTCCTTGAAGCCAAGTGTCTGTCTGAAGCCAACATTAGGAAAAAAGCTTACATTCCACAAGAATCAACCCATACAATTGAATGGATTCACTGATTTGATGCCAAGCACACCACCACTAAGCCATGTGGCCACTTCGAACTAATTGTGGATATAATCGTTACACATGATGACCTTCCAGGGTTCATCAGACTGGTCCATATTTTTCTTGTAGTACTTCAAGCATGCTAGATGAAGCTTGACACATGCGTCTTATATTCAATCGCTATACATCTTTTTTTTTTACGTCATCAAGCAGTTTGCACATGCGCTCGTCCACAAAAAAGCTGTCATATTTGTAGAAAACGATCGTTTTTCTTTTATTTAATAGTACTTTTTGGTGTTGTTTTGATACTATAATAAAAAAATTACAAACAAAAGCGTCGTTTTCAAAAATTCATTCAAAAGTACTTCAAACTAGCATGCTTGAAGTACTATAAGAAAAATATGGATCAGTCTGATGAGCCCTGGAAGATCATCATGTGTAACGATTATATCCACAATTGGTCCGAAGTGGCTCCATGGCTTAGTGGTGGTGTGCTTGGCGTCAAATCCATGAATCCATTCAATTGTATGGATTGATTCTTGTGGGATGTTTAGTCTGATTTAGAATGATAGAGATGGGTGTCTTCAAACCCATAATTATCTAAATTCAGCCTTTAAAATAATTTCAGTTGTTTCTGAAAGGTAGATAAGCTATTTAACACTGCATATTTTAAAATGAGCTCGAAAAAGCGCAATAATAATGCTAGCTTGTGATAAAATCGCGCTTTATGAGCTCTTTTTTTCGGTATTTAGCCTATTAAACATCATGTGACAAGCTACGCAGAATTTCAAATAGAGTATCTACCTTTTATAAAAGACTGAGATTATTTTACCTACTGAAGTTAGATAATAATAGGTTTTAAGACACTCATCTCTATTATGAGCGGAACTTGTTGTGCCGATCGTGTTGTTTTCGAGACAGATATTGAAACACTTTAAAAAAGCCTTCATGACTTTTGAAGGTTAGTGGACCAATCTTTATTTTGAGTACAAAATTGGAATCAGCGTGTCTGATTTACCTAGAAAATACAATAAAAGTTGTATGTGACCGTTAAGGTCCAAACACACTAGGCGATTTTATCGCGAGCATCATGAGGGCGAAGATATCGCTGGCGTGTGCATAAACACACTTGAGCGATTCACTAGCAACCGATATATTGGGCACGCCCACAAACTGCCAATAAAATTCTGTATCATAAGTTTCTGCGGAGTTGTCCCACGACTGAACACGAGCGAAGCAATCGTTTGGGAGATTTATGATAAATGCATATGTGCACACAACTCACGAAAATTATTCATGAACAGCCGTCCCAAACCCTTGTGCCCAAATCTCATCAACAGATTTAACCATTTTTCTATGGAGTCGTTTAAGTATAATAGCGATACAAAACACATATAAACCTATTTAAATATGTTACCAAGTCTTTAAACTTTGTATACAGTATCCTAAATCTAACCCATCTGATCGGATTATACATAAATAGACAGATTAATTTGGCCTAAAATCGCCATTAAAACCTGACAAGCCTTTTTTAATCAAAATTAAGACCGGCCAACGAAACGCCAATAAGGCCGTGCGACAGAGAGTTGAACCGTTAAGTCATGCGCAATTCACGAGAAAAGCGTGCACATTTCACCAGTCTATGGCATTGCCCAATTGCCGAAGGTTTCTGTAATTAACATAGAAGTACTGAAAAGTAATCGTTTCTTTTTTGCCGATTAAATGCAAAATTAAATGCAAAATTAAGTTATAGGTCTACACTTTCTTATGGATATACAGCTATTTCTATGACAACCAACTAAAATCTGTTTAGATTTTTAAATTCAGCATAATCTTTTGCATACAAATACAAAAATCTAGATAAATATCACAATTTCTTGATATTGGTTGCTATGACATTTTGAAATGTAAACTAAATTGTGCATTGGTTTTCGTTTCTCAAACTTGAACACCGGTTTTCTCAAAACTATGTTTTCACACTAATGGGAAACATGCATTCGTTTATTGACCATAAAATCTGCTGTAATTAAAGAATAGAGAAAGCATAATATTATTATGCTTTATTAGTTATCTTGAGGTGTTGACTTATGTTCTAAAAAAAGAATCAAGGAGATTGACCCACTAGAAGCTGAGATATAGCCAGCCAAACACAGGTCTACCTAATAAAGAATCAGAGGAAAACCCTTCGAAAATCCCGAAAACTGTGACGTATAAAATCGACTTAATGATCATGTGCCGGAGTTGCGCACCCTTACCGCCGTTATGTATAATGATTGTTTTGGCTACGAGATGTGAAACGCTTTTCGCGATAGTAAATAATTTACAGACTAGCTCTGGTTTCTCAGAAAATCAACCAAACATTGTGTGGTAAAGGCATTTGCCCACAACCCCTCGCCATGATTTTTCAAAGCAGAAGAGCAGATTTTGACTATTGTGCTTCAAATTTTAACTCGATCTCCACGGATATGCTCCGAAGATCATCTGTTCAACGAACGGCGCGTGTATAGTCTATATGCGATATCCGCGAGTTGCAGTTTGTTTAGAATAAGAAATAGGAATGGGACTTTTTGTTCCTTCATCATTTTTCTACTGTGTATCTACTGCAGCATTCTTCTACTGTGTATCTACTGCAGCATTCAGTTGATTTTCATGATTATCGTCACTATTAACAGACTGTAAGTTCACTACAGCCATAATCTTAAAAAGACTAACATGACCGTGCTGCTCTTGCTATAAGAAAAGAAAACGGTAACTTTTGATTTGATTTTTCTATTGATCTATTATCTTACCTATGATTATTTTTTATGATTTATATAATAATCATAATGCATATTATACAAAATAATAATATAACTGCGTATAGAATAAATGATGTAACTAATATAATTTATAGAAAATTCCAAATGATAACCGAGATTGATGATTGATTTAATTGATTCCATTTATTAGATATAGTTAAAAAAATCTGAACAACGCTAAAGATGAGCCTGAATAGAGAAGCTAAGTAGGAGAACAACAAAACTGAGCTGAACTAGCAAGAAGCGAAATGTTGCGAAATAATAGACGCATGTAATTATTTTATGCTAAAACTAATCTACGCGCCAGAGGGACTGGTTCGGAATTCTAGGAGCGATGATTGTTAGGCCCAATTTGATTGTTCTATACTTCCAGGGATTAAACCAATTAAAACGCCGTGATTGTTAGGGGAAGACGGGGCACAGTGAGCCAATTTTTTTGTTTCTCAAATAAAATATAAGTGACTGCTTGAATTGAGCTGAAACTTGGTCTATAGAAAGTTCAACATGTTGTTATTATTGTATTTGAATTGCAATGCTCCATTTTAAATCAATCGCGAGAATTTATTGTTTTTGCAACATGTTACACCTGGCTCACTTTGCCCCACTACCGAGGCAAAGTGATCCACCCAATGGGGCAAAATGAGCCATAGCAATAAATATGTGATTTGATTGCACATAATATATATTTGATATCTTTAACTGTGTTAAAACATAAAGTGTGACAACGGGCTGAATTTGACTCATGAATAAGACATAGAACATGGTAAACTAAATATACATAAAATTTATAACATAAAATGCGGAAGCAAGTCGTATGAGCATTATCGTGAAATAATACAGTAAAAAGTGTGTCGCCCACAATGTCTCTATCAGCAGTATTATTGAAAATAGTTTATCTTACAGTATAAGCAGATAAATCCACTCTGAATGTAGTTCGATTTCTAACCCTCAGAGTCCCACCAGTGTTTACTGGCTGTCCCAAAAATATAACTATAGATTCGAAGTCAACATCATGAACGTCTTCCTCCTCTTGATAAACAAAGCAGTCTCCAGCTTTTCTCATGAAATTGATGGTAACAGAGTTTTCATTACATTTCATGACTCTTCCTGCATACTAAACATTAATGGTGACTTGCAATAAAATTCACATTACAGTTATTTGGTATCAAAAGATTCACCATGTCTTACTCTGCTGTGTTGCAGGTGAGTCTTGTCTTGTCATGTCTTACTCTGCTGTGTTGCATGCCGTCTTGTCACGTGAGAACATCACATGACAAGACAATAACCAAATTTCATGGCTATGTCATCGAAATATAGAGATTCCAATCCACGGCGGCTTTTCGTTTTTGAGCATTTAAGAGCTTGTAATCACATTTCCACATATTTTGCACCTGCAACACAGCTGAGTAAGACATGGTGAATCTTTTGATACCAAATAACTGTAATGTGAATTTTGTTGCAAGTCAACCTTTGCTAGTTTCGTACCAAACTAAAACATGATCAATGATGTTAATATTGTCTCTAGTAGGAGTTGGCACATCTTCCTTTTCATCTTCATCGGGACTTTCTTCATCAGAACACAATAATTCTTGGGCTAACTCTTTTCTTCTGATGAAGAATCTGTTTGCTGTTTTTTCTTAGTTTTTGTTGTCTTGTTCTTAGTCACAGTTACTTTAGATGTTTTTAGCGTAGATCTAAACCAAGTAGACACTACACTTGTTGCTACACTTTAAACACCGGCTCACCTGCTTTCTTGTTTTTTGACCAGCTTGGTGGAATGCTCAAGTCATTAGCCATGCTGTATTCGTAAGCTAGTTTACGTACTTGTTCAGTAGATAAACCATAAAATCTGTTGTCTAGATTTTTTACATGGCCAGCCAACTCTTCTTCTTGCTTCTTGGTGTAAACTAGTTTCACTTCTACGCTGTGCACCTCCAACACGTCCTTTTTCAATATGCCTCTTAAGAGTCCTACAGTTCACACCATGAATTTTGGTAGCTTCTTGAATTGACTTTCCATTTCTTTCTTCAATAATCTTTGCAGCATATTCTACTTGACTTATGTCTGCCTGCCCAGTTTTACCTTTGTAGTTTCGTACCATTCTAAAATGTAAGCAGTACTTGCTTTAGTTTTGTGTAACATTTTCAAGAGTTTGTGTATGTGCGGGGCAAAGTGAGCCATTGGCTCACTTTGCCCCAATTGACTTTTCCTGAGAAAAATAAGCATGCAAGAAATTGTAGATGCGCAAGAGTTTTCATTTTTTACATGCTTACTATAATCATATGGAGTAATATTTCTCTACATTTTTATTTATGAAAAACAAAGCATTAACGCAAAATGAAGACGAAAAACTCAAAGTTGGAAATTTACAAAAAACATCAAAAATCAGTTTTTTGTTAATAAATTTCTTACCTTCAGCTTTCCACTGCTCTTTCTTTATTCAAAAGGACCTCCAGTGATCACATGACCTCTTGTAAAAACGATAACTCCAAATACAAATTACAATTTAAAAAATATATGGTGGATCACTTTGCCCCTTGGCACACTGTACCCCGCCTTCCCCTATAGGAGAGCGCATTAGTTGGCTTAATTGACCAATGGCACACAAGTCGATTTCATACGTCATATATTGATGATTACCAAAACACTTGTTTTTTGGTAGACCTGTGTTTGGCTGGCTATATCTCAGCTTCTGGTTGGTCAATCTCCTTGATTCTTCTTTTAGAACATCAGTCAACACCTCAAGATGAATAATAAAGCATAATAATATTATGCTTCCTCTATTCTTTGAGCTGGAATCAAACTTTTTTGCAAAATAACTGAGAATTTTCTCCTTCTGCTAGTGTAGATAACTCTAAATCTCACACACCCGATTTAACCATGGTTTCTGTGATCATGACCCATTTCTTCACTTTGGTTACAGATTGCTGTCAAAACCATTCTGCATTCAACACAACCAACTTTCAAACTGTTTATATTACACAGCAGCTTGCCATTTTACTTCTAATATTGCATTTCTCCTATTGCAGGGGAGAGATATAAACATATAATCTTTTCCTTTCATTATTGCTGTTTGTTGTACATAATAACACTCAATACATTACAGCTACTAATGCAGCTACCATTGCAGTTATCCTATTGCACAGCAGTGCCATTTGACCGCTAATATTGCATTTCTCAACCAGCCAGTACCATTTCTTTTTTCCAATATCACTTTGGTCATGGGCTGTATGACAGGGGAATTTCTAGTTAATAAATTTATGTAAGTCAATATGGCGCCGTCTAGGCAACAACGTAAACAACTTCCGCATTTTTTATTAAACCTATCTCACTTTCATGGATTGTACACTGCCTACACTACAAGAAGAAATAAGAAAAAACTATTATTGTATTTTTAACTGTAATATTTTTACAATTTTTATACATATTTTATTTTGTAGTTGTTTTTGATATTTAATATATTAAATATTTACCGTTCTCAAAATGGTCAACCTGCGCAACAATTGACTCCAAATGTTGGTTTTCAACTTTGAATTTTTGTAATTTTTGTTTGCTATGGTGTACAGGACTGGGAGTGCTATTACTAAATTTATGAACAATTCAGTGCTCGTTCAGAAGATGTTTCAATCGTAACAAAATAACAAACTGTCGCTGCTGTACGTTTTTGAACATCGATAAGAAATAATTACTCGCCATAAAATTGCATTCTGGTAAAACCAACCAATCGAAATGCATCTCGCTAGCGATAAAGTTGTGTAGAGAAAGTCTAGCGTTATCGCTCTGCATGAGCACGCTGAGTGAGTTCTAGCGCAGATTAGCGCCACACAGCGCGATATCACTCTAAATATCGCCTAGTGTGTTTTCACTTTTATGATTTAATAGCTATAGCTGGACACGCATACACACATACATACGACCAACTTTGAAAAATATAGATATAGAAGTGAGGATACACCATCATGATTATATTTATAATGTCATCGAATTAGCAACATGGGCCTGCAATATTGTTTATAATTTCATGTAGTGAAGAACACGAGCTTGCAGGATTATTTTGACATAAATGAATTGACATCTAAGAATTTGCATGATTATATTTATATTATATCATGATTATAATTATATTACATCATGATTATATTTATATTACATCATGATTATATTTATATTACATCATGACTATATTTATATTACATCATGATTATATTTACGAAAAAGATTGCACAGGAATCTAATCCACTCATTCAAACAAACATTATTATTTATTTAGAACGAACATTATTATTGATTTAGAACGAACATTATTATTTATTTAGAACGAACATTATTATTGATTTAGAACGAACATTATTATTGAGTTGGAACGAACATTATTATTGAGTTGGAACGAACATTATTATTAAGTTAGATTGAACATTATTATTGAGTTAGAACAAACATTACTATTGATTTAGAATGAACATTCTTATTGAGTTGGAACGAACATTATTATTGAGTTAGAACAAACATTACTGAGTTAGAACGAACATTATTATTTATTTAGAACGAACATTATTATTGATTTAGAACGAACATTATTATTGAGTTGGAACGAACATTATTATTGAGTTAGATTGAACATTATTATTGAGTTAGAACAAACATTACTATTGATTTAGAATGAACATTCTTATTGAGTTGGAACGAACATTATTATTGAGTTAGAACGAACATTATTATTGATTTAGAACGAACATTATTATTGATTTAGAACGAACATTATTATTGATTTAGAACGAACATTATTATTGAGTTGGAATGAACATTATTATTGAGTTGGAACGAACATTATTATTGAGTTGGAACGAACATTATTATTGAGTTGGAATGAACGTTATTATTGAGTTGGAACGAACATTATTATTGAGTTAGAACGAACATTATTATTTAGAACGAACATTATGTTGTCGTATCCTTTCAGTAAGCATAGCAAAGCCCATATAGCAACAATTTTAAATTAATTTTCATCGTGACAATTACTTGTGGAGTTTTTCTTCCTTTTGCGCAAGGAAAGTAAATTTTCCGTAAAAGCTCAGAGCGCAAATGCCCTTGAGGAACATACGACGTGCAGAACGCATCCTCACAACCTGGTTGTACAGATGTGAGTCCACACACACACACCAACAAATGTGCCCTTTGCCTAACCGATGATTAGAGTCGTAAAGAGTGTGTTGATCTGTGAAGCGATTGTCATGTAACAATGAATGGTGGCATTGTAACATTGAACCAGATAATTGCTGCAGATTTGGTTGAACAAGTTATTGAAGGTTGACTTGAAACAAAAATTACATTACGGTTATTTGGTATTAAAAGGTTCACAATGTCTTACTCTGTTGTGTTGTAAGTGCCAAATATGTGGAAATGTGATTACAAGCTCTTAGAAGCTTAAACACGAACAATTAATTACCGCCATCACGAAACCGGCCGTAGGTTGGAATCCTTTATTTTGATGACGTATTATTGTTTTGACACGTGACGTTATCACGTGAAATAAAAGGCCAATATAACGTTCAATATAAAACATCTCGGAGCACCAGTTTCACAAAAAACTTCAGGTTCTACTGGAAAGCCCTTATCAAATATAGATGCTCACTACTTTACAGATTTGTTTTAGCTTGGGCATTCCATGCCGACAATTCGAAGTACATGTACGAGTTGCGATCATAAAAAAGTCACATTCTGAAAAGTTAAGACCCTGGCGTTTTGAGCATGACGCTCCATTTGATGAAGATCCTCAACAGAACCAAATTTCTCGGCAGGTAGGCACCGCCACAAGTCAGCTCCTATGCACTATGATAGCTAGTAGTAATAGTTATAGCCAGAGAGTGATGATAGAAGATAGGATATTATCATATATATGATTATAATAATGATATTAACATATACATATGTACATGTATATATATATATATATATATATATATGTATATATATATATAAAATATGTATAAGGGAACTTCACTCTACAAGTTAAACATTTTATTACTAATCGTTTCATGTGGTACAATATGTATCACACTCTTCAGATAAAATGTCTAAAAATATATATATATTTTTAGACATTTTAGGTATATATATATATCTATATATATAGATATATATATATATGTATATATTATATGTATATATTATATAGTGTATATATGTGACTTTAGTAAACTAAGTAGTAGTGTCACTCAGTCAGACTCACTGTGCCAATGATTTTAATTTTGTGATCAACTCTAGCAACCACTCTAAATTATGACAACGCATAGATTAATTCATAGAATAATACACGTGAATGAAATATGATCTACTATCAGAATAAATATACTAAAAATATAAGTAACCAATATATAACTGTTAAAGTCAAGCGGTTGTTTAAAAATCCATAAAAGATCGCTACAATTCCTTGCACCCCTTTCCTAATCACAAAATCAGCCTGTAGTACAATAGTTAATATCACCTTTTAAGCTGAGGATCAGGAAGGTTTACTTGCACACCCTTACTTCGATAGTGAGGCTTAACCACCCGATCCGTATTAGTACCTGAGTTTAAAAAATGGGAAACTCTATTGCTGATACAATAAGTAACACCATGAGCCAATCAAATTATCATCAGTCAAATGGCGCAATAGAACAAACATCCTAACAACCAATGACTCACCAATAACCATCAAACTACCAGCAGGATAAAAACGGTGACAAAACAATTGATGTGTCATAGCAATAATGAGTCTCATGTATGACACATCTATGAATTTCCTTGTCTAAACAAAAACTAACCAACAGCAGAAAAAATCTAACAGCACCAATGGAATCAACAACTAACTCGTCTATCAGCCATTAAACACACCTTGCGACACTCTGTGGTGAACCACAATCAGCACCGGCAGAGGCGACTCTCTCCCTGATGGAGGAGATGACTGGCATGGTTGGGCAGCAGGAGTAGTCACAGCAGCAGGAGGGCTGCAATCACACAAATAACATAAGCGAGGGAGTTTTGAAAATGTCTTGTATATTGTATTGTGAGGAATGATGAAATTAAATGGAGTGGTTCGAGAAATTAAACATGTACGACAAACAGATCAGATTCACTACTAACTGACAACTGAGGAATATCATTGCAAAAACTGGTGTCAGTAATATCAATGATATACAGCCCCCAATGGGGGGCTGTATATCATTGATATATATATAATTGATATATACTGTATATATATATATATCATTGATATATATATATATATCATTGATATATATATATTGCACAGCACTGCATATACATGTATATAAGTATTATCGTACTCCCTGTACTCAGACAATGCTTGGCGCAGCACAGCACGGTGTTCCCTCTTAGTTACTGGAGCATCTTCCAATTTTCTCTTCCGAGGTGTCAGGACGGCACGGGCGCTCTCCTCGCTCCGGAACCGAATGGATGGAACTGCTTTATCTCGATCGAGCTTCAAACTAAATAAATGTAGGTGACAACCAATGTAAGATATGTTAATGATAATAATATTAATATGCAATGAATGATGATACCAGAAATATACAATAATATTTTTATACAACATAACTATAGGTCAGTGGGGATTGAAAAATTTGTCAAAATAAATCGTGAAACTGATAACATTATTTTATTCATTATCAATTAAAATATGATGTTTTACAGATAGATATGCAGTGCGAGTAAGTCTTGTCATTATAATCAAAATAATACATGTAATCAAAAAGATAAAATACTAATAATAACATACTAATAATAACATATAAAAATACAATAATATAATATAAAAGTTAATATTAATACAGTAGTATTAGAAAAATACTAGAAAATGATCAGAGTTACTACTACTTGTAGTTCATGATATAGATTACTTACGTGCTTTGGTGACATCTGGAGTACGCAAACAGGTTAGAAAACATGTCGTCCTGGAAATGACGAAAACAAAGGCAAGAATAATTCGAAAAAACGAAGTTTTTCACATCCATCTTCACCCAGTTGTTCCACGCCCGGTAAAGATCTGGCCTTTTCTCTGCACTTGGCCAAGAAAAAAGATGCTCCACACCATTGCAATTGGCAGCCATACAAACACGAGATCGTGCGTAAGGCATTATGATTAGGTAATTGAATTCACAAGTTTACTACGAGACAGCGCGTCTGCAATTAGCAATAGATACAACTTGAACTGGAACATAATTTTAGGCTTTCGTGTTTAGGCCAAGGTTATTTATCCGCGTACCGATTCGAGCGCCATCTTGAAAGATGCAACATGGTCACGCTTTCCTTTATACTAACTTAGCAACATTGTACAACATTTAATCTCAATGAGCTTGTGGATGCTTTTAGCCATTTCTAGTCTTAATCCACCTATTATATCTAAGTCAAAATAAATATCTACATATTCATTCAACTTATATATCAAAGTCAAGCTAGCTAAAGATCTACAGATTAATAAGCTATAAGTTTTTGTTGTGATGGCTATTGGCATGGGTTCAACAATAGGCAGACAACTTTATACGGGCTCTATACAATTTGTATTTCTTATCAACAGATATCTCCACTAGATTTAAACCTAGTTGCGAGTCTCTTTAGTGCAAATAATTCCTGAATCTTATATACCTGTAAAAAAGCATATAACATTGTTAATAGGTTTGACAACAGCTCTACAAATCTATCATGTGACCAATAACTTAAGCATTGTTAACAAGCAACATGATTGTATGAACAATTTTATAGTATAGAAGTAGATCAGTTAAAATTGTCATCTAACACTCTTAAAAATTCTAAACAAATATGGTTATTCTGCTAAAGTATCAGAAGTGAATATAATGACTTACTGTGTGTCAGCTATAACTATGTAGTAGGTTTGCCTTCTACTGAAGTGCTTCACAGTCACGGCTGAATTTATACTAACAAAGATAGGAAAATGGGAAGCCAGGCTTCTGCATTGTGATTGGCTACAGACAACATCCCTTGGAATAACTAATTGAGTGTATTCTTATATCAGAGTGTCCATACGAGTAGAGTACTTTTACATGTAGAGAGAGATTATGGAATTCCTTTTAACACCTTTCGAAAAAGTTTTTATTATAATAAACTAAATGAAAAACCAGTGTTATAAATTCATGCAAGGACATATATTTTGAAGTTCAAGGAAAAATATTACAGATGTACTTTTCTAAATGTCATCCGATCGGTTCTACGATGTTTCATATTAACCTTTACATGCATTATGGAGTTGATTTAAAGCAAGTGTTCATATAGGAAATTACTATAGTAAATTTAATTGAGTACGGAGCTCAAACATTGATAAATACGAGAGGCAATTTCATTACACAGTAATAAAGCAAATGCATTCTATAAAACAATGTAAAAAATTGAATGCAAAAATCTAAATGATACATCAGAATTAAAATTAGTAAGGTTTAAATGAATTTAAACTGATTTAAATTTAAAACAATAAAAAGAGGTTTTATGGTCACGTTATTTTTACACTTATGAGAGGCGAACGAAAGTGCAGCCTTAGCGACTTTTCGCTTTCTCTCTCATAATCAATAAAAGATCGAAAAAAAAAATAAATGGTTGGTCCAGAGATGTTTGTTCGATTTTTTGTAAATAACTGATTTAATTCTGAAAAAATGCAGTTGCTTTTATTTTTTGCTATTACTACAAATTGCACTAGTTTTTTAGGGTTCGTGGTTCGAGAACTAAGAAAGGAGGTATGCAGTACTGTTTCAAACCTTTCGAACAAGATAGGATAGAATACAAGATAATATAATATAATATAGAATACAGTATAATATAATATAGAATACAATATAATATAGAATGCAATATAATATAGAATACAATATAATATAGAACACAATATAATATAGAATACAATATAATATAGATTAAAATATAATATAGAATACAATATAGAATTCAATATAATATAGAATACAATATAGTATAGAATACAATATAATGTAGAATTCAATATAATATAAAATACAATATAATGTAGAATACAACATAATATAGAATACAATATAATGTAGAATACAACATAATATAGAATACAATATAACATAGAATACAATATAACATAGAATACAATATAATATAGAATACAATATAATATAGATTAAAATCTAATATAGAATACAATATAGAATACAATATAATATATATTAAAATCTAATATAGAATACAATATGATATAGATTAAAATCTAATATAGAATACAATATGATATAGAATACAATATAATATAGGTCAGAACAAATGGATTCCTTTGCATTCCCTAGGGCACAACAAAATACTGAATCTACATGTATATCTATTCGAGAAATTGGGTCCACGATAAGCATTCGTTTATTTTCATGCATGTCCTAAAACTTGAAGTTATCTTCTATGTCGCTTTCAGCGATATATAATAGACTTCCTTCATCTGATCATTTCTAATAATATCTCTCATTCATTGAGTTTGTAGACTTTTAAAGTCTAAAATATTCTAGCAGGTGTGAGTGTTTATTGTTCAAGGTCAAAGCTCATGCTAGTTATATACTAAATGTTATCAGTGCCTGGGAAATGTACAACTGAAATGTTCTGCATATACTACTAGGAAAGGTCTCATCTTTAGGAATAAGTTATAATTGGCTCAAGTATTTAGGAACTCAGACGAACATTTCTTTCCTACATCATCAAATGACCAGGTTTTTTAAACCGCGGCTGGATATGCTTGTACATTTTAGTTACGAGAAAACTGGTGCTTCAAAAAAACATGAAATTTGATTATTTTATATGGAAAAGGCTTCTTAACAACATGATAACAGGGATTTTACTGGAATATGACTCAATAGGACTTTTAGTTCTTTGGAATTTACCAAACAAGCAGCAGGGCTAGAAATAGTAGTACAAGTTGCATCATGGAAAATCCAGTAATTAATCAGAAACGATTCATTGACCTGATGCATGGTTTTATGGCGTCGATGGTTTTGATTGTAATCAAAGAAATGTGTTGGGAAATTCCCTGACACTCTATTGCCTGAGCATGGGAAGACCCGCTGGAAAACTAGCGAAAGCTGTAAAATAAATAACTGAGAAGATTCCATCCCTCGTGGGTTAGCGTATAGAGGTGGAACGAGACAGGTTTTTTAAGCTCGAGACGAGACTCGAGACACTTTCTTGTAAAAATTCGAGACTCGAGACACGAGACAGTAAAATAATGAGCATTTGGTGATGATTTCACTACACAAGTACTAGCTAATTGGTATATATAAAATTAATAAAACTCTTTTTAAATTGAATTTTCACCTGGTGTAAACGATTTAAATACAACATTTTAATAGTGATATGTGTTGTTTTATGGGATTTGTTAGGCTCAGGCTATATTGGTGTCTGAGCTCAAGGCAGTACAGGTGGTCTTGGTAATTACGGTGAGTGCATAAAGCTGGATAAAGCTAGTGGGTAAAGCTAGTAGATAAGCTAGTGTAAGGCAGTACAGGGAAGGATATAAGGAAGTGTAACGAAAGACCGAGGCTCTTCTTGATCTTCACATCAGTACATGTGAGTACATCCATTTATACAACATGGCGCAGTTGACAAAATTCTGATTTTTTTTTCTTTGTGTGTTAACGTTAGCGATAATTTTTCTGGTTACGGGGTAAGTTTAAACGGTTGATTAGACCCTTTCACGGGCGTGCAGGCGAGGTGACGTGAGGTAGGGTGGTGTTGTGAGGTGTTGTAGCGGTGAAGTAGCGTTGAAGTAGCGGTGAAGTAGCGGTGTTGGTGAGGTGTAAATATTTATTACGTATTCGGAGGTGAGAATTACATTAATTTTATACGATTGGGGTAGAGTGGATTGGTGGCGAGAGATATATTGTGTTGGGTAGAGATGGAGAGTGGTCTTCCGAAGCTGGTGTTCGGTGAGCACGGTGATGGGTTGTGGGAGAGATTTATAGAGGAGATGAATTTATGTATAGAGAGTGCTGTCGAGAAGAGAGGTTATGTAAATGATGAAGATGGCAACAGAGTGCCTATTATGAGAGGTAGAGCTAGGTTAGTGCCACTATTGAGAGCTATTGGGCACAGTGGTAGAGAAGTATTGAGGGGGGCAGGGTTCAACGTACGTGGTATAAATTCTACTTATGAAGGGGCAGTGGAGGTTTTGCAGGATTATTAAGGTAGACAAGAGAGTATGTTCGTAAAGGGGCATAAGTTTCTGACGGCTAGGCAGGCACTTGGAGAAAGTGATAGAGAATATTTGCAACGGGTAGAGAGTTTGAGCAGATATGCGGAGGTGACTAACAATACTGATAGGGTAAGGTTTGCCTTTATAGTGGCGGTTAACGGGTTGAGAGATAGAGAAGTAAGCAGAGATTTAATGAAGAATGCCAATCTGACTTGGGAGTTGTTACATGAGGCATTGAGGGCTCGTGAGATGGCGAATCATTCAGACAGGTTCGTGAAAGCAGATAGTAGAGGTAGTGATTTAAAAAGTCAGGTTAAGAGAGAAGTAGCAAAGGTATCAGAGTTTGATAGCCGAGTGCAGTACAGGAGTAATGATAGAGATAG
This sequence comes from Watersipora subatra, assembly GCF_963576615.1. Classification (NCBI taxonomy): domain Eukaryota; kingdom Metazoa; phylum Bryozoa; class Gymnolaemata; order Cheilostomatida; family Watersiporidae; genus Watersipora; species Watersipora subatra. The sequence goes on from NC_088717.1 coordinate 5,940,839, forward strand.
AAGTTATGATTCAGCAGGTAGATCTTCCCCTAGGGGTAGCCCTAGGAGTAGTAGAGAGTATTATGGTAGTGAAGAGCATGATACTAGTAGATATGAGACAAGAGGCAGGGAGTATAACAAGGACAGTGGCAGTAGGAAGTATAGAGACAATAGCAGGGAAAGGTATGTCTCTAGACATGGAGAAAACAGTAGGGAAAGTAGAGATAGAGTTTGCTATAATTGCAGAGGTAGTGGTCATGAGATGCGGAGTTGTCCCCACATTAAATGTTTTTCTTGTGGACGGCGAGGACATGTATCCCGTTATTGCAGGGATAAGGGAGGAGATGTAGGTTACGATAGACGAGGTAGCAGCAGGAGGTCAGGAGGTAGCCGTGATAGTAGCTATGAGCGATATGGCAGCAGGGATATTAGTAGGGAGAGGTACAGGGGCCGAGAAAGTCCCCGCGAGATGAGAGACAAGTCTAGTAGGTACAGGGACAAAAGTATGGATAGGTTTGAGGGGGAGAGGTATAAGGAGAGGCGCGAGACGAGCCGGTATGATGAAGGGTACCGGGATAATAGTAAGGGCAGAAGTGTTAGATTCTCTGGTTATAGAGATAAATATGATGAAGATCAATGACTAGGCCAGGGAATTGTGCAGTATTTGGAAGTTAATGGAGTAAATGTAGAGTTTACGTTTGATACTGGGGCTGAGGTGTCTATGGTAACCGAGGCAATAGCCAATAAGTTGGACCTATGGTTAAAGAAACCGTCGACAGTTTTAGAAACTGATGATGGTAGTGAGTTAAAAGTGGTTGGAAGTGTAATAGTTCATTTGGAAAGTAAAGACAGGCATATGGATGCTGAAGTTCATGTGGTAAAAGGATTGAGAACGAACTTCTTGGGCATAACTGAGTTGAAGCAGCTTAAATTATTTGCTGTTGCAAATGCGTTATGCGAAAGTAAGTTTGAGGCTGTTAAGGAGTGTAGAAGTATTAAGCCAGTTAAGCCGTTTTTGTCGAGAACCATTATTGCTGGGTCAAGTTATGTTTCAGATGATGTCAAGTTGCAAAACCTGACAAATAAGTCTGACAGAGAGAGTGAAGTTAAGAAAGATCACACAGGTCAAGATTGGTGGACTTGTAAAACCAAGGGAGTGAAGAGTAGCGAATACGTGGAAATTGGTAGTCAACAGGGGACAGCCCAAGGCACCAGAGATGTGCAAGTGTTTATGGGGTGTGATAGAGAACAGAGTCACGATGAGGTAAGGGAAGGTGCTGAGAAAGTAGCTGAACCAGTGTCTGTAATGGAAAAGGTTTGCTCCTTTTTAGCCGAGGTAGCCAGCAATGGAATGTTAGACAGAGAAGGTCATGAGAAAAAGGTAGCAGTGATTGAAAGAGAGGAAAGGGAGGTGTGGAGGAAGTCGAAGGAGAAATTGGCTAAGCTGAAAGCCAAACGGGAGGCAGCAGGAAAATGTCAAAGCATTCAGGGTGGTGGTGCAGGAGTTAGCCGATGTTCAGAGGAGAATTGCTGGTAGCAGACCTGCACTGGTTGCAGGTGAGGTCGAGCTAGATAGGTCTGGACCTATGCCAACTCCCAGCTCTGTGGTGCCATCCCCTGTGCAGCCGGTTACGGCCCAGGTGGAGACCTCCCACAGGAAGCCTGTCGAGCCTGCCTCTTACTGGGGAGAGCGAGGTAAAGACGGAAGAGACGGAGATGAGGTTGAGGAGTCATTACTGACCCAACCAAAAGACTCCGGCCAGTCAGGGTTGGTGGAAGTAGTGTTGGAGATGTTGGTGGAAGTAGTGTTGATAGTGACGGTGGTCACTGTAAAAGTATTGGTAGCGGCGGAGGTCAGGGTGATGGAAAAGCCAGTGCAGACTGGCAATGGAGCTGGCAGTAGCAAGAAGAGTACTTTAGACGGTGGCACAGGGTGTGACAAGCCAGAGGCATAGCCTATGAAGACTGCCCTAATGGAGTCAGGTAACGAGCAACACAAGTAAGGTAAGTTACTACGTCTGCTTGTTGGTAGTAATGGAGTGGCCCAAAACAAAAAGAAAAAAAGAACAGGCATGTTGTATTATGGGATTTGTTAGGCTCAGGCTATATTGGTGTCTGAGCTCAAGGCAGTACAGGTGGTCTTGGTAATTACGGTGAGTGCATAAAGCTGGATAAAGCTAGTGGGTAAAGCTAGTAGATAAGCTAGTGTAAGGCAGTATAGGGAAGGATATAAGGAAGTGTAACGAAAGACCGAGGCTCTTCTTGATCTTCACATCAGTACATGTGAGTACATCGATTTATACAACAATATGCATGTAGTTTTTGTAAACAAAAGTGACACAAACAGCTCTAAAATACCGAAGTTATATATTCTAAGAATTTTGAGCTTGATTGATCATAATTATTATAAACATATTGCTCTGTACATGTATACTTTTACCATCTATTGAATAGTTCTTACTTTTTAATGTATTGTGTAATGAAACCGATAGCCGTCGCTCTACAAAGAAATACCGCAACTAAAAGAACACACGATAACACTTTCATTCTTATCGTTTCATTAAAGTTAAGTTTTGTTTGTGTATTAACTGTAGTATGTGAATTATATTTAAATTGTACTCATGAAATTATATTAATTACTGTATACATGCACATATATATTCTTATATTGAGCTAACAAAACGTCATTGTTAACCGAACACGGACTATGGTCGACACAGCCTTTCGTTCGTTTCTCCGTGACCGGGCAAGTTTTACCCGCGATTGGTAGTATATCGCGCCATGGTATGGTAGTATATGGTAGTATCGACCTGTCTCGTCTCGTATCGGTCTCGTCTCGACTTAACTATTGCCAAACTCGAGACAGGAAATAGAACTAAAGCGCCTGCGCACGGTTGTAAAAGCATGGCTTCTTGCGGTAGCAACAACTCCATATATTGTAATGGATTGCGGGCAACTGCATTTAAAGTTATACCCGGTCCGTTACTACCTGTTGCTACTGATTATGTTGGCCACTGAGTCTAATCATGTAGTCCGGACAACGGCCCTGTTATTTTTTAGTTCGGTTTTGTGTCATTAAAACAGATACCGGGTCGTATCTAATTACTCTTCGGATAATCCAATTTAATAAATAAGACTTTTGCGGGTAAAATGTCTGTATTTTATCGTATCGTGTCTAAACACCAACTGCCCTTCATAAAATTCGGGCCTCTTTTACGTATATACTACCAATCGCGGGTAAAACTTGCCCGGTCACGTAGAAACGAACGAAAGGCCGTGTCGACCATAGTCCGTGTTCGATTAACAATGACGTTTTGTTAGCTCAATATAAGAATATACATGTGCATGTATACAGTAATTAATATAATTTCATGAGTACAATTTAAATATAACTCACATACTACAGCTAATACACAAACAAAACTTAACTTTAATGAAACGATAAGAATGAAAGTGTTATCGTGTGTTCTTTTAGTTGCGGTATTTCTTTGTAGAGCGACGTCTATCGGTTTCATTACACATTACATAACTTCGGTATTTTAGAGCTGTTTGTGTCACTTTTGTTTACAAAAACTACATGCATATCACTATTACAATGTTGTATTTAAATCGTTTACACCAGGTGAAAATTCAATTTAAAAATAGTTTTATTAATTTTATATATACCAAGGGGTTACAGAGATTACGCTTACAAGAGGATTCGGCTACAAGAGGTTTCGCCTACACTTCCTGGAGGTTACGTCTACACTTCCTAGAGGTTACGTCTACACTTCCTGGAGATTACGTCTACGGTTATGGAGATGGTGCATACCATTGATTGTTGAAGAAAAAAATGTAAGAAAAATGGTAAAAAGTAATGCAATAATAGTGTTTTCATTTATCAATCAGAACGAAAATCGTGAAAGTGTAAAATAAAAACAATTTATTATCTCCTTTCCTTTCTTGGCTTTCTTAACGATTACTACCACTGCTACTATTACTACTGGTGGCTGTTCGGAGCCACAAGAACGCTAAGATGTGTGCTTAAAATCTCAAAGCTTTGGTAGATATTTTGAGTCTGATAAAATCATCACCACCTTAGGGTGGTGTAAACTAGTGCTAATCTAGTTTAGTGGGTTCTTAACAAGTATCTACTTAGCAGGAGGCAAAACAAACACGTTAACACTCACCGAGCTTCTAGTCGTAAGAGAGCGAACCCCGGTTTTTCCTCGGCGGTCTCGCGACTTTCTCGTTTCCGGTCAAGCCTGAGTTCTCGCGAGCCGAGTATATCACATTTCCTTTTGTTTGTTTGGTGCTGATCTTTTACCGGGGTGTTCAGTGGATTCTGGGAGATCCTGTGGGGCCAAACCCTCAGCAGCCTGTATAGCCTGTAGGCGACTACTTGCTGGTCTTCTGCACTCTCAAGTGCACATGGGTAAACCTGAGTTTTCCCCCCCAGAGTCTGGTGTCTCTGTGAGTAGAGCCTGGTAATTCTACTTTGCTTCTAGGGCACTTTGGTACTCCGGGTATCCTTGGAACCGCGAGGTTTCGGAAAAAGGAGTCTGGGAACTCCTTTAAAGGGTTGAGAGTCTGGGATCTCTCCAAATGTCGCCGAGAGTCTGGAATCTCTCCGACGTGGCTTCCCCCTTGTGAAGCTCACACCGCGCTTTCGCCTAGACCGAGCAACAGGTCCTCGTTGGCGGTGTCCATGTTTTCTTTCTCCTCCGCACAGTCTCCTTCCATAGAAAGGTCTCTGGCTTCGTTGGTAGGTTCAGCGCAGTCTCCTGTGGACAGGTTTCCGGCTGAAGTCGCCTGCTCAGCACGGTCTCCTGCGAGCAGATTTCCGGCCGCAGTCGCCTGTTCAGCACGGTCTAATGTCACGGGGTTTCCGGCTGTGGGGGAGGACGTGGAGCCGCCTCCTTCCAACGGAAGACTCTCTATTTTGAGGTGGTCTCTTCCATCGTCTACACTAGATGCCTCGCTGCTGTCCTTGGCAGGGGACGGCGGTGGCATGGCGGTAGCCGCAGGGGTTTTCTGAGACGCGGGTGTCTGGGAAGCCATCCGGGGACTAGGGGAGCCAGCCGAGGCTAGAACTTCCCGAAGAGGGCGAACTCGCTCATGCTCCCGCCTCTTTGCGTGGAGCTCACTCTCCCGTCTCTCCAGCTCTTTCATTTCCCTGTCGTACCGTTTTTTTAGAATAGCACGTTCTTCTCTGAGGGTCCGCAGGTCTCCCTCGAAATCAGTCTGAGGACCGGAGTCCCCCCTGATCATGGCCTGGATGTCTTCCAACGTGAAGACATCGGATGCACTTGCAGCCTGTCTGGCTACGGGTGGGTTGTACGGGGTACGGGATGTTGCGTGCCGCCTTCTCCCACTTTCCTCCCGTCTTTCCACCTTTTGTTGACCTGAGGCCTGTCCTGATCTTGAAGGATTGCCCGCAGGTACTGGAGGCCTGGAGGGCTTTCCTCCTCTCCTTCTCGACGCGTTCCGACAGACCTCTACTGTGTGGCCCTTTTCCCCACACATGTTGCAGACTATGCGGGGGCACCGTTTCCTTTCGTGACCCTCCTGCCTGCACTTCTTGCACCTGACGCGGGTGCACCGGTCGGTCGCGTGGGAGGTCTCCCCACATCTCCAGCATCTCGGGCAGTCTTTTCCCAGGTGATCTCCTGCCTCCTTACAGTGTGTGTTGGGACACCTCATAATTGAATCGTAGATTGGATGTAGTAAAACGTAGTAATCTACAAAAGGAGAACACTATTTATAATAAAGGAACCCATCTTGCCTTTTTGTCTTGACAGTCCGACCACTTCTGGTCACTCTGTCACCGGTCTGAGCAACGGGGTTTGCAACCCGGCTGCTACTACCGGTTTGTCCCGCTTCTGCAGGTTTGTCAGGCAAAGCCTCACCCTCTGTTAAGCGGTCAGAAAATAAGGTATCTAAAGCTAGATCGCTTTCTACACTATCAGTTGTGCTCAGGTTAACAGGTAGCGTGTTATTGTAACCACCATTGCTGCTGATACCATCCCCCCAAGCATTAGTGCCACTGTTATAAGAGTTATCACTACTGGCGTGAGCCTCGTCGTCTATTGCGTCCTCCCCATTACCAGTGTTATCTCTAATCGAAGCGGGGTTAGTAGAGTTAGACACCCTAGGGGTTAGTAAAGCGGGGAAAGCTGGTCTATCTACGACCCTTTTACTCACGGCTGCCTCTTCGGCATTCCCCACACTGGTAGGATGTATGAAAAGGTAATCATCCTCTCTACAATCAGAGTCAGAAAGCACAAATAAATGCTTACGGTTGCGCCGAAGGTCGCTCTGTCCTACGCGAACCCAATAGCTCTCTGGAGAGCTGTCCGCCCGGACTACAACCCCTTCTTTACCGACATCGGATGGAGCATTAACCCATACCCGCTGCCCCGGTAGGAGGTCTGGCAGAGGCTTAGCCCTGTGCTTAGCGTTCCATTTCTCACGCTTAGCCTCTTTGGCTTCGAGTTCTTTATGTTCAAATAGATCATAGTCTACAACTCGGGGAACGGGTTTTCCCGACGTTGTCCTGATCGATCTAGCAAACATTAACTCGCTCGGGGAGTAACCCGATTTGAGGGGTGTTGATCGGTAATCGAGGAGTGATTTGTCCTTGTCTGTTGACATGTCCCACATCCGTTTGACGGTTTTGACTGACCGTTCTGCTAGTCCGTTGGATGGCGCATACCTTGGGCTGCTGGTGGCTATTTGGAAACCCCATGCTTGCGCAAAGTTGCGATATTCCTGGCTAGCAAAACATGGTCCGTTATCACTCCTGACTAATTTTGGCACCCCCAGCCTGGCGAACACCGGCTTCATTGCCTGGATTACAAGACAAGAAGTCTGAGCTCGAATCCGGGGTACCTCAATCCACCTGGAGTAATAATCCATCATGACTAGGTACAAGTTACCTTGATGTTCCATAACATCACACCCAATCTCTAACCAAGGAGCTGCTGGAAGCTGAGCATGCTCCATGGGCTGGTGTTTGATAGAACAGTGTCTAATACAGACATTACATCGAGAGACATAATGGTCTATATCACCACTCATTGAGGGCCACCAAGTGAATTGCCTCATTTTTACTCGCATCTTTTCGATCCCCTGATGGCTTTCATGGAACCGTGCCAGGTAAATGGGCCTCAATTCATTCGGGATGTAAATTCTGCCTTTGAACAGAATTAGACCCTGGTATGACGTAATCGTATCGCGACTACCATACAACTTAGCGAGCTCTGCATCCAATTTCTTTTTGTCTGGCCACCCTTTCGCAAGGTATTCCAAACATTTTCTGGATGTTGTGTCTCGCCGAGTGGCGTCAAACAACTCAGTTCGTCTACACGGGTCTAGCATCTCTGCAACCTGTGTCTCGACGTACTGTTCCACTGCAGAACAGTGACCTATGTTTTCACTGCTAGCGGCGCTAGGCCGACTCAGTGTGTCTGCTAAGTACATTTGAGGTCCTGGGGTATGAAAAATTGAATACCCGAACCTCATCATCCTCATTTTAAACCGCTGTACCCGCACAGGTAGCTTAGACAGATCTTTGTCACCAAGGATGGAGACTAAAGGTTTGTGGTCTGTCTCTACCTCAAAATATCGACCTACCAGGTAATAATCAAATTTTTCGCAGGCCCATGTGACTGCCAGCGCTTCTTTTTCGACCATTGCATACCTAGTTTCGACCTCAGTCAATTTGCGTGACGCGTATTCGACTGGTTGCCAAGTATTCAGCTCGGTCTGCTGTAATAGCACAGCACCGAGAGCATACTGGCTTGAATCTGCTGACACGCGGTGCAGCTTATTCAAGTCGAATGCACATAGCACAGGGGCTCGTGACAGTTCCCGTTTGATCTGTTCGAAAGCCAACTGTTGACTACTGCCCCACAGCCACATGCTGCGCGCTCCCATCACTGCATAAATAGGTATAGCTAAACCCGACAAATTTTTGGAAAACTTGCCGAGATAGTTAACCATGCCGATGAAGCGCCTAGCAGCTTTTTTATCTTCTGGGGGATTTAACTGACAAATTGCTTTTACTTTGTCTGGGTCTGGCCTTACACCTTCAGCGCTGACAAGATGTCCTAGGAATTTGACCGAAGTACAGCCAAATTCACATTTGTCTTCGCGAAGTGTCACTCCAGCAGCATCGATCTTGGATAGAACCTTTCTCAACCGTTTCCAGTGAGTGGTCTCATCCTTACCGAAGATTAAGACATCATCCATTAGACAGATAACTCCGTCCATCTGGCCTAATATCTTTTCCATGCCCCTTTGATAATACTCAGGAGCTGACGATATGCCGAAGGGCATTCGTTTAAAGCAATACCTCCCCCATGGAGAGATGAACGTCGTCAGTAGCTTGCTCTTAGGGTCGAGCTTGACTTGCCAAAATCCGGAATTTGCATCGACCTTGGAGAAAATCCGACCCTCGGCCAGTCTTGACAACATGTCACTGACCCTTGGGAGTGGATATGTCTCCCTTTTCACCCCTTTATTGAGGTGGGTAAGGTCTACACACATCCTAATAGCGCCATTAGGTTTTGGAGCTATGGTCAGTCCCGAACACCAATCAGTTGGTTGTTCTACTGACTCAATAACTCCCAGCGCTAACATCTTCTCTATTTCAGCCTTTGCCTTGTCATAAAGACCGGCAGCTATAGGCCTCGGAGAGAAAAGATGATAAGGTTCAGTGTTTTCCTTTAGTTCAATGCTAAACAAGCCTGGCATCGTTCCTAGCCCTTGAAAGAGCCTAGAAAACTCCTTTACTGGATCAAATGCCTCAATGTTTATAGCATTGACAATTGCTAAAAGACCTAAGTCTATAATTTCTTGTGCTCCTAATAAATTTCTATTAGCACCTAGCACCACATGTGCTTTGCAATTAGTGGACTTTCGCTTGCTGTTGATCTTAATATCAGCAACTCCTGCCACACTCAACCTCTTTCCACCTGCGCCAACCAAAATTGTGGAACTAGGAGAGAGCGGCAAGTCCAAAGACTTTTGAGTTCCCTCTGTCAACACAGTGACATCCGCCCCAGTGTCTAGACAGAAAGGAACGTCTTGGCCATGGACCGAGAGCGCGAGTCTGAAATCACCAGCCAGTCAACTAGAGTCCCGGTTAGAAGCTAGCCTGACCTTTTTATCGCTATTGCGGCCTTTCCCTGATTTAAAGGGGCACTCGCTCTCCGCATGATATTTACCGTCGCATGTACGACACCTGTTTGGTCTGCCGCACGCACCTGCCATGTGCCCAAGTTTCTTGCAAACATTGCATCTAACTTGGGGGCAATCTCTAACAAAGTGATCAACTGCGCCACACTCATAACAACAGTCATCGCTTCTCCGGTAGGGAGAGTCACGGCGCCTCCGCCGGTAACTATTCCTGCCCACACGGTCCTTGGGGTCGTCTGAATCGCTGTTAACGCTATAACGGCGATAGCGATAACGTCCTTCGTGGCTACTTTCCCGGCTGTTAGAGCCGCCTTTGTAGCCACTACGACGCCCAAAGCGTTCCTGACTACCCTCACGGCTGCTAGAGCCGCGTCCGTAACCATCGTAACGCCCTTGACGTTCTCGACCCTTGTAGCCGTCTCTGCTACCATCCCTTCTCTTTCGCCAACTGTCCCGGTCTTCTCGCCTCCGTACCTCGCCAACCTCCTGTTTGACACGCTGCTGTGCCCCACCGCCTGTCGCCTCCGAAGAGACACGAGCCCCTGGGGTCGGCACCGCAGCATCCTGTGTCGCACTAAGTTGGGCGGCAGCAGGTCGAGTCGAACTAGACTCCGCCGCGATTATCTCTGAGGCCTCTTGCGCTACGTTTCTGGTTCGAAGAAGGTTTGTCAACCTCTCCCAATCCAGATCATTTTGGGCCATTAATTCCCTACTCAATTTTATGTCGCGCAGTCCATTCACGGCAATGACTAGGGCAAAGCTCCTACGTGAATCGTCATTCCTACCAAAATCAAGCTGCCTACTGAGCCGTTCTACTCTGAGGAGAAAATCTCTGTCGTCTTCTCCCGCAAGTTGTCTCGCAGAAACAAACTTTTGGGTTTTGACGTAGACATTCTCCTCTCGTTCATAATGCCCTCTCAGCAGGCCCTAAGCCTGGTTGAATGTTGAGTCCGGGTTATTGGACTCAAAACCCAACGATCTTAGGGTTTCCTACCCTCTTGGCCTATGGCTTTTAAGAGTGCCAGCAACTGAGCCCTAGGAGTGAAGTTGGGGACCACGACGGCCTCCCCCTCCACCGTAGCCTCACTATCCCCCATCTCAAAGTCCTTCATTTCAATACATAGGGTAAACTCTTCTCTAAACTTTTTCCAGCTACCGAATACATCAGTAGCCAAAATTTCTAGCGCAGGCAAGCTAGCAAAAATATTTGCACCCACCCTTCTTCCAGCCATAATTCTATTTTAATTCGAAAAATTACAACAGAATCTACTGAACAGTATCAATGGTAGAACGGTCAACTGAGATCCGTTCGTGTATCTATGGTGTCACCACACCTCAATTCACCTCGCCGAGCGTCTACACACTCCACAATTGTCCAACACAATTCAATATACTCACCTCTACTTATCACTGTATTATCGTATTAATTTAGCACTACACTATCGTACAACCTAGCTCAATCACAAACGTATTACTCTTCTCCTGTAAGTAAACACTCGTGGTACCATGTAAACTAGTGCTAATCTAGTTTAGTGGGTTCTTAACAAGTATCTACTTAGCAGGAGGCAAAACAAACACGTTAACACTCACCGAGCTTCTAGTCGTAAGAGAGCGAACCCCGGTTTTTCCTCGGCGGTCTCGCGACTTTCTCGTTTCCGGTCAAGCCGGAGTTCTCGCGAGCCGAGTATATCACAGGTGGTAGTACCATTCGTTGTACTACGAATTATTATTTATTGATAGTTTGTAATTAATAGTCTGCAACTAACGGTGAACTAGTATTAATAATTCGATATATTGGGCATTGGTCTGTCTGCTTATAGTAATTTAATAGTCAAACGAGTGTGGGTAAATGAATGAGACAAAATAATATGATTATTTGCGAATAAATAACAAAAAATAAATAGTTGTTTTATAACTAAATTGTTCCATTCTTCTGGTCACTTTTAATGTTTTACGCATTGCTTTGTTTTAGCTTGCTTTGTAAAACATTGTTTTAGCAATGTCTTATGCATTGCTAATACATGTATATACATAGTAGTAGTAATATTATATCTTTGGTATAATATACCATATACATAATATATATTACATATAATTATGTAGTGGTTTTATTATTTTGTGTTGCAAGCAAGGTTGATTGATCGAAAGGTTGAATCATGAGTTAAAACTGTTTGTCTTGGGATGGCTAATTGTGATAAGTAACATTACATTAAAAATTTCATCCTCTGAGCAGTACAATTAGTCTAAAACTGTAAATTATGAAACGCCAATACCGTGTAGCAGGCTGTACACTATCATTTTCCATGTATGTAGCTTTGTACGCAACATCTAAATTACAAGTCCCAGGTAGCGAATGGGACCAATGTCAATATTGGTATATTGATATTGGTCCTGATCAATAAGTCAATATCACCACCCAGAATTTTACTAACAACATTATGACAAAGTTAACTCATCTGTCTTTCAAGGTTTCAAAATAATTAATTTCTCATAGTTGAAGAAAACTAACTCTGCTTTTTTGTCTATACAAAAATCTCAGTGCAGCGTTTTGAGTTCACTTTAGTAAAGTAATATCCTTTGTAAGGTAAAGGTCCCAAACCATGCAGCCATACTCAGGACCAGGTCTAACTCGTGAAGTATCAGCTATCTTTCTTGTTTTTTGATCTGCATCTTTCAGAACCATGTAAGCATGCCGATTAATTGCTCTTCCTCGGATTCAATTTTAAAAATATGTTGATTAAATTTCAGATCATTCTGCAACTCTACCACAAAATAAGGATTAGAAGTCACACTTTGTAGATGGTGATCATATAAGATGAGAAAGTTATTTGTATCCATCGGCAAAGACGACTTGCCAATAGAGAGATGGTAATACTTTTGTGGATTAAATTTCATGTGCCAAATTTTGGCTCAAGATTCAAGAGAGCATAAATCTTGTTGCAGCATGGGAGCTTTGTCTTGTGTAGCTGTTGAGGCTTTGTGTTATCAGCTAAGTTGTCAGTTCATCTTCGGCCACTTTCTTGGCACTCGCATGGAGTCCCTTAATACCTCGTCCCTTAGCCTACCAAGCATCATTTTATGCAATATGTAGCAGGCACAAAAATAGCTCTAGACTCTCTCAACAAGCGGTTTGGGAGTTGTCTGTTAGAGTTTTGCTGTTGTTGAACACACGACTCCTTTCTTAAAGCTAGTCTAAACAGGCTAAACTAGCTCATACAATGATTAGCAGGGCTTTTGGCTCACAAAAATGAAGCAAAAGTTTAACCATTATATTACTGTTTGAACATTTTAGAATATTATACCTATAACCTAGCTTAAGTTGATTTGTTCTGTATCTTGCAAAAATCTTGCAAAATCTTGCATTTGTTCTCTGTGCAAATTTTCTTATCCGCTCAGTGTTGGGTTTCTGATGTATCGAGCTAGAGAAAGTAAATTGCATTATCATACTTTCTAATATTCTCAAAAAACATATTGCTTTTTCATGACCTTCTACTCTACTTCGTAGAACATTGAAAGTCGATTGAGAAAGAATGATGACAGTCAGAAGATAGGGTGATATGACGATACATATGTTATTGAACAAATACTAGTACAAGTACAGATACTACCATTTTAAGATGTATCACTGACATGATGGTGCTTATATGTGATGAATGAGAAAATGGAGCAAATAAATCTGTAACTGGATGTTTGTATTTTTTTGCAGAATAAATCCTAAACTTATAATCTATCTATTGATTCAATTGATGAAATAGGAAAACTTCAGCAAGTAAAAATACTGTAAGAATGTGTACTTAGCATATGAACTGTTGTGTGTACAAAAGTAGCCCAATTCCTCCAAATTATACAAAAGTGAGTAATTTTGTATAAGTCTAAATGATATTCACTTCGAAATAGTCTTTTAATGTATGCTTATTATATAGCAAAGCTAAAGAGAAGGAGCAGTTATAGTAGCCATGCAAGGAGATTGAGAAATGGGTTTTTACTTCATTTCAAAGATATTTATTACAGCATTGCAATGTGGTTGAAGCTATGGCCACTTTAGCATAATTTTATCAAACGTGCTTAAATTGTTTTGTGGTCTTTTTGTTAATTTAGAGTTGGCTCCTTTATATGTCATATTTTTTCTTGCTAAAACAATATTGTTTAGTAAATAATTTCTTTTGTATCAAAGTGAAATAACAGGTTATATGCAGAAAAATCAAATTTTTATGAGAGCCTTCTTTTGCTCATTTATGATGGATGACACTATTGTAAATCATATAACTTGTATTTGTAATTTACTCAGTAGGGCCTATATATGCATATGTACCCAAGGGTGATCTCAACCGGCGGTGAGGGAGGCTCCATGTAAAAGTGAAACATAATGGTATGCAATAGGAGATAAAAAACAACTCCAAAGTTATGAAATGATATATTGACCAACAACCATTGATCACTTTTAGTGATGGGCTGCTGATAACATAGAAATACTCAGTTATTGACATGTGTCTGTATGTATAAGAGTAACAACTTCAAAAATACATACGCTTGTTTTTTGCTTAATAATTCAATAAAAATGTGGTTTTAACTTCAACAACACGGTTTGTTGCAAATAAACGACTGTTAAATCACCATGGTTCCCAATAATCAACTCGAATTAAGTTTATATATTTGCAAGGATTTGATATATGGATGATTATAGGATTTGATATAATAAAAAAAATTTACATAATAAAATACATCAACACACGTTCATAACATGCATTCATCGTGCCATTCGTAATTTTCTGCATCACAATTCACAGCATTAAAGTAGGGGCAATATCCTAGATCGTAGGCATAGTCTATCAGCTTGTAGACGTAATCTCCTGTAGGCAAAATCACTTGTAGACGTAATCTCCTGTAGGCACAATCACTTGTAGGCGTAATCTCCTGTAGGCAAAATCACTTGTAGGCGTAGTCTCTGGCACCCATACCAAGTAGCTAGTACTTGTGTAGTGAAATCATCACCAAATGCTCATTATTTTACTGTCTCGTGTCTCGAGTCTCGAATTTTTACAAGACAGTGTCTCGAGTCTCGTCTCGAGCTTAAAAAACCTGTCTCGTTCCACCTCTATACGCTAACCCACGAGGGATGGAATCTTCTCAGTTATTTATTTTACAGCTTTCGCTAGTTTTCCAGCGGGTCTTCCCATGCTCAGGCAATAGAGTGTCAGGGAATTTCCCAACACATTTCTTTGATTACAATCAAAACCATCGACGCCATAAAACCATGCATCAGGTCAATGAATCGTTTCTGATTAATTACTGGATTTTCCATGATGCAACTTGTACTACTATTTTTAGCCCTGCTGCTTGTTTGGTACATTCCAAAGAACTAAAAGTCCTATTGAGTCATATTCCAGTAAAATCCCTGTTATCATGTTGTTAAGAAGCCTTTTCCATATAAAATAATCAAATTTCATGTTTTTTTGAAGCCCCAGTTTTCTCGTAACTAAAATGTACAAGCATATCCAGCCGCGGTTTAAAAAACCTGGTCATTTGATGATGTAGGAAAGAAATGTTCGTCTGAGTTCCTAAATACTTGAGCCAATTATAACTTATTCCTAAAGATGAGACCTTTCCTAGTAGTATATGCAGAACATTTCAGTTGTACATTTCCCAGGCACTGATAACATTTAGTATATAACTAGCATGAGCTTTGACCTTGAACAATAAACACTCACACCTGCTAGAATATTTTAGACTTTAAAAGTCTACAAACTCAATGAATGAGAGATATTATTAGAAATGATCAGATGAAGGTAGTCCATTATATATCGCTGAAAGCGACATAGAAGATAACTTCAAGTTTTAGGACATGCATGAAAATAAACGAATGCTTATCGTGGACCCAATTTCTCGAATAGATATACATGTAGATTCAGTATTTTGTTGTGCCCTAGGGAATGCAAAGGAATCCATTTGTTCTATCCTATATTATATTATATTGTATTCTATATTATATTGTATTCTATATTGTATTGTATTCTATATCATATTGTATTCTATATTAGATTTTAATCTATATCATATTGTATTCTATATTAGATTTTAATATATATTATATTGTATTCTATATTAGATTTTAATCTATATTATATTGTATTCCATATTATATTGTATTCTATGTTATATTGTATTCTATATTGTATTGTATTCTATATCACATTGTATTCTACATTATATTGTATTCTATATTATATTGTATTCTATATTATATTGTATTCTATGTTATATTGTATTCTATATTATGTTGTATTCTACATTATATTGTATTCTATATTATGTTGTATTCTACATTATATTGTATTCTATATTATATTGAATTCTACATTATATTGTATTCTATATTATATTGAATTCTATATTATATTCTATATTATGTTGTATTCTACATTATATTGTATTCTATATTGTATTCTATATTATATTTTAATCTATATTATATTGTATTCTATATTATATTGTGTTCTATATTATATTGTATTCTATATTATATTGCATTCTATATTATATTGCATTCTATATTATATTGTATTCTATATTACATTATACTGTATTCTATATTATATTATATTATCTTGTATTCTATCCTATCTTGTTCGAAAGGTTTGAAACAGTACTGCATACCTCCTTTCTTAGTTCTCGAACCACGAACCCTAAAAATCTAGTGCAATTTGTAGTAATAGCAAGAAGTAAAGACAACTGCATTTTTTCAGAATTAAATCAGTTATTTACAAAAAATCGAACAAACATCTCTGGACCAACCATTTATTTTTTTTTCGATCTTTTATTGATTATGAGAGAGAAAGCGAAAAGTCGCTAAGGCTGCACTTTCGTTCGCCTCTCATAAGTGTAAAAATAACGTGACCATAAAACCTCTTTTTATTGATTTAAATTTAAATCAATTTAAATTCATTTAAACCTTACTAATTTTAATTCTGATGTATCATTTAGATTTTTGCATTCAATTTTTTGCATTGTTTTATAGAATGTATTTGCTTTATTACTGTGTAATGAAATTGCCTCTCGTATTTATCAATGTTTGAGCTCCGTACTCAATTAAATTTACTATAGTAATTTCCTATATGAACACTTGCTTTAAATCAACTCCATAATGCATGTAAAGGTTAATATGAAACATCGTAGAACCGATCGGATGACATTTAGAAAAGTACATCTGTAATATTTTTCCTTGAACTTTAAAATATATGTCCGTGCATGAATTTATAACACTGGTTTTTCATTTAGTTTATTATAATAAAAAACTTTTTCGAAAGGTGTTAAAAGGAATTCCATAATCTCTCTCTACATGTAAAAGTATTCTACTCGTATGGACACTCTGATATAAGAATACACTCAATTAGTTATTCCAAGGGATGTTGTTTGTAGCCAATCACAATGCAGAAGCCTGGTTTCCCATTTTCCTATCTTTGTTAGTATAAATTCAGCCGTGACTGTGAAGCACTTCAGTAGAAGGCAAACCTACTACATAGTTATAGCTGACACACAGTAAGTCATTATATTCACTTCTGATACTTTAGCAGAATAACCATATTTGTTTAGAATTTTTAAGAGTGTTATTTTATAGCTGGATTTCGAAGCTGGATTTTATTTCACTGGTTGCAACGATGAAGTTCAGTGTTTCTCTTGCGGTGGAATACTGAAGGGCTGGCAAACTAACGATTGTCCGTGGAGAGAACACGCAAAATGGTTTCCTCACTGTAGCTTCCTCATAGAAACGAAGGGAGAAAATTTTGTAGCCAAAGTAGGCAAGTCGTATGGAAGAGAGTTACTACATTTTTCCAAGAGACCGAAATCTTATGAAGATATGGTCAGTGATTCGAGAGCGACGATGACCCAGATATGCCTATCTCTTGGTCACTGCCAGGAAACCATTGACAAGGCCTTTGCCTCTAATAAGGAACCATTCAACAATATGCCAGATTTGATAGATGTTATTTATAAAATTGAAGAGGGAGAGTTAGACGTAGAAATACAACAAGAAGAATGCTCAAATGAAATCACAGTCTCTGACTCTTCAGAATTTTTGCTTAGCTGCAGAGAATGTTGTAAATCAAATGTGATAGCTGAGGCCAAACACTTAGCACTTCCTTGTGGCCATCTTGCTTTTTGTGAAAATTGTGCTAGCAAAGCGAAAGAGCAAGCTGAAAGTCAAGCAGTTCTCTGCCCATTTCCAGACTGCGGCTGCGAACTTTTAGGCAGTCAAACAGTTCATTTTGTGGGAGATTATTTCTGTAAATATTAACACGCTTTTTTATGTTTAAAGATGTTTTCTTTGCAAATAAACCTGACAGCCTTCAGCTGCTAGAAGTTACAGACATGATATGTAATGATTATAATTATTTATTTGCTGTATGCAGTGTTTTATTTCCTGTTGAGCGTTTAACATGTTTTTTTTTGCACTTTTTTACGAAACTAGTCTTTTAGGATCTCACACATGTCATTTTCTTTTTTGAAGCTCATAGCACCTTTAGACAAATATATTATTAATCAACTGTAACTGTTCTCTTTACTAACAAAACCTCACAACAATAAACACATATCTGATGGAGTATTTTCATAGCTCATGTTTCTCCTATATTTGTACCAAAGAAAAGGCATTTTCAGTAAAGTGTAATAACTGTTATGGTTTTCCAATCACCTTTACTATAATAAAATATATAGCCTTCCGTCTTTCCAAGGCCATGGCCAGAGGTTTGGCAAAAATATTTCATCATATAGATATTTGAATTCACAAAATTTCAATTGCAAAAGTAAGTTTGCGAGTAAAAAATTTAACTTACCAGCTTGGCAAATCACTAATCATTCACTTACATGAGTTCAGGAATAGCTGTGCACCTACTTATTCTCTCTGCTCATTTGTACATCTGGCGATCTCCTTCGGCACACCAGACTACCACGCTACTAGTACATCTGTCTGAAGCCTTTTATCGACATTAAGAAAGAAGGTTGCATAATACAAGTTCTGAACTCGTAACCTTTCGCTTGATTGACTGACACATCAACACCTGGGGTAATCGACCACCTTATCCGCTGGATAAGGTGCACAAATAATAGTGCAAACACTTATGTTTTGTAATTTATTGACACACATGATGATCTCTTATACTAGACGGCCAGGGTAGTAACTTCTCATAGCAAGCATAGCGCCAAACCAAAAACCTAATCTCGTTATTCATCAAGCACAAAAGAGTCGGAATATGCTTTTGTGTTGGATATCTGATATAGGCATTAGTAGAGCAGGAACATGAACTTATCTTTCAGCCTTTTCTTTTGGAGGGTGGGCTACTCAAACTAAGATGTTTTATAGTCAGAAATTTATGCTGAATTCAATTATGTTTCTACACCTATGTGTTTGCACATTTCTGAGCTAGAGAGCATTTTCGAATTGGGAGGGGGCAACTCCAAGTTTCCTTAGAAAACCTTACATATCAGACAAAGAAAACTATTTTATAATCTCAAAAATTAATAAATGCTTTTATTTGAGATTAAGTGAGTCAATTCTCAGCATTCCTTAACCCATGCCAAGGATGCAGCAAGACCGCTTGTTTCACTGTCTTGATTAGTCTGTAAATGAAACCCTAGTCAGAGTGACTAAACTTCAATATGAGACAGCCAAACAGTATTCAAACAGATGGTTGATATTGGAAGAAGAGAGCATTCAATGTGAAATTGCTCAAAAAGTGCTAATCATTGAGAACTTCGATGAGAGTTCAGACTTCTTGTCATTATGAGTGTTATAAAAAGTATTGTAACAAACTCGTTATGGAAAGAGCTGAGAAAAGACATGAGAAGAGACAGAAAGAATGTGATACAGCAGAAGAGGTGAGATCAGATATTTATAGCTTTACAAATTCATGATGATTACTCCATTATGATGGTACTTTGGTGGGAGAAAAAGAAAACATTTTCATTTTTGTCTGCACATTTTGTGAGCAGCAAAATTAACTCTTTGCCGTTTACATGACTTGTTATAGCCTACAATTTGGACATCAATTTATAGATAAATTACATGTATGATCCTTCCTTGGTTTTTTGCATATGACCACACAAACTACGCTAGATATGGCATGCTGTACTATGCAGAGATGACTAATCTGAAAGTATGGCGTAGCAAGGTGTATGAGGCTCTTATGAAGAAGGAGTATTTTACTTATCAATCACGACATCACGGTTTATTCAGCTCTATCGCTTGTGATTAATCTATTGAGCAAACAGTTAAAAGAGACTCAAAGTCTCACAGTAGAATCATAGGGTTTAACAGGAATCATCGGCCTCTCAATGCTGAACTCTATCTCACCCAGAACGAACAGCTGTGCATACAGACATGAAGAAGATGCTAGTGCCTGGTGATTCGGATGCAGCAAGTTATGAGATGCGTGCAAAGGCATGGAAGGCTGATGAGGAAACGAGGGAAGTCATGAAAGACTCATAACAGCAAGAATAAATTCGTTTGCGTTTCAAACCACCAAGCTAGTACATATTACCAGTGGTGCAAAAGCCTCCATTGAAGTGAAGCAGGATCTTGAAATGGCAAATGTGATAGGAGAAAAACAGCTTTCAGAATTTGTCCAGAGGAGGTTAAGCACCCAAGAGATTGATTTCAATGCATCCATCAAGTCAAACAAGCTCAAAACTTTCCCCACATTACCATCAGCTAAGAAAAAATCAAAAGAAAAAGTCCTAGCGTGTTCGCACAGACTGTTTGAAAATTTGTTAGTGATCAGCCAACAGCGTAACTTGGATTTAAGAAAAGTGTTATCATTCTCTCTTGGCAACATCAGCTGGTCCCTGGCGAACTCTGATGGCTCTATATTGAAGACTGCTAAGTCGGCTCTGATGGCTGCTGTTGAGGAAGATGCTGATGATCAACCATCAATCTATGTTAACCAGGATCAGCTACCAGTCTTTGAGACTGTTGTGGTTGATGCTATGGCCGAAATTCAGACCCTGAAAGCTCCTCCAACTTTTGGCATGGTTGCAAGTCAGCTTTTGCAACGGATAGTTAGTATTGCAAACGTATATCACACATGTCGTGTAGATGTTGTTTGTGACACATACCCTGATATCAGCATTAAAGGAGGTGAGAGAAGTCATAGAAGTGTAGAAGGAAGACAGAAGGTTGCTGTGTTTAGTCCGAACTTCTGAATTTTCAGCAGATGGCTCAGACAAGTCTGCTTTAGTGAAATTTTTAAAGGATACATGGAGGAAGTCAACTATGAAACAGAAACTAGATCTTGTAACAGCTTTTTCTCAAGAATGCCACATGATCAGCTATGACCTTGATGGATCAATCGCTGTATACCAAACAGATAGTTTGACACCAGACCACGAGGAAGCAGATACGCGCATGTTATCACATATCGCAAAGATAATGGAAGACAAACCCAGCTCAAAAGTTCTAGTCAAGCGCCAGGACACAGATGTTTTCCTAAGCTGTCTATCTCTAGTGAATGAGCTGCCATCACAAAAACTCATTTACTGCTGTGGTAAGAAGCAGTTGAGATATGTAAACAGGCTGTCTGTCTACTGTCCTCACATCCGAACGATGCAAAGCACTGCTCCATGCTTTAAGTGGATATGACAGTGTAAGCGCATTCTATTCCAACGGGAAGATAACTTTCTTCAAGCTGCTAGAGAACAGTCTTGAATTCTGTAACACACTGAAATCATTGGAAACAGATTTTGAAGTTGATGGTGCAATAAGATAATCTATTGAGACATTCATATGCAGATTATATAGTGAAGAGACAAAATCCATCAATGAAGCAAGGTATAAGATCTTCTGCTCACCGTCTCGCACATCACAACCAAACTTACCACCCACACTAGATGAGTTAAATCTCCATATATCTAAGGCTGCCTATCAGGCCGCGATATGGAGAAGACCCAAGCAAATCATCATCAATGTCCCATCCCCCAGCAACATGGTTGGTTTATGGAAGATGGAGAGCTTAAAGCTAGATGGATAACACAACAACCAGCACTTCCTGATGTGCTCGTGGACATGTTTTGTCGATGCAAAACTGGGTGCCAGTCTCATCGCTGTCAGTGCAACAATACAAATCTCAAGTGTACGAACATGTGCAGAAGCAGCTGCTGTAGCAATAGAAATAAAGAGGATGGAGATGAAAGTAGTGATGCAGAAGACTCAGATGACTGTGAATTAGAAGGTTAGTATTTGAGTGGTATTGTAACCAAAGGTGCACTTCATGTTTGATTAGAATACATACATGTATGTGTCACACCGTATAAAAGACTGACTAATTGCGATTTCACTTGCATAATAAAGTAAATGGTTCCACAGAATAAGCATTAATGATGAATATATGTATACTAAAATGTTATATATACATGGTCTGAGTCTTTAAAAATACTTTTCATGTTGTTTTGCAGATCTGTAATGATATATGAGTTGCGGAATAACAAAGACAAACTGTAAAGCTGCCACAATGTCAACCAAACTGAGAACACATAATATTATATAATACAATTCTAATATTATAATATTTGAAGAATAAATATTTTAATGTTATTAGAATTGATTCCAACTTAGGTTATTGCTAATTATTTAGTATTTATATGCCATTTTCATTATTACATTGTTGGTAGAAGCACATGAAACGTTACAGATATTTATTTAATTAAAATAATATATTAATTAAATTGCTCAAAAATGAACACTCTGAGAGGTGTAGAAACCAGATATTTGAAATCAGCTCAAAATTCTGATCTAGATGCCACTCTTATCACATAGCCCACCTCCAAAAGGAATAAATCACTTTTTTGACAGCTTTATGCCCTCCTGCTCTATTACATTCATAATAAGCTCGGTAGTGATAGGTGGTTAGGGAAATTGGGAAATTGGGAAACTCCAAAATTTCCCAATTATGTAATGGAAAACTAGTCACAATCACTAGTCGCTCGATAAGAACACCTGCCGCTGAAATGATTGGCTATTTATAGGCTAATGCAACGTCCTGATGAGCTAACATAAGTTGAAGGTAATTCCATATGACTAACCGTGTCAGGGATTGGCAAACACTCAATTTTATGACAAGCCTGTGGCAAGAGTGGTCAAGATACAGTTAGCAACTGTCCCTAACGGAAAAACACAAACACAACAAACATATTATTCACATGCAAAGCCAGTTCAACAAAATATGTAGATAGAAATCGTTGGGATTTTATTTGTTTAAAAATGACAAAATATGCCCTACTTTTTTACTTTTTGTTGAAATACTAGTATAATATATTTTCGCATAATTTGAAATTTTTAGTAAAAGACAAAGTTGTAATATATCAGTTGGTCTCCAATAGTCCATTTCCTTCAGCTGTCAGCCAATTGGTCTGTCAGCATTTACTTAATATCTACATGTTATTGCTGCCGCCTTTGATGAGCCAGAAAGAAATATATTAGTTGGAACCTGCTGCTGACAATTACCATATCCAATCAAACGTTAATAATTCTCTCTTGAATATTCTTTTAACAATTCTCTCGAAATATATGAAAGATCAGTAAACACGAAAAAATTTGGCCAAAGCTCACAAACTTATCAAAGCTGTGCATGCATACTGAAATCGTTGACGAAACGCTTTCAATCGGCCAAACAAATTATTAGCAAGCGCGGTTTCAGCAGCTTGCGCGATGATATAGACGACTTTATCGTTACCGTTCCGTTAGACCACCCATTAAGCTCGAGTAACTTTTTAACTCCACAGTACCAGACCTGAAAATTATGCATAATATTTTTTTAAGTAACTAAAAAATTACAATTTTTTATTACACTTTTTTTATTATGTGACATATATTGATATCGGCATATGATGTTTCCATTTTGATAATTCTGGTGTGTTCAACAAGTTACTTCAAATTTAGAGAAAACTAAATATAAATGGCCCCAGGGCACGCGACTCATCGCAAACCATTCCACTTAAGAATGTGTGGCTAAAAGATTACTCGTTCTGGAGTAAGCGAAAGCTTTCCACTATTTTATTTAGGGTAGAGCAACTCAACAGAACTGTTGTTATATCAAGTACTGCGGGTTTAGATGCAGTTTAGTAACTATTCTAGTAGCAGATCTCTAGCAAATATCCTACTTACGCCATTCTCATCTATAAATGGCAGCGCTTTAAAATTTTAAGCTGTTGTACAATCCTCTGTCTATGGAGCAACTTGGCGTTTAGATTTTAAAGCTTTGTCGATGTCTGTGATGTGTCGAAATATGTTTAGCATTTAATTGATGTCTGTGATGTGTTGAAATATGTTTAGCATTTAATCAATGTCTATGGTGTGTTGAAATATGTTTAGCATTTAATCGATGTCTGTGATGTGTTGAAATATGTTTAGCATTTAATTGATGTCTGTAGTGTGTTGAAATATGCTTAGCATTTAATCGATGTTTGTGATGTGTTGAAATATGTGTAGCATTTAATCGATGTCTGTGATGTGTTGAAATATGTTTAGCATTTAATCGATTTCTGTGATGTGTTGAAATATGTGTAGCATTTAATCGATGTCTGTGGTGTGTTAAAATATTTTTAGCATTTAATCGATGTCTGTGATGTGTTGAAATATGTTTAGCATTTAATCGATGTCTGTGATGTGTTGAAATATGTGTAGCATTTAATCGATGTCTGTGGTGTGTTGAAATATGTTTAGCATTTAATCGATGTTTGTGATGTGTTGAAATATGCTTAGCATTTAATCGATGTCTGTGGTGTGTTAAGATATGTTTAGCATTTAATCGATGTTTGTGATGTGTTGAAATATGTGTAGCATTTAATCGATGTCTGTGGTGTGTTGAAATATGTGTAGCATTTAATCGATTTCTGTGATGTGTTGAAATATGTGTAGCATTTAATCGATGTTTGTGATGTGTTGAAATATGTGTAGCATTTAATCGATGTCTATGGTGTGTTGAAATATGCTTAGCATTTAATCGATGTCTATGGTGTGTTGAAATATGTTTAGCATTTAATCGATTTCCATGGTGTGTTGAAATATGTGTAGCATTTAATCGATGTCTGTGATGTGTTGAAATATGCTTAGCATTTAATCGAGGTCTATGGTGTGTTAAAGTATGTTTAACGTTTAAATGCCAACTACTCCAATAATTTTACTCCGCAAATGTTTGTTGACTTGTAGATGAGTCCTTTGCTGACCTGCTGACTGAGTTGAATGAAAGGACAAATCGCTTACTTCAATTAAGTACAGGAAAACATGTGAACCATGAATACACTGAAAGTTTGAGGTGAGGTCAAGCAAGATAAACAATGTTAACTTTATTTCGATCTTGTTTGGTAGAAAAGTAAATTATTAACAATATTCTTAATATGCCGTAATGTTAACATGAAGTTAAATAACCTCATGTTCACACTCACCTCACATTAACACACTGCAATGCAGGAAAGCACTGTAAGTTGTCCTCTCTCTGTAAATGGAACGGGTGGAACTTGATAGATGCTATCTACTATTAATGGTAGACCACCCTTTTACTACACAACTAGGATTACTCCCTACGCTAATTTTATAATATTATTTTCTCACAAAAGTTTTTGCTTTTAGTTTTAATATTATTTTTAATTACTATTATATAATATAATACAATTCTTATTATGATTCCTAGTAAATGAATTACAAATCCAAATTCTTTTAAGATATTTTATAAGAAGGCCATTATTAAAAGCAGTAAGAAAGAATTTTTTATTTTTAACACTTTTTGCAAATAATAATGTAATTTGTCTTTTCACAAGTGCTTGAAACATTCACTGCTGACTGCCTGCTGAAGTTGACAACATCTAGTCTGTTTACTTTTGTTTATACTCAGCTGACTGCCTCCTGAAATTGACAACATCTAGTTTGTTTACTCTTGTTTATACTCAGCTGACTGCCTGCTGAAGTTGACCACATCTAGTTTGTTTACTCTTGTTTATACTCAGCTGACTGCCTGCTGAAGTTGACAACATCTAGTCTGTTTACTCTTGTTTATACTCAGCTGACTGCCTCCTAAAGTTGACAACATCTAGTCTGTTTACTCTTGTTTGTACTTAGCTGACTGCCTCCTGAAGTTGACAACATCTAGTCTGTTTACTCTTGTTTATACTCAGCTGACTGCCTTCTGAAGTTGACCACATCTAGTTTGTTTACTCTTGTTTATACTCAGCTGACTGCCTGCTGAAGTTGACAACATCTAGTCTGTTTACTCTTGTTTATACTCAGCTGACTGCCTCCTGAAGTTGACAACATCTAGTCTGTTTTCTCTTGTTTATACTCAGCTGACAAGAATTCTTTTATTTTACAAATTTGTAGTTAAGCTGATCGATAGCAACAGTGAGTTCAGAGTTTAACAACTTTTATTAGTATTAGTGTTACATCATTTTACAAAACGGGGCAGCTTAAGATTAAAAATTATAGTCTCTTATAGTCAGCAGAGACTTAATACATTAAGGAGCTTCTAAATTTGATTTGTTATTTGGTTGATATCCAATGTATTGTCGGCTACATAATAGTTGTTGTAATTACAGAAACTATTAGTACATAACAGTAAAACGTGCAAACAGTAAAATGTGTCTGCACGGTTTACCATCTGCTTTTTCCATTTGTCTTTGTGTGCTCTGTCTAGCTGTACCTTTGGACCTTACATAATTGTGTGCTTTTCTTTTTCTGCATAACTGCTCTCTGCATAAATTGCTCTCGCCGGCTACAGCCACATGAGTTTAGTTTCAATAATAAACTGGAAAAGTCTAGCTATCCACTTCAACTTGTACTAGAGAGCCATCTTGTATTGTTTAGTTTTTTTTAACAGCAAACATGTTAGTGAACAGTGTGAATATGTACTCTTGGTTAAACATTAAATTATAGTGAGATTACAAAATTAGGAGTCAGACGCTCGACGCAACAAACTCTCGTATTATATATAGTACATGTAATAGTAATAACTGCCTGACCATATATTACATTCCTACTCTTTCAAAAAACAACTACATGTACATATATCAGAAAATAACATCTTGCTAATCCACATTATAAAATACAGTTATGCAAAAAACTGTTTTTCCAATATCATAATTTCCCTTTATTATTCCCGATCATATTTTTGTCTCATGGTCTAACTTGAGTGGCATTGAGTGGTGATAATAAAGTTCATATCTATCTATTATATTATAGGGGAAAAGCGACGCGGAGTGACACAAAGGAATCAGAACGTAAGTTGAACTATTATAGAACCTTCAAACTTATTAGAATAAAATGCACACGAAAGATTTTAATAAGTTTGAGTATTTATCGCTCTGATGGTAAATAAAAATAATAAGATTAAGTTAATATTTCCTACTTGTATCATTTTAGCTAATTTTGTGCAATTACATCATCCTGTCTAACAGGCTGGAGTTGTGGTTATGAATTAAATTTACCTTTGACCAGTTCTGTAGCATCAGGTGGCTGTATTGAACATGAGCCTGGGAGCTTACCACTAGCATAGATTGATGCATAGAGTGAATTATTATTTTGAATCTAGTCTTTGGTGACATGCTACTCATCGATAACATTTGTGTGAAAAAGCACTCTGAGAATGATAAGGCCATGCTGATACCCGCTCTTATTGTAATAGTGTAGCCAACCATTGTACATGTAAGTACACGCTGTGGCAAACTAAGTTTTTAATCCACAGGATCATCATTGGAAATTCCAAGATGTCATTGTTGACAAAAGTACCGTGGGGATTTCCAACTTTTTGGGAATTTTCACTTCAATCACAAACCAGTGACTGTTTATAATGACACACTAGAAAAACTTTTCCAAGCTGAAAACTTAAGCTGCGGTAGCTTTATGGTTGAATGAAGGCTCAGAGGGAAATTAAAACTGGTTCAACTGGAGTAATATATTTCCATAATTTTTCTCAGCTTAAAACTTCTTTTTGGGAATTTTGTTCTAGATATTAGCTAATGAGATAATAAGGTAACAAATATGGCAGCTATTAACAAAATTTGTGTCAAGACATTTGTTTATCTTGATCTAGAGAAGAAAAGATCACTGATGCAGCCATTTTCTTTTTATCCCTCCTTTAGAAGTATTTTTTTCACTTTATCTTTTGAGAAATGGATCATTTCGGAGGTTGGAGGTTTAGTTCTACAAACTAGAGCTGTGCTAGGTTAAAAATAATAAAGAAGGGAAACTACACATGCGGTAAATAGACATAAGTAAATATTTTCATTTATATGCAATTATAGTCAGATATATGGGAGTATCAATATACATATTTCTCAATGTTTGTTGTCAGTCTGTCTGTCCTTTGGTATGTCCAGCTACAGCTATTAAAATTTTGGAAGTAAAATTTTGCATTTTGCTAGACTTGAACTCACAAAGATTGCGACCGCAGGTTTGCAATCCAATTCTCTAACCACGAGACTCCGAAAGCTCCTACATCATCTTCACTACACAACATATACACCCTCTTTCTGTTTCCACACCCAAAATGACGTACTAATTGAAGCTCTATGAACTCTTTTAGCTCTATGAAACGCGACGCTTTTTCGTGTTTTTGTGATCTTATGTTTCCGCTTTTTCGTAAGGTTCAATCGCTAAATCGCGGTCATGGCCAATTTTTTTCATGCGGACAATTATATTATCTCGAGTAGGAATAGCCTCTCCATTCTCTCTCTGTTCGGTCAGACAAAGACAGTAGGATATCTCATTTTTACATTTGTACCAGTATCGAGAGGTAATAGTATCGTCGTATTCAAAGTTTTGATGGATAGCTTCTGCTGGAACAGTAACCTTTTATATATATATATATATACACACACACACACTACTATGTACGAATTGGTATTATTAATTCAATATATTCAGGATTTTTATTTAGTTTTCTCAGTTCGTATTAATTGTATCATTACCAAATCATCTTTTATGGTAATTGTAGGAAAACAGCCTCAATTTAGCTATTTCTTGCTACTTAACGTTTACATTTGAACACTTTTATATATGTCTTTTAAATTTATTTGACCTGTACAAAACATTTTTCTCATGATATGAATTTGAAAGTTACAGTTGTTTGACAAAGTTTGAAAACCTTTACAGTTGTTTTTATGTTTTCTCTTAATTTATTTAAACTGCACAAAATATTTTTCTCATGATATGAAGTTTGAAAGTTAGAATGGTAACTGTTGTCATATGTTAAATAAAAATAATTTTTTTGTGCAAAGATTTTTATAACCCGGGCAACGCCGGGCATTAAGTTAATATTCAGATACATGTATATGTGAGTATGGTCAGACGTATATGAGTAAAGACAGACATAAGTGAGTGGTCAGATATATGTGATTATGTTCAAACATATGTGAGTATAGCCAGATGTATGTGAGTATAGTCAGATATATGTGAGTATAGTCAGATATATGTGAGTAAAGACAGACATAAGTGAGTAGTCAGATATATGTGATTATGTTCAAACATATGTGAGTATAGCCAGATGTATGTGAGTATAGTCAGATATATGTGAGTATAGTCAGATATATGTGAGTATAGTCAGATATATGTGCATATAGTCAGACATATGTGAGTATAGTCAGATATATGTGAGTATAGCCAGACATATTTAAATATAGTCAGATATATGTGAGTATGCTCATTTGCATATCTATATAATCAGACATATTTAAGTCTGTTCTTAAATTGCAATATTTTGCAGACTTTGTTGATGCATCAGTAGAGGTGGAACGAGACACGAGACGTCTCGAGTATCGACCTGTCTCGTCTCGTCTCGACTTAACTATTGCCAAACTCGAGACAGGAAATAGAACTAAAGCGCCTGCGCACGGTTGTTAAAACATGGCTTCTTGCGGTAGCAACAACTCCATATATTGTAATGGATTGCGGGCAACTGCCTTTAAAGTTATACCCGGTCCGTTACTACCTGTTGCTACTGATTATGTTGGCCACTGAGTCTAATCATGTAGTCCAGACAACGGCCCTGTTATTTTTTAGTTCGGTTTTGTGTCCTTAAAACAGATACCGGGTCGTATCTAATTACTCTTCGGATAATCCAATTTAATAAATAAGACTTTTGCGGGTAAAATGTCTGTATTTTATCGTATCGTGTCTAAAAACCAACTGCCCTTCATAAAATTCGGGCCTCTTTTACGTATATACTACCAATCGCGGGTAAAACTTGCCCGGTCACGGAGAAACGAACGAAAGGCCGTGTCGACCATAGTCCGTGTTCGGTTAACAATGACGTTTTGTTAGCTCAATATAAGAATATACATGTGCATGTATACAGTAATTAATATAATTTCATGAGTACAATTTAAATATTGTTATATACTCACATGCTAATGCTCATTGGTCCTTGACCTTTTCACGTGCTTCCTGTTTACGGCATTAGTGCCGCTTTTACGTCAGTCTTGTTTATGTAGCCAATTGGCCTAATGCGTTTAATAAAGAGTCTCACTTAATCCAAGCAATCGGATCCAAGTTATAACAGATTGGCGACAAGGTTGTGTTTATCGGACTCTGTAACTACTACAGCGATGCCTGTTGGAAATTTGCAAGAATTTAGACCCGATGTTGAGGACTGGTCTACCTATAAAACGAGGCTTACCTCTTGGATGGTTATAAACGATATTACGGCGGCTGATAAGAAGAAGGCGTCTTTGATTGCTGTACTGGGCGGTGAGGCGGTACAGCTGCTGATCAACCTTTGTTCACCTGATCGTCTTGATGATCAGTCGTATGCCCAGTGTGTGACTTTGCTTGATGGACATTATGGTCGTAGAAACGAGGTAGCCGAGGCCTATGTTTTCGACACTCGCACACAGTCGGCTACTGAGTCAATCCCGGAGTTTGTTTTGGCGTTGAAGAAGCTCTCAACGCATTGTAACTTTGGCCCATCTGACCAACTGAAGCAGAAGTTGCGAAATAGGCTTGTGGCAGGGGTGAGGTCTGACGCTATTCGTCAAGCCCTAATCAGAGAGGGGCCAACTTTGACATGGGATGCGGCAGTCACTTTGGCTTCACAGATGGATGACTACCAGTCAAGCGCAATGGCTCAGCAGTCCAACAACCCAACGGCAGAAATCAAGGCAACTCAGTCTGGCAGGAAAGGTCCAGCTGCTCAGAGGTTCCAGGTCCCCCAAAATTCAGCCCCTGGCCTGGGACCACCAGCAACTAAAGCCAAGTATCTTACTTCAAAATGTTGGAGATGGGGAAAATCCAATCATTCAGTTGACCAATGCAGGTTTCGAGATGCTACTTGCCACAACTGTGGTCGACTCGGCCATATTAAGCCTATGTGCACCAGGAAACGAGCTCAAGCCAATACAACTCAAGCTAATGCTGCTCATGCTGCTGACCATGTCGAAGCTGAGCAAATGTGTTCTGATTTTGCCAATGTTTCACTTGCACAAACTCTAAGAGCAGCAAATTCTCAGAATTCTAATCCTTATTGTGTTACTGTATCTGTGAACGGTGTCGATCTTGTCATGGAAATTGACACTGGTGCAACTGTTTCTTTGATCCCTTATGATGTGTACCAAAAAAATTTTGCTAATGCTAAGCTTACTCCATCTGGTATGCAATTGTGTAGTTTCACTGGAGATATGGTGATGAGTGGGGGAAAATTCTTGGTGTCTGTCAAGCATTTTGGCCGGGCTTGACAGCTGTAGTTGCATGTGCTGAGGGCGTCCCGCTTCACGCTGTTGGGAAGGGATTGGCTTAAGGAGTTACCCATTGACTGGCAATCGATCAAACTGGTAAGTTCACCGGTAAGTGGCCTGCACGAACTTCTTACGAAGTACTCTGATATCTTTAAGGGTCAAGGCGTGCTGAAAAGTGCACCGGCTACTCTTGAGTTGGTTGAGGGTGCCGTTCCCAAACGTTCTAAGCCTTATAGAGTGCCCATTGCGTTACAGCCTGCAGTAGATAAGGAGCTTGATCGTTTGGTTAGTGAGGGTGTTTTGGAACCAGTTGAGAGTAGTGATTGGGCTACTAGCCTGTTGTTTGTTCCTAAGCCGGATGGTTCAATTAGACCGTGCGGGGATTTCAAATCGACTGTGAACCCTTTGCTCAAGGAGGTAGCACCACCTCAAATAAACATGGAGGACATACTTTGTGATTTGGCGGGTAACCAATACTTCTCAAACCTAGACTTCACACAAGCATACAATCAAATGGTCATAGACAAGAGTTCTCGAGATCTGTTGACCCTAGTTACTCATAGAGGGTTGTATCGATATACGAGACTACCATACGGCATTAAGACTGCACCGTCCTTGTGGCAACGAGCGGTTGAACGTGTGCTTAGTGGTATACAAGGTATTCATATATACTACGATGACATACTTGTGGCTGGGCGTACTATTGAAGAGCATAATCAGAGGTTGGAGCTTGTGTTCCAGCGTATAGCGAAGTATGGTCTAAAACTCAAGAAGTCTAAATGTTCTTTTTTAAAGTCGGAAGTGAATTACTTAGGTCACTGCATTAATGCTGAGGGTACAAGGCCAATCTCATGCAAGCTGGACACCATATTGAACACTGAAGCTCCGACTGACAAAGCTAAGGTGAGATCTTACCTAGGGCTTCTAAACTTCTATCGCCGTTATCTCCCAGACCTCGCGGGTACTGTGGCACCTTTAAATGCACTGCTTAGGGCTAGCACAAAATTTCATTGGTCCAAGGAGGAAAATGATGCTTTTGAGGCATCAAAATGCCTGTTGAAAGAAAGCAAGCTATTGGTTCACTATGACCCAAACTTGCCGGTTAAATTAACCTGCGACGCATCTAGAGTTGAGGTTGCAGCTGTACTCTCACACACTGTTGATGGGGAAGATCGTCCGGTTCTGTTTGCGTCGCGGAAGTTAACTTCTGCTGAAGTTCTGTATCCTCAGATAGAGTGTGAGGGTCTTGCCATCATTTTTGGGATAGACAAGTTGAGGCGCTATCTTTACGGTCGTAAATTTACTCTGGTAACTGACAATCAGGCTTTGAGCAGGATATTTGCTCCAAAACAGGGCCTGCCGGTTATGACAGCTGAGCGCATACAGCGATGGGCCCTAAAGCTCTCTGCTTACTATTATGATTTGGAGTGGCACCACGGTGTTGAAAACAAAGCTGATTTCCTCTCCCACTACCCTGGTCCAACGGTTGGTGGAAGTTTTGAGGGAGAGTCACAGGCGTTTATTTTCAAGGTATCTGACCTTGGTCTTCCAGTTACGTCTTTGCAAGTGGCTAGGGCTACCAATAGAGATGTTTTGCTCGGTAAAGTGCTTGGTCTGGTGCAGAGTGGCTGGCCCCAGAAACTGCCCAGCAGATGCTGATCTGTCATCGTACTTTGCTCGCAGGGACGAACTGTCTGTGATGTGTGGAGTGGTCATGTGGGGTACTCGAGTGGTGGTACCACAGTGTCTTAGAGGTAAGTTGCTGCAGGAACTTCATGAGGGGCATCTAGGTACTTCAAAAATGAAGTCAGTGGCCAGATCCTTCATGTGGTGGCCTGGTCTGGATAAGGACATTGAAAATGTCTCCAAGAGTTGTGAATCATGCATGGAAGTGAGCAATGATCCCAGTGCAACCACATCCCACTCCTGGTTGCCTACTTCTCGCCCTATCAGCACGTTCATGTTGATTATGCTGGTCCTATTGGGGGTTGCATGCTGTTTGTTGTGGTGGATTCGTTTTCGAAGTGGCTGGAGGTGGTAGTTACTAAATCCATGACAACAGAAAACACAATTGATATGCTCAGATCGCTGTTTGCCAGGTGGGGGGTGCCTGCGGAACTTGTCAGCGATAATGGTCCTCAATTTACTAGTATAGAATTTCAGGCATGCATGGCTCATTTAGGCATCAAGCACAAGCGTGGTGCCCCATACCACCCGTCTATCAATGGTCTGGCTGAACGGTTTGTGCAAACTGTGAAGGGGG
Organism: Watersipora subatra; assembly: GCF_963576615.1. Taxonomy (NCBI): domain Eukaryota; kingdom Metazoa; phylum Bryozoa; class Gymnolaemata; order Cheilostomatida; family Watersiporidae; genus Watersipora; species Watersipora subatra. Next base: position 5,973,966 of record NC_088717.1, read on the forward strand.
CCCTTAAAGCGTCTAGCGCTGATAGCGGAGGTGTACAATGCAACTTGGACAGGTTTTTATTGGCTTACCGTAATGCCTCCCACTCGATTACAGGAGAGAGTCCAGCACAGCTAATGCTGGGACGCCCATTGAGATCTAGGCTTGATTGTGTAAAACCTGAGGTTTTGTCGAAGCAGTGCCAGGGCTCTTGTCCAGGTAGTGTCGTGCGTGGGTTTGGCATAGGCTCTTCGGTGTGGGTGAGGTGTTACTTAGAAGCAGCGAAATGGAAGAAGGGTGTTATTGCTGACCAAACCGGTCCGCTCTGTTATTATGTTGAGGTAGATGGTAGGAGGTGGAAACGCCATATCGACCAACTCAAGAGTGGCACGGTAGGCGCTGATATTGATTCACCAGTCCGTTTTGATATTGACTCCGATGTCAGGGTACCACCTCATTCAGGCCATTTACCATATGTTGCTCCTTCTAGACAATCTAATGCAGCTCCACAGCCAGTCCGCTCTCCTCAGGTGGAAGGGTTGCCCTTGCATGTGGAGCCTCAGCCTAGCACTATGTGTCCTGAAAATGTAAGTAATCCACATCCTTATACACCTGTCACCATATCGCCAGGACCTAGGCGCTCTAATAGGGTACGTAACGCTCCAAAGCGTTTGGACTTGTAAATACATTTAGCATGTTTCGCTTAACGTAATACTCATACTACTAGTCGTAGTTAGTTACTGTTTTACTCAGACTACTGGTCGTAGTTAGTTGCTGTTTTACTCATACTACTAGTCGCAGCTTAATTACTGAGTTCTCTTTGTAAAGGGAGAATCTGTTATATACTCACATGCTAATGCTCATTGGTCCTTGACCTTTTCACGTGCTTCCTGTTTACGGCATTAGGGCCGCTTTTACGTCAGTCATGTTTATGTAGCCAATTGGCCTAATACGTTTAATAAAGAGTCTCACTTAATCCAAGCAATCGGATCCAAGTTATAACAAATATAATTCACATACTACAGCTAATACACAAACAAAACTTAACTTTAATGAAACGATGAGAATGAAAGTGTTATCGTGTGTTCTTTTAATTGCGGTATTTCTTTGTAGAGCGACGGCTATCGGTTTCATTACACATTACATTAAAAAGTAAGAACTATTCAATAGATGGTAAAAATATACATGTACAAAGCAATATGTTTATAATAATTATGATCAATCAAGCTCAAAATTCTTAGAATATATAACTTCGGTATTTTAGAGCTGTTTGTGTCACTTTTGTTTACAAAAACTACATGCATATCACTATTAAAATGTTGTATTTAATAGAGGTGGAACGAGACAGGTTTTTTAAGCTCGAGACGAGACTCGAGACACTGTCTTGTAAAAATTCGAGACTTGAGACACGAGACAGTAAAATAATGAGCATTTGGTGATGATTTCACTACACAAGTACTAGCTACTTGGTATATATAAAATTAATAAAACTCTTTTTAAATTGAATTTTCACCTGGTGTAAACGATTTAAATACAACATTTTAATAGTGATATGCATGTAGTTTTTGTAAACAAAAGTGACACAAACAACTCTAAAATACCGAAGTTATATATTCTAAGAATTTTGAGCTTGATTGATCATAATTATTATAAACATATCGCTTTGTACATGTATATTTTACCATCTATTGAATAGTTCTTACTTTTTAATGTAATGTGTAATGAAACCGATAGCCGTCGCTCTACAAAGAAATACCGCAACTAAAAGAACACACGATAACACTTTCATTCTTATCGTTTCATTAAAGTTAAGTTTTGTTTGTGTATTAGCTGTAGTATGTGAGTTATATTTAAATTGCACTCATGAAATTATATTAATTACTGTATACATGCACATGTATATTCTTATATTGAGCTAACAAAACGTCATTGTTAACCGAACACGGACTATGGTCGACACGGCCTTTCGTTCGTTTCTCCGTGACCGGGCAAGTTTTACCCGCGATTGGTAGTATATACGTAAAAGAGGCCCGAATTTTATGAAGGGCAGTTGGTGTTTAGACACGATACGATAAAATACAGACATTTTACCTGCAAAAGTCTTATTTGTTAAATTGGATTATCCAAAGAGTAATTAGATGCGACCCGGTATCTGTTTTAAGGACACAAAACCGAACTAAAAAATAACAGGGCCGTTGTCCGGACTACATGATTAGACTCAGTGGCCAACATAATCAGTAGCAACAGGTAGTAACGGACCGGGTATAACTTTAAAGGCAGTTGCCCGCAATCCATTACAATATATGGAGTTGTTGCTACCGCAAGAAGCCATGTTTTAACAACCGTGCGCAGGCGCTTTAGTTCTATTTCCTGTCTCGAGTTTGGCAATAGTTAAGTCGAGACGAGACCGATACGAGACGAGACAGGTCGATACTCGAGACGTCTCATGTCTCGTTCCACCTCTAGTATTTAAATCGTTTACACCAGGTGAAAATTCAATTTAAAAAGAGTTTTATTAATTTTATATATACCAAGTAGCTAGTACTTGTGTAGTGAAATCATCACCAAATGCTCATTATTTTACTGTCTCGTGTCTCGAGTCTCGAATTTTTACAAGACAGTGTCTCGAGTCTCGTCTCGAGCTTAAAAAACCTGTCTCGTTCCACCTCTAGTATCATTGGCATTGCTTACCAGCTCAAAGAACTTTAGCTTTAAAGGGAAAGTAAACACAGTTTACTGATGAAGGCCAACTTTTACCCTATTTGTTTTGTGTAATTTACTGCGTTTAGCAAAATATAAATTATTTTTTACAACAGATAAATACTCAAAATAATATTTTAAAAACAAAAAATGTCTGCGCATTCACATATAACTGAGTACAGTCTTTTTTCAATTGCATATCTTGCAAAAATCGGATAGATAACGCTATTGCGAAAATGGATTACAGAGATTACGCCTACAAGAGGATTCGGCTACAAGAGGTTCCGCCTACACTTCCTGGAGGTTACGTCTACACTTCCTGGAGATTACGTCTACAGTTATGGAGATGGTATACATACCATTGATTGTTGAAGAAAAAGGTAAGAAAAATGGTAAAAGATAATGCAATAATAGTGTTTTCACTTAACATTGATTGAAAAATATACTACCGATTAAAGTCATCTATCAATCAAAACGAAAATCGTGGAAGTGTAAAATAAAAACAATTTATTATCTCCTTTCCTTTCTTGGCTTTCTTAACGATTACTACCACTGCTACTATTACTACTGGTGGCTCTTCGGAGTCACATAAACGCTAAGATGTGTGCTTAAAACCTCAAAGCTTTGGTAGATGCTTTGAGTCTGATAAAATCATCACCACCTTAGGGTGATAGTTGCATTCGTTGTACTAGGAATTATTATTTATTGATAGTTTGTAATAATTAATAGTCTGCAACTAACGGTGAACTAGTATTAATAAGTCGATATATTGGGCATTGGTCTGTCTGCTTACAGTAATTTAATAGTGAAACGAGTGTGGGTAAATGAATGAGACAAAATAATATGACTATTTGCGAATAAATAACAAAAAAATAAATAGTTGTTTTATAACTAAATTGTTCCATTCTTCTGGTCACTTTTAATGTTTTACGCATTGCTCTGTTTTAGCTTGCTTTGTAAAACATTGTATTAGCAATGTCTTATGCATTGCTAATATATACATAGTAGTAGTAATATTATATCTTTGGTATAATATGCCATATATATACTATATATAATTATGTAGTGGTTTTATTATTTTGTGTTGCAAGCAAGGTTGATTGATCGAAAGGTTGGGTCATGAGTTAAAACTGTTTGTCTTGGGATGGCTAATTGGGATAAGTAACATTAGATTAAAAATTTCATCCTCTGAGCAGTACAATTTGTCTAAAACTGTAAATTATGAAAAGCCAACACCGTGTAGCAGACTGTACGCTACCATTTTCCATGTATGTAGCTTTGTACGCAACATCTAAATTACAAGTCCCGGGTAGCGAATGGGACCAATGTCAATATTGGTATATTGATATTGGTCCTGATCATTAAGTCAATATCATCACCCAGAATTTTACTAAAAACATTATGACAAAGTTTAACTCATCTGTCTTTCAAGGTTTCAAAATAATTAATTTCTCATGGTTGAAGAAAACTAACTCTGCTTTTTTGTCTATACAAAAATCTCAGTGCAGCGTTTTGAGTTCACTTTAGTAAAGTAATATCCTTTGTAAGGTAAGGGTCACAAACCATGCAGCCATACTCAGGACCAAGTCTAACTCGTGAAGTATCAGCTATCTTTTTTGTCTTTTGATCTGCATCTTTCAGAACCATTGTAAGCTTGCCAATTAATTGCTCTTCCTCGGATTCAATTTTAAAAATATGTTGATTAAATTTCAGATAATTCTGCAACTCTACCACAAAATGAGGATTAGAAGTCACACTTTGAAGATGGTGATCACATAAGATGAGAAAATTATTTGTATCCATCGGCAAAGACAACTTGCCAATAGAGAGATGGTAATACTTTTGTGGATTAAATTTCATGTGCCAAATTTTGGCTCAAAATTCAAGAGAGCATAAATCTTGTTGCAGCATGGGAGCTTTGTCTTGTGTAGCAGTTGAGGCTCTGTGTTATCAGCTAAGTTGTCAGTTCATCTTCGGCCACTTTCTTGGCACTCGCATAGAGTCCCTTAATACCTCGTCTCTTAGCCTACCAAGCATCATTTTATGCAATATGTAGCAGGCACAAAAATAGCTCTAGACTCTCTCAACAAGCTGTTTGGGAGTTGTCTGTTAGAGTTTTGCTGTTGTTGAACACACAACTCCTTTCTTAAAGCTAGTCTAAACAGGCTAAACTAGCTCATACAATGATTAGCAGGGCTTTTGGCTCACAAAATATGAAGCAAAAGTTTAATCATTATATTACTTTTTGAACATTTTAGAATATTATACCTATAACCTAGCTTAGGTTGATTTGTTCTGTATCTTGCAAAAATTATGTGCATTTAACCATTAATTCTATGTTATGTACATTTGGACAATTTATTTCCAGCATCAAAACTAATTGATAACCTAAATCAGTGAATTCCTAGTTTGTAGATACTTGCAGTTATTTTGTCAAGTTTGGTGCTAGTGAAAAGTCCTACATAATTCTACTCTGAAAATTTCATCTAAAATTTACCGATTAAACTACTATGTTACTGTTTTTATAGCTCTCAGAGATATCTTGATGGCTGCCATGTGCTCTATCTTGCTCCATCTGAGATGGTACATTGTCGATGAGAGGTGCAGCTGTGGCGATCATTTCAGTGACAGGTGACTCTGCCAGAGGTATGTGTATACAATCTTTCTTTCTGTAGTATAAAATAATATTATCAATGCGGGTGATTGGCATACGAATCAAAAAGTAGTGCGTTATCATTACAGTGCCATAAATATTTGTTATAAATTCAAAAAATTATAACAAATATTTATATTTGGTATAAATTCAAAAGTTTATAGCAAATATAAATATATTTATGTATTTATATTTATTATGAATATATAATTATTATTTTATGTTTATTTTATATAATATTTTATTTTAATTTTTAAAAGTATAAAGTTATTTGATTTTATATTGGTAAATATTAACTGTAAATAAAATTTATTTATATCTAAAGTCAAAAAATTACAAACTCAAACATTTTTAATGATCTAAACCATGGTATTCTCAACAACATAAAATTGCTACTCTAAACAGGCATCACCCATGACAGTGCTGGTGTATGAGCGCTTGGTAAGTTTATTCCTTTAACATCGGTCTAGAGCTACTAATATTATTAGAGCATTACACAACTTGCAGAAAAATAGTGACAACTGTGGGCCAGCCCCTCTCTGTTATGCGAAATCAACAGAAGTCATCTGCTCTTGTTTACTCATCAATCTTCATTGCATGTCATTTTCATCTAAACTGCGTTATCCACACATCCTTGGATTGCGATTGTAAATAATAAACTTCATCGCATGATTTTTTTAAATACAGTATACCGCTGGCTCCATTGAATGTCAAGTTTTTACTTCCAATTCGTAAAATATCGTCAATCCATTTCCGTAGATGAAATGTCAATAGCAAATTTTGAAAAAATATAACAGGTTTTCATTTGAATGCTTCATTTTTTCATGCAATTACAAAAGAATTGAATCACATACAATCACACTGTATTAATGCCAGTTAGAAAAATCTAATCATTAGTATTCCAAATTCCTTATCAAGGTGTATCTAACGTACTGGGTATATACTTTGATTATGATTATGCCTATGATTTCATGATTATCGTGATTCAGTATTATCACTCACTATCAAACAAGCAGTAAATCCCATTGACAATTTTTGTTGTTTTTGCAGTGCTTTCACCTTAAACATATTACACAACCAATATGTAGACAACCAGTCACAGATGAACAACCCGTACTCTAGTACTTAGTACTCTACGGTTAAGGTTCTTTTGAGTGATTTTTACCAAATTTGTATTTACAGAGAAACCAATTTTACAAATTGTTTTTGTATCTCATAAAAAGTTAACTCATTAGTTTATGGTGAGCTAAAACACTTACAATACTTGTTTATAATTGCTGCCATTTTTCTCCTCATCACTTTGTGCAAATTTTCTTATCCGCTCAGTGTTGGGTTTCTGATGTATCGAGCTAGAGAAAGTAAATTGCATGATCATACTTTCTAATATTCTCAAAAAACATATTGCTTTTTCATGACCTTCTACCCTACTTTGTAGAACATTGAAAGTCGATTGAGAAAGAATGATGACAGTCAGTAGATAGGGTGATATGACGATACATACGTTATTGAACAAATACTACTACAAGTACAGATACTACCATTTCAAGATGTATCACTGACATGATGTTGCTTATATGTGATGAATGAGAAAATGGAGCAAATAAATCTGTAACTGGATGTTTGTATTTTTTTTCAGAATAAATCCTAAACTTATATATATATCTATTGATTCAATTGATGAAATAGGAAAACTTCAGCAAGTAAAAATACTACAAAGATGTGTACTTAGCATATGAACTGTTGTGTGTACAAAAGTAGCCCAATTCCTCCAAATTATACAAAAGTGAGTAATTTTGTAAGTCTAAATGATATTCACTTCGAAATAGTCCTAATCTATACTTGTTATATAGCAAAGCTAAAGAGAAGGTGTAGTTATAGTAGCCATGCAAGGAGATTGAGAAATGGGTTTTTACTTCATTTCAAAGATATTTATTACAGCATTACAAAGTGGTTGAAGCTATGGCCACTTTAGCATAATTTTATCAAACGTTCTTAATTGTTTTGTGGTCCTTTTGTTAATTTAGAGTTGGCTCGTTTATATGTCATATTTTTTCTTGCTAAAACAACATTGTTTAGTAAATAATTTCTTTTGTATCAAAGTGAAATAACAGGTTATATGCAGAAAAATCAGATTTTTATGAGAGCATTCTTTTGCTCATTTATGATGGATGACACTATTGTAAATCATATAACTTGTATTTGTAATTTACTCTGTATATATGCATATGTACACTCGGGTGATCTCAACCGGCTGTGAGGGAGGCTCCATTTAAAATGGAACATAATGGTATGCATTAGGAGATAAAAAACAACACCAAAGTTATGCCATGATATATTGACCAACAACCATTGATCACTTTTAGTGATGGGCTGCTGATAACATATAGAAATACTCAGTTATTGACATATGTCTGTATGTATAAGGGTAACAACTTCAAAAATACATACGCTTGTTTTTTGCTTAATGATTCAATAAAAATGTGGTTTTAACTTCAATAACACGCTTTGTTGCAAATAAACGGCTGTTAAATCGCCATGGTTCCCAATAATCAACTCGAATTAAATTTATATATTTGCAAGGATTTGATATATGGATGATTATAGGATTTGATATAAAAAATAATTTACATAATAAAATACATCAACACACGTTCATAACATGCATTCATCGTGCTAGTCGTAATTTTCTGCATCACAATTCACAGAATTAAAGTAGGGGCAATATCCTAGATCGTTGGCATAGTCTATCAGCTTGTAGACGTAATCTCCTGTAGGCAAAATCACTTGTAGGGGTAATCTCCTGTAGGCAAAATCACTTGTAGACGTAATCTCCTGTAGGCAAAATCACTTGTAGGCGTAATCTCTGGCACCCGCGAAAATGAGTGTGAAACGGACTCACCACTGGGAACACTGACTCTTAATCAACCATCCAATCACGAGACACGTAGCGTTTGACTTGAATCGTGATCTAATGTGAGGGACATCGAACGTCTCCCGCAATTGTGACAATCCGGAAACAAGTGCACATTTAGAACACGTCTTTGACCGTCGTTGCTAATACACATATTATTGCTAAAGTATTTCAACTTAAATTTATTTCAGTCATTGTTCTATTACGTTCACAATACAATGGCTAAAAGACTCACAGGTAAAACAGCCACTCCTTGTAGAAGTTACCCAATTGATTGTTGTATTATTGGATTTGTTAGGCTCAGGCTATATTGGTGTCTGAGCTCAAGGCAGTACAGGTGGTCTTGGTAATTACGGTGAGTGCATAAAGCTGGATAAAGCTAGTGGGTAAAGCTAGTAGATAAGCTAGTGTAAGGCAGTATAGGGGAGGATATAAGGAAGTGTAACGAAAGACCGAGGCTCCCTTTCATCTTCACATCAGTACATGTGAGTACATCCATTTATACAACATGGCGCAGTTTACAAAATTCTGATTTTTTTTGTGTGTTAACGTTAGCGATAATTTTTCTGGTTACGGGGTAAGTTTAAACGGTTGATTAGACCCTTTCATGGGCGTGCAGGCGAGGTGACGTGAGGTAGGGTGGTGTTGTGAGGTGTTGTAGCGGTGAAGTAGCGGTGTTGGTGAGGTGTAAATATTTATTACGTATTCGGAGGTGAGAATTACATTAATTTTATACGATTGGGGTAGAGTGGATTGGTGGCGAGAGATATTGTGTCGGGTAGAGATGGAAAGTGGTCTTCCGAAGCTGGTGTTCGGTGAGCACGGTGATGGGTCGTGGGAGAGATTTATAGAGGAGATGAATTTATGTATTGAGAGTGCTGTTGAGAGAAGAGGTTACGAAGGTGAAGGTGACAATAGGCGCCTATTATGAGAGGTAGAGGTAGGTTAGTGCCACTATTGAGAGCTATTGGGCACACTGCCCATGTCTGACAAAACACTGTATCTCATAAATTGCAAACTTTCGGTAAATGAGCAAAACGTGTTTAGCATCAGCCACAGCCTACGGTGGCTCGAGCCTAGTGAAGTTATATACCATTCTATCCAGAAGAGTTTACTCTACTCACTGAGCATTCTTAAAATTTTTTCCAAACTCTTGTTTAGCAAAAAAATAATGATAAAGTGTTTTGCCCGACAATCACTAATTTCTTTACTTTATCCCCATTGTCTGACATAACAACGCATCACTCTGATGCAGTGTTTCCCCAGACAATTAGCTATTTATTAGATGATGAACATAACTGACACAACACTTTATATTTACATTTAATGGTTTGATACAGCTTACTACAGACCAAATTCATGTACAACTATTTATTTTCAACAATTGTGATGTAACATGAAATAACTTGTAATAAAAATAATAATAAAACACAAAAAATAACTTGCAATTCTAGTTCTGCAGTTTGTCGTACAGTGTGGTACAAAATCTACAGTTTGTCATGCCACGTTGTGCACTTTTTAAAAGTATGTTTTCAACAATCATCTAATGCATGTAGATCACGGTGTGTGAGCAATTAGTCATCCTGTGAGATAAGAACGGGTACATCTGAAGCATTAAGGTTGGACCAAAATCTATGTCTATTCGTTGGCATCAGTGGGCAGAGTTTCGCAACAATGTCAGTTTTCTTCTCAGCAGTAATGCCCCTTGGCCTCTCTCTCATCATTAGTGGTTCGTCAGTTAGACTGTGCTTTTTTCAAGATATCCAACTCTTGAAAGTGAGATTGATCATGCGATTTCTTGAGCCAAACTGATGAGCTGTTTTTTCGAAACTGAATAACTCTGCATTCAGCTAGGCGGGGGCAATCTTTATTTAACTTTGCTTGACGTTGTCCTCCGACAAAGCGACGCAAATCTTCATTGACAGGAACCAGCACTGATGTTTTCGAAACCCTGCTCGCACACTCTATGAAGTCATTGAAATGGTATACATTTTTCATTGCCTTCATTTCTCTTTCCTTTTCGGTCATTGTAGCATTTTTTCCAAAATTCCATCCATACTGCAATGCGGCACTGCTGATTTAGTTTTTCACCACATTTGTCTTTACAAGCACAGGGAGGTCGGAGTGGGTATTTTCAGATGTTTCGTTCATATTTGTCTTACTCGGAACAGACTTTCTTAGTTGAATTTGCATCTTGAGATTCGGCTGCTGTAATACAAGCCAACATACAACCAGCTAAAGTAAAAAAGATTCAACTTAATTGTATGTATGGTAGACTTTATATAATGGAAAGAAAAACCCTTGCAGTGTAATTTGGGTAAACTTACCATCAGCGGAAGAGAGACCACTTTAGGCTGTATCACTCAAAGATCGTTTGTGGTTTACAGATATATTTGAATATGGCATGTTCATGGAGCTGTGTAGTTGACTACTCAGTCACATTTACTAACTGACGTGGTAGAGGAAAACATTAAATATTAGTATTGTGCGTTTCTAACAAGCTTCAAATTGACACCTAAAAATCTCTTCATCACCAGGATTGGTGTCTGGAATCTTGTATCGAACCAGTACGGGTAATCTTATCAGTCCCTAACATAATAGTTGTAACTGAAAGCAGTTAACACAATCATAGTGAGTGCGTTAAGATGCATTGTTTTGTCAGGCATAACGTCTTGACGCAATAGTGATGCATTGTTTCACCAGGGTTGAAACTACCCTAATGAATGACTTTTGAGCCAAAATATTTTAGGAAAAGATAGGGAAAACTATTTAGATGTGAAATATGTAAAAAGGTGAAAATTGAAAATTTTGGAGATACAGTGTTTTGCCAGACATGGGCAGCACAGTGGTAGAGAGGTATTGAGGAGTGCAGGGTTTAACGTAGATGGCGTAAATTCTACTTATGAAGAGGCAGTGGAGGTTTTGCAGGATTATTATGGTAGACAAGAGAGTATGTTCGTAAAGGGGCATAAGTTTCTGATGGCTAGGCAGGCACTTGGAGAAAGTGATAGAGAATACAGTCAAACATGGATAACTCGAACTTCAAGGGACCGAGCAAAAGTGTTCGAATTATCAGAGCGTTCAAGTTATCAGAGCACTGTCACAAGTCCATATATTTACTTATTTATTAGTAGATACATGTACATATACAAACTATAATATAAATCAAAAGCACAAATGGCTTGTTTCAAATTAAATGCTTCTAATGTAAAGTTTAAAACGTTTTCATGAAAAAGTATAGAGATTTTTCTATCACTTGAGATTGGTTTGTTGTTTGAGGTGATGTTATTGCCAGGACGTTTTTCAGATTGACATTGGCAAAACTTGATCGTTGTTGAAATGCTCAAAAGAAAAGACATTTTTTTCTTTTGGGGTTTTACCCACGATCAATTTTGCCGTTTTTTCTTGAAGTTTATGCAGATTACCTTACTTTACCTGGGATTCGTTAAGAGCAACACTCCAAGGCAGTTCAATGAGAAGTTTTACGAGGTTTTACGGTACATTCTATATCACTCACGCTTTTTTAATAGATATTTATTGAATGTACACACGTATTCTGTGTTTAGGTCAAACGATGAATAGTTTTTTGTAGCTCAGACAACGTATACATTTAATTACACCAATTTTAAGACGTTTTAAACATTCAACATTCCGACGTTGATTCAACACGGAATCAACGTCGGAAAACTATTCATCACGGGCTAGCCGGGTCACGCACTCAAGGATTTTCGCCACGCACATACAAAACCACATGCGATTTTTGTTTTGTATGTGCGTGGCGAAAATCCTTGCGCGCGTGACCCGGCTAGCCCGTGCTATTCATCGTATCGCAGTATAAATCAATTTTCACCAAACCTTTAGAAAAGTCGTTGACAAAAATATTTTGCCGATGGTAGTAATAACGACGCTTATGAATTACGAAAAGATGAAGTTTACCTCTATGGCTTTGAATAAAGTGATTTTCTAAAGCGATAACAACTGTTTCGGTAGCTGTTGGGCAAAAAAACAGTTCGAATTAACAGTGTTGAGTTCGAGTTATCTATAGCAATTTATCATTACGTGGGAACGGACCAAAGGAAATGTTCGAATTAACCATGTATTTGAGCTATCCGTGGACGAGTTATCCATGTTTGACTGTATTTACAACGGGTAGAGAGTTTGAGCAGATATGCGGAGGTGACTAACAATAATGATAGGGTAAGGTTTGCCTTTATAGTGGCGGTTAACGGGTTGAGAGATAGAGAAGTAAGCAGAGATTTAATGAAGAATGCCAATCTTACTTGGGCGTTATTGCAGGAGGCATTGAGGGCTCGTGAAATGGCCAACAACTCGGATAGATTTTTGAGAAATGAGGGTAGAAGTACCGATTTAAAAAGCGAGGTTAAGAGAGAAGTAGCAAAGGTATCAGAGTTTGATAGCCGAGTGCAGTACAGGAGTAATGATAGAGATAGAAGTTATGATTCAGCAGTTAGATCTTCCCCTAGGGGTAGCCCTAAGAGTAGTAGAGAGTATTATGGTAGTGAGGAGCACGATACTAGTAGATATGGGACAAGAGGCCGAGAGTATAACAAGGACAGTGACAGCAGGAAGTATTGAGATAATAGCAGGGAGAGGCATGTCTCTAGATATAGAGCAAGCAGTAGAGAAGGCAGTGAAGATAGAGTATGCTACAATTGCAAACATAGTGACCATGAGATGAGGAGTTGTCCCTCCATTAAATGTTTTTGTTGTGGACAGCGAGGACATGTATCCCGTTATTGTAGGGATAGGAGAGATGTAGGTTATGACAGGCGAGGTAGTAGCAGGAGGTCAGGAGGTAGTCGGAATAATAGCTATGAGCGATATGGTAGCAGGGATAGTAGTAGGGAGAGGTACAGGGGCCGAGAAAGCCCCCGCGAGACTAGAGACAAATTTAGCAGGTACAGGGACAACAGTATGAATGGGTTTGAGGGGGAGAAGTATAAGGAGAGGCGCGAGACGAGCTGGTATGATGAAGGGTACCGGGATAATAGTAAGGGCAGAAGTGTTAGATTCTCTGGTTATAGAGATAAATATGGTGAAGATCAATGACTAGGCCAGGGAATTGTGCAGTATTTAGAAGTTAATGGAGTAAATGTAGAGTTTACGTTTGATACTGGGGCTGAGGTGTCTATGGTAACCGAGGCAACAGCCAATAAGTTGGACCTATGGTTAAAGAAACCATCGACAGTTTTAGAAACTGATGATGGTAGTGAGTTAAAAGTGGTTGGAAGTGTAATAGTTCATTTGGAAAGTAAAGACAGGCATATGGATGCTGAAGTTCATGTAGTGAAAGGATTGAGAACGAACTTCTTGGGCATAACTGAGTTGAGGCAGCTTAAATTATTTGCTGTTGTAAATGCGTTATGCGAAAGTAAGTTTGAGGCTGTTAAGGAGTGTAGAAGTATTAAGCCAGTTAAGCCGTTTTTGTCGAGAACCATTATTGCTGGGTCAAGTTATGTTTCAGATGATGTCGAGTTGCAAAACCTGACAAATAAGTCTGACAGAGAGAGTGAAGTTAAGAAAGGTCACACAGGTCAAGATTGGTGGACTTATAAAACCAAGAGAGTGAAGAGTAGCGAATACGTGGAAATTGGTAGTCAACAGGGGACAGCCCAAGGCACCAGAGATGTGCAAGTGTCTATGGGGTGTGATAGAGAACAGAGTCACGATGAGGTAAGGGAAGGTGCTGAGAAAGTAGCTGAACCAGTGTCTGTAATGGAAAAGGTTTGCTCTTTTTTAACTGAGGTATCCAGCAATGGAATGTTAGACAGAGAAGGTCATGAGAAAAAGGTAGCATAGATTGAAAGAGAGGAAAGGGAGGTGCGGAGGAAGTCAAAGGAGAAACTGGCTAAGCTGAAAGCCAAACGGGAGGCAGCAGTCATGGAGTTGGAAAATGTCAAGGCATTCAGGGTAGTGGTGCAGGAGTTAGCCGAGGTTCAGAGGAGAATTGCTGGTAGCAGACCTGCACTGGTTGCAGGTGAGGTCGAGCTAGATAGGTCTGGGCCTATGCCAACTCCCAGCTCTGTGGTGCCATCCTCTGTGCAGCCGGTTACGGCCCAGGTTGAGACCTCCCACAGGAAGCCTGTCAAGCCTGCCTCTTACTGGGGAGAGCGAGGTAAAGACGGAAGAGACGGAGATGAGGTTGAGGAGTCATTACTGACCCAACCAAAAGACTCCGGGCTAGTCAGGGTTGGTGGAAGTAGTATTGGAGATGTTGGTGGAAGGAGTGTTGGTAGTGACAGTGGTCATGGTAAAAGTATTGGTAGCGACGGAGGTCAGGGCGATGGAAAAGCCAGTGCAGACTGGCAATGGAGCTGGCAGTAGCGAGAAGAGTACTTTAGATGGTGGCACAGGGTCAGACAAGCCAGAGGCATAGCCTATGGAGACTGCCCTAATGGAGTCAGGTAACGAGCAACACAAGTAAGGTAAGTTACTACGTCTGCTTGTTGGTAGTGATGGAGTGGCCCAAAACAAAAAGAAAAAAAGAAAGGGCATGTTGTATTATGGGATTTGTTAGGCTCAGACTATATTGGAGCTCAAGGCAGTACAGGTGGTCTTGGTAATTACGGTGAGTGCATAAAGCTGGATAAAGCTAGTGGGTAAAGCTAGTAGATAATCTAGTGTAAGGCAGTATAGGGGAGGATATAAGGAAGTGTAACGAAAGACCGAGGCTCCCCTTCATCTTCACATCAGTACATGTGAGTACATCCATTTATACAACGAAGTTGAAGATGGGCAAAGGTATAAAGATATCAGTAGTGAACTATTTGATGAGCGCAAGTGAAAAAGACAGTTAGATTCATCACTACTATTACTACCTCTGCTTAATTTACGATTGCTTCGCCTACAGCTACCTCCACTGACGTCTTACCAACTCCAGATAAATTTTGCAAGTGTGGCAATTGTTCTGACTTGCCGACAGCTATTGAAAAAGTATGTTGCTACACTGAAAGTTTGGCTAATACAAACTTTCAGGATGATCAATATATTCCCGGTTTAAATAGGTGCATCCTGCAGTCTAATTTACTGTTATATCTTTTAAGTAATAATATGCATGTAAGTCCAGTTACAGCTTTAATGGCATAAGACATGTAACGAAAAATAATATGCGACTCTACATGCGTCCAAGATGGCGACTGGCTCACAGAAACATAGCCTGGGAAACCATAAACTGATACATAACCACAAGACTAACTAATATAACATCACCCTTTCGTGAACATAAATTAAACCCAAAATGTTACCAATAAAAGCACAGGTGCTCAGGTTCACAAACAGCTATAAGTAATTCTGATTGTGAGTAGTCGCATAATATATATAGTAATCAGTATTATGAGAGCAAGCAAGATAAGATAATAACGCATTACAATTGAAAAGGAAATGCTGTAACATGAGTGATAAAGCGATCTATAACAAAAAACCTATGAAACTAGAAACAATCTAGGAAAATGCCATGAAATTCTGGCGAATAAAACACAATCCATGCTTTTTTTTAATGTCACTCATCTCTATACCTAACAGAAAGCCTTATTGTTCTGCCTAATCTAGTGCGTCGCACTGGAGTCCGCGCACTGGAGTCCGCGCACTGGTAGTGGTCTGTTGTGGTGTGGGAGAGGTAGCATCACCAAGACTAGGCCCTCCAGCAACTGGAAGGGGAACAGGATTTGGTGAAATGTTTTGAGTTGGTATCATTTTTCGGCTAGTCTTTGTGGTCTGATTATCTACCTGACTAGGTTCTAATGAATTTGGCTGAAGTAAAGTAACAAAGCTAGGCATTGAATTATCAGGCTTTAACTGTTCTCTATTACGTTTTATGACCATACCTGTTGCTGGATTCTTTATGGAGTATGACCTGTTGTTGTCATGGTGTCCTATCACCACTGCCTTCTCCCAGTTACCCTTTAAAGACTTAAATCTTACCTGCTGCCCTTCTGTCAGTATCTCACGTTCCGGCACTGTTTTCACATCATGATAGTTTTTCATTGCACATTGTCTCTGCACTAACTTTGCTCTAACCTGATTTCTATCATAGGCCCTAGGAAATAGGCAGTGCTTTTGTATTGGAATGCCATCAAACAATGACCTACCCTGCAACAATTGGGCAGGTGATGGCAGGTCTCCTGTTAGAGGGGTATTGTGCCAAAGCTGTAGGGAATTCCAAAAACATTTTCCATTTTCCTTTGCTTTAAGCATCAACTGTTTAACAGTCTGAACTGACCGTTCGACTTGCCTGTTTGATCTAGGATATCCAGGTGAGGAAGTTACATGATCTATCGCATATCGCTTGACAAATTGTTGGAATTCACATGAACTGTCCTGCGGTCCATTATCTGATCAAATGATGTTTGGCCTTCCGTAATCTGCAAACTGTTTTTTGAATTCCTCTATTAGCGCTTTACTTGACAACTCACCCAATTTTGTGACATTTACCCATTTTGAGTAGTAATCCACATTCAGCAAGTAGTGGCCACCATCAAACTAGAAAAGATCACTGCCTATGATTTGCCAAGGGTAATCTGGAATTTCACTAGGTATGAGAGGTGCACTAACCTGGGACTTCTCATGAGCTTTGCATACGCCACATGAACTGATCTTGTCTTCTATTCTTTGGTTCATGCCAGGCCAAAACACAGCTACTCTTGCATGCTGCTGCGTTTTTGTAATACCCAAATGACTAGCATGCAGCTGATCAAGTACCTCCTGTTGCTTTTCATAAAGGACAACAAGCCGGCTACCATAAAACAGCAAATCATTGCACTCACTGATTTCACTTTGAAATTTCCAGTAAAGTTTAGCCAATGCATGACACAATCGCTTCTGGTTTGGCCAGCCTGTCTTGGTATAGTGCATTACTATTTTCAATGTATCATCACTAGCAGTAGCTTCTTTGTAAGCATCAACAGCAGTTGCATCACAAACTCTGAGCGCACAAATTTGAGGCATAGGATCATCTAAATTCAAGTCTACTTCATGCGTTTTTGCCTTGCAAGACCTTGAGAGGTAATCTGACACAAACATTTGCTTGCCTGGTACATGTACTACTTAGTATTGGTAGTGCTGAATTTGCATGCGCATTCATTGAAGTCTGGGTGTTAAGTCACTGAGGGACTTCTTGCTAATTTTAACTAAAGGCTGATGATCAGATTCGACAATCACTTCTCGCCCATATACATACTGATGGAAACGTGTAAATCTGAACTGAATGGCTAGCATTTCTTTTTCCACTTGAGCATACATACATTGTGTCGGAGTTAGCGATTGTGCTGCAAATTCTATTGGCTATCCCTTTTGCATGAGTACTGCACCTAAACTGCGAGCTTGCATCTACATTCACAGTCACATCAACTTTAGGATCATAGAGTGCCAATACTGGTGCATTTGTGACCAAACTGTTCATCTTTTGAAATGCTTGCTCCTGAGCAGACTCTCAACAAAAATCCACCCCATCTTTAACCAATTGCCGTAAGGGATTTGTGCACTGTGACAGATTTGGACAAAACTTAGCCAGGTACGCCACCAAACCCAGAAATGAGCAAATTTCTGACTTATTGCTGGGCGTCTTAGCGTTCTGTATTGCTCGAACTTTGTCTGGAGATGGCCGGATACCATCTTTGGACAAAATATTACCCAAGAATTTCACACTTTGAGCCCTAAACTGACATTTCTTTGCATTTAATTTCAAACCAGCTGCTCGGAATCGAGTGAGAACTTCTTTAAGTCTCTCATCATGCTCTTTTTCTGTAGTGCCATGTATCAATACATCATCAATGTATACTTCCACCCCTGGTATATCCCCTACTATGTCCACCATGGTCCTATGAAAGAACTCAGGTGCGGATGTGAGGCCAAATGGCAAACATAGGTACCTAAAGCGACCAAAGGGTGTCATGAATGTTGTTAGTTTGGAGGACTGTTCATCAATTGGTATTTGGGGAAATCCTGATTGTGCGTCCAAAGTGGTATAAATTATGGAGCCAGATAACCTTGCGTATATGTCACTGATAGTTGGTAAAACATATCTGTCTCTGATAGTCACTGCATTGAGCTGTTGTGGGTCAAGACATATGCAGAGTGACCCATCAGGTTTTAGGACTGGCACTCTTTGATTGACCCATTCACTTGGTTCTTTACATTTAGCAATGATTCCCAATGACACCAATCGCTCTAACTCAGATTTCAGTTTGGCTTTGAGTGCATGCGGTACTGACCTTGGTGGGCAAGAATATGGCTCTGCATTTGGTTTCAGTATAATACTATGTGTAATGTTCAACTTACCAAAACCTTCAAAGACATCTGGGAACTGACCGGCTATCCTACACTTACCTTTACTACCTACAGTATCAGAATTTACTGAACCTACCACAGAGACACTGAGAAGGCCCAGTCGTTTGATGGACGGCAATCCAATCAAAGTATGTGCTGTTCGTTTCCCTTTCAGTATGTGAAAGCTAAGAGAATGCTTTTGTCCCTTGTATGATACCTCCATCTCACTCACACCTACAACAGGCAGAACATGTCCCGAGTAGGCAGTCAACCTCGTGCGACTAAGATTAATCACAGAATTTGGGGCAATCCGTTGAAGTTCATTAGATGTGATAACATTTGCCTGAGCACCAGTGTCAATTTTTGCTTTTAACACCTGACCATTCACAACAAAATGTTCCAACCATTCATTAGTGATACTAAAAGCATGAGTAATAATAGCAGAATCAAACCTATCAACATATATGGTTTTAGTGTCATCGCTAACAGCATCGGCATGTAAGTTTGGGGTATGAATGAAGAGATCCGAGTCTTCACTTTCAGCTGTACTCTTCGCGGTTACCTCGGCAGCCTGAGCTCTGCTCTGCTTACACACACGTTCGAAGTGATTAGCTTTGGAGCATTTGTTGCACTTCTTTCCAAAGCTGGGCATGAACGTGGCGAATGAGAACTTCCACAATATTTGCAGTCCCTTATCATGCGTGTAGGTGTTTGTTTCTGATTACTCTTAGCAGTACTGGTTAATTTAACTGCAGCCACTTTCGTTTCGAGTTGCATTTGTTTCACTATTGCCTCCTTAGCGCGCATCTTAGATATAACAGCATCTAGTGTTACGTCTTCATCAAGCTGAAGCTCGGAACTAAGCAAAGTATCAGACATGTCAGAGAGTAGCCGGTCCTTGACCATATCATTTTGTGTCAATCCTGCATCAAATCGACACTTAACTGCCAGATTGTGAACGCTGCGAATGTACTCTTCAGCCGACTCATCAACAATCTGCTTACGGTTATAAAACTGCGTCCTGTAATTGAGAACATTTCTGCGTGGCTGAAAGTAAGCAGTGAAGGCATCAACTACTGCTTTAAATGTTCTGTCTGCTTCATCTCCCGTAAATTGCAGCTGTGCATATACGTCCTCACCTTCCGGACCCATTATATAGAGCAAAGAATCAATCTGCACTGCATTAGACTGTTCTGCTAAGCCACCAATGTTTCTAAATCGCTGAAAAGTTTTTTAACCACTCTGTCCACTGCCTGGAGGCATTAACAAAATCCAAATGTCCAGGAGTGTCAACTTTTATCCTCAACGGCGAGGGGCGTGCAGCATCGGCCTCCGCCATTCCGATATGATACTAGCCACAATCTTCTCTAATATTCCCGTCGAAATAAAGTCAACTCACAGTGCAGATAACAAAAACGGACCCACGAAAAGCACAGTATGTGTAACTCTGAGTATTATAAACAAGGCCGTACGCATGTCTCACTGGCCGTGGAAAGAAAGGCAAATGCGTGGTTCAAAGTCCTGACACCATGTTATATCTTTTAAGTAATAATATGCATGTAAGTCCAGTTATAGCTTTATTGGCGTAAGACATGTAACGAAAAATAATATGCGACTCTACATGCGTCCAAGATGGCAACTGGCTCACGGAAACATAGCCCGGGAAACCAAAAACTGATACATAACCACAAGACTAACTAATATAACAAGTTGCCACACTTGCAAGATAAATTTTGCAAGTGTGGCAATTGTTCTGACTTGCCGACAGCTATTGAAAAAAGTATGTTGCTACACTGAAAGTTTGGTTAATACAAACTTTCAGGATGATCAGTATATTTCCGGTTTAAATAGCTGCATCCTGCAGTCTAATTTACTAATACATCAGATATTAGGGAAAGTTGCCATACAACTCTCATTGTTCAAGCATCAAAGGTATCTTGGCTTCAGAGGGGATGCTCTTCTGTTTACTAACATGACTAATTTAAACTATAGACACCATGCTTATAGAAACTATATAGATTTCGTCTACGGGTACCTTGGAAGAATAAACCGGAAAGTTATTTCTTCATGCGTTGTTGCCTACATAAGCACAATGTGGACTGATCCAAATGGGAGTTATGTAGGCTTCAAAAATGTGGAATCGAAAGATGAAGATCAGAATGACGCAGATGAGCTGTGGAGCTTTTTATTATGGATGAAGGAAATTAATGTAAGTTCAGTTGTGAGTTGAGCAAAATATAGTTTTTATAAATCTTTCAACTGAATCTGACAGCAACGTTACGTAGTTGATTTTCATGACTTGTACAGTGAATAAGTGAATAATGTATGGTTTGAGAAATAATTATATTTCAATCATTTGACTTGCGCCATGACATAAAAATGCCACATTTAACAGCTTACGTTACATAAATCTAAATCGTGTTATACAAAGAACTGCGTAATATTTATAATTTGAATAGCCTGTTATATTAATTTTATCAAAAAATATCTCACATAAAACTGATCATACAATAATTTTATAATAATTAAAATTTAAAGCCAGTTATCAATTGTGCTATTACAATCTCTGCATAAATTTATCTTTAATGTTGTACAAGCTGTAAAAGTTGTATCTTTGCTGAAGAGTAGTATAATCCATGTATAATTTTCTTGCGGATACAGCTTACCAGTCAGAACTTCTCTTCCCAAATTTTCGTTGTGATCTATCACTGCTAGTTTAATTCTTGTAAAATATCCTAGGGATCAAAGTCTATTTGCTTTGGAGCATAACTTAATATGAGGCTGTGGAGGTTTTCTAAAGCACCCGTGTGTTGACCATGATTTAACAGACGCAATGTGTTTAGCAGTCTCGCTTGCCCTAATGCATCACAAAGGACTTTGTGCCCTGCACTTCCTGGAATTAACCATTTCACCTTTCTTTCCATTTCTCTGTAAACATATCAAATTATTTGTTGTTATTTTTCAATATATTATAAATCTGCAAAGTTTTTGTTTATTCAAATGTCAACCAGCTGCAGAATATTTAACCATTTGTACAATTTCTTTTTACTATTATGCAACAAATGACTACATATTCTTATATCACAAACCAACGGCATTCTAAGTGATATATAAAGTATTATATTACACATCTCCCTGTGCTTTGATATTTGATTCTGAATATATTATTTGATTCAACATACAGCTTTCATGCCAACATTGGGTATAAATAATATATTTTTTCATCACTCACGGATCAATTGGTTCATGAGAGCACTGGATGAACTTGTGTCCTGGAAAGCTCCTGTGAATATTAGCGACAGGGTTTGTATACTTGCATGGGATGATTGCTAAAATTATAGAGAAAAAAATCAATGCCAACACAAACAATAAAAAACTGAGGCTTAATTTAAATCTGCAATTCATTATTATATACGTGTAATTAGATTGTAAAAATTAGGTTTTATTTTGATGAAACAGCGTTACAAAACAACGCAAATACTACAAATATAATCATGTGGGCTAATCGCTTCAGTAAAGCCTATATTAATAATGGTAGCATGAATATAACAATACTAATGCAATCCAAATTTTAGGATCATATTAGTCATATATTTTATGAACAATTAAAGCATTTCTGACAATTCAAACCGAACAGAAAATTTAAATTCCCTCACTAACTTTTACTCAGTTAACCAAGTTAATTCAGGTGAATCAGGTTAACATTGTTGTATGGAGATACCGCAAAAACAAGATACTAACGGGATGTAACCAGACCACAGGATAAGCATGTGATACCCATAAGCAGCAGGACCGCTAGGATACATCAAAGGATTCGCTAGTTGGAAACGCCAAAAGTGAAAAGACATCAATCATGGAAAATGCATCAATACCCACCAGGGGAAACCATCGAAGGGAAGTACAAACACTGGCATCTTCCAATCTTCCACCGAGCACCGCCAAAAATAACTGAACTTACCCTCACACTTATCCAGTACTTCTCCCAGACGCAGGTACTGCGCCAACGGAAGCAATATTATCCTGGTACCAAGCAATCCTGGTACCAAACCCACAGAATCGGCGCTCTTCAGATGACGTACCCAAAGACAGTGTCCCCTCCAATGGACTTACTCCTACAACACAAAATATGATACGAACATTATATGTACACGTTTGACAGTGACACTTGTAGACGTACAAGATAAAGCTTAAGAGCCTATACAGCTGTTGGCGTAAGAGATTATTTTACTTAGCTTTTACTACTTGTTATCTATCTTATATTCTAGAATTATGCTACTTGTGTATTAGGTTTTAGTTCATAAGAATAAAAGATATTTTGATTGCTATACCAAACATCTGAGATTTAGCATAGTTAGACTTGAACTAAAGATCTAGGTCAAGTCCTATAATTTGAACTCTCCACTCTTGACAACCATAACAAACAAGGCGGCTTGCCTGTGCCTAAGCAACCATAGCAACTTGGCTAGATTGAAGTGGAACTGGTAGTTATTAATCATTGATGTTAGTGTGGTATTCAAGTGAAGCAAATTCCTTAAATAACCATATAACA
This sequence comes from Watersipora subatra, assembly GCF_963576615.1. Taxonomy (NCBI): domain Eukaryota; kingdom Metazoa; phylum Bryozoa; class Gymnolaemata; order Cheilostomatida; family Watersiporidae; genus Watersipora; species Watersipora subatra. Next base: position 5,997,039 of record NC_088717.1, read on the forward strand.
ACATCAAACGTAGCCTATGCAACTCAGCCTGAGTCTCATTGTCACCCAGTCATATCAAATCATTTCTTTGTACTAATGTACAGTACTACATATTTTGACTTATTATATTTATTAATTTATATTATAAAATAACTATACTTGTTATTAATATTTATTTAAAATTTTTCATAAATTACTTACGGTTGAGGTTTTCCTGTTTGACGATGCTCTCTTACTGCATGGTACAACACCATTAGGGAATGGAACCTTTCCCTCTTTCACTCTTAATCTTGTAGTTGTCCCGAATTGCTCCGAATAAAGCTGGCTCTTATGGAAGTGCCTAACGCACTATCAGGTAGTCTGCGAAAAGTTAAGTCGGCACGCTTTGCCTTAGACAGTCATAGTTTTGCTAACTTTGGCGACTGAGAGACAGGAACTTTAAACAAGGTTATGCTACGACTTCTAGTGTAAGATTCACATCTAGCAAAGAGACATCTACCCATCGTAATTAACTGACTGTGGTTAAAAGAAAATAAAATGCGTTGAATTACTAACGAATAAGTAAAAAAAGCATTACTAGAAACGGCTTTATTACGACTCAGTGATGGTCCGACGTAAATGCACCAAAATATATTTTCAACTTTGAACTTGCTATCTTGCTACTTTGAACTTGAATATCTGCTAAAATTTTGTTTTCTCGTTCAATTAATATTGTATCATGCATTACCAATAATATAAAACAATGTTAAAATTATGTGTTTACTTTCACTTTAAAATTCGTTGACTATCTAAAAAGAGATAACAAGTGTTGTTTAAATCACCAAGAGCAGTGTCAGGGTTTGAAGTGATAGATGACCATTTAGTCATAAGAAATAATAAATTGTGGGATCACGGAACACCACAACTGCTGCAAAATATTGCACTAAGCACTGCGATACATCAATAAGCAAACATTAAAATCTAGGGCAATTGCTATGCTGCTAGAAATATCAAGCATGGGAGTTGTCCAATCATCACAGCTGATGCAATGTGAATATATGGGACATCAGTTGGATTGGGAGTTGTCTAATCATTATAATGAAAAGCTTCTGAATGAAAAACAGCACAAAATTGCTACTAAATCATGATTATTATTGACCAATACCACCTAATCTGAAAGAGACTAACTGTCTAGAACAATTACTCATGGCTATCCAGTGAAGCAAACAACTCTACAGAGTGTCAAGCACAAAGAGAGGTATATCACGAATATTACAGGAGCCGGCTATATTTATGACTTGTTGGAGCGAAGTAGCATTCAGCATACACCAGATCAGCAACCAGTCATCAACAAGACAATTATTTACAACACTTTATTTAGTATATTTAGATATAGCGTATAGCATCATTTTGGCCTAGAGAATGTTGTGTTGTACAGCAGTCGAAAAATATAGCATAATTTTTCATTAACTAAGATATTGTATTTTATGCAAAAATATTGACGAAATGGCTGTGAAAAAAATGGCATAAAATGATAACATGTTTTTTGCTTTATATAAGTTAGCTAACTAGTAGCGTCTTAGAATGAGGATTACTGCAAAATTAATTTCACAATGCTACTCCTATTAGTTTCTGAGTTGTGGCCAGTTTTGTACAATTTGTTGCCGAACTTAGAATATTTTTTGCATGTTGTCATGGGATTCCAAAAGCAGTAAAGAATTTTAGCTCACCGCAGAGAATCTGAAACAGAAATTATGCAAGAAATGATGCAAAAACCACAAGCAAAACACAACCTACCAATGACCTTTGGCAATGACTCAAGGACAAGTGTAAAAGAGGGGCAAAAATCAGCGGGAGGGGGGAGCTGGCAGTGAGCCAGGCAGCAGAAGAGAGGCACAAGAAAGGAGCCAAGACAGGAGAAGACTAACAGAAGCCCAAAATAGCTAAGGAGCCGGCAGCAAACAACTTGCCGAGGAAATACATAGCAGATACGATTCACCCAGAGGTGGCAAGCCGGGAAGCCATAAAGCCCTGAGAAGAGAGTTTATCCAGCCCCCCCCCCCTGACAGCAAGAGCTACCGCTGCATGCCTAATAGATACATACTCATTGAATGTAGTAAGGCCATAACAAATAGGGCTAAGTATAAAAGCATATTGTTATTTTGCTTTAGCTAGTAAGCCTTTACAGAATAATTGTTATTTTGACCTTTGAAGGAAAATAGAGTTCACAGACGCTTAGAAACAAACCACTGGCGTGTTATTGTCGATTATAAAATAATTACCTGCAGACAGTTCCCTACAAGAGATAGTAGGCTTCGCAATCTCAATAATACTTGATACTTGGGCTCATCATTACAACACAGCGCCTTATTGTCAAAACAAATTGCAAGGATAACTATAGTAGCGCCCATCTCCATTGATTGAGTTGCTATTTCAATTTTGCTTTATAGCAACAGTCTGATTTTTGTGGGGCAGAAGTGCCACTTTGTCTGCGGTCAAAATTTGTCTTGGGAGAAATTGAACTCAAGGTCCAGAGGCTAACCATTACACATAGAACCATAGAACCATTGTAGTATTTCACTCAAAGGAAACGCGCAAAAACAATAAATTTTATATATCTATTCAAGTATCAAATAATCATTACAACAATTATTATAACAAAAAACAAGACTATTCATATATTAATTATTAATTCAACTTTAAATATTCAATTAAAATGAATAACAAAATTTCTCCCTTGACTGCAGAAAACTGGCCAAAACTGTTGTATAGGACATTTGACAATTCTTGCAACCTACATTGCTTTGTTCGAAAAGTGGTTGGATTGGCCTCGGGCATTCATTAGCTTTAGCTATTGCGCCAGTAGGTCCCAACACTCAATATATCTTGATTTGTGTTATATTTATGTGTTATTCGTTGATATACACCAAAAGCAAAGTATAAATCTTAACTACAGTATGCTTGACCACAAAATTTATTTGTGATTTAGAAAATAAATGATTTATGCATAAAAAATGAAAAGATGCTCGGATGCTAATACAATGTCTAATAGCATTATATATAAAAAGTATATAATAGATTAAACAATTAAATGCCTTCAAACTGTACAAGTTGTGTGCATATATAAAGCAAATCATAAACCTTAATTACATTGTACTTGACCAGCAAATTTGTTGTGATTCAGAAAATAAATGATCTATGCATAAAAAATTAATGAGCCAGATGCTCTGATGATCCTAATATAACCTCTAATAGCATTATAGTATACCCTATATAAATTATATAATAAATTGAACTGCTACATGCTTGTAAATTGTACAATTTGTATGCATATATATATATATAAAGAGAAGTCTTAAAAATAAATATTAACTTAAACCGGCAATAGACAATTTATGTCACAGCGAAATAACAGTCCACTGTCTTCTGAATAATATGTTTTTGTAGCATTTTGTCTGATGGTCACTTTATGTAAGTTTAGGTTTCTTGAGTTGGCAAAGTGGTGCTGTTTTAAATCAAAGCATGTTTCAACCACTAACGCTAGTAGTGAGAAGTGATGATTATCAATTCCTACAGAAGGGTCTGTACAACGTTGCTTTAATTCAAATATATCATAGCATGCAATCTCTTCTTTTACACACTTCAGAATCTTGGGATATTTCAAACATTGACTTGCTGATGTAGCCGCCTTCAGATACTTTTCGGTGCAAAAAACAGTTGTTACAACACCATCAGAAGGAAAAACCAAGCCACCGTTGTTCTTAACTCTTAACAGAACATGAATATCATCATATTTGCTAATTTCCTTAGACTGAATTAGGGAGAGTCTACATGGCTCACAACGCAACTTTTTAAGCAGTTTTCTGACAAGCCAATCAGATAAATATACAGCAGCGTTACCAAGAACAGGATGGGATGTAATGTTTAGCATTCCTTCAGGAAGCATAGTTTGTCTGTCAATAATGTCTTCAACATAATCTTCACTACCAACAGTTGGTGGCAGATAGGTAGTGGAAGCTTGTAACAATGCAATGTCAACCATAGATCTGACATTACCAGTAGCTCCTGATGTAACACCACATATTGTAACCAAGTGCCTAAAAATATGCTGGAACTGCTCTACTGATGGGTTGTTGTTCCAGACTCCTGAAATAATAACAGTTATCCTTTGTTGCAATAAGAAATGAAATAGGAATGGTGCTGCCGTGTGGACTGAATAATAATGATATTTAAAAGAAAATTGTTAGGCAGTTAAAGCACATCAATTACATAACTACTGTTTCAACTTATTCAGGTTTTTCAATATCTTGGCTTTCAAATGAGCTATTGCTTGACATGGTGAGACAGACATTGGTTGGTGTTTATAGGATTTCCCCAGAGCTTTACTGCAGCAATGTTCAATGGTATTGGTTCGGAAATTGTGACGTCACAATTTTCATATTCGGTGTTGCGTGTTTTTACAGCTTATTTTTATCGCTTACCGTTTATATTCATCAACTATGATAACGACGCTTGTGGCAGGCAAAGGTAGGACAACTCCAGAGAACCAATGAAGATGACAAAGGAATCAGTGTCATTAGCTCTCCATGTACAAATTATTTTTATGATAAATAACTCAGTTTCCAAGCACCATACTATATGTTCTCGATGATATTATGCACTAGCCCTCTCTTTTTATTGTGATGTAGAGGGGCATGACTGACGCTAATGTCATGTGAGAAAAATCAAAATAGAATAATGGAATAAATGAAAAATATATTTAAATTATATAAATAATGCTACAGATTTATCATTAGAAAAAATCTAATAGTATTTCAAAAATATATAAATCATTATTCGAACTATATCTCAGTGTTAAAAAATTTAATAAAATGTAACTTATAAATGCAATCGTGTTTTTGTGTGGTTCTATATAATGTTCTGTAAGGTAGCACTCCGTACTGATTTTCTCACGTAACAAATAAATTTTTTGAACTGGCAGTAGCTCTTCCTGCCAGGCAAAAAATTTTTCTCTATACCAATCAGCTGTCAAATCAATCCTGCGAATTTTTGTATGATCTTTTATATACCTTATTTGCAATTTTGACACAAGTTGTCTTCTCCTGAATGTTTCATACTTATCTACCAGTTCAGTAGTTGTCTTGCCTCGCTCGGGCACCAATGTTTGTTCCTCTGCAGTAGTATGAGTGTTAGCCACTGTTGTATTACCACTGACCTCTATAGGTCAGTGTGTATCACCCGTATATAGCCTCTCTCGGGCGTCAATTTCAAATGCTGGTTGCAAACTCAAATATCGTCGCTGTATCAATAATAGATTGGCCTATCTCAGGCTTCGATATAAAGTATAATTATCAATAACAAGCCTCACTTGGGCATCAAACGAATGAAAAAAATGGTTCAAATAATTTGTAGCATAATAAATGTATATCTCATCAAAATGAGCGATAAAAGATGTCCTCAGAAACGTACAATTATCAGTGCTCAGCCAAATGGCCTTATCTCCTCGAGGTAAAACAGCAGAAAAAGGGGTAGGCCTATTCAATTTCACCCATGTGGCCTCTCTAGCCCGCTCTCTCTGGCCTGTCATCTCTCTCGTTCTCTGGCCTGTCCTCTCTCTCGCTCTCTGGCCTGTCCTCTCTCTCGCTCTCTGGCCTGTCCTCTCTCTCGCTCTCTGTCTCTCCCTCAATCTCTCTCTCGCACGCTCGCTCTCGCACGCTCGCTCTCGCACGCTCGCTCTCGCACGCTCGCTCTCGCACGCTCGCTCTCGCACGCTCGCTCTCGCACGCTCGCTCTCGCACGCTCGCTCTCGCACGCTCGCTCTCGCACGCTCGCTCTCGCACGCTCGCTCTCGCACGCTCGCTCTCGCACGCTCGCTCTCGCACGCTCGCTCTCGCACGCTCGCTCTCGCACGCTCGCTCTCGCACGCTCGCTCTCTCTTATATACAAGCAGTTTGAGAATAACAACTTTTAATTGGCTTCTTGTGAGCATTTTGCAAACTTTCTGCAATTGCTGACTGGGCATATCGCAACTGATTAGCTGCGGTGAGCGGCTGAGCTCATCTTTCTGGGAAGCCCATGATATTTGAAAAACTTAGCCAATTTCTGAGTGTGGAATTCCTAAAAGTGTTTCTCTTTTGTCTTTAGCTTTAATAAATCTAGACAAATTCTGGAGTATGTATTTTGCTTCATTCTTTTTATTACTATAAATGTCATATTTAAAAAAAATTTATTTTAGCTGTGAAAATTATTAAAGCTTATTTTTTAGAGGCTCTGCTTGCTGCTAGAAGCCACCTCCTTGGGAAATTCCATGATTAAATGGAATCCCATGGAGACATAGTTGAAAGGACTGTTTTTCATGAGTTTGATAGTTTCTGAGGGCTGCTTTGACATTGCCAGTGTATAATAAAACAAAAATTAGCATAAAACATAAAGTTTAAAACTAACATAAGTAAAAGCATAAAATACAAAGATTAAAATGTAAGCTCAAATTATGCAGTTGTTGTTTATGTAACATAGTCAATCTTTTCATTGTAGCTTGGGGATGTACGCATGGAGGCTCTCTTCTACTCTGTACACACTCTTTATAGGATTGGTTGGCTGCTCAGCTCTCGCGTCTGTCCTTCCAATGTTTATGCAATTTTTGATGAGTTGTGTTGAATCTGAATAAGTATATAAATAAAAGTATATATTATGGTGAAATACAGTGATTTGTGGTTTTCCAGTTAGCATCTGACATCCTGGGGTGGTCTGTGTGTTGTGTCTAAGATGGATAAGTCATTAAATTTCCTTTCTGCGTGTATTGTTGTCATCATAGGTCATAGTAGTTTCTGGTTTCCTTGGAAAAATAGGTTCTCCTGTTTTCTTCCAAAACTGATATCTGACACTAATTACTTTCAAGCATTGCGTGATCTCGCAAGAGCGTAATCCACATATAGTCCTAGGGCTACACCAGTGCAAGTCACAATTTAATTTGATGTGATTTCATTACCTTTACCACCATGGGTGGTTAACAACCAGGTATGTTGTTAGTAGTCATTTCTGTTTTTGTTTAATTTTGTTGTAGAAGTGAATTGAAATAAATCAATCGTTGGGGTTGACTCACTGCACATGGATTGTTCAAAACATAGAAGCCTGCTGTAAATAACTTCATCTGCCTATAAGCTAGTATCATACACAATGTGATTAATTTAACTGTCCACTACGCCTGTTTTTTATTTTCCATATACTGTAACTTATTCCAATAAAATATAAATATTTTTTTTTTCGATAGTTAATTACTAATTGGTTATTAATCAAGTTATTAATCATTTCTGTATAGGACAAACAATGCCATCATATGAAATGTTGTGATAATAATTACTATAAACGTTTAAAATGAACGAAAGGATGAAAAAAGTAAACCCTAACAATCACCCAAAATCTATTAACCCAGAATATGTGTTTGTATTGGTCGGGCGTTAGCACGATCCCCGGGCATTGTTGATTATCTAGAATGCTAGTTTATTATTAGCGATCTCTGGGATTAAGAGCACCGATTGTCACAGGAAAGCGTAGTCTCAATGGCAGCGAAAGGGATCGGCGACCTAAGGCTAAATGATAATTATGACATTACATCGTGGGAACCACAACCAAGTGTTTTTTTATTGCAGGACACACTTTTGACACCCTGTTTTTCATAGTTCTATTATTCTTTGGGTATTGAATATAGGCTCATTCGAAAGCCAAGACTCTGATGTACTGAAATATACATGTATAATAAAAGTACTTATGTAATTTATGTGCTTTAAGGTATCAGCCAAATTGTTCCCATTACAATCAAACATACCAAGAAAATAGATTCATAGTCGAGCAATATCATGGTGTCCAGCAATATACGAACTGATTATATTTAGGTTTTGGCACTCATTATCTTGAAGCTTGATGATATCATTTTTTTGTATCATTTTTTATATCAATTGATCTATTTTGCTTGAAAGCAGAACGTGGTCTAAAAAGCTATATCCAGCAGATGAAATCACATACTGCCAAGCATAATATGTGCGTTTTCAGCTATACTTGGATGAGATGAATTAACAAGCCCTGTACTACATACCACACCTCCGCACACCATTAAAAAACAACTCTAGATACTCTTGTGAGAACTTGTACATCAGCAGGTAATCTAAATGATCAGGCTTCAGTAGCTTCTCAACTAAACCGAGCGCTACATCAGCAGCACACACCAATCCAGTAATGATACCATGCCTACAAACAAACCACCAAAATATGTCAATATATAAACATTGTTCATTTTTTTACTGTACATGAGTGTCACTCAAATAGCGGCCTGTGGTGGCCCACTATCAAATTTAACGTGGCCCATTTTAAAAGGTCTCAAGAAAATTACTTTTTGCACATATTTGGACTGCAACGCATTTTAGGCTGGTTTATAAAGCTTAATGTAGAGTATTTCTCTATACAAATGGCGCACATAATCTGTATTACATATTCACTAAAGACAACTAAACATAATTTTTTATTGACACGTAGATGTAATTGTAAAGTAATATAATATAGTTATAGAAATATAATATAGTTATAGAAATGCAATAATGTTCTTAAACTCCTATACAACTTCAGTTCATATCATCATACATCTCGCGGCCTACAAAAATTCTCAAATATATTAAATATTGGCCTTCACTTAAAGACATTTGCTAGCAAGCTACTAACCAGCTACTAGCAAGATGCTAACCAGCTACTACTAGCAAGCTACTGCTGTGTTGATTAGTGATAGTATTAGATTATCCTACCAAGTAATCTTACAACTGTTATGGAGTAGCTTAAAGGTTGACTTGCAACAAAATTCACATTACAGTTATTTGGTATCATAAGATTCACCATGTCTTACTTTGTTGTGTTGTAGGTGCAAAATATATGGGAATGTGATTACAAGCTCTTAAAAGTTAAAAAACGAACAGTTAATCGCAGCCATGCGAGACCGCCGTAGTTTGGATTCGCTTTCCAAAACTGCTCAAACGGGACGTAGTTGTTACAGGATGGTTTCTGTTTACACTTTCATGCAATCACATTCGTCGAAATATTTTCACAAATATTCTTCATGCATTCAATAAAGCCATATCTATTGTTCTTACGCGTCTGTTTTATCGTCATTGTAATGCTGTCACTTTCAGCACTGATATCTTATAACTTACCGTAAAAAATCGTTAAACTTTTTAACCTTAGCTCGAAGGAGTACATATCATTGTCTGATAATCATGACGAGCCTGTTGGTTACCTGTGATAATCGAAAAGTGCTGCGAAAATTATTTTCGAAGTATTGGGTCACATGATCAGATTACGACTTGACGATTAGTCCAAGCAGAAACAAAACTGTAAAGTAGCGAGCATCTATATTTGATACGGGGTCTTCGGTAAAACCCGAAGTGTTTGTCATAAACTAGTGCTACGATAAGTTTTATATTGAGCTTTTTATTGGCCTTTCAATTCACGTGAGAACATCACGTGACAAGACGATAACCAAACTGTAATGACAACGTCAGATAAATAGATTCCAATCTACGGCGGCTTTTCATTTTTGAGCTTTTAAGAGCTTGTAATCACATTTCCACGTATTTGGCACCTACAACACAACAGAGTAAGACATGGTGAATCTTTTGATACCAAATAACTGTAATGTGAATTTTGTTGCAAGTCAACCTTTAAGTTTTATTCTCAAAAGCAAATATACTGCTAATCGACAGTACTGGCTTCTCCGATAGGACCAATCCCGATAAATGACTGTTTAGCCAACGTAGTGTTCATTAATGTATTCAGGATCCTATAAAAGACCTTCCTAGATGTGAGAATCTAAGACTATGCTCTGAGAAGGGAATCCCTAAAGTATGCAAAGAGGGTTTCCCAATACCTTATGTTTTATTTAAGAACAAGAGAAATATATAATAAGTTGCACTTTAGGCTAAACTTATAAAAGTATACAAATAAATTTCTAGAGACTTAGAATATAGTCACCCCCTTTTGTTCTCCTTGAGTTGACTCTTCCACTTTTTCTGCTAACAGGTCTGACCGCTGTGAAGAAGCTTGTATTGAAAAGTGAAGTGTAGGGGAAGAGTAGGATATATGGACATGGAGGTTACTTGGACCACTCCCTATATCTAGAATTGTGTCCTTTTATCTTGGTAATTGCTGCCATAATCCTTCAAGCCAATTAGCATCAAGGTCACGGTTGCCATCTTAGGTCAAATCATACAAAGACTCTGAGCTGTGAAGATAGGTTGTCTTATGCAGGATATTTTTTGTTAAATTTCTTGATTTCAAGATTATGTACACACTATAAAACTGATGATAGTGATTAGACAGTGAAGTATATGTTGGAACAGTTGGTTAAGATCATGGTTCCACCAGATTAAAAGCTGTTGAAGTAAATTGTCAAATTTTATTGTTTATTGAAAATCACATGGTCTGAGGATACATAGGACATTTTTGAAAAGGATACATGGTCCAACCGGTCTATGTATCCTCCTCTATTGGTTTTCATAAGAGGATACTTGGGTCAAATGGCCTAACCATCTTCTTGCAGTTGTTATGTTTTTGTATTAACAAATAATGCCTCAGTTGTACAAGAATAAAACTGATCGCTGTCATCTTCCCCATGAGGAGATGAAGCTGGCTATACAAAAGGTGGTAGAGGACAAGGAATCATTGAGGAGTGTGTCAAAAGCGATGAACCTTACGCGTTCAACTCTCAATAGGTGAGTTACTAGAAGTGAGTACAATTTTTGTCTGTAGGCCTATAGGCCTACTTTCACATAGTCCTATGGCCTACTGTGATTACTGACAATTGGCCTTCTGGACTTGGCGTCGGTATATTTAGCGTAGTTCCCTTTTTATATTCAGAGAACCCTGTAAGTGTGAAAGTTAGATTGGGTTGCAGATTATATTTCAATGAATGCTGCATTGGTGCCTCATTATCAAGCTGTGCGTTTGAACAGTCATTTTCACATGATGCTATAGATCAATTATCAAACTATCATTTTAGATTTGTGGAAAAGTACGAAGCCAACAATTCTTCAACTCTCACTCCAAGCTTCCACCAAAGAATGTTGTTCTCCATGGAACAGGAAACTACAATCAAATAATACCTTATCAACTGCTCCAATCGGTATTATGGTCTCACTCGCGAGGCTACTCAAAAGTTTGTGTATGTTTGTGGCCAAGGACAACAACATCAAGATGCCCAATTCCTAGATAACAAACAAAGCAGCATGAGAAAAATGGCTGGTTGGTTTCATGATAAAAAACAAGGAGCTATCTCTGCGACAACCCGAGGCAACTTCCATTGCTAGAGCAGCGGCCTTCATGAGAAGAAATGTCAGTAGCTTCTTTGATTCATTGGAAGAAGTGTACAAACGTACAAATGTTGATGGCTCTAGAATATTCAATCTTGACGAATCTGGGTTCACTACCGTACAATAACTACCCAAAGTCATATCACCAAGAAGTCAAAAGCGGGTCGAGCAACAGACAAGTAGAGAGAGAGGTGAATTAGTCACCTGTTGTGCGATAGTCAATGCAGTCGGTAACAAGCTGCCCCCAGTGTTGATTTTCTCAAGAAAAAGGTATAATGAAACCTTCATAAATGGAGCACCAGAGAGAAGTCTTGGTCTAACAAACACCTTAACAGGATTTGCATGGATGACATCTGATTTGTTCATCAGAGTTGTTTGAACATATCATAAAGCATGCCAGGCCAACAAAGGAAGCCCCGATGGTCTTGGTGATAGATAACCATGCAAGCCATTGTGGCTGCACTGTGCTGAAGATGTGCAGAGATAAGGCATCCATATTGTCACATTGCCTCCTCATACTTCAAACAAAACCCAGTCACTCGATTGCACGGTTTTTGGTCCGATGACCAAATATTTTAACTCAGGAGCTAACTCATAGCAGATCACGCACACAGGGCAGCCAATCACCATCTACCAAAATGCTCAACTTATTGGATCTGCGTACACACGAGCCTGCAGCGCAGAAAATATCATAAGTGGATTTAAGGCAGCTGATATTTGGCCTCTCAACAGAGATGTTTTTACTGATGTTGATTACCTCCTATCCACAGTGTTTCAGGATGTCCATACAGCTCCTACACCTGACCAAGAACAACCTTCTACGAGTTGTGCAGGTGGAGCATCGGACCAGCAACCTTCTACGAGTGGTGCAGGTGGGGCATCAGACCAGCAACTTTCCACGAGTGGTGCAGGTGGAGCATCGGACCAGCAACCTTTTACGAGTGGTGCAGGTGAAGCATCGGACCAGCAACCTTCTACAAGTGAGGTAGTGACTAAACCTCTGCAAAAGCAAGGCAGATTTAAAAACCCGCCCTCAGTTGCCAGAACACTTTTAAAAAAGATGGTTGTTGTTACTCCAAAACGAAGAAGAAAACTGGCCGAACATGGTTACATTAATTCAACGCCATCTCTGAAGAAGAGAAAGCCTGTGCTCCATGATGACAGTTCATCTGGTGACGAAGTTGATGGTGTTGTACCACTTGATGATTCTTCTGGGATGAACTCGAAGAGCCTCCAGTGGAACTCCTAGAGGTTAGTGTGTAGAGACTTATGTCTAGTTGAATCCATCAATACAGACTAAAGGACTTGAGAACTTGGTGCAATTTCTTAAATACATAAAGCATTTTTATAGCAGCGGGGTGAAAGGGCCCTATGCAAAAGTTATTCATGAAGATTTTGTTTTTTTCATTTCAGGAGATCAAAGCAGAAGTTGGTAAATACTACATGGTACGGTTTGATACTAAGAAAGCTCAGGTGTTTTACGTGGGAAAGATTGTTACTCTGGTCGATGATTCCAGCGTAGATATGATATTCTACCGCAGAGGAGCTGATGGTATTTTCCGACTTCCTGTTACAGGGGATCTCGCGACAGTCAGTGTGGTAGATTTACATACCATGCTCCTTGAGCCCACCAATTTATCTAGAAGTCAACCAGGGAGCAGAGAGGGCTCAAATTCGACGGGGAGTTTGGAAACGAACTCAGATAAACATTTAGTAACCTTCCATTCAATAGTTTAGTCAAAGTGCAATACAATACTTGTCAAATTTCATATATTCCATAACCACAAATATAACCTAACATGAAATACAAACTACTGTACTTTTCATATTTGAAGAGGATACATGAACCGCCCATGTCCAAGTATCCTTGGTGGCGGCCCATGTCTCCTACATGGTGGCCCATGTATCCTAATTTGAAGGATACATGGGCCACCACTTTGGATGGCAGATTCTGTGAATACATGTAATTGCACCATGCTGCTATTTGCTGCTCAGGTAGACTTTATGTAGGTCTATTGCATCACTGATTTTCAACCATGTACTTAGCAAAACTATATAGATATTAGCGTCTAAAGAAAAATGCCGTTTTCGAGGCCCATGTATCCTACTCCTCCCCTATGGGTAAATATGTGCCCTTATATATAAGTTGAGAGCTAGCCTTGGTACCCAAAGGTGGAACTATACGTTTCAATTCTGGGTTTTGTAATTTTGGGAGTTCCTGGCTACGTCCTGTTGTATTTCCGTCAGCAGAGGTTTCATAACTTTTAATTTTCAGTTTTAATCACTAGTCTGGTATAGACTGGTACCAGATTGCAACTTTTCATACACCGCATGACGTAGGTTGTTATCGTCTGGGTGTTGTCATTGGCTGAGAGTGCAGCGGTGTTACAGGGAGTTTAATCTGAGTTTTAATTGCTAGCTTTTGGTGATTAACTAGAAACCTCCTGTGTAATGTTCTGGCAGTGGAACAGGTGGGTTATCATGTCCTTGGTACTAATCCCAATGATGGAATTTGTATATGTCGCAAGTCTGTAAATTAGGTATGTAAGCTGTCTAGTGATGTAGCATGATATCTTCTTCATGTCTATCTGTATATGACTGATTTCAGATATAACTCTACTGCTAACTAACTGCTAGCAAACTACTACTAACCAACTGCTAGCAAGCTACTACTAACCTGATGCTAGCAAGCTAACCACTACTACCTACTGCTAGCAAGCTACTACTAACCAGCTGCTAGCAAGCTTCTAACAAGCTGCTAGCAAGCTTCTAACCAGCTACTAGCGAGCTTCTAACCAGCTACAAACAAGCTTCTTCTAAACAGCTACTGCTGTACTAGTGCTACTAATGCAGGAATAAAACGTTAAGCTTACTTGTGAAATGATATATCATTAACCTTTCCGTGTTTCAGGGCTATCGTAGTGGTAGCAATTGATAGCAAAACACTGACTTCTAGCAGATAAATGAGGTTTTTTCTTGGAATAACTATGATCGGCCATGTGGCTAATTGCAGCCGGAAGCGTATGTAGCATCGCTTAAGATGGCGCTCAAATTGTCGCACAGAAGTTCATTGGTTTTGATAGACCAATGCCATTCCAGGGGTAGTATAATTCAGTATCAGACTGGAGTTTTCTCACCAAGATCCTCAATATGAGGCAAAAAGCGTGATAACCAATTTATTAATATGTCGTCACTTTTTTTACATATTCATGGATATTTACCCATTATTTTATTACAAAAATACAAAAAGCCACAAGTATATACATTTATTCAGTGTAACCTACGACCTCCTCTCGAATCCAGTGTTCGTTCATTGTTGCATAACAATGAACGATAACGATTCGTTATCGTTCATTGTTATGAAACAATGAACGACCACGAACACTGGATTCGAGAGGACCTGCCAACATAAGAGTGGGGCAATGCGTGAGATTTGGTTTTGGGGCAATTGATGTATCAATGATAGTATATATAGAAATTGTGGAAATTGGGGCAAAAATCTCACGCATTTTCATTTTTTCTTTGGGGTGATTGCGTGAGTCTCACGCCCAATGCGTGAGAGTTGGCAGGTAGGATAACGAATTTCAACTTTTCGCTCATTTGGGATTTTACGGCTATTATACCTCTATGTCGTCACTCATCGATCGTATGTATTTATGTCGCGTCAGTGTTCATAGTAGAGCAGGAGGGCATCAAAAAGCTGTCAAAGAAAGTGATGTATTCCTTTTGGAGGTGGGCTATGTGATAAGAGTGGAATCTAGTTCAAAATTTTGAGCTGATTTCAAATATCTGGTTTCTACACCTCTCAGAGTGTTCATTTTTGAGCAATTTAATTAATATATTATTTAAATTAAATATCTGTAATGTTTCATGTGCTTCTACCAACAATGTAATTATGAAAATGGCATATAAATACTAAATAATTAGCAATAACCTAAGTTGGAATCAATTCTGATAACATTAAAGTATTTATTCTTCAAATATTATAATATTAGAATTGTATTATATAATATTATGTGTTCTCAGTTTGGTTGATATTGTGGCAGCTTTACAGTTTGTCCTTGTTATTCCGCAACTTATATATCATTACAGATCTGCAAAACAAAATTAAAAGTATTTTTAAAGACTCAGACCATGTATATATAACATTTTAGTATACATATATTCATCATTAATGCTTATTATGTTGAACCGTTTACTTTATTATGCAAGTGAAATCGCAATCAGTCAGTTTTTTATACGGTGTGACACATATGTATTCTAATCAAACATGAAGCGCACCTTTGGTTACAATACCACTCAAATACTAACCTTCTAATTCACAGTCATCTGAGTCTTTTGCATCACTACTTTCATCTTCAACCTCTTTATTTCTATTGCTACAGCAGCTGCTTCTGCACACGTCCGTACACTTGAGATTTGTATTGTTGCACTGACAGCGACGAGACTGGCACCCAGTTTTGCACCGACAAAACATGTCTACGAGCACATCAGGAGGTGCTGGTTGCTGTGTTATCCATCTAGCTTTAAGCTCTCCATCTTCCATAAACCATCCATGTTGCTGGGGGATGGGACATTGATGATGATTTGCTTGACTCTTCGCCATATCGCGGCCTGATAGGCAGCCTTAGATATATGGAGATTTAACTCATCTAGTGTGGGTGGTAGGTTTGGTTGTGATGTGTGAGACGGTGAGCAGAAGATCTTATACCTTGTTTCATTGATGGAATTTGTCTCTTCACCATATAATCTGCATATGAATGTCTCAATAGATTATCTTATTGCACCATCAACTACAAAACCTGTTCCCAATGATTTCAGTGTGTTACAGAATTCAAGGTTGTTCTTTAGCAGCTTAAAGAAAGTTATCTTCCCGTTGGAATAGAATGCGCTTATGAAGTAAACGCTCATAGCCAGATGAACAACACTCTTGTACAAGGTGGTGGCCCTGAAGAGGGCCCTTTGGGAAAAAAATCAGCTCGGAACTATAGGCTATAGTCCGAGTCGATCACGAGGGTCAGGTCAGATCGCGAAGACTACTCGCTTTGGAGGAGCATTAGAATTAGCATGTTAGAACTAGCTTACGGTATTTATGGGTAATAAGCGGGCGTATCGGAGAGAGGACTTGTAAAGCGGAGGTAATAGACACTCGTTTTGTTTGTTTGCGCTAACTTTTGTGGTAAGATTTGACTGGATCTTATCGTTTTGCTGTCTTATCCATGCGTGTAACCAATTACAGTCAGTAAAATTGACCTATATTATTTTAACCAATTATCTTAGTTTTTGCCATTTTTGTGTGTATATAAGAACATGCAATCGTGTTGTTAGAGTGTTCTGCTCGTGTTGTGCTTTGTGCTGATATTTGTGAATAAACTTTGACGCTTTCTCAAAGTGTTGTTAATTGATTCATAGCAGACTATCTAGTAGGGAGCACTAGCTTTATTTGTTTTGTCTTCTCCTCATAAGCCGTGGCTTAAGACTGCGTTTCATAGCTGCAGCCACACAAGGCTTCGAGGGACGACAGACAGATTTGGCGAGTCTGTAACGCTGTGCGTAGGCATGTGGTATTAGACAGCGAACCACAGCTGCATCCACGCTAGTGCACCACCTCAGCCAGACAAGTGTTCTGCCAACTAATAGGAACTAGACATTTAATGATAGTTGGATAATTTCATGCCTGAAGCCGAGTAACTCTAACTTCCAAGAGTTTTGTTCAGGAGTTACATTGTTGGGGTATACCGGCAACCAGGTTACGAGGCCAGTATTCGGTCTGATCCTATGAGGCCAGTATTCGGTCGGATTCTACGAGGCCAGTATTCGGTCTGATCCTACGAGGCCAGTATTCGGCCTGATCCTACGAGGCCAGTATTCGGTCTGATCCTACGAGGCCAGTATTCGGTCTGATCCTACGAGGCCAGTATTCGGTCTGATCCTACGAGGCCAGTATTCGGTCTGATCCTACGAGGCCAGTATTCGGTCTGATCCTACGAGGCCAGTATTCGGTCTGATCCTACGAGGCCAGTATTCGGTCTGATCCTACGAGGCCAGTATTCGGTCTGATACTACGAGGCCAGTATTCGGTCTGATTCTACGGGCCTGTGTTCGGTCCCAAATTCGTCAGGGCCAGTCTTCGGTCCAGCTTAGTCAGCCTTAGGGTAGCTCCCGTATAATCTTGACGGTCGGGTGTGGCATCATTAGCGAGTATTACTTTATTGGTGGCAGCAGTGGGATCTTGCTGAAGAAAGATCAGAGAACCCACATAAAACAGGAGGATGTCGACACCCCAAGCCTCACCAATATCATCGCGAACCAGGGCAGCTATTGGAAATAGCTCGATTACAAGACAGATGGGAGCCATAGCAGCTGATGTGAATCATATGGCGGAAGAAACTGTACACCTAATGAAGGCATCAAAAAGGGCAAATCTACCTACACCTACGTTTGATGGGACCTCTGATGTCGATACATTTATACACCAGTTCACGCGAGTTGCACAGTTAATGCAGTGGGAGGAGCCAGAAGCTGCTATTAGATTTCAGATGGCGATATCGGGGCCTGCTAAAAAGGGACTAACAGCAACATCCTTCGAGGGGATGTGTACTCAGTTAACCTCCCGCTACCGTTTGAGGGAAGATAGCGCAGTGAAGCTATTGAAATCATTGAAGTGGAAGGCGAATGACAATGTTCATGAATTTGCTGCTTATGTGCGCAAATTGGTAGAAAAAGCTTTTCCAGAGCTGGATGATACACAGCAAGAGAAAAGAGCCATTAAGGAACTTACCAATGCGTTGCCATCGGGATGTCAGCCGCTTTCATGGGAGCTGCGCCATCGTACTCCTGACAGTTATGAAGAGGTGGTTGAGCTTGTACAGTCGTTTGGGGAGCTAAATTTTGGAGGACCCAATCGCATAAACCAGGTCGAGACAGATGAAGTGAGTTGCCTGCGGAAGGAAGTTGCAGCTCAGGCCGCCTTAATTGAGCAAATGGTAGCTTCGCAGGCACAAATGCAAAAGCAGCTGAGCGCTGCCTTAACACAGATACAGCCCAGGCGTACACCAATTACATGCTACCGTTGCCAAAAGACTGGGCATATGGCCAGGAGTTGTCCGACCATGCCTAGACCAGCCCCAAAGCTGCAAGCGGAAAATGGCAATGTTCAGCAGGGTCAAGCCTGAGCCCTGCTGAACAGGACCCTATCAGGCAAACCATTGTATTTAACATTGGAGGGCACACATCTGCTCTATTTGTTCCTACCAGGTTTGAGAACAAAACTATGCCCATGCTACTCGACAGTGGTTGTACACAATCCGTCATTCCAACCGCGGTGCTGGAGACCTTGCCACGAAGTTGTTACACACCGGTATCGCCCACCCGAGGTCGCGGGGTGCTCGCTAATGGGGAGGAGATCCGGTTAGATGGGGTCACAACACTAACCTTTAAGCTGGGTCGTCTACAAGTAAGTGCACCATTCTGGGTGGCGGACATCAACAACCACGCCTTATTGGGGCTCAACTTTTTCCAGGAGCATGACAGCTCAATCGACTTTAAAACTTGCCAGTTCCAATGCGATGGTATCAAAGTCAGCTGTTGCTCAAAAGAGGGAGAACCCTTACAGGTCGGGGTGCAAGCCAGACACGCAAGCAGGATTCCTCCGCAAACAGAATTGGTCATACAGGCCCGACTAAATCGTGTCTGGGTACATGGGGCTGGGTGTATTGAAACCACTCAAGCAGCCCCAGGAGTGGTAGTGGCTAGCTCGTTGCACCGCCCTAATGGGCAGCTCTTACCCATACGGGTGATGAACTATAGCGATCATCCAGTGACCATTCCTGCGGGCAAACGGATTGCGGTTTGTACAGCAGTGCAAGCAATAGAAAGCCTAGACATGGCCACCCCAGCCATACCAGACAAAAACTGGGAGGATATTGTCTGCAGATGGTGTGAAGGTCTGGATCAAGAAGGATCTGTAAAAGCAAGGAATCTGCTCAGCAAACATCACGCAGTATTTAGCAGAGAGAAATTTGATCTGGGTCGAACGGATGTTGTACAACATGACATAAATCTCAACACTGGAGCTAGGCCTATCAAACAAAGACCGTATAGACATGGGCCTGTGCAAGAGGAAGAGATTGAAAAGCAAGTTGAAGAACTAAAAGCCCATGGCCTGGTCAAGGAAGGTCATGGTGCATGGAGCTCTCCAGTGGTGCTGGTAAAAAAAAGAGATGGCAGTTGGCGTTTTTGTGTCGACTATCGTAAGCTAAATGAGATCACACAAAAAGATGCTTACCCCCTCCCGCGCATAGACGACAGTCTGGATGCTCTTGGCGGGAGCCGCTTGTTTAGCACCTTGGACTTGACATCCGGATATTGGCAGGTGGGGCTAGCTAAGGGAGCTCGAGAGAAGGCAGCCTTCGCCACACGTTCTGGTTTGTGGGAATGGCAAGTCCTCCCCTTTGGTCTAACCTCAGCTCCATCGACATTTGAAAGACTAATGGAACGAGTACTGCGAGGGCTACACTGGCGAACTCTGCTTATATATCTAGATGATATAATCGTGTTTTCCAAAGATTTGGACAGCCATCTCAGTAGGTTGGAAGAAGTATTCACCCGACTGAAGGCTGCGGGGCTGAAATTGAAGCCGAGCAAATGTACGCTTTTTGCAAAACAAGTAAACTACCTGGGACATGTTGTCAGTGCAGATGGGGTGGCAACAGACCAAGAGAAGGTTGCAGCTGTTAGAAATTGGCCAGTACCGCAGCACAAGACTGATGTGCGGGCTTTTCTGGGAACTTGCGGGTACTATCGTCGGTTTATTGCCGGGTTCTCCGAACTCCAAAGGCCACTCAGTCAACTTTGTAAACGGGAGGCAAACTTCCGTTGGGATGAAAATTGTCAAAGAGCATTTGATATACTCAAAGAGAAGCTGACATCAGCTCCTATTTTAGCTTACCCAGATTACACTTTACCCTTCATTTTGGACACAGATGCCAGTCAGGTGGGAACTGGAGCTGTTCTCTCCCAAAAGCAAAAGGAAGGTGAGAAGGTTGTCGCCTACTACTCCAAAATGTTTTCCCCGGAAGAAATGAACTATTGTGTCACCCGCAAGGAGCTTCTGGCCATAGTCAAGGCAGTAAACCATTTCCGGCCACAACTATACGGCAGGAAGTTTGAGATACGGACGGACCATGCCTCACTTCTCTGGCTTTTACGAACCTCTGTTCCAACTGGTCAACTTGCACGTTGGATGGAAACACTGTCAGAATTCGACTTTTCCTTGGCTCATCGTTCCGGTCGCAAGCACAACAACGCTGATGGATTGAGTCGCCAAGAGTGTCAGGACTGCAAGCAATGTGCTAGGTTGACAGGGGAGATTAAGTTGAGTGCCTTAGACAACCCAGAGATTCAAGAGTCAAAAATAACCTCCGAACAATTGGCTGACCCACACATTGGACCAGTCCTACAGGCCGTGAAATCAGCAGGTGCTATTGATGAAAAGCATGCATCGGCAGAAACTCTCAAATTGTGGTCAAGAAAAGAATTTTTGGAGATAGGCCCAAACGGGGCTCTCCGGATCCAATTGCCAGATGGGCGCCATAGAAGTTACCAAACTGTGTGCCCTCAGGAACGGCGGTTGCCAATCATGACTGAAAATCATAACCAGGCACACCTGGGAGTCAACAAAACCCTACTAGCTATTCGCCGAAAATGGTATTGGCCTGGTATGACTGGAGACATCCGAAGATTCGTGGCGTCATGTACAGCGTGTCAACAAGCCAAGGTAGCTCGCCATCGCCACTTCCACCCCAAGAATCATCTAACGGCAGGCCGGCCTTGGCAAGTGGTTGCTGTAGATTTGTGCGGACCGCTCCCTGAGACAGAAGCGGGAAATACGCAAATATTAGTGCTGGCAGACCATTTTACCAGATGGTATGATGCCATTCCGATTAAAGATGGCAAAGCTTCCACCGTGGCTAAAATACTGGATGAACGGGTGTTCTCATATTTCGGCATTCCTGAAACATTACACAGCGACCAGGGGGCGCAATTTCAGTCCCAGCTGCTAGCGGAATGCTGCAAGCTCTGGAACTGTAAGAAGACCAAGACGGCACCTTATCACCCACAAGGGAACTCGGTGGTAGAAAGATTAAACCGAACGGTAGGGAATTCCCTGCGTGCCCTATTGCGTGATTCAGAGCATCGAGAATGGGATGAGCTTTTGCCACAAATTATGAGAACCCTACGTGCCACGCCCCACCGGATGACAGAAGAAACACCGAATTATTTGATGCTCGGAAGAGAAACGCGACTACCACCTGATCTACTCCATGAAGGACGGGAGGAATCCGTGCTGCAAGAAGATTATGCCCAGCAACTCCAGGAGCGTTTACAAATAGCTGGAGAAAAACTTCGAAGGGAACAGCTAATGCCTCGAGTCTCAGATAGTGAAGAGCCATCAAAATATATGGTTGGGGATAAGGTGTGGTTGAAATCCTTCTATAAACCTACTGGGAGGGGCCAAAAACTTCAGCCCAAATACATTGGTCCATACCACATTACGGCAGTGCTTCCATATCAGAGTTACGAGATGAGCCGAAATGGCAAGCTATCCGTTCAACACGAAGGACGTATCCGGCTATGGCAGGGAGGGGAACAATCGCAAATGGAGGAAACTCCAGCTCAATCAGATACAAATGAAGACACCCAAGAAAGCCATGACATAGGCCGCCAGGTCGCAAGTGCCGTTCAGAGACAGCAGGTGTGGAAGTCACCCCGAGGAAAGAGGAAGTCTCGTCGACCCAGATACCTAGATGAGTTCCACTTGGACCTGTGTAAGGCTCAGGAGATGTTTCCGGTTGACAAAGAAGTAGCTATTCTGGGACAGAATTCAGTTCTTGTTGGGGGTAGTGAAGTAAACGCTCATAGCCAGATGAACAACACTCTTGTACAAGGTGGTGGCCCTGAAGAGGGCCCTTTGGGAAAAAAATCAGCTCGGAACTATAGGCTATAGTCCGAGTCGATCACGAGGGTCAGGTCAGATCGCGAAGACTACTCGCTTTGGAGGAGCATTAGAATTAGCATGTTAGAACTAGCTTACGGTATTTATGGGTAATAAGCGGGCGTATCGGAGAGAGGACTTGTAAAGCGGAGGTAATAGACACTCGTTTTGTTTGTTTGCGCTAACTTTTGTGGTAAGATTTGACTGGATCTTATCGTTTTGCTGTCTTATCCATGCGTGTAACCAATTACAGTCAGTAAAATTGACCTATATTATTTTAACCAATTATCTTAGTTTTTGCCATTTTTGTGTGTATATAAGAACATGCAATCGTGTTGTTAGAGTGTTCTGCTCGTGTTGTGCTTTGTGCTGATATTTGTGAATAAACTTTGACGCTTTCTCAAAGTGTTGTTAATTGATTCATAGCAGACTATCTAGTAGGGAGCACTAGCTTTATTTGTTTTGTCTTCTCCTCATAAGCCGTGGCTTAAGACTGCGTTTCATAGCTGCAGCCACACAAGGCTTCGAGGGACGACAGACAGATTTGGCGAGTCTGTAACGCTGTGCGTAGGCATGTGGTATTAGACAGCGAACCACAGCTGCATCCACGCTAGTGCACCACCTCAGCCAGACAAGTGTTCTGCCAACTAATAGGAACTAGACATTTAATGATAGTTGGATAATTTCATGCCTGAAGCCGAGTAACTCTAACTTCCAAGAGTTTTGTTCAGGAGTTACATTGTTGGGGTATACCGGCAACCAGGTTACGAGGCCAGTATTCGGTCTGATCCTATGAGGCCAGTATTCGGTCGGATTCTACGAGGCCAGTATTCGGTCTGATCCTACGAGGCCAGTATTCGGCCTGATCCTACGAGGCCAGTATTCGGTCTGATCCTACGAGGCCAGTATTCGGTCTGATCCTACGAGGCCAGTATTCGGTCTGATCCTACGAGGCCAGTATTCGGTCTGATCCTACGAGGCCAGTATTCGGTCTGATCCTACGAGGCCAGTATTCGGTCTGATCCTACGAGGCCAGTATTCGGTCTGATCCTACGAGGCCAGTATTCGGTCTGATACTACGAGGCCAGTATTCGGTCTGATTCTACGGGCCTGTGTTCGGTCCCAAATTCGTCAGGGCCAGTCTTCGGTCCAGCTTAGTCAGCCTTAGGGTAGCTCCCGTATAATCTTGACGGTCGGGTGTGGCATCATTAGCGAGTATTACTTTACTTACACTGTCATATCCACTTAGAGCATGGAGCCTGAGCAGTGCTTTGCATCGTTTGGATGTGAGGACAGTAGACAGACAGCCTGTTTACATATCTCAACTGCTTCTTACCACAGCAGTAAATGAGCTTTTGTGATGGCAGCTCATTTACTAGAGATAGACAGCTTAGAAAAACATCTGTGTCCTGGCACTTGACTAGAACTTTTGAGCTGGGTTTGTCTTCCATTATCTTTGCGATATGTGATAACATGCGCGTATCTGCTTCCTCGTGGTTTGGTGTCAAACTATCTATTTGGTTTACAGCGATTGATCCATCAAGGTCATAGCTGATCATGTGCCATTCTTGAGAAAAAGCTGTTACAAGATCTAGTTTCTGCTTCACAGTTGACTTCCTCCATGTATCCTTTAAAAATTTCACTAAATCAGTCTTGTTTGAGCCATCTGCTGAAAATTCAGAAGTTCGGACTAAACACAGCAACCTTCTGCCTTCCTTCCACACTTCTATGACTTCTCTCACCTCCTTTAATGCTGATATCAGGGTATGTGTCACAAACAAAATCCACACAACATGTGTGATATATGTTTGCAATACTAACTATCCGTTGCAAAAGCTGACTTGCAACCATGCCAAAAGCTGGAGGAGCTTTCAGGGTCTGAATTTCGGCCATAGCATCAACCACAACAGCGTCAAAGACTGGTAGCTGACCCTGGTTAACATAGATTGATGGTTGATCATCAGCATCTTCCTCAACAGCAGCCATCAGAGCCGACTTGGCAGTCTTCAATATAGAGCCATCAGAGTTAGCCAGGGACCAGCTGATGTTGCCAAGAGAGAATGATAACACTTTTCTCAAATCCAAGTTACGCTGTTGGCTGATCACTAACAAATTCTCAAACAGTCTGTGCGAATACGCTAGGACTTTTTCTTTTGATTTCTTCTTAGCTGATGGTAATGTGGGGAAGGTTTTGAGCTTGTTTGACTTGATGGATGCATTGAAATCAATTTCTTGGGTGCTTAACCTCTTCTGGATAAATTCTGAAAGCTGCTTCTCTCCTATCACATTTGTCATTTCAAGATCCTGCTTCACTTTAATGGAGACTTTTGCACCACAGGTAATATGTACTAGCTTGGTGGTTTGAAATGCAAACGGATTTATTCTTGCTGTTATGAGTCTTTCATGACTTCCCTCATTTCCTCATCAGCCTTCCATGCCTTTTCACGCATCTCATAACTTGCTGCTTCCGAATCACCAGGTACTAGCATCTTCTTCATGTCTATATGTACAGCTGTTCGTTCTGGGTGAGATAGAGTCCAGCATTGAGAGGCCGATGATTCTTGTTAAACCCTAATGATTCTACCGTGAGACTTTGAGTCTCTTTTAACTGTTTGCTCAATAGATTGATCACAAGCGATAGAGCTGAATGGACAGGGATGTCGTGATTAATAAGTAAAATACCCCTTTTTCATAAGAGCCTCATACACCTTGCTACGCCATACTTTCAGATTAGTCATCTCTGCATAGTACAGCATGCAATATCTAACGTAGTTTGTGTGGTCATATGCAAAAAACCAAAAAGGATCATACATGTAATTTATCTATAAATTTATGTCCAAATTGTAGACTATAACAAGTCATGTAAACTGCAAAGAGTTAGTTTTGCTGCTCACAAAATGTGCAGACAAAAATGAAAATGTTTTCTTTTTCTCCCACCAAAGTACCATCATCATGAATTCGTAGAGCTATAAATATCTGATCTCACCTCTCCTGCTGTATCACATTCTTTCTGTCTCTTCTCATGTCTTTTCTCAGCTCTTTCCATAACGAGGTTGTTACAATACTTTTTATAACTGGCATAATGACAAGAAGTCTGAACTCTCATCAAAGTTCTCAATGATTAGCAATTTTTGAGCAATTTCGCATTGAATGCTCTCTTCTTCCAATATCAACCATCTGTTTGAATACTGTTTGGCTGTCTCATATTGAAGTTTAGTCACTCTGACTAGGGTTTCATTCACAGACTAATCAAGACAGTGAAACAAGCGGTCTTGCTGCATCCTTGGCATGGGTTAAGGAATGCTGAGAATTGACTCACTTAATCTCAAATAAAAGCATTTATTAATTTTTGAGATTATAAAATAGTTTTCTTTGTCTGATATGTAAGGTTTTCAAACCAAACTTGGAGTTGCCCCCTCCCATTTCGAAAATGCTCTCTAGCTCAGAAATGTGCAAACACATAGGTGTAGAAACATAATTGAATTCAGCATAAATTTCTGACTATAAAACATCTTAGTTTGAGTAGCCCACCCTCCGAAGGAAAAAGCTGAAAGATAAGTTTATGTTCCTGTTGTACTATCAGGTGTTTGTAGGCGACAACACTCATGCTCTACGGACGAACTTTTATACAAAAAACTGTATTATTAGTCAGGCTGTTTGAAAACTCCCGCCACTTCTAGTGTGCGCGTCTTTCATTTGTACGGGTTATGAAAAAGCGAAATCGTGATGTCCCATAGCCCTAGTACTTTTTATTTTTGGGGAAATCGTAAAACCTTGAACTAAATCAAGTCCGAGGCTTTAGTTCCGTAAAAGAAGTACATGTACATTGTATTATCGTAGTTCTGCTAGGTATTTATTATGTTTTTCTCATGTTTGTATTCAAAGTATTTTGAGTTTGGTATAATTTACTATTAGCTATTAGAACTATCAGGCATGGGTGTTAAGTCTGTAGATTAACAACTGACTGTCAATGTAGCTCGGACGAATCGTTCAGGAGAGTCTTTCGCGCTATCATCTAGTTAACACAGTATACTGTAGAGGTCTAAGATATTTTTCGTGATAATGATGAACTCTTTATTGATTAAAAATTATACAAAAACAGAAAAATACTCCTTTTTGCGGGCCAAGATGAAATGTTATTATTTGAGAGTGTATAAATACAATCTACAGAGTAATTGTTCCTGTACAGACTTTTACAGTGTTATAATGGTATAAAATTTACAGAATGATACTTGAAAATAAAGATTGTAGGAGTATTAGATTGGCAATTTTTGAGGTTTATATTCTATCATCTGGATTGAGTGTTGTTAGAACATCAGTCTCTTCGTGAGATTAAGGAACGAGATGACTGATTTCCAGTTTCCTGTGGAGGGGTTAGAATTGGCTCAGGCGACATCATAGTCTGCACAGAGGTTCATGTAGTAATTCGCTGTTTCTTCTTCTATCAAACATGTTCATATCGGGGTGTATGTTAGATTTAACCTGTATTGGAAGGAAAGGAGCTTGCTATGACCAGTTGGTAGGTCACACAGCGCCCCAACATCCTTTTCATAAACTGCTGTTTTTTTTATATATTAACTAGCTGCATTACCCGTCTACAGCAGCAGATTCACGGGCAGCATAAGGTGTATTGAGAGTTGGCTTTCATACCGTAAAACAACTCCAAATATGCAGTTACATCTCCCTCTCTCCATCTCTCCCGCTTTCCCCTCTCTCCCTCTCTCTGTCTCTCCCCTCTCTCTCCCCTCTCTCTCCCTCCCTCTTTCCCTCTCTCTCTCTCTCCCCCCTCTCCTCATTACTCCCCCTCTCTCTCTCCTTCTCTCCCTCTTTCCCCCTCTCTCCCTCTCTCCGTCTCTCCCCCTCCCTCTTCCCCCTCTCTCCCTCTCTCTCTCCCCCCTCTTCTCCTCGCTCTCTCTCTCCCTCTCTCTCTCCCCCCTCTCCTCCTCGCTCTCCCTCCCTCTCCCCTTCTCTCCCTCTCTCTCCCCTCTCCCTCCCTCTTCTCTCTCTCCCTCTCTCTCCCCCTCTCTCTCTCCCCCTCTCCTCGCTCTCCCTCTCTCTCCCCTTCTCTCCCTCCCTCTTCCCCCTCTCTCTCCCTCTCTCTCTCCCTCTCTCTCCTCCTCGCTCTCTCTCTCCCCTCTCCCTCCCTCTTCTCCCTCTCTCTCTCCCCCTCTCTCTCCCCCCCCTCTCTTCCTCGCTCTCCCTCTCTCTCCCAATCTCTCCCTCCCTCTCTCCCCCCTCTCCTCCTCGCTCTCCCTCTCTCTCTCTTTCTCTCCCTTAGTTCAACGCAACACTTGCGGATAGACAACATTTTTGGTTTTTCTGTCGGGCGTATGAAGAAACAGTTTTCGGCGTGTGCCTACTTTTGAGCAGGCGACGTATAGCTGGTCATGGCTGATGCAGGGTGACAGTAAGTCGATAGCAGCTGCTCTCTTTCTTTTCACAATAGCGTATCGCAACCCTCGGAGTACTCGTGAAAGTTCTGTAATAGTAAGTTACAGTAGGCCTACTCAGAGCTGGAAAAAATTAGTAACTCGGCTGCTAGAGGAAATGAACATGACCCACTATCACGAACAGTTGCAAATCCAACGTTATTAAGTAACAGAGATGTGGCAATTCATAGACAATACAACGTCGTATAAGAAACACTTACCTTTTTGATGTAGAAATTTAGTAGGTGAGAAATGCGTTTTTCCAGTGGCTCCAAGAAACAAACGTTTACGTGACCTTCTCGGTACACGTTGGCAGTAAATATTAATTTCATGTAAATAACTACTCGTTAATTTATTTTATTTAATGAATAGTACATTTGTATAGCTGTATAGACACCTTTGTATAGGCCGCAGAACTCAGGAAAGGTGCTTTTCAACACGGCAGAAAATTTGCCGTTTGAAAAGCATGCTAACCGGGGATTTCGGTTAATGCGCCCGAGCGGTGAAAGAAAAACAACAGAATCGCCACACCTTTATATAAGCCGTTTGGCTCAAATCGTCAGAGAAAAGTAGCGGCTAATAGTCCATATTACGAAATTACGATAATTAGTACTCATATTAATTCGGTTGGCTTCGTTCGACCGAATGGAAAAAGAAAGACCGCTCTATAATTTATTTACCGTTACTACACATATTAATTCGTTCGCTTCGTATGACCGAAATTCGTACGACGATAAAAGGAAAGACCGCTCTATAAGGCGGACAATCAATCTATCAGACAGACAACGATTGCCGTTTATATAGTAGATGACATGTTCAGTTTTTACTTATCAAAATCTGATTTTTGCAGGTAATATTTTTATACAACTGATCATTTAACCTATTTTAACGTTTTAGGGTAAGTCGCAATCTGGATGCAGTGACCCTTAAATAAAACATGTTTGTAATGTTAATTAAGAGTATTGTATTATGAAATGTATTTTATACTATGCAGCTGAATGTGTGTGCAGTTTCTTCCATTTCTGTTAATAATCATTGTGGTATGGCTTGAAGAAATTTTTTTCCTTTAATGACTGTTGGTTAACTGATTAAACCATCCAACAAATTTCAAGCTATCTCAACGAAGCTGTGAAGGCATCATAATAATAGTGAAGCTCTCAGATTTTACTATTACTTATAAAATGTAACAAAAAAGTGCACTACTATTCCACTAATAGTCTCTTTGGAAAAAGTTACTAGAATTTGCACCGTTTATGAGCACCTGTTAGATAAGAGTAAATGAATACACCTACAAAAAAGGTTTGTACAGTAGTGGACACTCGACACTTTGACAGGCAGGTGTCACTGATTTCCAAAAAAAAACCAAAACCTAACGTGTAAACATAACTTCGGGTAACGGAGCGATCCAGATAAAGTGCTTGTTTGCTTCACTAAATTTTGACTTTTCAAATTTGGTCACTAGATTAATGATGATGGTTTTGAGTAATGCCGGCTTATGGTCTGTATAAAAAGAATAAATGAGCAGAATGCGTAGATGGATCTCTTTAGAGGCCAAAGTTTTGGGGAATAAGGAGGCTTAACTTCAGTGCTTTGTCATTCTAGCGCTAGCAGCTTGTGCAGGTGTTATGTTGGAGATGAAGGCCAAGGTTAGAATTGACGGTGTTATTAGTGATATCAACAAACCTGCCAAGCTTACGCCTGAGTCCAAGAGGTTGATTGAAAAGACTTCACAATATGATTTAGTGCTAGGTTGTGGTTTTTCAAGCATGGTTGTTTGATATAGAAAGAAACAAACGTACACAGAAAAAATTTTTGGGAGAAGTATATTATTGGAAACATGGTCCAGGACTGGAGCTATATGGCATCACAATGAATTCCGATGTAGAAGAATGATTTCTACTAGCTGTTGGTTACATAACCAATTTGCTCAAGAGGATATGCCCTATTGTGGATTACTTGGCAATTATGTTCAAAGTAACCCAGACTGTGAGGCAGCTATGTGTCATGCCTGATTAGAAGATAGAAGTTGGTCTAGGAGTAAAATGTGCCTTCTAAATCTAAAAAAGGCATACCTTAAAATTCACGTAGATCTCGAATTAAAAAAATCAAAGCAATGTAATACAATGGGAAAATCTATGTGGTTGAGTGAACGGTTTTTGGGTTTAATGTCATTGCATGATAATGTCGAAGGTCATAGACAAGGTTATACATCACTACATATGTAGATGCATCACTACATACATGCATCACTACATAGATGCATTACTACATATATGCACCACCACATAAATGCATCAATACATAGATGCATCACTACATAGATGCATTACTACATAGATACATCACTACATATATGCACCACAACATAAATGCATCAATACATAGATGCATCACTACATAGTTGCATTACTACATAGATGCCTTTAGATCTGAGTTTTTACTGCCAGCTAGCAACATCAAGCTGTTCAAAAATCTTGGTGATACTGTGGGTTTGGGTATCCTCCGTTGTCAGAGACAGAGGTGTTTTAAGAGTTGATTCCAAATTAAATTTACCAAGTCGTAATGATTTTTGACAAAAAATACTGTTTTATGCAATTTTTTGGCGCAATTTTATAATGTGCTGACGAGACAGCCTTGTTGAACATTTAGACTATCACTGTATTTCCATGCTTCGAATGGGTTCGGAGTTGCTTCCACTCTGAATCATAGAAACGGTAAAATTCAAACATATTCGATGCCATTTCGCTTCACAGAATTTGTGTGGAAGCATTTTTGTGAGACTACTATTTAGCATCATAAAAGCGCTCACTGCTGATGGAATCGATATACTCAGTTAAGCTCTTCTCAGTAGAGGTAAGTTGTCAGTACGACCATCAATTGCGATCAGGTGTCCTGGCTTAGTTAGTGCAATTAGGTGACTACACTCAAATTAAAAAGTGGAGTTTTGAGGATGCATCATGACCCTTGGACAGATCCATTTAGTGCAAATCTGAATCGTTGAAATAGTAGGGTGCGAATTTGTAGGCCATGGGCATCTGCAAACCCATGTGAAGTATGAAACCACAATGTACGTGTATTAGTGGCATTGTCTATATAAATGCTCATGTCGGCTAATTGGAACTAACATCAGTATTAACTCTTCCATATTCAGGTATCTTTACTTAGAAAATGAAGACTATTGTTATTCGAACATTATACATCCATAGTTAACATCCATAGTTAACATCCATAGTTGTGTTAATGTTTGCAGGTCTTGCATCAAGACCAGATAAGTCTTCCAAAGATTCAATTTGAACTTTTAATACTGCTATGTCGTCAGAGGGTGTTCTTCATATTGATGAAGCAGGTTCGTTTTAGGAAAGTTGTTCATTCTGAGTTATATATTTACTAATTTACTAACGTTATTAGATATCCTAAAATACCTCAGATTAGAAAGAGTAGGTGCAGTATCCATGCTCTGCTGTCTGGTTATTATTAATTAGTCTTACTCCTTAGGCCCGGCAACTGCATCCGATGAAGATGTCCTTGAGGAAAAGCAGCGCTTAATTACCCAGATCTTGGGCTTACAGAACACCCTTGATGGTAGGTTAACTCTTTGAAGTCAGAAAGCCATATCCTGCGGCTTTCTGACACTACGCAGTTCCTTTGCTTGTTGCATGGCAACCACTAACAGTACCTAAATAGTTTTTAGCTGTGTTTTCTATACAAAGTTCTCTACAAGATACACCCCTATTTGAAATCTTATATCAGCAAATTAAATTGTTTTATCATTTTTCCAAAATTGGCAACCAAAAATGAAGGCTAAATTGTCCGAGCCAAGTATCCGGTTTAATTTTTCTTATTGTTATGAAATGAGTAACACAATCCACATGAATTTTGTTATGTGAAATCACCAGGAGTTTTAGATTCTACTGCAACTAATCAAAAGGGTTTTAGCAAACTTTTTGATTTCCCCCATCTGACTGGTAAGTTACCCTTACCCGGCTATCGTTTTTGACAAGCGCTTTTAGTTTCGAAAGTTTCTAAGTAAGTAATAGGTCTAGAAACAATTTTTTTTGAATAAGTATAAAAATAGCCCGAGTCAACACTTTTATTTTGTACAAACTTACAAAGAACCTTCCCACTCTAAGCTTCAAAGAATACAAAAGAGCATTAATAACACAACTTCTGCATTCCTACTCATAATTTACTCGTAAGGTGCAAAATGTAAGCGTGTCCTCTTTAGGGCAACATAATAAAGCTACTAAGGTGACAAGGTTTCAGTGTTTACTACGATGTGCATGGCTAACATGAGAGGCCACAAAACATGTGCAACATTACATGTATTTTCTTGTTGTTACAGCCAATAATCCCTGCATCTTAGAGGCGATTTAAAAATGATCTCTCTAACCATTTTTTCCCCATTATTATGGAATGGAAGAATTCAGTAAAGCTAGCTATTTTATATATCATTAGCAAGGAGATTTTGTGCTGAAGATGATGCAACATTCAGTTTAAGAAATTTCAATTATTTCTTAAGTATTGAAAGGTTACCGTATATATAGCCATGGCGGTTGACTTTTAAAATTTCGTTTGAAAATTAAATCTGACTCTAAAGGATTAATAGTTCTCTTCATAAATAATCATAACCATCAAGCAACTGAATATTTACGTGTTGAATTGGTTATCTATCTGGGTAATGTTATGACATGCTGGTTATGTTGAGTATTAGTGTGAAAAAATGTATCAACATATTGTTACTGGAAAACTAACTATTTCACTTTTTATTACAATAGAAAATAAAGTCCAAATTTTTGGTGATGTTATTAAGAATTCAAAGCTTTTGTCAGATGTCTATATGGGTATTGTAATATCCAATAATCAGACTCCCTTGACACTTTTCATAAGCATAAAGGCTTTTCTCACACTAATTATGCACATCTAGTTGTTTTTGAATGGCTATTCTCATCTTGTTAAAAGACTGACCTCAACCTTAGTGTTAGTAATTGAATACTAAGGGACAAATTGTTCATCATCGAGCAGTTGCACTCTTGTTAGATGAAAGCAAGATGTTCAATCGCTGGACAGTACTACGAACCACTTGATTCAAATCTTGGACTTTTTTCTTTATTCGTTTGATGCCTTTTGAATATATCATTTGTACAATGTAGCCTCTGTCACTGGTTTATAGGAAACACCACCAGTGCTTGACCCTCTCATTCTTGTTCCTTTACTACAAGCTCTGTGTGATGGTTAATGAATGAGAAAATGCCACCTGCTTCTATGTCTTGTTGGAGGGTTTTCCTAATTCTTGTTGCTTGTGTGTTACTGGCTTGACTACAGTTAACCATACCATTCAGTCTGGCTGTATTTTTCCGCATGTGCGATTGTAGCTTTATTATTGAATGTCTTCATTTTGCTGCGCGAGTGTAGTTGTCTTCTTCCATTCGTGCAGTCGCCTTTGTAATGAATGTTTTACTAGGTGAGCTCCTAGTGGTCACTTATATCTTTTGTATGTGTCAGGGGATACGGTTATCTTGTTCAATTTGACACGTGGCTGTGGCCTTTTGTAGCATTGTCAAGCAAGGTAGACACAGTTAAGGAGAAGAACATCAAGTTGAAGTCTGAAAACCAGGTGCTTGGCACGTATATCGAGAAACTCATGTCAACCTGCAGTGTCTTTCAAAAAACCGACCCTCCCACTCAGTTCCATTAACCAGTAGAGTATATAAATGTGTAAAATTTCTCATATGAAAATGACATATTTTGATATTTTATCTCGTAAGCATATCGTCTCACACGTAGTGTGACTGCTCAACATTCCATGTTAGGATGGAAGGCAAATGCGAGCTGAGAGAAAACCTTTGAACCTTTTATAAGTATTACATATCACGTTTATCATGTATTGTTTAATAGCATTCAACTTTTGTGCTGCAGCTAATCTAGCTTGTTTTCCTGTCACCCTATGGGCAGTATGTACTGTTGTATGTTTAATATCAGGATGTTTGCAAGATTCCAAGTCAGCATTCGGCTGTCTGTGGTTGTTACGGTGCTGACCAACTGTAGGTTTAGCACGCCTCTGAATTACTTTCTTTTGCACTCACAAACCACGCTTTTAGCCCAGCATTTAATTCATTCCGTCTTCATTATTCCTAAGCTTGTGCATTCAAAACTTGTCACATTTATTTGTTGCTACTATTTTATAAATTGTAAGCTTTGTTTTGGAAACATGCAGCATCCTATGATAAGCATCTACTTTTGTTAACATACGTAGATATCATTATTAACCTTGAGAGTTAATACAGTTAACTTTATGTGGTTAACAAATATAGCTGCTATTTTCAACCTAATCATACAGTTCAATGGTTACGGTTATGACGGGTGTTTGATAATTATTGAACTATTGCGTAGGCTATCGGCCTGCCTTTTCCTTCTGACATGGATTGTGAATAGGTCATTTGCTAGTATGTATCATAGCTAGCAATATTTACACACTCCATAGCTTACAACGCTTTGATCTTGAGATAATCTCATCAAATACAAAGAGATAATCGATAGAGTGTACTTGATTTATTCTCTCACAGCATGTCTCTGACTACTTGTAGCCCGCAGCTACATGAGTGGCCTTGCTTGCTTTGTCAGCTCCTGGCCATTGATTATAGACTTGATTGTAGAGGTTTACTAGCACTCGCTGACATTGTCATCAGATACGGTCTGCCATGGCTTTGTAATACATAAGTGAATGGTGATCCACAAAGGACATGTTTTTATCCATTTGAGAATAGCTGGTCTTTGGCTTTCTGATTGATACGTAATGATTAATATATATTTTCCTTCTGGTTTATAGATTGAAAGGTGTTATATATGAACATGTATAGGAATATGTATAGTATATATAGTTGTAGTAAGTAATTACTTTAAAGGTAATCACTCAAGTAAAGTTAATTAAGAGTGCTCAAGTATGAAATAATCAATAAATAATTTAGATAACATGTTATACTTATCTTTCATCTGCTGTCAGTTTCAAGAATATGTAGTTTGTTTTATGTATAATTATATATATTTGCATATATATATTTGTATATATATACCGTAGAACCTCTGTTTGAACGCTATGTCGCTCCATTTTTCAAAACCTTCCTTTATACTGGCGGTCAAATAGAGGTGGCTGTCAAATAGAGGTGGCGTTGTTTTTTTTCAAATGGCTCGTCAGAATTTTGGGAAGACAAATATAGCCCTGTAACGGGCTAAGCGAATGTTGCCTATATTTGGCCTGCTCCTTTGGGTGGAGCGACGTTAACTCTTTTGGATACCATAAATCTGCTAACATACCTCCAACTTGTCAAGATCTCTTAATATGCATTGGGAAGCCGAGAAAAATTTTAAACAGTTGGCATCTGTTGCTTGCAATTAACCAGTGATGATATAGCTTGTGTCCTGCTTTGAAATTTGTTGAAGCTTCTAAATTTGAAGATTCTAAATTTAAAAACATTTTTATTTTATATTTAACAATGTTGCATAAAAGCTCATTGCACTCATTGAGACGTGTGATACAATTTGCAGTCAAAACTAGCATTTTATGTGCAATATAAAAGGCGTTATGAGCCTCGATCCATCGTAAGATCAGATTACCTCAATGATGCTATCAAATAATATGCTATAAATCTGCAAATTTATAAGTTATATAACAATAATCTATCAAATGCTACAAATATATATTCATGAACAAGATTATTCTATTGGTTTTATCCAATTACCTTACCGTGTTATTTACTCTCTTAATTGTAAGGTCAGGGTTATTTTGACAATACCAGAAAGTCAACTATTAGCTTGAGTGTCAAGTTTTAACTATTGGTCTCTCATGTTTCAGTTCGTAGAACAAGTTGTTCCCACAGATCATGCTAATGATAATAATCAGGAGAGATGAATAAATGCGATTGGTTGCCACTGGCAGCTGCCTGAATGGTAGATTAGTGTTGATCTGTTTCCGACTAAATCAGATGTAATGAACTATGGCCAGTTTAACTTAGTCTCCTATATGACACTCAGAACACTACTGGCTTTACTTCGGATCAACTGTGAGTAAGAACGTTCTTGTGTTAGCTCTCTGTTTATACTATATATATAGGATTACTTTTCAACTTATAACACTAGTTATGTAATGTATTTTAATATTTCTTAAAAAACTGAGTTTCAAAGAATTTTTTTAAATAGACATCAACATGCATATGTATCTATATATATATATATATATATATATATATATATATATGTGTCTATGTATGTATCTAGCTAACTTTGTTATTGATATTACAGTTGTCTGTCCGTCTGCACACTTTTTCTGTACAAAGCACAGGGAATAAATATTAGCACAATTATTCTGCGCCTTCAGGTGTCTGATTAGCTCAGTTGGTTAGAGTGTCAGTCTAATAAGCTGATTGTTATGGGTTTGAGCCCCATACCAGCTAACATTTCAGCCGTCTCAGTAATTGCATGCACAGAATTGTGTGATTGTGTGAAAAGCTGGCACATTTATAACAACTGCTATTGTAACGCAAAGTTAAAAAAACACTGATGTCTGCACTGCACTTTATCATTTCTGACAATTTTTATTCAAAAGTCACCATTTATTACTGACAAATCTATAAGTTCTCTTAAACGAATCTCAAATGAAGCTGATTCTATACAGAAGGAAATACAATGAAAATTGTAATTTTTCCAATGAGAACAACTGACTTCATTGAATCAAATATACGCAAACTATTTCTCATTTGTCAATTGCAAAGGCTTTTGGTAAGAGAGCTGTAGCTATCATTTAACATAACCAAACTTCCAGAAAAATACTTATGATAATCCTTTTCTGTTTTAATTGTAATTATACACAAGATGAATGATAACTAAGTTATGATAGTTAGAATTTTATCATTCAGCTTGTTGTTTATGGCTGCTCACACATTATAATAGTGATAATCAATATTTTTTAACATGCAAAAAGTTAAATGACTGTTTTGTTAAAAAAATACTTTTACCTGCTATGCATGCAGGACTAAACTATTTGTTCTGAGTAATTGTGGACAGGAAGATGTTGGAGTTCAAGAGCAGCAAAGGCAGCAGGTTCACTGCATCACAGATGATATCCACAGCAATTGCGACGGGCGTAGTCTGTATGATAGCATTTACCTGCTATGCCTG
The DNA here is from genome assembly GCF_963576615.1 of Watersipora subatra. NCBI lineage: Eukaryota > Metazoa > Bryozoa > Gymnolaemata > Cheilostomatida > Watersiporidae > Watersipora > Watersipora subatra. The sequence goes on from NC_088717.1 coordinate 6,033,941, forward strand.
GCTCATATCTAACAAAGTTAACCACCTCAGAGAACAAGTACGACAACTCCAATCCAATCAGATCAACTCTACAGTAAGTAGTTTACAGTAAACACCTCGATTAACATTTAACTGTTCAGGTTAAAGACAGCTTTGCTTCCAAGCTCTTGTATTACTCACAGTCTGAAGTTATCATAACAGAATGTACCATTTGATTGCAAAAATTCGTTTTGCATCACAAGTAAGTTCTTGACTATTAAAGATCATTTATCTCGAAAACTACATTCAGAGAGAATAATGGTCGGTTTATTCAAAATGAGGTTAGACACGACTGTTTATCTTAGCAACAGCAATTGCTAAGATAGACAATTGAAAATGCTGTCAACATTTAAACTCTACAACCAAAACTATATAATCTTGAAGTGCGGTAGTGGCTATACATGATACATGTAGCCTGGCTTCCATTAAAACAATCTCCCCGAAGTAGTCTTACGATTTTAGTCTATTCTGAAATACCATGCTTTAGTAGTAAAATAACAGGCCATACCAGATAACAAAGTTAATTAAGGATTTGAAATCACATTTATGATATATTAAACTAAGCTCATTTGTATGCTGTGTGAGGCTGGACCACTTCATGCAATTCCTCCTTTCATGATAGAGTTTGTACTCTAGTCACTGGCTTTATGGAGTTGTTATCTCATATCTGTTACCAAGGAGTTATGTTAGACACACTACAAGATTTGCTGGAAAGGATTTTCTGCTCTGGTTGACAAAATTAATATCAAACTTGTTGTCTGGCTATTTGTCACAGACCATCAAGCGTAGAAGGCAGAGTTAGTCTCTCACCAGCACTCAAGTGTTTACTTGTCGTTGCTTCTGGTTTCCCACTGAGGATGTATTGTCATGGTTTATATCTGCTACTCTAATGCAATAATTGAATAATAAAATAAAATTTAGAGCTTTATTAAAAAACTTGATTAAACATATTTGCTTATAACAACTAAAAGTTCTATGCATCTGAGTAAACCATAGCCATATCGGAGTTGTCTACTTTTTTGGTGAAATGTCTTAAGCTCCTGATTAATTAGTTGTTTAATTATTCCAAGCCTTGTCTGAGGTATGCTAGTCTGGCATAAGTAAATTTAGTTAATTGTGTTTAATGTACAGGCATTTATACTTAATGTTTGGTTATCGTTTATATTTTTAAATTGTGATTGCTATATTTCATTATATTTATCATATTATTATAAGAGTTATGTAGGATGAAATATTTAGGAAAAAGATAGCAGTTTACTAAATGTATTTATATCTAGTTAGATTAAAATTTTAGAAATGCAATACAAAAATAAGAATGCTCTACGTATGAATGGTCTTGGAAAAGCGTTTAACTTGGTTCTACATTATGCTTTTCTTCATTTAGCCTTATTTATTTACTTAAAAATCTTTTATAATTTATTTATACATGTATATATAATTAGATTATATATATATACAATGTATATATATTATTGTATCTATTATTATATCTATTATATATATATATATATGATTTCATCTGCACGCCAAGCCATAAGCTCAACTGTATGTTTGTGTATACAGATGTATTTGTGCGTATGTACATGTATATATGTATACAGTATATATACATGTATATACATTTATGTATACATACATGCATATACATGTATGTATACATGTATGTATACATGTATTTGCACATATGTATATACTCAATTTTTAAACAATATAAAACATTTATATGTATGAGGCAAAAAGGTTGACTCCTGACTGCACTATTTTACAGCTCATGGCAGAGGAACTGAGAAACCGAAGGGGGCTGGCTGACACTGTCATGTATGATTTTACCTTACTTTTCTCTGCCTTGTGATATCAGAATAGAATCATGCCTCATCATCCTCATTTTAATATGCTAATGTGGTGCAGTAACCTAACAGCGATATTGATACGTTGCTTATGTTCTGCTGTCTCAGACTGCTGTTTCACTATTAAACAAATATTGCTAGCTATATACCGTATCAGATTTGTCATGTACTGACTCATCTTTAGGTGGAATTCTCACAAGTGACCTAAAGGTCAAGGTTGTCTTGTAAGAACAAATAAGCCTAAACATCTAATTGAAAGTGTTAACAAAAGTTACTCATTTATGTCTTCTTGCATTTGTGTTAGTGCTATTGCTCGATCCTGAAATCGCTGTCAAGTCTTGAAAAACTACTTACTGTTTATTACATAATACACTTGTCTATAGTATTTCTGGAATAATTTATACTCATTGTATTTGTATTCAATAATGAGCCATCTGTAGAATCAACTATCATTTATTATGTCTTGACATCGATCTTCACAACTGTTGAAATTGGATCCGATGTCGTCCACAAACAGCCAATCAACAGTTGCAATCATCGGTGTCAAAATTCAACGTGTTGAAAGTCCATCGCATCGTTGCTAGCAACAATTGTGTTGGCAACTCATCGCAAAATGACGTCATCGCATCCCATCGTTGCGGACTATCGCATCGCTAATCGTCGATTTGAGCGATACTGTGCTTGGGCCTTTAACCTCCAATTTTAGTCAATCTTTGGCATTAGTTACTATTAAAATATCATTGTTTAGTGCTTTTCTCACAATCGGTTTATACTAGTATCTGTGACCAAATGCTTTGATCAAGAGGCAGGCAAAACTGAACAATTATATATTACTGTATAAGAATCTTGTTTATATAAGCATCGAATGTCATCTCATTAACGTGAGGAACTGTACTCGTTCTCTGGTCAGATAACTTTTTCTCTGGTCAGATAACTCTTTCTCTGGACAGATAACTTTTTCTCTGGTCAGATAACTCTTTCTCTGGACAGATAACTCGTTCTCTGGTCAGATAACTCTTTCTCTGGTCAGATAACTCTTTCTCTGGTCAGATAACTCGTTCTCTGGTCAGATAACTCGTTCTCTGGTCAGATAACTCTTTCTCTGGACAGATAACTTTTTCTCTGGTCAGATAACTCTTTCTCTGGTCAGATAACTCTTTCTCTGGTCAGATAACTCTTTCTCTGGACAGATAACTCCTTCTCTGGTCAGATAACTCTTTCTCTGGTCAGATAACTCTTTCTCTGGTCAGATAACTCTTTCTCTGGACAGATAACTCTCTCTCTCTCTCTCTCTCTGGACAGATAATGCTTGGCTGTAAATAAAAGAGATGTAGAGTTGTCTGTCGGTGCTTCAAGACTAGAGAGTTGAAGTCTCAATAATTTTTTATTCCACCGTTTCAAATAGTGTTGTGTGTCTGTAGAAACGGTGTATCAGCCACAAGCTACAACAGGGGGGCACCTGTTACAGACTGTCAGTGCTGTCAAAACTGCAGAATTACACAGACTTCTGGATCAGCAGGTAGAATTGCATCTTAGAAATTTGAACCATTTTAAATATTTAAAATGTATATTTAGCAAAACAAATAGTATTTTCATCTTTTATTGTATAAAAGTTATACAAATAGAACATTTCCAACCTTCTATATTGGTATTCATGTATAATCACTATATCTCGGCATAAGCAATATATCCTAATGCATTCAGTATACATAGTATACAAATCTTTACTATAATAAGAACTGTCTTTTGATGCCACAATTTGAGGTTGGGAGCAGGATTCATACTTGTGATATTCAGCTTAGTATATTGACACTGTAACACCTGCGCTAATTGTCAACCTTCCAGTCTTTTAAGTAGTTGTGAGCATTCTTACTCAATATAATTGGGCAGGTACTTATTCTCTGTGCTTTATCAGCAAACCTGACAATCTCTCACACTAGACTGTACAGTCATACCTCTACACGCGAGCTTAATGCATTCTTGGACTGAGCTCATATGTCAATTTACTCGCATCTCAAGTTATTACTTTCTATACGAAATGACTAAATACAAATTATTCCGTTACCATGCTATGAAAAAACTACATAAAACAAGATATTACGTTGTAAAAATGTGTTTCAACTGTTGCAATTTAGTACATACGTTAAAAAAGTAACTAATACTTATTTAGTTGTTAAAATCTGCAATGTAACATTGATATGATCACTGATGTAAGTTTTTACTTTTGAGACAGATGTAACGGCAGTCTGAGAAAGACTTGAGCGCAACGTGTCTGGTACACTAAACTCTTGTAGCACTATGTAATAAAAACCTTGAATTTAATTTTGTCGCTCTAATTTTTTATTGTTTTCAGTTTAATGATTTTTGTCTCGCGTTCACTATAACTTTTACACCTTGTTAGCCAACCTTTTACAAACTTTTTTCAAACTGATTCAAGAAAAAAGGCCGAGTGTTGCCATTCTCGAATGTGGCCTCTCGCATGCTTGGCCATGTAGTGGCCTTCGACAACGAGCTCGTCTGCTCATGTCTCAAGAAAGAAACGAGTTCAAAACGCTGCTCGTATCTCAATTTTCTCATATGTTGGGGCACTCGTATGTCGAGGTATGACTAGTATATAATAGCATATAATAAAAATATGGTATAAATGATATAAGATATAATAACTGATATGAGAGAAATTTAAAAAAAATAAATTGGTATTTTATAAATTATATAGTATGATGATTTCATGCATACTACAATTATTATAGAAATAAAATCAAAAACACAAAATAATAAAATTTAGTAAAGTGCTACTTAGGCATTTTCACAGACAAAGAAATATAGACTAGTTGAAAATATTTTGTAATTTATTGTTTGTTGGTCAAGTCCAGGCCAAATAAAAGTTTTTAACATATAGGCTAACAAACATCTACTAGATATTTATATAATTTTGTTTACCAAAGGACAGGAAATTCTGATAATTAATTGTTTTGGTAAAGGATAAAATTACAGGTGCCTCTTTTTGTGCCAGAATCTAGGGAAAAATGGGAGAGCCTTGTTTAATTGGAAAAAGAGCAAGATTGCATGTCTTTGTAAACTTATTTGTAATTAAATATTGTATCATATAGTGTTTATATAAATCATTATTTAGTTTTGATGCCGCATTTTTAGAAAGTATAGAGAAAAAAGGCAGCGCACCACTTCAAGAAACTCTCCACATCAATGGTAAGATTTTTTCCACATAAATCATTAATTGGTGAAATCTAGTTACAAACAGATGAACTAGTTGAAGATCGTTGTATAGAGTTTGAGTTCATGTACTTTTCAATAATCCATAATGAAATAACTATATAGAGCTATCTATGAATAGCTTTTAGATGAGCTATCTATGAATAATTAATAATAAATTTTATATGATTATAAATATGATTCATTTAAGCTTCTTTGTTAAATAAGAAATAAAATTTAAGTTCTACTCTTTTTTGCTGATGTTGGAACTGGAGTAATTTCAGATGCTGACAACACCTTTCAACAGCTGCCTACACAGTAGTGTATGTAGAACTGTATAAAATCTGGTTGGCTTGATATTTCTATATTTAAGAAAATCTAGAACTTTTACCAGTTTGGTTTTCTTAATATAGAAGCCTATTTTTATATAAATAAAAACTCACTGGAGGCTTGAGAAGTTTGAAAGCCTTAACTTATTTACAACTGATGAACAAGGCTGAGTGGCAAAACCTCTGCTATGCTGTTGGTATCAACAGTTAAATATATTTGCTAATCAAACAAGGGTTTTACAAATACATTGAATAGATAAACAAATATTTTATTCCACAAGTGAAACAATCAGAACTAACATAAAGTTGTCTTTTTTACAGCTATCTATGTGAGATTTGTCATGCATATCCTAAGATGACAGTGGCTTTTCATAGATTTCTTGAAAAGGAATCGTCTTGTCAGCGTCTTTTCATACATTTATTGTTCTGTTAACTTATGGTCATTTTGCTTGTTCAATATGTCTATTTTAGCCTTAGATCATACATAAGTGAGGTATAGCAAAGACAAATCTATTTATTTATCACATGGATTTAAAACAGACCAAGTTATAATTATTAGCCAAGTTAATGGCTTTTAATACTGATCAACATTAGGGCATTTTAATTAATTTTAATAATTTCAATTTAATTTTAACATTTAACTCATTTTTAACCAAAATGAGTTTAGTGTTTTCTAGCAGTAAGCCTGTTAATGTTCCAGATTATTTTGATTATAAAATAGATAACCTGCAGGTGGGTGTTTGATAGGCCGATTTTTGGAAACCAGTTAGAGTTTTGAACCCAAGTAATTTTTGCAACCTGGCATAAGGCACAGAACATATCCGTGTGAAATTTGGATGAAATCTGCCAAAAAACTGTGGGAATGCACAGCATTTATTAACAGACACACGCGATGACAATGTAGGATTTATTAATATAGAATGCCAAAGAACTCAGGTCTTTTATGTCTGGCTTAGCTGCAACCTCTGTTATGGTGCTAACCTTTTAAATTATCATTGAGCAAGTGGATGGCTGAAGAAGACAATTTCAAATCCAAATTTTCTAAAATAAATAAAAACAGTTGATTGAAGAAAACTTTCAAATGCTGTCACGCTATCCAAAATTATGTTGATTTTATTTCCTCAACACAATTTGTTGTCATTTTAGCTTGCATAGTTTCCACTGAAGATGGTAATGTTAAAGTGAAAGGTTTTGAAGAGCTCAATGTTGGCACTGATCTCTCAGTTGAGCAGTGCAAAGAAGGATGCTATAGGCAGCCATACTGTGGCAGGTATATATATATATCTTGTAGATTCTTAATAAATCCTTTTATGATTTATGGGAACAGAAATTATCATGATTGCTTCTTAAAGATATGCGTGGTTGTCTTACCTAATGAGAGACAATTCCTAAAATAACACAACAGCACACATAAAGAATACCTAACAGCATTTCAGAGGTTTAAATTCTGTTAAAAAGAAACATCCAACTTTGAACAATTTTCATATTTTTTTTATTTTATTTATAGTTTATCAAAATTAAAATGTGGTTTTGTAATTAGTTGATTATGCAAGTTTCATAGATGTTATTTAGAAGGGTAGATGGAACCGCTAATGCCAAATTCATCAAATCATAACTGTATTTTATAAGTTGTATAGAGCCTGCATTTTGAGTTTGCGGAGGAGTAAACATACTTGCATTTTTTAGTATTCTTGTTTTATTCTCAATATTTATTGTAAAACTGAGAGTTGATTTCTGTTAAGTCTCAACTACAATCTACTGACAAAACAGTGTATATTGTACCGGGAAAAACTGTCCGGTTTGGAAGATTGCCATCGTGTAACTGGAACCGCGGCCTCTAACTGGATCTACAAAACCAATCGCTGTGCAGGTATGCGATATAATAAGTAGAATTTGTAACTATAACTAGCAGGCGCTTAATGCGATTGCCAGAGTTGACAGGCGCTTGACAGAATGGGAAGACAATCACCAATGGTTGGCATATTTAATACTAGAATTTGAATGGTTTTAAATTTACTAAGACCTAAGAATATTTCTTCAAATGCTCAATTTTTTGTTGAAATTTTTATAAAGTTAGTCAACCATTGCAACCTTGACCTTCTGATCAAACCTAAGTAACTGTTTGACTTAATCCTGAGTATCTGGTCATCTGATCCAATAGTAAACTAATAGACTACTGAGTATTTGCCACTATTTAGAACACTCAGATGTGTTGAAGTTGTAAGTAAATTCATCAGTTAACATTTTTATGTATCCCGTGAATCAAAAATAAATGTTATATATCCATAGATTGATCTTATAATTAGTTTTACTGATATAAACCAGTCATAGATGTATGCTTTACTATGTAGCAAAGAGTCTTACAAAGGTATCTTTGCTAATATAGAAAGTTGGCTCCTCTGTTGATAGTATTTACATAGCAATCTGATATGAAATCATTTGCATTAATTATTATTAAAAGTACTCATATACGTTAATATATGATATTAATACTAATATATATTACTATTAATATACATGTATATTACTATTAATATATTATGACTCCAAATGTATTATGACTAGTACATTTAGGTAATCGTAATATTGACTAGTTGATTTAAGAACATCTGAGCACTGACTAGATTTTGTGAGGAATAAACTTTCTTAGAAATTGAACATAAAGCAATCAGCAAATACTGATAATAGGTAAATAATTAGCAACATTGGATAAGTAAGCAATTAGCAAATACATATAGATAATTAGTAACATTGGATAAGTAAGCAATTAGCAAATACATTTAGATAATTAGCAACACTGTATAAGTAAGCAATTAGCAAATACATTTAGATAATTAGCAACACTGTATAAGTAAGCAATTAGCAAATACATATAGATAACTAGCAACATTGGATAAGTAAGCAATTAGCAAATACATATAGATAATTAGTAACATTGGATAAGTAAGCAATTAGCAAATACATATAGATAATTAGCAACACTGTATAAGTAAGCAATTAGCAAATACATATAGATAATTAGCAACATTGGATAAGTAAGCAATTAGCAAATACATATAGATAATTAGTAACATTGGATAAGTAAGCAATTAGCAAATACATATAGATAATTAGCAACACTGTATAAGTAAGCAATTAGCAAATACATATAGATAATTAGCAACATTGGATAAGTAAGCAATTAGCAAATACATATAGATAATTAGTAACATTGGATAAGTAAGCAATTAGCAAATACATTAAAATAATTAGCAACACTGGATAAGTAGGTAATTAGCAAATACATGTATATATAGATAATTAGCAAATTTTGATGATAAAGTGCTTAGCAACATACAGTAGTTAGGCAATTAGCAAATAAAGGTGTGTAAATACTTAGCAACTATTGGATAGGTAAACAATAAACAACATCAGATAGCCAAATAGTGTGCAACTACAAATTGCTAAGCAATTAGCAACTACAAACAAGTAAACAAAGATCAGCTATGGGTAGGGAAGTCAGTTTGGGTCAGTAAGTAATTAGAAAGCATGGATCGACAAGAAACTAGCAACTGCAAATATGTGATGCAATTAGCAATTATAGATGGATATCTAACAGCTGTAAGTAAGGAATTAATCAGCAAATACAAAAAGTTATTGGCAATTATAAACTGACAAGCAATTGACATCTGTAGATGGGTAAATAATTGGCAGCAACAGTTAAATTATTAACATATAAATTATATTAGTTAAATATATAATTTAAAATCTTAAACTACTTGTATAACTAGATTTGAGCGGCTGGTAAAACAATCATGGTACAGATTTGAAGCAAGTTCTTTGCGCCATACAGGGCAGACAGAAGGATGCAGTGGTGACGAAGAGTGTCAGCTTGCAAACAGCAACTCTGTATGTGATGTAGAGAACAATATATGTCACTGTGGAATCGTTCAGGTTGGGTTTGATGGTAGATGTGGAACTGGAGCTAAGGCCGGGTGTCCGGGTGAGTCAATGTGAATTTTTTTATACATTACAGCATAAATTACGTACTTTATGACGCTAATCGCTTATAAAAATATATTTAATCAACTGTTTGTTAAACCTACTATGCTCGCAGACTTGTGAAATATTGTCAGGTGTAGTAAGTGTGCACACAATTGTTCTACGATGCAGCAGGTTGGTCGAGTTGGACAGATGATAGGGTGCCTGGATGAGAAGCGGAATATCTGGGTTAGACTCCTGTTCGAAGCAATCTTTTTTTCTTAATATTCATAGTGTGGCTTTGGACATACGGACAGACACGGCTCTTATTATAGTAAAGATTATATAAAGATACATAAATTTTATCAAAAGAATAGATATTATTTTAGTTTTAAGTAACAGTTGAGGTGACTCGAGATTAATAGAATGGTTATTATTGTTATAGGTTAATTTACTCAAAATTTCAGATTCAATTGGCTGCGTCATTATTAGATTGGACTTCGTCATTTACAAAAAAGCGTTAAGCCAATATTAATATTCTAAAATTGGTTAATAGAGATACTATTATTTTGTTCATGTATTTGGCTTCAGTCAGCATTTTCCGATAAGGTTTATGTTAAAACTAACAGCAAGGGGCCAATATGATGAGTAATAAGTCATAAAGGTTTAAATAGCCAATGAGCAATTTTGTTTATTCTTTCTCTATTACAAGGCTTATGCCAATAGCGAACTTATTGTAGTCTTTATATCTTAGACACTGTGACAGACTCCAGTCGCACAACAGCTTATGACATGAGTACACTGAGGCAGCACAGCACAAGTGAGAGCAAGTCGACCACATCTCATCAGCCAATCACAGAGTTTGATTTAACCTACACACCGCAGGATATAACCACCACACCTGTTCCGACCAGTAGGAAGGCTTTTCCTATTAACTGATCAAAGTTATTGAGTTCATAGAGTGTGATAAACTTAAGGTAGAATGAGGCGTGAAAAGACAACTCCCTCGCCTGACCTTGAAACAAGTTTGGCTAGGCAACGTTGGTAGGAAAGTTGACAAAAGTGTCACAATTAATAAGACCGAATGATGATAAATGAGTAGACAACTCCTTATTCATCTAGTTTTGTAAATAATTTGAACGATAAGTTCAATGAAAAGTTCAATGATGTCTGAGATTGCAAACTGCATTAATTAAAATGGTATTATAATTTTAAACACATATTTTCAAGCAGTAATCACTCGATAATATTGATAATAATTGATATAATAATGTATAAATATAATTATATGATACCAATGATATACAGCCCCCCTGAGGGGCTGTATATCATTGATGATACATAATATCCATAAATAACATTAACATGATATAATATAATATCATATTAATAATAAATAAATAATAATATGTATTATATGAATTATAAATTAATGTTAAATAAATTTTTGATAAATTAGTATGATAAGTAATATTAATAATATTGATGTAGTAGAAGCGATAACGAATTTATTCAACTGGTTGAACTAGATAAGAATCATATACGAATGGTACCAATGATCACATGATCAGAGATTCACAGTCTGTAGAGTGACTGATTCTCACCTAAAAATCATCTGCCCGCTTGCTCATTTCCCGATACAAGCAGATTCTGGAATTTCTTGCTCGTTAGAATGATAACTAATGCACAGACAATGTGTTTATGTTTGGAGTTGTTTTATGAGCAGAGTAAGATTTTTAAAAAATTGATACAGTGATAAACTCAGTTGATGAACTTACTATGTTGCGGCGCTTTTACCAAGCTAGACTCCTTCATAGACCTCATCATCATGCCGGTTCTTATAGATGTTATTTACCAATTTATTTTTCTTTACGGAGTATGTATGTTAGCAATTTATACATTTTATAGAAAATGTTTGTGCGTATAAAACTTTGAGGGGAGCCGCTACTGGAACCAGTAAAGTTGTAGAACTGCCAATTATTGAGGTAAGCTTTCAATATCATTCTCAGTCAAAATTGAAAGCATTGTTGGCTAATCTCTTTCACCTTTTTCTAATTCTTAAATGAAAATTTGAAACTAATGTTAATAATTATGCATTTTTCTCATTTGATGTCTTTTAAGCTTTTTTAGACACTTCTTTAAAATACTATGCGCAACACCTAAAACAAATCTTCATTACAACTACGCTATGAATGTTAATGAATTCATAAATTTGCGGCTGATTAACAAAAGGGTTCTTTCTGCAGTTAGTTTGTCACGGCACAAGTATAATAATTGAAACACCTCTACATTTTACATTTGGGCATTGACCGTGACCTGTTATGGCTGTCATATTGGCCATGCTCAACCTGCCTGTGTCTGACATCTTATCAATGTTCAACTTGTTCATGCCTGTCATGTCTTCTGATAAGAAATAATTGCTGGCTGTTATTATTAGACAATATTGTTTATTTTCTCAGACCTGTAACGAGCAACAGGAATTTAAAGAGATGATTTGATGTTCATCATACATATGCTGTGTTATATACATCTAGATCTGTAAAGAGCCTGTTTGTCTTAACAAATGGCAATAAGCAAAGCAATTAGCAGATGCTGATAGGCAGATAGTAAATAATTTTCAAAAACCAGCAATCAGCAAATACTTGTAAATAATTAGCAAATTTAGATACATGTAAGTAAGCAATCGGCAAATACTGGTAGATAAGTAGCAAGTTGGCATGGGTAGGCAATTACCAAATACGAATGGATACTTTGCGACTTTGGAATAGCAAGCAATTAGCAAATACAGCTGTTTGAATATTTAGCAATAGGTATGCATAGGGAAGCAATTTCCAACTTTGGACAGGTAAACAATCGAAAACTGCAGGTAGCTAAATAGTGTGTAACTACAAGTTGATAAGCAATCAGCAACTATAAGCTACTAAGCAATTAGCAAACCATAAATTATTTAGCAATTAATAATTAGTAAATCGTTTACGGTGAGATACATGTATTATCTGAACTACTTGTGTTCCCAGTCAGCAATGTAAGGGAAGATAATCTCCAATAGATTCAAATTCCTAATTTGAATTGCTGTAAATTAGCAGGTGCTCCCTGTATGATGATTGTTTAGGTAATGACGCTTAACAGCTTGGCTGAGTGTCAGAGACGATGTAATGATATATCAGAGTGTAAGGCAGTCAACTATCGTTCTGGAACTGGCAGATGTGAGCTCCTCTACAAGTTTGTAACAGAGCTTGCTGACTGTCATGTGCTGGCTGGGGACAAGTGCGCGTATGATTGGCTGTACAGATACAAGGACTGCGTTCACGGTGAGTTACAGAAACCAGAAAACTCACGCTAAAGAGTTTAATTGGACAACAAAATAGATACCAAATTTGTTTTTATAGTGAGGCAAATAATTTTAACCATTAACTTATTAGCAGGTTTTTTTTGCACAAACTTTTTGTGCAAAAAGTTCACAACTTCAAATGTCTACCATTTTTTTGTAGCCAAAAAATGATTCTCGACGTTCATGCATCTTTGTAAAAGGTTCAAATAAACTTGCGTTAGCTTTATGTAAAGTTAAGATTAAAATTTCCAATTAAACTTTCATACAGTTACTGAGAACAGCATGTTATAGCTTTTAAAGCAGTTTTTAAAATATTAGATAAAGTTTTTGTCTGCATCAAAAACTCGAAATAAGATCTTTCTATGCATCTCTCTTTCCTTTTTGATCATAGCCCGAGTATTAATGCTGAATTTAGGTGCTTTCTAGCATGTTCTCCTTAGTGTCCATGTATGGAATTGTGCAGAGCTACAGGAGGTTTTTCTCTTGATGTTCATTTTTAGAAGAATGGTTCGTACAAAGAATCCTTTAAAAATAGAAACAGTGTTATTTGTACATATAATTTCTGCACGCTATTTTCGGTTAGTATTTGATTCAGCATTTTCCAATTGCTGTTTTTATCAATCATTGTTGTTATTAACTATCATAATAAAATGTAATTTAAGATACGATAGTTTTGATTTAGTTAATTTATAACTAAAAGTATATGTAAAAATATGATGATTAAACTTTCAAAGTAAATAACATCAAAAATGGAACCATAACCTTTCAAATTAATAGCATTGAACAAACAGCTAATGACTACTAATAGTTAACAAACAGTTAATAACTACTAACAGTTAACAAAGGTTAACAGCTCTTGAAAATCTGCCCACCGGTTTATGGGCACCTCCAATTCACTTGCACAAAATATCGTAAAGAGATAAAATCTCCTTAATCATATATGGTAGTTTATGACATATTTCAACTAAATAGAACTGTCCATGCATGTTTATGTCACGCTCTACAAATCTGAACTTTGTACGAAACATAAAACCCAAATACAAAATAGTTAGAAAGAAAGTAACATGTGCACACAAGGTCAGTCATGGAAAGTCGATGCAGGACGTATGATGGAACTGAGTCTAGATAAGACTCAGCACTTTACTATCCATGTAAAGGCAGAAAACACCGACGGTTTCCATAAAACTATATGCATAACTCAAATTTGTAGCAGCAAATGGCTGTGATCCAAAATATTCTTGCCTCTCATGGGCTAATGCTATAAATAAAGTCGATGACTATTTGTCAAACAGTTTGTCTGTAAAGAGACAAAGAAGACTATTTCTGGTATCAAAGACAGGTTTATCTATGCAGTGAGCTCGACTGAATTTTCCTTGACTGGCTCTGATGGCATCTCAAATGTATAAAGGATATTCATCTGTTACATATTAAAGATTTGAAATATTTCCAATTAAATTTGTTTAGGTACAAGACTGTGTTTATCTCAGGGCTGAAAAAACTTGCTAATTTAAAAATCATAATAAAAAAAGGGTAATAATGCAACGACTTTGGGTTATATAATTTATTTGTTCATGTGTACTTGTTTACATCCTTTGTGTTTATCTCTATTCCTTGACCTCTTGTCTCACGTACACTATCTCCTTATTGTACAGATGGTGCAGAGTTGGAGTTGTGCGCACATTGAGTTACCGTGTGATAAGTATTTGAATAGACATTCGCATGTTGCGGATTAACTCTTTAATTCGCAATATTGCTACGATATTGTGTAAAAAAACGATAAAAAATTATTTGCTGGAGGCCATGGAGGCTCACTACTGTCTTGTCAATTCGAAATAGAAATGACTGAAGAGCGAAAATAGTGTAAATAACATAAAGCTTGCATGTCATTTTCTTGCGCATCATTCACGAGAGCCATTTTCATATTTTACAAACATGGTACATTCGATAAAAATTAGCAAGTAACAAAATTCGCGTGACTTGAAAGTTTTGCTGTTTCTATCTTGCAGCTGGCATAATTTGGAACACAGTAAAACAGCAACACAGTAACGCAATAACGCAGTAACACAATAACACAGTAATACAATAACACAGTAACACAATAACACAGTAACACAGTAACACAATAACACAGCAACACAGTAACACAATAACACAGCAACACAGCAACACAGTAACACAGCAACACAGTAACACAGGAAACATTGCGCCAGTAATATTACTCACTACACTATCTCATGTTACCAGGTCTCTTCCTATTTTTTATCTATTTTTAATCTATTTAATCTATCATCTAATTTTTTTATATTGTCTTTTTTCTTTTCGCTTTTCTATTGCTTACACAACACTCTTCACTCTGTTCAAGTTTTTTTTTTCTACACTAAGCACTTTAGTTCTAATGACATTATTTTTACAGAAACAAGAAACCCGGCGTGTTCAAGACGTCTCCTGCTTCTACAAGGTAGATGAAAGATGGAAGACCTCTGTAATCTTTCTCTTATTTGCCTGTGCCTGTGAGTCTCCGAAGGTTCTTAACAAGATATTAATTAAACTATCATCTTGAGATGTAACAGGATTTTTATGTTATTCTATTTAAAACATAAATAATTTGTTTTTTAGTTGTATGAATATATACTGAATATACTAAACTAGTAAATATAGTGTTTGTTTGTTGTCCTCTCTTTGTTATATTGACGCAACACTGAAGCTCCAAATTGACATTAGAATTCTTAGTAACATTAGTATATTCTCAAACAAATACTTTTAAGAGTGCCACGACTTTCGCACCACAATTATGAAATGGGCATGTCACAATTTCCGAGTTTTTGAGTTTTTCCGTTATTTCCTTTGCGCACTTGTCACAAAAGACCATGTGTCCACACGGTGTAGTCACATGCGAAGCTAGCTTTTGTTCATTTTTTTGAAGCTCACAAGGCCTACAAAATGCAGGGTTAGTAGATGGCCTTTTACTAAGGGGCTGTTCTGCAAGCTCTCTTCCTTGTTCATCTGAATTGGCTGCTTCTTCTAGGCCCTTTAATTTTCTCACCATTGCATTGACTGCCTCTACACAGGTTTCCATATTCTTAAACGCACTGTAATCATTCTGTTCGAATGCATCTATTACCGCGTCTAAGGATAGTTTCCTGTTCAGGCAAGCTTCAAATTGTTCAAAAGCACTGTTTACCTCCGAGCTGTCTGTCTGACTGTCCGGCTGCGCCACCTTTGTACGTTCTTCATACATTCTCCGGTTCATTTTTTTTAATGTTGGTGTACACTTTTGGACAGTGTTAACAAACCTCTTTCCTTTGAACTCAAGCATGTGTGGACATTCGGGGTACCAACGAGCGTGTTCCACATATGGATTATCACGTTCTATCCAACTCTCTATTACAATATGGCAGCTAAAACATTTAACGGCATCGTTTGATCCTATGTAAACGAAACCCGCTTTACACAGTCTTTCATATCGCTGCTTGTTCTGATGGGGCCAAATCATTTTGTTAGTCGTTTGGTTATAGAAGGATTTCTTTCGAACTGTCTCATCGGAATACGTCCTTTGAAAAGCCAATTTTTCATTATCGCCTGCAGCGTTAATGCCAATATCAGACAAGTCTTCGGGCATCGACCCTCCAGTAACAATTAGTTTCGCTATTTTATTTAGGTCTAGATCAGTGACCGGTTTCACAGGTACATTGCTAGAGTTCATCGCACGAATGAATTTACAAAATCCAAAGGCTATGTTGTGCTCAAGGAGAGGTCTGTCACCTTCCATCCATGTGTGGAGAATGCCTTGGCAAAAAGCGCAATGCACTTTGTCACTTTCACCCAAAAAATAAAAACCTGCCGCCGCCATGTCGTTACCGGTTAGGTTCGGGACATCCGCATGCGGCCAGTTGGCTAAAAATGTTTTCCTTCGATTTTTCTCATCGGCCATCAATGAGAGTCGCTCAGCTTTAGTTAGTTCCATAATACCGGGAATATATTCTTGAACAGGGAGCGCTTCTAACCTTTCTTGGTAGTCGCATGAGAGATAGATGTTGTGTGTATCAGGATAGGTACATGTGACATAAGCCCAGAAGTCAGTGTTTGCTACTAGCAATTGGTTCATCACAGATGGCGGAGGAGATAGCAAACTACGTAACTCATCTTCAGAGATTAAGTCGTTCATATTGAAAGAGTATCCTTGGTTCATATTTCCAGCAGCTGTTTAAATGTGCGAGCTAATAAATCTATACCGCTACCTACATGCGTAAGCGCGTGACTTACTGTCGCCTTTCAAATGTTAATAGCTGTAGCGGCTGGTACTTGTTCTGCTCTATGTTGGTGGGCCAGCCACTGAAGTAGCTGCTCGCAATGTTTGCTATGCAATTTTCTTACCTAACAATCCCTAAGTTAGGAATTCAAATTATTTGTGATATCCATTTGCTCTAGTTTGATAATTCTGCGCATAAACAGCGCATATATATCTCATGTATCTTTAAAACCTGTTTGTTACAGATTAAAGGACGATCATTTTTTTTATATTTCTATTAGATTATTTGTCAAGAGAAGGTAGCAGCATAGTTAGTAGCAGCTCTAGGTTGAATAAAATCTTCTGCAATTTGTAGCATCTGGTTGTGCTAATAGTGTGCATAAAAGTTTGCTATAAAAATTTGAAAAACTAAACATCTGGCAGTGCAAGCTTTTTATCCTTGTAGGATTTGTCGTTTAGATTTTTTATGTTGAGTTTTCTATATAAAAATAATTTGATATAGTTTACGAAGAAAAGTTTGTCGCACCTCAGCTCATGGAAGCTCTTAGATGCAGGTTAGTAGTAGCATTTGTAGTAGCTACTTGACTAGGACTATCAAAAGCAGTTGCATTTCTGAATGAAGATTCATATTCTTAGTGCGATTGAAAGAAGGAATTATGTCTTCATTTAGATAATTGAAAAGAATGCTCCATGTATGTGTGTTCTTTGGACAGTAGAAATAGCTACATTGGTGCAAGAAACAAAGATGATGTCAATGTAAGTGTCGAACCAGTTCACTGTTTTCAGCAGTTTCAATCAACAATATACATATATACTTGAACCAGATATATAAATGTTTTCTGAATTTAAGCATATATACAAATGACATTAAACTTGGATCATATATACAAATGACATTAAACTTGGAACATATATACAAATGATATTAAACTTGGAACATGTATACAAATGACATTAAACTTGGAACATATATACAAATGATATTAAACTTGGAACATAATTATATACAAATGATATTAAACTTGGAACATATATACAAATGATATTAAACTTGGAACATATATACGAATGATATTAAACTTGGAACATATATACATATTGTTTGCTCGTGTTGCAGAAGAAACATAAAATGAAACAATAAACAATGAACTATTTATTAATAAAAACGATGACAATTGCAATCATGCACTTTTTCTGACAATAATTAATGAATTGCTGAGGTTCCAAAAGACAAAATAAAAAACTGTTATTACCTTTATCTTTATTAAGTTCATTCATCAATATTAGTTCATAGGTCACCTAATTAAGTAGTGCACTCATCTATGCCTGTTTGCTAATTGTTTTACTCTGTTGCTAGTTCCTATATCAATCTTCTTGTTTATAAATACAGACATTATACAGCTGATCATGTGTGCCATTTGTAACCTATTATATATCCAAGTTCTTGTTTATAAATACAGACATTGTACAGCTGATCGTGTAGCCATTTGTAACCTATTATATATCCAAGTTCTTGTTTATAAATACAGACATTGTACAGCTGATCGTGTGTGCCATTTGTAACCTATTACTGTATATATCCAAATTCTTGTTTATAAATACAGACATTGTACAGCTGATCGTGTGTGCCATTTGTAACCTATATATCCAAGTTCTTGTTTATAAATACAGACATTGTACAGCTGATCGTGTGTGCCATTTGTAACCTATATATCCAAGTACTTGTTTATAAATACAGACATTGTACAGCTGATCGTTTGTGCCATTTGTAACCTATTATATATCCAAGTAGAAAGTTCTTCATGTTTTATGGATTTAATGAAATGTTCAATTGTGTTCACAGTGTTTGTATTGTTGGAGAATCAGATGAAAAAAGCACTGAAAAGATGAATCGTGGTATCTGTATTAAGAATTCCATGCTGAGCTTATGCGCAGTTAAGAATGTACAACTGAAGTAATCGCACAACTAGTATAACTGAAGTAGTAGTACAACAAGTATGATTGAAGTGGTAGTACAACTAGTATGACTGAAGTAGTAGTACAACTAGTATGACTGAAGTAGTAGTACAACTAGTATAACTGAAGTAGTGGTACAACTAGTATGACTGAAGTAGTAGTACAACTAGTATAACTCAAGTAGTAGTACAACTAGTATGACTGAAGTAGTAGTACAACTAGTATAACTGAAGTAGTAGTACAAGTAGTATGACTGAAGTAGTAGTACAACTAATATGACTGAAGTAGTAGTACAACTAGTATAACTGAAGTAGTAGTACAACTAGTATGACTCAAGTAGTAGTACAACTAGTATGACTGAAGTAGTAGTGCATCTAAAGTAGGTGCATTTTTCATAATCAGCTATGATTTTTACTGCTTCTCTCCTTGCCCATTTATTCATATCTAATAGCAACTATAATCCCAGCAAAGTCGTCAATATTTATCTGCTAAATGCAATAACATTAAAGCTTTATTAATTCGTACAATAGCATGGATATACATAAGTATAGGCATTTATATTTTGGCTGTTCAAATGCCAGCTGGTAAGACATGAGGATTGTAACTTTCAGTGCTAGAGTTGCTAGCAAATACCAACTCTGTCAGGCTTGCTAGCTGGAGATTAGCAAATGCTTTAAACATATCTAAAACTTTATCACAGTTTACTGCCTTAAACTTGCAGGACACTCTCTCATTGACAGAGAGGTTATTAGGTTGTCTTTTTAAAAAGCAATGCGCTTAGATATTTCCATCGAGGCATATTTAACATCAAAGCTCCTGTTGCCCTCATCGACCCAAAAGATCCTTTTACCGTACCAGTCACGTTTAGACCTCGAACTAGTTGAGTATATACCATTCAGATTAGCCTGGCCACATGGCAGGGTACGGGGAAACCACCACCCTGCAATCAAAATAAAACTAAAAGAATAACTTAATCTATGAGATTAGAGACAGCTTCAAGTGATAAAATTCTAATGTTTGGCAAAAGGATCAAAGAGGTAAGACAACTTTTAGTTACAACTTAGCGGTTATACTGATAGAGAAGTATCTTTGAGCATGTGCAGCCAAACTACTATTAGATTAAAAATCAATATTTATTATCTAGTATTGAATTAATTTTTAGATTTCAAACAGTTTTGTTACTATATATATAAACATAGTAAAACAGTGAAGCTCTATAAATTTGAGAGATGTATGCACAAACCTACTGTACTAAGTTAGGAAACTGGTTTACCTGACATCGATATGTCTGCACACCTGTTACTGTACCCCACTGTTTCAGGAGCTGAGAAACCCAATCCATTATGAGCGAGAATCGGATCTTTTTCATTTGGAAATCCAACCAGTCTGTGTGAACACATTGAACAGGGTTTATTCTTATATTAGATATAGTTGAGTTAAAGTTGAAAAGTACGAACGTTATGATTCTGGATAATACTGGATACACCAATTTTGTGTCAGATGCTGCTGGTGTGTCATTATAATCAATAAAGCTGGCACAAATAAGAGAGGTACAAATGCTAGTGACAGAAATTAAAGTTTGTGAACTGATAAACTAGTATACACAGCGATATCAAAGTACTTAAGTTATTAACCTACTTGCCAATGACAAGTCTGTAGTCATTCTCCTTTGATTCTACTTGAAAATGATTATAGAGAGTTATTTTCTCTCGGTTGTCCCAATCTATCAGTTCAATCTTCAGTTGGTATTCACCATTACTTGTAAGAGCATTGATCAAGGTGTTGCCTAGCCAAAAGTCACCATAGAGACTGCCAAACCTACAGTAGTATAAACATACTGTTACCGGGCAAGTACTACGCGCCGTTGACATACCTAATACATTGCTTCAAAAATCTTTTACGGATTTTATACTTTTATCTAGTCAATTAATTTATATTATTTTGTAGAAACAGATGAGTTTTACGGTGAATCCATGAGCATAATGAGATTTACGAAAGGTTTTAGATTGGTAATCAGCCGTATAATAATTTATGTTTAACCAAGCCTATCGCAGCGGTTTAATACATAATAAAGTGTATTCATGCTTAGTGTGCTGAACAGCAAACTGTGAAACCATAACTCAACTACTCCATTTAACCCACTCAACTTCTCTATTTAACCCACTCAACTACTCCATTTAACCCACTCAACTTCTCTATTTAACCCACTCAACTACTCCATTTAACCCACTCAACTACTCCATTTAACCCACTCAACTACTCTATTTAACCCACTCAACTTCTCTATTTAACCCACTCAACTACTCCATTTAACCCACTCAACTACTCTATTCAACCCACTCAACTTCTTTATTTAACCCACTCAACTTCTCTATTTAACCCACTCAACTTCTCTATTTAACCCACTCAACTTCTCTATTTAATCCACTCAATTACTCCATTTAACCCACTCAATTACTCCATTTAACCCACTCAACTTCTCCATTTAACCCACTCAACTACTCCATTTAACCCACTCAACTTTTCTATTTAACCCACTCAACTTCTCTATTTAACCCACTCAACTACTGTATTTAACCCACTCAACTTCTCTATTTAACCCAATCAACTACTCCATTTAACCCACTCAACTTCTCTATTTAACCCACTCAACTACTCCATTTAACCCACTCAACTTCTCTATTTAACCCACTCAACTACTCCATTTAACCCACTCAACTACTGTATTTAACCCACTCAACTTCTCTATTTAACCCACTCATCTACTCCATTTAACCCACTCAACTTCTCCATTTAACCCACTCAATCACTTCATTTAACCCACTCAACTACTCCATTTAACCCACTCAACTACTCCATTTAACCCACTCAACTACTCCATTTAACCCACTCAACTACTCCATTTAACCCACTTAACTTCTCCATTTAACCCACTCCAGTTAACTCAACAAACTATTCCATTTAACCACTCAATTACCTATTTAACCAATTTAACTACTCTAAAACATAGCTTCTCTTTCTCACCCAAACTCATAATCCTTCAAGGGCTTAGCAAAACTCGTTATCCCATCCTTTCGACGTTGCAAGACGATCCAGCCTCGACCTTCCGACATGCGGCAATAAACCTGCACCTTATTCTTTATCCTTGGAGGCCAAATTTCATAAACTCCACTCACAATATGTCCTTTAGCAGCAAGTTCATCACAATCTATGAATTATAATAGTAAGACATTCATCGTGTGTCATAGTCGTACAGAGTCAAATACCTCTGTTATATCGTTATCTTGCCGGGTAGGAATATGTCTCTTAACAAAATAGCTGCTAAAAGGTAACACTCACACAATTAGGTGCCTTGCAGACAAATCTGTTAGCTGTTGACAGGTTAAAGTCAGAAATGTGTTTAGTGGAGTTTTCGAATCAAGTTTTGAACTGTGTTCAACTATTCATAACTAAAGATTATTTATTTACACTTTTGTATAGATGCAGGTCAGTTCAGGCACTATGAAACTAGGTCAGTTCAGGCACTATGAAACTAGGTCAGTTCAGGCACTATGAAACTAGGTCAGTTCAGGCACTATGAAACTTGTAACTGGTAAGACATGTAGTCCGGTGCCGAAGGTGACTATACCGTCAACCCTCATACAAATGGGAAGAGTGAACTGGACACCTTTACAGAACCAAAAACAATGTCTGTAAAATCCCTGCGCTATATTAGTGATTCACCTTTACAGCATCTAGAGGGAAGATAAACAAACTTATTTATCGGCCAGCCACTGAGACAGGATGGAAATGTTAACATTTCTTGACCTGTTCTTGACCGCTGGATACCATTCCTCTCCTTTCAAGAGAGGGAATCTGGTCTAGTGAAGGCCTGAAATTAATTAAATATTGGCATGCAGCCCTATGGAATAAACGGCAAATACAAAAGAGAAGTGTTTTATTATTTTATTTTTGTGCCATGATTATTTTTATTCTTTGCAGTTCAAAGATCTATCAAACAGTCGTTAGACTTTGCGGAAAAACTTAAGAAAAAACTTTGTAAGGGGCATACAGAACTTCCATGTCTTACCTTTTGGGGGAAACTGTCTAAAAGAGTAGGATATTGGTCTAACAGATTTTCTGGTAGCGTCGAGTATCTGCAATGTAAATGATAGTTCAACTGTGTTGAAGTCGCATCCCCCTAGCATTGTAGACAGAAATGTTTATAAGTCTACCGACATTTGAAGGTCAGATGTTGGTTGTGTGTAGTACATACAGTTGCTACTAACCTTTGATGATATCTTGTCATACATGTAGTTAGCAAGCTCGTGAGATACATATGCTTTGAGGTCTTTATAGTTATTGGCTAACTTTGATAGCTCTTCTTTCATATATGTCACATCATCATCAGCATTAATGATGCTTGCTCTATGGAATTCGTGATAACTTTACATTGCATACACTCAATAATTTATGGATTCAATGGCTCTATGGATTCAATAGAACTATACATTACACATGCATTATAAGTTAAGAATGTTTGCTTGTTCATGGATTCAGTAGAGCTGTACAATACATACACATTACATATTAATAGTGCTTGCTTTATGGATTCAGTAAAGCTGTACATCAAATGCATATTATAAGTTTCGATCATCACTCTATGAAATTTATTATCATTTCGTCATAATTTGGTAACTTCTGCAATGTTTATCATTCGAAAGGGTTAACAGTTTGCGAGTAATGAACTACATCCTATATTTAATGTTTCAAAAAAATCAGCAAACTTGTTCAAACATCTGCCTTAGCTCTTCAAAATAATATACTCATGGAATTGAAAATATCTCTAAGACTTATATCTTTGGTATGTTCATTTGAAAGCAGTTTATACACGTATCATGCTACATGAAATTAACCATACAAGCTTTTTGCAAGGTTTTAGTTTTGAATGTATCACCAAGTCCTGTAAAGACAAATAAAATAGAGAATATTAGCTGTCTTACCCATTAGCACTGATAAGAGAGTACAACTCTTCGATGTCTCTTTTTGTATTTAACGCAGCCATGTCATAGCCCTTGTGCTGCGAAAGAACTGAGCTGAGGTTAGTTTCCAATGATTTTAATTGTGCTTGTAAGATTTGTTGCACTTCTTGATCAGAACTTATCCTCTCCTGCAACATTTTAGTTTTATTGGCTAAACAAGAATGTAAGGTGAAGCCAAATCAAAATTCGTACACTTTAACACACTAACCGATGTAAAAATATACCATGAAACCTTTATATGAATGCTGTGGTGCGCTATTTTTCAACCTTTCCCTTAGAGCGGCGCTTTATTAGAAGTGGTGTTCAAATAAAGGATGCCGTTCAATTACAGGTTTTACGATAAGTAAACTTCAATAGTGTTACCTTGCAAACAGCAAAGTATTACGACTTTGAAATGAAAGTCTAGTGAAGTACTTTTATCTGTGGTTGAAAGTATGAGCAAGTGCATTGTGTGTTTCGTTAAAATAGAGTACATATGGTACAATACTACCACTTGTGGTTCCAGTCAAATAGCTGCAAGGTCCTATGCTAAAGGTAAAAAATCAGGTACAAAGTATTTTACATTAAGTGTATTATAAGATTCATACAAAGGCAATCAAATAAGTAAAAATAGTTTTACTATAGGTCAAGTTGTAGTTGAGTTAGATACTTTATTCTTTTATTATTATTTTATTTTTCAACGCAATTCTCAGACAAGTCACCACATTTCTGCCATTCTTATATTTGTTTTAAAAATTAAACTAAAATAAGGAAAGATTTGTATAAACATAGAATTTAACTAAAGTTGAAAATGAGAGTGACAACATGGATAAGCTGGTCGGAAATGTGACACTTTTGTCATTCGCATTGTTGCTTTTATCATTGCAGCGTATTATGAAGCTAAGTGGCTATTGGCAATGACTTTATGCTACGCCATTTATGTGTCCATTACAGATCTAACTCTTACATCTGATTTATACATCTAACTTAGACATGTGACTTATGTACCTTACTTAGACATATAACTTATACACCTTACATAGACATCTTACCTATACACCTCACTTAGACATCTAACTTATACACCTCACTTAGACATCTAACTTATACATCTTACTTAGACATCTAACTTATACACCTTACTTAGACATCTAACTTATACATCTTACATAGACATCTAACTTATACACCTTACTTAGACATATAACTTATACACCTCACTTAGACATCTAACTTATACACCTTACTTAGACATCTAACTTATACACCTTACTTAGACATATAACTTATACACCTTACATAGACATCTTACCTATACACCTCACTTAGACATCTAACTTATACATCTTACTTAGACATCTAACTTAAATACCTTACTTAGACATCTAACTTATACGTCTTACTTAGACATCTAACTTATACATCTTACTTAGATATCTAACTTATACACCTTACTTAGACATCTAACTTATACATCTTACTTAGACATCTAACTTATACACCTCACTTAGACATCTAACTTATACACCTTACATAGACATCTAACTTATACACCTTACTTAGACATCTAACTTATACACCTTACTTAGACATCTAACTTATACATCTTACTTAGACATCTAACTTATACGTCTTACTTAGACATCTAACTTATACATCTTACTTAGACATCTAACTTATACACCTTACTTAGACATCTAACTTATACACCTTACATAGACAACTAACTTATACACCTTACTTAGACATCTAACTTATACACCTTACTTAGACATCTAACTTATACATCTTACTTAGACATCTAACTTATACATCTTACTTAGACATCCAACTTATACACCTTACTTAGACATCTAACTTATACACCTTACTTAGACATCTAACTTATACACCTTACTTAGACATCTAACTTATACATCTTACTTAGACATCTAACTTATACATCTTACTTAGACATCTAACTTATACATCTTACTTAGACATCTAACTTATACATCTTACTTAGACATCTAACTTATACATCTTACTTAGACATCTAACTTATACACCTTACTTAGACATCTAACTTATACATCTTACTTAGACATCTAACTTATACATCTTACTTAGACATTTAACTTATACACCTTACTTAGACATCTAACTTATACACCTTACTTAGACATCTAACTTATACATCTTACTTAGACATCTAACTTATACATCTTACTTAGACATCTAACTTATACATTTTACTTAGACATCTAACTTATACACCTTACTTAGACATCTAACTTATACATCTTACTTAGACATCTAACTTATACATCTTACTTAGACATCTAACTTATACATCTTACTTAGACATCTAACTTATACATCTTACTTAGACATCTAACTTATACACCTTACTTAGACATCTAACTTATACATCTTACTTAGACATCTAACTTATACATCTTACTTAGACATCTAACTTATACACCTTACTTAGACATCTAACTTATACATCTTACTTAGACATTTAACTTATACATCTTACTTAGACATCTAACTTATACATCTTACTTAGACATTTAACTTATACATCTTACTTAGACATCTAACTTATACATCTTACTTAGACATTTAACTTATACATCTTACTTAGACATCTAACTTATACACCTTACTTAGACATGTAACTTATACATCTTACTTAGACATTTAACTTATACATCTTACTTAGACATCTAACTTATACACCTTACTTAGACATCTAACTTATACGTCTTACTTAGACATCTAACTTATACACCTCACTTAGACATCTAACTTATATACCTTACTTAGACATCTAACTTATACATCTTACTTAGACATCTAACTTATACATCTTACTTAGACATCTAACTTATACATCTTACTTAGACATTTAACTTATACATCTTACTTAGACATCTAACTTATACATCTTACTTAGACATTTAACTTATACATCTTACTTAGACATCTAACTTATACACCTTACTTAGACATCTAACTTATACATCTTATTTAGACATTTAACTTATACATCTTACTTAGACATCTAACTTATACGTCTTACTTAGACATCTAACTTATATACCTTACTTAGACATCTAACTTATACATCTTACTTAGACATCTAACTTATACACCTCACTTAGACATCTAACTTATATACCTTACTTAGACATCTAACTTATACATCTTACTTAGACATCTAACTTATACACCTTACTTATACATCTAACTTATACACCTTACTTAGACATCTAACTTATACACCTTACATAGACATCTAACTTATACACCTTACTTAGACATCTAACTTATACACCTTACTTAGACATCTAACTTATACATCTTACTTAGACATCTAACTTATACGTCTTACTTAGACATTTAACTTATACACCTTACTTAGACATCTAACTTATACACCTTACTTAGACATCTAACTTATACACCTTACTTAGACATCTAACTTATACATCTTACTTAGACATCTAACTTATACACCTTACATAGACATCTAACTTATACACCTTACTTAGACATCTAACTTATACACCTTACTTAGACATCTAACTTATACGTCTTACTTAGACATCTAACTTATACATCTTACTTAGACATCTAACTTATACGTCTTACTTAGACATTTAACTTATACACCTTACTTAGACATTTAACTTATACACCTTACTTAGACATCTAACTTATACACCTTACTTAGACATCTAACTTATACACCTTACTTAGACATTTAACTTATACACCTTACTTAGACATCTAACTTATACATCTTACATAGACATCTAACTTATACGTCTTACTTAGACATTTAACTTATACACCTTACTTAGACATCTAACTTATACACCTTACTTAGACATCTAACTTATACACCTTACTTAGACATCTAACTTATACACCTTACTTAGACATCTAACTTATACACCTTACATAGACATCTAACTTATACACCTTACTTAGACATCTAACTTATACACCTTACTTAGACATCTAACTTATACGTCTTACTTAGACATCTAACTTATACATCTTACTTAGACATCTAACTTATACACCTTACTTAGACATCTAACTTATACATCTTACTTAGACATCTAACTTATACGTCTTACTTAGACATTTAACTTATACACCTTACTTAGACATCTAACTTATACACCTTACTTAGACATCCAACTTATACATCTTACTTAGACATTTAACTTATACACCTTACTTAGACATCTAACTTATACATCTTACATAGACATCTAACTTATACGTCTTACTTAGACATTTAACTTATACACCTTACTTAGACATCTAACTTATACACCTTACTTAGACATCTAACTTATACACCTTACTTAGACATCTAACTTATACACCTTACTTAGACATCTAACTTATACACCTTACATAGACATCTAACTTATACACCTTACTTAGACATCTAACTTATACACCTTACTTAGACATCTAACTTATACGTCTTACTTAGACATCTAACTTATACATCTTACTTAGACATCTAACTTATACACCTTACTTAGACATCTAACTTATACACCTTACATAGACATCTAACTTATACACCTTACTTAGACATCTAACTTATACACCTTACTTAGACATCTAACTTATACACTTTACTTAGACATCCAACTTATACATCTTACTTAGACATTTAACTTATACATCTTACTTAGACATCTAACTTATACACCTTACTTAGACATCTAACTTATACATCTTACTTAGACATCTAACTTATACGTCTTACTTAGACATCTAACTTATACACCTTACATAGACATCTAACTTATACACCTTACTTAGACATCTAACTTATACACCTTACTTAGACATCTAACTTATACGTCTTACTTAGACATCTAACTTATACATCTTACTTAGACATCTAACTTATACACCTTACTTAGACATCTAACTTATACATCTTACTTAGACATCTAACTTATACGTCTTACTTAGACATTTAACTTATACACCTTACTTAGACATCTAACTTATACACCTTACTTAGACATCCAACTTATACATCTTACTTAGACATTTAACTTATACATCTTACTTAGACATCTAACTTATACACCTTACTTAGACATCTAACTTATACACCTTACTTAGACATCTAACTTATACACCTTACTTAGACATCTAACTTATACACCTTACATAGACATCTAACTTATACACCTTACTTAGACATCTAACTTATACACCTTACTTAGACATCTAACTTATACGTCTTACTTAGACATCTAACTTATACATCTTACTTAGACATCTAACTTATACACCTTACTTAGACATCCAACTTATACATCTTACTTAGACATTTAACTTATACATCTTACTTAGACATCTAACTTATACACCTTACTTAGACATCT
The DNA here is from genome assembly GCF_963576615.1 of Watersipora subatra. Lineage (NCBI taxonomy): Eukaryota > Metazoa > Bryozoa > Gymnolaemata > Cheilostomatida > Watersiporidae > Watersipora > Watersipora subatra. The sequence goes on from NC_088717.1 coordinate 6,063,258, forward strand.
AACTTATACATCTTACTTAGACATCTAACTTATACGTCTTACTTAGACATTTAACTTATACACCTTACTTAGACATCTAACTTATACACCTTACTTAGACATCTAACTTATACACCTTACTTAGACATCTAACTTATACATCTTACTTAGACATCTAACTTATACACCTTACTTAGACATCTAACTTATACATCTTACTTAGACATCCAACTTATACACCTTACTTAGACATCTAACTTATACATCTTACTTAGACATCTAACTTATATACCTTACTTAGACATCTAACTTATACGTCTTACTTAGACATTTAACTTATACACCTTACTTAGACATCCAACTTATACATCTTACTTAGACATCTAACTTATACACCTAACTTAGACATCTAACTTATACACCTTACTTAGACATCTAACTTATATACCTTACTTAGACATATAACTTATACACCTTTCTTAGGCATCTAACTTATACACCTTACTTAAACATCTAACTTATACACCTTACTTAGACATCTAACTTATACACCTTACTTAGACATCTAACTTATACACCTTACTTAGACATATAACTTATACACCTTACATAGACATCTTACCTATACACCTCACTTAGACATCTAACTTATACATCTTACTTAGACATCTAACTTATATACCTTACTTAGACATCTAACTTATACACCTTACTTAGACATATAACTTATACACCTTACATAGACATCTTACCTATACACCTCGCTTAGACATCTAAATTATGCACCTTACTTAGACATCTAACTTATACATCTTACTTAGACATCTAACTTATACGTCTTACTTAGACATCTAACTTATACATCTTACTTAGACATCTAACTTATACATCTTACTTAGACATCTAACTTATACATCTTACTTAGACATCTAACTTATACGTCTTACTTAGACATTTAACTTATACACCTTACTTAGACATCTAACTTATACACCTTACTTAGACATCTAACTTATACACCTTACTTAGACATCTAACTTATACATCTTACTTAGACATCTAACTTATACACCTTACATAGACATCTAACTTATACACCTTACTTAGACATCTAACTTATACACCTTACTTAGACATCTAACTTATACGTCTTACTTAGACATCTAACTTATACATCTTACTTAGACATCTAACTTATACGTCTTACTTAGACATTTAACTTATACACCTTACTTAGACATTTAACTTATACACCTTACTTAGACATCTAACTTATACACCTTACTTAGACATCTAACTTATACACCTTACTTAGACATTTAACTTATACAACTTACTTAGACATCTAACTTATACATCTTACATAGACATCTAACTTATACGTCTTACTTAGACATTTAACTTATACACCTTACTTAGACATCTAACTTATACGTCTTACTTAGACATCTAACTTATACATCTTACTTAGACATCTAACTTATACACCTTACTTAGACATCTAACTTATACACCTTACTTAGACATCTAACTTATACATCTTACTTAGACATCTAACTTATACGTCTTACTTAGACATTTAACTTATACACCTTACTTAGACATCTAACTTATACACCTTACTTAGACATCCAACTTATACATCTTACTTAAACATTTAACTTATACATCTTACTTAGACATCTAACTTATACACCTTACTTAGACATCTAAATTATACACTTTACTTAGACATCTAACTTATACACCTTACTTAGACATCTAACTTATACACCTTACTTAGACATCTAACTTATACATCTTACTTAGACATCTAACTTATACACCTCACTTAGACATCTAACTTATACATCTTACTTAGACATCCAACTTATACACCTTACTTAGACATCTAACTTATACATCTTACTTAGACATCTAACTTATATACCTTACTTAGACATCTAACTTATACGTCTTACTTAGACATTTAACTTATACACCTTACTTAGACATCCAACTTATACATCTTACTTAGACATCTAACTTATACACCTAACTTAGACATCTAACTTATACACCTTACTTAGACATCTAACTTATATACCTTACTTAGACATATAACTTATACACCTTACTTAGACATCTAACTTATACACCTTACTTAAACATCTAACTTATACACCTTACTTAGACATCTAACTTATACACCTTACTTAGACATCTAACTTATACACCTTACTTAGACATATAACTTATACACCTTACATAGACATCTTACCTATACACCTCACTTAGACATCTAACTTATACATCTTACTTAGACATCTAACTTATATACCTTACTTAGACATCTAACTTATACACCTTACTTAGACATATAACTTATACACCTTACATAGACATCTTACCTATACACCTCACTTAGACATCTAAATTATGCACCTTACTTAGACATCTAACTTATACATCTTACTTAGACATCTAACTTATACGTCTTACTTAGACATCTAACTTATACATCTTACTTAGACATCTAACTTATACATCTTACTTAGACATCTAACTTATACGTCTTACTTAGACATCTAACTTATACATCTTACTTAGACATCTAACTTATACGTCTTACTTAGACATCTAACTTATACATCTTACTTAGACATCTAACTTATACATCTTACTTAGACATCTAACTTATACGTCTTACTTAGACATCTAACTTATACATCTTACTTAGACATCTAACTTATACATCTTACTTAGACATCTAACTTATATACCTTGCTTAGACATCTAACTTATACACCTTACTTAGACATCTAACTTATGCACCTTACTTAGACATCTAACTTATACACCTTACTTAGACATCTAACTTATACACCTTACTTAGACATTTAACTTATACATCTTACTTAGACATCTAACTTATACATCTTACTTAGACATCTAACTTATACGTCTTACTTAGACATCTAACTTATACACCTTACTTAGACATCTAACTTATACACCTCACTTAGACATCTAACTTATACATCTTACTTAGACATATAACTTATACACCTTGCATAGACATCTTACCTATACACCTCACTTAGACATCTAACTTATACATCTTACTTAGACATCTAACTTATATACCTTACTTAGACATCTAACTTATACATCTTACTTAGACATCTAACATATGCACCTTACTTAGACATATAACTTATACACCTTACATAGACATCTTACCTATACACCTCACTTAGACATCTAACTTATACATCTTACTTAGACATCTAACTTATACATCTTACTTAGACATCTAACATATGCACCTTACTTAGACATCTAACTTATACATCTTACTTAGACATCTAACTTATACGTCTTACTTAGACATCTAACTTATACATCTTACTTAGACATCTAACTTATACATCTTACTTAGACATCTAACTTATACGTCTTACTTAGACATTTAACTTATACATTTTACTTAGACATCTAACTTATACATCTTACTTAGACATCTAACTTATATACCTTACTTAGACATCTAACTTATACACCTTACTTAGACATCTAACTTATGCACCTTACTTAGACATCTAACTTATACACCTTACTTAGACATCTAACTTATACACCTTACTTAGACATCTAACTTATACATCTTACTTAGACATCTAACTTATACGTCTTACTTAGACATCTAACTTATACACCTTACTTAGACATCTAACTTATACATCTTACTTAGACATCTAACTTATACGTCTTACTTAGACATCTAACTTATACACCTTACTTAGACATCTAACTTATACATCTTACTTAGACATCTAACTTATACGTCTTACTTAGACATCTAACTTATACACCTTACTTAGACATCTAACTTATACATCTTACTTAGACATCTAACTTATACATCTTACTTAGACATCTAACTTATACGTCTTACTTAGACATTTAACTTATACATCTTACTTAAACATCTAACTTATACATCTTACTTAGACATTTAACTTATAAGCCTACACCTTACGTAGACTTTTGCAAAGACTTCTAATCAAAATAGCTAGTTCTGCAGTAGTCAGCGACTCAGCTTACTTTGTAGTCATCATCATTGACATCTACTTTATTTTATAGCTGAGTTTCGTGAGATTCTTGGTAAAATCTTATCATTTACTATTAAAATACTATTATTTACTCACAAATTAAATTTTAGACATGATGACGCTCACACTCACATATAACAGTGCACAAGATTTGTGGGTAATAACTAATAAACATAAGAACTTGACGCAAAGTTAGTAGATTTTAGGGTTATTTAAGATTCATGGCATCTTTAAGGAACATATTATTGAGTTTATAGCTAGTAAATTGTTAAAATATCGTTTTATCGCCGCCTTTGCTTTAATTATTATTGATGTCTGCCACAAAACATGTTGCCTTTTTTTCTTTTTTTTTTGTTTCATTATTGTTGTATGGCATAATTTAAAAAACATTCTTATTTGAAATAAAATTATTGCTAAATAAGTTGTACATATATAAAACATATTGTTATATAATATACGAGTATAATACAATGTAACATGGTGCAATATCAAAAGTAAGACAGCAAGAAAAAAATTCCTAGCTGCAAAATAATAATTGCATAATCCATCTGTCAATGTATTTACCGTAAAACCTCTATATAAAGCCCCTGACACTCTAGTTTTCAACCCTTTCCCTATAGTAGTGTTTAGTTAGAGGTAGCGTCAAATAAATGGTGGCGCTGTATCAGACTGAGTTAAAGAAGGAATTTCTTTGATTATAAAATATTAGCGTGGCGCTGTCATTAATTGTTTTGACGGGGTCGCGTTCAAAGTTTTTAAAAAAACCAAGAAGGCTTGGAAGTTAAAAACGGGCATTATGTTTTTAATTTTTTAAAACGGTTTTAACATTTTAAAGTTAAAATTGTTATTGATGTAACAGAGTCATTATTGGTACTATTTTGCATGAACGCTTTTCAACCGACCACTTTCTATTATGGGTTCGTAAAGATCAAAGACTGTCAAAGTGGCGGGCAAATAGAGGCGGCGTTGAATTAAAGGACGGCGTTGTATTTTTCAACCTTTCTTTTATAGTGGTGTTCTATTAGAGGTGGGGTTCAAATAAATTTGACGCTCAATTAGAGGTTTTATGGTAATTGATTAGGTTCTGTGTACGTTGGTCACTGACAACTCTAAGGTTTACAAAGAAACAGCCAGTTGCATAGCAATCATGTACATACATTTTGCTTAGTGAGGTATTTTTTCATTTCAGTAATATTGTATGGAGATTGGACAACTCCAGAAGTGTTGGTCGTCTCCAATTTCAAAAGCAAAAGCTTTGAGCTCTCATTAGACTTGTTCATCTGCAAATAGCATTCATCAGAGATATAGAGAGAAACAGAAAAAGTGAGAGTGAGAGAGACTGAGAGGGAGAGGGAAAGGGATAAAAAAAGGAGAGAGAGCGGAGGGAGAGAGCAGTAAGCAGTAGAGAGCGGTAGAGAGCGGTAGAGAGCGGTAGAGAGCGGTAGAGAGCGGGGGAGAGCGAGAGAGGGATGAGAAAGAGAGAAAGAAAGAGAGAGAGAAAGAGAGAGAGAGTGAAAGAGAGAGAGAGAGAGAGAGAGAGAGAGAGAGAGAGAGAGAGAGAGAGAGTGAGAGAGAGAGTGAGAGAGAGTGAGAGAGAGTGAGAGAGAGTGAGAGAGAGTGAGAGAGAGAGTGAGAGAGAGTGAGAGAGAGAGAGTGAGAGAGAGTGAGAGAGAGAGTGAGAGAGAGTGAGAGAGAGTGAGAGAGAGTGAGAGAGAGTGAGAGAGAGTGAGAGAGTGAGAGAGAGAATGAGAGAGAGAGAGTGAGAGAGAGTGAGAGAGAGTAAGAGAGAGTGAGAGTGAGAGAGAGTAAGAGAGAGTGAGAGTGAGAGAGAGTAAGAGAGAGTAAGAGAGAGAGTGAGAGTGAGAAATAGTAAGAGAGAGTGAGAGTGAGAGAGAGTAAGAGAGAGTGAGTGAGAGAGAGCGAAAGAGAGCGAAAGAGAGCGAAAGAGAGCGGGATAGAGCGGAAGAGAGCGGGAGGGAAAGTGAGGGAGAGAGAGGTAGAGACTAGAGAGTAATGCAGTTTATTAAGCTGAAAGTGGCTTGTAAGCGCCAGGCTCAGGAATAACCAGCACACCCAGAATATATGTTTGTGAAAATTCATTATTGCAATCTACCTGCAGCAGAACTACTTAGCAAGCTGTTGTGATAACCTAGTGATAAGAAATAAACAAGTTACTCAATTATTCAATCACTTGCTGAAGAGTTTTTCAATTATACCTGCCCTAACAGGTTATAGAAGTGGACACAGATGGCATTCACTATATTATAACAATAATATATTAATGAATTATTATGGTAAAGTTGTAATATGAATTGCTATTTGAAATGACAAGTTCTTTCGCATGGAATGAGTTGATGCACAGTTCATTCTACAGTTGATGCAACTTAACATAAACTTCTTTTACGGAAAATCCACTAAACATTGAGAATTTATGTAAATTTTTTGCATCGTATTACATAATAAATTCCATATAATGTATAGCTTCAAATCGGTGCAAGTTCTCCAATTCAACTTGAATAATGAGAGTTCCCATAATTAGCCTTAGAAATACCATTCTCTATAGGAGTTTGGACAATGAGACTCTGCACCACCATTGTATGTTATCCTATCTTTAGCATTTTATGGATGAACCAATAAGAGGGGTAACAAACCTCCCTTTTATGGATGAACCAATAAGATGGGTAATAAACCTCCCTTTTATGGATGAACCAATAAGATGGGTAATAAACCTCCCTTTTATGGATGAACCAATAAGATGGGTAATAAACCTCCCTTTTATGGATGAACCAATAAGAGGGGTAACAAACCTCCCTCACTCGTAACTCCGTAAAATTTAGTAATTAAACCTTTACCTGGATCTCCAAAATAACAGCAGCCTTCGTCTTTGGTAAAACAGTGCAAGGACAATTTTTACGGGACGAATTTGGTGGGTTTTTCTTGTTTGCTTTCCCAAGGTTTCCTTTTGTTTCTTTTGAGCCCTTGCCTTTTTTTTCTTCCTTTCCAGTTTTGCTCTTTGCTGGAATACTGGACTTTGGATAATCTCCTCGCAATGGTTTTCGCTCATTGGTGATGTCCATAAGTTGGTTGCCTCTCATAGAACCCATGTTACTAGCTGCAATCAGTTGAGCTCAACTTTACAAGTTCGCATTAACCGAATTGAAATTTATTTCAAATTCTTTTTATTAGCATAACATTTGCTGGCAAGAATGGCAGCAACTAGTTATAAGCCCGACATCGCCCAGGACCTTTTTCATTTTAAATAAGGTAGCCCACCAATGGGTGCTTAGGAGGATAGTTCTCACGAACCAGATGAAGCTTTGAAACAAAAATATTTTTAGCAGCTTGGTAGTAGGCATGGAGCATGTGGGTTTACGTTGAGCTGAAATTGGCCCAAGAATGTAGAAATGCATAGCGTTTACCCAGACTAACAGGTAGGCACGTGTGTATGCGCCAGCACGCACACACGATGACAAAAATTAAGATTTATGGGTATACATAGATATAGACTAAATATCCTAATTACTGTACATATTACATAAATATTATATAGTTGTATAAACATTTTGATTGCTTAAAAATTGATTCAATCCATTATCATAAATTCAGTTTCTTAACCACCTGCTAAATACTCCTATGCAGCTAAAACTATTTGAAAAGATATACAAGGTTTCATACCTGGAGGTGCTCTTGATGTAATTGGTGTGCTCAGAGCTGGCGCTGAGGACGTAGATAGAATTAGTTTGGGTTTGCTGTAGTTGGGTACAGCGGGGCAGACAGCATACCACCCGACCGTGTAGAAGAACAAACAAAATAGCAAATTTGTGGCACTAACCTGAAAGAAAATTTATTTGCAAGCTGGAAACAATGGTATATCACAGAATGTGATAGACTATTACTAAAGATGAAACATGCTACAAGTGATGGCTATTCTTGCCTTTGAAGCTGGTGATACACCAATAGTTATATTCATGTAAATGCCAGATAATTTATATTTTTGTATCATCTCTGAAATATCATGAAAAAAATTGTTTTGTTGATATAGCCTGAAAATCTATATACATAAATCTAACTGTTTGTTGGTCTGTTGTATGTCCAGCTATAGCTAAAGTAAACTATAAAGCTAAACTACTTCACACTGATATTTAATTTGGAAACATCAGTTTTGCCATCCAGCGCGCTATCCACTACACCACGCAGCCACTTTGCCATACTAGGAATCATTGTAGGCATACTAATTACACCTGCCAATCTTTAATGGTGCATGAAACTGCCAGTGTACTAGAACAACATTACATGCCTTGGCTTCCCCAAAATGCTATAAAAATTTGTAAACTAGCGGTGCTACTCGGCGTTTCCTGGGTAATAAAAAAGTCTTTGGACAGAAAATTTATTTGTATTTAACATATAACAACATTTGCCAATCTCACTTTCAAACTACATATCATGAGAAAAGTTTTTTGTGTAGTTGAAATAATTTAAGGGAAAGTAAAAACAGCTGTAAAGGTTTTTAAACTCTGTAAAACAACTGTGACTTTAAAATTTCATATCATGAGGAAAGTGTTTCGTGCAGGTCAAATAAATTCAGAAAATAATAAAACGACTATAAAAAGGTTTAGATGTAAATGTGAAATAATTAGCAAGTAATAGCTAAATTAAGGTGATTTTGCTACAATTACAATAAAATATGATTTGGTAATGACACAAAAATACGAACTGAGAAAACAAAATAGAAATCTTGAATATGTTGAATTATCAATAAAGATTTGTTGCATAGAAGTGTGTGTATAAAAAAGATTACTGTTCCAGCAGAAGCTATCCATCAAAACCTTGAATATTATGATACTAGTACCACTCGATACTGATACAATTGTGAAAATGCGACATCGGACCGTCTTTGTTTGATTGAATGGAGAGATAATGTCGAGGCTATTCCTACTCGAGATAATATAATTGTCCGCATGAGAAGAATTAGCCTTGACCCCCAGATATAGTTATTGAGCCTTACAAAAAATATTTCTTAACAGGGGCGTTGTAACGCCTGGCTGCATCGGTAAAATAATCAGCGTGCGCTATTGCCGGAGTGACAGAGGGACATAATTTGAGAAATATATATATAGACTAGCTGTGCTACCCGGCATTGCCCGGGTAGTAAAAAAGTCTTTGGACAGAAAACTGATTTGTATTTAACATATAACAACATTTGCCATTCTAACTTTCAAAGTATGAGAGAAGTGTTTTGTGTAGTTGAAATAAATTAAGAAAAAAATAAAAACAACTGTAAAGGTTTTAAAACTTTGTCAAGCAACTGTAACTTTTAAGCTGTTAGTCAGGCATATTGCCAATAGAAAATTCTAGTAAGCTGCCTAATAAGATAGGCTTCTAATGGCGGTAAGCCATGACTTTGCGTCTGCATTGTTGTCCAGCTTCAACTATTCTAATAATTGCTATAGCCGAACAATCAAACCTAGAATACACATTCACATACTTTGAGAAATTATATAAATATAGCATAGGTCTAATTAAACTATAGCACACACAGAAATAAACAAAGACCTTCATTTAAAAGTTAGAGCGGTAAATGTTGTATATATTGATTAAAATAAATTTCTGTGAAAATACTTTTTTATTATCTGCGCAGACATTCAGTTATAATATTCAAATAAAACCAGAGTTAATAACTACAGTTGTACCAAAAAGCATTAGACAATGGCTCTATTATGTTATATTTTATTGTGCCATATCGTATCAAATTGTATGATACAGTATATTATATACATCAAATTTAATACAACAAAATATATTATACTATATCACAACATATACTATATTATAATAAAGTGTACTATATTATAATAGTAGATATTATACCAAATTATATTATGTATAATACATCTATTATATTCATTTAGATCTTTTCTATCTCAGTATTGTCTTACACCCTCTAGAGTCATAAAAGCAAACAGACAAAAATAGAACTTTACGTATTTTACGCGCAGCATACAATTCAACGCAAATGACGACAAGTATATACAACTTACCATGTTAACTTTCTGACAAAAACTGGTGGGTGAGCATACTGATGCATGCTATATAGGAAGGAAACTTATGGGAGCAGTACTAGAATGGGTAGCTGCAGGCTCTTCCAGATAAATTAGCCAATTATTTTCATGAGATATGCACAATTTCAGGGAACAGTCAGTAGTGATTAGAGTGAAAAGATGAACAATGCATAACAACAATAGAGGTGTCACCCCCACAGATTATGCATGTAAAAAGTCTATGCTTATCACAACAAAAATAAGATAAACCAGATTTGAAACAAATAATAACAATAATGGTATTTTTATAGCATTGTTAATTTAAAAATTTGTTTTGGGATAACCAAAGAGTAAGCAGCTGTTTTTTAATTTAGTAAGAAGCTGCCAGATATGTTGAATAAGTTTTTATAAAAATTTTAAAAATTGATAACAACAATACATGTAAAGTATTTAATTATTGGATTTGATTATTTAAAAATGTTAGCTAACCAAGAATATTTATTAGCAAAATGAATTTGTAAAGTAACATTTGAAGTTACTCAAAAAATTGAACACTAAAAACTTTCACATAACTAGAAGTTTGATGCTGACACCATTTATGATTTCAAGAAGGAAGGTTTGAAACTGGTGATGTGAGAACTGAGGGAGAACTAACGGATGCTGTGGTAACCATGATTAGTTCTTGAATGATTTTCAAGATCTCCTCAAGTTGCCTTGGCACTCTGAGAGGGCTCTTGACGGCTATAACCAGGCTATTTACAACATTAGATAGCCTAATTACTCTCTCTCCCTTTTAGTCAAGTTACAGCGCCATCTTACAATTCTTGTTTCCTGTTCACACCGCAAAATATTACTACGAGATTAGCATCAGTGCATGCTTGTTGTGAGAAATGGGACAACTTTGTGAGCAATTTTGTTGTTTCAAAACTTCTGTGACAAAGTATAAATATCTAATCTTTATAAGATCAGTGTCCGTCTGTCTGTCGGTCTGAAGCTATGGTTAGAGATTGAGAAAAAAAATTCATAGTAACAAGATTCAAACTCCCGACTTATGTGTTGATCGACCAAAACTCTACCACCAGCAACAATTCACCATATTGCTGCAACAACAGCAGCAATATATGCCTTGTAGCATTTTAGAATAACTGTAGATATACTTATTCTCTGTGATTTATCGCCACTCCTGCTGATCTCTCCTGGTACACTGCTGATCTCTCCAGGGAACAGGTACAAAGTGTTAACATTAAATGATGCATGAAACTAGTGTTAGTTGTGAGTAATCATTCTGTGTTAAAATTAAAAGCTCTTCCGCTACCAGTTGATCAACAACGAATAGTCACTGCTTGATACATATAACAAGTAGAAAATTTATAGGTGGTGCTGTTTATGCGTGGCCATGTCATTTGTGCATACGGTACATGGTTAACTCATCCATAGATACCTTGAATGCTTAGTTAACTCATATGGGTTTGTTTGATCCTGTTTTGCTAACCCTTTTCACGCAATTATAACTTAAATTGAACAGTTTTTGGTTTTTTTAATTTTGCATAGAGATATTTGTAGATACGAAAAAAAGCTCGTTAGATGCCACAGTTTTCAGCTCAATGGATATCGGAGAATGCAATTATTATTATACATATGTAACTAGCTAGATTTTACTTGATTAATAGAATTAAAGTTAGCATAAATTTTAACCCTATTAAATAGGAATGTGTAAAAATATAAACTTCACAAATTAACTAACCACAATACGTTGTATATTATAGTAATTAACTACTTGACAATATCATACCCAAATGTTAACTTCTAAAAGTACATGTATGTACTATGGTAGACCAGCATCGTGTAACTCATGTAGTTTTAATTTGTGCTTTCGTATGCAGTTGCAACTTTTGCATTTTTCGTAGTCTAGTCTATGAAAAATTAAATATTTTAAAAAATGTTTTAAAATGTCACTAGTATTGTTATTGTAGGCAGCGCAATACTTCCATAGAATACTTTATATTGATGGTCTGTGGAGCAAGCAGCATTAGAGCAAGCTTATTACGGGCTGAGTTTTAAAAACTTAAGATGTGGTATGCCGACTATGCTGGCTGAGGGCAAGCAAACATTAATTCTAGAACAAGATGTTTATGTTGAAAGTTGCAGCCTTTAACCATGACAACGGTGAGAAAACTTTTGGACGACTGATGTGTTTCATCTTTGCTAAAACTTGCCATGATCGACTCAACATGAGAATAACACATACACATGATCTGTTCATAGTTCTTTGTATTGCATTATTTAGCGTTGTATTGGTTAGTTCAGCATTATGTTAGTGCTTCATTGGTTAGTGCTGCATTATTTAGTTGCTGCATTAGTTATTGCTGCATTGGTTAGTGCTGCATCATTTAGAGCTTCACTGTAACCATATTTTTATCAGTTGAAATATTTCCGATCAGGTAAAATGTGGCTGGTGCTGTCCGCTCTACATTGCTCATCATGAACCACATTCTTGCTATTTCCTGTGAAACCACATAATTGTCTGATCGGTTCAAAGAGGTAAGATGTTGCGTAATCGCTGGTTGCTGTTTCATTTATCTGCTCATTTTTTAGTTCCTTCTGCCGTTTATCTCGTACGTACTCCAGAACATACTTGTCTAGCTCTGACTGCAAGCAAAAATATGCACTTAATTAACAATTAGAATGATCTAACTTTTGCATCTGTGTTTGAGTAAGGGGGCTTTAAGATCCCCAGAAGGTTTGGTTATGAAGCATTCAAATTCTCATTGCATACCCTTTCAAATTTCAATAGAGTTGCAGCAGTTTTTGCATTGATTTGGGACACAGGAAGTACAGCAATATCTGAGTCACATGCCGATTCATTTTTAAAAGCCATAGCCTTAGATCTTCATATACAACCTAATGTTTTCAGGCTATGATAACCATAATTTTGCCTTTATAACAAACATGCTTGGTGAATCCTAAAAGTATTTTATTGAATTGTTTGCATCTCATTTATAGCGAAATCACTGTGTCAGTCAGATATAGCTGAAAAAGCAAAAAGAGTATATTGATGTGTACCTCTCACAATTAAGGAAGAATTATGGCAGTTTTGTCATGATTGCATTACAGTAGATCATCCTACAACCAAGTTGGTTTGAGTTCATTGACAATGAATTGATATTTGTAAATGAGTGGTGATACACCATTACATGCAAAAATTTGAGATTTTTGTAAATAATTTCATGTTCTAAGGTGATTATAACTGAACACTTGCTGCATGATAAATGTGTTTGATGTATCCTTTTTTTAATATGATATATGTTTTATTATGATGTGATATATGCTTAAATGTTTTGTTTGCTCATGGATCATCGATTGAGTAATCACCTTATCAGTCACATGTCACCAAAAGCAACATTAAGAGGACAACTCCAAGTTTATAAATACAAGTAGGACATGCTTATAGATTACCCGATTTCACTATAGATATTTTTGCTATTCTGTCTATGTGCTCATCAGAAATCTGACAGCACTCTAAGGACTAGATCAGCTGTTATGAAGGGTTTACACGGCAAACGTTACATCAAATCAAATACTACTAACATATCATATGCAAAGAGTAAATAGGAATTGTATTGGATGTATTAGCAGTTAATGCCAGCAAATCATTTATGTTGGACGGATGAGATTGGTTTCAAAGAGACCTACATGTATATTACCTTTTTATCAATTTCCTAATCAAGCCTGCCAAGTTTGTCATGTGACCCTTTCCAATCATGACAATCGGAGAGGGTTATAGTGATTTATACATAGTAATGTGTATCAAGCTTACATACGTAGAGCTTATATATATACGTATATCAAAGTGTACCAATATTTGTTGTATTGGCAAACATAAAAAAAACCATTATATTGCATGCTAAGTATCTTGGCAACCTAACAAAACATCTAACAGCAGTTTTGTTTTTAGATTGTCTCAACTAAACCCTTCCTAACAAAAATTCTGTATGTCTGTCATGTGCACTGTTAGCAACAGATCATTCACAAACTTGCAAATGTTAAACGAAGGCCGATCAAGAATTTGTGACGAGGAAACAACTACTCATTTGATTTCTATGTTGTAATCGGGATTCCATAGACTTATAACCCAATTCATTGCTATTTGCAACTAACTAGTCTCAGATAGCTGTATATCCTAAACATTATTCAATTGACCATGTTATATTACTGACCATTGTACTAGTTAGTGGTTGCATGTTATATTACTGACCATTGTACTAGTGAGTGGTTGACATTTACGGAAGAACTCTAGTGATTCTGATATAGGTTTCCCCTGCGAGTAAATCTCTCTGTACTCAGTTTCTAGGATTTTCCAAATTATGGACTCTTCAACAAACTCTCTCGTAGCCTTTGATTTTGCCTTCTTCTTTTCTCTCGCAGTCTTAGACCGCGGTTTTTCTGTCTCTTTTCCTTCCTGTTTTGAGGCTAGTTCCTCTGGTGCATCAACAAAGTCTGCAAAATATTGCAGTTTAAGAACAGACTTAAATACGTCTGATTATATAGATATGCAACTGAGCATACTCACATATATCTGACTATATTTAAATATGTCTGGCTATACTCACACATATCTGACTATATTCACATATGTCTGACTATATGCACATATATCTGACTATACTCACATATATCTGACTATACTCACATATATCTGACTATACTCACATACATCTGGCTATACTCACATATGTTTGAACATAATCACATATATCTGACTACTGACTTATGTCTGTCTTTACTCACATATATCTGACTATACTCACATATATCTGACTATACTCACATATATTTGACTATACTCACATATATCTGACTATACTCACATACATCTGGCTATACTCACATATGTTTGAACATAATCACATATATCTGACTACTGACTTATGTCTGTCTTTACTCACATATATCTGACTATACTCACATATATCTGACTATACTCACATATATCTGACTATACTCACATATATCTGACTATACTCACATACACCTGGCTATACTCACATATGTTCGAACATAATCACATATATCTGACTACTCACTTATGTCTGTCTTTACTCATGTACGTCTGACCATACTCACATGTACATGTATCTGAATATTAACTTAATGCCCGGCGTTGCCCGGGTTATAAAAATCTTTGCACAAAAAATTTATTTTTATTTAACATATGACAACAGTTACCATTCTAACTTTCAAACTTCATATCATGAGAAAAATATATTGTGCAGTTTAAATCAATTAAGAGAAAAAATAAAAACAACTGTAAAGGTTTTCAAACTTTGTCAAACAACTGTAACTTTCAAATTCATATCATGAGAAAAATGTTTTGTACAGGTCAAATAAATTTGAAAAAAAGACAACTATAAAAGTGTTCAAATGTGAACGTTAATTAGCAAGAAATAGCTAAATTAAGTCTGTTTTCCTACAATTACCATAAAAGATAATTTAGTAATGATACAATTAATACGAACTGAGAAAACTAAATAAAAATGCTGAATATGTTGAATTAATAATACCAATTCGTACATAGTAGTGTGTGTGTGTGTGTATATATATAAAAAAGGTTATCTGTTCCAGCAGAAGCTATCCATCAAAACTTTGAATACGACGATACTAGTATCTCTCGATACTGGTACAAATGTAAAAATGAGATATCCTACTATCTTTGTCTGACCGAACAGAGAGAGAATGGAGAGGCTATTCCTACTCGAGAAAATACAAGTGTCCGCATGAAAAGAATTGGCCATGACCGCGATTTAGCAATTGAACCTAACGAAAAAGTGGAAATATAAGATCACAAAAACAGGAAAAAGTGTCGCGTTTCATAGAGCTAAAAGAGTTCATAGAGTTTCAATTAGTACGTCATTTTGGGTGTGGAAACAGAAAGAGGGTGTATATGTTGTGTAGCGAAGATGATGTAGGAGCTTTCGTAGTCTCGTGGTTAGAGAATTGGATTGCAAACCTGCGGTCGCAATCTTTGTGAGTTCAAGTCTAGCAGAATGCAAAATTTTAATAGCTGTAGCTGGACATACCAAAGGACAGACAGACTGACAACAAACATTGAGAAATATGTATATTGATACTCACATATATCTGACTATAATCGCATATAAATGAAAATATTTACTTATGTCTATTTACCGCATGTGTAGTTTCCCCTCTTTATTATTTTTAACCTAGTACAGCTCTAGTTTTTAGAACTAAACCTCCAACATGTGTGTTCCATTTCTCAAGAGATAAAGTGGAAAAAAATACTTTTAAAGGAGGGATAAAAAGAAAATGGCTGCATCAGTGATCTTTTCTTCTCTAGATCAAGATAAACAAATGTCTTGACACAAATTTTGTTAATAGCTGCCATATTTGTTACCTAATTATCTCATTAGCTAATATCTAGAACAAAATTCCCAAAAAGAAGTTTTAAGCTGAGAAAAATTATGGAAATATATTACTCCAGTTGAACCAGTTTTAATTTCCCTCTGAGCCTTCATTCAACCATAAAGCTACCGCAGCTTAAGTTTTCAGCTTGGAAAAGTTTTTCTAGTGTGTCATTATAAACAGTCACTGGTTTGTGATTGAAGTAAAAATTCCCAAAAAGTTGGAAATCCCCACGGTACTTTTGTCAACTATGACATCGTGGAATTTCCAATGATGATCCCGTGGATTAAAAACCTTGCTTGCCACAGCGTGTATTACAATGGTTGGCTATACTATTACAATAAGAGCGGGTATCAGCACAGCCTTGTCATTCTCAGAGTGCTTTTTCACACAAATGTTATCGATGAGTAGCATGTCACTAAAGACTAGATTCACAATATTAATTCACTCTATGCATCAATCTATGCTAGTGGTAAGCTCCCAAGCTCATGTTCAATACAGCCACCTAATACTACAAAACTGGTCAAAGGTCAATTTAATTCATAACCACAACTCCAGCCTGTTAGATAGCATGATGTAATTGCACAAAACTAGCTAAAATGATACAAGTAGGAAATATTAACTTAATCTCTTTTATTTTTATTTACCATCAGAGCGATAAATACTCAAACTTATTAAAATCTTTCGTGTTCATTTTATTCTAGCAAGTTTTAAAGTTTTATAATAGTTCAACTTACGTTCTGATTCCTTTGTGTCATTCCGCGTCGCTTTTCCCCTATAATATAATAGATAGATATGAACTTTATTATCACCACTCAATGCCACTCAAGTTAGACCATGAGACAAAAATATGATAGGGAATAATAAAGGGAAATTATGATATTGGAAAAAAAGGTTTTTTGCATAACTGTATTTTATAATGTGGATTAGCAAGATGTTATTTTCTGATATATGTACCTTGTAGTTGTTTTTTGATAGAGTAGGAATGTAATATATGGTCAGGCAGTTATTACTATTACATGTACTATATATAATACGAGAGTTTGTTGCGTCGAGCGTCTGGCTCCTAATTTTGTAATCTCACTATAATTTAATGTTTAACCAAGAGTACATATTCACACTGTTCACTAACATGTTTGCTGTTAAAAAAAACTAAACAGTACAAGATGGCTCTCTAGTACAAGTTGAAGTGGATAGCTGGACTTTTCCAGTTTATTATTGAAACTAAACTCATGTGGCTGTAGCCGGCGAGAGCAATTTATGCGAAAAGCAGTTATGCAGAAAAAGAAAAGCACACAATTATGTAAGGTCCAAAGGCACAGCTAGACAAAACACACAAAGACAAATGAGAAAAGCAGATGGTAAACCGTGCGGACACATTTTACTGTTTGCACGGTTTACTGTTATATAATAGTTTCTGTAATTACAACAACTATTATGTAACCAACAATACATTGGATATCAACCAAATAACAAATCAAATTTAGAAGGTCCTTAATGTATTGAGTCTCTGCTGACTATAAGAGACTATAATTTTTAATCTTAAGCTGCCGCGTTTTGTAAAATAATGTAACACTAATACTAATGAAAGGTGTTGAGCTCTGAGCTAACTGTTGCTATCGATCAGCCTAACTACAAACTTGTAAAATAAAAGAATTCTTGTCAGCTGAGTATAAACAAGAGTAAACAGACTAGATGTTGTCAACTTCAACAAGCAGTCAGCTGAGTATAAACAAGAGTAAACAGACTAGATGTTGTCAACTTCAGGAGGCAGTCAGCCGAGTATAAACAAGAGTAAACAGAGTAGATGTTGTCAACTTCAGCAGGCAGTCAGCAGTGAATGTTTCAAGCACTTTTGAAAAGACAAATTACATTATTATTTGCAAAAAGTGTTAGAAATAAAACATTCTCTCTTACTGCTTTTAATAATGGCCTTCTTATAAAATATCTTAAAAGAATTTGGGTTTATAATTCATTTGCTAGGAATCATAATAAGAATTGTATTATATTATATAATAGTAATTAAGAATAATATTAAAACTAAAAGCAAAAAATTTTGTGAAAAAATAATATTATAAAACTAGCGTAGGGAGTAATCCTAGTTGTGTAGCAAAAAGGTGGTCTACCATTAATAGTAGATAGCATCTATCAAGTTCCACCTGTTCCATTTACAGAGAGAGGACAACTTACAGTGCTTTCCTGCATTGCATAGTGTTCATGTGAGGTGAGTGTGAACATGAGGTTATTTAACTTCATGTTAACATTACGGCATATCAAGAATATTGTTAATAATGTTAATATTGTTAATATATTATATTAATACAATATATTAATATAATATTTTAATATATTATATTATTACTGTAGTAATACAGTTGTATATTATATTACTATAACATATTAATATAATATATTATATTAATATATTAAGGCATGTCCTTAATATATTAATAAATAATAAGGCATATTAAAGCATAGCCTTAAGATAAAGTTAATATTTTCGTCAGGATTCTTTCCAAATCTGAATAAAACTGAAATGCTTACATTGATCCTACAGATGTCGCTCGACTAATTCCAGCTGATTGAGGTAGTTCAACTGCTGAATTTGCGCTGTCCACTAATATAGGTTTGGCTTGAGGTATTTCTGCTGTTGTAGTGGGTGCTGTTAAAAGGCTTATGAAATTAAAATATTACAGAATATCTTACCATAAAATAGAATAGTGAAATAGTTAATAAATAGTTTTAATATATATTTGAATCACAAACATATATTACAACCATATATTATGAATCACACAATTTTAGAAGGGGAAACTTTTACTAATGTAAAAAAACTGTAATGCAAAACTTTTACTATTTTGCGGTAGTTCTAAGCATAAATTCCTCGAATTACTGTATGATGAGTTTTCCAGTTTATTATATTATGGATTTCGCATGTCGCTTTATTAAGGAAATTCCGTGATAGTGTCTGATAGGTTTTCCATGAAAGTGTATGATGGATTTTTCGTTTCAGCATGTTATTTATTTTTGTAGACTGTATGTAAAAATAATGGCTAAGAATAAGTTATAGAAAAAAAACAAGAATACCTTCACCGAAAGTTATTGTTATCCTAATGAATATGAGATAGTTTTGGCATGCTCAGTGGATGGATCGTGATTGCCCACCCCTAGAACTGTTGCATTCAGAGTATGAGAAAAGAAAGTGCAATCAGGCGAAAGTTATATTGAGATTTAAAAACGCATTCAAGCCATGTATAAACAAATTGGATATGGATCGTAATTAGCGGTAAAATCTAAATAACGGAAAAATAGAAACGTTGTTTTCAGACTAAAATAAAAGCAGTCACTGCCACCTTGCTTAATGACTGATGATAATAAATGGCCTGTTAATAAACATTTAGTAAAGAAAACATCAGAAGTTATCATAACACCCTTTAAGAACATTTATACTGAAGACAAGATTCTAAAAACAGATTAATTGTAACCGGTACATGTGTATAAAGCAAAACAACAACTCTATGTACATGTTTCAGAGATTCTCCTTGGATTGATTGGTTATTGATTTCCAACAATGTCACTCGTTTGAATTGATATCATGATAAAATTTTTGAAACCGATAAAACCGTAATTCTTTATGCTTTAGCAGTCTTTTTAAATAGATGAATTATTACTCTGGTATTCGCCCACTGTTAGTCATCCTTGGGGGTTTATAAGACCTTAAGTATTTCCTTCTGTAGCAATATTCCAAAAGGAAATACTCCATATCTTAATAGTGATATATGACTCCTTATTCCCATGTTTGGAAACTTCACAGCTCATTTTTATGCTGTAATTTGTGACCTGAGTATTGCGCAAGATATCGAGGAAGCGAAACGCATGCTACAGCCGTAAGTGATCATTCCATCAAATATTACAACAAGCTTGATTTTCCATATCAAGCTATCACTATTTCGCTATCACCAATAATCTCTGGAAAACTGATAATTATCTTTGATAGGAATTTTTGTTTTCAACATCGATGGCAGACCAATTCTACATTAAAAATACAATCTTACTAGCTGTGCCACCCGGCGTTGCCCGTGTAATAGAAGAGTATGTGGACAAAAAATTGTTTTGTATTTAACATATAACAACATTTGCCATTCTAACTTTCAAACTACATATCATGAGAAGGTTTTTGTCTTATAAACAGTGAGAAGTAGTGAGAGTTTTGCTATTAGCCAGTTTAATAATGTGAGCGAACAGCTTCTCGTGACGTTATGCTATGTCTCGCGTCATACGCAAAGCAGTTAGGTATTGCTTTGATATAATGACTTATATTAGCAGGCTAGCAATTCGACTTCCGTAGTCTAGTGGTCAAGGTATCAGACTGTTGAACAGCTTGATCCGAGATCGAATCCTCTTCGGTATGAAATATTTATTCCAAGATTTTAAGATCTACAGCTGGATTTCCAACACACGGCCTGATTTTGAGAAATATATATATATATAGATTACTCTAATGAGTGCTGTGTTCATGCATCCTAATGCATCTGATCAAAAAGCCATCATCTAAACATTTGGAGATGCTTTGTGTTATATTTTCTGACATTCTAAGGCTAGATCTAAGTTAGCCTAAGCTGCGTGTTCTTATTATTGAAATATTTGTACAATCAGCCTTCTCTACCCGTCGTACTGGATTAAGTGCTAAGTTCCTCTAACACGTATGCCTAAATTACTCCTCAAAGATCAAGTATAATCTCTGTCTATCTGCCTAATTTACTGGAAGTGTTTTAGAGAACTATTGTTGTATAAACATTAGCTCTATGATCTTGGCTGAATATGTCCAAATCCAAAGGCCAAGGGAACCTCAATGGCTGCAGCCATGCTAGTTGCAGAGAGCAATATCATTCCTGTCACTGCCAGACACTTTTTGTGGAATTGAACCCTAACCTGTTGTTTCCAGATCAGGGATTCTAAACCACCAGGCTACAGCAGCTTTCTACATAAGAACTAGAAAGTCTTTAGTTTAGCAATTATACAATTCGATGTCGCGAACAAACTTTAGCAAACTATCTCTGTGATAGTTATAATTGAACGTGAGCTCCTAATATAGAAGGTGTGGAAGTAGTAATTATACAAGTAGTAGTAATAGCAGTAATAGTAGTACTAATAATAATAGTAGTAGTAATAGCAGTAATAGTAGTACTAATAATAATAGTAGTAGTAATAGCAGTAATAGTAGTACTAATAATAATAGTAGTAGTAATAGTAGTAATAGCAATAGCATTAGCAGTAGTAATAGTAGCAGTAGTAGTAATAGTAGTAGTAGTAATAGTCTAGTAGTAGTAGTACTAATAGTAATAGCAGTAATAGTAGTACTAATAATAATAGTAGTAGTAATAGTAGTAGTAGTAATAGCAGTAGCAGTAGTAATAGTAGCAGTAGTAGTAATAGTAGTAGTAGTAATAGTCTAGTAGTAGTAGTACTAGTAGTAATAGCAGTAGTAGTAGTAGTAGTAGTAATAGCAGTAGCAGTAGTAATAGTAGCAGTAGTAGTAACAGTAGTAGTAATAATAGTCTAGTAGTAGTAGTAATAGTAGTAGTAGTAGTAGTAATAGTAGTAGTAGTAATAGTCTAGTAGTAGTAATAATAGTAGAAGTAGTAGTAATAGTAGTAATAATAGTAGTAGTAGTAGTAATAGCAGCAGTAATAGTAGTAGTAATAGTAGTAGTATCTATTAAAACTAGATTAGCTCAGACTACTAAAACTTTCAACTGCAGTATTTAAATAGAGTTGTATTTCAATGAATTCATTGTTCAACTTAAATTTTTGCAGCAAGCGTAGAATTTTCTTTGGAGTTGAAAACTTACCTACTTGCTCCGCTCTAGAAGGAGTCAGCAAAGGTTCTTTGTTAACTTCCAGTTCGTGAGCATCAGATTGATCTGTCTCCTTTTTCATAGTTTTCAGCTTTTTAGTAAGTTGGGAGTCCGAAATAGGAGTGAAGAAAATACCTAATTTTTTTGCCAGTCCATTCCAGCAAACGGTCGCTATACCTTCGTTCTCTGGACATACTCTGGTAAAGGGTAATTTATTTTCCGCAGTAGATCTCTTTTGATTAGAAGAACTTCGACATGCAGTTGAAGTGTTGGAGTGCAGACAGGATGCAGGTAGATAGTGTTTTAATAACTTGGCCTGAGCAGACCTGCACTCGGGATTGAGTGCTCTTTTCCCATGAATAGATTGCTCTTTCGGACTAGCTCTCTGATATCTGCTGCTGCTCGCGAGTGTAATTTTGTTTTCTTGCGATCGCTGCAGCTTCCGCTGTGATGCATTTTTTGAATTGGCATACGAAACATTAGGACTTCCTATTGGACATGGGTTGGGCTTGAAAATAAATTCTTGACAGTCAGATGTATCATGAGAGTTGTCTGATCCTTTCCAGTCCCTAACAGATTGTTGGCTTCCTAGAGAAACTTGGTTGGGTTTGTGATAATTCACATGAGTTCTCGTATTATCGTGAGAACCTTTGCTAATTTTTGGTGCTACTTTGTCCTCTTCTGACAAATGGCTTTTACTTTTTAGATGTTGCGTTTCAGAACGCAGTTTCATATGTCTGCTGTCAGTCAAAGGTCGGCTGGGAGTCAGAGGTTGGTTGGTAGTCACAGCTGTTGCCGCCCTTTTAGCTTGTTTTTCTACAGGGGTAGCGGGTCCTTCACAAGGGTTATTAGAAAAATACACACTTAAACCCTTAGCCATGTTTTCCCAGCAAATGGAGGCTATCATTGCTTGTCTTTCAGCCTCTTTGGATTCATCAATAACTGGTTTCTCCTCTAATGTGTTACAATATGGACTCGGCGCTCCACCTCCTACAACCATGCCAAGATCGCGCGGCATATTTGAGACAGAGCTACCTAGAGTATGTTCGTTTTTTTGTCCGGTTTTATGAGCTTCTGTCAACTGCGTCGCCGGGATCTCAATTTTCGCTGGCTTACTCTCCATCTCACCCTTCGCATTTTCTGAAGAAGGAAACGGCATGACCGAATTGTTAGCGGTGTTACAAGGTGCCATGACACCAGATGGCAAGTTTGAATGTCGTCCAATGTCAGACATTCTGTTGTAAGGGCAGTGGAGCATGTTCATGGATGGCGGCTGAGTTCGAAGACCATTTCGAATTGCGGGAGAAATGTGCGATGAAGCATTTTGCTGAGCTTCTCTCTTTGCATGAAGGTCATTTGACGAGGTTCTATGACCATGATCAACTTCGGCTGTTAACAAATTGGTAGGAGTAAACATGGATGAGGTTTTAAACTTGGGTGTCTTGTTGTCTTTTTCTTGTCTAAAAGATATAAGGAAAAATACTTGCTGGTCATGAAGACATTGTTACATAACTACTAAAACATAAATACTTTGATAGACAAGTTTCTTCTGGTAGGTTAATTTGAAAATACTTAGCATTCAAGTAGGTGTCATAAAAATTGAGAAAAAACCCAATCTTTTCACCTCACTCTGCCTTGGTATACGTGAACGTTGCCTGTTGTGCTGCTTCAGAACTAGACCATTACTGCTACCTTCACAGTAGAATCATATAAGTTCGTACAGCAAAAATGAAAAATTATTCTGTTTTCAAATTTATATTTTATCAACCAAGAAGTTTGGTACGTATTGCTTTTCAGAGACTTTATGAAAAGAAATTAAACGTTTGTAGTAAATAGCTTTGCTGATTTCCAAGATATATTCATAAAGATAAATACTAAGGAATATCAAGCGTTGAAGCCTTGTACCGAACAAATAAAAATATTTAAGGAGCACAGGCTTAAAGAAACTATGTAACAAACAAAAATCCTTTTTTAGTCAGTTGATTGATTAGTACACTGAGTTCTCCAATCATAGCACAAACTGAGGGCGCACAGTAGCAAAATTTTCATTTAGTACAAAAATATCAGCCATTGGCTAAAATTGAACCAGCAATGGACTTATAAAGTGCACCAAAGTTATTAAGGTTTCGAATTATTGCTCAGTGATTGGCGAATGGCTGATCTACTGAACAATGCTGGCTAATGCGGAACATTGGACTGGCAGAACAATTGGCTAATGGCTGTCAACTGAACAATATTTTGTTAATAATTTACTTTTCTACCAAACAAGATTGAAATAAAGTTAACATTGTTTATCTTGCTTGACCTCACCTCAAACTTTCAGTGTATTCATGGTTCACATGTTTTTCTGTACTTAATTGAAGTAAGCGATTTGTCCTTTCATTCAACTCAGTCAGCAGGTCAGCAAATGACTCATCTACAAGTCAACAAACATTTGCGGGAGTAAATCATTGGAGTAGTTGGCATTTAAACGTTAAACATACTTTAACACACCATAGACATTGATTAAATGTTAAACATACTTTAACACACCATAGACATCGATTAAATGTTAAACATACTTTAACACACCATAGACATCGATTAAATGTTAAACATACTTTAACACACCATAGACATCGATTAAACGTTAAACATACTTTAACACACCATAGACATCGATTAAACGTTAAACATACTTTAACACACCATAGACATCGATTAAATGTTAAACATACTTTAACACACCATAGGCATCGATTAAACGTTAAACATACTTTAACACACCATAGACATCGATTAAACGTTAAACATACTTTAACACACCATAGACATCGATTAAACGTTAAACATACTTTAACACACCATAGGCATCGATTAAATGTTAAACATACTTTAACACACCATAGGCATCGATTAAACGTTAAACATACTTTAACACACCATAGACATCGATTAAATGTTAAACATACTTTAACACACCATAGACATCGATTAAATGTTAACCCACTCAGGACTGTTCCCGAATACCTCGGGAAGAGTTGTGCTCTCCAGGGCCCATTCCCGAAGTACTCGGGTTAAGCTTTGATTTGCTCTATTGCTTAGCTGTTTAGGTACATCGGTTTTATTCATTCACCAAACGAAGTTTAAGAGTCTGAGCATCATTTTGATACCAAATATGTGATTGGACAAAAAAGTTTTAACTAACAAATTATGTGATAGATATCAACTGTTTTGGAAATTTGATGATCGCCATTTTGGAAAAGGTTTATCCGAACGATGGCAAAATTTTTAAGTGAATTAGATGCGGTAATCAGCCCAGGGGAAGAAAATAGCAACAAAAGTAATGTTCAAGAAGAAAATGAAAATTTTCTGATGGAAGAAGGTAAGTTTTATGTGGCTATTTATAGAATTTTACAGAAAAAAAAACGATAAAAAGCCGAAATTTTTCTTGTGAATTTCTAACAAACTTTATTCTAACAGTGTAAGATATGGATTTTTTTCATGATACACATGATTATAACATTTTCAATCCAATAAAATTTAGATCTTTTTGCAGCATGAACTCATCACTCTATTACCCCATAATAAACAATAGTTTTATGATTTCCTTGTAGATCTACAAGATAATAAAAATTTCTTATTTCATTTATATCCAATTGTTCAACCCACAATTAGTCAAGCATATAGTTCTCAACCTCAACATCTACTATAAACTAGCCCCAACCACTAGGCTCTAATATTGGTCGATAGGGGACACTTACCACAGTAATCATCTTCATGACTTTTTGTGTTTATATTTACAGTACCAAAAAATATTTGCAATTTGTATTACCAATTGTTAGCTGCAGCAGACTATTTATTTTCAATTTGTTATCAGGTATTTACCCTGAAAAGCTACTAAAGCACAATTTTTTTAGGCTGTATCATATTTGCTACATGAAGGTGAAGATAGTCAAGGGCTTGTGAGTGATGATGCTGTTGATGATGAGCCTAGGGCTTCAACACCAATATCTGATGAATACTGCATCAACTAACTTATAATGGCAGCAAATATGCATGTGTAGTTGGCATCAAATAACTCTCACAGTGTCATAATTTTTTAATGAACACACCCTTATTATACATGTATATATTGTTTCGTTTTCATGCATATTCATTTTTACTGTATTTTTTACAATATATTTTACTGTATTTTTACACCTATTTTTTTGCTGGTAATTGATTGTCTGTTAGCTGGTAACTTGAGTATTTTTTATGCATAATATATTCATAATAACCTCTGCAATGCATTTCAATATAAATTAACAAATTGTTTGATTATATAATTGATAAAACTGTCAGTGACGTAGTGTTGGTTAGAAGCTAGTAAAACCTGTTCTATTGCTCGGAATTGAGAAATCTTTTTTTTATTTGCTGCTGATAAAGTTTGCTATCAATCTAACATAGGTCCAACAATGTCAGTATCAAAAAACTGCTTGTGAGCTGCTACGAAACATGAAAAACAATTTTGATAAAAAAAATGTTCACAGAATTATTAGAAATTGTGGTCAGTAGAATTTGTAAAGGTGCACAAAAATTTATATCACATTGTAGCCTGGAATGTCTTTGTTAAGCTGCAAAAAACAAATCAAGATTATTTTGAAAAGAACTCTAGTTATACTCAATTTTGTGTAGCTCTATTTTAATTGTAAGGCTAGTGAAAAATTAATTGGGCTGGGGGAGCAGTCAACCAATAACTAATTAGTCCTGAATGGGTTAAACATACTTTAACACACCATAGACATCGATTAAATGTTAAACATACTTTAACACACCATAGGCATCGATTAAACGTTAAACATACTTTAACACACCATAGACATCGATTAAATGTTAAACATACTTTAACACACCATAGACATCGATTAAATGTTAAACATACTTTAACACACCATAGGCATCGATTAAACGTTAAACATACTTTAACACACCATAGACATCGATTAAATGTTAAACATACTTTAACACACCATAGACGTTGAGTAAGCTTTAAAATCTAAATGCCAAGTTACTCCATAGTCAGAGGATTGTACAACAGCCTGAAATTTGAAAGCGCTGCCATTTATAGATGAAAGTTGCATAAGCAGGATATTCGCTAGAATATTCTGCTTATTCACTGCTATTCACTAGAATAGTTACTAAACTGCATTTAAACCCGCAGTACTTGATATAACAACAGTTCTGTGGAGTTGCTCTACCCTAAATAAAATAGGGGAAAACTTTTGCTTACTCCAGAAAGAGTAATCTTTTAGCTAAACATTCTAAAGTGGAATGGTTTGCAATGAGTCCTGTGCCCTGGAGCCATTTATATTTAGTTCTCTCTAAATTTGAAGTAACTTGTGAACACACCAGAATTATCAAACTGGAAACATCATATGCCGATATCAATATGTGTCACATAATAAAAAAAGTGTAATAAAAAATTGTAATGTTTTTGTTACATAAAAAAAATATTATGCATAATTTTCAAGTCTGGTACTGTGGAGTTAAAAAGTTACTCGAACTTAATGGGTAGTCTAACAGAACGGTAACGATAAAGTCGTCTATATCATCGCATAAGCTGCTGAAATCGCGCTTGCTAATAGTTTGTTTGGCTGATTGAAAGCGTTTCAAATTATGCGAAAATATATTATACTAGTATTTCAACAAGAAACAGAAAAGTAGGGCATATTTTGTCATTTTTAAACAAATAAAATCCCAACGATTTCTATCTACATCTTTTGTTGAGCTGGCTTGGCATGTGAATAATATGTTTGTTGTGTTGGTGTTTTTCCGTTAGGGACAGTTGCTAACTGTTATCTTGACCACTCTTGCCACAGGCTTGTCATAAAATTGAGTGTTTGCCAATGCCTGACACTGTTAGTCATATGGAATTACCTTCAACTTACGTTAGCTCATCAGGAATTGCATTAGCCTATCAATAGCCAATCATTTCAGCGGCAGGCGTTCTTATTGAGCAAGGGATTGCGACTAGTTTTCCATTACATCATTGGGAAATTTTGGAATTTCCCCATTTCCCTAACCCCCCCCCCAATCACTACCGAGCTTATTATGAAAGGCTATATAGCTGCTATACACGTATCAGATATCCAACACAAAAGCATACTCCGACTCTTTTGAGCTTGATGAATAACGAGATTAGGTTTTTTCCATCTGACCGCTTACTTTCAATTGGTTTGTCGCTATGTTTGCTATGAGAAGTTACTTCCCCTGGCCGTCTAGTATGAGAGATCATCATGTGTGTCAATATGTTACAAAGCTTAAGCATCTGCACTATTAGTTCCCAGGGTATAAGGTGGTCGATATTACCCCAGGTGTTAAGGTGTCAGTCAATCAAGCGAAAGGTTATGCGCTCAGAACTCTTATGATGCAACCTTCTTTCTTAATGTCGATAGAAGGCTTCAGACAGATGTACTAGTAGCCTGATAGTCTGGTGTGCCGCAGGAGATCACCAGGTGTACAAATGAGCAGAGAGAATAAGTATGTGCACAGCTATTCCTGAACTCATGTAGGTGAATGGTTAGGAACGTGTCAGGCTGGTAAGTTAAATTTTTTACTCGCAAAATTATTTTTGCAATTGAAATTTTGTGAATTCAAATATCTATATGATGAAATATTTTTTGCCAAACCTCTGGCCATGGCCTTGGAAAGACGGAAGGTTATAGATTTTATTATAATAAAGGTGATTGGAAGACCATAACAGATTGGTTACCACTTTACTGAAAGGGTCTTTTCTTTGGTATAATTACAGGAGAAACATTAGCTATGAAAATACTTCTCAGATATGTGTTTATTGTTGCAAGGTTTTGCTAGTAAAGAGAACAGTGACAGTTGATTAATAATATATTTGTCTAAAGGTGCTACGAGCTTCAAAAAAGAAAATGACATATGTGAGATCCTAAAAGACTAGTTTCGTAAAAAAGTGCATAACAAAACATGTTAAACGCTCAACAGGAAATAAAACACTGCATACAGCAAATAAATAATTATAATAATTACATATTAAATGTCTGTAACTTCCAGCAGCTGAAGGCTGTCAGATTTATTTGCAAAGAAAAAATCATGAAAAAAAAGTTAATATTTACAGAAATAAACTCACGTGAAATAAACTTTTTGACTGCCTAAAAGTTCGCAGCCGCAGTCTGGAAATGGGCAGAGAACTGCTTGACTTTCAGCTTGCTCTTTCGCTTTGCTAGCACAATTTTCACAAAAAGCAAGATGGCCACAAGGAAGTGCTAAGTGTTTGGCCTCAGCTATCACATTTGATTTACAACATTCTCTGCAGCTAAGCAAAAATTCTGAAGAGTCAGAGACTGTGATTTCATTTGAGCATTCTTCTTGTTGTATTTCTACGTCTAACTCTCCCTCTTCAATTTTATAAATAACATCTATCAAATCTAGCATATTATTGAATGGTTCCTTATTAGAGGCAAAGGCCTTGTCAAATGTTTCTTGGCAGTGACCAAGAGATAGGCATATCTGGGTCATCGCCGCTTTCGAATCACTGACCATATCTTCATAAGATTTCGGTCTCTTGGAAAAATGTAGTAACTCTCTTCCATACGACTTGCCTACTTCGGCTACAAAACTTTCTCCCTTCGTTTCTACGAGGAAGCTACAGTGAGGAAACCATTTTGCGTGTTCTCTCCATGGACAATCGTTAGTTTGCCAGTCCTTCAGTATTCCACCGCAAGAGAAACACTGAACTTCATCGTTGCAACCAGTGAAATAAAATCCAGCTTCGGTGAGAGAAGTTGCAGACACGGGATTGCTGTCTGGCCAGTGCTTAAAGCTGTTCAAACGTGAATCGCTAGGAGCTTTTCTCTTGTTGTGTAGACTATTGTCAACGATACCTAAGCATTCAAAATTAGCCTTAGTGCCCATAATGGCTTTCGCTTGCGGGTACACAGTAGTTCCGTCCATTTCAATGTTCCCACACCTCGAGTCACTAGCTTCACTACGTATGTGGTACAGACGATTTCCACATTCAAAACCTTTTACAAATTTACAAAAGTTGAATTGTCGAGCGTGCTCCGTCATGACAACTTCACCCTCTTTCCAGTCAAACAAACATCCTTTACAAAATGCGCAGCATACTCGGTCTCCTCGGTTGAGATTGTAGAACCCAGCTTTAGCCATACGATCTCCCGTAAGAGTGCTATCGCCACCGGAATACGGCCAATTAGCCATGAATGTCTTTCTCCGTTGTTTCTCATCCAGCATGAGCTCATCCAGCTGCATAGAGGTCAGTGCTTGGTAAATGAACTTGAGGAATTTATTTGGAGACATTTGTGTTAGTTTGCGCAACAGTAAGTTAGGTAAATAGCGGTTGTAGCTTGCAGAGTAAGTAGCCACCGTATATATCGTAATATTTACTGGCTGTTTAGGAGCCAAATGGTTCAGGTTTGGTGGACTGAGAACCTCTTGAAATCTTGTTGCTCTTTCGGACATAGTTAAACCTAGTTGCGAATCTCTTCAGTTCGAATAATTCTTGAATCTTATATACCTGTAAAAAAGCATATAACATTGTTAATAGGTTTGACAACAGTTCTACAAATCTATCATGTGACCAATAACTTAAGCATTGTTAACAAGCAACATGATTGTATGAACAATTTTTATAGTATAGAAGTAGATCAGTTAAAATTGTCATCTAACACTCTTAAAAGCTCTGAGCAAATACGGTTATTCTGCTAAAGTATCAGAAGAGAATATAATGACTTACTGTGTGTCAGCTAATACTATGTAGTAGGTCTGCCTTCTACTGAAGTGCTTCACAGTCACGGCTGAATTTATACTAACAAAGATAAGAGAATGGGAAAACCAGGCATCTGCATTGTGATTGGCTACAGACAACATCCCTTGGAATAACTAATTGAGTGTATGCTTATATCACGGTGTCCATACGAGTAGAGTACTTTTACATGTAGAGAGATTATGGAATTCCATTTAACACCTTTCGGAAAAAGTTTTTTATTATAATAAATTAAATGAAAAAATAGTGTTATAAATTCATGCAAGGACATATATTTTAAAGTTCAAGGAAAAATATTACCGATATACTTTTCTAAATGTCGTCTGATGGGTTTTACAATGTTTCATGTAAACTTTAACATACATTATGGGGTTGATTTTAAGCAAGTGTTCATATAGGAAATTACTATAGTAAATTTAATTGATTACGGAGCTCAAACATTGATAAATATGAGAAGCAATTTCATTACACAGTAATAAAGCAAATGCATTCTATAAAACAATGTAAAAAATTGAATGAAAAAATCTAAATAATACATCAGAATTAAAATTAGTAAGGTTTAAATGAATTTAAATTGATTTAAATTTAAATCAATAAAAAGAGGTTTTATGGTCACGTTACTTTTACACTTAGGAGAGGCGAACGAAAGTGCAGCCTTAGCGGCTTTTCGCTTTCTCTCTCATAATCAATAAAAGATCGAAAAAAAAATTTAAACGGTTGGTCCAGAGATGTTTGTTCGATTTTTTGTAAATAACTGATTTAATTCTGAAAGAATGCAGTTGTTTTTATTTCTTGCTATTACTACAAATTGCACTAGTTTTTTAGGGTTCGTGGTTCGAGAACTAAGAAAGGAGGTATGAAGTACTGTTTCAAAACTTTCGAACAATATAGGATAGAATACAATATAATATAATATAGAATACAGTATAATATAATATAGAATACAATATAATATAGATTAAAATCTAATATAGAATACAATATAATATAGAATACAATATAATATAGAATACAATATAATATAGAATACAATATAAAATAGAATAAAATATAACATAGAATACAATATAATATAGAATACAATATAATATAGATTAAAATCTAATATAGAATACAATATGATATAGATTAAAATCTAATATAGAATACAATATGATATAGATTAAAATCTAATATAGAATACAATATAATATAGAATACAATATAATATAGAATACAATATAATATAGAATACAATATAATATAGAATACAATATAATATAGAATACAATATAATATAGAATACAATATGATATAGAATACAATACAATATAGAATACAATATAATATAGGATACAATATCATATAGGATAGAACAAATGGATTCCTTTGCATTCCCTAGGGCACAATAAAATACTGAATATACATGTATATCTATTCGAGAAATTGGGTCCACGATAAGCATTCGTTTATTTTCATGCATGTCCTAAAACTTGAAGTTATCTTCTATGTTGCTTTCAGCGATATATAATAGACTACCTTCATCTGATCATTTCTAATAATATCTCTCATTCATTGAGTTGGTAGACTTTTAAAGTCTAAAATATTCTAGCAGGTGTGAGTGTTTATTGTTCAAGGTCAAAGCTCATGCTAGTTATATACTAAGTGTTATCAGTGCCTGGGAAATGTACAACTGAAATGTTCTGCATATACTACTAGGAAAGGTCTCATCTTTAGGAATAAGTTATAATTGGCTCAAGTATTTAGGAACTCAGACGAACATTTCTTTCCTACATCATCAAATGACCAGGTTTTTTAAACCGCAGCTGGATATGCTTGTACATTTTAGTTACGAGAAAACTGGTGCTTCAAAAAACATGAAATTTGATTATTTTATATGGAAAAGGCTTCTTAACAACATGATAACAGGGGTTTTACTGGAATATGACTCAATAGGACTTTTAGTTCTTTGGAATTTACCAAACAAGCAGCAGGGCTAGAAATAGTAGTACAAGTTGCATCATGGGAAATCCAGTAATTAATCAGAAACGATTCATTGACCTGATGCATGGTTTTAGGACGTCGATGGTTTTGATTGTAATCAAAGAAATGTGTTGGGAAATTTCCTGACACTCCATTGCTTGAGCATGGGAAGACCCGCTGGAAAACTAGCGAAAGCTGTAAAGTAAATAACTGAGAAGATTCCATCCCTCGTGGGTTAGCGTATGCTTTTTACTACTTACAGTTTATCTATTGGGCGTGGCCCGACACATGTCTTCAATCGACAGGATACTGGAGTTGTCCATTCTAGTTCTTGAGTCATATACTTTCTGTATTTTGAAGTTATGTTATAGATTACATCATCGTGGGCGTAAAAGTTATAACGAAACTATATGGAGCTGACAAATGATGAGTCACTGATTCTGTGAATAGCTGTGTGTAGAAGTGTGAAGAGAATGTACAGTAGAAGTAAAACAGGGACAATCGTAGTAATGTTTAACACAAGTAAACAAAATTATTGATTTTCTTATAGGGCCTTGAGTCTAATGCTAGATTATGTCCTTTTACTTAGCAAAAGAAAACGGAAGGCCGTGCCTTGATTCTAAAGCCGGATTATTTCCATTTACTCAGTAGAAGACAACATCAGGTCGTCGAAACCAATGAGAAACAAAATGATAACAATTTGCATAGCTACTGCGTAGCACTAAACTACAGTGGAGCCTCTACTTATGAAAGTATTAGTAAGTAAAGGTTTCACTGTATCAGCAATAGGTTATATCGTATACTCACAGTATTTGCTGACCTTCTCATCAAAAGTTGACAGCACGCTGACAGGTTTGTCAGTTTGCCCCCTAAACGATTACTAATGAACAATACTGGGGAAATAATCTAGTATTCATAAGCAACGGGTTGGCTCCGCAAAGGCTTCGTGTGTTTATCAAAATTTGGTTATGAAACAATTCATTGACATACCTATACATAGAGAGCAACATCCAACTTGCACCTCCTGATCTTCATGGCATAAAGTCACTCTGGGGCAGGTGTCGGCAGGTGTCGCAGTGTCTTTTTCTAAAGTGTGACTGTCTTGAGGTTTCTCTTCTAACTGGTCTGCATCGATGTGTCCATAAAAACTAGATAATAAAAATGAATACAGAAGAAAAGACTCAAAGGTTTTAGTATTTGCAATCTTAAAGGTTTTATATTTTATTTATTATATTGTCTTATCTGTTTTAGAAAACCCCTCTGTAGTTACTTTTCAACTCTCAACAACCTGTTTTGATTTAATAGGTATAGATACTACCTGACATTTTTTTAACAAATCTTAAAGGCTGGTTCACACAGCATAGTTGTATATCATATTTGTTTTCTCTACAATTAATTGTCGATAATGTGCACTGTAAATCGATGACATCGCCAAAGCAATGCGGAAACATTGCAGCTGTGAAACTTTTTTCAATTTTTCGCCGAGCATCCGTAACAGTTTGTGTAATATGCACTAGTTCGGCATCCATGACAGTCTCTGCAATGTGCACTAGTTCGGCGAGGTGATTGGCTGTCTTCGATCAATTGATCTATATTTCCCTTCATGATAGTTGCTGCGGGACTAGTATATCATTGTTTCACCAACCGCACCGCGTAATGAGAACACTCCATGTGTGCCACATTGTCAATGTCAATGTCACAATGTGTGCCACTTCATTGGGCTTTTAATGGTGTGAACAGTGTTATCACAGAAGATCACTGATGTTCTGTGAGATTAACACCAATATACCAGGTGTACCAACCTCAAGTGCCTTAGCTTTTGATGGTATTAAATTGTAACGCATGCTTGGGGGAAAGATCTCACTTTTCTCTGCAGAACACTACTCTATCAGCTGATGTGAAGTGTTTCTGCCAGGATAGCCCGCCAACCCAATGCACCCGAAGTTTACTGGAGTAGAGAGCCACCAGAAGCAGTGGTGTGACTACCTTTTCCATGATTGGTACCACCAGACACTAGAACATGACTATCCAGTAATCCAATCTCTGGGTCAAACTATGCTAAGGTCAAAACAAATGTTAAAGGTCAAACTACATGCACCTGTCTCAAGTTTGCTAGAATGCTAACAGATTCTATGACGAAACTATCTACTCTATGACCCCCTAGATCAGCATCAAATGCTATAGCCAGATAAGCTAGCAATTTTGTCCCCCAGTCATATAGTCATCAAATACTATGGCAAGTCTACCTGTCTGACTGCAAAAATGTCACCAAATGTCATGGCTAGATTATCTGACAATCTCGCTTTTGGAAGAGGTCTTACACGTAGATATACTGAGTGTTCTAGCAATCATAAGGTTAGAAAACGAGCTGTAACAACTGGTAGCTGAATCAATCTCAATAAAATTCTAGCTGAATCAACTTACCAGCACTAAATTGTCATTTTTCCCACATCAGAATTTTCTCCTCCTGGATTTTTTTGTTAAATTGGAACATTTTTCCAGGCAATGATTTTATTAGCAGCAGTTGTCGACCGACACACAGAAAACCTCTGACACAGTACTCATACATGTACCTTTATTTGAAGTTTAAGAAAAGATTGTCACCCGGAGCACATTTTCCAAACCAAAAAGCTGAACAGAGAAAAATATGAGGATACAAAAAGCCATTCTCACCCTCCAGATTGGTCCAGATTCACCTACTATTGTTGCTGAACAAATGGTTTCAACATTCACCAGAAAGAGGAAATTAATGGAGAACATGGATGTAAACTTCCAAAAGTTTAATTCTATTGAAATGAAAATCTGCAAGACTAACAAACAAAACTATGATTTAAGGTTATTAGATATTTGATAAACTGTGTGGCCACATTGTTATGGTATGGTAGGTGCGTGTGAAGAATGAATCAGATGTCATAGGGCTGTTAGATAAAAGCCTCACAGGGATCTCAAGAAAAAACCTCAACAAAAGGACATGGTAAGACGGGTGATTACGAGTCTGCTAAGTTTGCTTCACAAAACAGATTCTATACCATACTATTTTATGTGACATATATACATATCCGTATACAAGAGTAGCATCTTTGACAAAAAAAACGTAACTGCTACTTGTCACGTGACCAAACCGATAAAAGCTTTGTTGAGCTAGCTGTCAACCTGTATCAAATATAGCACCCTAGCTGGCAACTTCTATCAATGGTAACAAAGCCTCAGTTTGTAGGTATCCTGCTGTAGCTGGGCACTACCATGAGTTTAAACATAGATTTGGCAAACTTTGCTTTGTGAAATTGTACAGATCTCTGAGTACTTCTACTGCTCAGTATGTTGTTACTCTCCAGCAATGTTACAAATAGTTATACTATGTGTGTATTTTGCAGCTTAGGGGTCTAGATCACCTTAATTGTAAACAGTGTGCTGAGGTTTAATTCCCAGAGCAGGTTACCGATCGCATCTAGCCTTACACTACTGGGCATGTCTGCAGTTGTCTCTCTTGCCACTAGACTCGCATATTTTCACCAAAATTACAGAAGCATAGTTTGTGTAACAAAACTCTTACAAAAGATTTTTTGCTTGCTGCAAGCAAAAGCAAATATAATGCTCACAGCTCACCATAATTTTAACGAATAGTTAATAGGTCAGGGGCATATCAAACTGTCTTTGTTTATTGATGAATAGTTTATGCTAACCTTATAGCAAAGACTATGGGTCAATGACGCTTTATAGAAAACTAGATGAATGCCCAGCATTGCATGGGTAATAAAAAAATAACCCAATGAACTTGAGTAACTTAAGCTAGTAACTTAAGCTAGTCTAAACCTTTACTATAGTAAAAGCCGTGCCTGAAGTCAGCTTGATAATCGTAATTATGATTATCAAGCCAACTAGGAACCATTACTATTTTCCCAAAGTGCTTTTATTAAGAGTGAGTATTCCAACCGATGTAATGAATATGACCACAATTATTTCATTGTATAGCAATGTAGCTGCTTGGCCTAGTGGATAGAACGTCTACGTGCAGATCTGGAAGTTCCAAATTGAAATCCAGATTTTTCGTTCCGAAAACTTCATTGCTCTAACTGGACACACGAATGACAGACAGACAAACACTGAGATTAATATTTATTGATTGGCTGTAACTCCAAAAGCTATGTAAGCATCTTGATGACTCTCATATATTTAATACAGAGTATAGATATGTATAAATTCTGAGAGTTTGAATTATCTAGTTGTAGTTGTAAGAACTTTAAATTGCAGTCAATTGGTGACTCAGCTACTCTTACTTGGGTAAAGAGTTATCCGCACTTACCCTGCAAGATGATCGTGTGTGGAAGCAGAGGCACTTTCAACATATATCTCAGGATCCTTTCCTTCATCCAGTGTCAAGGTCATTTTTGTAAAAGGCTTGCTAGGAACAGGCTTTTTACTTGAATGATAGCTTTTATTTTTTTGGCTATGGCCAGGTAGACCGATTTTATCACGGATGTCATCACTCATATTCTGGTTATTTTCTATGGTTTCTTGAAGCTCTTGTTCATGAAGAAAATCATTTCCTGTGTCAGCTGGGGAATTCACCGGCATATTGGGAGAACATTCCGCTCTGTAAGAATTTTCTTTCACACTTTTCATGAGATTTTTTACTACATCTTGTACATAGCAGCCAACAATCTCCGGTAAAACCTCCCACAAGTAACACTCCGGAGCTTGTGAATCATCTGATTCTACATCCTATAAGGTAAGATGGACAGAATTGACTGATTGTATTGACGATGACTTCAACAAATACTTGAGAGTGC
Source organism: Watersipora subatra (assembly GCF_963576615.1). Classification (NCBI taxonomy): domain Eukaryota; kingdom Metazoa; phylum Bryozoa; class Gymnolaemata; order Cheilostomatida; family Watersiporidae; genus Watersipora; species Watersipora subatra. The sequence goes on from NC_088717.1 coordinate 6,101,174, forward strand.
TTTTGGCGTCTCTATGTGTCGGGCTAAACAGACTGCCTAATTGACTAATCATTTTACTAAAATTTTTACTGAAATTATAATAAAATACAAATGATATAAATTTTTGAAATTTATATAAGCTGCTATATAAAATATATAAATATTGTATTTTGTATAATAATATAAAATATAAATTAACCAAAATAAATACTAAAATATCATAATAAATAAATAATAAAAACTAGAAAATAAATTACTAAAATATTTGCCATTCATTGCTTGTTCTGAACCCATAATCTTAAGATTTTTGGGCTGTTTGCAAAATTACTTGCACGAGTAGATAACTCCTAATAATGTTAACATACTTTTCCAATGGCCGTTTCTTGGTTGGCCATATCTTGCTGGTAGTGCTCAACCTTGTCAAGTAAAAGGTGGATATAGTCGATAATCATCTTGGATGAAGGCTGATCGAGAGAAGGGACGCTTCCAGCCTGAGCAGCGACTGCCTACAAGAAGAGCACAGATATAAGTACAAGGAGCACGTATAAGAGATAAATGTGTTTTTATATATTTTTATTTTAAAATACTCAAATTGTATCTCCAATTTTTTTAACCATTCATTACATTCCTACTTTCTCCAAATAAACCCCTACTCCTTAAACCAGACACCAACTCCTTACCAATTTATATTATAAAACAGAGTGATTCAAAAAGAGCTTTTTCTTTCAATATATATAACTAGCTGTACTACCCAAAGTTGCCCGGATAAAAAAAGTCATTGGACTGAAAATTGATTTGTAATTAACATATAATAATAACATTTGCCATTCTAATTTTCAAACTACATATCATAAGAAAAGTGTTTTGTGTGGTTGAAATAAGTTGAGAGAAAATAAAAACAACTGTAATAGTTTTCTAATTCTGTCAAACGACTGTCACTTTCAAACTTCATATCATGACAAAAATTGTTTGTGTCAAACAATTTGAAAAAAAAATAAAACAACTACAGTGTATGAAAGGGTTTATATGTAAATGTGAAATAATTAGCAAGTAATAGCAAGTAATATTAATTTAGTTTTGCTACAATTACAATAAAAGATGATTTGGCGATTATACAATTAATATGAAATGAGAAAACAAAAAATCCTGAACAAGTTGAATATTGAATGTTGAATGTTGATTATTAATAACAATTCAAGCATAGAAGTGTGTATGTGTGTATAAAAAAGGTTACTGTTCCAGCAGAAGCTATCTATCAAAAGTCTGAATAAGAGGATACTGGTACTAATGTAAAAATGAGATATCCTACTGTCTTTGTCTGACCTAACGGAGAGAGAATGTCGAGGCTTCTACTACAAAAATGATACAGTTGTCTGCTTGAAAAAAATTGGCCTTGACCGCAATATAGCAATTGAAATTACAAAAGCCGAAAATAGAAGGTCGAGAAAACACGAAAAAGCTTCGTGTTTCAGTGAGTTAATAGAATTATAGTTTCAATAATATTCCATTTAGCGTGTGCATACGCTATACAGTATATGATAACATCTGATCAATGTAACATGTATAGCTCAGTGGTAGCTCAGTGGTAGAGTGTGTAGATTCAAAATTGGTGGTTAAAATCTCCAGGAGTTCAAATCCATCAAAATGTAAAATTTTAATTCCAAGATTTTAATAGCTATAGCTGGACATACACAGAAATGGACACACAAACCTTGAGAAATATAGATTTACTGTACTATTGTTTGTTTTTGTCTCATGGTTTAATTTGCTTTAAACAGCATTGACCAGGATAAATAAAGCTAGTTAAGCCTGTTTTTAGATATTTCTATTTTAAAATACACAAATCGCATCTCCCATCTGCTTGACCATCCAGTCCATTCTTACTTTCTCAAAAGCCACTGCAACCTATATCAGACACCAACACCTTGCCAATCCACATTATAAAACAGTGTTATACAAAGAAAGCTTTTTCTTTCAATACACATAATTTACTATTATTTGCTTTGTCTCATTGTCTAACCTGCTTCAAACAGCACTGACCGGGGTAAATAAAGTTCGTAAAATATATTATACTCCATAAGCTATTGGCCTGGTGAGTTTAGAAATGAGCATTTAGGACCATTTTTTCACTGCCACTGTTTGCCAATCTAACCTTCCTAAATGCGACTTTAAATAGTTGAGCCATACAGCATGGTTAAGAAACCAATTTTATTTTTAATGATTACCTCATAGTGTAAAGATTAAAAAGGGAAGCAGAGAAATTCCCATTGTTCATGGGCAAACAGCTTCATATAAAGTATATCTACAATATTGAACTGCAGTATTATTGAAAACCAATATTGAACACTATTGAACAGCCAGTAGTTAAAGACTTTTAAGCGAGTGAGCAGTTGAGAAGCAGATGCTCAGAAAATGTATATAATTTAAAATGTACCAATATATCAACAATCAGTCAGCTTACCTGCAGTGTATGCATAGCAGCTATAACTTCATTGGCAAGTTTTTCTGGGTCGTTATCTGCGAAAGGATTGCCTTCAACTTGTTCATCAGCTTTTGATGGTCCAGTAGGTTTGGCAGACTTGTTTTTGACAGCCTCTCGAGAGTTATGTAAACTTTTCTCCTCGGAAATAGCTTGCTTGCCAAAACCTAGTGACTTTTTATTTGCTGAGTGACCCTGTAGCTCAGGGTGATTGTGCTTAGAAGACATTGTTGCGGATGATGTTAAACTTCCTTTGATTGGACGCTTTCCTGAGTGATTGTGACGACTGGAGTTACCAGATGTAGAATGTACGTCTTCTTGCTGGTGAGCGCTGCTATCATCAGGGTGAGGCAGCTCCTTAGATGACAACTGTTCAACGTGGTTACCGCTTTGAACTCTTGAACCCGGTTGCGACATCTTTGGCTGAGACTTAGTTTTTTGGTCACGATGGTTTACTATAAATATTTGAAAGGATATAAAATGTCCTCTTCTTTTAATACGACTTTTCAAAGACTGCTTATTTACTTGTTAGAAAATGCAACCTTGAACCCTTGTTAGCAAATGCAACCTTGAAACCTTTGGTTTGTGCACTCACAGTGTCTGACATAGAAATAACCATAACGTGTAAGGAAGCATATTAATGGGACCATTGGACGAAAAAACTTCTCTCAAGTAACTATTCACACACACACACTTGCACGCACACACTACACACTAGACACCACATACCACACACCACACACCACACACCACACACCACACACCACACACCACACACCACACACCACACATCACACACCACACACCACACACACAACACACACAACACACACCACACACCACACACCACACACCACACACCACACACCACACACCACACACCACACACACCACACACCACACACCACACACACAACACACACACACACCACTCACCACACACATAATAATACCATAAGTGAAAAAAATTATTTAAAAGCTATTTAGATGTAGCTGCCTGTATTGAACAGATGCCCATTGCAAGCACTTACTAGCAAAACACTTAGCAAAATATTTGGGGCACACAACCGGCGATGCATGGCTTTTCGGCTTTGTACTCGAGCAACTTTTTACAAATAGATCCTCAAATCTATATCTATGTTTTATTCCCTATACTGTTAATAACCTAAGGAATTTACTTTTTATCAATTTTTTGGTCAATTTTGACGCCAGTCGGACATAAGGTACCACATCTAAACGTTGGTATCACCAATTGTCGCATTTTAATAAGAAGTTTCTTTGATCGAAATTTCTTTTTTTTCCTCTCGGAGTTCCAACAACTCTTTGTAATATGGGTTCCAACAACTCTTTGTAATATGGGTTCCAATAACTCTATGTAATATGGGTTCCAACAACTGTTTGTAATATGGTAGCACTAAAATTGATGCTGCGGTCAATCCATTAGTTTTTCTAGTTTTGCCTGATCCTTCAGTAAGTCACTTTTGGCAATTCTTCCAAAAATTTTAGTTACTATAAAAATCGCTCACTAAATGGAGAAGGGATTAAAAGTTTAAAAGATTAAAATTAGCTGTCTTCCTTAAAGTCTAAGCATTCCATTGATATGTAAGTAATCCATAATAACTGGATAAAAAACAACTAATATGTTGAAATAACAAATGTGGTCTGAATTGAGCTATTAAACAATTGCGCCCTGACTGTTTTGTATGGCACTGTACACACAAAATCTGAGTATTTTATGAACTAGTGAGTGCTTGTGTTAGACATCTGTGGACAAACACCTTATCTAAATATCCTTGTTAAAAAGTATTCAAAGCTGTTGCAGTGAATACAATAACTAGTTACAGTAAACACAGTAACTAGTTACAGTGAATACAGTAATTAGTTACAGTAAACAAGGTTCTGGTTCAAATCTTACCCTTGGCTGCCTTCTCTCTCACCCTCTCTGAACCTGTAGGTAAGGCTGAGGCTGAAGAACTGTCGAAGGCTCCAGGTGCTCCGTTATCAGCCATGGTAACAGATTTCGTCTTTTCTCCAATGTGAACTGCACTTGTTGAAATGTTTGGAGAGACGTATGAAGATCTAGGGCCTTCTTTTATTGGATTTTCTAAAGAACTTTTTGAGCGAATTTTCCTGTCTTTTTGGGTAGAAGTTAGCGAAGTAGTTACATTTGGGGAAAATTTAGCTGGAACCTTGTCCATAGCTTCTAATGACTTGACAGATATGTTCTTTGGGTTGTGCTGAGGTAAGGCATCTGCAGATGGCTGCTTGGCAAATGCCTTTTCCAAGGCAACTTTTCGTTGCACATCTTCATCGTATAGCAGGGCACTATGAGCCTCTGCCATCCTACAATTAGGAGTTGTTTACACTTAGTTTATTAGCTTCCGCTCGACTTCTACAGTTCTCTCATAGCCTAAGAACTGCCAGACAAAATTGCTTGCCTTAACATAACAGGTTGGGGTAAGTATCAAAAGCCTCGGTTCAATAGAGAAATGATGTACCTAGGCAACATATAAGTCTAGATGACAATTACATGTTTTCAACTCATTTCAACTAACACAATATGAAAAAATTGCATAAAACCTCTAATAATCATTTTAAAATTATTATTATTGCTAGCTGCTCTAACAATCTCCCACCTATATGTACATGTATTATCCATTTGCTTAGCAGAGAAACATATTTTAAACAATAATGTCAAAACCATTTATTTGATTTTATTGCCCAAATATTGCCCTTTTTTGTTTATAATTGTCATATGGCATAATTTGAAAAATCATTTATGTTTGAAATGAAATGTTTGTCAAAAAAGTTATAAAAAAAAAAAAAATATATATATATATATACATATATATATACATGTATAATATGTGTGAATCAGCATTTTCATACATGAATAATATCAAGAGCAAGTTGAGATCCACTTTGACTCGAGATCACTTGTGTCAGCTCCTAAGAATAGCATGCTGCAGTAGAGAGCCAGACTACCAAGAGATAATGAGCAGCTATAAAAATTCCATGTATCTCGCTAAACTTTAGGTTATACAAAGCTCTTTAGGCTTACTTCAACCTTATTCAATGTTATTGTAAAAGTATTTTAATAAATAACTTTAATTACAATACAACTACCAAACTTATATTATCGGTATGAAATGTTATACTGTAATACACATAATATGCGGCTCCCAAAAATCTTGCAACTTTGAATATTGGCTCTTTGAGAAAAAACTTTGACCACCACTGGTCAAAGTTGACTTACTCGACTTGTCTCTATAAGAATTAGTATGTCTCTCAGAACTAACCTTGTAGGATCAGATGGGGCTCTCTTTATTGTACCATTGCTATTATAGCGTTTAGTTTTTATAGCGGTATCCTCATTCTCTGGTTCTAAAACATACAGCAGTTTGAATGGGAGTAGACAACTTCCCAAATGTTACCGCAAATTTTTTATAAATAATTAAGATGAAAATAATTTACGGCGAGATTTTGTTATTGTCTTTGTTATTGTCCCACGACCAAACACGAGTGAAGCGATGGTTTGAGAGCTTTATGATAAATGCATATGTGCACACAACTCACGAAAATTATTCATCAACACCGTCGCAAACCCTTGTACCAAAATCTCATCAATAAATTTAACCATTTTTCATTGGAATCGTTTAAGTTTAATAGCGATACAAAACACATATAAACCTATTTAAATATGTTACCAAGTCTTTGAAATTTGTAGACAATATCCTAAACCTTACCCATCTGATCGGATAATACATAACTAGACAGATTAATTTGGCCTAAAATCGCTTTTAGATCTTGACAAGCCTTTTCTAATCAAAATTAAGACCGGCCAACAAAACGCCGATAAAGCCGTGTGACCGAGAGTAGAACCATTAAGTCGTGCGTATTTCACGAGAAAAAAACGTGCACATTTCACCAGTCTATGGCATTGTCTAATTGCCGAAGGTTTCTAATATTTTGCCATTTTTAATATCTTGCAAAAATTTTTAATTATAAGAATAATTATTCAATTTTAGAAAATTATTATAAGATTTAATTATAAAAATAATCATTCGAATTTATTTATCCAAAGGTTTCTGTAGTAAACGTAGATCGTTTGAGGCGTAGACCGATTTACAGGTACGAAATTGTAGTACACAGTTTATCAGCCTATGTTTTATTTGTCCAATTACCGAAGGTTTCATTAAATTATTTAGAACATTAGTCAAAATTTTTTACATCTTATGTACAAGCTAGGGTCGAACTATAGTGCGCCTTTATGACGAGAATTTTTTTTATTTTGCTCCAGTTTGCAGAAAACTTCCAGACGCGTGAATTCTGATGCTCGCTTTCTGTTGCAGATCGCTATCAAAACCATTCTACATTCAACGCAACCAACTTTCAAACTGTGTATATTACACAGCAGCTTGCCATTTTACTTCTAATATTGCATTTCAGAGTTATAATAAACATATTTCCTTATTGTTGTTGTTAAATTACATACATTACAGTAGGTTAGGCCAACAGCTTTAATTAATATTTATTTTATTGTTGTAAAATTACACAGCAGCTTGCCATTTTACTTCTAATATTGCATTTCAGAGTTATAATAAACATATTTCCTTATTGTTGTTGTTAAATTACATACATTACAGTAGGTTAGGCCAACAGCTTTAATTAATATTTATTTTATTGTTGTAAAACATAGGTTTGAGATAGTAGTAGATTAGGTGTGATTTTTATACAACCTTCTGTTTTGCATAATTTACTTTTTGAATTTAATTTCAAAACAATTTGACAACTACCATGGACATACAACTTCCCAGAACGCCACGTCGTCGCCGACGCAGTAGCCGTCCACGTGTCTCTCAATTATTACAGCTCAATAGGAGGATAAATAGAAGGTCCTCACAACAACCATCAACATCAAATGCTAATTTTCAACAACACGCTACTCAAATTAATAACAACAACTCATCTGATTCAAAGAATTCTTTAGTAGATGTTGTAGGCGATGTAAATGACATGGACTTGGCAGCTTTTTTGTTTCCAGATGATGATGATACTCTCTCAAATTCATTTTATATCATCTAGAACAACTCTCATTTACACTATACTCTGTCAATTCCTGCTGATAACTACTTCTTCAACAACCAGCATACCCTTTCTTTTTTCTAATATCACTTTGGTCGTGGGCTGTATGACAGGAGAATTTCTAGTTTTTATTAGTCTTGTTGATATTTTTGTCCTCATTGTGTTGTTTTATAGTATCTACAGTCTTAGTAATACAACACCTACTTATCTGATAACCATAATGTAGTTTGTTATCATTGAAAAATAATTATGGCAACTCTCTGTGCATTTCTGCTGGTTGTATGGGGATGTTACCCTATAATTTTAGAGGTAATATATTTAAATATTTATTTTATCTGCCCCAACATAGCATTCTCACCTGTAAAAATAAACAATAACAAAAAATAAATACAGCAGGAATAGTGAGAGATAACTGTTGTATAATATTATGAATATCTTACTCTATCAATAGAATAAAAAATAAAGGCAGTTTAAACAGGCACAAGTATATATATGATATGCTTTAAAATATGGTCTCTTTTGTACGTCTCGTTGGCGAAGTTTATCTTAGTCTTTGTTGCATACATTTCTACTTCGTGATTACGGTCATCGCTCGCCCGCTCGGCGGAAAGTGTTTATCTCCCAAATAATTCGGGCAGGCTACACACTTACTTGTAATGTTATCAATTGTAATTTTGATAGATCTTAATTAGGAATCAATGTTCACAAAAGACACTGACATGAAGCTGTGACGGTTACAAAAAGGATGATATCGCAGATGACAATATCAAATCTGATCAGAAATCAACACGAGCATGGAGAGGTATTTACTCATGAACTCACCAGTTTCAGAACGAAGTTTAGGATTGGTCGACCTTGATCTAGCCGGTGCCAATGGTTCAATAAGGGTGTCTATGCCAGTAGGGAACCTGTCTACTCGTTGCGCAATGTCTTCAAGCTTGTCTTCCTCTGTCACAAAGAATATCACGAAAGATTGAGTTTCGAATTTTTTATCAAAATATTTAAAGTGATAAAATTGTTAGGAACCCTACCGTTTAAGAAGGCAAAGCTTTTAAGCTAACTGCAAATGTTAAACAGCATAAATTATTTTAAAAAACTCTCCTGATTATTTTGCAAAACCATTTATTTTTTATGAAAGTTTGTTTAATTGATCAATTTCAATTTTTTTTAATATTTCACTTGTAAAAGACATCTGTTTGAGCGCCCGTTAAATACATACATGTTTATTTCAATGCATTTATGTTATTATAACCACATTCGCAACTGATCGTAAAACGATTGTGAAGGAGGTAAAACAGAGCTTTCACAGCTTTCAGAGCTCAAACAAACTTTGAAAAATATTCCAGCTTTTCATCCTGTTGATGATCATACCAAAGGTACGCCAAAAATACTTTATGTTCGTTTGACAACAGACTTTTTTTTGCTATATATAATAACTAAGTGAATGCTCGGCATTGTATGAGTAATAAAAAAGTTTTGACATAAAAAGTTTATTTCTAATTGGCTAAATTGCTTTACCCGATGAATTTGAGTAACGTAAACGTATTTACTATAATAAGACCCACGTCTGTCCCTGTAAAGCCAGCAATAAGAAAAAATATTGTGTCATGATCTCTCACAAAATAATGATTTTCAAGCGTGCTAGCTGAAGTGTGAAGCATACTATTTAAACAAATCGGCATTGAAAAATAGTAAGCCTGCAGAACTAGAGGTTCAGAGATCAACTCCAGTGAAAAGCGGATTTTTGTTCCAATAACTCTATGACTCTAACAAGACACACGAACGACAAACAAACAAACCCTGAAACTTATCTATATATATATATAGCTGTACTAGGTAAATTTCCAGCATTGTCGAGCTATAAATAAGTCTGGGGACAGAAAATTGATTTGTATTTAACATATAACAACATTTGCCATTCTAACTTTCCAACTTCATATCAAGAGAAAAGTGTTTTGTGCAGTTAAAATAGAGAGAAAATAAAAACAACTGTAAAGGTTTTCAAACTTTGTCAATCAACAATTTAACTTTCAAGCTTCATATCATGAGGAAAATGTTTTGTGCAGGTCAAATAAATTAAAAAAAATAAAACAATTATAAAAGGGTTAAAATGTAAATCTGAAATAATTAGAAGATAATAGCTAAACTAAGTCGGTTTTGTTATGATTACAATAAAAGATGATTTGGTAATGATACAATTAATACGAACTGAGAAAACAAAATAAAAATCCTGAATATGTTGAATTAATAATAACAATTCACGAATAGAAGTGTGTATGTGTGTGTATAAAAAAGGTTACTGTTCCACAAAAAGCTATTCATCAAAACTTTGTAAATACGATGATACTGGTACCTTTCGATACTGGTTGAATTGAAAAAATGAAATATCGTACTGTCTTTGTTTGATCGGCAGGAGAGAGAGCATGTAGAGGCTCTTCTCACGGAGATAATACAATTGAAAAGACTTGGCCTTGACCGCGATATAGTAATTGAACCTTACGAAAAATCTAAAATCGAAGTTCAAGAAAGCATGAAAAAGCATCATGTTGCATATAGTTAATAGAATTCATAGTTTTTAATAATACGTCATTTAGCGTGTGCATACACTATGCAGTATATGATAATGTATTTTATCAATAAGCTTTGTATAGCTCAGTTTTAGAGTGTGTGGATTTCAAACTTGCGGTTGCAATTTCCGTGAGTTCAAATCCATCAAAATACGGAATTTTAATTCCTAGATTTTAATAGCTTTAGCTGAATGTACACAATAACAGAACCACATACAGACACACAAACTTTGAGAAATATATATATAAACACAAACCCCTTTACAGTGGTTTATAAAATCCCACCTGTATTTTATGTTTTGCATAACCCATTGTTTTACTTTTAAATTTTCGTTACAAAATAGTTCTCAAGATATTTCTACACTCTTTCATTTTACAAAAAAGTCTGAGGAACTGAGGCTGGGGTACTAGTAGTTACAGTCTGAAAAACTGAGGCCGGGGTATTAGTAGCTACAGTCTGAGGAACTGAGGCTGGGGTACTAGTAGATACAGTCTGAGGACCTGAGGTTGTGGTACTAGTAATTACAGTCTGCGGACCTGAGGCTGGAATAATAGTAGTTACAGTCCGTGGAACTGAGGCTGGGGTGCTAGTAGTTACAGTCTGAGGAACTGAGGCTGGGGTACTAGTAGTTACAGTCAGAGAAACTGAGGCTGGGTTACTAGTAGTTACAGTCTGAGGAACTGAGGCTGGGGTACTAGTAGTTACAGTCTGAGGAAATGGGGCTGGGGTACTAGTAGTTACAGTCTGAGGAACTGAGGCTGGGGTACTAGAAGTTACAGTCTGAGGAACTGAGGCTGGGGTACTAGTAGTTACAGTATGAGGAACTGAGGTGGGGGTACTAGTAGTTACAGTCTGAGGAACTGAGGCTGGGGGTACTAGTAGTTACAGTCTGAGGAACTGAGGCTGGGGTACTAGAAGTCACAGTCTGAAGAACTGAGGCTGGGATACTAGAAGTTACAGTCTGAGGAACTGAGGCTGGGGTACTAGTAGTTACAGATAGGGCAATAGATTACCCGCCTGGCTCACTCGTTTTATGATATACGCTTTATGTACAACCTGCTCCCACAATACACAGTTTATGGTGCAAAATAATATTGAAATGCTTAAAAAATGTTGTTAGATAGTTTTAGAATGAATTAAAATTATTTGATTAATCATAATCAAAAAAATTGTCGTGGAATTCAAACAAATCATTTTTGGAACAGGCATCTGGTATGGACTGTGGTTAAAAACTGAGGATGAAATATACTTCCAAAACAGAGTCTAAGGATTAGAGAAGAAAACTAACAAAATGTTTAATTCCATAAATTAAACATGGTCAAAACCGTTTAACACTCAGAAAAGATATAAGTAAGATGATGATGCAAATTATATTTCTAGTTATTTACAACCCAATTAAATATACAACAGTTAAAATATTGTTTGGTAAGTAGCTACAAAGATATTATACTCTATTGAAAATGGTGTCTGGACATTTATGATTAATGAGTAGACCAAACAAGTTCTACTCTGCATGCACAACCAAAATCTAAAACTAGGCAGCTGAGTGAATGCAATTGCTTAAAATACTGACGATGTTCTTTTAGTTTTATAAGCTTCTAATAATTGCTAATATAGAAATTTCAAAGTTTGTCAATGTCATCATCTGTCATTTGGGTCTGTCCAGCTATAGCGATTGGTATCTAGCAATGACAAGTCCATATTACAGAAGATTTGATCTCGGAACTTCCGATCACCAGGTCTGTCTGTCTGTCTGTCCAGCTATGGCTATTACGATCTTGATATGAAAAGCTCGTTCCGCGCTGGATTTGCACTCGCGGAGATTGTAACCGCGGGTTTCTAACCACGCATTTAACCACTGAGCTATACAGTTCTTAGATTGCTGTCACTTTTATCATATAACGAATACCCTTTGTTCGATTGAGCACGCCAAATGACGTATTAATTGATACATTGCGCCCACAAGTTACGATGTCCCCGTTATAAAATATTTTTTGTCCAACTCTATAAAACATGATGCTTTTTTGGCCTTGCCATACAAGAGCGAATTTGTTTTCCGCCATACGATATCAACCAAGAATTTGCTTGAAATTTAAAATTAGCGATTGTTGGACTGATTACGACGAAATAACAAAAATTGTCGATATGTTATTTTGCTGCTATGTCAGTTCAGCCTTATGGTAAAAATAGATTCGCAAACAGATAAGTGATAAAACTTTAGTTAAAAGTTTGAAGTTTACTAAAATACATAGTAAAACTTCTTTCAAGAATGTTTAGAGAGCTAAATTCAAGTTTGATCCAGCGTTAATGTTACAAGTCTGTCTTGAAAGTGAGAACTCTGCACTTAGTACATTGTAATGTTACATTTTCTTGCAGATCACAACTACAAAATGCAATAAAGTTATTGCAGGTAACTATAGTTACTAAGGTTAACATATTGTTCTGTTACTATTTTTTAATGATGATGATTTTGATGATTTTTATCAGCAGGTGATTGCATTAGATAATTACTATGGGTTTCTATACCACTCTATACATCTATACAATATTTTCGCCTTATCATGCCAACACTGAAACAAACTGAAATCTCATAACTGTATACCAAATAATTTTTCATTGTAATCGTAGCAAAACAGACTATATTTAGCCATCACTTGCTAATGATTTCATATTTACATTTGAACACCTTTACAGTTTTATTTTTCCTCCCAATTTATTTCAACAAAACACTTTTTTCATGATATGAAACTTAAAAATTACAGTTGCTTGAATAAGTTTAAAAACTTTGGCAGTTGTTGTATTTTTTCTCTTAATTTATTTAAACGGCAAAACAAAACACTTTTTTCATGAGATGAAGTTTAAAAGTTAAAGTGCTAAATGTTGTATAAGTTAAATAAAAATAAATGTTCTGTCCAAAGACTTTTTTATTACCCGGACAACGCCGCGCATTCAGTAGTACTGTAATAATCCTCAGAAAGGGTCGGAGATGAGGCTTTCATCATGCTCATGCTAAAACATGCCAACCTAGCAACTCAACTAAAATATGAATACATTTGCGATGCCTCAGAGATTAACCACATAATCTTTCTATGCAATAATTTCTACCTTCTTCAAGTGTTTCCTGCAGTCTAGGCATTATAATAGTATTGGTACTTGGTCTTCTCGTGTCGAGTAAGGCTGGCCAGTGGTCATCTGTACTTAGTTCTGTGGTCAATGAATTTCTGCGACTTGACATCCCTATAATACCAATTCTCATGAAACGTACTAAAGTACCAGAATAAACGCTACATTACGAGTCAAAAGTTAAACCTATGATCTGAAAATTGCCCTTTTAGATGCGCAATAAAAGTTCTTACGCGCTGCATTATAAATTTCCTGGCTTTAAATCTACTACTACTCTCACGCATAGTTTTTGAACTGATCTCTGATTAAAAAAACAAAACTTCAGAAAAAAAAGTCGGCAGGACATCGATAGAAACTAGTGATAATGCAGCAATAAATAGGAAAACTTTGCAGTTTGTATAAAACTTGTATTTCAAGTTCTCTTTTGCGTAGCAACGGCTTCATTGTCAACTCAATGGCCATATTTTTATTTATTGTTGCTCATTGGCTGCTCATCACGTGTCGAAAGTTGAGTAACTTTGGAGTAGTCTGCAGGACATCAATAGGAACTGGTGATAAACTTTGAAACTGTATTTCAAGTTGGCTTTAAAGTAGCGACAGCAACATCTCCAGGTCATTGTCCACTAACTGTCCACTGACTGTCCATTCATTGTACACTCATTGTCCACTCATTGTCCACTCATTTTTCACTCATTGTCCACTCATTGTCCACTAACTGTTCACTCATTTCCCACTCATTGTCTAATCATTGTCCACTCATTGTCCACTCACTGTCCACTCATTGTCCAATCATTGTCCACTCATTGTCCAATCATTGTCCACTCATTGTCCAATCATTGTCCACTCATTGTTCAATCATTGTCTACTCATTGTCCACTCATTGTCCACTAACTGTCCACTGACTGTCCATTCATTGTACACTCATTGTCCACTTATTGTCTACTCATTTTTCACTCATTGTCCACTCATTGTCCACTAACTGTTCACTCATTTCCTACTCATTGTCTAATCATTGTCCGCTCATTGTCCACTCACTGTCCACTCATTGTCCAATCATTGTCCACTCATTGTCCAATCATTGTCCACTCATTGTCAACTCATTGTCCAATCATTGTCCACTCATTGTTCAATCATTGTCCACTCATTGTCCACTCATTGTCCACTCATTGTCTACTCCTTTTTCACTCATTGTCCACTCATTGCCCACTAACTGCCCACTCATTGCCCACTCATTGTCCACTCTTTTTCCACTCACTGCCCACTCTTTATCCGCTTATTGTCCACTCTTCGTTCACTCATTGTCCAATCATTGTCCACTCATTGTCCACTAACTTTTCACTCATTTCCTACTCATTGTCTAATCATTGTACACTCATTGTCCACTCACTGTCCACTCTTTATCCACTCATTGTCCACTCTTTGTCCACTCACTGTCCACTCTTTATCCACTCATTGTCCACTAACTTTTCACTCATTTTCCACTCATTGTCTAATCATTGTCCACTCATTGTCCACTTACTGTCCACTCATTGTCCAATCATTGTCCACTCATTGTCCACTCATTGTCCACTCATTGTCAACTCATTGTCCAATCATTGTTCACTCATTGTTCAATCATTGCCCACTCATTGTCCACTCATTGTCTACTCCTTTTTCACTCATTGTCCACTCATTGTCCACTCTTTTTCCACTCACTGTCCACTCTTTATCCGCTCATTGTCCACTCTTTGTTTACTCATTGTCCAATCATTGTCCAATCATTGTCCACTCATTGTCCACTCATTGTCCACTAGCTGCTCACTCATTGTCCACTCTTTGTCCACTCACTGTCCACTCTTTGTTCACTCATTGTCCACTCTTTGTCCACTCACTGTCCACTCTTTATCCACTCATTGTCCACTCATTGTCCACTCATTGCCCAATCATTGTCCACTTAATGATCTTGTCTATTCATTGTTGCTCATCGGCTACTCATCATCCATCTAAATTTGACACTTTGGCCACTTGTTGTATACTCATGGTCGATTTATCGACCAAATTTTTCATCCACAGTATAAACATTGTCCACTCATCATCCATAATGTTCATTTATTGCCAACTCATTGTTCACCCTTTGACTGTTCATAACTCACCCATCATTCACTAAAGATTCACATTCAGGCCCCTGCATTTTCCACTCATTTTTCACACATTGTTCAGGCATAAACATTGACTTAGCAAAAATCGTTACTATAATAAGGGGTGTATCCACATGTCTGCTCGAAGCCACGGTTAAACATTTGAGTTGAAAATAGCTTCGTACGAGACTCGAATGCACGACCTTACGCTCTCACACCTGCGCCAGTTGACAACCTTCTGACACCTAAGAATAATTGTGCATATAGTTAATCTCGGTGCTTTATCAGAACACCCGATGATCTAGACTACCAGGATGCAAGTGGTAACAATTGTTGAGTACATGAAAAGAAACCTTAGTGAATGGTTATCTACTATGCTGCCTTGACCTCATTCTGATTCAGTGCCTACTTATCACAAGCCTTTTGACTATCGGAAAGCAGTTTCTATTGCGATAGCAAAATAATAATTATAGCAATTAATACTATTATTCAAAATCTAATAAAAGAAAATAATATAACAGATAAATAATACAGAAGATGCATGTACACATAATATAATTCGGATTGATATGCATGGACACACTATGGGTACAATGGGTTGGTGTCATGTTCTTTGGTTTGGCAAAAACAATACAAAATAAGATAAATGTGGAAAATCTGTATTTGACATTGGGAAAAGTATTATATGAAAATTTTAAAACTGAAATGAGGCTTTAAAATAGAATATTACCAAAGTATCTCCAAATAAACAAAAGCAAAATCAGATATAATTTAAAGAAATGTAAGACAAGTTCCAATAAGGCCTGAGCAGTGCTCACTCACTTAGATAATCCTTAATCACGAACTACAGCTAAGGTTACTAACATCTATTATATTTATATAACTACAGCTAAGGGTACTAACATCTATTATATTTATATAACTACAGCTAAGGTTACTAACATGTATTATATTCATATAACTACAGCTAAGGGTACTAACATCTATTATATTTATATAACTACAGCTAAGGGTACTAACATCTATTATATTTGTATAACTACAGCTGAGGTCACTAACATCTATTATATTTATATAACTACAGCTAAGGGTACTAACATCTATTATATTTATATAACTACAGCTAAGGGTTCTAACATCTATTATATTTATATAACTACAGCTAAGGTTACAAACATGTATTATATTTATATAACTACAGCTCAGGGTTCTAACATCTATTATATTTATATAACTACAGCTAAGGGTACTAACATCTATTATATTTATATAACTACAGCTAAGGGTACTAACATCTATTATATTTATATAACTACAGCCAAGGGTTCTAACATCTATTATATTTATATAACTACAGCTAAGGGTACTAACATCTATTATATTTGTATAACTACAGCTGAGGTCACTAACATCTATTATATTTATATAACTACAGCTAAGGGTACTAACATCTATTATATTTATATAACTACAGCTAAGGGTTCTAACATCTATTATATTTATATAACTACAGCTAAGGTTACAAACATGTATTATATTTATATAACTACAGCTCAGGGTTCTAACATCTATTATATTCATATAACTACAGCTAAGGTTACTAACATCTATTATATTCATATAACTACAGCTAAGGGTTCTAACATCTATTATATTTATATAACTATAGCTAAGGTTACAAACATGTATTATATTTATATAACTACAGCTCAGGGTTCTAACATCTATTATATTTATATAACTACAGCTAAGGGTACTAACATCTATTATATTTATATAACTACAGCCAAGGGTTCTAACATCTATTATATTTATATAACTACAGCTAAGGTTACAAACATGTATTATATTTATATAACTACAGCTCAGGGTTCTAACATCTATTATATTTATATAACTACAGCTAAGGGTACTAACATCTATTATATTTATATAACTACAGCTCAGGATTCTAACATCTATTATATTTATATAACTACAGCTGAGGTTACTAACATCTATTACATTTATATAACTACAGCTAAGGTTACTAACATCTATTATATTTATATAACTACAGCTAAGGTTACTAACATGTATTATATTTATATAGCTACAGCTCAGGGTTCTAACATCTATTATATTTATATAACTACAGCTGAGGTTACTAACATCTATTCTATTTATATAACTACAGCTAAGGTTACTAACATCTATTATATTTATATAACTACAGCTAAGGTTACTAACATCTATTATATTTATATAACTACAGCTAAGGTTACTAACATCTATTATATTTATATAACTACAGCTAAGGGTACTAACATCTATTATATTTATATAACTACAGCTAAGGGTACTAACATCTATTATATTTATATAACCACAGCTAAGGTCACTAACATCTATTATATATATATAACTACAGCTAAGGGTACTAACATCTATTATATTTATATAACTACAGCTAAGGTTACTAACATCTATTATATTTATATAACTACAGCTAAGGTTACTAACATCTGTTATATTTATATAGCTACAGCTCAGGGTTCTAACATCTATTATATTTATATAACTACAGCTGAGGTTACTAACATCTATTCTATTTATATAACTACAGCTAAGGTCACTAACATCTATTATATTTATATAACTACAGCTAAGGTTACTAACATCTATTATATTTATATAACTACAGCTAAGGGTACTAACATCTATTATATTTATATAACTACAGCTAAGGTTACTAACATCTATTATATTTATATAACTACAGCTAAGGTTACTAACATCTATTATATTCATATAACTATAGCTAAGGTTACTAACATCTATTATATTTATATAACTACAGCTAAGGTTACTAACATCTATTATATTTATATAACTACAGCTAAGGTTACTAACATCTGTTATATTTATATAACTACAGCTAAGGTTACTAACATCTATTATATTTATATAACTACAGCTAAGGGTACTAACATCTACTATATTTATATAACTACAGCTAAGGTTACTAACATCTATTATATTTATATAACTACAGCTAAGGGTACTAACATCTATTATATTTATATAACTACAGCTAAGGGTACTAACATCTATTATATTTATATAACCACAGCTAAGGTCACTAACATCTATTATATATATATAACTACAGCTAAGGGTACTAACATCTATTATATTTATATAACTACAGCTAAGGGTACTAACATCTATTATATTTATATAACTACAGCTAAGGTTACTAACATCTATTATATTTATTAACTACAGCTAAGGGTACTAACATCTATTATATTTATATAACTACAGCTAAGGGTACTAACATCTATTATATTTATATAACCACAGCTAAGGTCACTAACATCTATTATATTTATATAACTACAGCTAAGGGTACTAACATCTATTATAGTTATATAACTACAGCTAAGGTTACTAACATCTATTATATTTATATAACTACAGCTAAGGTTACTAACATCTATTATATTTATATAACTACAGCTAAGGTTACTAACATCTATTATATTTATATAACTACAGCTAAGGGTACTAACATCTATTATATTTATATAACTACAGCTAAGGTTACTAACATCTATTATATTTATATAACTACAGCTAAGGGTACTAACATCTATTATATTTATATAACTACAGCTAAGGGTACTAACATCTATTATATTTATATAACTACAGCTAAGGTT
The DNA here is from genome assembly GCF_963576615.1 of Watersipora subatra. Lineage (NCBI taxonomy): Eukaryota > Metazoa > Bryozoa > Gymnolaemata > Cheilostomatida > Watersiporidae > Watersipora > Watersipora subatra. The sequence goes on from NC_088717.1 coordinate 6,120,229, forward strand.
ACTAACATCTATTATATTTATATAACTACAGCTAAGGTTACTAACATGTATTATATTTATATAACTACAGCTAAGGGTACTAACATCTATTATATTTATATAACTACAGCTAAGGTTACTAACATCTATTATATTTATATAACTACAGCTAAGGGTACTAACATCTATTATATTCATATAACTACAGCTAAGGTTACTAACATATATTATATTTATATAACTACAGCTAAGGTTACTAACATCTATTATATTTATATAACTACAGCTAAGGTTACTAACATCTATTATATTTATATAACTACAGCTAAGGGTACTAACATCTATTATATTTATATAACTACAGCTAAGGGTACTAACATCTATTCTATTTATATAACTACAGCTAAGGTTACTAACATGTATTATATTCATATAACTACAGCTAAGGTTACTAAAATCTATTATATTTATATAACTACAGCTAAGGTTACTAACATCTATTATATTTATATAACTACAGCTAAGGTTACTAACATCTATTATATTTATATAACTACAGCTAAAGGTACTAACATCTATTATATTTATATAACTACAGCTAAGGTTACTAACATCTATTATATTTATATAACTACAGCTAAGGGTACTAACATCTATTATATTTATATAACTACAGCTCAGGGTTCTAACATCTATTATATTCATATAACTACAGCTAAGGTTACTAACATCTATTATATTTATATAACTACAGCTAAGGGTACTAACATCTATTATATTTGTATAACTACAGCTAAGGGTACTAACATCTATTATATTTATATAACTACAGCTAAGGGTACTAACATCTATTATATTTATATAACTACAGCTAAGGGTACTAACATCTATTATATTTATATAACTACAGCTAAGGGTACTAACATCTATTATATTCATATAACTACAGCTAAGGGTACTAACATCTATTATATTTGTATAACTACAGCTAAGGGTACTAACATCTATTATATTTATATAACTACAGCTCAGGGTTCTAACATCTATTATATTCATATAACTACAGCTAAGGTTACTAACATCTATTATATTTATATAACTACAGCTAAGGTACTAACATCTATTATATTTATATAACTACAGCTAAGGTTACTAACATCTATTATATTCATATAACTACAGCTAAGGGTACTAACATCTATTATATTTGTATAACTACAGCTAAGGGTACTAACATCTATTATATTTATATAACTACAGCTAAGGGTACTAACATCTATTATATTTATATAACTACAGCTAAGGGTACTAACATCTATTATATTCATATAACTACAGCTAAGGGTACTAACATCTATTATATTTGTATAACTACAGCTAAGGGTACTAACATCTATTATATTTATATAACTACAGCTCAGGGTTCTAACATCTATTATATTCATATAACTACAGCTAAGGTTACTAACATCTATTATATTTATATAACTACAGCTAAGGGTACTAACATCTATTATATTTATATAACTACAGCTAAGGTTACTAACATCTATTATATTCATATAACTACAGCTAAGGGTACTAACATCTATTATATTTGTATAACTACAGCTAAGGGTACTAACATCTATTATATTTATATAACTACAGCTAAGGTTACTAACATCTATTATATTTATATAACTACAGCTAAGGGTACTAACATCTATTATATTTATATAACTACAGCTAAGGTTACTAACATCTATTATATTTATATAACTACAGCTAAGGTTACTAACATCTATTATATTTATATAACTACCGCTAAGGGTACTAACATCTATTATATTTATATAACTACAGCTGAGGTTACTAACATCTATTATATTTATATAACTACAGCTAAGGTTACTAAAATCTATTATATTTATATAACTACAGCTAAGGTTACTAACATCTATTATATTTATATAACTACAGCTAAGGTTACTAACATCTATTATATTTATATAACTACAGCTAAGGTTACTAACATCTATTATATTTATATAACTACAGCTAAGGTTACTAACATCTATTATATTTATATAACTACAGCTAAGGTTACTAACATCTATTATATTTATATAACTACAGCTAAGGGTACTAACATCTATTATATTTATATAACTACAGCTAAGGGTACTAACATCTATTATATTTGTATAACTACAGCTAAGGGTACTAACATCTATTATATTTATATAACTACAGCTAAGGTTACTAACATCTATTATATTTATATAACTACAGCTAAGGTTACTAACATCTATTATATTTATATAACTACAGCTAAGGTTACTAACATCTATTATATTTATATAACTACAGCTAAGGTTACTAACATCTATTATATTTATATAACTACAGCTAAGGGTACTAACATCTATTATATTTATATAACTACAGCTAAGGGTACTAACATCTATTATATTTATATAACTACAGCTAAGGTTACTAACATGTATTATATTCATATAACTACAGCAAAGGTTACTAACATCTATTATATTTATATAACTACAGCTAAGGTTACTAACATCTATTATATTTATATAACTACAGCTAAGGTTACTAACATCTATTATATTTATATAACTACAGCTAAGGGTACTAACATCTATTATATTTATATAACTACAGCTCAGGGTTCTAACATCTATTATATTTATATAACTACAGCTAAGGTTACTAACATCTATTATATTTATATAACTACAGCTAAAGGTACTAACATCTATTATATTTATATAACTACAGCTAAGGTTACTAACATCTATTATATTTATATAACTACAGCTAAGGGTACTAACATCTATTATATTTATATAACTACAGCTCAGGGTTCTAACATCTATTATATTCATATAACTACAGCTAAGGTTACTAACATCTATTATATTTATATAACTACAGCTAAGGGTACTAACATCTATTATATTTGTATAACTACAGCTAAGGGTACTAACATCTATTATATTTATATAACTACAGCTAAGGGTACTAACATCTATTATATTTATATAACTACAGCTAAGGGTACTAACATCTATTATATTTATATAACTACAGCTAAGGGTACTAACATCTATTATATTCATATAACTACAGCTAAGGGTACTAACATCTATTATATTTGTATAACTACAGCTAAGGGTACTAACATCTATTATATTTATATAACTACAGCTCAGGGTTCTAACATCTATTATATTCATATAACTACAGCTAAGGTTACTAACATCTATTATATTTATATAACTACAGCTAAGAGTACTAACATCTATTATATTTATATAACTACAGCTAAGGTTACTAACATCTATTATATTCATATAACTACAGCTAAGGGTACTAACATCTATTATATTTGTATAACTACAGCTAAGGGTACTAACATCTATTATATTTATATAACTACAGCTAAGGGTACTAACATCTATTATATTTATATAACTACAGCTAAGGGTACTAACATCTATTATATTCATATAACTACAGCTAAGGGTACTAACATCTATTATATTTGTATAACTACAGCTAAGGGTACTAACATCTATTATATTTATATAACTACAGCTCAGGGTTCTAACATCTATTATATTCATATAACTACAGCTAAGGTTACTAACATCTATTATATTTATATAACTACAGCTAAGGGTACTAACATCTATTATATTTATATAACTACAGCTAAGGTTACTAACATCTATTATATTCATATAACTACAGCTAAGGGTACTAACATCTATTATATTTGTATAACTACAGCTAAGGGTACTAACATCTATTATATTTATATAACTACAGCTAAGGTTACTAACATCTATTATATTTATATAACTACAGCTAAGGGTACTAACATCTATTATATTTATATAACTACAGCTAAGGTTACTAACATCTATTATATTTATATAACTACAGCTAAGGTTACTAACATCTATTATATTTATATAACTACAGCTAAGGGTACTAACATCTATTATATTTATATAACTACAGCTGAGGTTACTAACATCTATTATATTTATATAACTACAGCTAAGGTTACTAAAATCTATTATATTTATATAACTACAGCTAAGGTTACTAACATCTATTATATTTATATAACTACAGCTAAGGTTACTAACATCTATTATATTTATATAACTACAGCTAAGGTTACTAACATCTATTATATTTATATAACTACAGCTAAGGTTACTAACATCTATTATATTTATATAACTACAGCTAAGGTTACTAACATCTATTATATTTATATAACTACAGCTAAGGGTACTAACATCTATTATATTTATATAACTACAGCTAAGGGTACTAACATCTATTATATTTGTATAACTACAGCTAAGGGTACTAACATCTATTATATTTATATAACTACAGCTAAGGTTACTAACATCTATTATATTTATATAACTACAGCTAAGGTTACTAACATCTATTATATTTATATAACTACAGCTAAGGTTACTAACATCTATTATATTTATATAACTACAGCTAAGGTTACTAACATCTATTATATTTATATAACTACAGCTAAGGGTACTAACATCTATTATATTTATATAACTACAGCTAAGGGTACTTCCCAAGCGTTCAAATTTATCCATTTTCATTATTGACTATGATCAGCTAGCAATCAAGCTTGCTGAACAAGATTGGCGGGCGATAATGGATTGCTCTGATGTTAACAAAAGCTTTGAATCCTTTTCTTTGTCGTTCCAAAATTTAATAAAAATAGCTGGGAAGAAAAAATTAATTTCCACAAATCAGAAAAAGCTCAACTTTTTAAAACCTTGGATGAATCACCATCTACTTAAACAGATAAATAAGCGAAGAAAATTGCACATTAAATGCAAAAAAGAACCTTTCAATACTTCGCTCCACACCTCTTACCACAGTTTCAGAAATTTAGTCACAAATGAAATTAAAACTGCGAAGACTAAATTCTATAAAAAAGAATTTGATAAATGTAAAAATAATCAAAACGAAAAGTGGAAATTCATAAACAGATTGTTAAATAGAGACTCTAAAAATTCAGATAGCCCAACGAGCATAAACAAAGATGGAAAACTCCTAACAGACTCGCAAGATATAGCTGAGACCTTAAATGATCATTTCGTAAATGTTGGTAATAAACTGGCCAATGAGTTGCCACTTTCCGATATTCACTTTTCTAAATTTATGGACAACTGTGTAAATGATATTGATTTTAGCTTCCAGATAATTGACCCCTACCAAACACTGCAAATAATTGATTCTTTCAGTCTTCCTAAAGCAACCGGCTATGATAGGATTTCTCTCCGTGCAATAAAAGAAAATAAACTAGTCCTAATTCCAGTTTTAACACATCTTATAAATCTTGTTATACAACAATCTAATTTCCCAAATTGTTTAAAAATAGCTCGCGTGACTCCATTATTTAAAAAAGGAAATAGAACAGATCCATCTAATTACCGGCCCATTTCCATTCTTCCTGCTTTATCAAAAATTTTAGAGAAATGTTTGTCTTTGCAAATACGGGATTTTTTAGAAACCAATAACATCTTGTCGCCTAAACAATTTGGTTTTAGAAAAGGTAAAAGCACCACTACAGCAATAAACAGTCTAATGGAATTTTTATATACTAATTTAGATCAAAGTAATATAACTCAGGGCGTATTTTTGGATTTTTCAAAGGCATTCGATACGATTAATCACAAAATTTTAATTGACAAACTTTTTTACTACAATTTTAGTGTAAAGTCTTCCTCTCTTATTCAAAGTTATCTCCAAAATAGATTTCAATTTACCAAAACAGATACTGATTGTTCGCAAATGAGGGCAATTACGATTGGTGTCCCACAAGGATCAATTTTAGGACCCCTCTTATTTTTAATTTTTATAAATGACTTAGTAAATGCTGCACCTGCTTTGGATTGTATTTTATTCGCAGATGACACCAATATATTTTCAACAGATAATTCTAAACTCCAAGAGGAATTAAATATTATTAATGAATGGTGCCTATCAAACAGACTCATTTTAAACAACAGTAAAACATTTCAAGTAGTTTTCAAAAATCCGTCTAAAAACACTCAAAATTATAATCTAAGCCTTTCTTTAAACAATTCTCAACTACCAATCAAAGATTCGACTCAATTTTTAGGTATCACGTTAGACAACAACTTGACTTTTAAAAAACACATCCAAAGTCTCATCAAAAAACTTAATTACATATTACTAATATTACGTTTCATTCGCCCCTACCTAGACAAATCAACCATGATCAATTTGTACTACAGTTTTTTCTATTCTCTTTTAATTTATGGAATCGAGTTTTGGGGCCACGGCAACAAAACTGATTTAAACAAACTTTTAATCATGCAAAAAAAGGCAATCAGAATAATACTCAATTTTAAACCAAATCAAACAGTTTCCAAAAATTTTAAAATTTTAAAAATAATGCCAATTGAAATTTTATTCCAGTATCGCCTGCTAATGTTTTTAACAAATTCTTTCCCCATGGAAGAGTTGCAAGATTTTATGATAGATCATTGTCAAGATACCCGTTTAAAAAGTAAAAATCAATTAAAGTTGAAAAAGTGTTTGTCTTCTAAGGGACAGAGATCGATATTTTTTAGTGCAATGAAATTATATAATAAATTTTTGAGTGATTGTGCGGGCTCTGCTCCGGGTCAGCTGAAGGCGAAGTTGGTAGAGCGCCTGTGGGCGTCCTGGGACTGTCCTTCCTGACTCTGGTGCTCCGGAGTGTGCGCTTATCGCTGATTCTGTTTCTTTTCCTACTGCTTGCTGGGGCTGCCTTGACTCTAGCCTCTGGCTATCTGGCATGTCCTATTGCTACTCTGTGTATTTTTTTTTACTCATATTGTCATGTTATTATTACGCAATAAAAATCAAACCAAACCAAACATCTATTATATTTATATAACTACAGCTAAGGTTACTAACATGTATTATATTCATATAACTACAGCAAAGGTTACTAACATCTATTATATTTATATAACTACAGCTAAGGTTACTAACATCTATTATATTTATATAACTACAGCTAAGGTTACTAACATCTATTATATTTATATAACTACAGCTAAGGGTACTAACATCTATTATATTTATATAACTACAGCTCAGGGTTCTAACATCTATTATATTTATATAACTACAGCTAAGGTTACTAACATCTATTATATTTATATAACTACAGCTAAGGGTACTAACATGTATTATATTTATATAACTACAGCTAAGGTTACTAACATCTATTATATTCATATAACTACAGCTAAGGGTACTAACATCTATTATATTTGTATAACTACAGCTAAGGGTACTAACATCTATTATATTTATATAACTACAGCTAAGGTTACTAACATCTATTATATTCATATAACTACAGCTAAGGGTACTAACATCTATTATATTTGTATAACTACAGCTCAGGGTTCTAACATCTATTATATTCATATAACTACAGCTAAGGGTACTAACATCTATTATATTTATATAACTACAGCTAAGGGTACTAACATCTATTATATTTATATAACTACAGTTCAGGGTTCTAACATCTATTATATTTATATAACTACAGCTAAGGGTACTAACATCTATTATATTTATATAACTACAGCTAAGGTTACTAACATCTATTATATTCATATAACTACAGCTAAGGGTACTAACATCTATTATATTTGTATAACTACAGCTCAGGGTTCTAACATCTATTATATTTATATAACTACAGCTAAGGTTATTAACATCTATTATATTCATATAACTACAGCTAAGGGTACTAACATCTATTATATTTGTATAACTACAGCTCAGGGTTCTAACATCTATTATATTCATATAACAACAGCTAAGGGTACTAACATCTATTATTATCTTTATCTATCTTTTATCTATATTTATATATATATATATATTTATATATATATATATATCAATATTTTTAAGTGTTAATTTGTAGGTGCGTCCAGCTATACCAATTAATATCTTGGAAATAAAATTCCACAATCCCAAGGAATCGAATTCACGGAGATAGCGACTGCAAGTTAAAATACAATCGCTCTATCACTGAGCCATACCAGCCGTCGTGATTGCGAATGTTCTCATACACACTATAACGTAAATTATAATACGCTAATTATTTTAGCAGCGCGCCCACAAGTTACGATGCCCCGGTTAAGAAATAGTTTGGGACCTAGGTATATGCAATACGATGCTTCTTCGTCTTTTTTGCGTTAGGGCCAATTTGTTCCGCGCCACAGTAATAATTTATATCAAACCTAAAATTTGGTGATTTGTGTAGTGATCATATAATGTACGTTATTAAAAGTTATTGAACTTGCCATGGCGAGTTTTCCATGACCCTTATACCGGTATATCTGGTATCCATTATAATAAAAACGATCATAATAAAATATTATAATAAAACTTTTGTTAATAGTTTGAAGTATGTTAAAGTACATGCTAAAACATTCTTCAAGTATGTGTTTAGTAAACTAAATTCATTTAAGTTAGATTCAGCGTTTATGTTACACGCCTGTCTTGCAGGTAAGAACTCTCCACATAGTATATTGTAATGTTATATTATCTTGCGAATCATAATCACAAAATGCTCTAAAGTCATTGTAACTACCTATAGTTACTACGGTTAACATAGTATTTTGGTACTATTTTTAATGATGATGATTTTTATCAGGGGCTGATTGCATTAAATAGTGACTATGGGTTTCCTTACCACTATATGTGCGTCTATAGCCTATGATATTTTTGCATGCCAACACTGAAACAAACTGAGATCATAATTGTATACCAAATAAGTTTTGATTGTAATCGTAGTGAAATAGACTATATCTAGCGATTACTTATTAATTATTTCACACTTACATTTAAACGCCTTTACATTTTTATTTTTCGTTCTAATTTATTTCAACAAAACACTTCTTTCAAGTTATGAAATTTTAAACTTACAGTTGTTTAAAAACCTTTACAATTGTTTTATTTATTTTTAAATCAGTTGTCCTGCAGAAAACCCTTTTTCTCATGATATGAAGTTTTAAAGTTACAATTGTTTGAAAAGTTTGAAAATCTTTACAGTTGTTTTTATTTGCCCTTTTAATCTGTTTCAACCTCACTTCTCACATAATATGTAGTTTGAAAGTTAGAATGGCAATTGTTGTTATATGTTAAAGGCAAATCAATTTCTATCCAAAGGTTTTTTTATTACCCAGGCAACACGGGATAGCACAGCTAGTATTTATATAACTACAGCTAAGGGTACTAACATCTATTATATTTATATAACTACAGCTAAGGTAACTAACCTCGAGTATTGCTGCTGGTCCGAGAGAAGTCTTCATTGTGATGATTTGAAGGCTTTTTTTGTGGTACTTCATTTGGAAGAAGAACTGTTGGATTAGAGCTCTCTGATTCTATTTCATCCCCCATCGGATTCAGCTAGAACATTCCAGTAAGTAGCGGAATCACTTAATTCCTATTTTTACATTTCTTTATTGCTATTTTATCTGTAACAAAAACTCACAAAGTCTGTTCGTATTCACATACACTGTCCACTTTTTTCTACTCAGGTCTGTCCACATTCTATCATTCACTCCTCACCTACCAATTGTCTACTCATAATCAACTCTTTGTCCACTCATCGCCGACCACTGTTCTCTTATTGTCTACTCTTTGCCGACTGATGCTCTCTCATTGTACAAGCATGGGCTATTCATTGTCCACTCATGGTCTACTCTGCCCACTCATTTCCGACCACTGTTCTCTCATTGTCCACGTATGGTTTATTCAATGTCCACTCATGGTCCACTCTTTGCCCACTCATTTCCGGCCACTGTCCACTCATTGCTCACTCATTTCCGACCACTGTTCTCTCACTGTCCACTCTTTGCCGAGCGATGTTCTCTTATTGTACAAGCATGGGCTATTCATTGTCCACTTTTTGTCCACTCATTGCCGACCACTGTTCTCTTATTGTCCACACATGGGTTATTCAATGTCTACTCATGGTCAATCCATACTTTACTTATTGTCCACTCAAAATTTTTACATTTTCCACTTATTTACTGCCAAGTTTCACTATGTATCCACTCATTTCACATTACTTGATACTCTAGACTGACTGCTCACATGAGATAGTGCTAGGCCTTCATTGGACACTTTTTAAATGGCATACAAACCGTATTAAAAGCACGTACCTTGCATTGATGTCATTCGATACCTTACATCTGTGTTTCTAAAATATTGATAATCAGCAAAAACTGTTTCTACCAAACCTGCAGGTAGAAGTGACAGATAACAAAGTTACAAAAATTCATTACAAAATGTTTAGATATAAGCAATACAATTGTTAAATTCCAATAAAATTCTTTTGTACTAACTCTGCCAAATAACAACTGCAGTAGATAGGCTCTGTATTAAAACCACAATCATTGTATCTACCAAAACTTACTTGTATGTATTATGACCTACCTGCATTGATCTTTTCTGCTATAACCCATATATTCACAGTATGATCTTGACACATTTACTATGACCTATACATATACACTCTCCTGTATCACCGACTGCTGACAAGTTAGAATGCAGCAATTTAGAGGGTAAAAACTAGTTACATTACGGAGTTGAAACAGTTTATGCCTGATAACGAGATATAGGACAAATGTGCTGATCGAAACAATCTTGAACAAAAAAACCTTGTGAGAACAAAGGAAGGTTCGTAAATATATCAAAAATTTTTTGAGGCAAATGTTGGTGAAACTATCTTTAACAGATGTTGATGAGACTATCTCTAGCAGATATCGGTGATGCTGCCTCTAACAGATTTTGATGAAACTAACTCCACCAGGTATTGGTGAAACTAGCTCTAACAGATGAAGGTGAAACTATCTCTAACATATGTTGGTGAAACTATCTCTAACAGATATCGGTGATGCTGTCTCTAACAGATTTTGAGGAAACTAACTCCACCAGATATTGGTGAAACTAGCTCTAACAGATGAAGGTGAAACTATCTCTAACATATGTTGGTGAAACAATCTCTAACAGATGTTGGTGAAACCATCTCTAACATATGTTGGTGAAACTATCTCTAGCAGATGTTGGTGAAACCATCTCAACCAGATATTGGTGAAACTATCTCTAACAGATTTTGATGAAACTAACTCCACTAGATGTTGGTAAAACTATCTCTAGCAAATGTTGGTGAAACTATCTCTAGCAAATGTTGGTGAAACCATCTCTAACAGGTTTATGTGAAACTATCTCTAACAGATATCGGCGATGCTGCCTCTAACAGATTTTGATGAAACTAACTCCACCAGATGTTGATGAAACTAGCTCTAACAGATGTTGGTGAAACTATCTCTGGCAAATGTTGGTGAAACTATCTCTAACAGATAACTGTGATGCTGTCTCTAACAGATTTTGATGAAACTAACTCCACCAGATATTAGTAAAACTATCTCTAGCAAATGTTGGTAAAACCATCTCTAACAGGTTTATGTGAAACTATCTCTAACAGATATCGGCGATGCTGCCTCTAACAGATTTTGATGAAACTAACTCCACCAGATGTTGATGAAACTAGCTCTAACAGATGTTGGTGAAACTATCTCTGGCAAATGTTGGTGAAACTATCTCTAACAGATAACTGTGATGCTGTCTCTAACAGATTTTGATGAAACTAACTCCACCAGATATTAGTAAAACTATCTCTAGCAAATGTTGGTAAAACCATCTCTAACAGGTGTATGTGAAACTATCTCTAACAGATATCGGTGATGCTGTCTCTAACAGATTTTGATTAAACTAACTCCACCAGATGTTGGTGAAACGATCTCTAGCAGATGTTGGTGAAACCATCTCTAACATATGTTGGTGAAACTATCTCTAACAGATGTTGGTGAAACTATCTCTAACAGATGTTGGTGATGCTAGCTCTAGCAGTTGTTAGTGACATTATCTCTAACACAACAATACTCCCTGAACAGGTGCACAATACACAGGGTAATAGTTGAGCAAGAAAGTCTTGTAGCTGAATGCAAGACTTGCAATACGACTGCCCACTTTGCACTGTGACGAAGAAGTGTTGTAGTTGTTTATATTGATGGAATGCAATAGCCATGTTGCATCATGCATGCAAGCTGTCTATGTAACACAATTCAAACCTTGTAATTGTAGACCCATCAACTAATCTTGTGATATATGTAGGTTAGCTACAAAATTTAAAATGGTAAGAGCCTAAAAACTCAAATATGTCAGCAATTAAATACTACCTCTTTTGCTCATGCAAATGTTCACGCACGCATACAGCGCTCATGCAGATGTTCACGCACGCATACAGCTACAGTATTTGTTCCATATCTGATAGCTACTAGCAACCAAAACTAGCATCCTTTTCGAGCATCTTTGTTCAATGAAAATTTACAATAGAGTACAGTAACCAACACCTGGCAGTAAAATCCCTTGTAATTTCTTCTAGCCATAACCATAAAAGCGCTGCATGATGGGTTATTGTTGTTGTTATTGTTATACATTACAATTGTGATAACAATATGTCAAATGCAATACAGGTGATGGAGAATTTATCAATAAGCAGCTTTCATGTAAAAGCTCAGACCCATGAATGTCTGAGAATCAAGTGTTTAAACTAGTCACGGCACTAACAGCTTTTGCATTTCCCAATGCCATTTCCCTTGGTCTGATTTACAAAAGGGTAAACTCCCTTTAGAACCACAGAGAATTTATCAGACTGAGAGACTGCCAACAACCGCAGCTGATGGTCCTATCGTCATGAACGAAAAGCTTGGTTTTTCCACTAAATATTTGTATTAGAAGTTTAACAAGGGTTTTCGCTGTGATTCAATTGCACAATAAGAAATACTTCAGACTTTCAAAGACAATATCAGTCATGCATAACAAATAGCTTACAAATGGTCAGACAACTCCAAATAGTATCATTTTTCATTCGTATGAAAAGATTAGAAAAGCTGCAACTGAACGCTACCATAATTAAAACTAGAAATTCCACTGTCATACAGCCCACGACCAAAGAGATGGCCAGAGATATTGGCAAAAAAATAAAGGGTACTAATGGTTGAGAAATGCAATATTAGCAATCAAATGGCTCTACAGTGCAATAGGATAACTGCAATGGTAGCTGTAATGTACTGGGTGTGGGTGTTATTATATACAACAATAAGCAATAATGAATGGAAAAAATATTTATATTTTCCCCCTGCAACAGGAGAAATGCAATATTGGCCAATATTAGAAGTAAAATGCACTGATATTCTTAGAATAATCAATTTTATTAATATAGTAATAATAGAAAACCAATACACAATTTTGTTTACATTTCAAAATGTCATAGGTAGCAATATCGAGAAGTTGTGGTATTTATATAGGTTTTTAGAAAATTTATTTAAAAAGTGTTTGGTCATGACAAACAACAACAATGAAAGGAAAATATTACACGTTTATATCTCTCCCTTGCATTAGGAGAAATGCAATGTTGGCCAATATTATAAGTAAAATGCACTGATATTATTAAAATAACCAATATTGTTAATATAGTAATACAGCAATAATAGAAAACCTATGAGCGTTCATGCGTCTCGAAGATTTCTGCAAACTGCAACAAAATAAAAGCTGTTATAAAAGTGTTATAAAGCTGTAGGCCTAATTTACTGTAATGTATGTAATTCAACAACAATAAAGAAATATGTTTATTATAACTCTGAAATGCAAAATTAGAAGTAAAATGGCAAGCTACTGTGTACTATACACAGTTTGAAAGTTGGTTGCGTTGAATGTAGAATGGTTTTGATAAGCGATCTTTAACAGAAAGCGGGTAGGAGCATTCACGCGTATAAAAATGTAGCAAAATAAAAAATGTTCTCGTCATGAAGGGGCGTTGTAGTTCGGCCCTAGCTTGTACATAAGTTGTAAAGAATTTCGGCTAACGTTTCAAATAATGAAACCTTTGGTGATTGGACAAAAAACACAGGCTGATAAACTGTGTACCACAATTTCGTACCTGTAAATCGGTCTACGCCTCAAACGGTCTACGTTTATTACAGAAACCTTCGAATAAATTCGAATACAAGTAAAAATGGCCATAGACTGATGAAATGAGCACAGTTTTCTCGTGAAATGCGCACTGCTAAATAGTTCTACAATCGGTCGCACGGCTTTATTGGCGTTTCAATTTTCGGTCTTAACTTTTATTAAACCGAGCTTTTCAAGCTTTTTGTGGCAATTTTCGTTCAAATTAATCTGTCTATTTGTGTATAATCCGATCAGATGGGTAAGTTTTAAAATAATACCGACGGTTAACAAAGACTTGGTAACATATTTAAATAGGTTTAAATGTGTTTTGTATTGTTATTATACTTTAACGACTTTACATTCCGATGCTTAAGTTTTTTGATGAAATTTCTTGATGAGGGTTCGTCTCATTGTTGATGAATAATTTTCGTAAGTTGTGTGCACATGCATTTATCATAAAAACTCCCACACTTCCGCTCCGCTCGTGTGTTCGTGAGATAAGTAAGATCTTTAGACTGCAATTCATTCTCTACTTCGGAGTTAAACCTGAAGCCCCATCCGCTGAAAGATTCAATTCTATCGGGTTGGTTGCCATAGATGCGTGAATTGCTTCGGCCTCCTTCAGCTGCATAGTCTTTGCATAGGCTATGCCCTGTAAATGACAGCTACTCTTCACCAATGAGTTTTGTAATGAATATCGACAGAGAAAAGAATATTTGCTAGAGCACATACCTGTAAGACAACATCATTAAAATTCACAATTCAATCAACTAATCAAGCACACTTATAAATTAATGTACCTTAGGCATAACTCTCCACCTCATGACATACATGTATCCTAAGGCATAACTCTACACCTCATGACATACCTGTGTCCTAAGGCATAACTCTACACCTCATGACATACCTGTGTCCTAAGGCATAACTCTACACCTCATGACATACCTGTGTCCTAAGGCATAACTCTACACCTCATGACATACCTGTGTCCTAAGGCATAACTCTACACCTCATGAAATACCTGTGTGATGTATTTTGAGAAGTCTTTGGCTGCGGCTGACGATGCAAATCTGGCTTGAAGATATTTTAAGTGGGGTCGCTCAGTTAGGAAGTCATACATGTGCCATGAGCAAGTTTTCTTCTCTCTAAAATTAAGACAAACCATATCAGCCGAGTCATGACCTATATCAGCCGAGTCATAACCTATATCAGCTGAGTCACAACCTATATAAACTGAGTCATAACACCCTTCAACAGCTTATTTGACCAACAGCAGGCTATGAAATGTATCTTCATACAACTCGCAAGACATTTTATGAGAACACCTACACTGTAGCCATGGGAGTTTCCTGGAATATCAGCTGTCTGTAGTCAATGTCATCATCTGATAATACATACACTGCCATGCCTCTTATAATATCTACATTTTCCTCAACCACTTGTATCATCTTGATTCCTAACGACTAAAATACATGCACATATTAATAATTAAATAGCTACAATTAAACATCACACCATTGTATCTTACCGATACAATGCAAACTAGGAACTTCGTGAAGCATAGGCTCCTGATGTGAAGCAAATCACTCTTTGTGCCAAAATGTTTGTAAAATATTTAATTTGTTTTAAACAACTAATAACTGAAAGTTCTTCTTTTTAAACAAAACTGATAGCGTAGACTTAACAATAATAACAATACAATCATTCAGGGTTCAATATCCTGGATGTAACCAAAACTTAAGGCTATATATTATCAAATGTTACAAGTTTGTTGTTTAACACTTGTGATTCTGTTCAAGACTGGAATAGCTAATCCAACCCTGAGTGGTTAAAGGACACAATATTTTGTACCTATACTTGATGAGTCAATGCTCTTAACAAAAAACAGGAGTCGCCATATTTTTTACTGCTTGGCATATTAATGACAAAGAAACTCATGAGGTGTTCAGTTATTAGCTCACTGCATGATCAAATACTAGTGGAACTAAACTAAGGCCAGTGAAACTAATACTAGTGGAATTAAACTAAGGCCAGTGAAACTAATACTAGTGGAATTAAACTAAGGTCAGTGAAACTAATACTAGTGGAATTAAACTAAGGTCAGTGAAACTAATACTAGTGGAATTAAACTAAGGCCAGTGAAACTAATACTAGTGGAATTAAACTAAGGTCAGTGAAACTGATACTAGTGGAATTAAACTAAGGACAGTGAAACTAATACTAGTGGAATTAAACTAAGGTCAGTGAAACTGATACTAGTGGAATTAAACTAAGGACAGTGAAACTAATACTAGTGGAATTAAACTAAGGTCAGTGAAACTAATACCTACTAGTGGAATTAAACTAAGGTCAGTGAAACTAATACTAGTGGAATTAAACTAAGGTCAGTGAAACTAATACTAGTGGAATTAAACTAAGGTCAGTGAAACTAATACTAGTGGAATTAAACTAAGGTCAGTGAAGCTAATACTAGTGGAATTAAACTAAGGTCAGTGAAACTAATACTAGTGGAATTAAACTAAGGTCAGTGAAACTAATACTAGTGGAATTGAACTAAGGTCAGTGAAACTAATACTAGTGGAATTAAACTAAGGTCAGTGAAACTAATACTAGTGGAATTAAACTAAAGACAGTGAAACTAATACTAGTGGAATTAAACTAAGATCAGTGAAACTAATACTAGTGGAATTGAACTAAAGTCAGTGAAACTAATACTAGTGGAATTAAAACTAATACTAGTGGAATTGTACTAAAGTCGGTGAAACTATCAAAATGAAGTTTAATCTTCAATTTGGCTTCAAAGTATTGAAAAAAATTGGCACATAATTTAATAGTTCATTTTAAAGCTTGATTCTAATCGCACTTCATCGGTGTTTTTTATCAATAGCAGCAAAGGTCATTTCACTGATACTATATGGCCCCCCCTCCAGTATCAAACATAATAAATAGGCAGGTGATTAAATTAATACCATTTGCTAAAAAAATGGTTAAATCAAGCATCCTGCTGAAAAAAATTGCCCGATGATAAAAAAATACATTACTGAATTTTCCGACGAGCAAGAAAGGTCACAACAGGCAGACAGCTCAATGACTTGCCTGGTAGCTGGAGCCCTGTCGTTCATAGAGTGTCACTTGACGTTCGTATAGAACTTTTATCTCATCCTCGTCTGATGACAAATCCTCATCATCTTCATCATCATTTTCATCAGCATCATCGTCTTCAACTTTCTCTTCCTCATCTTCGACATTCACCTGACCGGTTGGCCGCTCCAATAACGACGGTGTGATTGGAGTCTCTACTTTTGAAACTGTGTCTTTGGAACAGAGAAATTAAAGCAATAATTTTACAACTGCAACAACTCTATCAAAATATATAAAGAATCTCTAAATAAAAAGGACTATAACAAAGATAATGCACACACACACACACACACACACACAAAGTCTTGTAAATGCATGCAATTGGGGACGCGATATTTTTACCATCACTTTGAGGACAATTTTCATCTATCATTAAGAGCTTTAAAAAATAACATATTAAAACATTTTTTGTTGGGTTTACAAATGCACTGATTTTTGGAGCTGTCATTTTATCCGTTTTTCAGTTATAGCTCATGAGATTTTAACACTAACTTTGGGGACATCACATCACACACATGTATGAATTTTTTATCTAATAAACGGGGACTTTTGCGTAGAGAAGATAACTCTGGCTTATTTTTGTTTTTTTCAACCATTTTGGAGTTGTCGGTATGTGATACTTTTCCCACACTTTTGTAAATGTGCTTGTAAAAGTTATCCATTACTTAATTTTTCCCCAAATGTCAACTTAGAAGTTTAATAGTTCTATATTAAACCTATTTAAAGTACTAATTCTACACATGTATGGTGCGCAAAGGTTGAATCGACCTTAGACTTTTATGTTTAGTAATAAATTCAGAGTAATCAATTGCTTCACAGAATTTACGGTGATCTGTTCAAGTTAAGGTTTTGAATTGCAAACAGCCAGACCTGGGTTGCAGGCTGATGTCTATCTAGATTTAAGACTTTTTAACATTTAACGCGAGTATGTTCAAGGTAAACATTTTAACATAGTTTTCATAGAACTCTTAAGCCCTGAATAGGCAACAAATTTAATTACTATAATCGATAAAGTATTTTGCTACATGTAATTTTATCACTACCAAGAGCAGCCATCAGAAAATTTACATTGCGCGATCATGAGTTAACTTTTTTAAACAAAAGTAAAAATAGCCAGGCAAGCAAATGTGAGTAATTTTTTTTAAATCAGGGAGCCAAATAAATTTGGATACAGTTAATTTTAGTTGTACTTTTTTGTTTGGTTGCACACGATGATTACCACTTTTAATTTAAACTTTTGTGCAATTCCTTTGTTTGTAAGCCATGCATGAAAAGCCAAGCATAGGCAGAGACATATTAGAATCAAGCTTTGGAAATGAAGCATTGGTATCTCCAATATGCCTAATGTAAGCCCAATAACTTTTACCTTATAAAAATATCATAATGTTTAATAAAACGTGTTATCCGTACCAAAAATTTGCCTTCTATTACATTTTCTTAAAAATATATTGAGTTGCCCATTTTTGCAAAAACCATACATTTAATTGCAATCTATTCAAATGTTTAATAACAAGATTGACTCAATTTTTGGTGCAGATATGACCAAAAGTATGCAAAATATTTTAACCATTAGCTTGGGAGTGTTAAATAAATACTATCACTGCACACACTGATTTGAGCTATCTCGGTACTATTGAAATAAACTTTGTTCCATTTGTAGGTGTGTACGTCATCCAAATTATGTATGATACTACAGTCAATGTTTTTTGAAGTAATTGGCCAGTTATTGTAACAGCAAAGCGTACAAAATAGTCTCAAATATGTTGTCATACAATTTTTCTGATGTATGATGTAAACATAAAAAAAGTGTGTTTGTATTAGTATACAAGTATATTCGTTATTTAGGTACAATTGACAAACTATTACAAGTGCACACGATATCATAAATTCGCTCAATGCTAGTCTAATGGGGAGTCTGTACTTTTCACCATCAACTATTTAGAGGGCAATATGAACACAAGGGAATGTTTGGTATTTTAATCAGCAAGTTTGTAACCATTAGTTTAACAAATTAGTAGAAATCTTATCATGAAAATATATCCCCATATTGGTTGTAGAAAAATTATCGCAGGTGTGTATGATATTTTTACCATTGATTTGGGGACACTGACTGATTATTTTATTTGATATCACAGTCATCATCATTCCTAATACCATTGCTGCTCGATGTTCCAAATTTAATGCCAAAATATTAACCCTAATGAATATACTTCTTAAGCAGTTTCCTGAGCACATTGAACAATTATAACAAAATAACTCAGTCAGTCATAGAATATGTCAACTCCATTGAAACAATATGTCCCCAATTTGATGGTAAAATTATTCTCACAGATGTGCATGATATTTTAACCATTGATTTGGGGACATTGACTGATTATCTTATT
The DNA here is from genome assembly GCF_963576615.1 of Watersipora subatra. NCBI lineage: Eukaryota > Metazoa > Bryozoa > Gymnolaemata > Cheilostomatida > Watersiporidae > Watersipora > Watersipora subatra. The sequence continues at coordinate 6,139,860 of NC_088717.1, forward strand.
TGATATCACAGTCATGAATATTCCTAATACCATTGCTGCTAGAGTTCCAAATTTAATGCCAAAATACCAACCCCAATAAATATGCTTCTTAAGCAGTTTCCTGAGCACATTGACCAATTATAACAAAAGAACACAGTCAGTCATAGAATATGTGAACACCATTGCAACAATATGTCCCCAATTTGATGGTAAAATTATTCTCACAGGTGTGTATGATATTTTAACCATTGATTTGGGGACATTGACTGATTATTTTTTTTGAAATCACAGTCATCATCATTCCTAATACCATTGCTGCTCGATGTTCCAAATTTAATGCCAAAATATCAATCCCAATAATTATGCTTACTAAGCAGTTTCCTGAGCACATTGATCAATTATAACAAAATAACTCAGTCAGTCATAGAATATGTCAACACCATTGCAACAATATGTCCCCAATTTGATGGTAAAATTATTCTCACAGGTGTGTATGATATTTTAACCATTGATTTGGGGACATTGACTGATTATTTTATTTGAAATCACAGTCATCATCATTCCTAATACCATTGCTGCTCGATGTTCCAAATTTAATGCCAAAATACCAACTCCAATGAATATGCTTTTTAAGCAGTTTTCTGAGCACATTGACCAATTAGAACAGAAAAACACAGTCAGTCATAGACAATGTCAACACCAATGCAACAATATGTCCCCAATTTGATGGTAAAATTATTCTCACAGGTGTGTATGATATTTTAACCATTGATTTGGGGACATTGACTGATTATCTTATTTGATATCACAGTCATGAATATTCCTAATACCATTGCTGCTAGAGTTCCAAATTTAATGCCAAAATACCAACCCCAATAAATATGCTTCTTAAGCAGTTTCCTGAGCACATTGACCAATTATAACAAAAGAACACAGTCAGTCATAGAATATGTGAACACCATTGCAACAATATGTCCCCAATTTGATGGTAAAATTATTCTCACAGGTGTGTATGATATTTTAACCATTGATTTGGGGACATTGACTGATTATTTTTTTTGAAATCACAGTCATCATCATTCCTAATACCATTGCTGCTCGATGTTCCAAATTTAATGCCAAAATACCAACTCCAATGAATATGCTTTTTAAGCAGTTTTCTGAGCACATTGACCAATTAGAACAGAAAAACACAGTCAGTCATAGACAATGTCAACACCAATGCATCAATATGTCCCCAATTTGATGGTAAAATTATTCTCACAGGCGTGTATGATATTTTAACCATTAAATTGGGGACATTGACTGATTATTTTATTTGAAATCACAGTCATCATCATTCCTAATACCATTGCTGCTCGATGTTCCAAATTTAATGCCAAAATATCAACTCCAATTAATATGTTTTTTAAGAAGTTTTCTGAGCACATTGACCAATTAGAACAGAAAAACACAGTCAGTCATAGACAATGTCAACACCAATGCAACAATATGTCCCCAATTTGATGGTAAAATTATTCTCACAGGTGTGTATGATATTTTAACCATTAATTTGGGGACATTGACTGATTATTTTATTTGAAATCACAGTCATCATCATTCCTAATACCATTGCTGCTCGATGTTCCAAATTTAATGCCAAAATATCAACTCCAATGAATATGTTTTTTAAGAAGTTTTCTGAGCAGATTGACCAATTAGAACAGAAAAACACAGTCAGTCATAGACAATGTCAACACCAATGCAACAATATGTCCCCAATTTGATGGTAAAATTATTCTCACAGGTGTGTATGATATTTTAACCATTAATTTGGGGACATTGACTGATTATTTTATTTGAAATCACAGTCATCATCATTCCTAATACCATTGCTGCTCGATGTTCCAAATTTAATGCCAAAATATCAATCCCAATAATTATGCAGTTTCCTGAGCACATTGATCAATAATAACAAAAGAACACAGTCAGTCATAGAATATGCCAACACCATTGCAGCAATATGTCCCCAATTTGATGGTAAAATTATTCTCACAGGTGTGGATGATATTTTAACCATTGATTTGGGGACATTGACTGATTATTTTATTTGAAATCACAGTCATCATCATTCCTAATACCATTGCTGCAAGATGTTCCAAATTTAATGCCAAAATACCAACTCCAATGAATACGCTTTTGAAGCAGTTTTCTGAGCACATTGACCAATTACAACAAAAGAACACAGTCAGTCATAGACAATGCCAACACCATTGCAACAATATGTCCCCAATTTGATGGTAAAATTATTCTCACAGGTGTGTATGATATTTTAACCATTGATTTGGGGACATAGAACAATTATTATGTGTGCACTCACAGTCAATGAACAATCTAAAAACCGTTGCTGTAAGATGGCCGTTATTTGACAGCCAAATATCACAGACATGTTTACGCTATTTTAAACATTTGTATGGTCACATTAACCAATTATGATAAAATAATGTGCAGTTTTAAACCATGTAAATTCATCATGCCAAGATGTCTCAATTTGATCACAGAACTATTATCATATATGCATATGACTTTACAAATTTTTGTAAGTTCACTCACAGTCACTAATCATTTCAAAGCATCTGGGCTGTGAAAAAATCTCTCTAATTTAATGGCACAAATATCACAGCAAGTTTTAGTTATATTTGAACCATTAGCTTGAAAAAATTGATCTATAATTGTAAGTGCACACTTATTCGCCAACCATCTTAAAGCGAATGTGTGAGAAGACTTCACCAATTTTGTGCTAAAACTATTATTGCAACTGCGAATGATATTGCTTCCATTAGTTTGAAACATTGATCAATTATTACCAATCTACACGCAGTGATCAAGCATCTCATAGCTATTGTGACAAGATGTCCCCAAATAGATGCTAAAATACCATCACCAGTGTTTATAATTATGTAACTATTCTGGGAAGTTGGCCAATACGCAACTCCACTCACAGTCGTACAACAGCTCAAAATATCTGTAATAAAATGTTCCTAATGCTCGCTTCATTATCTCCACAAAGCTTGTATGATTTTTTAACCATTTGCTTGGGGATATTGAGCAATTATTACAAAGGCAGTTTGAGTGATATAGCATCTCAACGCCATTGTGCTATGTTGTTGCTAATTTGAGGCTTCAAATATAACCACGAGTTTGCATGATCTTTTAACCATTGGTTTGAAATAATTGTCAAAATTTACTGGTGCATACATAGTATTAATTCATATCAAGGATGTTACAAAAAGTTTCCTTCAGTTTGTTGTTACAGTTGATGACAAGGAATAAAATATCTCTAATTTGGAAAGATGAATATCACAACAAATACTTATTATATTACAACCATTAGTTTGGAACATTACACAATGATTATAAGAGCACAATTAGTCGCCACCAATCTCAAAACATTTGTAATAAGATGTTCCCAAATTGATGGTAAAAATATCAGTGCATGAACATTTGCTTGTATGGCCATTGGTTTGAAAACCTAAAGCAAATATCATAACTGTACATACAGTCATAAAATTTCTCAATGCTGTTTCAATAACTACGAATATTATCAACACCGTTAATTAAAATACAATCCTTACTTTTAGAATATTAATGAATTAATTAAGTATACTTTCATCCATAAAAAATTCATGGAACATTGAGTAATCGGAGGTGTGTTTGTTGTTTCAACGATTAATTTTGCAAACATTAGTTTAACCAAATAATATAAATAGCATTGCGATAATATATCCTCATTTTGGTTTTGGAATTATTATCATGGGTGTGTATGACATTTAACCTATTATTTTGGGATTTTTACCAATTCTTGTACGAAAACTATTAGGTGTATTAAAATATATTTATTTTCTTTCAAATATTTGCATGATAGAAACTATTGAGCCTATAATTGGCACACATACACAAGACAACAACACTAATGCAATACAAATATAATATAATTTGTGTACAGCTAAAAGACAATATTGCAACTAAAGGTGATTTGCTGTCCGCTAAGTAGGTATTTGCCAGATTATCTTCAGAATCTGTGAAACAGAATACAACCTTTCAAACACATTTCACTTGCTATGCCTGTTTGGCTTTTAATTCATATTGAAGTTTTTAAAAATAAAAATAGACAGTAACTATCAAATTCTTTAAGTATTTAATAAATTTTTAAGTATAACATTTCAACGGGAAACCTTCGGCAATATTTTACTAAGTCAGTATTGTTTATGATAATAATCATCTATGTGAGCAACATCCAATAATATGAAATATTTTGAAAAGGTGATTCGTCTTTACCGTTAACTGTTGTTCACTTTACTTTTTCGATTCAAAACGCATGGCATAACTCTTTGGCAACTGAGCAGTAAGTTGATAGATTGTGAAAGCTGTTTAGATTGGCAAATATGTACGCATGTCTTTAAAAAAAAATGGGCATAGTGGAAACCATGTGATATAAAATAAAAGTGAGCATGACTATCTGATGTTGCAAATAAAGTTTAAAATTTTGTGCCTAGGTAGATTTTCCACAAATTATTTGTAGTGTCTGTGAGATTTACAAACTACCATTTCATTAACAACATGTCTCACTCACTGAATCTGCTTGGTTTTTAGCTAACCATAAAGCCGCGCACAGAATAGAATATTATAGAACTGCGTAGACGGAAAATGTTAAGTTCATTTAATATTTGTAAAGCGTATATGCTATTGTGCACAAACTTTATAAGAGTTTAGGATCTTATTTGTCTTTGATTTAGTGTACAAGCAGAAAATATTATAATCTTGTCATTGTGCATGAGCAGCGCTGCATTTTACTGATTGCAGTATTGAATTACTGCAATTACTACTCTTTGTTCCCTAAGTTTAATTGATCCTTCTTCAATATTACATAATCATAAGCAAAACAAGACATGTTCAATGTATGACAGGCAAAGTTTCAACAGTCATAAACATGTTGGCTCAGAAAACTCTCAAACAGAGCAGAAAGTTTATCAATGCTGTGAGACTTTTTCAAAGCAATTATTAATAAAAGGGGGTGGCCATATACATGTATGAGCTACGGAAAGTAAAGTGAGATGAGTTTTCCAATCTTTAAAACTATAGGTAAGCTTTTCAACAAAGGTAGTGAATGGCCAGCTATAGAATAATTCTAAAAAAAATGTTTAGTTCAAATTAGCAATCACAATAGAACAATAAGTAGGTTATTGCACTATTGTTATTGATATCTAAAATTATTTTGTTACAATGCAATTTCTAAAAAGACTTGTGTAGTTTTTCAAACGAAATTACAAATTGACAAAACAGGAGTTTTGGCTCGTGACCTTCCTTGAGTAAAAGACCAAAAGTAATAACTTTGTCAGCAGTAATAAAAAACAGTTGACAAGGATCATCAGGCAATTTTGCAAGTGTGCTTTTGCGAATTTTCAACAAGGGATCTACCAGTTGGTAATTATTGGTACTCAACACAAGTTTTTGTTTAACTTCGTGTCTAAATTATCAAAAATATTTTTGCAAATTGGTATCATTCCTGCAGACTTTTTATTATTGTGAATTTTATAAGCAATTATCAGCCTCTCTTGCTTCATATAAAATTAGAATTGTAATTAAAACCGTTAAATATTTTAAAGTGTAGTATGTTATGGAGAGCATATCTTAAAAGAAAAATTTCTTCTCTGGATGAGAGACTATGTAAAAGTCGCAAACCATATGATCTTATTATTGCCTGCAAGTAACCGTATTGCATAATTTCCTTTGTTCTATTAATAGATCTTGTTGCTGTTTGATGTTGCATCATGATTACCTGGACCCTTGCTGCTTAATGTTTAGCAGAAAATAAGTGGAAAATAATATTATTTACTTGGTTCAGGAGATTCTCTACCAACACTGAAAGTATACCAAAACGACGGATATTAAACAAAAATTATTACAAAAACAACGGCACTAGAAAACAACTTTGCAATAATCACTCACTATTAGAGTTCTTGCTGTGCAAGCCGGTACATCAACCGAACTATCTAATGTGATGCAAAATAAAAAAACTTTGTAAGTGTGATATTCCAACAATCAACTTTGAGAATCATGCATTTTGGGTTTAAAAGATTTTTCCAATTGTAATTTAAATTAAAAACTAAAGCAAATCAGTAAATACATGGCTTCAAACCTTCCATAGTTGGGGTGATATAATTCTTTGTCTATCATAATTTTCTTCTGGTACAAGTTGCTCATGGTTAAATTGCATATAAATTGTCAAAATACTAAATTTCTCTTGAGAAATTGAAAAAGGTTTCATAAGAAATACCCTTCATATTTGTTTTAAAATATAACTGTTCAACTCTTTGTAAATTCGATAGTCCAATTAAAGAATTAATTTGTGTTCCATATTACGTTTTGTTTTTCATAATGTTATCAAATAAATCATTTGACAATATTGCCCTATGTCAGTATAGCGTATGATAATAGTAGTTTATGGGAACAACATCAATTTAGATGAAATATTTTAAAAATATGATTTGTCTTGATTGTTAGCTAATGTTCATTTTATTTTTTCTATTTAGGATGCATGTGATAACTCTTTGGAAACTATGCAGTGATTTGATGCACTGCGAAAGCTGTTTAGATAGGCAAATATGTACGCATTTCCTTAAAAAATGGGCTTAGTGAAAATCATGTGATCTGAAATGAATGTGAGCATGACTATCATTAATCCAAAACAAATGTAATATTTCCTGTTCGAGGCTAGCTAGGTGATGTTGCAAATAAAGTTTAAAACCTGGCACCTGGGTAGATTCTTAAAAACTATTTGCAGTGTCTGGGGATTTTGAAGCCACCATAGCATTTACAACATGTCTCACTTGCTGAGTCTGCTTGCATTTTAGCTAACCATAAAGCTTTGCGCAGAATAGAATACTGTAGAGCAAAGTAGTCAGAAAATACTAATTTCATCGAATATTTGTAAATTGTATATGCTAGCAAGAGCAAACTTTATGAGAGTAAACATTTGATTTGTCTTTGATTGGTGTATAAAGCATCAAATGTTATAATCTTGTTATTGTATATGACCAGCAGTACTGAATAAGTTTCTTTGTTCTCTATATTTGACTTGTGGTTCTACGATGTTACATAATCATAAGCGAGACACTACAGGCTCAAGGTATGACAGGCAAAGATTGAGAAGCGATAACATGTTGGGTCAGACAAATCGCAAACAGCATCAAATATTCACTAATGCCGTGAGACTTTTTCAAAGTAATTATGGAAAAAAGAGCAACTATCAGTAACACAAAGTACAATTAGATGGGTTTTCCAAACATTGAAACTGTAGATAAAATTTACAACCAAAGTTGTCAATGACCAGTTATAAAATAATTCTCATAAAACTGATTAGTTCAAATTAGCAATCACAATAACAATAGAACAATAAGGAAATCATTGCACTATTGATATCTAAAATTAGTTTGCTACACTGCAATCTATAAAAAATTCTTGCGAATGTCAAATAGGATGTTTCCATGGGAAATATTTGACAACATTGATCTATGTCTGTATAGTTTATGTTAACAGTGATCTTTGTGTGCAACATCAATTCAGATGTAATATTTTGAAAATATGATCCGGCTTGATTATTACAGGTGGTTCACTTTATTTTCTCTATTTAAAACATATAACATTACTCTTTGGCGCCTGAGCAGTAATTTGATGCATTTTGAAAGCTACTTATATTGGCAAATAAGTACGCATTTTCTTAAAAAGATTGGCATAGTAAAAACAATACGATTTAAAGTGAATGTGAACATGAGTATCATTAATACAAAACAAATACAATTTGTTCTGTTTGAGGCTAACTGGGTGATATTGCAAATGAAGTTCAAAATCTCGCGCCTAGGTAAATTATTGACAAATTATTTGCAGTGTCTGTGAAATTTACAAGCTACTATTTTATTAAAAACATGTCTCACTCACTGCATCTGCTTGGTTTTTAATTAACAATAAAGCCTTGTGCCAATAGAATATTATAGAACGGAGTAAATTGAAAATAATAAACTCATTGAATATTTGTAAATTGTATAGCACAAATTTTATGGAAGTAAACATCTTATTTGTCTTTGATTTGGTGTGTAAAGCATCCAATGTTATAATCTTGTCATTACAGATGACCAGCAGTACTGAATAAGTTTCTTTGTTCTCTATATTTAACTTGTAGTTCTGCGATGTTACATAATCATAAGCAAGACACTACAGGCTCAAGGTATGACAGGCAAAAGTTGAGAAGCGATAATATGTTGGCAAACAAATCTCAAATAGCACGAAAATTTTACCAATGCTGTGAGAGTTTTTTAAAGTAACTACTAGAAAAACAAGCAACTATGACCAACAAAAAGTTAAATGAGTCGGTTTTTCAAACATTAAAACTGTAGGTAAGCTTTCCAACAGAAGTAGTCAATGGCCCGCTATAGAATAATTCTCATAAAACTGTTTACTTCAAATTAGGAATCACAATAACAACAGCACCATAATTAATTTATTGCCCTATCGCTATTAATATCTAAAATTAGTTTGTTACAATGCAATCTATAAAAAATAATTGCAAAGTTTTTGGAACAAAATTAAAAATAGCAAAATAACAAACGTTTACCTGTAAACTTTTTTAATTAAAACAGCGCAAGTAATAACTTTGTCAAGAATAATTAAAAAAACAGTTAACAAGAAATTGCTAGCAGTTTTGCCAGTGTGATTTTGAAAATCTTTGACCAGGGATCTACTATTTGGTATTTTTTGGTGATCAACAAAAGTTTTGATTTCTTTTTGTGTTTTAATTATAAAAAATGTTTTTCTTTATATTGGTCTAACTTCTTTAGATTTTTTATTGTTGTGAATTTTAACAAATAGGTAGCAGCCTCTCTTGCTTTATATAAAACAAGCAGATTGCCCGATTTTGCACGGGTAATAAAAATGACGGTTTCAAATGAAGGTGTTTTTTTTTATTTCTGCGTACTGCATTTATTTCTGTGTACTTTTTATATATTTGTGTAATTTATACTGTGCCTGTTTCAGTTCTACTACAGCTCTCTACTGATTGTAATATTCTTGCTTATCATATCAATCAAGCTTATGAGAGAGTCATGTAAGTTATGTATTGTTATGTTAAAACAATGCATACTTATTATAAATGAACATACAATAAAAGGCAAAAAGACACTGATATTTATATATAGATTTTCAGTATGCATTGCTTATTTGCTGAGACGTTAGCTAAGCGCATTTGGCTTTGTATCGTATAACAAACAAAGTTTCATGCATTCACTGAACCGTATTAGGCTCTTACATATATACACTACTGAAATCCAGCTAAAATTATATATGATGAATACTACAATAAAATTAAAAAAATTTTAATCTGTTGCATTCCCATGAACGAAGTAAAAATAAACATTAAAAAAATCATTCATGTTGACGATTATTTGCGGTCAGTATTTCACACCCATTTAACACTCCAAAAAATATTTTTATTGTTTGCGAGTATGCAAAAACACTTTGCCTTTTTGTATACCTAATTTTTTGCCAATTTCATGTGCTTGGTGGACAATTTCATGTGCAATCTCATGTGCACACTTTCATAATTATGCTAGTAAAAGTTATGCATGACTTCATTTCTACTTCAAACTCAGTTCAAAAGTTCTATAGTTGCCTATGAAATCTTTGTTGAGTAATAAATATACATATTATGACACTTTTTCAATTTAATTTAGGAACTATTAATGATGATACACATGTATGATGTACAAAGGATAACTCAGCGTTAGGCCATTAGCGATTGACATAAACAGACAACAAATTTAATTACGTTACTGAATTAATTTTGTTGCCGTATCTCATTTTATACTGCTAGCAATGTCAGTTATCAACATATTTACATTGCGTCAGCATGATTAACTATTATAAACAAAAGTAAAAAGAACAGGTGAGGGGTTTGGACAAGCACTTTTTCAAAAATCCAAAAGCCAAAAAGAATTAAATATATTCATTAAATGTTGACACTGCTGCTTAGTTTTACACATTGATAACCGCAATTGATTAAACTAGAAACTTGTATAATTCCATTGTTTTCAAGCCATACATGAAAAGCAAGCCTAGGGACATAGGAGTTAAATTACAATCAAGCTTTAGATAAAAGATTGGTATTGTTAACATACTCAATATAAACTTGATGAAATATATATATTTTCTAAAACAACTATAAGTATTTTCAATGAGGAGCGATAAACGTATGGCAGAATTTTCCATCTAGCTGTTTCATTCTCTAAAGATATACTACCTTGTCAAACAGCAACGAAAGTTTTTTAGTGGAGCTGATGAAAGAATACTACATAGTAAAAAAGTTCAATGATGGACCGTTGGTCTGAGAAAGAAAAAACAGAAAATTTCATTGAATTCTAACAACATACAGATCTCAGATTACAAATTTGCAGAGACACTTGAAATTGGTTTAATAATGTTTGTTTTAAATGTTTTGAACCAAAATTATCAGACATTCAAGTTAACTTTTAAAATATATTTTAAATCAGAATTTTGACCATTATTATTCATAGATATAGGAAAAATGTAAACGAGTTAGAGAAAGCATTGGAGGCTACATGTTTTATTTTAATATTTTATTCAGTCTAAAAATATCAAGGAAGGATGATGTAGTAAAGTTCTTGCAAAGACATACAATGGATCAAGATTTGAAGTCAATAAAGTACATGTACAGAGATCTTATGCTTAAGACTATGTGAAATTAACCTGAGATTTTATGCAGCTATCTATAACTTATGTAAGAAATGTACGTAATGAATTCAAACAAATCTTTTGAATAATAAAGCGCAATTTTTTTTTAATTGCGTATAAACTACAACCATACTAAAAATAAAAGCTAGTAAGTAAAGAAGGATGCATATGTGGGAATATTTGAAAAAGTACAAGAGCTCTCAAGGATTATTAAAGACACTTTCAAATGTCTTCTGAGCGTGTATAACTGCTGACCAAATACATTATATTGTAAAAAAAAACTCTGCAAATGCTAAACTACAAAATACATTTGTAATGCAGAAGAGCCAAATAGCCTTTAGCTAAACATAAGTTCAAAAATAGTATAAACGCTCAATTTGCTTCTGAAGCTACATTTTAAAAAAACTCACAAATATTGTGACTTTTCACTCACAAATATTGTGAGTTTTCATCTCTTGTAATTTCATTCTTGTAGCAACTCGCAAATATTGTGAGTTTTTACAAGGTAGAAATTAGCTCCCCAATAAGATATAATGTCCCCAATTGTTAGGTAAAAAGTTTCTATGAGAAGAAAACTCCGAAAATATTTGCCTACTCACAAATGGAAACAGGTCAAATGTGTGTAAGAATTTAACAAACTTAATGGGGACTTACATACTTTTACACACACCCACACTCACAGATGTTCTCGTACAAATGCAGGTAATTGGGGACAGTGCTCAGATTTTGTCGGGAGTTGGATTAAACTATATATTTTTTAGTTTTTTATAAGAAAAAAGGGTTTAAAAGATTGGGGACGTCCCCAATTTCCGAACGTCCCCAATTTGTCTGTTAAATTCTGGTGTGAGTCCCCAATTGCATGCATTTACAAGTTCACACGCACGCACGCACGCACGCACGCACGCACGCACGCACGCACGCACGCACGCACGCACGCACGCACGCACGCACACACACACACACACACACACACACACACACACTGATCAAATGCTCACCGACTGCAGGAAGGTCAGCTCGAGATTCCTGTGCTCGTCTTACAAACTCCTGACTTTCTTCAAACTTTTGTTTAAACTCTGTGGCTATAGCGATATTCTTGAATCGCACAGCAATTCTTTCTACAGGGCCATCTAAACGGAGCAAATACCCAAATTAGTTTGTCAATTATGCTCTAAGGAAGCATAGGAGTGACAATAAATACGAGGAAAGATGAGTAAGTATAAAGCTATACTGTAGGATTGAGCAGAACACTGTTGGTGTTTCGACTTACCTTCGATGCTAGTGTCAGCATAGTCCTTGGCAAACCAACACCAAGCAGTCTCGGAGGTCGTCATAGGGAGAAGCTTAATGGAGGGTTGTATAAGGTGGTTGCAGACTAATTTGAATACTTGTTCTCTGCGCAGCAGTATCCTTACTGTACCTGCGAGTCACAATCTTTACACTAACCAAAACTATCTTAGAGATTGTAACATGAAAGGCAGCGAAGTGAGACATCGTATTAATACAAACCATTTTCGGCGTGTTTGAGCAACTTCAATTCACCAACACCTCGTTCCTTCCACTCGTTGATCACCGGGTCAAACTTGTACAGCTTGGCTCGGTTACAAAATATCCTCTCTTCATCTTCCTCACCTACAAAGAGGTATCATGCAAGAGTCTGCTTAGATATAAACAGCATTTTATAAAGTTGCTAATTGTATTTGCTAATTATTTCACTGCTGATCAGAACCACTCAGCTTTTCCCAAGAACAAGTCTCTATGCCTTTGGGGCCATTTCTATAATTTCATATCTATAATAATTTAAGAATGGTAACATTTAACTGGTTGCATTTGCTGTTGTTATTGCAGGCAAAACTGGAGTTGGAGTTAATGATTTCTTTACTAGAAGTTATCATCACAAAGCCTTGTTTTCAGCCTGAGAGGTGATTACAGCATGTGCTAGAGGTGATTACAGCATGTGCTAGAGGTGATTACAGCATGTGCTAGAGGTGACTACAGTATGTACCAAAGGTTATTACAGTATGTAGTAGAGGTGATTACAGTATGTACTAGATTTGATTACAGTATGTACTAGAGGTGATTACAGTATGTAGTAGAGGTGGTTACAGTATGTACTAGAGGTGATTACAGTATGTACTAGAGGTGATTACAGTATGCACTAGAGGTGATTACAGTATGTACTGGAGGTGACTACAGTATGTACTAGAGGTGATTACAGTATGTACTAGATGTGATTACAGTAAGTACTAGAGGTGACTACAGTATGTACTAGAGGTGATACATGGTATGTATTAGAGGTGATTACAGTATGTACTAGATGTGATTACAGCATGTACTAGAGGTGATTATAGTATGTACTAGAGGTGATTACAATATGTACTAGCGGTGATTACAGTATGTACTAGAGGTGATTACAGTATGTACTAGAGGTGATTACAGAATGCACTAGAGGTGATTACAGCATGTACTAGAGGTGATTACAGTATGTACTAGAGGTGATTACGATATGTACTAGAAGCGATTACAGTACGTACTAGAGGTGGTTACAGTATGTACTAGAGGTGACTACAGCATGTACTAGAGGTGATTACAATATGTACTAGAAGCGATTACAGTATGTACTAGAGGTGATTACAGTATGTACTAGAGGTGGTTACAGTATGTACTAGAGGTGATTACAGTATGTACTAGAGGTCATTTCAATATGTACTAGAAGCGATTACAGTATGTACTAGAGGTGATTACAGTATGTACTAGAGGTGATTACAGTATGTACTAGAGGTGGTTACAGTATGTACTAGAGGTGATTACAGTAAATACTAGAAGTGATTACAGTATGTACTAGAGGTGATTACAGTATGTACTGTTTTAATGAAATACAATGCAGAAAGAAATGTTCAACTTGTAAAGAGTTGAACCATAACTTTACAGAAAACGTATTTGATTAGGAATTCAAAACATTGCAATAGTCACTAGCCTAAGCAGTCCTGCAGGCATCAGACCACTGCTATGATATAAGCTTGACCTCACCAGAAAATCAACAAAGATGAGGCAGATACCATTATTCTACTAATGCAGCGGCCAGGCACCAGAATGTGGTTTTGTTCGAAAGCAACAGGCAGCAAGGAACATTAGGGATGAAAGTTGGTTTAAAAAACCTGCGCTATGAAATGTGACAATAACAAACACGAGTTAAAACATCTTCAGTCATTTGTTTAATGGATGTAAGAGATAAAAGCAAACGTCAGAAAACTTTGTTGTCAATGGATTTGATTAAACATTACCCACCAAGACTGTCAAACTATTTATCTTTTGTAATCAGATAAATACAGTCAAACATGGATAACTCGCCCATGGATAGCTCGAACACATGGTTAATTCGAACATTTTCTTTGGTGCGTTCCCACGTCATGATAAATTGCTATAGATAATTCGAACTCAACACTGTTAATTCGAACTGTTTTTTTGCCCAACGGCTACCGAAACGGTTGTTATCGCTTTAGAAAATCACTTTATTCAAAGCCATAGAGGTAAACTTCATCTTTTCGTAATTCATAAGCGTCGTTATTACTACCATCGGCAAAATATTTTTGTCAACGACTTTTCTAAAAGTTTGGTGAAATTTGATTTATACTGCGATACGATGAATAGCACGGGCTAGCCGGGTCACGCGCGCAAGGATTTTCGCCACGCACATACAAAACAAAAATCGCATGTTGTTTTTATTTTGTATGTGCGTGGCGAAAATCCTGGAGTGCGTGACCCGGCTAGCCCGTGATGAATAGTTTTCCGACGTTGATTCCGTGTTGAATCAACGTCGGAATGTTGAATGTTTAAAACGTCTTAAAAAATGTTGTAATTAAACGTATACGTTGTCTGAGCTACAAAAAACTATTCATCGTTTGACTTAAACGCAGAATACGTGTGTACATTCAATAAGTATTTATTAAAAAAGCGTGAGTGATATAGAATGTACCGTAAAACCTCGTAAAACTTCTAATTGAACTGCCTCGGAGTGTTGCTCTTAACGAATCCCAGGTAAAGTAAGGTAATCTGCATAAACTTCAAGAAAAAACGGCAAAATTGATCGTGGGTAAAACCCCAAAAGAAAAAACTGTCTTTTCTTTTGAGCATTTCAACAACGATCAAGTTTTGCCAATGTCAATCTGAAAAACGTCCTGGCAATAACATCACCTCAAACAACAAACCAATCTCAAGTGATAGAAAAATCTCTATACTTTTTCATGAAAACGTTTTAAACTTTACATTAGAAGCATTTAATTTGAAACAAGCCATTTGTGCTTTTGATTTATATTATAGTTTGTATATGTACATGTATCTACTAATAAATAAGTAAATATATGGACTTGTGACAGTGCTCTGATAACTTGAACGCTCTGATAATTCGAACACTTTTGCTCGGTCCCTTGAAGTTCGAGTTATCCATGTTTGACTGTATTTCTGTAATTTACTGTTATCTGTAATCCGTAATAATACACAAACCTCAACTCGAAGGAAATGGTATTTCGGAGAATGCATTGATGAGATGTAACTGTTTATAACATTATTAATATTTATTTATTATTATTATATTGTTATTATTTATTTATTATTATTTATTTATTAACATTTATAATATTTTGTGCTAATCTTTTTAAGTGAAAACAAAAAGAAACACTTTGTTGTTATTAAAACAAAAAGATTTCAAAGCGCCTAAAATGCACACAATTACTCCCTCTCCTTCCTTCCTCGCTGTAACACAACTACTTGCTCAGAGAGTGCCTGAAACAAGACTGATTAACATTCTTTAACTGTAACACAAAATTTACATGAGGTGGTTGTTACTGATATATATCACAACTGAAGACAGACACAGGAGGGTGACAGATGATGATTTGAGTTTCCTACATTTGAATAAAATTATATATGGCTTTCCATTCCACAGCATTCATAATAGCAGATTTTAATTCGAGAAACATATCCCGCTGAGGGCATTATTAGCTAGCCACACAAGGCAGTTTAGGAATAAAGGTGCTTTCAGATTCCCTGCGTGCAGGAGATATGCGATCGGTCAGATTCAGATCGCATTCCCTCACAACTTCAATAGAAATAGAGTGATTTTGGCCTTGAGTGGAGTCTATGATGGTACATGATAACCATGTCAGTGAATTGACCATTGACAATTAATAAGGCCTTTGACAATCAATAAGGGTATACATGGGGATGTGCCAGCAAAGGTCATGGCTTGGGATCTTTATAAACGTAATCCTTTTAAGCTACAATAACTGAACATTTGCTTTACCTATCAGTGCATGCTGAAGGTATTTCATTTGATGCCGTTCATGGGTCTTCGATAAAATAGCTACCGTGTTAGTCATATATCAATGAAAGTTGTACGTAGCAGATATATAGATAAGTGCAGCACTAACCAAACATCTATCATATACTACAATACACGATAGATATATTTTAAATATTTTGCCATACGCACCCCTCTATAGTACGCATAGGGCATCTAAGAGCGCTCACATGATATGCTCTGTATATTCTGCAAACAATTCATTCATTATTAATAGTACCACTGTTGATATTATGATTGCCACTTACCTATCAAAACATTTGACGGCACTCCGGGTTCTGCAGGTTTCAGCTCTGCTAGTTTAGGGTGTGTTTTTTCTGGTTGCCCAAAGAACCGGGGCTGCAACATGGGTCTGCTAGAAGCTGAGGTTTCCAGCATGTAGGCTGTGGTACTATACCCTGCAAATAGACCAATTCAAGGCACTGTTTGCGAAACGGCAAATCAATAGAAATGCCAAATAGCACCTGCATGTGTAATTGTGAGCCAGTATTACTATAAGGGTTTGTGTTAGTTCAGCATCATGTCAGGAGCGTGAATGGTTATGCCCAAGTAAATATGCTCTCAAAATTACTGCTGTGTGTAATTATGACCGTCTCCCATCCCTTTGTGTTTAAAAATAATCCCACAACTCAACACAAAGGAACAAAAAACAACATTTACATATTAATTGGTGAAGTTGCGTGCCTGTTGCATAGCGAAAAAGTAAAACTATCGGAGAAAAACCCTCAGTGTAGTCACATCTGAACACAATGACTGATGCTAATTGATGCTGCGGACTAGTTAGTAGACCGAATAATAAAAAGAAATGGTGACTACCGTTACCATTTACCTTCCGCTCCTACATAGCCTGTTTCGTAGCCATTCTCGCTATAATCGTCTTCGTAATAATCGTCACCGCCATCATCAATGTAGTATTCCCTATCATTATATCCATGCTCGGCGGCGGCGACTGCAGCCGCTTGCATTTCCTGTTGAGTGAGCACAGGTTTGCTGGGTTGCGCTCTTGATGGAGTGGTCGACTGTTTCTGCAGGTGAGGGTATGTACCTAAGTAAAAAAGATATAAATAAGCTGGCACTTTCAAGTCTGCCTCGTCCCTCCAACTGCTACGTGAGTGAATGATTAATATTACCCATTAAATACAAATTCCATTCATGTTAAAGTGACATATACTACTCCCATTTACAGTCGATAGGAACAGACACAAGTGTAAAAGGGTGAAATGGACAGAAAATCAGACAGACAAGCAAACCTAGCTGGAGGTTCTTTGGCAGCAGTTCAGCCTGGAAGACGGGAGAAGTGCCTCTAGTAAGTTTACCATAGCCTGAGAAACTGGTTGGGTATGCAGGCGGCCTAATAGATAGGTGCTGAAGAGACATTTCCAACATTGCAGTTACTGCTGCCAATTGCTGCTGAAGGAAGGCGATCTGAGTGTCAGAACTTGATTGCTGTGGTGTGGAGCAGGACAATGTAATATATAATATAGAATACAATATAGGATGGAACAAATGGATTCTATTGCATTCGCTAGGGCAGGACAGCATATCGAAAATATCTCTTTGGAGAAATGGTAACCTTAAATCATAGGCTTTTAGAACCCATGTAACCCACTAAAAGCTTTGGGAACAACATGCTATGAGATTAAAACTTCCTACTGCGCTAGCTAACCTGCATAGGTCTCCATAATAGAAATCAGTGTAAACAGCAGGCCTAACATAATGGAAAGGTGAGATCGTAATGCAGGGACAGGCATGATAAAGAAGGGCAACGATGAAAGTGAACATGAAAAAACAAATCTACAAACAGTCGCCAAGGAACCAAACCGCTACAAGCTTCGAGTATGTTAGCTGGTTTAAACAATAGAACACTAATTTTAGAAATATTTACAGAAATCTTGCTGGGGAATCAACAATATGGCAATAATATAATCAATAATAGGCATTTCTATGACAATTGGAACTAAGGAATAACCTAAAAGGCTCCTACTCAGAACAGTTCTATGCAAAAGAATACAAAGTACACAATCATGTAGTGACAGATACCTCTTTTGACAATTTGTCACCATCAGTGCCTGGTTTACTAGTATTGCAACAGGGACAAGAGTGTACTTCCCCTTTATTCTTAACAGCAAATCCACTACAAATCCATTCACTGCCCTTTGGTTTGAAGAGCTCAGCTAGCGTCGACTTGGATGGTGCAGCCTCATGGTGGGCTGAAGCAAGAATCCCACTGTCCCCACTGTTTCCACCCTGAAAGATCAATCAACTCTTGCATGCATCTCTTTGCTCACTAGATAAAAACATACAAAACCTTGCATCCACTTCAACTCACCGAATGGGTGGGTGTCGTACGCGAGCTACTGACAGCTTTAGTGAAGCATTCCTCAAACAGCTGAGCTATCTCTGCAGTCTTGAACCTAGCGAATAGCGTTTCGTTCTTGAGCTCACCTTTAGAGAAGTCATTTGCAGCCCACATACGAGACTTCTCATGTAACTAGAGGGCATAGAAAAAACAACTTCAACAGCTTAGAGCGATCTTTCTTCACTGCTATCGGGTTTGAAGACTTGTTTTTTATAGCTTAAGGTTGGTTCACACTTAATTGCCGTATCTCGGAGTTGGTGTCACAATACCTTCATGATCATCGATGATAACAATGTCCGCACTACCAAAAACGCATCCGCATTTGCATTAGTGAATACTCTGCAACACAGTGTTCTAATTTTTCTTGTCAATTTTTTCAAAAGAACCTCTTTGTTTCTGCAGTAACTATCATAAATGGAAATAAATAGATTACGCTATCCATTCTAGCTAACTACCATCGCTGAAATGGTGTACATTGTGCAGACTGTCTCTGATGTGAGGCAAACTATTGGGAAACTTTGAAAGCTGCCAACTTTCTCGACGTATCCGCGTTGCTTCGTCGATGCCATGGATTTGTGGTGCACATAGTCGACGATGAACGCCAAAAGGACAATGCCGACATACGGCGATATAGTGTGAACCAGCCTTTAAAGAAGTTCACAAATGTTATCTAAAACAATAGCCTCAGACCAGAGTCCGACCAACGAGGTCTCATGATCCTGGTAGCTATATTTATCTGCATCATCTCAGCGAGCCTGCCAAGACTTAAAGTGCAAGGATATGAGCTCATCATTGGCTAACAGAAAAATGAGGACACGATTATAATAGAAAGAAGATCTGTACTTTCGCACCGCAGTGATTTTCATGCCAGAACAGAGATGGTGGTTGGCAGCTAGTTTCAACACCTGATCTCTTCTCATAATAAGTCGGTAGGCGCCACTTTGTGGATTGCGCAAGATTTTCAGCTCACCAACTCCCCTTTCCTTCCATTCACCATCTCCCATGCGGAATAGTTTACTCCATTCTACAAACATCTGCTCCTCTCCCTCTTCACCAGTTGTCACCTAAGACACAATCCTTTGAAACTCTGTACTGCTATTATAACTGCATATTAGCAACCATGCTTTGCTTGCTTTAATGAAGTGAAAAACACATGCAGCAAAATTATTGTAACTTACTTTGTATTATGGAAGAATATTAAAATATGGAGTGGGTTATCACAATTGTCACAATTGGAGGAGAGGAACATCAACACATGGGTGAGTTGTAGTACAGATTACATAAATAGAGATAAGGATATTTCCATGTTTGAGAGTAATAAACATTACTCATATGATGGGAAGGGAGGGATATCAACAGATAGGAGGGTGTAGAAACATGGTTCATATTTTGTGAGTGAAATGCTAACACAGTAGAGGGTGTTATAACTTGAGTTGGATAATGCGAAGCAGAGATATATATTAACATTAAATAATAAATAGAAATAAAAATGATAAAAACATAAGGTAAAATAATAAATGGATAACAAAGATTTACATGACTGAAGCTAAAAAATAACACTTCCTCATTTAATGGTCAAACAATTTGCAACAAGTCTGTAAAGGCATCGTAGGCGATCTTGAAACTCACACAAATAATCTTTTACCCCAAACTCATTGACAAACAAACTCCTATAGTATCAACATCCAACCATTACACCCAACGCTGCCTTGCTACTTCATGAACTGAGATCCAACCATTACACCTAGAGCTGCCTTGCCACTTCATGAACTGAGCTCCAACCATTACACCTAAAGCTGCCTTGCTACTTCATGAACTGAGATCCAACCATTACACCTAGAGCTGCCTTGCCACTTCATGAACTGAGATCCAACCATTACACCCAACGCTGCCTTGCTACTTCATGAACTGAGATCCAACCATTACACCTAGAGCTGCCTTGCCACTTCATGAACTGAGATCCAACCATTACACCCAATGCTACCTTGCCACTTCATGAACTGAGATCCAACCATTACACCCAACGCTACCTTGCCACTTCATGAACTGAGATCCAACCATTACACCCAACTCTGCCTTGCCACTTCATGAACTGAGATCCAACCATTACACCCAACGCTGCCTTGCCATTTCATGAACTGAGATCCAACCATTACACCCAACGCTGCCTTGCCACTTCATGAACTGAGCTTCAACCATTACACCTAAAGCTGCCTTGCTACTTCATGAACTGAGATCCAACCATTACACCCAACGCTGCCTTGCCACTTCATGAACTGAGATCCAACCATTACACCCAACGCTGCCTTGCCACTTCATGAACTGAGATCCAACCATTACACCCAACGCTGCCTTGCCACTTCATGAACTGAGATCCAACCATTACACCTAAAGCTGCCTTGCCACTTCATGAACTGAGATCCAACCCTTACACCCAACGCTGCCTTGCCACTTCATGAACTGAGATCCAATCATTACACCTAAAGCTGCCTTGCCACTTCATGAACTGAGATCCAACCATTACACCTAAAGCTGCCTTGCCACTTCATGAACTGAGATCCAACCATTACACCCGACGCTGTCTTGCCACTTCATGAACTGAGCTCCAACCATTACACCTAAAGCTGCCTTGCCACTTCACAAACTGAGATCCAACCATTACACCCAACGCTGCCTTGCCACCT
This sequence comes from Watersipora subatra, assembly GCF_963576615.1. Taxonomy (NCBI): domain Eukaryota; kingdom Metazoa; phylum Bryozoa; class Gymnolaemata; order Cheilostomatida; family Watersiporidae; genus Watersipora; species Watersipora subatra. Next base: position 6,161,023 of record NC_088717.1, read on the forward strand.
CATGAACTAGGTATGCATACATTGGTTACTCATTACGATCTCTCAGACGGCACAAGACTGTCAAATGTACTGATTCAGAATAACAACTTCTGTGACTCCGCATGTTTGCGCATAAGCGGTAGAACAGGCCAATGACAACCCCAGATTATAATTGTTGGTCTTACGCAAGCCAACTATCCACAATCCGCTTGCTGATCATTCAAATACAAATATATTGTTTAGGGCCAATGTTTATATTTGCCGGCTTTCTATATTCTTGTTTAAAGTAAACTCCTTATTAGTGAAGAATACAAATCCTACTACCAATACAAGGGTAAGCAATTTGTAATCGCGTTCAACTTCTTTAGATGCACAAATATGAAGGTATTATATTGATCACTGAAGAGTCAAACTAATGGAGGCAAATCTGAATTAAGTTTTTGCATAAATAAGAATATGGAAACGTTTTAAAGTTATTGATTATTCGTTCGTTTTTAACACACTAGGTCATATCTAGTTTAAATTACAGTAATTAGTCTACTCTCCAAGAAAGCTGAAAAATAGGTCCGATACATTTCACAATGTATTCAATATTCATGCCCACCACCAAATGTTTGGATTGTGGTTAGAAAAAAAACTGTTCAATAGTCTTTAAAAAACTAGAAAAATACAGCAAATGAACAAATTTTGTTTATTCGGTCTAACTACCGTCCTTTTTCATAGGCGGAAGCAGTTGTACTATTTTATTCTTGTTTAGAAGTGATCTCAGGTAATCACATCGAATCTATTTACAAACTTTCTTGACAATTATTCTCAACTTGTTGATTTACTCTACAAAATGATGGTCAATATTTAAGGTTTTTTCTCTGCTTGATTTTTGTAATCTAGACATTAAAATATGACTGCATTAAAAAATATCTAACTAACGTTTTTGGGTTTCTTTGGGTTTTTAAATATGTAACTTTAAATCATAGGCTTCTGGACCACATGTAACTTAACAACCAAAGGCTTTGCAAACAATGTGCTATATGATGGAAACTTGCTACTCGCTAGCTAACTTGCATAGATCTCTATCATAGAAATCAGCGTGAACAACAGGCCTAACATAACGGAAAGGTGAGATCATAATGCAACGTCAGGCATAATAAGGAAGGGCAATGATGAAAGTGAACATGAACAAACAACTCTAAAAAAAAGTTGCCAAGAAACCAAACTGCTACAAACTTATTATAATATGTTAGCTGGTTTAAACAGTAGAATACTAATTTATGAAATATTTATAAAAATCTTGCTGGGTAATCAACAATATGGCAATAATATAATCAATAATAGACATTTTTATGACAATTGGAACTAAGGAATAACCTAAAAGGCTCCTACTCAGAACAGTTCTATGCAAAAGATTATAAAGAACACAACCATGTAGCGACGGATACCTCTTTTGACGATTTGTCATCATCAGTGCCTGGTTTACTAGTATTACAACAGGGGCAAGAGTGTACTTCCCTTTTATTTTTAACAGCGCATCCACTACAAATCCATTCACTACCCTTTGGCTTGAAAAGCTCAGCTACCGTCGACTTGGATGGTGCAGCCTCATGGTGGGCTGGAGCAGGAATCCCCCTGTCCTCACTCTTTCCACCCTGAAAGTTCAATCAACTCTTGCATGCATCCCTTTACTCACTAGATGAAAACATACAAAACCTTGTATTGACCTAAACTCACCGAATGGGTGGGTGTCATACGCGAGCTGCTGACAGCTTTTATGAAGCATTCCTCAAACCGCTGGGCTATCTCTGCTGTCTTGAACCTAGCGAATAGCGTTTCGTTCTTGAGCTCACCTTCAGAGAAGTCCTTTGCAGCCCACATACGAGACTTCTCGTTTAACTAAATGGCATAGAAAGAACACATTTAACAGCGTAGAACTACCGATCTCCACAGCTATCAGGTTTAAAGACTTGCTTTCTATAGCTTAAAGGTTGACTTGCAACAAAACTGACATTACAGTTATTTGGTATCAAAAGGTTCCCCTGTTTTACCCTGCTGTGTTGTGGGTTCACAATATGTGGAAATGTGATTACAAGCTTTTAAAAGCTCAAAAACGAACAGTTAAAAAACGGTCGTAGGTTGGAATCCCTGTATTGTAATGACGTATTCAACCTGACGTGGTTACTGTTTTGACACATGATGTTATCACATGAAATGAAAGGCGAATAAAAGGCTCAATATAAAACGTCTCGTAGCACTCGTTTATGACAAACACTTCGGGTTATTCTGTAAGGCCCTTATAAAATATAGATGCTCGCTACTTTACAGTTTCGTTTCAGCTTGATCTAATCATCTAGTCATAATCTGATCACGTGACCCATATTTTTTGCCAAATGGTTCAAACAATTTCTGTAGCATTTTTCAACCATCACAGGTGACCAACAGGCTCCTCATGCTTCTCAGAGGGTGATATGCACCCCCTCGAGCTAAGGTTGAAAAATTAAACTAATTTTTGAGCTAGGTTTTGAGATGTCAGTGCTTAAAGAGACAGTATTACGTTGATAATGAAATAGACAATAGGACAATAGACATGGTTTTATTGAATGCGTGAATTTCATTTGTGAAAATATTTCGACAAATGAGGTTGCATGAAAGTGTAAATATGCACATCATGTTCAACTACGTCACATTTGAGCCATTTTGAGAAGGATTCCAACCTTCAGCCGCTTTCGTGATGGCTGCGATTAACTGTTTGTTTTTGAGCTTTTAAGAGCTTGTAATCACCTTTCCACATATTTGGGACCTGCAACACAGCGGTGTAAGACATGGTTAAACTTCTGATACCAAATAACTGTAATGTGAATTTTGTTGCAAGTCAACCTTTAAGGCTGGTTTACACTTAATCGCTGTATCTCGGATGCCACAATACTTTTATGATCATCGATGATAACAATGGTCACACTATCACAAACGCATCCGCATTTGAATTAGTGAATACTCCGTGACGCAGTGTTCTCATTTTTCTTGTCAATTTTTTCAAAGGAAGCTCTTTGTTTCTGCAGCAACTACAGCTAACTACCATCACCGTAATGGTGCAGATTGTGCAGATTGTCTTTAGTGTGAGGCGAACTATTGGGAAACTGACAGCTGCCAGCTCTCTCGATGTATCCGCGCTGCTTCATCGATGCCACCGATTTATGGTGCACATAGACGACGATGAATGCCGAACAAACAACGTCGACAAACAACGGCGATATAACATGAACAAGCCTTTAAAGAAGTTCACAAATGTTATCTAAAACAATAGCCTCAGACCAGAGTCCGACCAACGAGGTCTCACGACTCCGGTAGCCATATTTATCTGCATCGTCTCAGCGAGCCAGCCAAGACTTAAAGTGCAAGGATATGAGCTCATCATTGGCTAACAGAAAAATGAGGACATGATTATAATAGAAGATCTGTACTTTCGCACCGCAGTGATTTTCATGCCAGAACAGAGATGGTGGTTGGCAGCTAGTTTCAACACCTGATCTCTTCTCATAATAAGTCGGTAGGCGCCACTTTGTGGATTGCGCAAGATTTTCAGCTCACCAACTCCCCTCTCCTTCCATTCACCATCTCCCATGCGGAATAGTTTACTCCGTTCTACAAATATCTGCTCCTCTCCCTCTTCACCAGTTGTCACCTAAGACACAATCGTTTGAAACTCTGTAATGCTATCATGACTATACGTTAACAGCCATATCTTGCTTACTTTAATAAAGTGGAAAACACATGAAGCAAAAGAATTGTAACTTAATTTTTATTATGAAAGAATATTAACTAATGGAATGTTTTATTACAACTGTCATAATTTGAGGAGAGGAACGTCGAAACATGGCTGAGTTGTAGTACAGATTACGTAAATAGAAATAAGGGTATTTCCATGTTTGAGAGTGATAATCATAACTCATGTGATGGGATGGGAGGGATATCATCAGATAATAGAGTGTAGCAACATGTTTCATATTTTGTGAGTGGAATGCTAACACAGTAGAGGGTGTTATAACTCGAGTTGAATAATAATGCGGAGCAAAGATATATATCAACATTGAATAATAAATAGAAATAAAAAAATAAAGATAACAAGGATAAAGGTAAAATAATAAAGAGATAACGAAGATTTCTATTTGCACGACTGAAACTAAAAAATAACACTTCTTCATTGAATGGTCAAATAATTTGCAACAAGTCTGTAAGGGCATCATAAGCACTCTTGCAACAGAAACAAACAATCTTTAACTCGAAACTCATTGACAATTTCCTATGCGTATCAACAGACAGAAATCAAAACTTAGAAATCAATTTCTCATTCTTGCCGTTGAGAAATTGACATGGCTGAAAATGGATCTCGATGATTATTTGATTTCTAAGAGACGGGTGGAAACTGATATTACCTTGGTTACAGAGATAACAACTAAAAAGCCACATACATGTAGTGATGAATTTCTTTAGAAAACATCTTCAATATTTTCATGTTTTCATTAAATTCCATGTACATTATTACTCAAATTTGTTCTACTTAGAAAATCATAAACGACTTTATTTTATGTGTTCAGCTTTCGCAGCCCTCATAACAATATATATTCATTTCGAGTTTGACAGGCCTGTTTTACTTCACAGCATTTTTCAAAATCTAAAAGTGCTGACTTTTAGATAGTTTTATAGGAGTAGAGAGCTAACCAGTGAGTATAACATCAGATACATACAAACATACATACATGATCAGAGTATATAATCAGCCAGTATAAAATAGTGGACTATCTTGGGCTGCTGACCAATACAGGAGCAAAACATTTAACATACTTCAAACATAATAAGTGGTCTAAAATAGAGAGTGCCAATAAAAGGAGTGACCGATAGATTGAAAGTATGGTAGATGTTATAGGTTAATGTCATTTAGGAGAGTCTAATGTACATAACATACCAACTATGAACAGTCAATAAAATTTGAGGTCAAGAAGAGACAGGAATAATGAAGATGGGCAAATAATCACTGCTAAAGTCATGAAGAGCGATAAGGAAATGTGGGTCAATAGTTAGATATCCAACAGACCTACCTCAACAAGGTCATGAAGAGCTATAAGGAAATGTGGCTCGATAGTTAGGTATCCAACAGACCTACCTCAACAAGGTCATGAACAGCGATAAGGAAATGTGGGTCAATAGTTGAGTATCCAGCAGACCTACCTCAACAAGGTCGGGCAGAGCAATGACTGGAGTAAACTCGGCATTGCATTTCTCCTCAGTATTCCCCTTGCTAGGGGAAATCAGACTCAAATCATATTTGCTTTTGCTGCTCAGAGGTGTTTTCTCAGTTGGTCCCAGAAGCGGGGCTGAACTGGACTGCTTCATATCTGCAACATAGCGAAGCTCTATTCAAATCTGAGTCAATACTTAAAAACCTTTCACATAATTTAGTTACTACTTGAGCCATTCATAAGGGCAGCAAACACAAAACTGTGATCCACAAAATTAGGAGGACTTATACAACCAACAATAAAAATCTATAATGTCAATGCAGTAGGTTGCGGGCATTACACTTGAGCACTTTAAACAACTTCTATACATAAATAAAAAATAGTTGATACTTTCAGTTTGTTCCACACCGCGGAACCATAAACCCTCTCAAAACAATTAGAATTGTTGAAGTTTTCTGCTGAGTCTAACTGTAATTCATGTTCGAGTGTTGTTTATGTATTCAGAAAAAGAAAGATTTTTTTTGATTATATGAACAGGCTTGAGCCAAGTTATTCTGTTTGTATTAAAAATCTTGCTACTCGATTGCGCCATGTCCAAATTTGCATTGCTTCAGAGTTTCTGAGCTTTTCACCTAGTGTGACACTGAAAATTAAATCAAATTTTTGCCTGATTTTAACCGTAAAATTAATGTCGAGTGCCACTCCCAAGTATCAGAAGCAACCTAGCTAGCAGCTCACTCGTAGAGTGCTTCAAAAATGATTATTTTTTACATGGCGAGCTCCATGGAGCGCTCCAATCTGGGTCAGCCCTGCTTGAGCCACGTAACAGTTTAGTTCTCTCGAAAGAAGAAAAATAAACAGAATAAAGTTTACACAGTATGTGAGACTCATTAGATGACAAAAAATTTATTTCAGTCAGGATTAATCTCCTACTGAAACAAGTTGTAACCCTTTATCTTGAATTCGCATGAGGAGTGGCGCTGGTTAATGAAACCGCAAATGTTTAGTTAAGTAGCCAACTATCTACTGAGCTAACTAAAAACTTTAATGCTCTGGACAACTCATTACTACTTTAGTGGTTGCTTTTGTCAAAAGATTTTGTAGAAATTAGTTAAAGACTCGTTATGAAGACAAATCCCACATGTAAATAATTATGATGCATTGCTATTGCACCTAAGTTTTTTGGAACATATTTCTCAAGAATTCAAATCTATTGTCCTTTTTACAGAAATATCATATCATTATTGCACTATCCCCCAAAAATAGCAGAGCTTAATAGTATCCACATCGGTTCATTTTTATCAAGCTTAGTTAAATATTGCAGTTCAACTGTTTAAAAATATAAAAAGTTGTTTTTTATCAATATTTTTCTTTATTTGCAAATGTGAAATATTGAGGAGGCAATAGTAAAAGCGCGTATGCAAAAGGGTTTTAGAATAGATTAAAATGGAAAGAATTATTAAGCTACTGTAGGGGGTCTTACCACACAAAGCTGTCGTCAGAATAGTCACTTTTAAAATCACTGTCGTCACTTTTAAAATCACTGTCGTCACTTTTAAAATCACTGTCACCTTTTTCAAGTTGGTAACCAAAACAACCTCTTTCTTCACATTCGTTATTTTAATACAAATGTCGGGATGTCGGGGTGTGATATCATCGACTCGGCTCGCGAGAACTCCGGCTTGACCGGAAACGAGAAAAGGCGCGAGACCGCTGAGGAAAAACCGGTCATCGCTCTCTTACGACTAGAAGCTCGGTGAGTGTTAACGTGTTTGTTTTGCCTCCTGCTAAGTAGATACTTGTTAAGAACCCACTAAACTAGATTAGCACTAGTTTACATGGTACCACAAGTGTTTACTCACAGGAGAAGAGTAATACGTTTGTGATTGAGCTAAGTTGTACGATAGTGTAGTGCTAAATTAATACGATAATACAGTGATAAGTAGAGGTGAGTATATTGAATTGTGTTGGACAATTGTGGAGTGTGTAGACGCTCGGCGAAGTGCATTGAGGTGTGGTGACACCATAGATACACGAACGGATCTCAGTTGACCGTTCTACCATTGATACTGTTCAGTAGATTCTGTTGTAATTTTTCGAATTAAAATAGAATTATGGCTGGAAGAAGGGTGGGTGCAAATATTTTTGCTAGCTTGCCTGCGCTAGAAATTTTGGCTACTGATGTATTCGGTAGCTGGAAAAAGTTTAGCGAAGAGTTTACCCTATGTATTGAAATGAAGGACTTTGAGATGGGGGATAGTGAGGCTACGGTGGAGGGGGAGGCCGTCGTGGTCCCCAACTTCACTCCTAGGGCTCAGTTGCTGGCACTCTTAAAAGCCATAGGCCAGGAGGGTAGGGAAACCCTAAGATCGTTGGGTTTTGAGTCCAATAACCCGGACTCAACATTCAACCAGGCTTGGGGCCTGCTGAGAGGGCATTATGAACGAGAGGAGAATGTCTACGTCAAAACCCAAAAGTTTGTTTCTGCGAGACAACTTGCGGGAGAAGACAACATGGATTTTCTCCTCAGAGTAGAACGGCTCAGTAGGCAGCTCGATTTTGGTAGGAATGACGATTCACGTAGGAGCTTTGCCCTAGTCATTGCCGTGAATGGACTGCGTGACATAAAATTGAGTAGGGAATTAATGGCCCAAAATGATCTGGATTGGGAGAGGTTGACGAACCTTCTTCGAACCAGAAACGTAGCGCAAGAGGCTTCAGAGATGATCGCGGCGGAGTCTAGTTCGACTCGACCTGTGGCCGCCCAACTTAGTGCGACACAGGATGCTGCGGTGCCGACCCCAGGGGCTCGTGTCTCTTCGGAGGCGACAGGCGGTGGGGCACATCAGCGTGTCAAACAGGAAGTTGGCGAGGTACGGAGGCGAGAGGACCGGGACGGTTGGCAAAAGAGAAGGGATGGTAGCAGAGACGGCTACAAGGATCGACAACGTCAAGGGCGTTACGATGGCTACGGACGCGGCTCTAGCAGCCGTGAGGGTAGTCAGGAACACTTTGGGCGTCGTAGTGGCTACAAAGGCGGCTCTAACAGCCGGGAAAGTAGCCACGAATGACGTTATCGCTATCGCCGTTATAGTGTTAACAGCGATTCAGACGACCCCAAGGACCGTGTGGGCAGGAATAGTTACCGGCGGAGGCGCCGTGACTCTCCCTACCGGAGAAGCGATGACTGTTGTTATGAGTGTGGCGCAGTGGATCACTTTGTTAGAAATTGCCCCCAAGTTAGATGCAATGTTTGCAAGAAACTTGGGCACATGGCAGGTGCGTGCGGCAGACCAAACAGGTGCCGTACATGCGACGGCAAATATCATGTGGAGAGCGAGTGCCCCTTTAAATCAGGGAAAGACCGCAATAGCGATAAAAAGGTCAGGCTAGTTTCTAACCGGGACTCTAGTTGACTGGCTGGTGATTTCAGACTCGCGCTCTCGGTCCATGGCCAAGACGTTCCTTTCTGTCTAGACACTGGGGCGGATGTCACTGTGTTGACAGAGGGAACTCAAAAGTCTTTGGACTTGCCGCTCTCTCCTAGTTCCACAATTTTTGTTGCCGCAGGTGGAAAGAGGTTGAGTGTGGCAGGAGTTGCTGATATTAAGATCAACAGCAAGCGAAAGTCCACTAATTGCAAAGCACATGTGGTGCTAGGTGCTAATAGAAATTTATTGGGAGCACAAGAAATTATAGACTTAGGTCTTTTAGCAATTGTCAATGCTATAAACATTGAGGCATTTGATCCAGTAAAGGAATTTTCTAGGCTCTTTCAAGGGCTAGGAACGATGCCAGGCTTGTTTAGCATTGAACTAAAGGAAAACACTGAACCTTATCATCTTTTCTCTCCGAGGCCTATAGCTGCCGGTCTTTATGACAAGGCAAGGGCTGAAATAGAGAAGATGTTAGCGCTGGGAGTTATTGAGTCAGTAGAACAACCAACTTATTGGTGTTCGGGACTGACCATAGCTCCAAAACCTAATGGCGCTATTAGGATGTGTGTAGACCTTACCCACCTCAATAAAGGGGTGAAAAGGGAGACATATCCACTCTCAAGGGTCAGTGACATGTTGTCAAGACTGGCCGAGGGTCGGATTTTCTCCAAGGTCGATGCAAATTCCAGATTTTGGCAAGTCAAGCTCGACCCTAAGAGCAAGCTACTGACGACGTTCATCTCTCCATGGGGGAGGTATTGCTTTAAACGAATGCCCTTCGGCATATCGTCAGCTCCTGAGTATTACCAAAGGGGCATGGAAAAGATATTAGGCCAGATGGACGGAGTTATCTGTCTAATGGATGATGTCTTAATCTTCGGTAAGGATGAGACCACTCACTGGAAACGGTTGAGAAAGGTTCTATCCAAGATCGAAGCTGCTGGAGTGACACTTCGCGAAGACAAATGTGAATTTGGCTGTACTTCGGTCAAATTCCTTGGACATCTTGTCAGCGCTGAAGGTGTAAGGCCAGACCCGGACAAAGTAAAAGCAATTTGTCAGTTAAATCCCCCAGAAGATAAAAAAGCTGCTAGGCGCTTCATCGGCATGGTTAACTATCTCGGCAAGTTTTCCAAAAAATTGTCGGGTTTAGCTATACCTATTTATGCAGTGATGGGAGCGCGCAGCATGTGGCTGTGGGGCAGTAGTCAACAGTTGGCTTTCGAACAGATCAAACGGGAACTGTCACGAGCCCCTGTGCTATGTGCATTCGACTTGAATAAGCTGCATCGCGTGTCAGCAGATTCAAGCCAGTATGCTCTCGGTGCTGTGCTATTACAGCAGACCGAGCTGAATACTTGGCAACCAGTCGAATACGCTTCACGCAAATTGACTGAGGTCGAAACTAGGTATGCAATGGTCGAAAAAGAAGCGGTGGCAGTCACATGGGCCTGCGAAAAATTCGATTATTACCTGGTAGGTCGGTATTTTGAGGTAGAGACAGACCACAAACCTTTAGTCTCCATCCTTGGTGACAAAGATCTGTCTAAGCTACCTGTGCGGGTGCAACGGTTTAAAATGAGGATGATGAGGTACGGGTATTCAATTTTTCATACCCCAGGACCTCAAATGTACTTAGCAGACACACTGAGTCGGCCTAGCGCCGCTAGCAGTGAAAACATAGGTCACTGTTCCGCAGTGGAACAGTACGTCGAGACACAGGTTGCAGAGATGCTAGACCCGTGTAGACGAACTGAGTTGTTTGACGCCACTCGGCGAGACACAACATCCAGAAAATGTTTGGAATACCTTGCGAAAGGGTGGCCAGACAAAAAGAAATTGGATGCAGAGCTCGCAAAGTTGTATGGTAGTCGTGATACGATTACGTCATACCAGGGTCTAATTCTGTTCAAAGGCAGAATTTACATCCCGAATGAGTTGAGGTCCATTTACCTGGCACGGTTCCATGAAAGCCATCAGGGGATCGAAAAGATGCGAGTAAAAATGAGGCAATTCACTTGGTGGCCCTCAATGAGTGGTGATATAGACCATTATGTCTCTCGATGTAATATCTGTATTAGACACTGTTCTATCAAACACCAGCCCATGGAGCATGCTCAGCTTCCTGTAGCTCCTTGGTTGGAGATTGGGTGTGATGTTATGGAACATCAAGGTAACTTGTACCTAGTCATGATAGATTATTACTCCAGGTGGATCGAGGTACCCCGGATTCGAGCTCAGACTTCTTGTCTTGTAATCCAGGCAATGAAGCCGGTGTTCGCCAGGCTGGGGGGTGCCAAAATTAGTCAGGAGTGATAACGGACCATGTTTTGCTAGCCAGGAATATCGCAACTTTGCGCAAGCATGGGGTTTCCAAATAGCCACCAGCAGCCCAAGGTATGCGCCATCCAACGGACTAGCAGAACGGGCAGTCAAAACCGTCAAACGGATGTGGGACATGTCAATGGACAAGAACAAATCACTCCTCGATTACCGATCAACACCCCTCAAATCGGGTTACTCCCCGAGCGAGTTAATGTTTGCTAGATCGATCAGGACAACGTCGGGAAAACCCGTTCCCCGAGTTGTAGACTACGATCTATTTGAACATAAAGAACTCGAAGCCAAAGAGGCTAAGCGTGAGAAATGGAACGCTAAACACAGGGCGAAGCCTCTGCCAGGCCTCCTACCGGGGCAGCGGGTATGGGTTAATGCTCCATCCGATGTCGGTAAAGAAGGGGTTGTAGTCCGGGCGGACAGCTCTCCGGAGAGCTATTGGGTTCGCGTAGGACAGAGCGACCTTCGGCGCAACCGCAAGCATTTATTTGTGCTTTCCGACTCTGATTGTAGAGAGGATGATTACCTTTTCATACACCCTACCAGTGTGGGGAATGCCGAAGAGGCAGCCGTGAGTAAAAGGGTCGTAGATAGACCAGCTTTTCCCACTTTACTAACCCCTAGGGTGCCTAACTCTACTAACCCCGCTTTGACTAGAGATAACACTGGTAATGGGGAGAACGCAATAGACGACGAGGCTCACGCCAGTAGTGATAACTCTTATAACAGTGGCACTAATGCTTGGGGGGATGGTATCTGCAGCAATGGTGGTTACAATAATACGCTACCTGTTAACCTGAGTACAACTGATAGTGTAGAAAGCGATCTAGCTTTAGATACCTTATTTTCTGACCGCTTAACAGAGGGTGAGGCTTTGCCTGACAAACCTGCAGAAGCGGGACAAACCAGTAGTAGCAGCCGGGTTGCAAACCCCGTTGCTCAGACTGGTGACAGAGTGACCAGAAGTGGTCGGACTGTCAAGACAAAGAGGCAAGATGGGTTCCTCTATTATAAATAGTGTTCTCCTTTTGTAGATTACTACGTTCTACTACATCCAATCTACGATCCAATTATGAAGTGTCCCAACACACACTGTAAGGAGGCAGGAGATCACCTGGGAAAGGACTGCCCGAGATGCTGGAGATGTGGGGAGACCTCCCACGCGACCGACCGGTGCTCCCGCGTCAGGTGCAAGAAGTGCAGGCAGGAGGGTCACGAGAGGAAACGGTGCCCCCGCATAGTCTGCAACATGTGTGGGGAAAAGGGCCACACAGTAGAAGTCTGTCGGAACGCGCCGAGAAGGAGAGGAGGAAAGCCCTCCAGGCCTCCAGTACCTGCGGGCAATCCTTCAAAATCAGGACAGGCCCCAGGTCAACGAAGGGTGGAAAGACGGGAGGAAGGTGGGAGCAGGCGGCACGCGACATCCCGTACCCCGTACAATCCACCCGTAGCCAGACAGGCTGCAAGTGCCACCGATGTCTTCACCTTGGAAGACATCCAGGCCATGATCAGGGGGGGCTCCGGTCCCCAGACTGATTTCGAGGGAGATCTGCGGACCCTCAGAGAAGAACGTGCCGCACTAAAAAAAGTGGTACGACAGGGAAATGAAAGAGCTGGAGAGACGGGAGAGTGAGCTCCACGCAAAGAGGCGGGAGCATGAGCGAGTTCGCCCTCTTCGGGAAGTTCTAGCCTCGGCTGGCTCCCCTAGTCCCCGGATGGCTTCCCAGACACCCACGTCTCAGACAACACCTGCCGCTACCGCCATGCCACCGCCGTCCCCTGCCAAGGACAGCAGCGAGGCATCTAGTGGAGACGATGGAAGAGACCACCATAAAATAGAGAGCCTTCCGTTGGAAGGAGGCGGCTCCACGTCCTCCGCCACAGCCGGAAACCCCGTGACAGTAGACCGCGCTGAACAGGCGACTGCGGCCGGAAACCTGCTTACAGGAGACCGTGCTGAGCAGGCGACTTCAGCCGGAAACCTGTCCACAGGAGACCGCGCTGAACCAACCAACAAAGCCAGAGACCTTCCTCTAGAAGGAGACTGTGCGGAAGAGAAAGAAGACATGGACACCGCCAACGAGGACCTGTTGCTCGGTCCAGGCGAAAGCGCAGTGTGAGCTTCACAAGGGGGAAGCCACGTCGGAGAGATTCCAGACTCTCGGCGACATTTGGAGAGATCCCAAACTCTCAACCCTTTTAAAGGAGTTCCCAGACTCCTTTTTCCGAAACCTCGTGTTTCCAAGGATACCCTTAGTACCAAAGTGCCCTAGAAGCAAAGTAGAATTACCAGGCTCTACTCACAGAGACGCCAGACTCTGGGGGGAAAACTCAGGTTTACCCATGTGCACTTGAGAGTGCAGAAGACCAGCAAGTAGTCGCCTACAGGCTATACAGGCTGCTGAGGGTTTGGCCTCACGGGATCTCCCAGAATCCACTGAACACCCCCCGTAAAAGATCAGCACCAAACAAACAAAGAAGATGTGATATCATCGACTCGGCTCGCGAAAACTCCGGCTTGACCGGAAACGAGAAAAGGCGCGAGACCGCTGAGGAAAAACCGGTCATCGCTCTCTTACGACTAGAAGCTCGGTGAGTGTTAACGTGTTTGTTTTGCCTCCTGCTAAGTAGATACTTGTTAAGAGCCCACTAAACTAGATTAGCACTAGTTTACAATCTATACTGGTGGCACAGGGTTGCGTTAAAAATCTCAAACTCGCTCTGTTTGAACTTCTGCTAACCAAAAGCATGGCTCAACCAGCGACCTTCACAAACATATTAGTGATGTTTGGGAGCGTTGCTGATTACTCCGTGAAGAGTGACAGCCGTCTTAGGTTTTTAGAGCTATATTTCTTGTACTGAAAATAGACCGAGATTGTCTTTAATAATCACTGTCAGTCACACTCTTGGAAACGGATTTGATGTCAATGTCGTCACATTTCATTGCTTTAATTATTTGGCGGTCTATAAATGCTGGGCCAGGTGCTTCAAACAAAACTAGTAAAGTTTCGGTTGACCATGGTGATTTATGAACAAATAATAAGTTAGTAACGGTACGGCTACACGAAACAAAATTTCCGTTGGTTCTAACCAAAACCACGAAATGATTGAAACACAGAATTATTCTGCGCTGCTAGAATCGTGCTAGCGAGCACGATCTCAGCAGCTTTTGCAAATGGTATAGTCCAAGAGACGTGTAACGACACACAATAAAAGTCTATGTGCAAATCAACATAGTACACACGATGCAACTGCATAGATTGCGTTATTGAATGTATTTATTGTTTGGACACTATAGCGACAATTTGTTTATTTTTTAATTATATTTCCTTTTTAGCAGCAAAAGTTTTGTGGTAGAGAATGTTGACATCTCTAGCGCAAACAAGTCAGTTGCATCGTATTTACTATGGTAACTTTCTGTAATATTTTTCTTGTGTGTTACATTATGTTTTCGGACTACATATTTCTTAAAATTTGCTAGAGTCGTGCTTGTTAACCAACAATAGCGCGACTTGAACAGTTACATTGTGTGTTCTATGTTGAAACGCTTTCGTATTTTTATTGTGTGTCGCGATAGATTTCTTGGACTATACTAATTGCTAAAGCTGCTAGAATCGTGCTCGCTGATAATTTGTTTAATATGTTAAAAGCGTTTCGTCGACGAACTCGGTGGGCATGCACAGCTCAAATAATTCTGTGAATTTCGACCGATTAATTCTGCGTTTTTCGTGATTTCGGCCAGAACTCAGAACCAACAAAAAGTTCGTTACGCGCAGCCGTACCTTTAGTAATCCTACTTACGCAAACCTCGTCACCTATATTGATAAATGGTCGTCTCGTCTGTCACTTTTTAAATATCCCTGTCGTCTCGTCGTCAGAATCGTCACAAAACATGGGAGGACCCCCACTGTATAACACATGTAGTCTCTAGTTCTTGGGTCTCTAGTCGCACCTCCTTTACATTGTAAGTGAGTCACGTGGATGACAAACACTGACAGATACACGGTCACCATAAACACTGGCTTTAGCTTGTGTTTCCATGTAATATTTTTACCCAAACATCTACTCGCCCAAATATGGTAGTGCAAACGAGTCAGATTTGGCAGTAGGTCGCCTTACGGCAACAACTCAAGCTAAAGTGATGAAACTGAAAGACCATTTCATATAAATGTTGAATATCAGACACCTTTTCACAAGCATAACGTACATTTGTAGAACGTCAGTAAAAATTTGTAAAAATAGCAAATACCTTTGAATTTGCATCACAAAGTTCTTTGTTCATTCACTAATCACTATAAAGTAGAGCAGTCAAGTGGGAGCTGATGATGAATATACCTGATCAGGAGCAGTCATACCTGATTTGGGAGAAAGCAATCCCTGGCTTAAGTTCGTTGTAGGTGGTGTGAAGACGAATGGAGAAGCCTTGCTGGTGCTATAAAATTAAGAGCATGTGTATAAGAGTGGAGATTTACAATATCCATCACTCATGCCAGTCAAAACAACATCTAGAATTCCTAAAGAAGACACTTCCGAGGTTCACGATAACAACAAAAGAATGAATAATAGAATTATCCTGTCCTATTATTTAGACAATTATTATTTAGACAATAGATATCTCAATTCAGCATTAGATTTGTAGTTTTATAGCAGAACTGGAGGAGCCGCTGATCACAGGGTTTTAGTAGGGCTATGAAGCAATTACTTCTATGAGTAGTGACAGTTCTTTATATATGATGGAGGGATAACTCTTTATACATGTAGGAGTTGTCCTAAGTCTTAATTCACACATAATAAATCAAAGGTGATTTGATACAAGAAAATGACTAGCCCATCACTCTTATTTGTTGACTATATGAGCAAATCATCATGGCATTGTTATAGACTACTTTAAAAAACCAGTCAAACGTTCACTTATGCATTTTTAATATACAAGTATATTTCATGTATCAAATCAAAGGTGATTTGATACATGAAAATGATTAGCCCATCACTAATATTATTTTTTAATAATATGGCTAAATCATCGTGACATTATTATAGACTACTTTAAAAAACAGTCAAAGCTTCACTTACGCATTTTTAACATCTATACAGTGCATCCTCAGGATACGATTACCCTGATATACGATTTTTTCACCTTACAAAGTTGGTCATGGTGAGATTTTCACCTCCTCATTCGAATTTTATTTCACCATACGAATTCCAGAAAATTTTCGCTTAAGTTCAAATTTGGCAGTCGGTGTGCTTATTACGTACGTTGAAATAACAAAGACGCCGAAATGCGGTTTGCTGAAAACATTTTCACAACGTTTAGAAGAGACACGATGACCGACATTTCTCAGATCAGCAATCCACATTTGAAATTTGGTCAAAAGTACACAAGCGAGAGCAAATATTCATTTTTAGTGTTATACTCCCTTTTACTACATATAAACTTTTATTCTGCATGCGTGATAACCACAAGCATCTATATTTAGCTCATTAGCTATGGAATCTGAGATCAATACAAACGTTACAAGACGAAGGAAAATGATTTCCATGACAACCAAGTTGGAGGTCATAAATAAATGGGAAGAAGGCACTCGTATTGTTAATATTGCCAAGGAATATGGTCGCAATCAACAATTGCAATTATTGTTATTAAAAACAAGAAATCCGTTGAAGCAAGCACAAGGAGGAGCTTATGACTGACGACATGAAGAAGTATGAGGACAGGAGAGACAGAAAAACCTACATTGGCAGAAAAATTTCAAGTGTTTAATTTACTAATGTGGACTAGTGCATAAAAACATTACTGTACAATGTATATGTATATATAATGTATATCATTAATTTATCTTCTTTGTGTGGCGTGTTTTGCATGTTTTATTCATTTCATTTCATGTTTTATTTATTTCATTTTGATTTTATGTTTTAATTTCTTGTTTAATCATGTTTTTAAAGGTAGGCCTGTTCTCTATTACGTAAATACAAATCATCATATATATGTAACTCATTTATAACTAGCTACTCAAGATAGTTGACGCATTCACATTACTTTCTAAAACTTGCTAAAGCCCTGCCCTCTAGGGTAAAAATACGTACAAACTTCTGTATGTATGGTTACATTGATTCTTGTGCACATTTTATACAAAACAAACTACTGTACAACCTTCTCTGGATTCTTTTACAAGCGTTAGCTAGCAATTTTCTGCATTGCACCAGCATTTACGGTGCACCAGCAAGCATCATCTTCAATAAGTGATCAAATAGGCTTTCGACATTGCACCAAGTTAGCTTGTTTTCTTAGAGCATCCTCTGCACCAGCAGGAAAGCTGTGTATTCCTGGCCATTTCTGTTTTTCAGGACCCAAAAGTGGTACACTTTTTCTGTTAAAGTATTTTGAAAAAATTTGTCAGGATTAAACAACTTCTTTTAGCCTGCTAAAAAGATTCCATTTCAGTACGTATTAAATTTATTTTCAAGTTTACAGTAACATAATTAGCATTGATACGTCTGTGCATCTTCTCTGCTCGCTACATGTACAAGCTCAAGTTATGTTACTCCAACGGTATGTACTTCCTGTGTAGTAAATAAAATTTCATTTTGCTTTTTGATGGCCATTAAATGGTCGAGTGTGCGAGAGGCCACTCTCGATACCTGCATCGCTCAGTCTTTCTTATTGAATTAGGTTGAAAAAGGTTTTAACCAGACAAGCTAGATGTTATAGTCAAAGTGAAGACAGGAACTGATAAAGAATAAAATTTCGTGATAAAAAGTTGAAATTCAGTAAAATAGTTAAAAATACATACTAAAAACCTAGTTTTAAGTGTGTGTTCAGTAAGCTAAACTTATTTGAAGTGAATTCAAAGTTTATGTTATACGTACGTCTTGAAAGTAAGAACTTCTTACCATACGTACTGCATTTGGCACCCACATTATAATGTTGCATTTTATTGCAGATCATAACCATTAAAATACACTAAATACAATACAGGTATTATAGGTAACTAAAGTTGCTGAAGTTAACATAATACGTGTATTTTGTTACTAATTTTCAATATGTACACATTTTTATAAAATTTTGACGATTTTTACCAGGGGATGTTTGCATTGTATAATTACAATGGTCTCTATACCCTTACATACGAATTTTTTACCATACGATGCCAACCCTGGAACGGATCAACATCGTATCCCGAGGGTGCACTGTATATATATACATGTCTCAGTGTTGGTGCGTAGGTGTTTCCAGATATAGCTGTAGCTGTATAATCAGATATGCTGATTATTTTCTACACGCAGATGTAGAAAATAATCAGCATGTCTGACAGCTGTAGCTGTCAGACATGCTGATTATTTTACCAATGCGGTCACACGTTACGATGCCCTTGTTAAAAAATATGTTTCGTAAGGTTAAATTACTATATCTGGGGTCAAGGCCATTTCTTGTCACGCGGAGAATTATATTGAAATATTTTGAGACTGAAATATATGCAACACGATGCTTCTTCGTCTTTTTTTCATTAGGGCAAATTTGTTCGACCCACGAAATCAACAACAATTTATCTCGAACTTAAAATTTGGCGATCAGTGTATTGATTATATACGTTATTAAAGGATACGCGTCACTGAACTCGCCATGGCGAGTTATACGCATCCATTAACCGGTATATCCGGTAACCGTTTTAATAAACACCATTCGCTAACGTAAATGATAAAATTTCTCTTACAAGTTTGAAGTTTACTAAAATACATACTAAAACGTCTTTCAAGTATGTGTTTAGTAAATTAAATTCATTCAAGTTAAATTCAGCGTTTAGGTTGCATGATTGTCTCAAAGGTAAGAACTCTCCATGTAGTACATTGTAATGTAAGATCTTAGAGATCATATCCACAAAATGCACTAAAGTCATTGTAGGTACCTACTGTATAGTTACGAGGGTTAACATAGTATTTCGGTACTATTTTTAATGATGATGACTTAGATAATGCCAATGGGTTTCTATACCCATTATCATTATGTACGCCTATAGCCTACAATATTTTCGCGTGCCAATTTTCGCATGCCAACACTGAAATGAGCTGAAATCATATAATTGTATACCAAATAGCTTTTAATTGTAGTCGTAGTGAAATAGACTATATTTAGCCATTACTCTCTAATGAGTTCACATTTACATTTAAACACCTTCACATTTTTATTTGTCCTTCTAATGTATTCCAACAAAACACTTTTTTCAAGTTAAGAAATTTTAAACTTACAGTTGTTTGAAAACCTGTACAGTTGTTTTACTTATTTTTAATTTAGTTGTCCTGCACAAAACCTTTTCAACATGATATGAAGTTTGAAAGTTACAGTTGTTTGCCAATGTTTGAAAACCTTTACAGTTGCTCTTATTTTCTCTCTTAATTTATTTCAACTACACAAAACATTTCTCTCATGATATGCAGTTTGAAAGTTAGAATGGCAAATGTTGTTATATGTTAAATACAAATCAATTTTCTGTCTAAAGACTTTTTTTATTACCCGGGCAACGCCGGGTAGCACAGATAGTAAAACATAAAATTCGTCTTCTCATGCCAAAAAACTTGTAAAATTTAATTTGTGCGCCGCAAGTAACATGAAAAAGAAAAAATTTAATTAAAAGAAGTTAAAAAAGTTTAACATATTCAGTGTAAGTTGAAGTAAGTTACACCGCCTATTTCTTAGGCTTCTGTTCCTTGGATAGAGTAATAATAAAACCTCATCGTACCGACTACTACTTCAGTAATTTACTACTGATTACATTTCAGTTTGTAAATTTACTTTTTGAACACATTTTCTTTAATGCTATGTGTAACTATTGAAGCATTTATCATTATTTGCAAGCTTCAAAATAATCTAAACAAAAAACAATATTTTTATACGGATATTTGCTGCAATTTATGACCAAATATTAACCAGAACCAATTAATTTGTACCTGCATCAGACTAGCGAACTAATTACTGTTCCAAACACCTTCAAATGTACAAGTATGTTTGAACATCCTAACATAGCGTAGATTCTAAAAAAAATCTAATCTACTATCACAAAAGTCAAATGGTACACCAATGATCTGGTTGAAAAAAGTATTACGTATATTTTATAACAACGAGTTATTTATATATATCTTTTTTATTTATGAGTATCCTTTGAAATAAAATAAAGCTTCACCTTTTCTTTTCAGAATAAACTTTGTTGATGAGGGAATTAAAAGCTGACACAGCCCAAAAAACAGAAGCATTCTAAGAGCCAGAAATTTTCAACTTGGCAAAATTTGTAATCTATACCTTAGATGATGAAGCAATAATTGATGAGTTTGTTTATCAATTTAGTCAATCAATTGTTTAGCAAATAAGTTTGATGAAGAACATCGAAATGGAAATAAGTGTAGCCTCATGAATGTCTTTTTAAAAACAAAGAAGGTCTTGATTGATTAGTAAAGTAAATAAAAAACAACTTATTTTAGTGATAATAGTTCATGGCAGGTAATTTATAGGTCCTGTAATGTACTAATGAACAGGACTTTTACATTTCCGAAAAATTCACGCTAAAAATAGATTCGCTGTAACGTGCTAGAGGTACATCTTTCCAAAAATACAATTTTTATGATTGCTTCAAGCATTCTAAAATGAAATTATTATTCATCATAATATATTTTTGTTTATATATTAAGTGTCTGCTCAAAAAAATTTATAACAATAAATTTGAACGTTTATTTTTAAATGTAATTATAAATAAACTTTGTGTAAGGTGTACCTTTTCTTTTTAGCAAACCGTCACGGAAGAACTGAGTAGCTGAAGAATCTTACTTGAATTGATAGAAAGCGAACATACAATACCTTTCAAAAGCTATTGTAGCTTGTCCGATTTGGGTCTCGGGTTGCTTTAAGCGGAATAGAGCTTCTTAGACAAATTACATGACCACATTTACAACTTTTCTATACAATGGTCGCCTGTCATTATTTGACCTAATACAGTTCGAATAATGTAGTAACGGTGTAAATATGGATCACGAGCTACATACAAAGACTCATAAAGCATAGGATTTGATAAGAACTAACCTGGCAGTGCTTGAAGGAGTGCTAAATGTGAAAGCAGCAGCAGATGAACTGCGAGATGTTGTAAATCCAGTGAATCCTGCAAATACAGATGGCTTGCTCGTTTTTTCTGTATCCTCCGACTTGTTATCATTACCGGTAACGACTTTGGGAGGGGCTAAAACAAGGTTTATGTCACAGCAACGCTCCAAATACTATAGACTATTGACTATAACAATGCCCAAATATAACACTGTAAGTTACTGACAATAACAACACCTCATTATAAAGGTAACACTGTATAGTACTGACAATAACAACAGCTCCATTATAAAGGTAACACTGTAAGTTACTGACAATAACAACACCTCCATTATAAATGTAACGCTGTAAGTTACTGACAATAACAACACCTCCATTATAAAGGTAACACTGTAAGTTACTGACAATAACAACACCTCCATTATAAAGGTAATGCTGTAAGTTACTGACAATAACAACACCTCCATTATAAAGGTAACACTGTAATGTACTGACAATAACAACACCTCCATTATAAAGGTAATATCAAGGTACCGAAAATAACAACACCCCGCAGTAAAGAAATCGCTGTAAGCTAACAGAAACAATCACCTGTGAATGAGAATCTTTGCATGTTGAAGCCTGTCGATGCCTTACTACTAAAAGCGTCCTCAGAAAGAAGAGACCGGAGAAGAGAACCATCTGCTGAATCAGTGGTACCGATGGTTTTAGAAGGTTGAGCAAACGTTGTAGAAAATGGTGTGGATGTCACTTTTGACCCAAACACAACTGAAGTTGGTGTGTCAGTAGAAGTCTTAGCAGTAGACATGTTGGAAGTGCTGGTAGTAGACGTATCACTAATAGCCTTAATTCCAAATACACTGGGAGTGGTGCTCAAAGGTTCTGCTCCCAACAAATCTGGAGAAGTAGTTGGAGGCTTCAAGGTGAGAAACCCAGATTCTAACAGACTGCTACTGCTGGTCGGGGGCAAACCTTCAGAAGTCTTAGCTCCGAACAGACCTGAAAAACTGATACGAGGATTATTAGTACTTGTGAATAGAGTGGGAGTACTGGTAGGTGTATCTGTAGGAGCGCTACTTCTGAACAATCCAGCAGTGTTAAATTCAAACAGACCAGTAGAGGTGGTGGCAATGGAAGTTGTTACACCAAAGAGGCCTGGGCCAGTACTAGCGCTCGTGATAGCCTTAGAACCAAACATGCTGAAGGTGCTAGTAGCAGGTCTGGAAGTCGTATCAAACAATGATGGAGCCGAGGACACTGCGAGAGCACCTGTTACTTCTCTGTCTGGTACCACTCCAAATATTGATGTGCTTTTGAGCGGTGCGTCGCCAAACAAAAATCCCCTAAATATGAAAATTGTGTGCAAGACAAAAGCAATACGCATAGTAGAAACATTTATATATGCATCTTTAACTAATCACATGCTTTAATACAAACTGTTGTTTGCAAGCAATAAACGGTAGCATAAATGGTAGTCAATTTCACAAAAGAAAAGACAATTCCAAAAACTAATAACATCCAAGCACCAGACAAGTTTAAGAAGTACATGTATTTAATAACAAAAATGTATTTAATAACAAAAATGTATGTGCATGCTATTTCATTTAAAACTGGCACATCATATCAATTTAAGATTTGGTAGTTTTTCATAATCATAAAAAGAAATATATGAAAAACCAAAAGAGACGCTTCAGTGTAGAAATGTCTCGCCACAAAAACACTTGAATCTCTAAAAACATAGGGTAATGTGATGTCACTCAATGACTAAGCGCATATAATCAAACTTGGGCAACGGTAAAATGCAACTATAGAAAAGGAAAGGCAACAAACACGTTGAAGTTTAATATTTATTAAAAGCATTGACATTGTGGAGGACGGGACAAATACTAGCCATATTTTTAAACAACACTATTTTTTGTGCTTGTGCTTGTGACAACGTTATTCCTAGATAGCTTTATGTGTATTTTCTTTACCTAGTTATATAATACTCTTGTGTGCACCCTTTCAGACTCTGTTACGTAATACTGTATTTTTTGGCCTGCTTCGCAGGCCTGCCAGCACACTCTTATATCTATTGTCTAGGCCTGCCTCACAGGCCTGACACGATACAATGGATGTTGCATAATTGTGGGCGGGGTAAATGGTATATAAGAAGAAGGCATAGGCCAACTCTTTGGGATTATTCTTACGGATTCGATGCTGTTAAGACGAAGTTGCATATGTGCTTATATGCATTAAATAGACTATACTTATTCTTACAAACTGCCTACGTTTGATGCCTGCCTGGTTGGCTTAATAAGGATCCTTCT
This sequence comes from Watersipora subatra, assembly GCF_963576615.1. NCBI lineage: Eukaryota > Metazoa > Bryozoa > Gymnolaemata > Cheilostomatida > Watersiporidae > Watersipora > Watersipora subatra. The sequence goes on from NC_088717.1 coordinate 6,184,397, forward strand.
GCCAGAACTGATCTGGCTTCAAGCACGAACTGCTTTGGGAGACACCTAAGGAAGGCTAAAGGTTGGCTGCGTTACGATCGGACCTGATCAGAAATGCGATAGCATTGGAGATCAGGCCCTCCAGTAAGCTAGCCGGGACCTAAATTAGCCAAGATAGGGTCTCAGAGAGCAGGCCGTGCTAGCGTTCCAAGTGAGCCTGAACTGAGGGCAACCAGCCGCGGCCTGATCAGACCACTAGGTGTGTCAGGCAGGCCGACGAGAGGAAGGCCCAGTGTTCAGACTGCACCGCCTTGCTAGGAAAGTAAAGCTGGCTCAGCTACCGGGGCCAGACCTTTACACTGGTGGCAGCAGTGGGATCTAATCAATCCACAAAGATAACTAGCAAGGCACAATCATGGCAAGACGCACTTGTAGCGCGGAACGACCGGGAGTCCCCCAAAGGGAAGGACTAGAGGGACTAGAGGGTCTAGAGCGATTAACGAATGCGTTAGAGAGGATGATTGTTAACCAAGAGGCGCAAAGGAATCAGGGGCCACCGGTACCCAGAGAGACATTCAAGGCTCCTGAGTACGATGGGAACGGTGATGTGGAGGCCTTCATAAGGCAGTTCAATGATGTGGCTGTCGCCAATGACTGGGGAGCCAGATCCGCCCTATTACACATTCGAGGAAAGCTGAAAGAGCAGGCCAAGGAATGTGGGCATGGGCATACACTGCAGGCGGTGTTCAACACCCTCCGGGCAAGGTTCGGCATGACCCCCAAGGAGGCAAGGTCGGAGCTGCAGGGCCTGAGGAAGGAAACCCACACTACGTTGTTCGAGCATGCTACTCGCATACAAAGGCTTACGAGCATTGCGTTCGAGGAGTTGTCCGATCGAATGAGGGAGGAGATGGCGGTGGACACATTCTGCGGGTTGTTGGGTAACGTATACCTGCAAAGACACCTTTTGGCAGTACCCACCCCCACCCCGGAGACCGCCGTGTGAGCAGGGAATGAGTACCTACAAATACAGCCCGAGATGACCACCCGACAAAACCACCTAACGAGATCCGGGGTAAGGGCAGTTCAGCCAGAAGGGCTCGAGCAGACCATGGAGGAGCAGGCGGAGGTAGAGCAGGCCGTAGTGGTCCGTACTGCCCCTGACTCACTGGGTTTACTCCTGACCACGATGGAAGGTCTAAAAAAGGAGATGGCAGATCTGAAGAGACAAATCGGCCAACCACAGAGTCTTCCACAGCAAGTGACTCGAGAGAAAGGAGTAAGGAGATGCTGGGGTGTGATCAGGCAGGTCACTGGAGAACTGGAGAAGGAACTGCCCCAAGAACCAACCCAGTAGCCGCGCCACCCAGGGACAGAACCAGGGAAACACCTACCACCCGCAGCAGTAGGGCAACCTGCTGGCTGCAATAGGGCGCCAAGAACTAATAATCACAAAAAGGTGAGAGGGGCAGGCCGAAGGAAGGCGGAGGTGGACCCGGAAGGCTGGTTACATCCCGCGAACTCGGTAACTCTCACGCAGAGGCCTCCGGTGGAGAAGGTTCACACCTACAACCCATACCAGAGCCTAGAAGGCCTAGACGGAGACAAAGGGGACATGGAGGTGGATCCTCGAGAATCGCCAAAGGGGGCCCGACAGGCCCAGAGGCGTTATGTCCACCAAATCCAAAGGCAGGCTAGACCAAAAGCGACATCGGGAAATGTCGGCAGTCTAGAGGAAGGTACGATCGGGAGAAGCTACTCCAAGAGATCTGGACCGCGAAGGTCGGAACTGAGAGCCGATCCAGCACCAGCTGGAGCTCTCGAGAGACCTAAGCGCAGATCGGGAAAGAGGGAGAGGTTAATCTCGAGTGAACGCTTCCAGGAACCAGGACGACCAAGGTCGGGGGAAAAAGGCCCAGCCGGCGCTGATCCTTCCCAGAGATTTGGACAGGGTAGATTGGGAGCGAGAGCCAGTTCATCCGGAGCTGAGCTTCTTCAGAGATCTATACCCTCCAGATCGGGAGTGGAAGAGGAACCAGCTATGGTGGAGCAATTCCAGAGACCAGGGGGTCGCAGATCCAGGAATGAGTGGAGCTGGGATCGAGCCTACTGCCCCCCAGGATCAGGAGTGGAAGAAGGACGGGAGTCGAACCAAGTCGACCCGTTCCGGAGTGGAGACCCAGGCCAACGCCTGAGTCCGGTGTCGGGTCCGACAGGCCGGTACGGGGAGAGCACAAGGCCAGCTACTCCCGAGGAAAGCCTGGCAGACCAGCTCGATGAGAGTCCACCACCGGACAGGCCTCAGCGTCTGCCACGAACAAGATATTCCGAAGGGGCGCATAACGACGCCTGCGAAAGGAGGGAGCTACCAAGAATCGGAGCCTTGGAAAAGCCCCACAAATCCAGCTACTTTCTGCCCGAGAAAATGGAGAGACAGGACCTGCTCTTTCCCATAGATACCGGCTGCAACGCAAACCTGTTGTCTAAGTAGGTGTTTGACCGGATGCCAGAAAGGATCAAAGCCCAACTGGAAGAAAACGATCGATACGGACTGATGGCGGACGGGAGTAAGCTCCAATTCTACGGACTAATCCGACTAACCGGGAGAGTCCGCGATGTGCCGATCGAGGAGAACTTCATTGTGAGTCAAATCAGCGAGGACGCCATTCTGGGGGTGCCCTTCCTGATCTCGCACCGATGCCACGTGGAATTCGACCAACCAGTCATCTCCATCGAGGATAGAAAACTCTCCTGCACCGATAAATACGGCAGGCTGATGGTGTCGAAAGTACACACCTGGAAGAAGGTCACCATTCCACCATTGTCTGAAATAATAGTGGCGGGAAAAATGTCAGCCCGAAATTATGTACCCGTAGGCATAATAGAGGGATCTGACCCGCACCTTCCTGTGGCACGTAGCCTGAATCAGCCCGGAGACCAGGGCGATGTGGCTGTACAATGCCTAAACCCGGGTAACCACCCCATCGAACTGGCAGCTGGACAAGTGATAGGCTTGTACACCGCCATCAGGGCAGAGAATGTGCAGGCCGAGCTCTGGGCGAAACAAGAAGACTTCGACACCAAGGTGACCGGAGTAGGGTGTACAGCTGTATACGCCGGGAAAGCAGTGCCCGAGCATCTAGTCGAGCTCTACAATCAGGCCGTCCGAGGTTGCTCTCATGACCAGGAAAGGCGGAAGTTAGCCGCCCTGCTGGCTAAATACCAGAATGTATTCAGTAAATACGAGGGCGATGTAGGACGAACCGATCTGGTAAAGCATAGCATACCGCTGATAGGAGCCAGGCCCATTAGACAACCTCCCCATAGGTTGGGACCCCTCAATGAGGCGGAGGCGGACAGACAGGTGATCGACCTGTTGGAAAAGGGCCTGATCGAACCTGCAAATGGGGCTTGGAGCTCACCAGTGGTGATGGTTCGGAAAAAGGATGGCGGGTAGCGGTTCTGCGTGGTCTACCGGCAACTGAATGCCATCACACAACAGGACTCTTATCCAATCCCGAGAATCGACGAGAGCTTGGATGCCCTGGCGGGAAGTCGATTCTTTAGCACCCTAGACCTGACCAGCGGATACTGGCAAGTGCCAATGGACCAGGAAGCCCAGGAAAGATCTGCCTTCACCACCCGGAGTGGACTATGGAAGTGGAAAGTACTGCCGTTCGGACTAACGTCGGCTCCCGCCACCTTTCAGAGATTTATGGAGTCGGTGTTGCAAGGACTCCACTGGAAAACTCTCTTGCTCTACCTGGATGACATTATCGTCATCGCCCCCTACTTCGAAACGCACCTGGCTTGCTTGGAGGAAGTCTTCCAGAGGCTGGCAACGGCCAGGCTGAAGCTAAAACCCTCAAAGTGTGAGCTCCTCCAGGAGAAGGTGAGATATCTCGGACATGTGGTGAGCCCACAAGGAGTATCCACGGATCCAGAGAAGATCAAGGCAGTGGCGGAATGGCGAGTCCCGCGAAATGTGAAACAATTACAAGCATTTTTGGGGACAACTGGGTATTATCGGCAGTATCTGAAGGACTACGCCACTACCGCCAAGCCACTCACTGTTCTGACAGGAAAAGGAAAAGCCTGGCAGTGGGGTAACGAGGAGCAAGCGGCATTCGAGACACTCCGACGTGGGTTGATCACGGCACCGGTCTTAGGCTATCCCAACCCCAAGAACCAGTATATCTTGGATACCGACGCTAGCAATGTGGGAGTGGGGGCGGTGTTGTCTCAGAACCAGAATGGTAGGGAGACAGTAGTAGCGTACTACACTAAAACACTCAGCCCCGCAGAACAGAACTATTGTGTAACCCGTAAGGAACTCTTGGCGGTAGTAAAGGCCGTAAAACACTTTCGACCTTATTTATATGGGCAGCGCTTCCTACTCCAAACGAACCATGCCTCCTTGAGATGGCTGTGCCGAAGAAGGGAACCATCAGCTCAGGTGGCCCGGTGGTTGGAGATCCTGTCGGAATTCACCTATCAACTGGAGCACCGAACCGGGGTCAAACACGGGAACGCCGACGGATTGAGTTGGCAAGCCTGCCCAGAGGACTGCCGGCAATGCACCCGAATAGAAGAGAGAGATGGAGGTCCAAGCAAGCAGGCTATAATGAAGGAAGATTCTAACAAGGTGGCCGCCATCAAATTGCCCGGGGAGCGAAACTTCCGTCAATTGGTACAAAGCCAGATGGAAGGAAACCAGGCTGTGGCCCGAATGTACTGGGTCATACAAAATGACCAGGAATTGTCGGAAGAAGAATTAACCTTGGGGAGCAATGAGCTCCAAATCCTGCACAGAAGGCGGGAAGCCATGCGGTTATCAACTAACGGTGTCCTGGAGATCAGGCTAGTAGCGAACGGCCACTCTCGATGGTGCACCCTATGCCCCCGAGCAGACCGGAACCGGGTAATCTGGGAGACCCATAGGCTGGCTCATGCAGAAGTGCACAAGACAACGAAGAGAGTCCTACTGAATTGGTACTGGCCGGGACTAAGCGCCGACATACGCCGCCTGATCAAGATGTGTGAGGTTTGCCAGGTAGGCAAGGCCGGAGGAAACCACGCCACCAAGAGCCGGCACCGGCTATATGCCGGGCGACCTTGGCAGAGGTTGGCGGTGGATCTTGTGGGACCAATGCCAGAGACGAATAGAAGGAACAAGTGGATTCTCGTAATCAGCGATCACTTCTCGAGATGGCAAGATGCCATAGCAATTCTGGATGCAACTGCTCCGGTAGTGGCCACGACCCTGGATGAGAGGGTGCTCTGCTACTTTGGCCTGCCGGAGGAGTTGCATTCGGACCAAGGAGCCCAGTTTGAATCTAAACTCATGAGCGAGTTGTGTGGATTATGGAATGTAAACAAGACACGGACCACCCCGTACCACCCCCAAGGAAATGGAGTCGTAGAGAGGAACAACCGGAGCCTAGGTGACTCGTTGAGGGCCCTACTTCTCCGCCGAGGACCAACAGAATGGGATCTGTTGTTACCCCAAATCATGAGGGCGTTTCGAGGCACACCCCACTCAGCCACGGGAGAAACCGCAAACTTTATGATGATAGGTAGGGAGCTACGTCTGCCCGACCAGCTATCTGAACCAGTGGCCACGGACAGCCAAGCCATCCAGCCCTATGTGTTGGAGTTGGCCAGTCGTCTAGAGAAAACACACGAGATTCTCCGGGAGCGCCAGATGAAAGTCAGGATAGAGGATGAGGAAGAGCCGCCCCTGTTTGAAGTGGGAGATCTGGTGTTGCTAGTAAACAAGGGGCGAAGGAGGGGTGAAAATCCCAAACTCCAACCCAAATATGTGGGGCCATATACGGTTACCAAGTGTCACTCCAATAATACCTATCAAGTGGAGCGGCAGGGTCAGGTATCCGTTCAGAATGAGGAACGCCTGAAACCGTATGTTGCATGCTCAGAGGCGGATGGTAGGGCCCCGGCCACCAGAGAGCCGGCTCGGCGCCCCAACATGAGAGGAGCTACCGGTAATAGGAGGAGAAGAAGGGAAGAACCGATGGAGCTGTTGCCTACCCTGGAGTTCTACGAGAGAGAACCTGTCTCCCAACCACCCCTGCGGCATAGGGACATGGACCTTCCCCCCGCACCGAGTAATAGGGAAATGCTCCGGAGACAAATACTGGAGGCCCTGACGGAGGGGGAGAATCCCCTCCCAGTGGACAGCAGTATTGGGGGGAGCACGACGACGTGCCAGGACCCACAGACCTCTCAGAGTTAGGACAGGACGACCTGAGAACCGAGTCCGACCCAATAGCCCCCGTCGAACCTAACAGGTCGGGTGCAAGGGGAAATGAGCTGGGAGAGGAAACGATAACAAAACCACAGGCCCGTACGGGGACTGAACAGGTGGAACTGACCCTCGCCATAAACTCTAGACCGGTTCCAACCGGGGGAAAGACTCAGGTGGAGGTGGAGCCCACTGGAACCGAAAGACCCGTAGAGCTTAGAAGAGATGGAAGGCCTCGAAGAACCACAGGACCGCCCATACGGTATGGGCAGGCAGTGTGTCACCAGGTCGACCCCGAGAATAAAGATGTGGAACGTTTCCGGCACTCGGAAGAGATTAGGAACAACCGAGAGACCAGAGAAAGGTACGAGATATTGAGAGCCCGGGTGGAGGACATAGAGAAGCTACTCGAGGGAGGGAGCATTAGCCTCGACGAAGAAGGAGAGTTACAGTACCAAACATTGAGGGACTCAATGGAGGAATTAGAGATGACACTGACCACCGAGAGCCAAAACACTGGAGCAGGAGAAGAGGAACAGATGGAAAGATTCCAGCTCTCAGAAGAGGTGAGGAGTAACCTGGCAGCCAGAGAAAGGTACGAGGTGTTGAGGAACCGGTTAGAGGACATAGAGGAGCTGCTTAAAGGAGGGAGCATTATCCTCGACGAGGAAGGAGAGCTGCAGTATCGAACGTTGAAGGACTCTATGGAGGAGTTAGAGAGGGCGATGGCCACCGAGAGCCAAACTGCAGGAGCAAGCGAGAAAGGGCAAACGATCTTGAACGAAAGAGCGAAGATCGCAGAGGCCATGGAAATCTCGGAAAGAGAGAGATTTTCCAGCCAGGGACGATCTGGGCCGATGAATACCGGCGACACAGTTGACCCGGGTCAAGGACGAGGCTCCACCGGAAACTGGCCGCCATTACACTCAGTCAACCACAACTCTGCTCCTAGCAAATTCATCCACACGTCACTTCAAGATAGCTCTCTGCTCCAACCAGTTTGGAACTACATTAGCCACATGGATCCAAGAAGTGCCAGCTATGAGGATGAGAAGTTGCAACAACTGCTAACTGAACTCGATGGGATACTAGAAGAAACGGAGATAACAGCCGCACAGATAGATATTGATCAGGAACATCGAGCCATCGTGTCTTCAAAAAATCCAAAAATAACACCGATGGCATACAAAGGGACTAAACCCAACCAGGACGATACGATAACTGTGCGAGTTATCCAGCTAGCAGCAACACCAGTCAAAGAAAAGCTGACACGGAGTCAGACCCAGGCCAAACGAAAGGACTCCCCCAGGAATATCTGGTATACTCCCGAATCATATAAAAAGAAGGAGGCCGCTGAGGATAAAGAGAAGGGGGAATGCCGCCTGTGTGGGTTCCAGAATAAAGAGAGCCGGGTGGTGCGACGCCACATTAGGCAACACTTCTGGCGATTTTTGTGCCAGTGCCAGAAGAGTTCATCATCCTTTTTCTCAATTTATAAACACCAACGGACGGAGAAGGACGTCGAGAACCACCCGTGCGTGGTATTCCAAGTAGATGAAGAATCCTTCCATGAATTCTGTCAACACGTCGGGTGGGAGACCGCCCTCCTTTCGGCACCTGCCTGCCGGTGAAGGATGGAAAAGGATGGACGGCAAATAGAAAAACGAATCGGAAGAGACCGGAATACACACAGACAGAGAAAACGGGAACCCGAAAACCAACAATTGCACTAGACCAATGGACAGACCTCCCAAACCTGACAGTCCAAGTAGGAAATCATCAGGCTACCAAAGACAAGGAGGAACCAAACCGATCCTTCCTCTCGGGATATACTATTCCCAAAAAGGTTAGACGAATGGACACCCAACAGGAGGAGCCAATATTGGAAATACACGCCAGCGCGGCGGATAAGGAAGGGATAGTGACAGACCCAATCACCAAAACCCACATGCCAACCGGCGGAGAGAAAAAGCCTCGCCACTCCAACAAGAGGGAGAGCTATCTCCGCCGTGCCGACCGAGTGGAGAGAGAACATCAGCGATACCGACGGTTAGCCCGAGCCAGCTACCAAGAAGCACAGCGCCTACGAAGCTGTGCCAGCCAGTATGAGTAGCCACCTTTGACTCCACCTCTTGTAATTGTTGACCCCAGGCTAAACAATTGGGGGGAGAATGTGGAGGACGGGACAAATACTAGCCATATTTTTAAACAACACTATTCTTTGTGCTTGTGCTTGTGACAACGTTATTCCTAGATAGCTTTATGTGTATTTTCTTTACCTAGTTATATAATACTCTTGTGTGCACCCTTTCAGACCCTGTTATGTAATACTGTATTTTTTGGCCTGCTTCGCAGGCCTGCCAGGACACTCTTATATCTATTGTCTAGGCCTGCCTCACAGGCCTGACACGATACAATGGATGTTGCATAATTGTGGGCGGGGTAAATTGTATATAAGGAGAAGGCATAGGCCAACTCTTTGGGATTATTCTTACGGATTCGATGCTGTTAAGACAAAGTTGCATATGTGCTTATATACATTAAATAGACTATGCTTATTCTTACAAACTGCCTACGTTTGATGCTTGCCTGGTTGGCTTAATAAGGATCCTTCTGCCAGAACTGATCTGGCTTCAAGCACGAACTGCTTTGGGAGACACCTAAGGAAGGCTAGGGGTTGGCTGCGTTACGATCGGACCTGATCAGAAATGCGATAGCATTGGAGATCAGGCCCTCCAGTAAGCTAGCCGGGACCTAAATTAGCCAAGATAGGGTCTCAGAGAGCAGGCCGTGCTAGCGTTCCAAGTGAGCCTGAACTGAGGGCAACCAGCCGCGGCCTGATCAGACCACTAGGTGTGTCAGGCAGGCCGACGAGAGGAAGGCCCAGTGTTCAGACTGCACCGCCTTCTTAGAAAAGTAAAGCTGGCTCAGCTACCGGGGCCAGACCTTTACAACATTGTGACATAAAATTACCAAAAAACCTGCAACTATTTTATCCAAGTTAAACAAGTCACCTATGCTTGCCAACCAACATTTTATCCGAGTTTGATGACCGTGAAATTTTGAGCGATTGACTAGCTAATCTGACCAGCTTTAGCATGCTCAGACAAACAATGCCATCCAAGTATTCAATTTCTTTTTACTTTTTTGTTATCTCTATATTACAATTCAACGGTCTACGGAAGGTGCAGACAAATCAATGAATTTCTAAATTGAACTTGCATAAAATTTTCATGAAACTTTAGGCAAGTATCAGTGTTTTTTCTATCTTTTGTTTTCGATGTTTGAAATGACCTGACTGCCAGAATGTTTTGAAATTGAAGTATCAAAACTTGATCGCGTGTGACACGCTCCGGATCAAGCCAAGGTGAGATTATGTCTATACGTAGTTGCAAAGAGACCAACAAGATGCTGCAACTTGACCTATATCAACTAGTGACGTAATTTCGCGCGTATTTTTCTTCCGAGTATTTCAACAGCGATCAAATTCTGTCATTTTATTCTTGAAACATCCTGGCAGTCAGATCGGCTCCTACATAAAAACAATCACAAGTGACGAAAGTATCACCGAAACTTTCTGTTAAATCTACTAGAATTCTGTGCAAGTTCATCTATAACTGAGTGATAAAAGCAATCAGTATTATATTTGGATATTACTATCTCCAGCATTTCAACAGGTCTCAACAATATTTCTCGCTATTTGCTGGGTCAAAGATTGGTTTCGTAGGGCATCGCTCCAACCACATAAGGAAGACTTTATAATGAATGTGCCAACATAGTGAAGATTTTGAAATCAAAACCCATCTAAAATTTTAAATATCCAATTTCCTGTTAAACAATTCTACTCAGCGACCCGTCGAATATACATACTGGCCAGAAATACGAAAAGTTCCAAATCCGAGTGGAGCGGCTTTAGAGATGGCAGTCGAAGTGCTAGTGCTTGCGGCTCCAGCAGGTGCTGACAACCCAGCAAGTGCTGACGGAAGACCTGGCTGCGCACTCTTACAAACAGGACACTCAGTAATAGATGTGGAGTGCTGCAGATAACAGCCATCACATTGCCACTGATCGTCAGCAGGCTTGAACAGTTCTGCTAGCGGTGCTATGAATAAAAATAGAGCATAAACCAGAATCAATAACCAGAACATGGTAATACGGTATGACAAAATGCGAGACAAGAAGGTTAACAAACTGCAATGAAGAAGTGTCACAAGTCACATAAACTTATAAAATGTCACATTTAACATCATAAAAAGCTCAAATTTTTTTCAAAAGCATCCGATGATTCTTGGCATACACTAACAAAGACGTCGCGTTAAGTGACAATACCTTGTAAGAATTAAACTAGCTATCTCCAGTTAACAAGGGATAGATATGTTTGTCACAGGCACCACACTCAAAGCCTTAGTCATGACAAATAAAACAAGAACATTAAGCTTTCAATAAAATGATTTAAAGATACAGTAAAGTTAGCGAGTGAAACTGGTACTACAAAGGGAAAGACTACAGGTCAAGGACAAAAGTTGATGGCCTACCATTTGTGAAAGCAGGAGAGCTACTTTGGGTGGCTTCCTCAACTTGGACACCAGTTGCCGGCTTACGCACGACCTTTACCTCTGTCTTGCCACACTTTTGACTGGCTAAGTCAACAGCTTTCTTAAATTCATTCGCTATCTCTGATGTCTTAAATCTGATAGCAAACTGTTCCTGTACGGGCGTCGGCTCAGAGTGATCTAGTGCCGACCAGATCCATGCTAAAACATGGTTCTATTAAATATAGCACTTTGGGTTGCAGATAAAGATATTCAAAAGCTTTTCAGAACGAGTGATTTTTATAGATGTGAACTGTTAAACAGAGGCCAGGCTTCTATTTAATAGTTTATATTACAATTACTTTTTTCCATATGATAGAGACTCTATAAAACTGCCCCACTAGTACACATCTGACAGTCTGAATCTATGGTTAGAGGTTGGGATAAATCTCAAATTGATGACATCCAGCTTAGCAGATCGGCACTCTGACACCTGTGCCAATTACCCACCTTCAAGCACTTGAGGATAACTGTCAGCTGTTTATTCTCTTCCCTGATGGTTACACACAGCGCACGAGACCGCCAGTTATACATAAAAGATAGCCTGACGATAATATTAAACATCCATGATTTATATCGACAGCAATAACCCTGTACACCATTCAAATATTTCAGTTAGTAAAAGTGATGTCAGCGTTACAAAAGCATAAAAATTCACGAGTGTTAATCATTGCTGTCACAAGCGTATAATGCATACCGTTGCCTTGTGGTCCCATAGCAACCATTTTGAGTTCCGCATATATGGCATGATTGAGACATATCTTGTGGACATGATCTCTTCTCATCAAAAGTCGTGATTTGCCAGGAGTGTCCTTACGCTCGAGCAACTTGATAGTTCCAGTGCCACGTTCCTTCCACTCCTTCTCATCCATTCTGAACAGCTTTGCTCGCGATTCATACAGAACTTTCTCATCCTCTTCCCCTAAGCCAACATGTAGTCATATACAGAGCTACTTTACCAAAATTGTATGGTGGGTGAGCAGAAAAAGGTGCCTAAACGATGATTTGTCGAAACTATGAACTGTTAAAAATGATCTATATGTACAGTGAAACTTATGTAGCAACATCTGGATGTCAAACCTGACTCAAACAAAAAAGTGGACTAAAAAACAACAGTTCAATCAAATGCTTGTAGCGTTGACAAAACGATACCATAAAAATTAATAAAGTACAGATGTTAATTTGAGATGATTGAACACAGTATACAATCTATTCCATAAAAACAGAGTCACTAGATAATTCACAAGCTTGTAATTGTAGGAATAATCTCAAGGATGATCGGTCGCTATTGTTAACATACCAAAATATTAGCAGAAATCATTCACAAAAACTTGTTCTTCAATTTTAAACATGATCATATCTATAATAGCTTAAAGATGGCAACATTTAACTTGTTGCATTTGCTGTTGTTATTGCAGGCAAAACTGGAGTTAGAGTTAACATCTTCTTTACTAAAAATTATCATCACAAAGTCTTGTTTTCAACCTAGATAAACCTTGATAAATCTAATAAAAGATATCTGTCCCTTTATGGTTAAATAGATTTATGTGACTATAGCGAGCCAATGCATACTCATGCAATACATCATAATTTTACTAAATCAAACTCTGAAAGCTTCTTTGCTCTTCATCCTATTTAGCAGACTGTCTAGAATGATTACAGTACACGAGAGGTGATTGCAGTATGTATTAGAGGTGATTACAGTATGTACTAGAGGTGATTACATCATGTACTAGAGGTGATTACAGTATGTACCAGAGGTGATTATAGTATGTACTAGAGGTGATTACAGTATGTACTGGAGGTGACTACACTATGTACTAGAAGTGATTACAGTATGTACTAGAGGTGATTACAGCATGTACTAAAGGTGGTTACAGTATGTACTAGAGGTGACTGCAGTATGTACTAGAGGTGACTACAGTATGTACTAGAGTTGATTACAGTTTGTACTAGAGGTGATTACAGCATTTACAAGAGGTGATTACAATATGTACTAGAGGTGATTACAGTATGTACTAGAGGTGATTACAGTATGTACTAGAGGTGATTACATACAGTATGTACTAGAGGTGACTACAGTATGTACTAGAGTTTGAACCGTTTTAATGAAACACAATGCAGAGAGAAATGTTCAACTTGTAGAGAGTTGAACTAAAACATGACAGAAAATGTATTTGATTTGGAATTCAAAACATTGCAGACTCACTAGCCTAAGCAGTCTTTCAGGCATCGGAACACTGCTATGATATAAGCTTGATTCCATCAAAAAACAAAAATTAGGCAGATATCATTATTCTACTAATGCGGCAGCCTTGCACCGGAATGTGGTTTCGTTGGAAGGCAACAGGCAGAAACATTGCGGATGAAAGTAGGTTTAAAACACCTGTGACAACAATACATGTGACAACAAGCGCAAATTAAACCATTTCCAGTCATTTGTTAAATAGATGTAAGAGATAAAAGGAAATGTCAGAAAACTTTGTTATCAATGGATTTGATTAAACATTACCCACCAAGACTGTCAAACTATTTATCTTATGTAATCAGATAAATATCTCTGTAATTTACTGTTATCTGTAATCTGTAAAAATACTGTTATATAAGTACCATTATACATCAATATAGACCAATGAACCATTTGTTGACACCCATTAAAATATGCATACAATTATATGCCTGATATCTCTATTATGAAATTCCATTGAAACAAAATAAATAAAGGGAAACTTAAATTAAACCTGTCAAGGTATGATATGAAAAAAGTAGAAGCACTAAACATTTGCATAAAAAATGCATTTCTTTGGTTTCAGTGTGTCCTGAACAGGGCAGAGCCAACCAGCAGGAAAAGGTATTGTTCCCAATAAAACAAGTTTTACAGTGAGCATATTGGCATTATCTTGGCACAATGACATCGTTGTAACGATCAATATCATAGGGAAATTGATGGGAAGCTAGCGTTAGTTAGTCTTCAACTCTACCATTGCATACATTTAGTTGACGAAAGAGGATGCTGATTTTACCGAGACACTTTCGAATACACCTCGCAATGAACGTTGCATACAGGGACCTAAATTTCTTTTTTCGTAAATGCGAAAATTATTGAAGTTGAAAGTATTCAAAATAAACGCTCACCGCAACAGCGAATGGGAAGTAATCCGCGCATGTTTGCAAACGAATACAAACATTTCTATCCACATACTTACTTTTTTGGCTAAAGTAAGCCTAGCATCTTACCTTCTCACAAAATATCATTTTATCACAATATTCAGTGCCTTTCACAAATAACCCTGATATTAAGTTTGCTTACATAAACAAATTCTTAACCAGCGATGTATGGAATACGTCTGAATTTGGGAACACCAAAAAATGCAACAAAATAGAAAGTGTAATAAAACCTACCGGTAATCACGGCAACCTCCGGAGGTAGCTCAATAATTGGCTCAAACTGTGGATCAAACGAACTGTCATGAACAGAGCCAGTGTCTGACTTGGCTGGAGAAGGGGGAACTGCCTTGCCTTTAGATACTAAAATCCAACACCAGATCAGAAGCCATTAGTGAGACATAAAAAAACGGCAAACTCGAACAGAAAAACGTTCCATATGGGTATAAAAATTACCCTCTCCATCTGACAGATTATAAACACGGCATACTGTCCAAAGCTTAATCAAACCTGAGTGTACCAAACAGCACAGGTCAATGCCACTGGCTATTACAGCCAAACCAAGCAGACTCGTCAGGAATTATCAGAACATGCAATAGCACTTTGCTCAATATCAAAAAAAAGTATCTACCTGAAGTTGGAGTTGTCGGATCAGGGGTAGTGATAGGGTTTTTTGGTACATTGACAACCAGGGGACTCGGTTTGACATCAGCAAGCTTCTGCGCAGCCAGGTCTTTGTCCATCATATGCTTATCTAAAGACATGAGACGCACTATACCGCCAGAATTACGTACATTATTTCTAGAGCTACATATCAACTGAACCTTATCTAAAGAAATGAGACGCACCATACCGCCATAATTACGTACATTATTTCTAGAGCTACATATCAACTGAACCTTATCTAAAGAAATGAGACGCACCATACCGCCATAATTACGTACATTATTTCTAGAGCTACCTATCAACTGAACCTTATCTAAAGAAATGAGACGCACCATACCGCCATAATTACGTACATTATTTCTAGAGCTACATATCAACTGAACCCTATCTTAAGAAATGAGACACTATTAATACCGCCAGAAATATGGACATTATTTCTAGAGTTACTTATCAACAGAACCTGACTGCTAGGAGTTCTCCAGTTTTCACTTGCATCACCACAACAAAGGCTAAAAGTGGCTAGTTAATCTGCCATAGAGAAAAAGATCAGGAAATACAAAAAAGGCTATTGTGTCATAGAACACTTCCATTATAACATTGGATCAGACGCAACCACTAATCTCACATCGAAGGAAATAGTATTCCGGAGAATGCATTGATGAGATGTAACTGTTTATAATATTCAAGTTAATGGCGATTCGACGAATACTTTGGGATAATCTTTTTAACTCTTTCACAAACAGAATAGACACATGCGAAATTTGACTTGCTCTCTATACCACCAGTGAGTTACAAACCCATAAGCAATGTAGCTCACAGGAACGAGCAAATAAGTTTTCATTGCTTAGAGAGTGCCTGAAACAAGACTGATCAACATTCTCTAAGTGTAATAAACTTTACATGAGGTGTTTGTTACTGATGTATATCACAACTGAAGACAGACACAGGAGGGTGACATGCTGATTTAAGCTTTCTCCATCTGAATAAATTTATATATGCTCTCCCATTCCACAGCATTCATAATACCGGATTTTACTTCGAGGAACATATCACGCTGAGGGCATTGTTAACTAACCACCAAAAGCAGTGTAGGAATAAAGGTGATCGGATTCCCTATGTGCAGGGGTATGCGATCATTAGATTCGATTGTTATGAGATCGGTTAAATTCAGATTCAAATTGCATTCCCCTCAGAACTTCAATAGAAATCGAGTAATTTTGGCCTTGAGTAGGGTGTATGATAGTACATGATAACCAAGTCAGCGAATTGACCTTTGACAATGAATAAAGACATACGGAGGGGGGGTGTGTCAGCAAGTCATGGCTCGAAATCTTTATGAATTTAACAGTTTTAGGCTTTGATAACTGAACATGAAAGTTGTATTTAGCAGATATATAGATAAGGGCAGAACTAACCAAATGTCTATCATCATATACTACAATTAAATATACGATAGATATCTTTGTAACATCTTGTCATGTGTACCCCTCTAAGATATGCTCTCTATCTTCTGCAAACGACTCACTCATTCATGATTACTAGTACCAATGTTGATATTATGATTGCCACTTACCCATCAAAACATTTGGCGGCACTCCGGGTTCTGCAGGCTTCGGCTCTGCTAGTTTATGGTGAGTTTTTTCTGGTTGCGCAAAGAACCCGGGCTGCGGCATGGGTTTCCCAGATGCTGAAGTTTTCGGCATGTAGGCTATGGTATTATACCCTGCGAACAGACCATTTCAAGGCACTGTTTGCAAAATGGCAAACGAATAGAAATGTAAAATAGCACCTACATATGTAATTATAAGCCATGTGTAATTATAAGCCAGTATTACTATAAGGGTTTGTGTTAGTTCAGCATCATTTCAGGAAGAGCGTGGACGGTTATGCCCAAGGAAAATATGCTCGCAAAATCACTGTTGCATGTAATCATGACCGTCTCCCATCCCTTTGTGCTTAAAAATAATCCCACAACTCAGCACAAAAGAGCAAAAAACAACATTAACATATTAATTGGTGAAGTTGCGTGCCTGATGCATAGCGAAAAAGTAAGACTATCGGAGAACAGCCCTCCATGTAGTGACATCTGAACACAATGACTGATTCTGAAGACCAGTTAGTAGACTGAATAATAAAAAGAAATGGTGACTACCGTTACCATTTACCTTCTGCTCCTACATAGCCTGTTTTGTAGTCATTATTGCCATAATCCTCTCCGTAATAATCGTCTCCGCCATCATCAACGTAGTATTCCCTATCCTTATATCCATGCTCGGCGGCGGCGACTGCAGCCGCTTGCATTTCCTGTTGAGTGAGCACAGGTTTGCCGGGTTGCGCTCTCGATGGAGTGGTCGACTGTTGCTGCAGGTGAGGGTATGTACCTAAGTAAAAGTAAAGACAAAATGCGAGACAAGGCGAAGAAGTGTCACAGGTCACATAAACTTATAAGATGTCACATTTAACATCACAGAAATCTCCAAACTTTTCTTATAAACATCAATAATCCTGGCATACACTAACAAAGACGTCGCATTAAGTGAAGGGACGATATCTTGTAAGAATTAAACTAGCTATCTCCAGTTAACAAGGGATAGAGATGTTTGTCGCAAGCACCACACTCAAAGCTTTAGTCATGAAAAATAAAACAAGAACATTAAGCTTTCAATAAAATGATTTAAAAGATACGGCAGAAGTAGCGAGTGACACTCCTACTATGAACTGAAAGATTACGGGTCAAGGAAAAAGGTTTTATGTCTTACCGTTTGTAGAATTACGAGAGCTAACTTGGGCGGCTTCCTTAACCTGGACACCAGTTGCCGGCTTACGCACGACCTTTACCTCTGTCTTGCCACACTTTTGACTGGCCAAGTCAACAGCTTTCTTAAATTCATTCGCTATCTCCGATGTCTTAAATCTGATAGCAAACTGTTTCTGTACGGGCGTAGGCTCAGAGTGATCTAGAGCCGACCAGATCCATGCTAAAACATTGTTCTATTAAATATAGCACTTTGGGTTGCAGATAAAGATATTCAAAAGCTTTTCAGAACGTGTGACTTTTATAGATGTAAACCGTTAAACAGAGGCCAGGCTTCTACATGTATTTAACAGATTTAACATTGGGATAAATCTCAAATTGATGACATCCAGCTTAGCAGATCAGCACTCTGACACCTGTGCCAATCACCCACCTTCAAGCACTTGAGGATAACTGTCAGCTGTTTATTCTCTTCCCTGATGGTTACACACAGCGCACGAGACCGCCAGTTATACATAAAAGATAGCCTGACGATAATATTAAACATCCATGATTTATATTGAGAGCAATAACCCTGTACACCATTTGAATACTTCAGTTAGTAAAAGTGATGTCAGCGTTACAAAAGCATAAAAATTCATGAGTGTTAATCATTGCTGTCACAAGCGTATAATGCATACCGTTGCCTTGTGGTCCCATAGCAACCATTTTGATTTCCGCATATATGGCATGATTGAGACATATCTTGTGGACATGATCTCTTCTCATCAAAAGTCGTGATTTGCCAGGCGTGCCATTACGCTCAAGCAACTTGATATTTCCAGTGCCACGTTCCTTCCACTCCTTTTCATCAAATCTGAACAGCTTTGCTCGCGATTCATATAGGACTTTCTCATTCTCTTCTCCTAAACCAACATGTAGATGTGTACAGAGCTATTAAACCAGAATTGTATGGTGAGTGAGCGGAAAGAGGTGCCTAAACCATGAATTGTCAAAACTATGAACTGCTAAAAATGATCTACAGTATATGGACAACGAAACTCATGTAGCAACATCTGGATGTCAAACCTGACACAAATAAAAAATTGGAGTAAAAAACAACAGATCAATCAAATGCTTGTAGCGTTGACAAAACAATACAAAAAAAATTATTAAAACACAGAAGTTAATTTGAGATGATTAAAAACAGTTTACAAATCTATTCAATAAAAACTAAGTCACAATAATATCCAATACCACAATAATAAAATAGGAAAAAGCTCTCAAGGATAATCGATGGCTATTGTTAACATACCAAAATATCTAGCAGAAATCATTCACAAAAATTAGTTCTTCAATTTTAAACATGATCATATCTATAATAACTTAAAGATGGCAACATTTAACTTGTTGCATTTGCTGTTGTTATTGCAGGAAAAACTGGAGTTGAAGTTAACAAATCCTTTATTAGAATTTATCATCACAAATCATTGTTTTCAGCCTCGATAAAACTTGATAAATCTAATAAAAGATATCTGTCATTTTATGGTTAAATGGATTTATGTGACAATAACAACCCAATGCATACTCATGCAATACATCATAGTTTTTCACAATCAAACTCTGAATGTTTCTTTGGTCTTCATACTAGTTAGCAGACTGTCTAGAATGATTACAGTATGTACCAGAGGTCAGTACGGTATGTACTAGAGGTTATTACAGTGTGTACTAGCGGGATTACAGTATGTACAAGAGGTGATTACAGTATGTACTAGAGGTGATTACAGCACTTACTAGAGATTATTACAGTATGTACTAAAGGTGATTACAGTATGTACTAGAGGTGATTACAGCATGTATTAGAGGTGATTACAGTATGTACTAGAGGTGATTACAGTGTGTACTAGAGGTGATTACAGCATGTACTAGAGAGGATTACAGTATGTACTATAGGTGATTACAGTATGTACTAGAGGTGATTACAGTATGTACTAGAGGTTATTACAGTATGTACTAGAGGTTATTACAGTATGTACTAGAGAGGATTACAGTATGTACTATAGGTGATTACAGTATGTACTAGAGGTGATTACAGTATGTACTAGAGGTGATTACAGTGTGTACTAGAGGTGATTACAGTATGTACTAGAGGTGATTACAGTATGTACTTGAGGTGATTACAGCATGTACTAGAGGGATTACAGTATGTACTACAGGTGATTACAGTATTTACTAGAGGTGACTAAAGTATGTACTAGACGTGATTACAGTATGTACTAGAGGTGATTACAGTTTGTACTAGAGGTGATTACAGTATGTACTAGAAGTGATGACAGTATGTACTACAGGTGATTACAGTATTTACTAGAGGTGACTAAAGCATGTACTAGAGGTGATTACAGTATGTACTAGAGGTGATTACAGTGTGTACTAGATGTGATTACAGTATGTACTAGAGGTGATTACAGTATGTACTAGATGTGATTACAGTATGTACTAGAGGCGATTACAGTATGTACTAGAGGTGATTACAGTATGTACTAGAGGTGATTACAGTATGCAGTAGAGGTGACTACAGTATGTACTAGAGATGATTACAGTATGTACTAGAGGTGATTACAGTATGTACTAGAGGTGATTACAGTATGTACTAGAGGTGATTACAGTATGTACTAGAGGTGATTACAGTATGTACTAGAGGTGATTACAGTATGTACTAGAGGTGATTACAGTATGTACTAGAAGTGATTACAGTATGTACTAGAGGTGATTACAGTATGTACTAGAGGTGATTACAGTATGCACTAGAGGTGATTACAGCGTGTACTAGAGGTGATTACAGCATGTACTAGAAGTGGTTACAGTATGGACTAGAGGTGATTACATCATGCACTAGAGGTGATTACAGTATGTACTAGCGGGATTACAGTATGTACTAGAGGTGATTACAGTATGTACTAGAGGTGATTACAGCATGTACTAGAGATTATTACAGTATGTACTAGAGGTGATTACAGTATGTACTAGAGGAGAACACAGTATGTACTAAAGGTGATTACAGCATGTACTAGAGGGGATTACAGTATGTACTACAGGTGATTACAGTATTTACTAGAGGTGACTAAAGTATGTACTAGAGGTGATTACAGTATGTACTAGAGGTGATTACAGTTTGTACTAGAGGTGATTACAGTATGTAGTAGTGGGGATTACAGTATGTACTACAGGTGATTACAGTATTTACTAGAGGTGACTAAAGTATGTACTAGAGGTGATTACAGTATGTACTAGAGGTGATGACAGTATGTACTAGATGTGATTACAGTATGTACTAGAGGTGATTACAGTATGTACTAGAGGTGATTACAGTTTGAACTGTTCTAACAAAACACGGTGCAGAAAGAAATGTTCACCTTACAGAGAGTTGAACCTTAACTTTACAGAAAACGTATTTGATTAGGAATTCAAAACATTGCAATAGTCACTAGCCTAAGCAGTCCCGCAGGCATCAGACCACTGCTATGATATAAGCTTGACCTCACCAAAAAATCAACAAAGATGAGGCAGATACCATTATTCTACTAATGCAGCGGCCAGGCACCAGAATGTGGTTTTGTTCGAAGGCAACAGGCAGCAAGGAACATTGTGGATGAAAGTAGGTTTAAAATACCCACGCTAATAGATACGACAATAACAAACACGAGTTAAAACATTTCCGCAGTCATTTGTTTAATGGATGAAAGAGATGTAAGGAAATGTCAGAAAACTTTGTTGTCAATGGATTTGATGAAACATTACCCAAAGAGACTCTGTCAAACTATTTATCTTATGTAATCAGATAAATATCTCTGTAATTTACTGTTATCTGTAATCTGTAATAACACTGTTATTTAAAAACTATTACACACCAATATATACCAATAAACTGTTTTTTGACACCCATTAAAATATGCATACAATTATATGTTTGATATCTCTATTATGAAATTCCATTGAAACAAAATAAATAAAGAGAAACTTAAATTAAACCTGTCCAGGTATGATATGGAAAAAGTAGAAGCAATAAACATTTGCATAAAAAATGAATTACTTTGGTTTCAGTGTATCATGAACAGGGCAGAGCCAACCATCAAAAAAGGAATTCTTCCCAATAAAACAAGTTTTACAGTGAGCATGTTGGCATTATCTTGGCACAATGACATCGTTGTAACGATCAATATCATAGGGAAATTGATGGAAAGCTAGCGTTAGATGTTTTCAACCCCACCGTTGCATACATTTAGTGGACGACAGAGGATGCGAGACCTAAGAACGTTGCATACAGTGAACTAAATTTATTTTTCTCGTAAACACGAAAATTGTTTGAGTTGAAAATATTCGGAATAAAAGCTCACAGCAACAGCTTATTTTTATTGGTTAAAGTCAGCCTAGCATCTTACCTTCTCACAAAATATCATTTTATCACAATATTGTTCAGGGCCTTTCACAAATAACCTTGAAATTAAGTTTGCTTCCAAAAACAAATTCTCAACCAGTGAAGTATGGAATATGTCTGAATTTGGTAACACCAAAAGTCGCAACGAAATAGAAAGTAGTAAAACCTACCGGTAATCACAACAACCTCCGGAGGCAGCTCAATAATTGGCTTAAATTGTGGATCAAATGAACTGTCATGAACAGAGCCTGTGTCAGACTTGGCTGGAGAAGGGGGAGCCGCCTTGCCTTTGGACACTAAAATCCAACACCAGGCCAAAAGACATTAGTGAAACATAAAAACACAACAAGCGTGAACAAAAAAACATTCCGATTGGTTAAAAAAATTACCCTCTCCGTTTGACAGATTATAAACACGGCATACCATTGTTATATGGGTATTTAGGTAATTTGACTTACTTGAATACCACACTAACATCAATGATTAATAACCACGAGTTCTACTTCAATCTAAACTATGCTTTGTTGTGGTTAATTAGGCTAGGCAAGACTAATTGTTTATTCAATGGTTGCTATGAGTATGAGTATGGAACTTGACCCAGATCTTTGTGCAAGCCTCAATTATGCTAACTCTCAGATGTTTGGTATAGCGATCAAAATATATTTTATTATTATGAACCAAAGCCTAATACACAAGTAGCAAAATTCTAGAATATAAGATAGATAACAAGCAGTAAAACTAAGTAAAATAATCTCTTACGCCAACAGCTAGCTGTATCTGCTCTTAAGCTCGGCTTGTACGTCTACAAGTGTCACTGTCAAAAGAAGATGAGCTACTAAAAATTGTTAGCTTTTATAGGCATTCAGGATAGCCTGAGGACGGTACGTATAATGTTCGTATTATATCTTTGTGTTGTAGGAGTAAGTCTACTGGAGGGAACACTGTCTCTGAGCCGTCATCTGATTAGCGTTATATCTGTGTCTTGAAACTGGGATTGCATAACATTGATTGGCGCTGTGTTATGTAATGGAAAAGTGCTGACTCAGGGTAAGCTCAGTTATCTTTGGTTGTGCTTGGTCATGGTTGGTAGATGTAATTGTATTCCAAATTCCTTTGGCGGTGTTGACGTGGTGTTGACGCAGCAGTTTCCAAGATTGATGTTTTCTAATTCTGACATTTTAAAATTAGAGAATCTTTTAATGTCTCTTTACATTCCCTGCTGGTATCTTGTTTTCGAAGTATTTCCATACAACACCATACTGTCCAAAGTTTAATCAAACCTGGGTGTACCAAACAGCACAGGCCAATGCCACTCGCTATTACAGCCAAACCAAGCAGACTCGTCAGGAGTTATCAGAGCATGCAATAGCGCTTTGATCAATATCAAAAGAAAGGTATCTACCTGAAGTTGGAGTTGTCAGATCACGGGTAGTGATAGAGTTGTTTGGTACATTGACAACCAGGGGACTCGGTTTGATATCAGCAAGCTTCTGCGCAGCCAGGTCTTTGTCCATCATATGCTAATATAAAGACATGAGAATTATACCGCCAGAATTACGAACTTATTTGTAGAGTTACTTATCAACTGAACCTTATCTAAAGATATGAGACACACTATACCAGCAGAATTACGGACATTATTTCTAGAGCTACATATCAACTGAACCTTATCTAAAGACATGAGACACACTATACCGTCAGAATTACGAACATTATTTCTAGAGCTACATATCAACTGAACCTTATCTAAAGACATGAGACACACTATACCGCCAGAATTATGGATATTATTTCTAGAGCTACATATCAACTGAACCTTATCTAAAGACATGAGACACACTATACCGCCCAAATTATGGACATTATTTCTAGAGCTACATATCAACTGAGCCTTATCTAAAGACATGAGACACACTATACCACCAGAATTATGGACATTATTTCTAGAGCTACATATCAACTGAGCCTTATCTAAAGACATGAGACACACTATACCGCCAGAATTATGGATATTATTTCTAGATTTACATATCAGCTGAACCTTATCTAAAGACATGAGACACACCA
This sequence comes from Watersipora subatra, assembly GCF_963576615.1. NCBI lineage: Eukaryota > Metazoa > Bryozoa > Gymnolaemata > Cheilostomatida > Watersiporidae > Watersipora > Watersipora subatra. The sequence continues at coordinate 6,208,297 of NC_088717.1, forward strand.
TACCGCCAGAATTATGGATATTATTTCTAGATTTACATATCAGCTGAACCTTATCTAAAGACATGAGACACACTATACCGCCAGAATTATGGACATTATTTCTAGATTTACATATCAGCTGAACCTTATCTAAAGACATGAGACACACTATACCGCCAGAATTATGGATATTATTTCTAGATTTACATATCAGCTGAACCTTATCTAAAGACATGAGACACACCATACCGCCAGAATTATGGATATTATTTCTAGATTTACATACCAGCTGAACCTTATCTAAAGACATGAGACACACTATACCGCCAGAATTATGGATATTATTTCTAGATTTACATATCAGCTGAACCTTATCTAAAGACATGAGACACTATACCGCCAGAATTACGGAAATTATTTGTAGAGCTACATATCAACTGAACCTGACTGCTAGGAGTTCTCCAGGTTTTACTTGAATCACCACAACAAAGGATAAAAGTGGCTAGCTAATCTGGTCATAGAAAAATAGATCAGGAAATAGAAAAAGGCTATTGAGTCATAAAACACGAACATTACAACATTAGATCAGACGTAACCACAGACCTCTGCTCGAAGAAAATGGTATTCCAGAGAATGCATTGATGAGATGTAACTGTTTATAACATTCAAGTTAATAGCGATTCGACAAATACTTTGTGCTAATCTTTTTGAATGAAAACAAAAAGAAACATTTTGTTGTTAACTAAGGAAAAAGATTTCAAAGCACCTAAAAAGCACACAATTACTCCCTCTTCTTCCTTCCTCGCTGTAACATAGCTAATCACATACCAGTGGTCAGTCCTGATAATAAAAGAACTTTTGTGGCAACCACATAGGACAAAGTTACAAACAGAATAGAACCATGAGAAAATTTGATTTGCTTTCTATGCTACCAGTGAGTTACAAACCAATGAGTAATGTAGCTCATAGAAACGAACAAATAGGTTTTCATTGCTCAGAGAGTGCATGAAACAAGACTGATTAATATTCTTCAACTGTAACACAAACTTTACATGAGGTGGTTGTTACTGATATATATCACAACTGAAAACAAGCACAGGAGGGTGACAGATGATGATTTGAGTTTCCTACATTTGAATAAATTTATATATGGCATTCATAATACTAGGTTGTGATTTGAGGATCATATCACGCTGAGGGTATTGTTAGCTAGCCACCAAAGGCAGTTTAGGAATAAAGGTGCTTTCAGATTCCCTGCGTGCAGGAGATATGCGATCGGTCAGATTCAGATCGCATTCCCTCACAACTGCAATAGAAATAGAGTGATTTTGGCCTTGAGGTGAGTCTATGATGGTACATGATAACCATGTCAGTGAATTGACCTTTGACAATCAATAAGGCCTTTGACAATGAATAAGGGCATACATGGGGATGTGTCAGCAAAAGTCATGGCTCAAAATCTTTATAAACGTAACCCTTTCAAGCTACGATAACTGAACATTTGCTTTACCTATCAGTGCATGCTGAAGGTATTTCATTTGATGCCGTTCATGGGTCTTCGATAAAATAGCTACCGTGTTAGTCATACATCAATGAAAGTTGTATGTAGCAGATATATAGATAAGTGCAGCACTAACCAAACGTCTATCATATACTACAATACACGATAGATATCTTTTTAATATTTTGCCATACGTACCCCTCTATAGTACACATAGGGCATCTAAGAGCGCTCACATGATATGCTCTGTATATTCTGCAAATGGCTCACTCATTCATCATTACTAGTACCATTGTTGATATTATGATTGTCACTTACCCATCAAAACATTTGGCTGCACTCCGAATTCCGCTGGCTTCGGCTCTGCTAGTTTATGGTGAGTTTTTTCTTGTTGCGCAATGAACCCGGGCTGCGGCCTGGGTCTCCTAGATGCTGAGGTTTTCGGCATGGAGGCTATGGTATTATACTTTGTGAATAGACCATTTCAAGGCATTGTTTGCGAAACGGCAAATCAATAGAAATGCAAAATAGCACCTGCATGTGTAATTGTGAGCCAGTATTACTACAAGGGTTTGCATTAGTTCAGCATCATGTCAGGAGCGTGAATGGTTATGCCCAAGGAAAATATGCTCGCAGAATTACTGTTGCATGAAATTATGACCGTCTCCCATCAATTTGTGTTTAAAACTAATCCCACAACTCAGCACAAAAGAACAAAAAACAACATTTACATATTAATTGGTGAGGTTGCGTGCCTGATGCATAGCGAAAAAGTAAGAATATTGGAGAACAGCCCTGAGTGTAGTCACACCTGAGCACAATGACTGATGCTAATTGATGCTGAGGACTAGTTAGTAGACCGAATAATAAAAAGAAATGGTGACTACCGTTACCATTTATCTCCTGCTCCAACATAGCCTAATGTTTCGTAGTCATTCTTGCCATAATCGTCTCCGTAATAATCGTCTCTGCCATCATCAATGTAGTATTCCCTATCATTATATCCATGCTCGGCAGCGGCGACTGCAGCAGCTTGCATTTCCTGTTGAGTGAGTACAGATCTGTCAAGCTGCGCTCTCGATGGAGTTGTCGACTGTTGCTGCAGGTGAGGCTATGTACCTAAGTGTAAAAAGATGTTCTGGTAAGTGAGCTGGCACTGTCAAATCTGCTTTGTCCCTCTAACTGCTACGCGAGTGAATGATATTAACCACTAGAAATTCCACTGTCATACAGCCCACGACCAAAGAGATATTGGAAAAAAAGAAAGGGTACTGATGGTTGAGAAATGCAATATTAGCAGTCAAATGGCACTGCAGTGCAATAGGATAACTGCAATGGTAGCTGTAATGTACTGGGTGTGGGTGTTATTATATACAACAAATAGCAATAATAAAAGGAAAAGATTATATGTTTATATCTCTCCCCCTGCAATAGGAGAAATGCAAAGTTGGCCAATATTAAAAGTAAAATGCACTAATATTATTAGAATAACCAATATTATTAATATAGTAATAATATAAAACTAATACACAATTTTGTTTACATTTAAAAACGTCATAGTTTTTATAATCTCATAAGTATAATCTCATAATCTTAAAATCTCATAAGAATCGTTAGAAAAAAATATCATCGTCATTTCCTTTACTTACGCTGCGTTGTACATAAGTTAGAATACCGAAATACTCAAGAGTCTAAAATGTCAGTTACTTTGAAATCGGCAAAAATGAAACGATTTCAGTACTCCTATGTTAATAACAGAAACCTTCGACAATGCTATAGACTGGTGAAATGTGCACGTTATTTTTTCACGAAATGCGCACGACTTTATCGTTATATTCTCTGTCGCTCAGCGTTTCAATTTCCGGTCTTAACTTTTATTAAACCAAGCTTTTCAAACGTTTTGTGACGATTTTCGGCCAAATTAATCTGTCTATTTGTGTATAATCCGAGCAAATGGGTAAGTTTTAAGAGAATTTCGATAATTTACAAAGACTTGGTAATATATTTAAATAGGTTTGTATGTGTTTTGTATCGTTTTTATACTTTAACTAATCTACAAAACAATGGTTAAATTTGTTGATGAAAATTCGAGGCAAGGGTTCGTCTCATTGTTGATGAATAATTTTCGTAAGTTGTGTGCACATGCATTTATCATAAAAACTCACATACTTCGCTTCCGCTCGTTTTTTCGTGGGAATATCACAACTTCTTGATATCACTAACTATGACGCTTTTAAATGTAAACAAAATTGTGGATTGGTTTTATATTACAGTAATACTTCAACTTACGAGTGCTCCAACATACGAGAAACTTGAGATACGAGCCAGCTTTCAAGCAAGTTTTAGCACTAACATACGAGCCATGTTTGAGATACGAGCACTTGAGTCAGTTGTCAAGTATGCCGGAGGTGTTTTATGAGAACAGCATCACTCTGTATTTTTCAACTGCTCAGGCTATACTGTTGTACCGTGTTTTTTGTGCACGATTTTCTGTGCAGAATTATGTGAATTAAACGTACTGTGCGTAGACCGAAAGTTTGCCAGTAAAATGAAAGATAATACAAAGAAAAAGCAAATGATAACAATTGATATTAAACGAAAAAATATTGAAAAATATGCGAAATGTGTATGCGTGATTGAGCTAGCTCGGCAATATGACAGAAATACATTCATAATTATCAAACAGAAGGATTTTATTCAGGGCATTTAGTTCGCAAAAGGACTAACCATAGTTTCTAAACGGTGCAGCGATCTTCACGACCGCTGATGGCATTGGACAAACAATTGGCCGGTGACAGCGTAACTGAAACTATGATATGTGAAAAGGCCGGCGCTATCTATCTAAACTATTTAATAGACATTCGGACAAGTTGGCTAGTGGTCGTGCGTTAACCCTTTGTGACGACACTTGCGTTCGTCTTAATCGCAACATGTTGAAAGGGCGACAAAGGCAAACGTCCTTAGATAGGTTTATCTTAAAACGGCCGGCTAATCGTGAAAGCGAAAAAAAGGAAAAATTAGCTAACCAGCGAGAAACTTCCAACTATGAACGCCGAAGAAATTGTAATTACGTTTAGTTAAAAATGAAAGTTTGCTTTTAGGTTTGCTTCTAAGTTTGTCTTTTAACACTTTGATAAAATCCAAATTTATCAAAGTCAACTGTTGTAACGAAGGATAACTTATATCTCCCTCCCTGGCAAATGCGAGCGTTAACTGCTATTGTATGTATTTAATTTTACATTTTAATTAATCACATTTCCTTGCATTATTTTTTATTTGTTGCTTTTTAAAAGCATGTAGTACGTTAGGACAATAACCAACATGTTCTTTCTGTTACAATATCTTGTTTTGAGTGTTTTATTTGCATTTTTTAGACTATGGAAACCAATCAATATATATTTAATTGTTCTATATATAAATAAATTGCACCAACATGCGAATAAGTTGACATACGAGCTCAGTCTCGGAACGCATTAAGCTCGAAAGTCGAAGTATGACTGTATTACTATTTTAATAATATTGATTTTTCTAATAATATCAGTGCATTTTACTTCTAATCTGGGCCAATATTGCATTTCTCCTATTGCAGGGAGAGAGATATAAACATATAATCTTTTCCTTTCATTATTGCTGTTTGTTGTATATAATAACACCCACACCCAGTACATTACAGCTACCATTGCAGTTATCCTATTGCACAGCAGTGCCATTTGACTGCTAATGTTGCATTTCTCAACCATCAATACCCTTTCTTTTTTCCAATATCACTTTGGTCGTGGGCTGTATGACAGTGGAATTTCTAGAAATTACATGAAATTCAAATAATGTAATTTAACAACAACTAACAATAAGGAAATATTTTTATTATAACTATAAAATGCAAAATTAGAAGTAAAATGGCAAGCTACTGTGTACTACTATACACAGTTTGACAAGTTGGTTGGCAACACAAGTTGGTTGTGTTGAATGTAGAATGGTTTTGATAGCGATCTGTAACAGAAAGCGAGCATCAGAATTCACGCGGCTGGAAGTTTTCTGCAAACTGGAGCAAAATAAAAAAATGTTCTCGTCATAAAGGGGGATTGTAGTTCGGCCCTAGCTTGTACATAAGATGTAAAGAATTTTGGCTAACGTTCTAAATAATTTAATGAAACTTTCGGTAATTGGACAAAAAACATAGGCTGATAAACTGTGTACCACAATTTCGTACCTGTAAATCGGTCTACGCCTCAAACGGTGTACGTTTATTACAGAAACCTTCGGATAAATAAATTTGAATGATTATTCTTATAACTAAATCTTATAATAATTTTAGGAAATCGAATAATTATTCTTATAATTAAATATTTTTGCAAGATATTAAAAACGGAAAGATATTAGAAACCTTCAGCAATTGGACAATGCCATAGACTGGTCCAATGTGCATGTTTTTCTCGTGAAATACTCACAACTTGATGGTTCTACTCTCGGTCGCACGGCTTTATCAGCGTTTCGTTGGCCGGTCTTCATTTTGATTTAAAAAGGCTCGTCTGGTTTTAATATCGATTTTAGGCCAAATAAATCTGTCTAGTTATGTATTATCCGATCAGATGGGTAAGGTTTAGGATATTGCCTACAAATTTCAAAGACTTGTAATATATTTAAATAGGTTTATACGTGTTTTGCATTGTTATTATACTTAAACGACTCCATTGAAAAGTGATTAAATTTGTTGATGAGATTTCGGTACAAGAGTTTGTGGCGGTGTTGATGAATAATTTTTGTGAGTTGTGTGCACATGCATTTATCATGAAGCTCTCAAACAATCGCTTCGCTGATGTTTGGTCGTGGAAAAATAATACATTTTTGAAATTTATATAATTTACTATATAAAGTATCTAAATATTATATTTTGTATAATAATATAAAATATAGATTAACCAAAATAAATAATAAAACACCACAATAAATAAATAATAATAAATTAATAATAACATATAATAAAACTAAAGAATAAATTACTAAAATATTTGCCATTCATTGCATGTTCTGAACCCGTAATTTTAACATTTTTGGCTGTTTGCAAAAATACTCGCACGAGTAGATAACTCCTGATAATGTACCATACTTTTCCTATGGCCGTTTCTTGGTTGGCCATATCTTGCTGGTAGTGCTCAACCTTGTCAAGTAAAAGGTGGATATAGTCGATAATCATCTTGGATGAAGGCTGATCGAGAGAAGGGACGCTTCCAGCCTGAGCAGCGACTGCCTACAAGAAGAGCACACATTCAAGTACAAGGAGCATATATAAGAGATGAGTGTGTTTTTAGATATTTCTATTTAAAAATACACAAATCGCATCTCCCATTTGCTTGACCATCCAGTATATTCTTACTTTCTCAAAAACTCCACTGCACCCTATATCAGACACCAACACCTTGCCAATCCACATTATAAAACAGAGTTATACAAAGAGAGCTTTTTCTTTCAATGCACATAATTTACTATTATTTGCTTTGTCTCATTGTCTAACCTGCTTCAAACAGCATTGACCAGGATAAATAAAGTTAGTAAAATCTATTATACTCCATAAGCTATTGGCCTGGTGAGTTTAGAAATGAACATTTAGGACCAATTTTTCACTGCCACTGTTTGCCAATCTAACCTTCCTAAATGCGACTTTAAATATGTTGCGCATACACCATCGTTATGAGCAAACAACTTCATATAAAGTCTATTTAAAATATTGAACTACAGTATCACTGAAAACCAATATTAAACACTATTGAACAGCAAGTAGTTAAAAACTTTTAAGCGAGTGAGTAGTTGAGAAATGGATACTCAAGAAATTTTGATAACTTTAGGCACATCAATTATATCAGTACTGTTTCAGCTTATTCAGGTTCTTCAATATCTTGGCTTTCAAATGAGCCATTGTTTGACATGGTGAGGCAGCCATTGGTTGGTGTTTATAGGATTTCCCCAGAGCTCTGCCACAGAAATGTTCAATGGTGTAGGCTCACAAATTGTGACGTCACAATTTTCATATTCGATGCTGTGTGCTCTTACCGCTTATTTATCAACTGCGATAATGACAATAATGACGCTAGTGACAGGCGAAGGTGGGACAACTCCAGAGAACCAATGAAGGTGACAAAGGAATCAGTGTCATTAGCTCGCCATGTACAGATTATTTCTATGATAAATAGCTCAGATTCCAAGCACCATACTATATTTTCCCGATGATATTATGCACTAGCACTCTCTTTTTTATTGCGATGTTGAGGTGCAGGACTAAGTCTAATTAATTTCAAGCATTGCGTGATCTCGCGAAAGTGCAATTTACATATAGTCCTAGGGCCACGCCACTGTAGGTCACAATGTAATCGATGTGATTTCATTACCTCTATTAACGACAGTATATTTATTGAAGCATAATCATATTTAGAAAGCATTTAGAATCATATAAATAAAACGCTGTGATAATAATAACTATAAATGTATAAAATGAACGAAAGGATGAAAAAAGTAAACTCTAACAATCACCGGAAATCTATTAACCCAGAACATGTGTTTGTATTGGTCGGGCGTTAGCACGATCCCCGAACATTGTTGATTATCTAGAATCTTAGTTTATTATTAGCACTCTCTGGGTTTAAGAGAGTATATACTTATATACTCTCCTTGAGACTACCGCGTCCTTGGCTTTCTCAAAAATTCTCGTAACCTCTCGTAATTACCTGTAACTACCATGACCTCAGACATTAGCGTAGCCCGCGGCCCACCAATTCGATTATACAACAAAGTTAGCGAAGTAGTTACATTTGGGAAAATTTGGCTGGAACCTTGTCCATAGTTTCTAATGACTTGACAGATATGTTATTTGGGTTGTGCTGAGGTAAGGCATCTGCAGATGGCTGCTTGGCAAATGTCTTTTCCAAAGCAATCTTTCGTCACACGTCCTCATCGTATAGCAGGGTACTAGGAGTCTCTGCCATCCTAATATTGGGAGTTGTTTACACTTAGTTTATTAGCCTCGGCTCGACTTCTGCAGTTCTCCCGTAGCCTAAGAAATGCCAGATTATAGGGCTTGACTTAACATAACAGGTTGGGGTAAGTATCTAAAGCCTCAGTTCATTAGATAAATGATGCACCTAAGGCAACATATAAGTCAAAATAAACACATTGGCTACATGACACTTCCAGGTTTTCAACCCATTTCAACTTATGTGATAAGAAAAATTGCATAAAACCTCTAACAATTATTTTGAAAATATCCTTGCTAGCTGCTTTAATAATCTCCCATATAATATTAGTTTGCTTAGCACAGAAAGATATATTAAACAATAATGCCAAAACCATTTATTTAATTTTAATGGCTAAATATTGCCATTTTTCTTTTATGATTGCCATATGGCATAATTTGAAAAAGTAATTTCTGTTTGAAATGAAATTGTTTGCCAAGAAATAATATATATATTTATATTTATACTAGCTGAATGCCCGGCATTGTACAGGTAATAACAAAGTTTTTGCACAAAAAATTTCTTAGGTGACTTTAATTAGGTGAATTAAATCTTTACTATAATAAGAGACGTGTCCATCAGTTTGAAGCCAGCTTCTGCTTATAAATGTGCTTATAATAATTATATTACGCATCATGATCTCTCACGCGGTCATGATCTTCAAGCATGCTTGTAGTACCTTGGTAGATCTTTTGTGTTGCATAGATACATGTAGTTGTTCATTTTATTATAGAAAATATAAGTATTAAGGCATTTATTTGTTTGTATTCATTTATGGAAAAAAGAGATATATGAAGACCCCAATGGAAAAACCAGTTATGTCACCTTTGCAGTTTCGAAAAAATCAATTTTTGAGTTTTGAGACTGGATCATGCAATGAAAATACAGTTTATGACAAATATATGTAAGTTTATTGACAGATACATAATTTGTTGTAAAATAACATTTTCAACACTGAATATTGGTTTTTGTAATTCAGTGGTCAAAATTGAACACGCATGTTGGAAACAGACATCACCTACTTTTCCATTTGAATACACAAAAAGGTTTTGCTCAATAAAAAACTATAATTTTCCCACTTTAAACTATAGTTAACTATAATATATAATGTAAGTACAGTAACACAACCAGTAATTAATAGAAGTTTAAAGTTTCATTTCACTGCAATGTCTAAATTTCATCACTATCTGCTGCCTCAGCATCACTGGTTGTAAGATTGTCAAAAAATGGTTGATTCTCTAATTTGCAAAATCTCTTAAGGACCTGCAAATCTTGGTATTTTGCTTTGCTGATTGGCAATCGACTGGTGGTAATGCAAGTTGATTGAGTTCAATGAGGAAGCTTAGATAGTTTTTCAATAGCACTCTCGATGTAACTGCCATTCCATGATTCTCTATAAAACGCCATGAGCTTGCTTTCTGTATTCACAACTTTCACTTGACGTATAGGTCTAGTTTTCATTGGGCAAGTTGTCTGATACATCTGTTTAAGATATTCTGTGTTATTGAAGAACTGAGCTGTTAAGATGAATTATATTAAAGGGTTTAGAATGTTTGCGAGCATTTTGAACGACTACCCAATCAGACGGTAGATCTATATCTGATTTGCAATTCACTGCATTCATGTCTCAATCATATTCCATGTAAGAATGTCCACACATTGAATAGCTTATTGTGATCTTGCAAAAAAAGTTTTCTCATGCACAAGCCAATGGAAATAGTGAATGAGTGTGTAGTTTTTGTTCTGTCCAGCGTATCCATCACAAAACGAATCTGACTCCACAATTTTGAGACCAATGTGACTTTCAACAGGGCCTTCTTCGCGCCACTTTGCACACAGTTATTAGCAAAGATAAATAAGTGTCTTGTTGATTCTGTGTGGTGTAAATTTGATTACAATCAGTAAACAATTTCTGCCTGTCATCTGCTCACACAATTTCAAAGCATTTTTATCGTTTGCATATGCAATTTTCTCTTGTTGTGTGGCTAGAAACATTTTCTTTTTTAGCCTTCTTTTGTGCACTACCATCTTTCCTTTTTTCTAGGCTTTGCAGTTTATTCTGAATACTCAGATCTATCTCCAGATGCCATCATTATTAGCAATAATTTATCGAGCAAGCATGCGTTACGCATCAATCGTATCTGCTAGCTCAGCAACATTAAACAATGCAAGACCGTGTTAACGAGCAAAACGCTGTTTGATTGATTAGCTGTTGGACTTGGCCGGTTTCCCATATTACGGCTTGTACATCTCCTGTTTATTCATTTGAGCATAAAATTTAAACACAGATTTTCATAAAACAACACTGGTTTTTCCATTTTTTTAATTCACCATACAATTCTACAGTGCCAAAATTACAGGTAGGTAGCAATAACTCTAGAAAACCCAAAATGTGCCATCGTTGGTTTTTCCATTGTGGTTTTTATATATCCACATACTGACATACCACGCGTGTAGTAACAAAACAGTCCACGTTTCTTGTAATTAATAATTACTGTTAGTGATACAGCTCTCTTTGTGATAATGAGGTCTCTTTTCTATTGCTGAACGAACTGCTGCACCAGTACAAGTTTAGAGCAAATCAATTTTTCTTTTAATTACTGTAAGCAATGATATACAGCCCCCATGTGGGGGCTGTATATCATTGCTGTAAGCGATTCAATTATCTCAGTGAAAAGTCTTTTTCTTCTATCACTATCAATGTAGCCAGTCGTACTGAAGAAGGACTTACATGCCACATATGATGGAGGACAGGCTAAAAGTCGATATGCCACTGTGGTTATTTTGTATGATACAAACGATAAATCGTTTGGTCAGGATCGAGAGGAGGATAGATTAACTTTATGCATCGCCTGCTTGGTAACTGGACTTTTGGGCGACAGTCATTAGGGCGACAGACACTTAGGCGACACTTTCGGTTTGAAAAGCGACAACTTCAGACGGAAAGGCGACACGGCAGACAAACCGGCGACAATCCCAGACTGAAAGATGACAAATTGGTTTGCTGTTTGGTTCAAGGCAAGGCAATGTACTGACAAACTATGAGATGCTGTCGTCATGTGTAATGCTTACGTATATTTTTGAAACGTAGCTTTGACAGTGTTATTGTTTTTTACAGACTTTTTTATAAATCGAAAATGCAACATGTATTTTTAAACGCCATTGGTGAGATTTCTCTGATTATGCTAGCCCAGACAATTAACAAAATATTAAGGTTTTTTTCTAAAAATGCATCTAGCTTATTTAATTAAAACACCAAAACTTGTTTTTGTATCAGCATGTTTGTTCAAAACTGTTCGAAAAGTCACATTCGCGGCTGAATTGTCGACAATCTTGTCTCTAATTATTGAAACTTTAGAGTTACCTTGTCTCTGATTGTTGAAACTTTAGAGTTATCTTACCTCGAGAAGAAATAGTTTAATGGTTTCGATAGCCGAAATTCACAGTAGCTGATAAATGAGTTTGCTCTTTGTGTGAGATGAAAAGACAAATCCTTATTATTGTGATTTCTCATTTACTTGTGGAAATAATGATTTCCTTATCCTTGTTTCTTTACAATTATGATAATAATTCAATGTCATTATAATGCAGACTCAATAGGCTAAATTGCGGTTCACACTGATCTATGTTTGTTGAGATTTTATTTGAGTATGAAGAATGAAGGCTTTTTCTGACATAGGTGTCTAAGATATATCCATATTTTATTAACTTCTGCAGCTTGTTGCAAGAAGGCTAAACAGCATCACAGAAAGCTTACGGAGAAATGATCCATTCCAAAGCATAGAAATCAACCGGTCCTGATGCCATGTTACCCTTAGAGTCACTTGAGATATTTGACCGAATTACCCTTGTCACAGATCCTGGTGGCACACACAACCTGTAGTTTGAGACAATGAGGAGTGATCAACACCTCAAAGATCTTTGTGATATATACTCAGTTGCAGGTTAATGCTGCCATGTGCCACATCATATACGGTACTATATTTTGCATTTTAACACGCACTATGAATCTTTTTTATACACAACTATTTTAACAAAGGACAGACTTCAGAAAAGATGGGAAGATATTACATAGACAGCCATCAGCTTAAACTTTAATGACAACTTTATTAAATAGTGGTGTAGGGAATTTCCTGCAATTATTTTTGTGTATGATTGGAAGTGCAAGTGCATTCGAGTACCTGCGAGTCACTGTGTAAAATTATACTCCTGTAATTCAAATTATCTTTTCATGTAAGTTTTAGAATTAGTAGAAAGTAATATTCAGTTACCAATTTATAACCGTGAACCTGATCTCGTCATTCTAGATAGGAAAGAGAAGTTCTATCGCTAGATGGGTTTATCTACACAGTATCAATCAGAATAAAGTCATTGTAAAAAATATTAATGCTGCAAACTATTGATATACGTATTTTTGAAAGTTATATATGATAAAAATCAGCTTTACTATTTGTATAAATATACCAAAAAGCAAATTTATTAAAATGTATCAAGCTAAACTCATATGTATGTATTTATTTTCATACTGCAATCAGAACAAGAATATACATTAATTTGAGAGCTACTACTGAGTGTCCTAATACATGATACATGAGCCAAAGATAGTATAATGACTCATCAACAGCGGTATGCTAGTGACTCAAGAATGCATCGCTTCAAAGGCGTTAAAAAGTTGGTACCTCTATGATGTCATAAATTAGGAGGTAAGGAATCTCAGACTTTTGCCTCACTGATAAGCAACTTGCCAGTTTTTCCGAGCATTCAAGGAAGGAAGTGAAAAAGAAAATAGTGACTGGCTAAATGACTTCTGAGCGTGTTGACAGACTCGAGTTAAATTTGTGGAAAAGGATGAACAGAAGAATAGTTGGGCGATTAAAGACAGATTAATCTCAGCAGTTTTTTTTAAAGAATAACCATCTCAATTAAATAAATATTTGGTACATTCATTAATACAATATGAAATTCTACTGTGTGTAAAAGAATAATGTAATCAGATTAATTAGGATATAAGCAGGTAACAGATGTCAAGGAAATAAGGTGGAGCAATGCGTAAAAAATATACTAATGCAAGATTTCTGATCTGGGCATCAGTAAAGTTGGTGTCTTGTTAGTGTTCACTACTAATTCACAACAACATAACAGGCCGTGACAGGGCTTAATATTTTGAATTAATCTTGCCCTCAGAAATGTCGCCTGTTTGTCCGCTGTGTCGCCCTTCCGTCTGAAGTTGTCGCCTTTCGAACCGAAAGTGTCGCCTAATTGTCTGTCGCCCTATTGGCTGTCGCCCAACCGTCCATAATTCGCCTGCTTAAATTGCTTTCGTAATGCTAGTAAATAGAAATATTACACTGCAATCTTGTTTTTGTTATCTCATTCATGATTGACTGCAATAAATTCCATGGTGTAATTGGGAAATACAACACTTTCTGGTCACGTCTGACTAAAGCAAAGAGGCAGCTGCGTTGACGTTGATCGGGCTATAGACATGAAATAAATAGCGTGGCAGTCCCGAAATTCATTAAGTAAGAGTAAGGAATAGTTTTTACATATTGAAATGTTTTTTCACAATTGTCTGACCACCGAAAGGATGAGTCTTTCTTCAGCAGGTTTAGCAAGGGCTTAGCGTGCCTCGAGTAATCATGTACATATATACATACATGTATATATGCTCTGTAGAAATTTGTCATACCCAAAGCTTTGCGTAATATCTGCAAGTTGTGTGGAGATGGAAAACGCTGAATTCGATCAACCAAGTTCGGCGCAGGTTTGCTACATTTGGTGTTAAACACATAACCTAAATATTGAACTTCGGATCTCGCCCATACTGACTTTGTAGAATTAATTTTTACTCCATATTGAATAAATCTATCCAGAACATTTTCTACTGGTTTGACGTGCTCATCATAGTTAGGCGGAGAGAAAATCAGCACATCGTCTAAAAAGCATTGGCATTGTATCCATAGCAAGTTATCCAAAATAACAGATAATGCATGTTGGAATGTAAAGGAAATGCCGGCCTTTACTTAGCACGATCTAGACTATTACATAAAGAGAAGAGAATGTGTGTAGTTTTGTTCAGTTTTATTACAGAAGGAAATTCCACTAGCCGAGGAGCGTACGGCTATCTGCTCTGCCCAACTGAGTGCGCACTCCTTTATATACAATGAACTCACCCATTCCGGCTAACGGAACCGAGTAAAAACCGTATAACAATAGTAATAAACAGAATCGCTAATCCATTTGGCACGGTTATAATACAGCGATAAATGAAGACATAATAGCGATATAGTATATGGACAAATTAATAACCATATAATGAAAAGAACAACACAGCATGCAAGATGTAACATAAAAATATTTACACGAATTACGAAGTCATGGCCCGGCGTCCACCACAGGAACACGCTAGGTGTGTTTGACATACTGGATGATGGACACGTATATGTCCACACATTGTTATACGTGACAAATGCAGGTCGGTCACAACCCTCAGAATCCAGCTCCAACTGCCAATAAGCTTTTTAGAGATCGATTGTGGTGTAAAGTCCCTTACCGACCAACATTTCTCGGACCGAGTTTTGGTTTGGCAAAGGGGGACAGAGCATTTCTGTTTTCGTGTTTGCCCCTTGATAGTCCGTGCAGAGACGCCCTCCACGCCCCCAGGTGTTCATAACTAGTCGCCTAACATTAGCCGCCCCAACTTGCAACCAGTGAATACAGGCCTGCTTATAATGAGTACTTTGGTATTCCAACTGATGTCCAAAGCAGTGAAAGGAAATGATGATGATATTTTTTTAACGATTCTTATTAGATTATTACAATATTTAATTATAAGAATAATTATTCGATTTTAAAAGATTATTATAAAATTTAATTATAAGAATAATCATTCGAATTTATAAGATCGAAGTATATAGTGACCGATGGTGTGCAATATGTTACTGTTATTATTTTTCTAAAGATTTTGTTGATGATACTACTGCAGCTGTGCCCAATATCGCGGTACTGCCAAGCCGTTTTTAATATCTGCAAAATTAATTTATAGGCCTACACTTTCTTATAGATATATAGCTATTTCTATGACAATCAACTAAACTGTTTAGATTTTTAAATTCAGCATAATTTTTTTGCATATAAATACAAAAATCTAGATAAATATCACAACTTCTTGATATTGGTTGCTAAGACGTTTTGAAATGTAAACAAAATTGTGTATTGGTTTTTGTTTCTCAAACTTTAACACCAGTTTTCTCAGAACTATGTTTTCGCACTAATGGTAAACATGCATTCAGTTTATTGACCATAAAATCTGCTGTAATTAAGCTGGAATCAATTTTTTTTGCAAAATAACTGAGAATGTTCTCCTTCTGCTAGTGTAAATAACTCTATACCTCACACACCCGACTTAACCATGGTTCCTGTGATCATGACCCATTTCTTCGCTTTGGTTACAGATCGCTGTCAAAACCATTCTACATTCAACACAACCAACTTTCAAACTGTGTATATTACACAGCAGCTTGCCATTTTACTTCTAATATTGCATTTCTCCTATTGAAGTGGACAGATATAAACATATAATCTTTTCCTTTCATTATTGCTGTTTGTTGTACATAATAACACCCAGTACATTACAGCTATCATTGCAGCTACCATTACAGTTATCCTATTGCACTGCAGTGCTATTTGACTGCTAATATTGCATTTCTCAACCAGCAGTACCTCTTCTTTTTTCCACTATCACTTTGGTCGTGGGCTGTATGACAGGGGAATTTCTAGTATCCTATACTGTATACCCTTTTCTTGATTGCACTCGCTAAATGACATATTAATTGATACATTGCACCCACAGGTTACGATGCCCCTATTATAAAATATATTTTGTCCAACTCCATAAAACATAATGCTTTGTCGGCCTTGCCATACAATCTTGATATGAGAAGCTCGCTCCGCGCTGGATTTGCACTCGCGGATATTGTGATCGCAAGTTTCTAGCCACGCATTTAACCACTGAGCGCATAGTTTTTGAACTGATCTCGGATTGAAAAAACAAGGTTTGAGAAGAAAGAAGTCGACAGGAAATTAATAGAAACTGGTGATAACATAGCAATAAATAGCAAAACCTTGCAGTTTGTACAAAAATTGTATTTTAAGTTTGCTATTCGTAGCAACGGCTTTATTGTCAACTCATCAACCAAATTTTTATTTATTGTTGCTCATTGTCTGCTCATCGTTTATCAAAAATTTAGTAACTTTTGAGTAGATCTCTGATTGAAACTCAACAAAGGTCCATGAGAAAGAAGTCTGCAAGACATCAATAGGAACTAGTGATAAACTTGGAAACTGTATTTAAAGTTGGCTTTTAAGTAGCGACATCAACATCCCCAGGTCATTGTCCACTAACTGTCCACTGATTGTCCATTCATTGTACACTCATTGTGCACTCATTGCCCACTCATTGTCCACTAACTGTTCACTCATTGTCCACTCATTGCCCACTAACTGTTCACTCATTGTCCACTCATTTTCCACTAATTGTCTACTTATTGTCCACTCATTGTCCACTCATTGTCCACTGTCTACTCATTTTCCACTCATTGTCCATTCATTGTCCACTCACCATCCATTCATTGTCCACTCACTGTCCACTCATTGTTCACTCACTGTCTACTCACTGTCCACTCATTGTCTACTCATTGTCCACCCATTGTCCACTCATTTTCCACTCATTGTTCACTAATTGTCCACTCTTTGTCCATTCATTGCCATTTGTTGTATACTCATGGTCGATTCATCGACCAAATTTTTCATCCACGGTTAAACATTGTCCACTCATCCATAATGTCAGTTTATTGCTAACCCATTGTCCACCCTTCGACTGTTCATAATTCACCCAAATTTCACGAAAGATTCACACTCAGGCCTCTGCATTTTCCACTCATGTTCCACACAATGTTCACTCATGAACATCGACTTAGCAAAAATCTTTACTATAATCAGAGGCATATCCATACCTCTGCTCCAAGCCACTACTAGGCATTTGAGTTGAAGATGCTATGCCTATGCTATGCTACAACACGCTAATTATTTTGGCAGTGCGCCCACAAGTTACGATGCCCGGTTAAGAAATATTTTGGGACCTAAGCATATGCAATACGATGCTTCTTCGTCTTTTTTTCGTTAGGGCAAACTTGTTCCCCCCGCAGTAATAATTTATATCGAACCTAAAATTTGGCAATTTGTGTAGTGATCATATAATGTGCGTTATTAAAAAATAGACGTCGCTGAACTTGCCATGGTTTAGTGATCCATAACCGTTATACCGGTATATCTGGTATCCATTATAATAAAAATGATTATAATAAAATATTATAATAAAACTTTTGTTAAAAGTTTGAAGTTTACTAAAATACATGCTAAAACATTCTTCAAGTATGTGTTTAGTAAACTAAATTCATTTAAGTTAGATTCAGCGTTTATGTTACACGTCTGTCTCGAAGTTAAGAACTCTCCACGTAGTATATTGTAATGTTATATTATCTTGCGAATCATAACCACAAAATGCTCTAAAGTCATTGTAACTACCTATAGTTACTACGGTTAACATAGTATTTTGGTACTATTTTTAATGATGATGATTTTTATCAGGGGCTGATTGCATTAGATAATAACTATGGGTTTCCTTACCACTATATGTGCGTCTATAGCCTATGATATTTTTGCTGAAATCATAATTGTAGACTAAACCATTTTTGATTGTAATCGTAGCAAAACAGACTATACGTAGCCACTACTTGCTAATAATTTCACATTTACATTTAAACACCTTTACATTCTTATTTGTCCTTCTAATTTATTTCAACGAAACACTTCTTTCAAGTAATGAAATTTTAAACTTACAGTTGTTTAAAAACCTTTACAATTGTTTTATTTATTTTTAAATCAGTTGTCCTGCAGAAAACCCTTTTTCTCATGATATGAAGTTTTAAAGTTACAGTTGCTTAAAAAGTTTGAAAACCTTTACAGTTGTTTTTATTTTTTCTTTTAAACTATTTCAACTGCACTTCTCACATGATATGTAGTTTGAAAGTTAGAATAGCAATTGTTGTTATATGTTAAAGGCAAATCAATTTTTATCCAAAGGCTTTTTTATTACCCAGGCAACACAGGGTAGCAAAGCTAGTATTTATATAACTACAGCTAAGGTAACTAACCTCGAGTATTGCTGCTGTTCCGAGAGAAGTCTTCATTGTGATGATTTGAAGGCTTTTTTGTGGTACTTCATTTGGAAGAAGAACCGTTGGATTAGAGCTTTCTGATTCTACTTCATTCCCCATCGGATTCAGCTAGAACATTCCAGTAAGTAGCAGAATCACTTAATTCCTATTTTTACATTTCTTTATTGCTATGTTATCTGTAACAAAAACTCACAAAGTCTTTTCGTATTCACATACACTGTCCACTTTTTTTCTACTCAGGTCTGTCCACAATCTATCATTCACTCCTCACCTACCAATTGTCTACTCGTAATCAACTCTTTGTCCACTCATCGCCGACCACTGTTCGCTTATTGTCCATTCTTTGCCGACCGATGTTTTCTCATTGTACAAGCATGGGCTATTCATTGTCCACTCATGGTCTACTCTGCCCACTCATTTCCGACCACTGTTCTCTCATTGTCCACGTATGGGTTATTCAATGTCCATTCATGGTCCACTCTTTGCCCACTCATTTCCGGCCACTGTTCTCTCACTGTCCACTCTTTGCCGAGTGATGTTCTCTCATTGTACAAGCATGGCCTATTCAGTGTCCACTTTTTGTCCACTCGTTGCCGACCACTGTTCTTTTATTGTCCACGCATGGGTTATTCAATGTCCACTCACGGTCAACCCATACTTTACTTATTGTCCACACAAAATTTTTACATTTTCCACTTATTTATTACCAAGGTTCACTATGTATCCACTCATTTCACATTACTTGATAATCTATACTGACTGCTCACATGAGATAGTGCTAGGCCTTCATTGGATACTTTCTAATGGCATACAAACCGTATTAAAAGCACGTACCTTGCATTGATGTCATTCGATACCTTACATCTCAGTGTTTCTAAAATATTGATAATCAGCAAAAGCTGTTTCTACCAAACCTGCAGGTAGAAGTAACAGATAACAAAGTTACAAAAATTCATTACAAAATGTTTAGATATAAGCAATACAATTGTTAAATTCCAATAAAATTCTTTTATACTAACTCTGCTAAATAACAACTGCAGTAGATAGGCTCTGTATTAAAACCACAATCATTGTATCTACCAAAACTTACTTGTATGTATTATGACCTACCTGCATTGATCTTTTCTGCTATAACCCATATATTCACAGTATGATCTTGACACATTTACTATGACCTATACATATACACTCTCCTGTATCACCGACCCATATATTCACAGTATGATCTTGACACATATATTCTATGACCTATACATATACACTCTCCTGTATCACCGACCCATATATTCACAGTATGATCTTGACACATATATTCTATGACCTATACATATACACTCTCCTGTATCACCGACCCATATATTCACAGTATGATCTTGACACATATATACTATGACCTATACATATACACTCTCCTGTATCACCGACCCATATATTCACAGTATGATCTTGACACATATATACTATGACCTATACATATACACTCTCCTGTATCACCGACCCATATATTCACAGTATGATCTTGACACATATACTATGACCTATACATATACACTCTCCTGTATCACCGACCCATATATTCACAGTATGATCTTGACACATATATACTATGACCTATACATATACACTCTCCTGTATC
The DNA here is from genome assembly GCF_963576615.1 of Watersipora subatra. Classification (NCBI taxonomy): domain Eukaryota; kingdom Metazoa; phylum Bryozoa; class Gymnolaemata; order Cheilostomatida; family Watersiporidae; genus Watersipora; species Watersipora subatra. The sequence continues at coordinate 6,228,655 of NC_088717.1, forward strand.
ACCGACCCATATATTCACAGTATGATCTTGACACATATATACTATGACCTATACAAATACACTCTCCTGTATCACCGACCCATATATTCACAGTATGATCTTGACACATATATACTATGACCTATACATATACACTCTCCTGTATCACCGACCCATATATTCACAGTATGATCTTGACACATTTACTATGACCTATACATATACACTTTCCTGTATCACCGACCCATATATTCACAGTATGATCTTGACACATATACTATGACCTATACATATACACTCTCCTGTATCACCGACCCATATATTCACAGTATGATCTTGACACATATACTATGACCTATACATATACACTCTCCTGTATCACCGACTGCTGACAAGTTAGAATGCAGTAATTTAGAGGGTAAAAACTAGTTACATTACGGAGTTGAAACAGTTTATGCCTGATAACGAGATATAAGGCAAATGTGCTGATCGAAACAATCTTGAACAAAAAAACCTTGTGAGAAAAAAGGAAGGTTCGTAAATATTTCAAAAATTTTTTGAGGCAAATGTTGGTGAAACTATCTTTAACAGATGTTGATGAGACTATCTCTAGCAGATATCGGTGATGCTGCCTCTAACAGATTTTGATGAAACTAACTCCACCAGATATTGGTGAAACTAGCTCTAACATATGTTGGTGAAACTATCTCTAACAGATGTTGGTGAAACCATCTCTAACATATGTTGGTGAAACTATCTCTAACAGATGTTGGTGAAACCATCTCTAACATATGTTGGTGAAACTATCTCTAGCAGATGTTGGTGAAACCATCTCAACCAGATATTGGTGAAACTAACTCCACTAGATGTTGGTAAAACTATCTCTAGCAAATGTTGGTGAAACTATCTCTAGCAAATGTTGGTGAAACCATCTCTAACAGGTTTATGTGAAACTATCTCTAACAGATATCGGCGATGCTGCCTCTAACAGATTTTGATGAAACTAACTCCACCAGATGTTGATGAAACTAGCTCTAACAGATGTTGGTGAAACTATCTCTGGCAAATGTCGGTGAAACTATCTCTAACAGATAACTGTGATGCTGTCTCTAACAGATTTTGATGAAACTAACTCCACCAGATATTAGTAAAACTATCTCTAGCAAATGTTGGTAAAACCATCTCTAACAGGTGTATGTGAAACTATCTCTAACAGATATCGGTGATGCTGTCTCTAACAGATTTTGATGAAACTAACTCCACCAGATATTAGTAAAACTATCTCTAGCAAATGTTGGTAAAACCATCTCTAACAGGTGTATGTGAAACTATCTCTAACAGATATCGGTGATGCTGTCTCTAACAGATTTTGATGAAACTAACTCCACCAGATGTTGGTGAAACTAGCTCTAACAGATGTTGGTAAAACTAGCTCTAACAGATGTTGGTAAAACTAGCTCTAACAGATGTTGGTAAAACTATCTCTAACAGATGTTGGTGAAACTATCTCTAACAGATGTTGGTGAAACTATCTCTAACAGATGTTGGTGATGCTGTCTCTGACAGATTTTGATGAAAATAACTCCATCAGATGTTGGTGAAACTAGCTCTAACAGATGTTGGTAAAACTAGCTCTAACATATGTTGGTGAAACTATCTCTAACAGATGTTGGTGAAACTATCTCTAACAAATGTTGGTGATGCTAGCTCTAGCAGTTGTTAGTGACACTATTTCTAACACAACAATACTCCCTGAACAGGTGCACAATACACAGGGTAATAGTTGAGCAAGAAAGTCTTGTAGCTGAATGCAAGACTTGCAATACGACTGCCTACTTTGCACTGTGACGAAGAAGTGTTGTAGTTGTTTATATTGATGGGATGCAATAGCCATGTTGCATCATGCATCCAAGCTGTCTATGTAACACAATTCAAACCTTATAATTGTAGACCCATCAACTAATCTTGTGATATATGTAGGTTAGCTACAAAATTTAAAATGATAGGAGCCTAAAAACTCAAATATGTCAGCAATTAAATACTACCTCTTTTGCTCATGCAAATGTTCACACATGCATACAGCTACAGTATTTGTTCGATATCTGATAGCTACTAGCAACCAAAACTAGCATCCTTTTCGAGCATCTTTGTTCAATGAAAATTTACAATAGAGTACAGTAACCAACACCTGGCAGTAAAATCCCTTGTAATTTCTTCTAGCCATAACCATAAAAGCGCTGCATGATGGGTTATTGTTGTTGTTATTGTTATACATTACAATTGTGATAACAATATGTCAAATGCAATACAGGTGATGGAGAATTTATCAATAAGCAGCTTTCATGTAAAAGCTCAGACCCATGAATGTCTGAGAATCAAGTGTTTAAACTAGTCACGGCACTAACAGCTTTTGCATTTCCCAATGCCATTTCCCTTGGTCTGATTTACAAAAGGGTAAACTCCCTTTAGAACCACAGAGAATTTATCAGACTGAGAGACTGCCAACAACCGCAGCTGATAGTCCTATCGTCATGAACGAAAAGCTTGATTTTTCCACTAAATATTTGTATTAGAAGCTTAACAAGGGTTTTCGCTGTGATTCAATTGCACAATAAGAAATACTTCAGACTTTCAAAGACAATATCAGTCATGCATAACAAATAGCTTACAAATGGTCAGACAACTCCAAATAGTATCATTTTTTATTCGTATGAAAAGATTAGAAAAGCTGCAACTGAACGCTACCATAATTAAAATAAGTAAGATCTTTAAACTGCAATTCATTCTCTACTTCGGAGTTAAACCTGAAGCCCCGTCCGCTGAAAGATTCAATTCTATCGGGTTGGTTGCCATAGATGCGTGAATTGCTTCGGCCTCCTTCAGCTGCATAGTCTTTGCATAGGCTATGCCCTGTAAATGACAGCTACTCTTCACCAATGAGTTTTGTAATGAATATCGACAGAAAGAAGAATATTTGCTAGAGCACATACCTGTAAGACAACATCATTAAAATTCACAATTCAATCAACTAATCAAGCACACTTATAAATTAATGTACCCTAGGCATAACTCTCCACTTCATGACATACCTCTGTCCTAAGGCATAACTCTAGACCTCATGACATACCTGTGTCCTAAGGCATAACTCTACACCTCATGACATACCTGTGTCCTAAGGCATAACTCTACACCTCATGACATACCTGTGTCCTAAGGCATAACTCTACACCTCATGACATACCTGTGTCCTAAGGCATAACTCTACACCTCATGACATACCTGTGTCCTAAGGCATAACTCTACACCTCATGACATACCTGTGTGATGTATTTTGAGAAGTCTTTGGCTGCGGCTGACGATGCAAATCTGGCTTGAAGATATTTTAAGTGGGGTCGCTCAGTTAGGAAGTCATACATGTGCCATGAGCAAGTCTTCTTCTCTCTAAAATTAAGACAAACCATATCAGCCGAGTCATAACCTATATTAACTGAGTCATAACCTATATCAACTGAGACATAACCTATATCAGCTGAGTCATGACACCCTTCAACAGCTTATTTTACCAACAGCAAGCCATGAAATGTAACTTCATACAACGCGCAGGACATTTTATGAGAACACCTACACTGTAGCCATGGGAGTTTCCTGGAATATCAGCTGTCTGTAGTCCATGTCATCATCTGATAATACATATACTGCCATGCCTCCGATAATATCTACATTTTCCTCAACCACTTGTATCATCTTGATTCCTAACGACTAAAAATACACACACATATTAATAATTAAATAGCTACAATTAAACATCACACCATTGTATCTTACTGATACAATGCAAACTAGGAACTACGTGAAGCATCGGCTCCTAATGTGAAGCAAATCACTCTTTGTGCCAACATCTTTTTAAAATATTTAATTTGTTTTAAACAACTAATAACTTAAATTTCTTCTATTTAAACTAAACTGATAGCGTAGACTTAACAATATAACAATACAATTTTTCAGGGTTCAATATCCTGGATGTAACCAAAACTTAAGGCTCTATACTATTAAATGTTACAAGTTTGTTGTTTAACACTTGTGATTCTGTTCAAGACTGGAATAGCTAATCCAACCCTGAGTGGTTAATAGACGCAACATTTTGTACCTATGCTTGATGAGTTACTGCTCTTAATAAAAAACAGGAGTCGCCATACTTTTTACTGCTTGGAATATTAATGACAAAGAGACTCACGAAGTGTTCAGTTATTAGTAGAGTTGCCCCGATTTTGGTATCGGAATTGGTATCGGTGCCGATATGGGTGTCAAGTATCTGAATCGGTATCGGCCAATCTTTTCTTAAAAAATCTGAGCCATCCGATACTTTTTACAGATCAACTATTTAGCAGAAAACTGTATTTTAGCCTGCTACACTAATAAAAAATCATCAGCTGTAAGCTTCTTACTTTTACTTAATAATTTCGGGCTTGCCACACAATGACGTAACCAAAATGTGTGGTATTTCCCAATCACAGCGATAGGATTTATTGCACCCAATCACGAACAAGATAACAAAGATGGGAGACACGAAAGCAGTGTAATATTTCTATTTACTAGCATTACGAAAGTAATTTAAACAGTCGATGCATAAAGTTATCTATCATTCTCTTGATCCTGACGATACAAAGTATCGTTTGTACCGTACAAAAAACCGGTAACCCCAGTGTCTTGTCGGTATTTAGCCTGTCCTCCATCATCTGTGGCAAGTGAGTCCCCCTTCAGTACGCCTGGCTACATTGATAGTGATTGAAGAAAGAGACGTCTTACTGAGAGAATTGAATCACTAACGGTAATTAAAAGAAACATTAGAGCTAACAAAGTTTAGTTTAAACTTTGTTAGCTAACAAAGTTTAGTTTGTTTAGTTTGCAACTAAACAAAGTTTAGTTTAAACTAAACTTTGTTTAGTTTAAACTAAACTCTGTTTAGTTGCAAACTAAACAAAGTTTAGTTTAAACTAAACAAAGTTTAGAGCAAACTAAACTTTGTTTAGTTTGCTCTAAACTTGTACAGGCGCAGCAGTTCATCCAGCAATAAAAGAGAGACTTCGTTGTCACAGAGAGAACTGTACCACTAACAGTAATTACCTTTATTTACAAGAAGCATGGACTGTTTTGTTACTACATGCCCGGTATGTCAGTATGTGAATATGTATATATATTTTTTCCATAAATACAAACAAATAAATACATTAATATTTATATTTTCTTTGCATTATGTTTGTATTTGCATAATAAAATGAACAACTACCTATGCAACACAAAAGATCTGAATCGGGATCTGAATCGTATTATTTTTCAATAAGAATCGGTATATCGGATCGCTATCTGAATCAGCTGGTGAATTTAGAATCGGGGCATCTCTAGTTATTAGCTCACTGCATGATCAAATACAAGTGGAATTAAACTAAAGTCAGTGAAGTTAATACAAGTGGAATTAAACTAAGGTCAGTGAAGTTAATACAAGTGGAATTGAACTAAGGTCAGTGAAACTAATACTAATGGAATTAAACTAAGGTCAGTGAAACTAACACTAGTGGAATTAAACTAAGGTCAGTGAAACTAATACTAGTGGAATTAAACTAAGGTCAGTGAAACTAATACTAGTGGAATTAAACTAAGGTCAGTGAAACTAATACTAGTGGAATTAAACTAAGGTCAGTGAAGTTAATACAAGTGGAATTGAACTAAGGTCAGTGAAACTAATACTAGTGGAATTAAACTAAGGTCAGTGAAACTAATACTAGTGGAATTAAACTAAGGTCAGTGAAACTAATACTAGTGGAATTAAACTAAGGTCAGTGAAACTAATACTAGTGGAATTAAACTAAGGTCAGTGAAACTAATACTAGTGGAATTAAACTAAGGTCAGTGAAACTAATACTAGTGGAATTAAACTAAGGTCAGTGAAACTAATACTAGTGGAATTAAACTAAGGTCAGTGAAGTTAATACAAGTGGAATTGAACTAAGGTCAGTGAAACTAATACTAGTGGAATTAAACTAAGGTCAGTGAAACTAATACTAGTGGAATTAAACTAAGGTCAGTGAAACTAATACTAGTGGAATTAAACTAAGGTCAGTGAAGTTAATACAAGTGGAATTAAACTAAGGTCAGCGAAACTAATACTAGTGGAATTAAACTAAGGTCAGTGAAACTAATACTAGTGGAATTGAACTAAGGACAGTGAAGTTAATACAAGTGGAATTAAACTAAGGTCAGCGAAACTAATACTAGTGGAATTAAACTAAGGTCAGTGAAACTAATACTAGTGGAATTAAACTAAGGTCCGTGAAACTAATACTAGTGGAATTAAACTAAGGTCGGTCTAATGTCCAATTTGGCCTCAAAGTATTGAAAAAAATTGGCACATAATTTAATGGTTCATTTTAAAGCTTGATTCTAATCGCACTTCATCGGTGTTTTTTACCAATAGCAGCAAAGGTCATTTCACTGATACTATATGGCCCCCTCCAGTATCAAACGTAATAAATAGACAGGCGATTAAATTAATACCATTTGCTAAAAAAATGGTTAAATCAAGCCTCCTGCTGAAAAAAATTGCCCGATGATAAAAAAGACATTACTGAATATTCCGACGAGCAAGAAAGGTCACAACAGGCAGACAGCTCAATGACTTGCCTGGTAGCTGGAGCCCTGTCGTTCATAGAGTGTCACTTGACGTTCGTATAGAACTTTTATCTCATCCTCGTCTGATGACGAATCCTCATCATCTTCATCATCATTTTCATCATCATCATCGTCTTCAACTTCCTCTTCCTCATCTTCGACATTCACCTGACCGGTTGGCTGCTCCAATAACGACGGTGTGATTGGAGTCTCTACTTTTGAAACTGTGTCGGTGGAACAGAGGAAATAAAGCAATAATTTTATAACTGCAACAACTCTATCAAAATATATAAAGAATCTCTAAATAAAAAGGACTATAACAAAGAGAATGCACACACACACACTGATCAAATGCTCACCGACTGCAGGAAGGTCAGCTCGAGATTCCTGTGCTTGTCTTACAAACTCCTGACTTTCTTCAAACTTTTGTTTAAACTCTGTGGCTATAGCGATATTCTTGAATCGCACAGCAATTCTTTCTACAGGGACATCTAAACGGAGCAAACACCCAAATTAGTTTATCAATTATGCTATAAAGAAGCATAGGAGTGGCAATAAATACGAGGAAAGATGAGTTGGTATAAAGCTATACTGTAGGATTGAGCAGAACACTGTTGGTGTTTCGACTTACTTTCGATGCTAGTGTCAGCATAGTCCTTGGCAAACCAACACCAAGCAGTCTCGGAGGTCGTCATAGGGAGAAGCTTAATGGAGGGTTGTATAAGGTGGTTGCAGACTAATTTGAATACTTGTTCTCTGCGCAGCAGTATCCTTACTGTACCTGCGGGTCACAATCTTTACACTAACCAAAACTATCTTAGAGATTGTAACATGAAAGGCAGCGAAGTGAGACATCGTATTAATACAAACCATTTTCGGCGTGTTTGAGCAACTTCAATTCACCAACACCTCGTTCCTTCCACTCGTTGATCACCGGGTCAAACTTGTACAGCTTGGCTCGGTTACAAAATATCCTCTCTTCATCTTCCTCACCTACAAAGAGGTATCATGCAAGAGTCTGCTTAGAAATAAACAGCATTTTATAAAGTCGCTAATTGTATTTGCTAATTATTTTACTGCTGATCATAACTACCCAGCTTTTTTTAAGAACAAGTCTCTACGCCTTTGGGGCCATTTCTGGCAATAATAGTGTTAAATATGAAAAATAAATTCCTGTTGGTAGTTCCATTTTGGCTATAGAAGCAAAAAATAATATTAATGTTCTATTTTTGCACAAAGAAAATGTCAGTAAACAGTACCAGGTCCATTTCAATTGTTCTCTTGTGACTATTATTAGCCAACATACAAGAGTCACACTGACCAGAACGAGTTTGAATCTTTTACTATATAAGAGATTTAGCTAAATTTTTGTTTATAACAATGCTGTTTTGTTAAAGCGATTTGCTTAAATGATTTCTAGTGGATTCTAAACACTATCTGAAAAAGTTATAAAAAATGTATCGAAGTCATTTCATAAATGTCTCACAATGATAAAATATATCTTTTAATCAAACACTATTTAACATAAATGATTGCTAATTAGTTGTTTATAAAATCTATAAATATTGTTAAGATCCTGAATCATAAATTTTTATCTTATTGTAAAAGCAACTTGAAAAATAATGCTTCATTAAGCCCCAAATTTTCAGGTTCCAAGTTTCATAGTTATGGCTAGACCTCTGGCAACAAATTAAAATTAGAAACTGCTAGAACGTCGCTCGCGTCTTTGCACTGCATACTACAAGTTTTACAAACCTGTTCGGACTTCTATGACCTCAGGCAAGACTTCAATGACTGGTTTAAACTCTGTCTGCGCATCAAATGTTTCTGGATTGTCAGCATCTTCCTTTGCCATATCTGAACTTCCTCCAAAAAGTGTGCTGCCGGCCCCGGACCACTTGAAACCTAATGAGACACACTAAGTGCAAACTTCCCATTCAAGCCAAAGCAAATGCTAACACAAGAGAGATATAAACAAAGATGAGATCGCAAAAATATTTGAATACCTTCTGTTTTCTGGAATGCATTTGTGTTGCTCGCTGCCGAGAGCAATGAAAAGTCGACGGAACTGGTGAAGTTAGCAAAGGTGTTCTCCTCTGCTGGTGCACTTTCTGCTCATGAAAAAGAGCAACTTATACGATGAAGAACATCGAATCATAATCATCGAAACATAATCGCACAATTGCTAGAGAGAACTATCTCAATCTTTGTATTTTTATGCTTAGGCAGATCCTAATTACGCCGATGCTGAAATGACTGAACGCAAGCAATGCAAATGACAACTATGACTGCAGGATCAGAAAGACAAGGAAATAAAATGATGATCTATAGCAGTGAAGTGGTGACAGGAATCGACTGAATACTAGAGAGATCTAACGCTATCGCTGGAGTTGCCGACTGGCAATTAAGGCACAAGGGTGCCTTCTATAAGCGTTTGAAAGTGTGTGCAAAGAAGCTACATTAACTTTCCATATTTCATTTGTAATAATGATGCATTGAAAGCTAGTATCAACTCGTGATTTATGTTCACAAGCACCCTGAATGTCCATTTTAGAAGATTACAAAAACGTTCCAAGTCTGAATCAAATAAAAACAACAAGCAGACGCATAGCGTTAATGAAGACTAACAGACAGACACAATATTATAAATTGGGATTTATTAATATAAGATTAATCTGATCCAAAAAGCTAATGGTTTTTTAAAAACTATTTAAATACTGTTTTGATACTTGTTACACTGGAAGTGAATAAAAGTGGAACCATTATAATCAACTATTTCAGCCAATCGCACATATGCCGACTTTATCCCTTCCAACATAGACCTACATGTTCGTCGTCAAAATAACACATCTGCAACCCATTGCCGATGCGTCATAGGCGCATTGGCTACACAAACGATGGATCGTTTAGCTAACAGTTATCAAAACAACTGCTTGATTTGATAACTGTTGGTGTGTGTGTGTGTGCCTTGATAACAGTTATCAAAACAACTACATCATGGCGGCAGGCAACTCTAGAAATTTTCAAAGTCAGTTATGATAGCTCGTGGAACTTGTTATCTAGCATATCAAACTAGTTTCACACAAGAGGCAATAATTCTAAAAAAACGATTTGATTCACTTCACAACGATGATATTCAGCGAGAATCTCTTAGTCGCCTAATCAACCCCCTGCTAACATTTTTGTGATATTGGCAACAAAGATTCACTTTACTAGTTGGGTGAAGTGGAGAAGAGTGAGCAATTTGTGACATTAATGTAAAGGGGTGTCTTCAGCAATCTCAGTTAGCCATCAACTAAACCAAGCGTTGCACTGAGAACAAATGAAAAAAGTTTTACCGATATAAAGGTATCAACAGACGATAGCTGCAAGGCATAAGCTAAAAGGAAGCTGATCGAAAGCAGAAGGGAGTTCAACCAACCTGATTTACTGTTAGTTTGCACTAATTTGGCACTCCTGGAAGCTAGAGAGAGTCCAGGCAATTTTGTATATGGTTTCTCATAAAATAGGTGGTCCAGCAAATTGCCTTCGTGAGCATCACAACCTAGAGAAGTCAACTTAAGAAATAACTTGAAGAACAGGTTAAAACAACAAATAACAATGTTGAGGGTGTTTCAAATCCTCAATCTCAACTCCTCTGAGGTATGTGAAAAAAGTATCCACTGTCACAGGATAAGAATCGGCTGAAGCCCCCGCATCCATAAATTGAGAGTTTTCTTCTATATTTTGCTTCCGATGATATGAGATTGACTGGGTAATTACACTATCGACTAAACTCACTAAAGGATAGCCCATAAGCTAATCCGATAAAGACCCTGATATAACTTGCTGAGCGCCTCTGTTTTACGAAGTGAGGCTGGTAATTCAAGCTAACAAACAAACAAACTATTTAGAATGATCTTGAGTTAAAGTTTTAATGATACTTTGAGAGAGAAAGAGGTGTATCCTTATATCCTCTACCAATGCGACCTCCGTAACTTGGTTGCGTGTATCATTATCATTGTATTGCCAAGTCATCATAAAACCTTTAAATCCTCAACAATTGTGAATAGTTTGTGATTGTAACATGAACAACATACACACAAACCCTACATGTAGGTTTTCTAAACTACCCGGAATGAAGACTACAAATTGTATAATGACAAATTTGGCCAATTTCTCTACAGGTTTTGGTTAAGCATTTAGTATATACTATATAGTAGGAAATGTAGGCAGCATACACCCAAGCAGTGTGGCCTCGTTACGCGAATATGAGCCATCAAATTAATAGGCAGTAGTATGAGACTGTTACAAGGCAAAAGAGAGAGAGTTGTCTCACCTATGCATCCTCGACAGTCTTTTCTCTTTTCATACAGGTAAAACCCATTAGGTAAGAGAAATTCCTTCGCCTTCCTTACCAGCGTCTCATCCGGACGGTTCTCACACACAAACTCCACATCTGACTGGCCACTCTCTAGCCTCTTGCTAAAACTGCCAACTGATTTGCCATTCGCATGTCCTCCACCAAATATCGTATCGGATGAAGTACTTTCTCCTGCATCACTAGCGAATAAAGATCTAACACCAGACGGTACGCCATTACTGTTATTGTTTTTACTTGTGTCACCACCAACAGATAGCGGAGAATCCTGTTTTGATAATCCACCTCCAAGTGACGTTTTGGTAGATGGAGCAGAATCACTGGAAGTTGGACTAAACTTAGCCTGTGCTAATAATGATGTGCCACTAGGGGCAGTCACCGGTTTGTCAGCGACAGGTATCATTGATTTGCCAGGGGTGGAGACAGAAGCGGGGTCAAGTTTTGTTGCTGACATTCCCTTGTTGGTACCCCCTTGTACAGGGGTCCTTGACTTAATCTGCTGTGAGCTAGCAATTGAAGAGCTCGAGGAGTTGTCGCCAGCCTGCCCTGCCATCTTTGCAAATAAAGCTTTAGGTGAAGATTTTTCCTTGGTTGCTGTAGCGCCGCCGAACACACTAGGTGAAGCCGAGCCGCCGCCAAATATATTTACGGCTGCGGACTGGTTACTAGGAGTTCCAAAGACCTGGGAAGGAGTCTTCGGGTTTACTGGACTACATACAACTGAGTTACCAAAGAGAGATGTGACATTTGTAATATCACTAGCAGATGTCACAATGGCTGGTTTCGCTGGAGTGGCTGGCTTCCCAGAGGATGCTGGTTTCTCTGGAGTAGCTGGTTTACTTGGAGTTGCTGGTTTCACTGGAGTTTCTAGCTTCGGAGGGTGAGCAGGTTTTACTGGTGTTACTGGTTTTCCTGGAGTAGCCGGTTTATTTGGTACAGCTGGTTTTACTGGAGTTGTGCTACAATATAGATCATGCATTAGGGTGCTCTAAGGACATTTATCACAAAGCAACTCTTTGGTCACCTTCAATGAAAGATTAACTCAGAAAAGCTATCATGTATCACTGCTAGGTTACAAGCCAAACATATTACTCACTGGCTTTGGGTTTCACTAGCTGTTTGTGACCTGTTTCCTGTGTTGGATTCGCTTGATGGCCTGGATCGGGATTTCTGGGGAGTGACACTTTTTAGTTTCTGTTCGGGAGCTTTTTCACCCTTCTTGGCGGCATCAAAGCAGGTTTTGAACTCGGCAGCAATGTCCGCTGTTTTAAACCTGAAGCAGCAACATTCAAACCACTCAAACATAGTGCAAGCATTAACAACACCAGACAAGAATGACTAGCTTTAATTGTATGATGGAGGCAATAAAACAAGGAATCATGCTGTTGTCTTTGGCTGGTGTCTCCATGACAAACCCCACCTAGAAACAATGGCATGTAGCATCAACTCCTTACATCAATGACCTATCTTCATAGGGACAATGGACAATAAAGGCTCATCCTAAGTAGATTTCAAGAGACTGACAAAAAAAACTGACAGTCCACTGCATACATTTGCTCAATGAGTAGCTCGCTGAAGAATCCATTCCATAGCATTAACCTAGTATCTTACCACCTCCCAAAACTGTACATTTATAAACTTTTATCAGCTTGATTAACGATCAAGCATTGTAGATGTTTCCACGCATTTTATGAGCATACAGAAAATATTTCAATTTCCTGATGATAACAGCTTGAGGTACGATATTAAAATTCCAACCTGAATTTAATTGTTTAACAGACAATTCAATTATTATTACTAAAGCAGTTTTGATCACAAACAGTCAGGCAAGGTATTAGGTAATACCCGGATCTTAGCAAATGGTCAGAGGGTTTTTATTCTTGTTCTTATACTTCAGGCAAGTCATTCATGCGGCCATGCTGTGACCCACACAAATAATCTTTCACACCAAACTCATTGACAAACTCCTATGCGTATCAACAGACAGAAATCAAAACATACAAATCAATTTCTCTTTGCACCGTTAAAAGATTGACATGGTGAAAAGTGTATCAATGTGGCTCGATGATTATTTGATTTCTAAAAATGGTTTGACGAGATAACAGTGTAAACTGATATTACCTTGGTTAGAGAGATAATAACTCAAAAGCCAGATAGTGATGAATAGATTTCTTTAGCAAATATCATCCAAAATGTTGTTATATTGTTTTGTTGAGTTCCATGTTCAGAGGACCCCGCCACATGAGATTAATTCATTCCAGTGTTGGTATCGGAAGGTGAAAATGACATATACAGGGGTATACGACTCCATTTTACACATAGTAATTATCTATTGCAAACACCCCAGGTAAAAAACATCTACATTTTATATAACTACATACTAAAATTTATTAACAAAATAATATATTGACCTTAGTAACTATAGTTACCCACAGTGGTTTTAGTGTATTTAGTGTTTATGATCTGTTTATGATTATGATTATTACTTCTTCCTTTAACACCGTCATCAGTCTTAGGACCCATGGCTAATGAATTAAAGTTATATATGTAGTTAAATAGTTATAAATATAGTGAATGAAATTTATAGTAAATATTACATTAAACACTAAAATGCACATAAAATGTTCACTTTAACTTATCACTAATGTTTGTTTCACTCAGCAATTCACTGTTTGCAATACTCAGCATTTACGAAGCACAAAGATGGCTGATCTGAGGGAGAGAGCGAGCATCGAATCTCTTTCATGCGGTGTAGGAGGAAATTCGGCAAACAGCATATTGGCATATTTGTGATTCCGACATATTCAGCACACCGATCGCCAATTTTTGTTGACTCCGTTTGGCGAGAAAATGCCACAACGAGGGGACAAAAAAAACATTGTGTCCCGCATAGTAAGACGAAAAACTTGAAAACAAGGACATCGTAACTCGGGGTGCTCTGTACTTTATTACTCAAACTCGTTCTAACTGGAAAATCGAAAAAGAATTTATTTGAAGAGTTAGCTTTTGCGACCTTCTTTACAGTACAAATTGACTCCTGTTGCCCAGGGCAGACTGAGTTTGATATACCTGTTTTACATAGCGTGCATTTTTACCAATATTATTGTTGCTGTTATTGCAACTATCTATTCTAACTTACGAAATAATTTAATCTTTATTTTTAAAAAAGTTGTAACAAAACTGCTAACTAAAAGTGAAACATGTACTAAATACCATGGTGCCGTAACATACATAACCATACTCAAGACAACAGCATGTTTAAGGAGTCATGCCTGTAAAAGTCTGTACCGAGTATCATACAGGTCTATATGTATTCATTATGTTGCAGGATGACCAACCTGATCGCGAACATCTCCTCAGTACCAGCGCTCTCTGCAAAGTCCAGTGCGTACCATATCCATGCCTTGCCACCTGCGTTCTCCATGGCAGTTAAGCTCATGTCTGGTGTGATCAAGTGATTGCAAGCAAGCTTAAGTACTTTCTCTCGTCGTAATATGATTCGCACCTTTTTTGTTTCCTTATGTTGCAGTATCTTAACATCTCCAAGTCCTTTTTCCTTAAACTCACCGTTGCTATACCTGCCAGAAGATGTACAGTGAGAGGCTGGATGGGCTCTGTACCACAAACATCTACCTAGTGACTAAACAACTCAACTAATATTACAGGACTCGTAAGTCTATGGAGCTAATAGGGGCTTTAGGAGTAAACAACTCTCTGAATATGTATGTACTGATCGACTAACTTTATGTATATACAACACGTCTGTTTACAGGCTATACAACCTGATGCATGCACTATTCCATAGATCTATGTATCTATGTACACTATGAATAATGGTCTCCAAACTAATTAACTCTATGAACCTATCTGACTAGCAGAGTTAATCTATGCATGCACTATTCCATAGATCTATGTATCTATGTACACTATGAATAATGGGCTCCAAACTAATTAACTCTATGAACCTATCTGACTAGCAGAGTTAATCTATGCATGCACTATTCCATAGATTTATGTATCTATGTACACTATGAATAATGGTCTCCAAACTAATTAACTCTATGAACCTATCTGACTAGCAGAGTTAATCTATGCATGCACTATTCCATAGATCTATGTATCTATGTACACTATGAATAATGGTCTCCAAACTAATTAACTCTATGAACCTATCTGACTAGTAGAGTCAATCAAGTTTAAAGAATGTGAGGCAGCACCAAAGTTCAAATATTGTGTAAAAATTGTCAATGGGCAGACAACTTTACTTTAATCAAGTAGGAAGTAACGCTATTCAACAACAATTACGAAGTCTTGTCATTATAGTTTGGTATTCGACTATCTATAGCACAAGCCAAAATATCTAAGGTTACACATTACTACTTTGTTTTCTTAATTACCCTGTCATTTTCTGTGGTTTGAGGCTGTTGAAGAGCTTTGTTGAAATGGCCTAGTATTTGCCACAAAAACTAGTTTTATTACCAATGTAGTTATGATATTGCTAATTATAACTATATGTACTCCAAAAATATAGTATATAATTATATATATACTATAATATATTATTATTAATGATAATATCAGCTAATTCTTCGTATATGCATTACAAAGAAATTAAGTCCAATGTGTGCTGTTGCCCACAAATACAATCAATGGTACCGTAAAACCTCTATTTGAACGCCCCCTTTATTTGAACGCCCCCTTTATTTAAACGCGACTTCTATTTGACCGCCACTTTGGCATTCTCTGAGCTTCACGAACCCATAGGTGATCAGTAGAAAAGTGTCCACAAAATGGTACTAATAATGACTCATTTACATCAATAACCATTAATAATTCTTTCGTTGTTATTGTTTCGTTGTTGCTGTTCATATCGAAGTCCATTTTTTAACTCCAAAGCTTTACAGTTGTACGTTAAAACTTGGGAAGCAACGCCGAAGGAATAATAACTGTATCAGGCTAATAGTAGTTCGTAGTTTAACCTTGCTTCGACCTATGTGAAAAATGATTTAGTAATTGCGATAGAATTTGTTCTACAACTTTGAGGCTATGACTTCTGTTTAGCACACATGTGCCAGAAAGATTAAGCGTGGTTTCTCTTTATTTGCGTGTATTTTAAATCGCGATGCGTAAATGTATTGCTCTGCAAAAAATTGTTTAGACACTAATATTGACTAGTTCATCATTGCAGAAAAAGAGTTGAGTTTAGAAGACATTGTGGAAGGTATTGAACAGCTAGAAGAAATTGAAATGTGTCCAAACGACAGCAACAATCAGAACGCAACTGGCGGAGCAAACGATGAAAATATTTTGGTTTCAAAAACGTTAATTTTGTTTACACATGTATTATAAATATGGTTTGTTTATATCACTTGGTCTCAAATGTACATTTGTAGCATTTGATAGATTATTATTTTTACATGATAAATTGCAGATTTATAGCATATTACTTGGCAGCATTACTGCGGTTATCTATACTCAGCTTACAATGGAACAACGTTCATTACTGCTTTTCTATTGCACATGAAAAGCCAGTTTTGGCTGCAAATGTAGCAAACATTTCAATGAGTGCAATGAGGTTTTATGCAGCATGGTTAAAGCTATACAATGTATATATTTCTCAAAGTTTGCATGTGTGTATGTCCGGCTATAGCTATTAAAATCATAGAATGAAGAATCCGTATCGCAGAAGATTTGATCTCTAACCCTCTCATTCGCCAGTCCAATGCCTTACCAATTAAAGCACATCAATTATATCAGTGTACTGTTTCAGCTTATTCAGGTTCTTCAATATCTTGGCTTTCAAATGAGCCATTGTTTGACATGGTGAGACAGAAATTGGTTGGTGTTTATAGGATTTCCCCAGAGCTCTACCACAGAAATGTTCAATGGTATAGGCGCGCAAACTATGACATCACAATTTTCAAATTCGGTGTTGTGTGCTCTTACCGCTTGTTTATCAACTACGATAACGACGCTAGTGGCAGGCGATTAGGCAGGTAGGTAGGACAACTCTAGAGAACCAATGAAGATGACAAAGAAATCAGTGTTATTAGCTCTCCATGTACAGATTACTTCTATGATAAATAGCTCAGATTCCAAGCACCATACTATGTTTTCCCGATGATATTATGCACTAGCCCTCTCTTTTTGTTGTGATGTTGAGGGGCATGACTGAGGCTAATTAATTTCAAGAAATTTACATATAGTCCTAGGGCTACGCCATTGCAGGTCACAATTTAATTGATGTGATTTCATTACCTTTATCGACGACAGTATATTTATTGAAGCATAATCATATTTAGAAAGCAACATAGAAAGCGATACGAATTCTTCAGGTAATAATACTACTACAACAGCAACTACTTCCACAACTTATGGTTCTAAAGGCTTATGAACGAAAGGATGAAAAAGCAAACTCTACCAATCACCCGAAATCTATTAACCCAGAACATGTGTTTGTATTGGTCGGGCGTTAGCACGATCCCGGGCATTGTTGATTATCAAAAATCCTAGTTTATTATTACGTAACGTTGTGGGTTTAAGAGCACCGATTGTCACAGAAAAACGCAGCTTCAATGGCAGCGAAAAGGATCGATGACCTAAGGCTGAATGCTAATTATGACATCACATTGTGGGAACCACAACCAAGTATTTTTTTATTGCAGGACATACTTTTGACACCCTGTTTTTCATAGTTCTATTATTCTTTGTGTATTGAATATATGCTCATTCGAAAGCCAAGACTCTGATGTACTGAAATATATGATAAGAGTACTGATATAATTGATGTACTTTGAGGCACATGTCTTTATATGGGTGCAAATACCCTACCGCTCTCAGTTACGGTGTAAGTTACGGTTTCAGCATAATTTTATGCGCGCTCAATCGTGAGAGTAAGTAGTTAGCTCTTATTAGTAAGCTTACTCAAATTAGCGATTGGCAATGTACGAGGCTAATAGCAAGTGGCAGGCAACTACATTACCTCTCATTGTTTATAAACTTGATTTTAATACCCATGCAATGTCGGTCATTTTGCTACTATGGTTATAAAATAAAAATATGCTTTCAAATTTAGATTGAAATAAAAAATTGAAAGCTCCAACAAACTTCGATGCAGGCTATGATCCTCATAGGTTAATTGCAAGCAATACATATCAACTATCAGAGACATTACTCAGCATTCCAATGCATATTTATTGAGAAGTTTACGATAATTTTAAAGGTAAGTTACAGCAGAATTTTCGCATCAAAAAGTGTTAATGTGGCTCCTTCCGAATGCGGTTGCAAATTATAGGCGACACTCACTTCGCCCGTAAAAGGGTTAAAGATCCTCTATTTAAACAGCATCTCTAATAAAGTGCCACTTTAAGAAAAGGGTTGAAAAATAGAGCGCCATGACATTCAAATAGAGGTTTTACGGTTTATCACTATAACAAAAATTTTGAGTCAGCAAGGTTTAATATTACTTGATTTTTTGTTTTGGTTGTCCCAGGCTCATTTAAAGAAGAAAAAAACAGCCCATGCAAAATCTTCCATTTTCAGCTGCATTAAACATGTAAAAACTGTTCATTTTTGTATTAAATGGAAATACAAGTAGTAATTAACATTTGCAGTAGTCAGGAGCTCGTAGGAAAAATGTGAAAACAGGAAATCAAAGGTTTAATCAGTTGTGATTAAACATTTGATTTCCTGTTTTGAACTTCTAGAATGAAAACACTAGTTTTATTGACATATTAAAATTTTCCTATGACACACCCTAAACTATATTAACCCCTGGAATGATACTTTTTGTAATACGTTTGATGTAGCGAGAGTTCAATATGAGCCACTGAAATATAATTACCTATACAGTTTGGCTCGGTGTACATATAGCTCCTCCTCCTCCTCTTCTCCTGTTTTCACATCAACAAGGTCGGGAAGATCAATGACCGGCTCAAAATGAATGTTTGCTCCATCACCATCTTCCTCCACGTAATTACCTGCCATTCATGTAACAAATATTGTCAGGGTGTTTGTTAGTTACACTGCTCGTCTATTGAAATAGCAAACATATTTAGAATTTATAAATGGCAGTAGTTTGGTTATCGTAGCCTACAGACATTATTCGTAAATTGTGGTTAATCATTCATGAAGTGGCATGCGCTTAGAAATGAACGTACATTAGATCTTAGTAGAGTTTATCAGAAAGTTTCGGTAGTTTTCTGCCCTTTGAGATGGTTTTTGATGTTTGAGGTGTCTAACTGCCAGAATGTTTCAAGATTAAAACCAACAAAACTGGATCGCAATTAAAACGCTCAGGAGAAATATATGTACAAAATGATGTCACTAGTTGTTATCGTTGCTATAGCTGATATCGGTTATAGAGTTCAAGTTACAGCGTTATACGTCTCTATATATGGTCTCTCTGCAACTTTATACATCATTTGTGAGCGTTTCAGCTGCAGTCAAGTTTTGTCAATTTTAATCTTGAAACATCCTGACTGTCAGATCACCTCAAGCGTCAAAAATAAAAGGAAAAATGATAGAAAACTACCAATACTTTCTAAAATCCACTAAAATTGTGTGCCGGTTTATTTTTAACCCTGTTTGTGAGCTGAAACGTGTTGGTTGTGGCAACACAGATGTCTGCCATTCTTCTGGAATTGCGAAAAGGAAATTATGGTAGCCGAACACTTCACGCACTTTACCTTACCATGGAAAAGCTGAAGTCACATTTAGTATTGATGCGGAAATGCTGTTTCTTAAAAATTTACTTGCAACAAAATTCACATTACAGTTATTTGGTATCAAAAGATGCACCATGTCTTACTCTGCTGTGTTGTAGGTGCAAAATATGTGGAAATGTAAAAACAACCTCTTGAAAGCTCAAAAATGAACAGTTCATCGCAGCCATCACAAAAACGCATCCCTTTCCGAAGCGGCTCAAATGGGACATAGCTGAACAAGATGGCTTTTGTTTACACTTTCGAGCAACCTCATTCGTCGAAATAATTTTACAAATATACTTCACGCATTCAATAAAACCATGTCTATTGTCCTTACGCGTCTATTTCATCATCATTGTAATGCTGTCACTTTGAGCACTGATATCTCAAAACCTACCGTAAAAATTCGTTCAATTTTTTAACCTTAGCTCGAAGGAGTGCATATCATCCTCTGATAAACATGACGAGCCTGTTGGTCACCTGTGATAATCGAAAAATGCTGCATAACTTATTTGCACCATTTAGCAGGAAGTATGGGTAACCTGATCAGATTACGACTAGACGATTAGACCAAACCGAAACAAAACTGTAAAGTAGCAAGCATCTATATTTTATATGGGCTTTTCGGTAAAACCCGAAGTGTTTGTCATAAACTAGTGCTACGAGAAGTTTTATATTGAGCCTTTTATAGGCCTTTCACGTGATAACATCATGTGTCTAAACAACCAAATTGCTCGAGTATGTCATCGAAACAAAGATATTCCAAATTGCGGCATTTTCGTGATGGTGGCGATCAACTGTTTGTTTTTGAGCTTTTGTGAGCTTGTAATCACATTTCCACATATTTTGCACTTACAACACAACAGAGTAAGACATGGTGAATATTTTGATACCAAATAACTGTAATGCAAATTTTGTTGCAAGTCAACCTTTAAATCGTAGATCTGATTATTTCAAACATTGTTCCTCTTAAGTAGTCATGGGCAGATACCAAGACTCACCTGGAGATTGGGGTACAGGTCCGGAGGTTGATGCCGAAGTGCTGAAACCTTTCTCAGGAGTGGCTGCAGCGGTACCCAAGTTTAATCCAGTGAAGGTAAAACTACCAGGTTTGGAATTCTGAGCCTGAGCAGGTGATGTGGGTTTTCCAGCAGCAGGCGCTTGTTCACTGCTAGAGGTCACAGCTAAAGAAGTACTGAAGTTAAAGGCAGGAAAACCACCACTAGATTTTGTATTCTGTGTGCCGGCGAGAGTCGAGGGTTTGTCGGCAGCAGTCTTCGAAGGCTTATCCGCACCAGAAAAACCAGGAAAGGAAAACGAAGAGAATCCAGCCGAAGGTGGAGGTGCCTTGGATTCCTAAAAATATACAGGAAATTTCATTTGATAAATAGTCATCGTGTGTGAAAAGGATTTGATATAAAGCCTACATAACTAAAATATAATGGTTAATAAATCTATCATAAAACACTATTCTACAAAGAATCGGTCAGAAAAAAACATACAGCAACTTTTCATAAAGTATGGTCTAAGCAGGACAACAGCAAAGCCTACGCGTGTTGTGAATATGTCTATGGGATATGGGTAAGGGACAGATAATTCCATTCAAATCTTTACTATAATATTTACTGTAATAAGACCCGTGTCCATCTGTTCGGCTGTCCTAAGCCATGCTAAGAGTGTTAGGAAAAAATTGAATTGAACAGGAAGTAAACTCGGCTAATCCGATTTACCGCATGGAGCTCCAACCATTACACCTACCGCTGCCTTGCCACTTCATGAACTGAGCTCCAACCATTACACCTAAAGCTGGCTTGCCACTTCATGAACTGAGATCCAACCATTACACCTAAAGCTGCCTTGCCACTTCATGAACTGAGATCCAACCATTACACCTAACGCTACCTTGCCACTTCATGAACTGAGATCCAACCATTACACCTAACGCTGCCTTGCCACTTCATGAACTGAGATCCAACCATTACACCTAACGCTGCCTTGCCACTTCATGAACTGAGATCCAACCATTACACCCAACACTGCCTTGCCACTTCATGAACTGAGCTCAAATCATTACACCTAACGCTGCCTTGCCACTTCATGAACTGAGATCCAACCATTACATCTAACGCTGCCTTGCCACTTCATGAACTGAGATCCAACCATTACATCTAACGCTGCCTTGCCACTTCATGAACTGAGATCCAACCATTACACCTAAAGCTGGCTTGCCACTTCATGAACTGAGATCCAACCATTACACCTAACGCTGCCTTGCCACTTCGTGAACTGAGATCCAACCATTACACCCAACGCTGCCTTGACACTTCATGAACTAGGTATGCATACATTGGTTACTCATTACGATCTCTTACAGGGCACAAGACCGTCAAGTGCACTTATTAAGAATAACAACTTCCGTGACTCCGTACGTTTGCGCAAAAGCGGTAGAACAGGCCAATGACAACCCCAGATTATAATTGTTGGTCTTACACAAGCCAACTATCCACAATCTGGTTGCTGATCATTCAAATACAAATATATTGTTTAGGGCCAATGTTTATATTTGCCGGCTTTTTATAGTCTTATTTAAAGTAAACTCCATATTAGTGAAGAATACAAATCCTACTACCAATGCAAGGGTAAGCAATTTGTTATCGCGTTCAACTTCTTTAGATACACAAATATGAAGGTATTATATCGATCACTGAAGAGCCAGGCTAAGGGAGGCAAATCTGAATTAAGTTTTTGCATAAATAAGAATATGGAAACGTTTTTAAGTTATTAATTATTCGTTTTTAACACACTCGGTCATATTTAATTTAAACTACAGTAATTAGTCTACGCTCCAACAAAGCTCAAAAATATGTCTGATACATTTCACAATGTAGTCAATACTCATGCCCACCCCCAAATGTTTGGATTGTGGTTAGAAAAAAAACTGTTCAGCAGTCTTTAGAAAATTTAAAAAATACCGCAAATGAACAAATTTTGGTTATTCGGTCTAACTACCGTCATTTTTCATAGGCGGAAGCATTTGAACTATTCTATTCTTGTTTAGAAGTGATCTCAGGTAATCACATCGAGTCTATTTACAAACTTTCTTGACAATTATTCTCAACTTGTTCATTTACTCTACAAAATGATGGTCAATATTTAAGGTTTTTTCTCTGCTTGATTTTTTGTAATCTAGACAGCATTAAAAAATATTTAACTAACGTTTTTTGGTTTCTTTGGGTTTTTAAATATGTAACTTTAAATCATAGGCTTTTATAACACATGCAACTTTGTAACCAAGGCTTTGCAAACAACGTGCTATGAGATGGAAACTTCCTACTTCGCTAACTAACCTGCCTAGATCTCTATCATAGAAGTCATCGTGAACAACAGGCCTAACATAATGGAAAGGTAAGATCGTAATACAGGGTCAAGCATGATAAAGAACAGCAACGATCAAATTGAACATGAAAAGACAACTCTACAAATGGTCGCCAAGGAACAAAACCGCTACAAGCTTAGAGTATGTTAGCTGGTTTAAACAATAGAACACTAATTTTAGAAATATTTACAGAAATCTTGCTGGAGAATCAATAATATGGCAATAATATAATCAATAATAGACATTTCTATGACAATTGGAACTAAGGAATAACCTAAAAGGTGCCTACTCAGAACAGTTCTATGCAAAAGATTATAAAGAACACAACCATGTAGCGACAGATACCTCTTTTGACGATTTGTCATCATCAGTGCCTGGTTTACTAGTATTACAACAGGGGCAAGAGTGTACTTCCCCTTTATTTTTAACAGCGCATCCACTACAAATCCATTCACCACCCTTTGGTTTGAAGAGTTCAGCTAGCGTCGACTTGGATGGTGCAGCTTCCAAGTGGGCTGGAGCAGGGATCCCCCTGTCCTCACTCTTTCCACCCTGAAAGATCAATCAACTCTTGCATGCATCCCTCCGCTCACTAGATAAAAACACATACAAAAACTTGCATCTACTTAAACTCACCGAATGGGTGGGTGTCGAACGCGAGCTGCTGACCGCCTTTGTGAAGCATTCCTCAAACCGCTGGGCTATCTCTGCTGTCTTGAACCTAGCGAATAGCGTTTCGTTCTTGAGCTCACCTTCAGAAAAGTCCTTTGCAGCCCACATACGAGACTTCTCGTTTAACTAAAGGGCATAGAAAGAACACATTTAACAGCTTAGAACTACCGATCTCCACAGCTATCAGGTTTGAAGACTTGCTTTCTAGTCTAAAGGTTGACTTGCAACAATATTTACATAACAGTTATTTGGTATCAAAAGATTCACCATGTCTTACTCTGGTGTGTTGTAGGTGCAAAATATGTGGAAATGTGATTACAAGCTCTTGAAAGCCCAAAAACGAACAGTTAATCGCCGCCATCACGAAAACACCGTATATTAGAATCTCTTTCCAACCGGCTCAAATGGGACGTAGTTGTACAAGATGGCTTCTGTTTACACCTTCACGCAACCTTATTCGTCAAAATATTTTCGCAAATATCCTTCGCGCATTCAATAAAACCATGTCTATTGTTCTTACGCGTCTATTTCATCGTCACTGTAATGTTGTCATTTTGAGCACTGATATCTCAAAACCTACCATAAAAAATCGTTTAATTTTTTAACCTTAGCTCGAAGGAGTGCATATCATCCTCTGATAAACATATCAAATAACTGTAATGTAAATTTTGTTGCATGTCAACCTTTAAAGGTTGACTTGCAACAAAATTCCCATTACAGTTATTTGGTATCAAAAGATTCACCATGTCTTACTCTGGTGTGTTGTAGGTGCAAAATATGTGGAAATGTGATTACAAGCTCTTGAAAGCCCAAAAACGAACAGTTAATCGCCGCCATCACGAAAACACCGTATATTAGAATCTCTTT
This sequence comes from Watersipora subatra, assembly GCF_963576615.1. NCBI lineage: Eukaryota > Metazoa > Bryozoa > Gymnolaemata > Cheilostomatida > Watersiporidae > Watersipora > Watersipora subatra. Next base: position 6,253,280 of record NC_088717.1, read on the forward strand.
CCAACCGGCTCAAATGGGACGTAGTTGTACAAGATGGCTTCTGTTTACACCTTCACGCAACCTTATTCGTCAAAATATTTTCGCAAATATCCTTCGCGCATTCAATAAAACCATGTCTATTGTTCTTACGCGTCTATTTCATCGTCACTGTAATGTTGTCATTTTGAGCACTGATATCTCAAAACCTACCATAAAAAATCGTTTAATTTTTTAACCTTAGCTCGAAGGAGTGCATATCATCCTCTGATAAACATATCAAATAACTGTAATGTAAATTTTGTTGCAAGTCAACCTTTAAAGGTTGACTTGCAACAAAATTCCCATTACAGTTATTTGGTATCAAAAGATTCACCATGTTTCACTCCGCTGTGTTGTAGGTGCAAAATGAGTGGAAATGTCATTACAAGCTCTTAAAAGCTCCAAAACTAACAGCTTATTGCAGCCATAACGAAACTGACGTGGATTGGAATCAATTTATTTCTCTGACGTAATCAATCCATTTGGTTCTTGTTTTGACACAGGATGTCATCACATGAATTGAAAGGCCAATAAAAGGCTCAATATAAAACTTCTCGTAGCACTAGTTTATGAAAAACGCTTCGGGTTTTACCGAAGAGCCCGTATCGAATATAGATGCTCGCTACTTTAGTTTTGTTTCGGCTTGGTCTAATCGACTAGTGACCCATACGTCCTGCCCAACAGCGCGAATAATTTTTGCAGCGTTTTTCGACTGTAACGTGCGGCCAACAGGCTCGTCATGTTCATCAGAGGATGATATGCACTCCTTCGAGCTAAGGTTAAAAAATTAAACGGTTTTTTACGGTAGGTTTTGAGATATCAGTGCGCAAAATGACAGCATTACAGTGACGATGAAATAGACGCGCTAGAACAATAGACATGGTTTTATTGAATACGCGAAGGATATTTGTGAAAATATTTTGACGAATAGGGTTGCGTGAAGGTGTAAACAGAAGCCATCTTGTACAACTACGTCCCATTTGAGCCGGTTGGAAAGAGATTCTAATATACGGTGTTTTCGTGATGGCGGCGATTAACTGTTCGTTTTTGAGCTTTTAAGAGCATGTAATCACATCTCCACATATTTTCCACCTTTAAAACAGCAGAGTAAGACGTGGTGAATCTTTTGATACCAAATACAGACGGTTCCCAACCTACGAACGAGTTACGTTCCAAACGATTGTTCGTAAGGTGAATTTGTTCGTAAGTTGCTTCAGTGCTATATTTTGTATTATAATTTATGTTTAAGGCCTATATAAGTATATTGAAGGTTTATATAAGTATGTTTAAGGCTTGCATAATTAACCTGTATTGGTTTGTACTGAAAAAATATTTAATAAAATGGAAATAATAGTTTGGTGGACGCCGGGCCATGACACTGCATTTCTTATTTATTGTATATCTTGTCCTTTCTATTATATTGTTGTTTTAATCGTTATGCTATCACTTATCGTTTGTTGTCTTATTTTTTGTATTTGTTGTCCGTTTATTATATCGTTGTTTCACTCGTTATGCTATTGTTATATCTGATATACCGTCATAACACCATCACTTATCGTCACTTAGATTGTTGTCATACCAACGCGCTAGCGGTCCAATTCATTCACCTTGTTAGCCGGTGTTCTTACCGTTTGCCGGAACGGTTGATATTATTGTAGGTATATAAATGAGTGCGCTCATTTATTAGTTGAGCAGAGCAGATAGCCGTATGCTCCTCGGTTGGTGAAATTTCCTTCGCTAATTAAAAGCTGAATGAAACTACAGGCACTCTCTTATCTTTATTTATTAGTAGAGATCTTGCCAAGTAAAGGCCGGCAAATCTCTTTACAATACGTATGTAAAGTTCAAACAAAGTTCAAACAAATAACTCGAAAGTTAATCGAGTTACGAACAACGTACATGCGTTCGTATGTACCGTTGTTCGTAACTCGAATGTTCGTAAGTAGGGAACCGTCTGTAACTGTCATATGAATTTTGTTGCAAGTCAACCTTTGAAGAAGTTCACAAATGTTATCTAAAACAATAGCCTCAGACCAGAGTCCGACCAACGAGGTCTCACGACTCCGGTAGCCATATTTATCTGCATCGTCTCAGCGAGCCAGCCAAGACTTAAAGTGCAAGGATATGAGCTCATCATTGGCTAACAGAAAAATAATCACAAGATTATAATAGAAAGAAGATCTGTACTTTCGCACCGCAGTGATTTTCATGCCAGAACAGAGATGGTGGTTGGCAGCTAGTTTTAACACCTGATCTCTTCTCATAATAAGTCGGTAGGCGCCACTTTGCGGATTGCGCAAGATTTTGAGCTCACCAACTCCCCTCTCCTTCCATTCACCATCTCCCATGCGGAATAGTTTACTCCGTTCTACAAATATCTGCTCCTCTCCCTCTTCACCAGTTGTCACCTAAGAAACAATCATTTGAAACTCTGTACTGCTATTATGACTACACGTTAACAGCCATATTTTGCTTGCTTTAACAAAGTAGAAAACACATGCAGCAGAAGAATTGTAACTTAATTTTTATTATGAAAGAATATTAACTAATGGAATGTATTATTACAACAGTCATAATTTGAGAGGAACGTCGACACATGGCTGAGTTGTAATACAGATTACGTAAATAGAAATAAAGGTATTTCCATGTTTGAGAGTGATAATCATAACTCATGTGATGGGATGGGAGGGATATCATCAGATAATAGAGTGTAGCAACATGGTTCATATTTTGTGAGTGGAATGCTAACACAGTAGAGGGTGTTATAACTCGAGTTGAATAATAATGCGGAGCAGAGATATATATCAACATTGAATAATAAATAGAAATAAAAATAAAAAAAAGATAAAAATAATAAAAAGATAAAGGTAAAATAATAAAGAGATATCGAAGATTTCTATTTGCATGACTGAAACTAAAAAATAACACTTCCTCATTGAATGGTCAAATAATTTGCAACAAGTCTGTAAAGGCATCGTAGGCACTATTGCAACCCACATAAATAATCTTTCACCCCAAACTCATTGACAAACAAACTCTTATAGTATCAACAGACAGAAATCAAAGCTTAGAAATCAATTTCTCTTTTTTGCCGTTGAGAAATTGACTTGGTTGAAAATGTCTCAATGTGGCTCGATGATTATTTAATTTCTAAGAGATGGTTGGATGAAATAACAGTGGGAACTGATATTACCTTGGTTACAGAGATAACTACTATAAACCATATATATATGTAGTGATGAATAGATTTCTTTAGAAAATATCACCAAAACTTTCATGTTTCTGTAAAATTTCATGTACCTTATTACTCAAATTTGTTCTACCTGGAAAATCGCAAAGTAATTTATTTTATGTGTTCAGCTTTCCCAGTTCTCATAACAATATATATTCATTCTGAGATTCTGATTCTTAGATAGTTTTATAGGAGTAGAGAGCCAACCAGTGAGTATAACAACATGAGCAGAGTATGTAATCAGCCAGTATAAAACAGCGGACTAACTAGGCCTGCTGACCAATACAAGAGCAAAACATTTAACATACTTAGAACATAATAAGCGGTCTAAAATAGAGACTGCCAATACAAGAAGTGACCGATAGATTGACAGTATGGTATATGTTATAGGTTAAGTTATAGGAGTCTAATGTACATAACATACCAACTATGAACAGTCAATAAAAACTTGAGGTCAAGAAGAGATAGGAATAATAAAGATGGACAAATAATCCCTGCTAAAATCATGAAGAGCGATAAGGAAATGTGGGTCAATAGTTGGGTATCCAACAGACCTACCTCAACAAGGTCATGAAGAGCGATAAGGAAATGTCAGTTGATAGTTAGATATCCAACAGACCTACCTCAACAAGGTCATGAAGAGCGATAAGGAAATGTGGGTCGATAGTTGGGTATCCAGCAGACCTACCTCAACAAGGTCATGAAGAGCGATAAGGGAATGTGGGTCAATATTTGGGTATCCAACAGACCTACCTCAACAAGGTCATGAAGAGCGATAAGGAAATGTGGGTCGATAGTTGAGTATCCAACAGACCTACCTCAACAAGGTCATGAAGAGCGATAAGGAAATGTCAGTTGATAGTTAAGTATCCAACAGATCTACCTCAACAAGGTCATGAAGAGCGATAAGGAAATGTGGGCCGATAGTTGGGTATTCAACAGACCTACCTCAACAAGGTCATGAAGAGCGATAAGGAAATGTGGGTCAATATTTGGGTATCCAACAGACCTACCTCAACAAGGTCATGAAGAGCGATAAGGGAATGTGGGTCAATATTTGGGTATCCAACAGACCTACCTCAACAAGGTAATGAAAAGCGATAAGGAAATGTGGGTCGATAGTTGAGTATCCAACAGACCTACCTCAACAAGGTCATGAAGAGCGATAAGGAAATGTGGGTCGATAGTGGGGTATCCAACAGACCTACCTCAACAAGGTCATGAAGAGCGATAAGGAAATGTGGGTCGATAGTTGGGTATCCAACAGACCTACCTCAACAAGGTCATGAAGAGCGATAAGGAAATGTCAGTTGATAGTTAAGTATCCAACAGATCTACCTCAACAAGGTCATGAAGAGCGATAAGGAAATGTGGGTCGATAGTTGGGTATCCAACAGACCTACCTCAACAAGGTCATGAAGAGCGATAAGGAAATGTGGGTCAATAGTTGAGTATCCAACAGATCTACCTCAACAAGGTCATGAAGAGCGATAAGGAAATGTGGGTCAATAGTTGAGTATCCAACAGACCTACCTCAACAAGGTCATGAAGAGCGATAAGGGAATGTGGGTCGATAGTTGAGTATCCAACAGACCTACCTCAACAAGGTCATGAAGAGCGATAAGGAAATGTGGGTCGATAGTGGGGTATCCAACAGACCTACCTCAACAAGGTCATGAAGAGCGATAAGGAAATGTCAGTTGATAGTTGGGTATCCAACAGACCTACCTCAACAAGGTCATGAAGAGCGATAAGGAAATGTGGGTCAATAGTTGAGTATCCAACAGATCTACCTCAACAAGGTCATGAAGAGCGATAAGGGAATGTGGGTCAATATTTGGGTATCCAACAGACCTACCTCAACAAGGTCATGAAGAGCGATAAGGAAATGTGGGTCGATAGTTGAGTATCCAACAGACCTACCTCAACAAGGTCATGAAGAGCGATAAGGAAATGTGGGTCGATAGTGGGGTATCCAACAGACCTACCTCAACAAGGTCATGAAGAGCGATAAGGAAATGTCAGTTGATAGTTGGGTATCCAACAGACCTACCTCAACAAGGTCATGAAGAGCGATAAGAAAATGTGGGTCAATAGTTGAGTATCCAACAGATCTACCTCAACAAGGTCATGAAGAGCGATAAGGGAATGTGGGTCAATATTTGGGTATCCAACAGACCTACCTCAACAAGGTCATGAAGAGCGATAAGGAAATGTGGGTCGATAGTTGAGTATCCAACAGACCTACCTCAACAAGGTCATGAAGAGCGATAAGGAAATGTGGGTCGATAGTGGGGTATCCAACAGACCTACCTCAACAAGGTCATGAAGAGCGATAAGGAAATGTCAGTTGATAGTTGGGTATCCAACAGACCTACCTCAACAAGGTCATGAAGAGCGATAAGGAAATGTGGGTCAATAGTTGAGTATCCAACAGATCTACCTCAACAAGGTCATGAAGAGCGATAAGGAAATGTGGGTCAATATTTGGGTATCCAACAGATCTACCTCAACAAGGTCATGAAGAGCGATAAGGGAATGTGGGTCAATATTTGGGTATCCAACAGACCTACCTCAACAAGGTCATGAAGAGCGATAAGGAAATGTGGGTCGATAGTGGGGTATCCAACAGACCTACCTCAACAAGGTCATGAAGAGCGATAAGGAAATGTGGGTCGATAGTTGGGTATCCAACAGACCTACCTCAACAAGGTCATGAAGAGCGATAAGGAAATGTGGGTTAATAGTTGAGTATCCAACAGACCTACCTCAACAAGGTCAGGCAGAGCAATGACTGGAGTAAACTCGGCATTGCATTCTTCCTCAGCATTCCCCTTGCTAGGGGAAATCAGACTCAAATCATCTTTGCTTTTGTTGCTCAGAGGTGTTTTCTCAGTTGGTCCCAGAAGGGGGGCTGAGCTGGACTGCTTCATATCTGCAGCATAGCGGAACTCTATTCAAATCTGAGTCAATACTTGAGAACTTTTCACATAATTTCGTTAGCACTGGAGCCATTCATAAGGGCAAGAAGCACCACACTGTGATCCACAAATTTGGGAGGACTTATACAACCAACAATAAAAATCTATGTCAATGCAGTAGGTTGCGGGCATTACACTTGAGCACTTTAGACAACTTCTATACATAAATAAAAGATCGTTGATAATTTCAGTTTATTTCACACCGCGGAACCATAAACCCTCTCAAAACAATGAGCATTGCTGAAGTTTTTTGCTGAGTCAGACCGAATCTTATGTTTGAGCATTGCTTGTGTATTTAAAAAAGGTTTTCTAGTTATATGAACAGGCTTGAGCCAAGTTATTCAGTTTTTATTAAAAATTTTGGTACTCGATTGCGCCATGTCCAAATTTGTATTGCTTCAAAGTTGCTAGTTTGTGTGATACTAAAAATTAAATTAATGTTTCACCTGATTTTAACAGTAAAATTAATGGCGAGCACCACTTCCAATTATTAGAAACAATCTAGCTAGCAGCTCACTCTTAGAGTGTTTCATAAATGAATCTTTTTTACATGACGAGCTCCATGGGTCAGCCCTGCTTGAGCCATGTAACATTCGAATTCTCTCATAAGAAGCAAATTAAACAAAAGTTAAATTAAAGTTTACGCAGTATGTGAGACTCATTAGATGAAAACAAACTTTATTTCAGTCAGGATTAATCTCCTCCTGCAACATGTTGTAACCATTTATCTTGAATTCGCATGAGAGGTAGCACTGGTTAATGAAACCACAAATTATTGTCGATTTAGTTCGCTAACTATCTACTAAGTTAACTAAAAACTTTAATGCTCTGGGCAACTCAATACTAGTCTAGCGGTTGCTTTTGTCAAAAGATTTTGTAGAAATTAGTTTGAAGACTCGTTATGAAGACAAATCCCACATGTAAATAGTTATGATGCATTGCTAGTGCACATAATTTTTCTGGAACATATTTCTCAAGAATTCAAACATGATGTCCTTTATACATAAAATATCGTATCGCTATTGCGCTACACCCAAAAGATAGCAAAGTTCAATAATTTGTGTCAAGCTTAGCTAAATATTGCAGTTTAAACTTTTTAAAAATATAAAAACAGTTGATTTTTATCAATTCTTTTCTTTATCTGCGAGTGTGAAACATTGAAGAGGCAATAGTAAAAGCGCATATGCAAAAGGTTTAAGAATAGATTAAAATGGGAAGAGTCATTAAGCTACTGTATAACGCAAGTAAAGTATCTAGTTCTCAGGTCTCTAGTGGCACCTCCTTTACATTGTAGGTGGGTTACGTGCATAGACCTATTAACTATACTCTAATAGTATAGTTAATAGGTCTATGGTCACGTGGATGATAACACTGACAGATACACGCTCACCATAAACACTGGCTTTAGCTTGTTTATCGCTATTGCTATAAAATAGCATCGCTTTTTACAACTTTGAACTTCCATGCTCCCACTTTCAGCCATGATAGCGAATAAAAAATACGATACAGACAAATAAAATTACCTTGTAATTCTAAGAGTCACACCGCTTTTCTGCCCCATGCTCCACACGCCACTCACCGCTAGCCTAATCTAATGCGAGCTAAGAGTGAACCAACAAAATCTTTTTATTTGCTCATTTAATTTACTGCGATGAGAGCTGATGGCTCTTGCAAGTCGTCAAAAACAACAACATGCCGAGGTTGTATTCGCTAAATCAGAAGCATGAACAACCATAGAAGAGCGTATTGATTGACGTGATGGCTAATACGTTTATATAGTACGTGGAACTATAACAAACAAATTGTGGTTCATTGAAAATTGGGTAGATTTCTTTTTCCTTGTTATGAAATACTGTTCGATACACCAACCAGTTCAGCGAAGGCAGCGAAGAGAAGACTAATTGATACAGAGAAGACAAAATTAAAATTAAATGGTGTGCTTCACTAAAATGGATTAATTGTAATGTGCAAATTACACAAGTTACTAATATTTCTCCCGCATACATCTATTTGCCCAAATATGGTAGTGCAAACGAGTGAGCTTTGGCAGTTCATTGGTTGTCTTACAGCAGCGACACGAGCTAAACTGATGAAACTGAAAGACCATTTCATATGAATGTTGAATATCAGACACCTGGTCACCGGCATAACGTTCATTCGTAGAACATCAGTAAAAATTTGTAAAAATAGCAGATACCGTTGAATTTGCATCACAAAGTTCTTTGTTCATTCACTAATTACTATAAAGTAGAACACTCAAGAGGGAGCTGATGATGAATATACCTGATGGGGAGCAGTCATACCTGATTTGGGAGAAAGCAATCCCTGGCTTAAGTTCGTTGTAGGTGGTGTGAAGGCGAATGGAGAAGCCTTGCTGGTGCTATAAAATTTAGAGCGTTTGTATAAGAGTGGAGATTTACAATATCCATCACTCATGCCAGTCATAACAACATCTAGAATTCCTAAAGAAGACACATCTAGAATTTCTAAAGAAGACACTTCTAGAATTCCTAAAGAAGACACTTTTAGAATTCCTAAAGAAGACACTTTTAGAATTCCTAAAGAAGAAACTTTTAGAATTCCTAAAGACACTTTTAGAATTCCTAAAGAAGACACTTCTAGAATTCCTAAAGAAGACACTTCAAGGTTCGCGATAGCAACAAAAGAATGAATAGTAGAATTATCATGTCCTATTATTTAGACAATAGATGATATCTCAATTCAGCATTAGATTTGTAGTTTTATAGCAGAACTGGAGGAGCCACTGATCAGAGGGTTTTAGTAGGGCTATGAAGCAACTACTTCTATGAGTAGTGACAGTTCTTTATATATGATGGAGGGATAACTCTTTATACATGTAGGAGTTGTCCTAAGTCTTAATTCACACATTGTAAATCAAAGGTGATTGGATACAAGAAAATGACTAGCCCATCACTCTTATTTGTTGACCTTATGAGCAAATCATCATGGCGTTGTTATAGACTACTTTAAAAAACAGTCAAACGTTCACTTATGCCTTTTTAACAAACAGTCATTTGCAAAAGTTTAAGACCACTGTTGTAATAATCCTTAAATCACATATTGTTGGTACTTTTTTTACATTGCTTTATTTCTTGCTAGCTGATTGATAAACATAATATTTTCTCAACTCTAAACAGAATATCAGTCTGCTTTATCTATTCCAAGTCAATATTTGGTGTGGCCACCGTGGTTTTTGATGACAGCCTCTAGACGCCTTGGCATACTCTCCATCAATGTGAAGCAATACTGACGGCTGATTTGCAAGCTAAAATTATCAGGGTGTTTGATCGCTCTGGGTAGTGTAATGCAACTGAGTAGTGTGTGAGTTGTGCAAGACATCATGTTATGACTCAAAGTCATCCCTAATGAGACCACAAATATGCTTTGATGGTTTGAGACTGAGCAATATCGTAGTATGAAAGCAATCATTGATAAGCCAAAAAACTGTAACTGGAAGTGGTTTCAAACTTTTGCAAATGACTGTACAACATAACAGTTGTCTTCTCAAACCAAAAGACTTGCAACTTTTAATTTGTGCGCCGCAAGTAAAATGAAAAAGAACCAGTTAAACAAACATTAAACAAGTTTAACATATTCAGTGTAAGTTGAAGTAAGTTACACCGCCTATTTCTGAGGCTTCTGTTCCTTGGATGAAGTAATAATAAAACCTCATCTGACTGATTACTACTCTATTAGTTTAGTTTTGGTCATATCATTTCAGCTTTTACATTTTTAACACATTTTCTTTAATGCTATATGTAACTATTGAAACATCTATCATTGTTTTTAGGTTCCAAACCAATCTAAACAAAAAACAATATTTTATACGGATATTTGCTGCAATTTATGACCAAATATTAACCAGAACCAATTAATTTGTACCTGCATCAGGCTAGCAAATAAATTACTTCTCCAAACACCTTCAAATATACAAGTATGTTTGAAGATCCCAACATAGCGTAGATTCTAAAAAAATCTAATCTATATCACAAAAGTCAAATGGTACTTCAATGATCTGGTTGAAAAATGTGTTTCGTTTATTTTATAACAGCGGATAATTATAAAAAATAGCTTAATACTTAGCGATCTGATGAGTGTACTCATTGCGAGTTGTTCTCACTTTGTAACTGAGGAAAAGTTATTTTACCTGTAGATCATGCGATCAAAACTGGAGAATGTCAATGGAAGAAATTACTTAAATGAGATTCCTTTGAGATAGAGTAAAGCCTCACCTTCTCGTTTCAGTTTAAACTTTGTTGATGAGTGAAATAGAAGCTGACACATAGCCCCAAAAAAACAGAAGCGTTTTTATAGCTGGAAATTTTCAACTTGGCAAAACTTGTAATCCATATCTTACATGATGAAGCAATAATTGATGAATTTGTTTCTCAATTTAGTCAATCATTTAAGAAACGAGTTTGATGAAGAATATCGAAATGGAACTGAGTGTAGCCTCATGACTGTCTTTTTAAAAACGAAGAAGGTAGTGATTGATTCGTAAAATAAATAAAAAAACTTATTTTAGTGATAGTAGCTCATGGCAGGTAATTTATAGGTCCTGTAATGTACTAATGAACAGGACTTTTTACATTTCCGAAATATTCACGCTAAAAATAGATTCGCTGTAACGTGCTAGAGGTACATCTTTCCAAAAATACAATTTTCATGATTGCTTCAAGCATTCTAAAATGAAATTATTATTCATCATAATATATGTTTGTTGATACATTAAGTGTCTGCTCTAAAAAATTTATAACAATAAATTTGAACGTTTATTTTTAAATGTAATTATAAACAAACTTTGTGTAAGGTGTACCTTTTCTTTTTATCAAGCAGTCACGGAGTAGGTGAAGAATCTTACTTGAATTGATAGAAAGCGAACATACAATACCTCTCAAAAGCGATTGTAGCTTGTCTGAATTGGGTCTCGGGTTGCTTTAAGCGGAATAGAGCTTCTTAGACAAACTACATGACCACCTTTACAACTTTTCTATACAACGGTAGCCTGTCATTATTTGACCTAATACAGTTCGAATAATGTAGTAATGGTGTAAATATGGATCAAAGCTACATACAAAGACTCATAAAGCATAGGATTTGATAAGAACTAACCTGGCAGTGCTTGAAGGAGTGCTAAAGGTGAAAGCAGCAGCAGATGAACTGCGAGGTGTTGTAAATCCGGTGAATCCTGCAAATACAGATGGCTTGCTCGTTTTTTCCGTTTCCTCCGACTTGTTATCATTACTGGTAACGACTTTGGGAGGGGCTAAAACAAGGTTTATGTCACAGCAACGCTCCAAATACTATAGACTATTGACTATAACAACACCTAAATATAAAGATAACACTGTAAGTTACTGACAATAACAACACCTCCATTATGAAGGTAACACTGTAATGTACTGACAATAACAACAGCTCCATTATAAAGGTAACACTGTAAGTTACTGACAATAACAACACCTCCATTATAAAGGTAACACTGTAAGTTACTGACAATAACAACACCTCCATTATAAATGTAACGCTGTAAGTTACTGACAATAACAACACCTCCATTATAAAGGTAACACTGTATGTTACTGACAATAACAACACCTCCATTATAAAGGTAACGCTGTAATGTACTGACTATAACAAAACCTCCATTATAAAGGTAATATCAAGGTACCGAAAATAACAACATCCCGTAGTAAATAAATCGCTGTAAGCTAACAGAAACAATCACCTGTGAATGAGAATCCTCCCATGTTGAAGCCTGTCGATGCCTTGCTGCTAGAAACGTCCTCAGAAAGAAGAGACCGGAGAAGAGAACCATCTGCTGAATCAGTGGTACCGATGGTTTTAGAAGGTTGAGCAAACGTTGCAGAAAATGGTGTGGATGTCACTTTTGACCCAAATACAACTGGAGTTGGTGTGTCGGTAGAAGTCTTAGCAGTAGACAGGTTGGAAGTGCTGGTAGTAGACGTATCACTAATAGCCTTAATTCCAAATACACTGGGGGTGGTGCTCGAAGGTTCTGCACCCAGCAAATCTGGAGAAGTAGTTGGAGGCTTCAAGGTGAGCAACCCAGATTCTAACAGACTGCTACTGCTGGTCGGGGGCAAACCTTCAGAAGCCTTAGCTCCGAACAGACCTGAGGAACTGATAGGAGGATTATTAGTACTTGTGAATAGAGTGGGAGTACTGGTAGGTGTATCTGTAGGAGCGCTACTTCTGAACAATCCAGTAGTGTTAAATTCAAACAGACCGGTAGAGGTGGTGGCAATGGAAGTTGTTACACCAAAGAGGCCTGGGCCAGTACTAGCGCTCGTGATAGCCTTAGAACCAAACATGCTGAAGGTGCTAGTAGCAGGTCTGGAAGTCGTCTCAAACAATGATGGAGCCGAGGACACTGCAAGAGCACCTGTTATTTCTCTGTCTGGTGCCTTCCCAAATATTGATGTGCTTTTGGCCGATGCGTCGCCAAACAAAGATCCCCTAAAAATGAAAAATTGTGTGCAACACAAAAGCAATACGCATAGTAGAAACATTTATATATGCATTTTTAACTAATCACATGCTTTAATACAAACTGTTGATTGCAAGCAATAAACGGTAGCATAAATGGTAGTCAACTTCCCAAAAGAAAAGACAACTCCAAAAACTAATAATATCCAAGCACCAGACACATTATGACATTTAAAGATGTAGTTGCGTCAAAAATGAAATTAGGACCCATAAAAGGCTAAAACATCAGCTACAATTTGATGCCATTTTTGTCTTTGTAGACCAACCCTGTCCAGAGATATATGCGTTTGAATGAGGCCCTCTTTTAAAAAGCTCACGTTCCAGCGGGTGCCAATTTCGTGACATCACTAGCTTGTTTTCTGAAACGAAACCACGAGCGATAAATATGAGGTCGCTTCGTTAGCCAATTACGATCGCGAAATTTTTATATAGACCGTAATAAATGTTATCACTCGTAAAACGCGTTGTCTGTGATCTCGAAGATTCTCATCGCTAGAGAATTCATGCTCATCGTTACTGATTCAACGCGTTTCAACAATTACTAAGTTATACATAGTTTTAAAATGGCTTCAAGTTCGAGCGACCGCTACTCAGAGTTATCTGAGCAACGTTTAGTAAAAGATTAGAGTAGACAGCCTATGGCCAAAGCTGACAGGCGTCAGCAGCGTTTTGCTGCAGAAGAAGACAGAATGGAGGTAAATTAACTTAGAGTCTTCTATACTTTAGTAAATGTAATATTTTTTATAGTCATAAATACATATACTAATTAATAAAATGATAATTCTTTGCTATCTCCAATCATCGTTTCATAGCTTATCTGCCGTTTTACCTAGCTATAATATTTTTTTCGAATTTTCTTTGGTAAATTAGAGTCATGATTACAAATTATTTTCACACGTAGGAAGTGGGTAAAATCGATTGATCATTGCAAATCTTTAATTTCCAGAACCAAAGCTTCGAATCGTTGGCTTGGCGTACTTGTGCCTTTATTAAATGTTTATTCGTTTTTAAAATTACACTCGCAATCTATTTAACTCCCAATTTGGAAGCTGTCAATAGATACGCTTTAGAATGACATATCTATGAATGACATATTTATTGCATCTACTTTGTTTACATTTACTTGTTTTACTGATTACAGAATGTTTATGTCGTCCCACCAGCCGAAGAAGCTTTGTCAGTGTGGAAACTGCTATAAAGGAGAAAGCAAGACTTGAATGCGTGCTGGATGATGTTTTGTTTGAGTTTGTTGCAGTAGATGAATTTGTCTTATTGTATCAGCTAATACTATGTGAGTGGCCACGACTTGATGAATATTTTTAATAAAAGCTTTATGCCGAGATGAAAATATTTTTGCTTGTAAAAATTATATAATAAAATAATATTGTTGAAGATAATGCAAAACATGATTTGCAGAATATTGCAGTGAATCGGATATGGTATATGGGTGTCCGCAGAACTGGAGAATGTGAGTTCAAATCCAGTTTGCAGCAGACTTCTCATCCTTAAAACTCTATCCCTGTCTATATTCTTTTCAAAGAGGTGGCTTGCTAGTAGTAAGAAACTAGTACGTAGGCAATAGGTAATAGGCGACATAATGTGGGCGGGGCTTATGGGAGGCTGTATATCGTTTATATGGGTAGCTGCAGAACTGTGCTGATACAAAGACCGCGTTCTACATAAAGTGACTAGACAGAATTACCGTAGACCGGTAGAATTGGTAGTCGGTACCCAAATGTTTACACAACATTTGGAGAAAGTGAGTAGAACAAACTTTCAATTTTCGTTATTTGAGGCCTTTTAAACATTCATAATGATGCATCTGTAGCAGGATTTAAAATTTTATTCTAGCCAACACGAGCAAATACAAAATAAGATATATGCCAATAGAGCCGCGTAAGACTAGACTTTTATCGCAAATAGCCGATGTGAATACGAGAGATAGAGAGAGGTTGCCAAACGCGTGACATCATTTTTGGCGAGGCTGGGCACGTTTTTGTGGCCTGAGCGTTTTTACGGTGATCAGATTTTTTTCGGTTTTAATCTTCAAATATCTTGGCAATGCGATCGCGTAACACAACAAACAACATATCAACTGATAGAGAAAAAAAAATGCTTTCTTTTAAGATCAACTTAAATTTTGACGCAACTACATCTTTAAGAAGTATTTAATAACAAAAATGTGTGTGCATGCTATTTCATTTAAAACTGGCACATCGTATCAATTTAAGATTTGGCAGTTTTTCATAATCATAAAAAGAAATACTTGAAAAACCAAAAGAGACGCTTCAGTGTAGAAATGTCTCGCCACAAAAACATATGAATCTCTAAAAACCTAGAGTAATTTGATGTCACTTTATCACTACACCAATGTGATTAGATAAACGGTATAGTCAAACTTGGGCAACGGTAAAATGCAACTATAGAAAAGGAAAGGCAACAAACACATTGAAGTTTAATCTTTATTAAAAGCATTGACATTGTGACATAAAATTACCAAAAAACCTGCAACTATTTTATCCAAGTTAAACAAGTCACCTATGCTTGCCAACCAACATTTTATCCGAGTTTGATGACCTTGACATTTTGAGCGATTGACAAGCTAATCTGACCAGCTTTAGGATGCTCAGACAAACAATGCCATCCAAGTATTCAATTTCTTTTTACTTTTTTGTTATCTCTATATTACAATTCAACGGTCTACAGAAGGTGCAGACAAATCAATGAATTTCTGAATTGAACTTGTCTAAAATTTTCATTAAATTTTAGACAAGTATCAGTGTTTTTTCTATCTTTTGTTTTCGATGTTTGAAGTGACCTGACTGCCAGAATGTTTCGAAATTGAAATCAACAAAACTTGATCGCATGTGAGACGCTCCGATCAATCCAAGGTGAGATCATGATGTCTATACGTAGTTGCAAAGAGACCAACAAAATGCTGCAACTTGGCCTATATCAACTAGTGACGTAATTTCGCGCGTATTTTTCTTCCTAGTATTTCAACAGCGATCAAATTCTGTCATTTTAATCTTGAAACATCCTGGCAGTCAGATCAGCTCCAACATCAGAAACAATCACAAATGACGGAAATATTACTGAAACTTTCTGTTAAATCTACTAGAGTTCTGTGCAAGTTCATCTATAACTGAGTGATAAAAGCAATCAGTAATATATTTGAATATTACTATCTCCAGCATTTCAACGGGTCTCGACAATATTTTTCGCTATTTGCTGGGTCAAACAGTGGTTGACTAAGGCATTGCTCAAACCACATAAGGAACACTTTATAATGAGCGTGTCAACATAGTGAGGAATTTTAAATCAAAACCCATCTAAAATTGCAAATATCCAATTTCCTGTTAAACAATTCTACTCAGAAACCCTTGTCGGATATACATACTGGCCAGAAATACGGAAGGTTCCAAATCCGAGTGGAGCGGCTGTAGAGATGGCAGTCGAAGTGCTGGTGCTTGCGGCTTCAGCAGATGCCGACAGTCCAGCGGGTGCTGATGGAAGACCTGGCTGCGGACTCTGACAAGCAGTACACTTGGTAACAGATGTGGAGTGCTGCAGATAACAGCCATCACATTGCCACTGATCGTCAGCAGGCTTGAACAGTTCTGCTAGCGGTGCTATGAATAAAAATAGAGCATAAACCAGAATCAATAATCAGAACTTGGTAATACGGTATGACAAAATGCGAGACAAGAAGGTTAACAAACTGCATTGAAGAAGTGTCACAGGTCACATAAACTTATAAAATGTGTCACGTTTTACATCATGAAAAGCTCAAATTTTTTTTAAAAGTATCCGATGATTCTTGGCATACACTAACAAAGACGTCGCGTTAAGTGACAATACCTTGTAAGAATTAAACTAGCTATCTCCAGTTAACAAGGGATAGAGATGTTTGTCACAGGCACCACACTCAAAGCCTTAGTCATGACAAATAAAACAAGAACATTAAGCTTTCAATAAAATGATTTAAAGATACAGTAAAGTTAGCGAGTGAAACTGGTACTACGAAGGGAAAGACTACGGGTCAACGACAAGAGTTGATGGCCTACCATTTGTAGAAGTAGGAGAGCTACTTTGGGTGGCTTCCTCAACCTGGACACCAGTTGCCGGCTTACGCACGACCTTTACCTCTGTCTTGCCACACTTTTGACTGGCCAAGTCAACAGCTTTCTTAAATTCATTCGCTATCTCCGATGTCTTAAATCTGATAGCAAACTGTTCCTGTACGGGCGTAGGCTCAGAGTGATCTAGCGCCGACCAGATCCATGCTAAAACATTGTTCTATTAAATATAGCACTTTGGGTTGCAGATAATGATATTCAAAAACTTTTCAGAACATGCGATTTTTATAGATGTAAACTGTTAAACAGAGGTCAGGCTTCTATTTAACAGATTATACACGACCTATAAAGACATTACAATTACTTTTTCCAAATGATAGAAACTCTATAAAACTGCACTAGTACACATCTGACAGCCTGAAGCTATGGTTAGAGGTTGGGATAAATCTCAAACTGATGACATTCAGCATAGTAGATCAGCACTCTGACGCCTGAGTGAATCACCCACCTTCAAGCGCTTGAGAATAACTGTCAGCTGGTTATTCTCTGCACTTTACTCGGCACCCCTGATGATTACTCCCAGCGCACGAGACTGCCAGTTATACATAAAAGATAGCCTGATGGCAATATTAAACAACCATGATTTATATTGAGAGCAGTAACCCTGTACACCATTTGAATATTTCAACTAGTAAAAGTGAGGTCAGCGTTACAAAAGCATAAAAATTCACAAAATTCACGAGTGTTAATCATTGCTGTCACAAGCGTATAATGCATACCGTTGCCTTGTGGTCCCATAGCAACCATTTTGAGTTCCGCATATATGGCATGATTGAGACATATCTTGTGGACATGATCTCTTCTCATCAAAAGTCGCGATTTGCCAGGAGTGTCCTTACGCTCGAGCAACTTGATGGTTCCAGTGCCACGTTCCTTCCACTCCTTCTCATCCATTCTGAACAGCTTGGCTCGCGATTCATACAGAACTTTCTCATCCTCTTCCCCTAAGCCAACATGTAGTCATATACAGAGCTACTTTACCAAAATTGTATGGCGGGTGAGCAGATAAAGGTGCGAAAACAATGATTTGTCAAAACTATGAACTGCTTAAAAGGATCTATATGTACAGTGAAACCTATTTAGCAACATCTGGATGTCAAAGTCAAACATGACTCAAATAAAAAGTTGGAGTAAAAAACAACAGTTCAATCAAATGCTTGTAGCGTTGGCAAAACAATACCATTAAAATTAATAAAGTACAGATTTTAATTTGAGATGATCGAAAACAGTTTACAATCACTGAGTCACTATATTATCCACAGGTTTGTAATGGTAGGAACAATCTCAAGAATAATCGATGGCTATTGTTAACATACCAAGATATTTAGCAGAAACCATTCACAGAAAATAGTTCTTCAATTTTAAACATGGTCATATCTATAATAGCATAATGGCAACATTTTATTTGTTGCATTAGCTGTTGTAATTGCAAGCAAAACTGGAGTTGGAGTTCACAACTTTTTACTAGAACTTATCATCACAAAGCCTTGTTTTCAGCCTCGATAAAAATTTAGTAAAAGATATCTGTCAGTTTATGGCTAAATAGATTTATGTGACAAAAGCAACCCAATGCATACTCATGCAATACATGATAATTTTACTAAATCAAACTCCAAAAGCCTCTATAGTTTTCATACTAGTAAGCAGACTGTCTAGAATGGTTACAGTATGTACTAGAGGTGGTTACAGTATGTACCAGAGGTGATTACAGCATGTACTAAAGGTGATTACAGCATGTACCAGAGGTGATTACAGCATGTACCAGAGGTGGTTACAGCATTTACCAGAGGTGATTACAGCATGTACTAGAGGTGATTACAGCATGTACCAGAGGTGATTACAGCATGTACTAGAGGTGGTTACAGCATTTACCAGAGGTGATTACAGCATGTACTAGAGGTGATTACAGCATGTACTAGAGGTGATTACAGTATGTACTAAAGGTGACTACAGCATGTACTAAAGGTGATTACAGTATGTACCAGAGGTGGTTACAGCACGTACTAGAGGTGATTACATCATGTACTAGATGTGATTACAGTTTGTACTGTTTTAATGAAACACAATTCAGAGAGAAATGTTCAACTTGTAGAGAGTTGAACTAACAACTTGACAGAAAACGTATTTGATTTGGAATTCGAAACATTGTAAGACTCACTAGTCTAAGCAGTCCCTCAGACATCGGACCACCGCTATGATATAAGCTTGATCCCATAAAAAAACAAACATTAGGCAGATACCATTATTCTACTAATGCAGCAGCCAGGTACCAGAATATGGTTTCGTTCGAAGGCAACAGGCAGAAACATTGTGGATGAAAGTAGGTTTAAAATACCGGAGCTAATAGATGTGACAACAAGCGCAAATTAAAACATCTCCACAGTCATTTGTTGAATTGATGAAAGAGATGAAAGGAAATGTCAGAAAACTTAGTTGTCAATGGATTTGATTAAACATTACCCACAGAGACTCTGTCAAATTATTTATCTTATGTAATCAGATAAATATCTCTGTAATTTACTGTTATCCGTAATCTGTAGCAATACCGTTATATAAGTATCATTATACATCAATATATACCAATGAACCATTTGTTGACACCCATTAAAATATGCATACAATTATATGTCTGATATCTCTATTATGAAATTCCATTGAAACAAAATAAATAAAGGGAAACTTAAATTAAACCTGTCAAGTATGATATGAGAAAAGTAGAAGCAATAAACATTTGCATAAAAAATGCATTTCTTTGGTTTCAGTGTGTCCTGAACAGGGCAGAGCCAACCAGCAGGAAAAGGTATTGTTCCCAATAAAACAAGTTTTACAGTGAGCATGTTGGCATTATCTTGGCACAATTACATCATTGTAACGATCAATAGCACAGGGAAATTGATGGGAAGCTAGCGTTAGTTAGTCCTCAACTCCACCATTGCATATATTTAGTTGACAAAAGAGAATGCTGATGTTACCGAGACACTCTTGAATACAACTCGCAATGAACATTGCATACAGTGACCTAAATTTATTTTTCGTAAACGCGAAATTTATTCAAGTTGAAAGTTTTCAAAATAAACGCTTACAGCAACAGCGAAATGAGAAGTAATCCGCGCATGTTTGCGAACGAATGCAAACCTTTCTATTCACATACTTATTTTTATTGGTTAGCCTAGCATCTTACCTTCTCACAAAATACCATTTTAACACATTGTTCAGTGCCTTTCACAAATAACCCTGAAATTAAGTTTGCTTTCAAAAACAAATTCTTAACCAGTGAAGTATGGAATACGTCTGAATTTGGTAATACCAAAGAATGCAACGAAGTAGAAAGTGTAATAAAACCTACCGGTAATCACGGCAACCTCCGGAGGCAGCTCAATAATTGGCTCAAATTGTGGATCAAATGAGCTGTCATGAACAGAGCCTGTGTCTGACTTGGCTGGAGAAGGGGGAACTGCCTTGCCTTTAGATACTAAAATCCAACACCAGATCAGAAGCCATTAGTGAGACATAAAAACGCAGCAAACGCGAACAGAAAAACGTTCCAATTGGGTATTAAAATTACCCCCTCCATCTGACGGATTATAAACACGGACGCATACTATCTGAAGTTTAATCAAACCTGAGTGTACCAAACAGCACAGGCCAATGCCACTCACTATTACAGCCAAACCAAGCACACTCGTCAAGAGTTATCAGAGCAAGCAATAGCACTTTGCCCAATATCAAAAGAAAGATATTTACCTGAAGTTGGAGTTGTAGGATCAGGGGTAGTGATAGGGTTTTTTGGTACATTGACAACCAGGGGACTCGGTTTGACATCAGCAAGCTTCTGCGCAGCAAGGTCTTTATCCATCATATGCTTATCTAAAGACATGAGACACACTATACCGCCAGAATTACGGACATTATTTCTAGAGTTACATATCAACTGAACCTTATCTAAAGACATGAGACACACTATACCGCCAGAATTATGGACATTATTTCTAGAGCTACATATCAACTGAACCTTATCTAAAGACATGAGACACACTATACCGCCAGAATTATGGACATTATGTCTAGAGCTACATATCAACTGAACCTTATCTAAAGACATGAGACACACTATACCGCCAGAATTATGGACATTATGTCTAGAGCTACATATCAACTGAACCTTATCTAAAGACATGAGACACACTATACCGCC
The DNA here is from genome assembly GCF_963576615.1 of Watersipora subatra. Taxonomy (NCBI): domain Eukaryota; kingdom Metazoa; phylum Bryozoa; class Gymnolaemata; order Cheilostomatida; family Watersiporidae; genus Watersipora; species Watersipora subatra. The sequence continues at coordinate 6,274,376 of NC_088717.1, forward strand.
TGAATTACGGACATTATTTCTAGAGCTACATATCAACTGAGTCTTATCTAGAGAAAAGAGACATACTATGCCGCCAGAATTACGGACATTATTTCTAGAGTTACTTATCAACTGAACCTGACTGCTAGGAGCTCTCCAGTTTTTACTTGAATCTCGACAAAGGCTAAAAGTGGTTAGCTAATCTGGTCATAGAGAAAAAGTTCAGGAAATAAAAAATGCTATTGTGTCATAGAATACAGACATTATAACATTGGATCTGACGTAACCACAAACCTCAACTCAAAGAAAATGGTATTCCAGAGAATGCATTGATGAGATGTAACTGTTTATAACATTCAAGTTGATGGCAATTCGACGAATACTTTGGGCTAATCTTTTTAACTCTTTCATTACCGTGCTAAAGTCAGTATTCTGACCAAATTAATTCATATAGATTTTCGAAAATTCGACATACCGCTAGTATTTATGCAACATCTCGAAAATCAATGCAGATATTGTTTTACTGTAAAATGCGTCTTATTCAAAACAAAATTCTCTACAAGATAACTACAAAATTGTTTAGTGAATCCGCAAAATTTCTGACGTTTCCTTTGCATTGAACGAACGCGGTGAGTTTTTTTGCCATGGCGAAAGCGACCTAGTTTTCCCGTTTTGAAAAATAAGTAAAAAATTGGAGTTGCTTAGCAAAAAAACTTTCGATTGGTTGCAAATGATTGGCAACAAGATTGTTTCATTGGAGACAAAATTTGATTGGTCTAGCTAATGCGTAGGCTTCATAATAAAAAGAAAAGTGAAACCCTTAGTGATAAGCCGAGTCATCGGCTTGCGGTCTATACTTCTATTACCGCGATTGCCGATACATCGACTCACCCTAGCGGAAAAGTTAAATAAAAACAAAAAGAAACATTTTGTTGTTAATAAAAGAAAGATTTCAAAGCACTTAAAAGGCACACAATTACTCCCTCTCCCTCCTTCCTCGCTGTAACACAGTTAATCACACACTGGTGGTCAGCCCTGATAATGAAAGGATTTTTGAAGCAACCACATAAGACAAAGTTACAAACAGAATAGAAACATGTGAAATTTGACTTGCTCTCTATACTAGCAGTGGGTTACAAACCCCTGAGTAATGTAGCTCATAGGAACAAACAAATAAGTTTTCATTGCTCAGAGAGTGCCCGAAACAAGCATGATCAACATTCTTCAAGTGTAACACAAACTTTACATGAAGTGGTTGTTACTGATATATATCACAACAGAAGACAAGCACAGGAGGGTGACAGATGATTTGAGTTTCCTCCATTTGAATAAATTTATATATGGCTTTCCATTCCACAGCATTCATAATACCAGATTTTACTTCGAGGAACATATCACGCTGAGGGCATTCTTAACTAACCACCAAAAGCGGTGTAGGAATAAAGGTGATTGAATTCCCTATGTACAGGGGGTATGCGATCATTAGATTAGATTCTGTTATGAGATCCGTTAAATTCAGATTCAAATTGCATTCCCCTCAGAACTTCAATAGAAATCGAATTTTTCGATTTCTGAATCGAACATTCAAATAGAAAGTAATTTTGGCCTTGAATTGGGTCTATGATGGTACATGATAACCAAGTCAGTGAATTGACCTTTGACAGTGAATAAGGACATACGGAAGGGGGATGTGTCAGCAAAAGTCATTGCTCGAAATCTTTATAAATGTAACGGTTTTAGGCTTTGATAACTGAACATTTGCTTTACCTATCAGTGTATGTTAAAGATGATTTATTTGATTCGTACATGGCTCTTCGATAAAGTAGCTACCGTGTTAGTCATATATCAATGAAGGTTGCAGGTAGCAGACATATAGATAAGGGCAGAACTAACCAAATGTCTATCATCATATACTACAATATACGATAGATATCTTTGTAATATCTTGTCATATGTAACCCTCTAAGATATGCTCTCTATCTTCTGCAAACGACTCACTCATTCATGATTACTAGTACCAATGTTGATATTATGATTGCCACTTACCCATCAAAACATTTGGCGGCACTCCGGGTTCTGCAGGCTTTGGCTCTGCTAGTTTATGGTGAGTTTTTTCTGGTTGCGCAAAGAACCCGGGCTGCGGCATGGGTTTCCCAGATGCTGAAGTTTTCGGCATGTAGGCTATGGTATTATACCCTGCAAACAGACCATTTCAAGGCACTGTTTGCAAAATGGCAAACGAATAGAAATGTAAAATAGCACCTGCATGTGTAATTATAATCCAGTATTACTATAAGGGTTTGTGTTAGTTCAGCATCATGTCAGGAAGAGCGTGGACGGTTATGCCCAAGGAAAATATGCTCGCAAAATCACTGTTGCGTGTAATCATGACCGTCTCCCATCCCTTTGTGCTTAAAAATAATCCCACAACTCAGCACAAAGGAACAAAAAACAACATTTACATATTAATTGGTGAAGTTGCGTGCCTGATGCATAGCGAAAAAGTAAGACTATCGGAGAACAGCCCTCCATGTAGTAACATCTGAACACAATGACTGATTCTGAGGACCAGTTAGTATACCGAATAATAAAAAGAAATGGTGACTACCGTTACCATTTACCTTCCGCTCCTACATAGCCTGTTTCGTAGTCATTATTGCCATAATCCTCTCCGTAATAATCATCTCCGCCATCATCAACGTAGTATTCCCTATCCTTATATCCATGCTCGGCGGCGGCGACTGCAGCCGCTTGCATTTCCTGTTGGGTGAGCACGGGTTTGCTGGGTTGCGCTCTCGATGGAGTGGTCGACTGTTGCTGCAGGTGAGGGTATGTACCTAAGTAAAAAGGATGTAAGTGAGCTGGCACTTTCAAGTCTGCCTTGTCCCTCTAACTGCTACGCGATTGAATGATTAATATTAACCATTAAATACAAATTCCATTCATGTTAAAGTGACATAAACTGCTCCCATTTAAACATAAACTGCTACTATTTAGCTAGGAACAGACACAAGTGTAAAAGGGTGAAATGGACAAAAAATCAGACAGACAAACAAACCTAGCTGCAGGTTCTCTGGCAGTCCAGCCTGAAAGACGGGAGGAGTGCCTCTAGTAGGTGTACCATAGCCTGAGAAACTGGTTGGGTGTGCAGGCGGCCTAATAGATGGGTGCTGAAGAGACGTTGCCATCATTGCAGTTAGTGCCGCCAATTGCTGCTGAAGGAAGGTGACTTGAGTGTCGGAGCTCGACGGCTGCGGTGTGGCGGTAGGAGGAGAAGGAGCGGGAGGCGAGTCTAGTTTGGCCTTGATACTTCGTATGTCAGTTCCGAGATCTTGCTGTTTGGTGAAAAGGAACAAGAGGTGAAAAGATGTACAAAGATACGAGTAAATTGTGTTTCAAGACCGAGGCTAAATTGCAGGATGGCGTCTTCTTGCTTTCCTTAAAAAGACGAGAGAAATGCCAACCACCAGCCAATTGAAGAAAGTTGAACTCATGTCCTGTACATTCAGCCATAACAGCCAAACATCAAGTAATCAATAAGTGGATTACAAGAACCATTCCTTCAAGTATTTTTGTCCATAGGCTTAGATTCTTTGCATTCACTACTTCAAATAGTTGTGCTAAATCCTGCGGTAAGGAACTAGGTTGAATTTGTGTACAATTGAACAGCACTAGCCTCATCTGGAGCAATATGAACATAACACTGGCATACAATGAACCATGAATGCTCACGCGCTCAACCAATTGTTTGAAAAGTACTCACAAGATGGATGCTTCAAGCAATATATATTTTGCAAAACGTGTGAACGAGCGATGCGCATGATGAGCATTGAAATCAAGCTCGCACACAAGAACTGGCATACTGCGCCCTGCCTAACCTGAAAAGCTTTGACTTCCTTCAAACTTTCATCCATTGCTTGCATACGCTCTGTCAGTTTCCCAAACTCGGCTGTCATCATCTTCAAACGGTCATCAAAAATTTGAGTGACAGAGTCGATCATGTGTCGATTGCTTTCAGTAGCCATGTCCCTCTCCTCGTGAATGGTCGCACGAAGAGACTCCTGTGCTGTGGCCAGCGACCGCACCTGTAACTCGAGGCGCTCTGGACTTGGCCTCACCCTCTGCCAACAGAACAGTGATCTACTGTCGAATGACGAATCATTGCCAATACTCCAGTAAGGAAAGGGTATTGTCTCAAAATTTGAGCGGTATTTATAAGGAGTACAGTTTGATTATGGATGACCAATTTCGCCAAAATAGGCATGACTTTTCCATAAATTCACGAGAAGGTTGATGGTGAAGGTTGATGCTAACCTCTATCAACTAACTAACAATGAAGGTATAATCTTGAATGTATAGAACAAAACTAGATATAGGCACGTTACCATAAGGCAGACATGAACCCTTCAGAGCTTGCTGGCACATATGAGTAGATGTGAAATATTGCAAAAGGAACATGTTCTGACGCACCAGGTTTAATAAGTGAAAAATTAAACAAATGTAAATTGGAAAATAATAAAACCAGGCTGTAATTTACAAAAGAAATTTGGCTTACACCAGTTGGTACATCTGATACATTGAGGGCTGGGCTGCCTCTAGGAGTAGACGATAGCCTCATGCTCATAGCCCTGGCTCCAATAGCTTGCTTAGGGGTAGAGGCCACCGAACCATTTAGTGCCTTTGTGTGAGACATTGTTTCGCCAGCTACAAATCAGAATAATCTGACATAACTACGTGTCTGCTAGCATAACCTTTTACATACAACTTCTACTTAAAATTTTAGAGAATTTTCCAAAATTAGCATTTCCGATGAGAGATATTCAATTGGGCTAGAAAGGATAACTGTCAACTTAAAATTATTCTCAATTGAGGACCTATCAACATCGACCATGACTTTTTAACGAGTTACGTCATAGACCGAGTTAACTTTTTGCTTTCGATAGGTTGTCCAAGCTTATAAATGTAAAAGGTCATATCAAACCGCATAACATTATAATCTTAAGTAAAAAAATTTTATCAAACATGTCATTTATCTTTTCACAATATTACGCAGAATCTAGAATAAACTTGAATCATTATTTGAAAAGTCTGATAGGTATTTATACCCTGTGTAACTTGAGTTTTCTAACATCTAAAATTTCAAACAATTCAAAGTACAAACAAAAAAGTTGTTTGTTTCAGATGAGGAACATAAATTCCTAATTCAAACACCTTCTAATAATCTATAATAATCTAATTAATCTATGAGATAAATTCAAGAAACCTGATAGATGGTTTGAATGTCAACTGACTCTCTTGGTATCTTCACCTTTCAACCATAGTATGCAGCTGTGCTCATTGCGGTTTGAAAAATACAGTCTGTATTTTACATAATACATTAGTATAGTATTATATTAGAAAACACACTGGCTGTTTCTGCACTTTATTTCACCCAAAAATCTGTGGAAACGAGGCTGCGGTACGAGCTGATACAGACAAGGCAATAAATTCTCCAGTCCAGCCGTGTCGGTTAACCCTTTCACTACCATCCTACTGCCAGCCATTTTACTAAAAATTGCTAATTTTGCTGTATGATATGGAGGCACTTTTTTCCAATTTCAAACATTATCTAGAGCAACTTTGTTACATATTTTATGTTGTCAGAATGTTAAGAAATAGAACTATGCAAAAAATTTATTGCCACTATATTATGTGCATTACTAATGCAATTTGAACTTTGAAGCTACGATCGCTACGAAGCTATAACGATCCTCTACAATATTACTGATTCTTATAAAAACCATTAATTTCACCACCGACAGAGTCAGTGCTGTCACCTTCATTATCGGAGTATGTAATTAAGTCTGAATCTGAAATATGTCATCAACAAAAGCTGTTCATTCCTTAACACGAGAAGTGCTTGCAGAAGCCATATTACAATTAAAAATTTGAACACTAGAAAAAAAATGTTCGTTTTTGACTTGGAATTTCCTGATCAGACTATTATTTGCTTTGCGAATATAGGCTAATTTTTTAGAGAAATATTCGTACATTACTGTCAACGTCTTATAAATACTAAAGCCCGTGGGTTATGTTGTCATGAATCAATAATATCCAGTTACTACACAGCCACTGTAAATTTTGCCAAAATGCATCCGCGGCAGTCGTTCATAGATTTCGCATAAACTCGCGTAGGGCAGTGAAAGGGTTAATAAAGCATTTACCGGAATTTCAGTGTACTTTATATATTCTCATTTTCTTATTTATTTAGTTTAATATATTTATCAATTAATTTTGTAGTTAGAGTAGGCCTATGGTTTGTCTTTCTTAAATATTCTCCATTCTATAGTGGATTTTAAGTCCTTTTGAGTTCATGTATGTGTTTGCCGAGTTCCGTTTTGTAAAATTCCAAATGTGCCAGAGGTGACTGGTTCACACATCAGGCAATAATAACAATAATAAATAATAACATTAATAAATAATAAATATTAGCATTAATAAATAATAACATTAATAAATAATAAATCATTCAATGTCACAAACTATTCACTGCAGTGATATTAACCTATCCAATTCTATTTATTTACATTCTCATGACGTGTGTACAAACAATCATATAACCTATACTGCTGAATAAAGGGGCAACAACTACCGTTCTATTTAACAGTCGCATACACCGATCTAACGAAAAGTAACAAAATAACTAATCCTGCAAAATCTAATAAAAGAATAATCTATATTATGCTAGCGAATCGCGTCATAGCCAATCACACGCGACCCATCAACACCCTAACCACCCTTCAACCAACTAACAACCCTCCTACTGATAATCCACCATTCTACAGAAAGAAGTCTAACAAATGAATCTGATCACTCTCCGAAATGTTCCGGAATCCAATCACTAGCTATTTACCACTAAAAAAAGAGACAGATTGGCCATCCAGCTCAGCCTCGACTCTCTCCAGCGCCCTCTCTACGTCAACGTTAAGAGGATTTCTGATGTCGTTAGCTAGCCTATCCATGGTCAGCCTCAAGAGTTCTTGAGCTCTGAGAAGATACACCTCCTTACCATCCTCATCCTCTGCGAAGGTGTCGGCTTTGCTCTGGTATATCTGTAGTGAACAGATGGCATAATAACTTAAGCACCAAGTAAAGTCTCACAAACAAGGCATGAGGAAAGCAATTACCGGTATGAACTATTCATCGCGGCATTAATAGATATTTAGACAACAGACAGAGGTGTAGTCTCCGCGAGTAATAGCAACGGGCAAGAAAAACAAGGTTAAAGAAGGCCAATGTTAAACACTGTTGAAATGTTGGCAAAAAAAAATTTGTTTTAAATAAAATCCATGATACTGACTCCCAATGATGACAACGGTATCTCGCAAGGGCTAAAGAGAAACTGGTAGATTATTAGACGACGCCTTAGTGCCTATGAAATGCAAGCCGGCAGCCGTTAAACTAGATAAGGCATACCTGAGCAGCGGTATAAGAGGCTACAGGCTGAGGCAACTCCTTTAGTTCGTCCAGCGCTTCATCTTCCCTGTCCTCTTCAAGCATCTCAAGGGCTATCCACAGGCGCCCCGTAGCTAGCAGCTCTTTTACACATTCTGGTCTAAGGTTCTCTTCATAGTTACCAAACAGCTTTTCTCTTGGCTGAGCAAGGGTGCCATTTCTATAATAGCACAGATGACACAATTGACAGAAAACAGCGCGTCAACGCATCCCAGTAGAACATAACACATCTCGCGATGTTTCTGTCTAACCTATGCAAAGCGCCTACAGGGCGAATAAAAAAATAACTGGAAGAGTATGGCATAAACAGAGTGTACAACTCTCAACAACTAGACCGAATTAGGCAATGAAACATTAGAATATTATAATTATGAAGTGACCAAAGAGTATGAAACATATCAGTTGGTTCAAAATTAACAGATATAATTCAACTAACTTGAAGAAGGAAAATCAACATAGTTCATTGCTTGAATAGAATTGAAATGTTTCCAAAAATAGTATTTCTGGTTCTCTTCATGCACAAGACTTGGGAACTTCGAAGTTTACCATAAAAACCTGCTTGACACAGAAGAAACAACAGCCTACCTGAACACTACGTTAAGCATTCTAACAGCCTCTGTCCAATACTGTCTGACCCATTGTGTGAGGTGAATGACCTTTGAATTTTCATCGGATAGTCCTAGCTTGACCTCCTCCAGCTAACAAACATAGTATAGAATCAGAGGAATATTTCAAACTATGCGCGAAAGCATCTTTCGCGCGCTAGGAATAATAAACTTTCAAAAAGAGCTGCATAAACAAGGGCCATACCTTGGCTTGAAGGAGTTGCGCTACTCTGCACACGGCCTGCGCAGAAAGCCCGTGATTGTCAATCAGTCTGATGACTTGTAGGCCTCTGGATATGACTTGCCGCTGCCGGCCAAACTTCAGTGAGCTAAAACAAAAGAACACGCTTTCATTTATATCGGACACTTAAGACCTTTTCACTTAGTTACTTCCTGCAGCAATCGCTCATGCTCCATCAAACACTATACTTTTTGGTGGATTGGGGAAGGTGCGAGTTTATGCAGCAAACTGAGCCAATCATTTATTTAAAGAACATTAATTAACACTGGAAAATAACTATGCCTAGATGATATTGTCTGCTAAAATTTTGTTACGCAAGATAAACTTGTACCAGGCGCTTGGCAACTCTTTTATCTACAGCTGACACAATACATCAATCCTGTTAGTATTCTTTGATTTCCAATTTTTGTTAGTATATCATATCCAATGTCGGATATGAATGGAAATTCTTCAATTTATACAATGACACATGCCCATATAAAGGAAGGTATCACAATAACATCCAAAATATAGATATGGTTCACCCAGCAAACACCACAACTATTTAGATAATTAACCTTCTAGATATAGAAGAAAGGCCTGACTAACACACCATTAGGAAGGGTGGGTTGAATACTAATGAATAAGCTCAGTATAATTTGCATGATCCTTTTCCTAATTTCTACTTTAAATTAGACCGAGGTCTCATCAATGAAGATGAGGCGTTGCCATTGCCTCTCTATCATTACCCTGACTGACTAATCTCTGAGGCTAATTCCTAAGCATGAAACAAGGGTAATATCCATGAGAATATTGGCTGTTTGCTTGTCGAGGAGTCAGGATCATCCTTCATCATTGTCTACCTGAGTGCAACGAAATGAGAAATTTGCTACTTGTCGCTATAGTGTTTATGGGTGAGTTGGTGAAACTGTAGAGTAGCAGCACTAGCCAAGGTCTAGCAATGTAGGATTGATTGTTAAAGGGGAAAAGACAGCTTTGGGAAGCTCTGATAATTGGCTCTTTTTGTTTTTTTAATTTAAAATTGCAGCATATGATCATTCAAGTAGGTAAACTCACCTAATCGAGTTATATTAATTATCTATCTACTACAATCAGGTGTGCTCAGGTGAAGTGTCTACCACTTAATGGACATGTTAAAAGAAAAAGTTCTTTGCTATAAATGAGCTGTAAATGGCTCGCTCAGATAAGAAAGCAGTAATTTTTAGGTTGTGAAGCAGTTTTGCGAACACTATTAAGACCTTCTTGTTACTACCCACGATTGAATGTATGGATTTTAAGCTTCCAAAAATTAGCAGTATGAATAATAACGTTCTTTCAAAAACTTGCCAAAGAAATTACAAGAACTTTATGATGTTTAAAAGGATTGGCTCGCTGATCATTTCAGAGAAACTCACAACATCAAAGGTTTTCATCCTTGGTGGCGCCCCTGAGCATTCCATGTAACAAAGCCAAATATTTGATCATCAGAAATTCTTATATTTTGGGGTAATCTTCTAATCAGAAGATGGAAACAAAAGGACAAAATTTTTGGTCTAGGACGCATTCAAGCATAAACAGAAAAAAAAACTGAAAAATTTTGGAGCATGAGATTTTCTGTTATAAAAATGTGTGAGCAAAAAATTCATTGAGATGTTTCAAATTATGAAAAGTTGTTTCACAGCCACAATACTACTAACTCTTGTTTGCTTTCCTTTTGGTATTTGTGGAATAGGTCAAGTTTGAAAAAATCCTGTGAAATGCGAGCTGTTAGTATTCTATGCGATCAGAACGTCTATAAGTGTACAACACAAGTCGTAGCTATGCTATGGTTTTGATGTCAACATGAACCAGCCGATACAATAAACAGCTATGACTATGTACAAGCTGTGATAGTCAGCACTGTTCATGCTGTTCATTTGACTAGCAGCAGCTACCAGCGACAACCCTAGCAGGTAGACCTTTATATACTTCACACTACTTCATGTTGGTCTGTACCCCAAGGGCATAAATTCTGACAATCCACTTGCATACCGATGTGAACTCAATTAATTCAGAGTGCAAAAAATAAAAATTGACAAATTGCAAATTACCATGGTCAAGTCTGACATTAATATAGATGCCATCTACAAGTGTACTGTCCGTTTGCATAGAAAAAGTCTTAATTTTTTACGTAAAAAAGCAAGCAATACTAAAAGATTATATCCATACGCCAAGAACCACAGCTGATTTCAGTTAGCATTTTTGAAATTAGCCTTGCGCAGAACATAAATGTAGAGAAAGTTATTATTTGCAACAAAAAGCATGCTTAGTTTATGCGCTGCAGCTATGGTATGATTAGTAAGTGATTTGATGTTGTGAAAATGCCGTCTCAGCTTGTGCCCGATGAATGCAGCTGTCTAACCTGCTAAGAATCTAACACAACTAGCTACATTCACACTGATACTTGACAATATAGGACAACCACTAGCATCTAATGTTTGGAGAATGCAAATACTCTGCTCTGACGTTTAGGTCTTGTATGCAGCAGCCATGGGATCAAATGTTACATATGTGCTGATTGTGAAGACAATGTGGGCATGGAGTTGGACTGCGGAATGGTAAACAGCAAATACTGTCTCAAAGCGGTTACAAGCAGCGGTGTAGGTGAGTTCAAACAGCTATAACTTATAACAATTATAACAAAACTATAACTTAACAGCTAACAAGAGCTGATATGGCTTCGGGACAATATCACTGACCTTGTTCCAAATACTGTATAAACAGCAGTATTTGATTGCTTCAACCATCAATTTTTTGTCTTTATAGTTCCAATCAAAAAACTGACAATTTAAAAAAGGATTTTAAAAGTTTAGGAAAAATTTGAAATTTTTCAAATTTTATCAACGTTGAACATTGTTACCTGCAAAAATATTGTACTATATTCTTGTTGCCACTTTCTTCAATATTTTAAATTGCAAAAATGACAGAGCATTCCTTATATATGTTCCTGTGAATGCAAATATTTTTTATGTGGCAAACTGTAATTGTTCTAATGCAATTATACTACGCTAACTTCTATCCACCAAATGAGCAACCGCAAATGTTTTCACAGCAAAAAAAATGTATATAAATGCAAGTGATTAACGAGACAGGCTAATGAGACTATTAGAGAACCATGATGTTAAAACCACCGATTGACTTAAACAAAGATAGACAAACGTCAATACATCATATAGACAGAAGGGAGAAAACAAAACAAAGAAAAACAAGCATCAGACAGCCACGGTTGTACTCGAGTAACTCATTGCTTGTGTGTTACAGTGTCAAGGGCCTGCCAAACCGATGAGCTGTCAAGCTATCTCAAAGTTGGCTGCAGCAAATCGACATCCATGACGGTGTGTAAGTGCGACACAGACCTGTGCAACGACGCGACGATGAGCGTTGCCACGATGCTTTCTGTTCTAGTTAGCTTATGCCTAGCAATACTTGTTTATTAAACTGCGGACGCGCTGGCAAATTAGGACTTCCTTGTTGATGTTTTCAGTATTTTATATCCATTGTTGATGTACATAAATAAATCAAATGAATAATTTTTAAATGTGCAATCATATGATCTGAGACATTTGGAAACTTATTTGGAGGCAAGCTTACAATTTTGTCAAGAAGATATGAAATAACACTACAATCGGCTATACACATTCTTTCTGAGGCATTTCTAAGTTATCTAACAATGTGAATATCTCACATCATTTTTTCATGCAAAATAACAATTGAGCTGTCTTGAGTTGTGTGGCTTTTTAAAACCTTGCTGCTGCAGTATAACACAACATGGAATTCTCTGCAACGACAGTTAAAGAAATCGGTATTTGTGTCAAATTCCTAATGGACCAATTGACTAGTATTCAGTAACAAACAGAAAGGTGCTAGAGAAGAACGTATAACAAAAACAGTAATGTGCCAGCAATTTACTTCAAATTACAATATATGCATTTGCATATAACTTCCTGTTTTTAGACATCTCTCATGACATTAATTGTGTGGCAATCACCTAAGGAGTACGATACCTTGGAGAGTGGGTATCAAATTAAACCAAAAACAAGTCAACTCTCAGACTTATTGAAATAACTGTTAAACAGGTTCAGTCTCATATGTGCCCATCAATTGTATAACTCATGTCTTGGTGAAACTTGCGTAAATTGTAGTCTCGTGTTTAGCAAAGGTTTACTATCAGTCAATAGGGGGAACCATGGACTGTGGTAGCGAAATTATATATTTTATGAGAGTGGAATCGGAAATAGATTTACTTTGGCACATTTCATGAATTTCTGAAGTTGTGATACATGATTGAGGATTGTTTCTTATGGCAATGCTCAAAAACATTCATAATTTGGGTAAAACAAAAGCAGAAGCAATGATTGACTGAGATTATGAAAAAAAAGGATCACAACGTCACTGTAAAGATAGTACCACATGTTTTCGCAAAAGACTTCTTAAAGATTCCAGAACATAATAATAAACTTGAAGTTTTTCCCCCGATGATAACTGAAAAGACAACTCCCTAGAAAACTATCACTGCAATAATAATTTCAGAAGGTAGGATATTGGACTTAAGCCAAAAGGGTCACGTTTAACTGGCTAAAGGATTTGTTGACACAAAAGGTGCAGTGATCTACTGCAACAGTATTCCACATTAAGAGAGAGCCACGTGAGATGAACATTCGCAATAAGGCATGCGACCATCAGTCCGCATAACTACCCTCACGATACTCTACTGCCAACATTAAACCAGCGAGCACTTGCTGCACATCGGTTACTAGAAGCAAACATGTGGAAATCAATAGTAGTCACATTATTAATTATCGGTGAGTATTGATCTAACTATTACTAACGTATCCATAACAATACAGTAACATCGAGATTCTTGAAGGATATATCGACAAGCACCAATTCTTACGGTTATGGTTCTAAGGAGTGAGTGGTGTAGATAGCTTCACGATAAGCGATTTGATTACTTAGTGGCGATTTTTAAGGTAGGCGATTTGAAAATCACCACCATTTTAAGAGATATCATCAATCGTATGAACTATCAAATCGTGTAATGGCGATAACTGACGTATTTTAAAGTGAGCGATACTGGAGCTTCCATGCACATGCGCATTCATGAGATTAATGTTTCTAATTATCACGAACACAAAATAGTTTTTTTCAAAGTTGAAATATACAAAAAAATACACAAAAATTTTCAGATTTTTCAACCTTCTAATAGCATCGTGAATTGTCTATTTGCAATATCGAATCGTTTGGTGATTTTTGAAAATGGTAAAGCTCTAGTAATAACAGATACTAGTTGTAGATGTTTACAGACCAGTATACTGATAGAGTGTGTGACTAATACAAAACTGATCATACGATTCACTTCAATGGTTCTCTTCGAACACCTTTTACTGTCAAAGATTTCAAGTAAAGATTGTCATTATATCAATGGAGACAGCTGGCTAAAGTTTAAATAAGAATTAAAGACTTTCTAGTCACAATGGAGTAACAATAAATTAGTACAAACCTGTTAGAATTGAAATATAATTATTTTAATTGTAAAAAATTTATGTGCAGTTAGAACACTAACTGAACAAGTTCTGTCTAAGCAGAAATGTAGGTCCATTTACGCTATGTGACTATAAATGTTCGCCGTTAAACAGAATATATCTCCTTGAAACAAATACGCAACTCGACTAAACAAGTTTTAAGAACCTGTTAAGTCAAAAGACGGCAGTCTGCTGTCTTCATTATTATATTTTCTGAAAGATTATTGGTTAGAAAATAAATCGTTCCAATATTTATCCAAAAAAATTGAAACGAACCACATGTACATCACATCATTCGATTTTGGTCATAATTACATTTGTAGAAAAACAATTCCAACATTGTATCTTTGCATCGAACAATTTCTTGCAAACTTCACAAAACTTATAGCCATTATCACCTACATACATTCTGTGAAAACTATAAGTTATTTCTCCTATTTTCTGGATTCGAAAATGCAATTGTTTTTAAATGGTTTATACTAGAATTTCAAAACATTATTCAGTAATTTTGTGCTCGAGCCACTTCGGCAAATCTTCTGTGTTGGTGAAATTTATTTTTAATAATAGCATTGTATTAGTGGTCTACTAAATTGGACTTACGCTATAGCATTGTATTAGTGGTCTACTAAATTGGACTTACGCTATAATAAACTTATGTATTGACTATGAAGCATATATATATTGTGCATTCACACTAGTGTAAGAAAGATGGCGATAATACTGAAGAATTCTTATTTGTAAAAACTCAAAATAGCAATCGGATAAGTAAGCAAGAACCGTTTCGAGATCTGTTATTTTTGTGTTACAACGACTATGGCATTATAGTACATCTGCCTACACAGCCTAATCACCAATAACCTTCATCAAAAAGCTGGTGGTAAACTAACTGCTAAAGTAAGCTATACATGTATTTGGCTTGACATAAGCTAATAAAAATGTATGCGGTGTGATCATATCTGTACAAATTGTTACCTTCAACTGTTAAAAATATGAAATGTTCAGAATTTAGGCTACATGATCATTCAAAAACGCAAATTCACAGCTGTTTGGTTTCCGTAATTGAAATCAAGACAATTTAATATATAATTTATAGCCATTGACCGAATTCGAGACGAGTAATAATAATGTAAATGGAAATTTTAGTTTTCCAACAAAAGAGTCCAGTTTATTTCAAACACCACAGTAGGGTTACAAACGTCAGCAAGTGCACTCATAGCTACTGTTGTAGGAGGATTAGTTTAAAAGCTCCTGCTGTAGTTAATTTACATATTAACTCTCCCAACCTTCCACATTCAAGGCTTGAAATTGAATTTATCATACTCAAATTATATGAAATCTAAGACCTCTGGCACTACATATCGAAATCAATCAAAGCATGTCTTAACTGAGCGATGTTGAATGCTTATGAATAGAGAAGCAGATTTGTACTCATCTGTACATCAACACGCACATTGGTAGGGGAAAGTTGGGTGATATGGACCTACCGGGTGATATGGGACAGTTTATATCTCACTAGGCAACAGTAATAGGATACAGCTGAAGGTAGTAAAAGGTCAAGGTTTAGTTACCCTACTTCCTGCAAAATGGCTGCCAACATAAAACAGCATCCTTTGTAGAGAGAGTAATTTAACTGTTTTTACACAATTCCTTTTAACAATTTGCAGCCTTTTTCTTGCCATTTTGGCAAAAAACATCCAATATTTTTCAAAGTGTAAAAGGTAAGTTGTTCTACCTTATCTTGCCATCATTATTTCAAAAATTGGATTTGTTCTGTCTGCTTTGTTTTTAACACTAGCCTATAAACAAAATTATGTGTGTATGGGTGATATGGACCACCTGTATATGGGTGATATGGACAGGTGGTCCATATCACCCATATACTACTATTGCTTTCTGCTAAGTCCTCTTTTGTGATTTTGTTAGACATGCCTCGCTATACTGCAAAAAACATTCGAGCTGCATGGTCAGAGGATGCTTTGCTGAAAGCATTAGACAGTGTAAAAAATGGAATGTCTCTTCGTAAAGCTTCATCACAATATGGCATACCACGGACAACTCTACTTCGAAGGCAGTCCAACCTCAGTATTGGAAAGATTGCTCTAGGTGGAAAACCCGTGCTAGGTGACATGGAAGAAGATCTTGTTAGTCATGTACTAGATATGGAAAGGACATTGTTCGGAATCACAGCAAGAGACCTAAGAAAGCTGGCATATCAAGTAAATAGCTAAAACCATAATTTTAGGATCCTTTCAACTTTTTAAATCAATCTTGTTCTGCAATGCCTAATGATATTGAAAATTATAAGAATCTTCATCAAATGATTTTACCTTTTCCTGACTTATTACAGCTTGCAGAAAAGAAAGGCATCCCACATAAGTTCAACAAGGAGTCACAAATGGCTGGGCAAGAATGGTTTACAGCATTTATTAGACGCCATCCAGAGCTTACTGTTCGACTTCCTGAAGGCACATCAATGAACAGAGCAAAGGCATTTAACAAATCTGCTATTTTAAAATTCTATGACAATTTGGAGCCTTTTCTTGCAATTGATGCTGCGCGCATATACAATGTTGACGAGACTGGAGTATCCACTGTAACCAAACCTGTGAAGATCTTAGCAGTGCGTGGAAAGAAAAGAGTAGGAGCAGTAACAAGTGGGGAAAGAGGGACAAATACAACTGTAATATGTTGCATGAGCGCAACCGGCACATTTGTACCACCAATGTTTATATTTAAGAGAATAAGAATGGCTCCCCATCTTATGAATGGAGCACCAGTAGGATCTGTCGGAGAATGCTCAGAGAGTGGCTGGGTAAATGAAAAACTGTTTCTCAAGTGGTTGCAACACTTTCAAAAGTTCACCAATTGCTCTTTAGAAAATCCTGTACTTCTTATCGCCGACAATCATAGCAGCCATCTTTCGCTAGAGATTTGGCAGTTTTTACGTGACCATGGTATAAACTTTGTAACGATTCCCCCACATACGTCGCATAGAATCCAACCACTAGATGTGAGTTTTTTTTAACCACTAAAAACTAACTATGCAGAGAATGTACGCTTGTGGCTGTTGAAAAATCCTGGAAAGGTTGTTACGCCTGTCGATGTAGCTGGGATTTTCAACAAGGCATATTCGTCTACATGTCGAATGGACCTAGCAATTTCTGGATTCCTCGCTACAGGCATATCGCCATTTAACAGAAGCGTGTTTAGTGATGAAGACTTTAGTATTTTTAAAGATGATTTGGAAGCTGCTAATTTCAAAGTACCGAGACCACATCATGACAATATAACAGAGGGCATGGAAACATGTCAGCCAACAGGTCAGACCAACAAAAACAGAGAAACTTCAAATGGCCAACCTCTTGCAGCTGATAGCTCTAACAATGGCTATGAAATTTCTACTTTGAGCACAGCTTCTGATCATGATCATACATTATCTTTGGTTATTTCTAAAAGCAAATGTGTCAGATCATTGATTAGCGAGATTTCTCCCAAACCAATTATGAACTTTAGTAAGGCCAAAGACAAATCACGCTCTCAAAGTAGTACGGTCTTAAACACAACACCAGTGAAAGTCACTTTGTTAGAAAAGGCTGCAAAGAAGGCAGCTAAAAAATCTTCTAGCGAGCCCACTTTAACATCAA
This sequence comes from Watersipora subatra, assembly GCF_963576615.1. Taxonomy (NCBI): domain Eukaryota; kingdom Metazoa; phylum Bryozoa; class Gymnolaemata; order Cheilostomatida; family Watersiporidae; genus Watersipora; species Watersipora subatra. Next base: position 6,291,879 of record NC_088717.1, read on the forward strand.
AAGGTAATGATAATCCCGCCGTAACCAAGAAGTCAGTAAAAGGCAAACAAAAAAGAAAGAGGCCACCTTTATCTTACTCCGACGACTCAGACGACGAGTTTAACATTTGTATTGTGTGCTTTGAACACTTCGGTAACAGCGCATCAAGGGAACCATGGGTTCAGTGCAGTGACTGTAAACATTGGGCTCATGAAGCCTGCACTCCTGGTTACCACTTGTATACATGCCACAACTGCGAATCGGACTAGTTCATAGACTTAAGGGTAGTTTGGCAAGCAATGTGTTTTACTGCCACTGCTATTTTACTCACTGTGTTCATTTTAAATAGATAACAAAAATAATGTGGTGGTAGGGTCAAATACTTACATAGGCAGTTTGTTTCTTTAAAGACATGTTGTAACTGTTACTCCAATAAATATTTACAATTATTTTACAAACGATGTTATTTTAATACTGCTCTTTCTTTCACATATATTTTAAACGATTGTCAGTAGCAATAATGGTAGTGGTGGGGTAAAATACAACAGCTTTCATCAGTTTAAATTATTGTCCCATATCACCCATAAGCCTCTCGAAATCACGGGTGATATGGGACACACAAAAAAAGATATTGTGGCCAAACTAATAGCTATAAGCTGCTAAAAATTTAATAACATGGCAAGAAAGTCAAGCTGTTCAACAAAAAGGTGAAATTTTAGTCGAGTTACTTGCCGGGTTTGCTGGAAGCTTAAGCGTCCCATATCACCCAACTTTCCCCTATTACTAAAGATAATCACAAAAATATTATGAATGACGATTTTCTAAAAGTTATTCTGCAACACGAGGCCCAACATTTGGTGATTACAAGCATGAATGCAGTAAATAATCAGTGTAAGAGAGGAGACAACTCTGATTTGGACAATGGAAATTCAATGAAAACGCCAGCTTGTCTATATATATATATATATATATATATATATATATATATATATATATAGACAAGCTATATTTGTGCAATATTTGGACTGACAAATGCTTACTATCCATTGCAGAGTGTAGGAATATATATATAAATCTATGTGCCTGTCTGTTGATGTACGTATGTACAGTTATTAGAGCGATAAAGTTTCAAGAATGAAAACTCTAGGAATGAATTGAACGAACGTTTTAGGAATTAATTGAACTCGCAACCGCCAGCTCTGCAGACAGGTGTACTATCCATTACAATATGCGTTCAACCAGTCATGCTAATGAACAATTGGGCACATACTTATCACACCGATTGAAATACTATCGGTTGCTACTAGGACGCTTGACAATCATGATTGCGTGAGAGATCATGCCATAACGTAATGATTATAAGAACACTTATAAGCGCAAGCCAGCTTCAGAAAGACGGACACAGCTTTCATTATATGTATAGTAAAAGTGTAGACTAGCTTAAATTACTGAAATTCATTGTGTGAAGAAACTCACCCAATGGCAACTACATTACCCACCATGGTTTATAAGCTGTTTTAAATTTTGAACGAATGTACCGAAAACCCTTGTTTGAACGTCATGACGCTATAGTTTTCAACCCTTCTACCATAGTGGCATTCACATAGAGGTGGCGTTCAAATAAAGGAGGCGTTCAAATAGAGGTTTTACAGTCTATGTTGATTAAAAGTCAAATTTCCGTGCAAAAGAATTTTTCATTCCTCATGCAACTATTATGGGCTGATTTGTAACCTTAACACCCTAGTTATTGACCATGAAAGTTGACTCAGCTTCAACTTATTTTTTCACCTCAAATCGCCTTGTGTCTGTGATCCATTCATAAGTGATGAGGGATGAAGGACTCATCGTATTTCTCAAACTTCTCTTTATTCAGTATGTATTTATGCAAATATACTGCTATCTGCAGCTGTTCGGTTTTCATTTTGAAGAATTAACTGAGTGACTGTGAATCCTGGATGATTTAGACCTGTCAAAGTCTATATAATATCAAGTTTGTGTAGAATGACTTTTAGAAAACCGGAGGGCAAATCAATTGTCAACTCAATGCGTTATGCAGCTGTCCTGTTATGCATAGTCATAGCAAGTGTTTTAGTCTCACACATACATGCCGGACAGCAGCGGTGTGTTGCGGTTGAATGTAATCATGGCTTGATGCCACATCTTCCATAAAAACCAACTCTAGATGCTGTAAATTATGGTGATGAGCCATTTTTTTGCCTATTTCATTTGTTATTTATCAACGGCGCTGTTGATTTAATACTTGTTTAAAGAATATTGTTCATCATGACATTGAGAGAGGTAATTATTTAGCTTCCATGCTTTGAGAATCTTGATCTTTAAATAAGAAAATGTCATCAAAACACAGAATTTACTCAGAATGTGGTTCAGACTTTGGGTCAGTTAACACTAAGGAATGTTATTCAAAGGTTTTGTTAGTGCAAAAAACTCATCAAAAGATATTATAGATTAGTGACTTTAGTTGACATTTGACAAATCATCCATTAGAATTACAGTGTAACAGTCAGTCGATTATCAGAGATCCTATGGAAACATGCAACAAACATATTATTCAGTAATGCAAACAAATCTTCAAATATTATTATTGCCTAAAGAAGCACAAGCTCGTGTCAAATACTAAAAATAATATGACTTCAAAGATTTAAATTTCCAAAAACTGCAAATATTGCTATGGCTGTCTTTTTCGGACATGAACTTGATCACACCACTTGATCACATAGGTAATAAACACAATACGGTTGCGTTGAAAGAAATTCTAGTAAGAAAGTAAAAACCACGTTTTATAAGGTACAGTCATCCTGCCTATCTCCCGATGTCAACTATCATGGTTTCGCTGTATCACGAGTTTCGCTGTATCACGGGTTTTGCGGCCACTCGAGTTTCAAGTTCGTGGAAATTACCATGTTCATAACCTCCTAAGTAGAAAGATTACTGTAATCACAATGGTGAAGTACGTTTGGTAATTAAACTGCAGATTGGCTATTTGACTCAATAGTAAATTAGACATTTTACTTTTATTTATAAATATATTACAAGATTATAACCTATTTTAATAGTTTAAATTAGTCACTAGTTTGCCATCTATTTGTGACAAAATACTGTTTTGATATTTAATAAATAATAAGCTCTTTCATCTGGTAGAATAAACCAAAGGTGCAATTGATCCTTCGGCAGGAGGGATTAGTCAATAAGAGGCAGACACAATATATGAGAAAAACTGTAAAATATCATTGAGTTCTGTTCCATTACGAAGGAATTTGTATATCATACACCGTGATGGCAGTCTCATTGTTAGCATTTATAAATAACACTCTGCAATGGACAGTAAGCATTTGTCAGTCCAATTATTGCACAAATTGTACAACTCTAAGAAGTAGACATGTCACTGTTATGTAAACTGTCTGATTAACGCATGGACTAGAGTGACAAGACGACAACAAGCATCCACTAGATGTAAACACAACATTACTAGACGTCAACATGACATCACTAGATGTCCACACAACATCACTAGATGTCAACAGGGCATCACTAGATGTTCACTCGGCATCACTAGATGTCCACACGACATCACCAGATGTCAACATGGCATCACTAGATGTCCACACAGCATCACTAGATGTAACCATGACATCACTGGATGTCAACAGGGCATCACTAGATGTAAACATGACATCACTAGATGTCAACACAGCATCACTACATGTCAACACGGCATCACTGGATGTCAACAGGGCATCACCAGATGTCAACACGGCATCACTAGAGGTCCACACAGCATCAATGATAAACACTGGCTGTAATTTCCGTACCTATTGCCAAAGCCTAAATAATCAAAAGTGAATACGAGTACAACTAAGCTCATATCATTGGTCATATCGCTTGTATAGATGTACTATGCGGGACTGGTTATTAAACTGCATGAGAACTTGAGAAGTGTACAACACCAATAATTTGTATTTTAGCGATGATACAGATCTGTTCAGCTGTAAACTGCTACAACTGCGATATCTGTGGGCCTGACCTTGGCACACCAGATGACTGCAGCACTATTAAGGCAGACGAGCACTTTTGTCGAAAGATAATCGACAGCGCTGGTACCAGTAAGTAGAGACTGCATTACTGAAGCTAAAATAATCTAACACAACATTTTTAAAACCAGCCAAATCGTTAACTTACCATAGATTTTCACAGATCAGGTCACATGCAAATTGTTAAAAGAGACATTGGTAGTCACATGTGACTCGTTATTTGAGAAGCATCATCAAAAATAAGATGTCAAGATAGAGTTCATTTTGATGCAGACAAAACCTCTTTCATCGCTGAAATTGGATCATATCTGCCATTGATTGAACGAGCAATACAGTCGTGTTTGGTGACACGCATAGCAGGGCTTTTGTCATGACAGTTTCGCCTGCCTCGCTTGAAATCATTGAGTATAAGTTAGACAACCCATGACAGTCATTGAGATAGCCAGTGATTAGAAGTTACAATTAAAAACAATTTTACGGCTTAATAAAAATCGGCAGTAGAAATGTCTGCAAATAACAATGATGATTTAAAGATTGTAAGGAACTGGTTTGAGTTTGTTAGTTGAACTGCAAATGAATTAGCAACACCGCAAACTTCACTATCCGATTTGGAAAAAAATGTGTGCTTTTAACTCTTTCCTACCGCAAAAGCCGATGTATCGGCTTTCGTGGTAATAGAAGTACAGACCGTAAGAAGATGTATCGGCTTATCAATAGGGTTTCACTTTTCTTTTCATTACGAAGCCTATACTTTAGCTAGACCAATCAAATTTTGTCTCCAACGAAACAACCCTGTTGCTAATCCTGTGCACCAATCGAAAATCATTTTGCTAAGCAATTATATTTCGAATTATTTTTAAAAACGGGAAAACCAGATCGCACAGTCATGGCAATAAGAAATTCACCGCGTTCGTTTAATGCAAAGGAAGCGTCAGACATTTTGCAAGAGTAGACTTCACTAAACAATTTTATACTTATCTTGTAGAGAATTTTGTTCTAAATAAGATGCATTTTACAGTAAAACAATATTTGCATTGATTCTCGAGATATTGCATAAACACTATATTAATACTATACGGTATATCAAATATATAAATACAATACGGTATATCGATTTTTTCGAAAACCCATTCAAATTAATTTGGTCAGAATAGCGAATTTAGCGCACTAGTGAAAGAGTTGAAGACATTTCTGCCTGTAGCTGAAAAACAGTAGTTTCTGTTAGAACATTATCAACTTATGACACTACAAGGATTGTCGGACAACTCATGAGTTAAGGAACTCTAGTTTATTCTAGTTTAATATAAAACCTCAAAAGCTGGGTTATTATTGTTACTTTTAAATTGTGTAATACTCCACTCGAATTGTTTAGAATGAACAAAATGTATCACTACATTTTTTGGGTTGTTAGTACTCCTGCTATTATTATAATGCCCTCCCTTAAGGAATAGCTAAACAGGCTTATGATCCAAGCCAATACAGTTACCAATGAATTGTGGATGTTGTGGATGAAAGTTAACCAATGAGTTTGGATGTACTGCATTACTTCGGCTAATTTTGTTAGCGAGTATTGCAGTTTGTAAATTAAGGAAAGTTAGCGTGCTACTGGAATTTTTTTACCCTATGACACTTATGTATTCGCCTCATCTAACTTTTGCGTTTTCGCGGAGTCATCCTCTCGCGAAAAGTTCATGCGCGAAACTAAACTATCTTAACGAACGAGCAAAAACGCGAAATTAAATAGCTTTGTTCATTGATAGTCCAAGAAACAAATGGCAGCAAGTGATCAGATTGCATTATCGACCTCGCCCACACCATTCTACCTGCGGTTCACAATTACAAACTAGTCGCAAATTGAATTTTTTTTTATCGGTGAACTGAACCTGAGGAATCTAATTATGTTTGTTCCACTGCATTTATTTTCACATCACTATATTTTCGCATTCATCAGAGCTGCGAAATTAAGTTGCAGCGAAATTTACTCTGTATGCTACTCACGAAACTAAATACTAGCGAAATATAAGTGTCCTAGGGTATAAGTAAAATATAAATTAACCATTGTATACAGCCATAAAGGTGCCACTTATTTGGCAAATAGCCAGCCAGCATAGGTATAATTGAAAAAATAATAAGTTCATTAAAATGATCATGAAGAAACCATCAGTTTGCCTTTTCTGATCAACAATGTCTCAAAACATCCGCATTTGTCAGAACTCTAGTAGAACATGTATAGGCTTAATGCAATGATTGTTTGTATGCAATCGCTGCTAGAATGACATAGAAGCATATCTTGTACTAGGAATCTATAGATGTGGCTAAACCCTGCGAAATGTTCAAAGTAAATAAACCGGAGTTCAATCCTTACACAAAATAGCTAATATCCACATTCCAAACCTAATCTCAGCATGAAGAAATTCAAATGACATAAAATTGTGTAAAGGAAATACCCAGTCTCCGTAGACAGTTTTCAACCACTACATGATGTTACTAAGGTAGCTGGGATCGAAACTAAATACGATATATCACTATAGTCAATTAGAAATTCACTACTTATTTGTTGCTTTCTAATTAAACTTTTTTTAATCTAACTAGTGATGGTAGTTAGTTTATCTTGCTGAACTAACTGACCATTGTATGTTCATATAGTCTACAGACACTGCAGCAAAAAAGACGGCTTGCCAGCTGGATGCTATGAAGTAGATGGATTATTGGATTGCAAATGTATAGGAGATGGGTGTAACACTGCCTCATCCAATCCACCAACAGGGACTTTTCTCATTTTCTTCTTTGTTATAACAAAAATTTTCACTCAAATTTAATAACTGTGCTGATACAGACCTCAATAAATACGATGTTTCCCGCCAATCTTCAGCAACAGTTGGACTGCTGAAAGTGTACATTGATAAAACTTTCCGATGTTTAACTATGACATATCTTTACTCTCAAGTATTTTATATGCTTTTCTTTTTCATCCATAGGAGCTCAACTGCCTCCAATCTGGTCTATTATTATTGGAATGCAGTTACACCTAACAAGAAAATATTCTCAACTTAATGATGGCGCAGGTCATTGAGTAACTTTACTGTTTCTTGCAATCTCCCTAGTGCATATATCTAGTTTCACAGGTAATGCTACCATTACAGATGATTACATAATATCTCTTATCGGGTTTAAGCAGCACTCGGTGGCTTATAATCAATGCCTTTTATTCTTTCATATCAAACATTAATATAGAAGACTTCATTCTTCAGTTAAACTTTTGTACTGTTCTCTACGTCTCCAACCTACTTCTTCACCTTTGCAATGGAATAATTGATAGTTATAAGCTTTAGTTATAATACACTGCTGTGACACAGATGCACTTTACATATATGTAACTCTTGAGCAAGACCATCAATCATGGATTGCCATGACGACCAGACAAAAAGCTGAGAGCCAATACAATTCTGTGTTATTGTAAAAGAACAGCTCGCTGTTTACTAGCATTTTTGAAAAACGGTTATCAGTCAACATTTTCAACTGTCGCCTAAAACTGACACATTCAATTCTTGGCAACTAAAAGTTCTGTGGCTTAGAAAGGACTACTACCCTAAACATTTACAGCTTTATGGCAAAAAGTGAACAGTGTTCATTATACGATTTGATAACTTGTTTATAGAGATTCGCAATGCCTGGTTGACAACATTTGCAAATATATTTACGATAAGGTTTCTATAATCTATAACCTTTATTATTGATTATCATGACATGTGAAGTCGAGTTTAGTGCCTTCAAATGCCACCTGCACCGGCTCAGTCAAGCCCGAGTTCAGTCAAACTCCAGCTTCATAGATGCCAAATGACTGCACAATATTCAAAGACCATAACTATAGAAAAACATGTAATTACAGCAGTTACATACATTTAGAACAAAAGTAAAATAGGATTTCTGCCCAAAACACAAATGACTAAAAATTTTTAATTATAATTCACTCGAAAACATACTACATTAAATAATTACTCACTAGTATATACTAGTCCGAAATAAACAAGCCAAGTTTTGCTATCTCTTTAATCAATCAACATATATTAAAAACAAAAAGTTAGAATTTTAAAGCATATATTTTATTAGAGACAGGGAGCATCTTCAAATTTATCCACCATATTTAGATTATAGCTTGCTATATGAACAGCAAGAAACTATTTCAAGTTTCTTTGAAGCATCGTTTCATCAAATTGAATAGAAAACAAATGACTACATTAAAGGTCCTGTTGGGCCGTGTTCAGGTGAAACAATCTGTTAACACCATGTTACTAGGCAGGGTCTGTTATGTAGAATTATGAAATTTCAAGTCATTTGAAACATTGGCTTTCTTGCAGCTTGCTAAGAGGTGCAAGCACATTTGTCATCAACTAAAAAACAGCTACGGTCTCGGCCAGTCATTTGATGACATGTATAAAGTGTGTGTTGTTTAGAGCAGCTGGCTGATGAATTGAAGGCATTCATATTTCACATATAGAACGATTGTGCAAAAACTAATAACTGACCTTCTTTGTTGATCTATTGAATAAAGCTAAATCGTTGCTGAGCCAGATAAAACATTACCTTCACATCCGTCGCCTTTGATATTTTTTAGATTGGATTTTTTGATTGTTTCTAATTATATCACGCTTTCTAAGAGTTTGCAGACTTTCAAAAAGTAAAATATTCTAGTGACTGTGTGAATGGAGCTGTCTTTCAAAGTCAAATCTCACACTAGTTTCACGAAACGTTATTTTTATCTATACCAATGTTTAGTCATAGCTTTCTGCAGCTAAAAGATCTTTACGTTGGAAATACATGTAGATTGTGATTGGTTGAAGCATATGAAATGATGCATAATTATTTATATATGTTGTCAAATGACTGGTCAAAATTATAACTTTTCTTCAGGCCTTGAGCCATATGCATGTATATTCCAGCCAGTTACAAGAAAAAAAATGCTTAAAATTACTTGAAATTCTACACAAAAATGACCTAACATGTTGTTAACAAGTTGTTAACCACACGTTGTTAACAACATGTTTCACCTGACCATGCCCCAGCAAGTCTTTCAAGCTACTTCAAACTAACCCTAACCTATGTACAAATAATCATACAGAAGCCTAATTTGTTAACATTTAAATCAACGGGTATATCCACAAGCAAAATGAAAAAAAATACTTTTCACCATCCTGAGAAACAGTGAAAGTGGCTTCAAAACAAAAGTGATGTTTACTTGTAAGGAATATGCAAGAATGCATCTGAACTTATTAGATATTATATAGAAACTGATAGTCAATTAAAGTTAGATAGTGTTTTAATCAAATTAATATATGCATTTTCTATTCGTTCGATTTTTATCAGTTTTTTTTCTTACAAAACTGAGTAGATTTGAAAAAGGGCATTTTACATTAAACATTTACTTCATATATCAAGCTGAGTATTTGCTCAAAATTTATGTTGTTATGTCAGAAAAGTCATATGCAGAGGTTGAAGTCGTAGGTCGACATTGATCTGTTTTCACATCTGTTTAATTGTACAGGTTACAGTAGTTGTACAGGTATGCAGTTGTAGAGGTGTACAGTTTACAGGTGTACAGTTTTACAGGTGTCCAGTAGTTGTACAGTACAGGTGTTTGGTCAATTGTGTCAATTAAGTGTTCATATACATATAGGAATGCTGTAAGACAGTTTTTGAGGCATTTAGCAGCAGTGATTCACCTACAGAGCATGATGCATGACCCAAATGCTTGTCAATGTGTCATCAGGAGCGCAAACAGTATTGATGTTGATCATATCGATGTTGTTATTCGCAAACAAAAATGGCCTAAGCTGAGAGTCTTCAATACTAAGACAGGTTTTCAGTGACTTAACAAGTGGCAAAACAAAAATGGCGAGACTTAGCATAACAGTCTACTTTAATATGAAAATACTGAGAAAAGGCAAGGAACATACCTCGCTGACACATGGCTGGCTGTACTAGACTCATACACGGCCCTCCACCATTGCGACTGAGCCTCTGAGCACAGGCTAGGAGAGAGATCAGCCACCTTTACGCCGTTGTCACCAATGCGATGCTCACAGAGCCGAGAATGTGCAGCATAAGTTGTGTGCAGGAGAAAGACAGTCAGGTCTATTTGAGAAAGGCTCTCTGGTTCGCATTGAGTGATTCTGGCAGGAGAGAAGGTAAGACGTGGTGCCAGATCCATGATATCTGCAAATACAACCATGAGGTACATACAATATCTTTAATCGTCATGAACATGGAAAGGAAAAATCAATAGGTTAATAGTCAGGCAAGTTCACTGGAATTAAATAAATACAATGATGTTTAATATAACAGTTAAATTACTTTTAATTGCTCTACAATTGAAAGTAAATAATGACCTGCAACCAATAAAACTATTCGCAGCAATTATTATCATGCCAGATGCCTACCCATGCGCATTTCTAGTATCATGATCAAAAGATCATCATTGATGATTTTCATAAAAGCGTTATTTTAATCATTCCAATATTAATCATGCCCAACATGACATCATCATGATACTATCACTTATTTCTACTTTCTTGCAGAAACGTGTGTTTAAAATTCTTGCACGCCTCCATAATAATTCAAAACAACAAAACATACGAAACGGTACGAAACAATTCAAGAAATCAATTATTTTTAGCAATTGACCCATAATAAGAGTATATGCAATCAATTGCATAATAGGCTCTGTAAAAACAGCTAAACCAACTGTTTGCGTGGCTCAAATTACTCGACTCTGAAAGTGAACAAGCCGTTGACTGGACTTACAATCTTCTAGAGGATTCTCATATTGCCTTAGAGCGAACCAGGTCTGGTAATGCAGCGAATCAGGATAGAGCTGTTGGGCGATTGAACAGTGTGTGATCAACTCTTTCTCGTCAGGCATAAGAGCTTTTATTTGATCAAGACCACCATCAGCCATAAACATGGAAGTAGTTTGACTTCTAGAGCTTCCAAAAACCGTGGTATACAGAGTTGTCTTGGCCTGTCAATGTTAAGAACATGATGTTGGTCGAGAGTTCCTTACCGATGTCTGACATAGATCTCTTTAAAAATTGTAATGAAAAGAGAAGAGCGCGTAAAAAGTGCTATAAAACTTGTAATCATCACTGTCAACTTCACTAACACTAGAGGTGATCGCTGTCAACTCCACTAACGCTAGAGGTCATCACTGTCAACTCTACTAACACTAGAGGTCACCACTATCAACACTAACACTAGAGGTCATCACCATCAACTCACTAACACTAGAGGTCACCACTATCAACTTCACTAACACTAGAGGTTATCACTGTCAACTTCACTAACACTAGAGGTCATCACTGTCAACTTCACTAACACTAGAAGTGATCACTGCCAACTCACTAATACTAGAGGTAATCATTATAAGTTCTACCAAAACTATACTAACAATCATGGATGATGCATGTCTTTCCTATCTAGTATGGTTACCAAATCCATTAAGAGTGCAATCACATTTATGAGGTGTAATTCAACAGCTTAAGAAGGCAGTCAACTTAGAAGAACAGGTTGGAGTCTGATAAGCCATCATTGTGTACTATTTATATTTACATAAATGCTTTTGTCTCTATTCGGAGTTTTAGAATATTAAGTCTGTTATATTATGTATGTTGCACAGAGACCTAGTTCTACCTTTAGAAAAAATGATTTCTGCAAGTGACCAACTAGAGATAATTTAATGGTGTGGTTACAATGATTCTAGCTTGTAATCAAAAGCAAAATGGAAACGATTGAAAGGAAGGAATCCTTAGCAGAGCAAAAAAAACAGTAAATTGAGTTACATTTCAATTCCTAAACTAAAACACAGGAATCTGGAGTAGACCCTTTGTCTTACAAGCTAGATTTTCCAAACAAAAGGACTTCAAAACCTTTTTAGTGCATGCATACAGCATAAAATATTGTTTCAGAGGGCAAATTTTGGCTGTACATCTTTCACCATAACGGAAGCCAAGTCGTCTTTAGCCACGTTTAACTTAGACTTCGGACTAACCAGTCAGGTCCACTACCACTGCACCAGTCGAACACCTCGCTGCATGGCGGAATAATTGTGCACATACTTATTACACATGATGACCTCTCACAGCACACAAGACTGTCAGCGTACTAGTTTAACATAATTTGTCAAAACCAAAGAAACTTGAACATTAGATAATTCGTTTTTTAACTTCAAGCGAATATTTACTAGAAATCAAACAACTTTTACAATAAGTTGAATTTCATCTTCTTACCAACTAATTTTAAATTAAAATTATAGATGAGTAATGATAAATATTAAATAATCACACAATACTTAGTCTACAGTTGATACAACACTGAATAATGTTACTACTTCCTAAAATTGGAAGCGCTATTATCACAAGATAATAAAAATCATTACCTACTCATCTATAAGCAGCATGGCTGGCAACTTTGAGATGGTTTTATTAGACTTGAAATTATATGACTAACATCATTAGTTATGTTATAATGTTATACATAGCTCAAGTTTTTTAATTGAGATACCAACGAGCTTGCATATTTCTTCTTTATTATAAAATATGAATAGAGTTATGATGTTTCTGCGCAAGATTATTTCAGCTCACTGGAAATATTTTGTGAAGACATTTGTCAGGCCTACCAAAGTTTGTCTTTGCAACTGCAAAGCTAACAAATAGCCAGAGCCTTAAAAATTCTCGCAATGCAAAAGTACAGTATTACAGGTAACGATGCACCTCCCTCCATACGCAGAGCACGCTATCACATCCCAATAATTTCAATGTCTACAATGAAACGTTTATCAGATATCCAACAAGCTAGTAATCTCAACGAGATCTCTTCTGTCCAAAATGAAAGCATGAGACACGATTTATTTAAAAAAGTTGATCAAGGCGGATGCTAGAACTGTTTGTGTAAGATTACATGAAATCCAAAGATTCACTCGGTGATAACATCTACGAACAAAGCCAGAGAGACTTTATTAGACTGACGGGAGCAGTTCTATTCAACACAAACCTGACCAAATAGCATAACTTAACAGCGAAGACCAACAAGCATGACTCTCAGCCTCGAAACCTTGGATTAACTTTTACAAATTTCTACGTAACACAATCCGTATCCTAAAGGATCCAGGCAAGTAACTGTCAAAAGCTGTATCATGTTCCATCTGTAAGCGGCTCATCTAACAAATTCTCAAATAAGTGAGCATAAGATCGCGAGTGGCAGAACTTAGCATGTCAACCATTTGGTGAAAAGTGTGACCTACCAAGCTTGCCATGCCAACTATCAGGCCCTGCGTGTGACCCACCACCCTTGCCATGCCAACTATCAGGTCCTGAGTGTGACCCACCAAACTTGCCATACCAACTATCAGGCCCTGAGTGTGACCCACTAAACTTGCCATGCCAACTATCAGGCCCTGAGTGTGACCTACCAAACTTGCCATGTCAACTATCAGGCCCTGAGTGTGACCTACCAAACTTGCCATGTCAACTATCAGGCCCTGAGTGTGACCCACCAAACTTGCCATACCAATTATCAGGCCCTGAGTGTGACCCACTAAACTTGCCATGCCAGCTATCAGGCCCTGAGTGTGACCTACCAAACTTGCCATGTCAACTATCAGGCCCTGAGTGTGACCCACCAAACTTGCCATGCCAACTATCAGGCCCTGAGTGTGACCCACTAAACCTATCGTGCCAACTATTCCGAGATTAGAGTGTGAATACAAAACAAATGTGTTAATATTTAGAGAAACTACTCTTGTGCAGCACCTATACAGCCTTTCGGCTGTTCAAATAACTTATACATGTTGAGCAGAAGTCATACATATAGGTGTGGACTTAAGACGAAAAGGTGTTAAGCAAAAAAATAAAATGTATATGGCACGGTAGGTTTGGTAGGTCACACTCAGGGCCTGATCATTGACATGGCAAGTTTGGTGGGTCACACTCAGGGCCTGATAGTTGGCATGGCAAGGGTGGTGGGTCACACTCAGGGCCTAATAGTTGGCATGGCCAGATATAGCATTATCTTTTTAAATCACATGGGTATATAAAGCAAGATATTATATCGAAGCTGAACAATCTTTACGCTCTAACAAAATGATCGATAACACTCCTATTCCTACAGAATCATACAATGACCTTATGTATTCTAGCAATGCCGATAAAAATCATACCTGACATATCATTAATCTTAGAATGAAGTAAAACTTAGGAAGCGCGTAATCGTTACTCAAAGTGTACGGCAGTCAAATACAAAGGTTACCGGTATTTGCCATTAGAGTTCAAGTTCTGAAGCCGCAGGTTTTTGTAACAGTGAAAATTCATTGTTAAGATTATGAAAATTCATTGTTAAGATTATGAAAATTCATTGTTAAGATTATGAAAATTCATTGTTAAGATTATGCAAGTCACATCTTAATCAGAATATCTTAGATAAACCAGTATGTACAGTTTTTACACGGCTGTTCTAATGCTAGATGTCAGACTGCAAGTCACATCTTAATCAGAATATCTTAGATAAACCAGTATGTACAGTTTTTACACGGCTGTTCTAATGCTAGATGTCAGACTGCAAGTCACATCTTAATCAGAATATCTTAGATAAACCAGTATGTACAGTTTTTACACGGCTGTTCTAATGCTAGATGTCAGACCTTAAGCTGTCTGAATTAACAGCTATGGAATGATTTGAGAACTAAATTTGTTCCAAGATACCAGACCAGACTAGTTTGAAGGAAAGCATCAGCTCTAACTCTTACTGCTGGTGTTCTTGTAACCTATTGCCCAAAACAAGCCAATAAATTAGTTGGTGAGTAATTTCAACAGGCATATGTTTAGAAAACCAACAGAAGTCAGTAAAACTTATTTAAATGATTAATGCAAATACCGGTAAAATACGATGAAGGGATAATCATGAATATAATATAAATATGAGTACGGGGTAATCATACATCATATAAATTACATATGTGATGGCGGTACTTAAAGCAGAAAAATAATGAAAAATTTCCAGCCCAGTTCACTTGGTCGAAAATGCAGCACAACTCTCAAAAATTATTGCAAAACGGGAAGACAAGAAAAGCTCAACTTACATCTCTGTTGAAGAATTTGTGCGAAAGCTTCCTGAGCCAGGTGGTCTGATCAGCCGAGGGACATCTATCCAGGACGAGATAACCTTTAACAGAATAAGCTTTGTTGAGAAGAATCATGATGACTTCATCATCTACAGGGTGTTTGCAAATGTACAATGAGTGCCAAGACAAACGTTTAGCAGCGCCAGAATATACTCATAGAGAGAGCAAGAGCTACAAGCACTAGTTTGAATACTGATGATCGACTGTCATCAAGGGTAGACAGAAGACGCTCTTGTACGATATGTAAACGTGGGCATGAATATTAAATGCATCGTCCACCATGACCAATAATTACGAACCAGCGGGAATCTCAAGTTCTGGTGTCGTGGTATGAAACTTAGCTCTTCCATGTTGTCAACAAGAGCCAACTAAATTAAATACATTTGGTGATATGAAATATTTTTAAATTTGGTCAAACAAAAAAGTTAGCAGAAGGAAAGTAAGTGGCAAAGAAATCTGCAATATTAATGATCATCAAAAGGCTCGTAAATTGATTTATGAAAGTTCTATCAAGAATGTTTCGATGAAAAAATAAGCCTGCAGAAGATAACAAGATCTCCAAAAATTTGAGTTTGCACTAAAAACTTCAGCTGCCACAAAACCTCAATGTATTCAAATATGCATTATAGCAAAAAGACAACAGGACTAATTGGGACTTGCAAAACATACACTGTTTTTCAACAGTTTATTTTGAGTAAGTTCATCAAGAGTTCAACCGCTACAATAAATAAATAAAGCAAATAACCTCCTGTTGTTACGAGTTACATCAAGGTGTATCATAACATGACCCATGCCAGAGGATATTGAAAGAACTTCTGTGTGAACCTAAAATATTTTTAAGCTACAAACTGTGCTTCTAATGGCGCCGTTCAGCTGTTAACAATTATATATTTGAGAATTATCTGTTCATAAAATGACAACTCCCAAAGTGTGATGATATCTTTGCGACATAGCACAATGATGATGCACAAATGGCTATGTAATAATCAAGGTCATCCATCACACATCATGTGACCACGTATGCCTGAACCTAACAAGGCGAATTAACTTCGTTTTAGGCGTTTTCTGCTCCGTCGTTGCACAATTCCCTTGGTGGCATTCTAAATCACAACTGAATTAACAGTTTGTGTGAAAATGAAGCAAAAATTGTATCTAATTAATAAGCAAACTTCAGATTTGAAATAATAATCAGAATTAAAGGATCAAAGCTGTTTGATTTGCAGTTTTGCAGCTTTGGTTGTATTGGGACAACTCCAAATCAACAACTAACAAAATCATAGAACCCATTTCAGCTGCCGTGTGGGCAACCTGACAAAGTTGTAGGAAGGTGGAATTGAATAAGTTTATTTTAGATCAGCTCCCAGTCACTGGCGTATTACCGTAGAACCTCTATTGGAAGCCATGGCGCTCTATTTTTCAACCCTTTCCTATAGTGACGTTTTATTAGAGACAACGTTCAAATAGAGGAGTGGCACCACAATTTTCGACTAGCTCGTCAGAATTTTTGAAAGATAAATTTAACCCTTTGTCTGGCGAAGCGATGCTAATGTCGCCTATATTTTGCGCTTTCCTTCAGGCGGAGCGACATTAATGCCGTTGGCCTCAGCATTTCTGCTAAACTAAAGCAATTTTCAAAGCAAATTTTAAAGAAAAAAGCATAAAGTTTTTGAGTTACAAAACGGACTTGGTTATACCCTAACAATGGCTGTTATAACGTCGTACGGTTTTCCTGAATAGTATTATCATCGGTTATCATAACAATTTCAAGTCTTCAGGTAAGATTGTAAACCACATGATCGACGAATCTGAAGACAGTGGATCAGATTTAGACCTTAATGACTTCAAATCAGTGCGTAGTTGCCCTGATTGTGATGATCGATCTAATCGTTATTGATGTAGGCGAGCCGTCATTAGTACAATTTTGTGGCCACTTTCTATCGATCACTTTTTTTTGAGGGTCCGAAAATTTTAAAGAAATTTAGAGTGGCGGTCAAATAGAGGTGGCGGTCAAATAGAGGTGGCGGTCACTAGAGGTGGCATTCAATTAAAGGGTAGCGCTCTACTTTGCAATTCTCCTATAGTGGCGTTATATTCGAGGTTTCATTCAAATAAAGGTGACGTTCAAATAGAGGTTTTACGGTACTTTGACAGCATTCCCACAAAAAAGGAACACACAAGCATTGTGTCGGGAAATATTATAGAAACACTGAACCAATTTCAAAATGAATGCAGAATGTTTGAAATTGGCCTAAAAGAAATCCTAGAAAGAGTTGAAATAATATATATATATATATATAAAACTATTTGGAGTGTAAGGCATTTTAGAAGGTCATACTGAAGAATAGCTGTGAAGCTATTGGCAGTGACAATATGAAAACTCGCAACTCTTTTACTGGTAACGGGAAAACTTTTACAATAATGAATTGAACAAAAAGTTCAAGCAAGTTTGGTTGGCTACGATCAAATACGGGTGTACAATGGAATGAGTTATACACCCCTTTAGGATGACTTGACTAAAAGAGAAGACAACACTTTACTTCTTAGCCAGTCATGGACAATTACCGTACTTTTCGGACTATCAACCGATCCCTATATAAGCCGCATCTGCTTTATTGTCAAAAAACTAATAATAAAACAATACATGGGCCGCAGCTTTTGTATAGGCCGCAGAACTCATGACGGTGCTTTTTAACACGGCAGCAACTTTGCTGGTTAAAACGGAACAGTGCCATTAGGCACTATTTCGTATTAACCAACGCTTTATAACCCTAACGGAACAGTGCCGTTGGGCATTGTTTCATTTTTTCTTCCACCAGTTAATGCGCCCTAGCAGTGAAAGAAAAAACCACAAAATAGCCGCACCCTTATATAAACCGCATGGCTCAAAACATCAGAAAAAATTAGCGGGTAATAGTCTGAAAAGTACGGTATTCTTTTTGTCCATGACTGGCTAAGGAGTTCAGTGTATTCACTGAACTGCGATGTGAACAAGTCGCGAATACTCATGATACGACTACTGTTTATGTCAATAAAACTGTTTCACTGCGCTAGTGATGTTATAATAATCATTACGTGAGAGGAAACCCTTTGACAAAAAGTCAATAATTTAGAGACGCAATCAATGATCTCCGTTAGTAAGCTTTTTCAAAACAACAACGCTGCACCGACAGATTTTTTCATTAGAAAACGATAAAAAATCAGTCTTCCAAAAAATGTCATTTGAAATATTGTGTCAGTCTCATACCTGCTTGAGCGAGCCTATTAGCTCTCAGATGCTCAGTGATGGCATTCAACTCCCTCAAATCATCATCTCCTCCGGTCGCAACATCAGCCGCTAGCGTCTTACTATATGCTGCTATGTAGAGGGCAGATATGCAAAATGCATCAGCGTTCCGTTTGACGAGTGAGTTTGCGAAGAGAAGGAGCTGCTGAGCCTTGAGCTCTTCACGCAGGGTCGATACAAGGGCACCTGTCTGATTCAGAGAACTGTAAAGCGCTTGATCAAACCTAGCAAACAAAAAAACAATAAATTGTGAGGTTTCACTGCGCGCTTTATCAGGAGTTCAAGTCAAAGTTTACTGGATGTTACCGAGTTAATTTAACTGTATCACTGGACCTACCAGAGGTTCGGTAGGAAGAAATAAGAGATGTTATGACCATCTCACTGTCATAGAATGTGCATTTGGTATCAATATCGACCGATTCATCTCATGAACAGCTATTCATGAATATAAGCACAAGATATCAGACTAACCTTAGATTACATGGAATAACCAAGTTTACTTTTAGTTGATGATAAAATTTGAAAACAGTATTTTGCAAGCAAATATTTTCTTATATGTATTTTTTTCAAAATTCATTCAAGATTTTAAAAGCCAATTTCAAAAAATGGACAGCAAAGACGAAAAAAGGCATGTGGAATGATTTACCTATTCAATGCCTCCACAGCAACCTTCTCTGGATGATTCATGAGCGCAGTTCTTGCGGCCCCAAAACTGTGCAGCAGGTATAAATAGCTGGCTAATTCCCCTCTCTCCTTTGACACAGACTGAAAATAGAACATATTGCAAATAATTTTGAAGCTTCAACATTTTAAGAAGATGAGATTCTATAAACATAACAGCTTTTATATACATTGCATGGCATGCTGCAAAGCCTATACATACATCGATGAAGAAAACAATTGAGTTGTTATTTAAAGTCGAAATAACAAATTTTCATACAGTTTTGAGCACTGCGTATAGATCGGTAACTTGTGAAAAACAAGCGGTTCCTCAAAAATAAATCAGTGTTATGAAATTAAAAACATCATAGAAGTTGTACAGAGATCCAATCATTTCCAATCCAGGTTTCTAAAGATTTGATTTAAAGAGAGATAAGTTAAATTTAAATGAATAGATTAATTGGTAAACATTTTATAAATCTACCACCATCTCTGTATTCGTGATGTTTTCCACATTTGAAAACCTTTTACATTTAATCAACATAGCAAACAGTGTTTGTTTTCCTGTTAGAATTAAAAAAAAACCATGGAGACTAAGTTTAAGAAAGCAAAAGAGGAAGGGGAGCTCCTCAATTTTTGTTAAAAAACATTCCTTCGTCTCCACAACTTCAAAGATTAAAAGCTCGCACCGAATGACATGGTATTGGAAATGAGAGAAACAGAATGAAATACCTGGAGGAGGCCAGCAGTGTAGTTGTACCATTCAAAGCTGTCATAGTAGGGAGACTTCATGAGCACATCGCTGATACAGTCGATAGCCTCATCAAACTTCTGCGACTGCTCGAGGCACTTGAGCAGCTTTATCCGGACATTTACTTCTGTTGGTTGAGATTTCTGAGACATCAGCATACAAAGAAGATAATGCGTGGAGGGACGCAGAGAATAACTATATCATTGGTGAAGGGCCTGCAATCTTATGACATCAGCTGGATCGCGTACGGTCATCTCTAGTGAATTGTATAAACCTTATCATATAACATGTTAGTTTGACTATGGCTAAATATAGCATTCAGAAGGTAGTGTCCTCAACTGTATACAAAAACAGTGCATGCTCCGGAAGGAGGACTCCGCTGTATCATCTCACAATACACAATATTTATAATTCTAGTAAATTAATAGTTTGACATATTAGGAGTGAATTTACAGATAATTCCTTTAGGACTGATGAGATGAGCAAACTCACCAAGTTGGCGAAGAGAAGGTTTTCCATGGTGCTCAAGGAATCATCAAGCGAAGCCCCAGGATCAAGTCTGGCAGCTTGTTCAAGCATTTTTTCCTACATATGGAAGGAGGTTAAATTGAATGTAGTTTTAGCTAAATCTACAAAGTTTAGCATTACAATTTTACTGTAAGTTTAGCATTACAATTTGTAATGCTAAACTTACAGTTTAGCATTACACGTAGCCTGTTATTAAATAAACTATAAGGTATACAACGATACATAGGTTATACAGTTATAGTTATATACATAGTTATATTAAAGTTTACCGCAGAGACTGGTCGCTGGTTAAACGTTTATAACTTTGTTTTTCTACATAAATTTTTGCGCGAAATCCGTTATGATTACCAATGGAGCGACCGACATAACATCGCAGCCAAGCCGCATAGACGGGAGAAAACAACTCCATTTCAGTGCAGCTGATGCATCAGGTGTAGCGCGTCTGTAACAAGCTGTTGTTTTGCTTGCCGCGCTCGCCAGGAGACAACTCCGCAAAAACAACAGTTTGTCAAGACAGGCTAATCGAGCAAGGAAGCACCAGTTTGTTAAAATAAAAGGCTGAATTGAAATTATGCAGCATATCTATCAGCATATTTATAAATCTTATACAACTTTGATTTACCATCAAAGAATTCATACAGTACAGCAGCAGTATGTTTGAATAACTGATTCGTCATCAAAATTTATAGCATTAATAATAAAATCATTTGGAAAGTTTTCGTTCACGATTGCATCATTGCAAACATTGTGACAAAGCTTTGAGTTCTGAGACAACTGGTCACAAAACTTATCCTTCAGCAAAGTATGACATCTTACCTGTAGATTGAAAATGGTAGGGTCTGTAGGATAGAACATCTTCGCTTTCTCAATCCAATACATTACAGACGAAGCCTGTTCAGGGGTTGTTTCCACTTTCAGATAAAGAGCACAAACTGCAAGCGCAATATAGAAGTACAAACTCAATAATTCCACAGGCACTGGTAAAGAATATGATATGCACATTTAATAAGAACAATGATAGCACCAATATACTCTATTGAGATTAAAAAGAAAGGAGTAAATGTAACACAACTCTCAAATATGTACTTTTTGCTGACTTGTGATGAACAAAGTTACATTAAAAAATACAGAAAAGGGAAGAAGAAACGGGAGATATGAAGAAACAAATGAAGAGAGGTTAGTAAAGCCAAGTAAGAAGAATGATGAATAGCAACAGAAAAGTGGAGAGTAATAATAACAGATACAGAAATAAAACATGAAAAGGGATAAAACGGAGTATGTAAGAGAAGAAAAGTTACGTAAGCAAGAAAAAGGTATTAAAAAGTTGAGATAAAATTCTAGAGATAGGGTAAAGCATAATTTAATGTGTTTTTCAACTTAATATTTACTGGAAATCAATCAACTTTTACAATATGATGAAGTTCAGCTTATTACTAATCACTTTTAAATTACAAATATAGATGAGTACCAATTATAAAAATAATCGCGCAATGCTTAGCTCGTGGTTAATCAAACCATAGATAATGTGACACATTATACGAAGTATTGGATGCGCTACTATTACAAAATAGTAAAAATTATATACATATATACGATTATTACATATGATAGCAACATGACAGCACAAAACAACACGACAGCAGCTACATTACATGAGCCATGAGCAACATGGCTGGTAACCCTGGGATAATGTTACTACAGACTAGGTATTTTATTACTATTATCATTAATGTTATGTTATAATGTCATAGCTCATGTGTTTGAACTGAGATATTAACGAGTTTGTACACTTGACAACAGCCTGAAAGTGGCTTTTAACATCTTGAATAAATTTTTTTTTAAATACATATAAAATATTTGTGAAAATACTGTTTTCATCTTTGATAGAGGAGAAAGTGAGTGGAGCAAGATATCATTTTCTGTGACTCACTCTTTAGCGTTAGCTGTGTCTGACTCTCATCCAGTTCATAAGACTTCTTGTAGTAATTAATGGACTTCTTTATGTCCTCTTGAGAAGCGCTCCTTTCAAAAATCTGTGCAAGGAGCTTGTGAGCTGGGGCGTAGTCATCCTTGATCATGAGAAATTGCGACACATACCTATATAAAAAGTAGACAAACCGTTGCACTATCCTATCAATCTCATCTTCTATTACAGTTTTCAGATTTGCTGCATGTACTCTGAAGTATGAGAGATTAGTAAAAGCCTTTTATAATTGACGGACGGAGAATTTGGGGGTAAGCTAATAATACATAATCAAGAATCACACATAAAGCCAGCTGCCTGACCGGGAGTGGATAAATATATGAATGTATTAGACGTGGTTGTAAAAACAAATAAAACAAAAGTGGTTGCACAATAGAAGTGGTTGCACAACAGAAGTGGTTGCTTTCAGTATAGATTTATTTAGGGAAAGTCCCTTCGGATCCCCGAGGGAATGTACAGTCAGATGCCGAGGGAATGTACAGTCGGATGTCGAGGGAATGTACAGTCGGATCCCCGAGGGAATGTGCAGTCGGATCCCCGAGGGAATGTACAGTCGGATCCCCGAGGGAATGTACAGTTGGATGTCGAGGGAATGTACAGTTGGATGTCGAGTGAATGTACAGTCGGATGTCGAGGGAATGTACAGTCGGATGTCGAGGGAATGTACAGTCGGATGTCGAGGGAATGTACAGTTGGATGTCGAGTGAATGTACAGTCGGATGTCGAGGGAATGTACAGTCGGATGTCGAGGGAATGTACAGTCGGATGTCGAGGGAATGTACAGTCGGATGTCGAAGAAATGTACAGTCGGATGTCGAGTGGAAGAATATTAAATAGGAGTTATTCAGTAACCTGGTGTGTGGAACTCAAAAGAAAATCAATACAGATAGCTTGTAAAATTACCATGAAAAGACTGCATGCATTTGCCGATTAAATCAAAAAAGCAATTTGCTGAGCAACAACTAGGTATGAGACTAAAACGTCCTTAGACATATCATATCATTTTTAGAGATCAACATCATGCTTTGACAAAACTATTAGCTAAGCAAATAAACTAAACACGATGGAAAACAAAATGTCTCATCATACTGTGCACTCAATTTCAACCTCTTGTTACAAGCAGTTTGTTAAAGCATGCAAATGTCTGTACAATCGACCTTAGCTTCCTTGGACTTCAATTCCCGGCACTTTCAACTGCACAGACAACGCCCGGGGTCTGGACAATTGTACAATGCGGTCGTGTCTGTACAAAAAATGATAACTCTGACTGATAGGTGGCTCTCGCGACAGACGATGTGAGCATTTCCTACCAGAGTGTTGTACCATAATTTTTGTTTGTACCTATTACTGCTGTTAATACTGTACCGTATTAAAAGTATAACCATATTTTATTCTCATATGTATGCTGTACATGCATATCGTACCATAATGTAGCCTAAGAGTATGTGTATAACATAGACCGTTTAAGTACTGTACAGTACTCAATTTTCATTGTCCCGACTTTTTCAGCGTCTGGACATGGCCCAGTTTGCATTAGTTCGACCAAACGAGGGTTTATGTAAATGACTGGAAACCAACTTGTCTATGTGGCCAATAAACATAAAGATGGTTATAAATGCAGCGCAATCTCGGTTTTCGTATCAGATTTCGAACAAATTGTAGTTTCAATAAAATATCTCACAACTTTTTATGAGATGTTTTCTAATTTTTTTACCGTTCTTCCCAAAATATCTCAATATTTTGCAAAGATCGGTGAATAAAAATTAGAACTCGAATCCGTCAAGACTTCTTTGCTTTGGGCGCCAAACAGAAACTAAGAACTCAAACTTAGCATTCTCTCCTCTACCTCCTTCCTTTTGTCACTTTGAAGTATTCAAGCGTCATATGCAAAAAAGGTATAGTGGTTAACGAAATACTGACAGTACTTGTGTAATGCATTGTTCAAGAATTTATCCTTTAATAAAATAAAACACAAAATTAGTTCACACTTATTCATTGACACAAAAAATCTAAAGAAAAAACAAGGCTGAGCACAGTTAGACTGCAACAGTTACAGCAATACATTACACAGCTCCGCCTGTTCAATTAATACTTAATAGAGTATTTGTGGGAAGATTGGTCTACTTTATTTAAACAATACCTGTTCTCTTAATATAAAGTTTATGGTATAAAATGCAAAAATGTTGTTCTCTAGTCTTGGTACAGATTATAACTAATTACAATACAGTCATACTTTGACTCACGAGCTTAATGTGTTCTGGGCTCGTATGTCAATTTACTTTCATGTTGGTGCAATTTATTTATATATAGAACAATTAAATATATATTGGTTTCAATACTCTGAAAAACACAAACAAAAACACTTAAAACAAGATATTGTAACAGAAAAAACATGTTGGTAACAGGGTTGTTACGATTTAAATCAACCGATTTAAATCAGGCGATTTTTATTTGATTTAAATCGCTCAAAAAATCATGATTTTTTGATTTTTATTCTATAACGCGGTAGATATGTTTGAAATAAACCTTGCTATGTATCTTGAGCTCACTGAAAGCTCTTTTGCAGACCATTCTAGCAATCTAGCTCATTGTGTGCAGCAATACAGTGGGTTAGAAGCCTATTAATGTCCATAGCTTATACCGATGAGGTTATAAACAGCATTGCACCTTTCGTTAATTAATGGAAGGGAAGAAAAGTCTGGTAGATAATTAAATATATTTCAATCTTCAATGACCGCACTGATTTGAGTGAAATTCTTAATTCTTAGTCTAAATTCTTAAGACTTGATGCATTCTAGATAAATTGCTATTGAACTAAGGAGTTAGGTCTATGTATTTTGGTTTCTTACTTGGGAATGTCAATGTTAACATGCAATAATGCTTTCGGTTGTGTGATCTGTTCTCTGTGATTCTTCATCTTCGTTTCGGGGTTTTAATGTCCAACGCATAAATTATACTGTCCTTTTTGAGGTTTGTCAACTGTGTAACTGTTTTTTCATTTCCTAATTGTAATAAAACTACATAACACCCTTGCAAATCATAAATTCCAAATTGATAGCAATAACTTGCAATTTAGAACACAAAACATCTTTCTGAAACAAAAAAATTGACTTAAATTGAAAAAATCAGAAAAATCAATTTTTGAGTTTTTTTTTAAAATCATCGATTTTTAACAACCCTGGTTGGTAATTGTGCTAACTTACCACATGCTTTCAAAAAGCAACAAATAAAAATAATACAAGAAAATGTCATTAATTAAATACAGTAACAGCTAACGCTAGCATTTGCCAGGGAGGGAGAGAAAAGTTATCCTTCATTACAACTTTTGACTTTGATATATTTGGATTCTGATGCACAGACTTGAAAGCAAACTTTTATTTTAAACTTGACGTAATTAAAATTTCTTTGGTGTTCATAGTTTCAAATTTGTTCTCGCGGCTTAGCTAATTTTTCCTTTTTCTCGCTCTCACGATCAGCCGGTCGTTTTAAGAGAAACCTATCTAAGGACGTTTCCCTTTGTCGTCCTTTCAACATGTTGCGAAAAAAAACTAACACGGGTGTCGTTGTAAAGGGCAAATGCACGACCACTAGCCAACTTGTCCGAATGTCATTTTTGTAGTCTTGATAGATAGCACTGGCCTTTTCACATAGTATCATTTCAGTTGAGCTGTCGCCGGCCAATTGTTTGTCTTTTAACCAAAGCATGAGCGGTCTCTCCATCTCGTCGTGAAGATAGCTGTGCCATTTGGAAACTATGGTTAGCCCTTTTGCAGGGTTAATGCCCTTAATATTATCCTTCTGTTTGATAATTGTGAATGTATTTCTGTCATATTCGCAAGCCAGCTCATCCCTCAGCTACACCTCTCTCATATTTTTCATATCATTCGCTTTTTCTTTTCATTGTCCATCATTGTATCAGTTGGCTTTCGGTCTACACCCAGTACTTTTAACTCACTTAATTTTACACAGATAAACACGCACCAAAAGACATGTTGCAAAAGTATAACCTGAGCAGTTAAAAAATACAGAGTGATGCTGTTTTCATGAGACACGTCTGACGTACTTGGCCACTGACTCGCGTGCTCATATCTCAAAATTGGCTCGCATATTAATGCTAAAACTCGCTTAAGAGATGGCTCGTATCTCACGTTTCTCGTATGTTGTGGCACTTGTAAGTCGAAGTATGACTGCATTGGTAATGGAAAAAATCATGCTGGAATTTAAACTGTCAACTTTTTGAACAGCTTTCAGAAGGAATTGTGATTGAAAACCTAAGTTGCACTGTAATACAAAGCTTCCTGTGAACAGAATAAATTCTAACAAAGTGTAAAACTGAACAACTACAAGTGCTGTGAAATGACACAGCTTCTGAACACAAATGTTGTCATCAGAAATGTCAAAGTTCAGTGGCTAACTTCTCCGTCATAACTATTTTTTTCATAAACCATCTTGGAATTCATATAGTACCACACTAGTTCTACATTCGTAAAAACAAATATCTTTTGTATATATTGTATTTAAGCTTTGAATGAAACTTGCGAATGCTGGCTTCCTATGTAAAAATTAATATGCAGTAAGCAAATAGAAATATTATAGAAATGCTTAATTTTCTCTGAAATAGTAAAAACATGATATACCTGTACCATTACACTATTTGTTATTTCTAATGCAAAATAAAAAAAGTTGGAATCATTTTATTTGAAAGAACATGTAATATCCCATTATGTCTATAATGAATTTGTCTCCGGCAATTTATTACTAGTAAGTTACATGTATATAATACTCACTGCTAAGCAACATGTTAATCAACAAAATGAAAATATTCATGGCAACGGCAGACCTAAAATCAATATGGCAGCAGTTCTAGATGTTGTATTTTCAAGTTGTTAGAACTATGTAGCTATAAGTATGTGTGATTATATCTCACACTAATCGCACACACTCTGCCTATTGACTATGTGCAGCTAGTGTAGCAAATTTGAAGATACCCTTCTTTAACAATCCAGTGACTGGAGATCATCAATACATTTATTTGTCATTTTACTCACTTCTGACCAATCTGTGTTGGACTAGAACTGAAAGATTAACAAATGGAAACAAATACAAAACAAAAATGTTTGCAACACATTGAACACAGGCTAGTTGCAGTCAAACATTTAAATTACCGATCAATTGCACTAGCTACATTGATGGTACAAATATATCGATACTTCATTTTCAATCTGTTGTTTTAGTTTTGATACTTCTATGTCCGCCATGAACAGCAGTTCTATAAAATCCTGAAATAACTTGAGCTAAAAAATGAGGTGCAATGTTTGAGAAATGCGCAGCTTCGGCGTGAGATCGTCAAAAAACATGCATATATATTTGCTGCACAAAATTACTAGCGATTCACATTCTGGATCTGCAGAAGCTTTATCACACAAATTTCAAGATATTTTTTTAATTTTTCGGATCAAAGCAGAACCACTACTCATAGCCAACGAGTTACACTGCGAATAAATATATTTGCTAAATGTAATACATACCGCCGGTTTTCTTCCTAGAACGATCTGGGATATAACACTCGGTTATGTGTAAAAGCTGTGATACATTTCATTCATTTTTATAAATAATTCTTAGGAGTATCCATTGGTTATTGTTATTTATAATTATTTATTCAATTTCACCACTCTATTTAGGCCTGCACAATGTATTCGGTGAAATATTAGCAGGTACTAATTTTACTGATAATAACACACAACGTCCACATAATTTACCAAAATTTATGACTACTGCAACCTGAAATGTACGAGTATAACAGATAAATTTGAGTCAAAAGTAAAATACTTACTTTTTAGCTTGATCATATTCTCTTGCTTGGTAGTATAGGTTGCCAAGTTGGTAACCTTTCAGTCTTCTCTAAATATTAAACAATATCGTTAACGTGATAATATAAAAATAGCATTAGTTATAAATTAATGCAGCTACCGGTACCATAAAGATTATATTCACGCCACTTGCATATTCAATTAAGCACAAATCCTCAATTTTAATAAGCATGTGTTATTGATTATGAACAAATTAACATCTAGGTTTGTTCGCTCTAAAAAAAAGGTAGAAATAAAGGCAATAAATCAAAATGTACACATTGATTCCCGGGTCGCAATGTACATGAGTACTGTTCAAAAGCGAAAGGACCAAGATTTTAATTTACTCATATTCCTGTAAGTTGCCTATTTAATTCAATAGTTTACCTCATTATCGCTTTGAACTTTAGCTAGTAGCAAATTGGCTTGTTGGTCTACTTTGGCTCTTGACTTAATCATTTTTTAAATTTCCATTGAAAAAAACCCATGAAGCGCGAAAGAGGTGCACGGATGGAATACCGCAAAGTGAGGCTGGCGTCGTGATTTTAATCTCCTACGATAAACCATTTGCGATCTGCAGGGTTAAACATGACGTTGCACCAGAGTGTCGTTTTTTATAGCAAAAATATGTTGCTAATGTTCTCGGACTATTTTAAAGCAGTAGGAGTTGTTCTATGTGCAGATACTCACGAAGAGTCACGATCAGTTTGACCTTGCGTAAATTGCTGATGGGTTGTTTAAACTATTTATATTTTATGCAAATATGTTTGATCTGATAAGAAAATATAAGTGTGAGTGTTTTACAAATAAAATTTGCTTTAAAATAAACATGGACTCATAATTTAGCAAACTTCCTCAACCCAATAAACAAGGTCAAGGTCGAAAAAAGTTCTGAACATTGCTGTGTTTAGTGCATCTCTAATAATGATAATATGTTGTTTTCTAAGAAAAAATATTATATATGTAAGCGGTTTTTATTTTACAAAATGTTTTGGTTAGGTTTAGGAAAAAACGAAATCTCTTGTTAACAGGTAAATTTATAATCTAGTACTACTATTTAAGTCCTATTTAAGTTAGAAAGCCTTTGCGTTCGCCTTATATTTATATCATGGATTAGAAATTTTTTAATTAGTAGGAAGCAATTTGTTTCAGGGAAGGGTGTTGAATCACATTTTTGCGATGTTCTTTCTGGGGTCCTTCAGGGATCGGTTTTGGGTCCGCTTCTGTTTCTTGTTTATGTGAATGACTTGCCAGGCAAAATAACATCGGAATGTCGTCTGTTTGCAAATGATGCCCTTGTGTACAATTTAAGAACTGAGAGTTCAGTTTTAAACGAAGATTTAATGACTCTCGAGGAATGGTCCCGCATTTAGCAACTTTCTTTTAATCCTTCAACGTATTCAGTTCTTTCCATCGGTGAACTGAAATCTCAGCAAGACTACTATTTACATATTGTAAAGTTAACAAATGTTGACTCTAATCCATATTTAGGAGTTGAGCCGAGTAGTAAATTAAAATGGGAAAAACACATAGATATGATTATATCACAAGCTAACAGACTAGTAGGAATGTTACATAGAGTTCTTAAAACAGCTGACACTAAGACAAGATTAGTGGCATACAAGACTCTGATACGATCAGGCCTTGAATATGCTTGCCAGGTGTGGGACCCACATTTAAAAAAAGATATGAAGAAGATCGAGAAAATCCAAAATAAATGTCTAAAATTTGTTTACCGCATAAGATCACCAGTAAGCTTTTCACAATTAAGGGAAAGCACTAACATAAAATCATTACAAGAACGTAGAAAAGATGCCCGAATAAAACTATATTGCAAAGTGTTGAGTTCTGGTGTTATTCAAAACACTTTTACTCTTTCCAATAACCCGCACGATACAAGACAAAATAGGGAATTGTACAGGCCATCTATAAATTCAGGGCAATATTTTCACTCCTTTTGGCCAAAAACAACTAGGGATCTTCGAAGGGATGTCGAGTGTGCAGATGTTTAGTTTCTTTGATTTAACTGGAGAGATTTGTACATGTATATATGTCAATAAATAAATATATAATAAAGAATAAAAATAAATAAATAAAAGTAAAAATAAACAAAAAAGTTCTTGAAACTGAGTTTTCACGTCTTTTTGCCTTTAGAGGCTCTCAGTGAGAACAATCTGATCTGACTACAAAACATTTGAAATACGTTCCCCTCGAAGTATAGTTATGAGTGGTCATTTTAATCAGCACAAATAGGCCTACATCGAACATAATTTGATAGGCATATTTTGATTGTGAAAAATTTGTATAGCCCAAAGCTCTTTTGAAGTCAATTCATACAGTGATTCTAGGTGCACTACAAAGTTTTGGACCTGTGTAACGTTCAAATGAGAGTACTGTGGAAGTTTTGGGTTATATATGAGCAATCTTTATTGTGGTAATCAATTGAGTTAATGCTAGTGTTGCTGAACAAACATTATTTGCAGCTGCTGAATTTCAAGTATACAAGTTTTATTTGCTTTTTACTGTGTTATTAACATGTCAGAAAGAGTTTTACTATTGTAAGTAATGCCCTGTTTGCACATCTCTTGAAGCTCAAAGTTGAAATCAGTATGCTTTTTCCATAGGCCTCTATCTAATGTCTACAATTTTAAGCCATTAGAATAGGATTAAATATGCAGACATAGTTGTACAGTATGTACAGTAAATACATATAGAGACAGTATGATACCAAAGAAAGTAAATGCATTGTCACTAAATTGTCAAGATAGTTGCACTAAATCTTGATTTGCTGTATCAAATCTATTGTAAAATAACTGTGTTTTTATAGTCATAAAAGAGATGGTGTACAATGGAGTCACCTTTTCAGCAAATAATTTGAAGTTGCATTAGGCTGTACGCGTACACCGGGAAATAACCTGTAAGTGCTTATGTGGCCTAGTTCAGGGAGTGAGAGTGTTAGTATGTGTACAGGTTTAATCACAAGGTGTTGAAAGCGTGTAATTTTACAACTTGCAATAAAAATCATGAGCTTATTAAAAGTTTTTGGTGCATTTTGTTATGTGAAATACATTTATCAAAGATCATTTATTTTACCATTTATCAAAGACGGAAATATATTTGGAAATTCCAAACTACAATATATTCTCAAATTTACAATCAACAGAGCAAAAAATTCTGTTGTTCAAGAGTACCATGCAAAATTAATTCAATTGAATGAATTTTGCTTGTGATAAACAGATAGGCCTACTGACAAAAAGAAAAGTGACATGTACCAAGCTAGGCTTTTGATTCCACTAGTTTCAACATTGAAATATCAGTTGAATTTTATTCCTTCATTATTATTTTACTTCGGTTTGTTTAATGCTTTTGAGAGCATTATTTCAGCATTTATGTGCATTGAGTTGCAAGACTAGTTATGATGTCAAACATGATTAGGTTCATATCTCAACAATCAGATTAATAACAAAATTAAATGGTGAGCACTAGTGCTACTGTAGAACTGTTTGTCTGCACTTTTTCACCATATTCCATTCCAAAGTGTTGTTTAAAAAGGGAATATTTTGAAACCATTTATTTCTATTACAAACTATTACAAAATTTGTAATAGATCTAATCCGATATAAATTAAAAAAATTACTTGTTAAGCACTTTTACATTATTTTGCGCCATAAAATGTATGTTGAGAGAACAGTCGATCAATAAAGTACATTGAATTTTACATATATACTCTTACTGTAAATTCTGAGGTACAAGTTGACACGACGCGTAAGTTCAGGTCTAAATTTGGTTTTAAAATCTTGGTTTTGACATGCACCTGCCATATGAGTCAACCTCTTTGTCTGACTCAAATCGTTTTATCGCAAGTAGCTCAGTCGGCATCAGAGGTGGATGATGCGTAGCTGAAAAAATGACAAAAACGAAAAAACCTGAAAAATGACCATGTTTTTTGTCCGCAATACGCACAATAATTAACAAAAGAGTGAGAGATGACAGCTCTAGTAAAAACCACAAGGCACAAAAAACAATACTTCACCATCCTATTGCCTCGCCTATATATCTGCGTGGATGTCTCAAATGGATTACAGAAGTGTAGGCTTGTGGGCAGGCACTTTGAAGAAAGCATTGAATCTTTAAAAAAAAACATTCCAGAAAAGAATCCTAGCGATGACAATTTGAATGGTGAAGAATGAGATTTTGTGTTTGATCCATTTCATGTTGAGAAGTATTACTAGTATTGTACAATTTTATAAAACCCAGTATGTCATATCATGTAACTTTGATTTGCAATGGGTTTTTGAAGTTTAATTTTGCTAAAATTCTTGTCAGGAAAAATGTGACTGACGTATAAGTCGAGGGTGGATTTTTAAGCTTCCAATTTGGTGTCAAATTGTGGACTTTACACCGGAATTTATGGTAATAGAAATGGCTAGGCTTGGGAATGCAATGTTGCTTCTGTTGCAGCTTGTGCCCCAACTTTGCTGTTGCATAAAACAAAAGGTTTTGTAACATATTGTATGTTTTATTTTAATGAAAAATAAAGTAATATATTTTGCACAGTGGCAAAATACAGCTATTGTTTTGTAAAGCATAATTAGCACATCTGCTTTCACGGTGAATTACTAAAAATAGCTGGCGAGAAAAAGATCGAGCTTCAGCTGGCAACTGAAATGCTTCGCCAGATTTTCTCGGCTCATGTTATGCCTTCAGAGGAAGTCATGACATTTCGAGTTCCAAGTTTTTTCAGCCTCCGAAGCAAAGAAATGTTAAAAAATAAAAAATAGAAATGTTTGAGTTCTGAATTCTTAAGGGGAGAAGCACCTAAAGTGAGAGCCTTGAATTTTTTTGTTCGAACTCCAAATTATTTCATATCAGAATTTTCTCAAAACGGAGATTAGACTGTAGTTTTAAAACCGAAATAAATTTTTTCTTCCTTTGGAGTCGGCCTCAAAAAACGTTTCTAATGCTAATAAACTGGTTATTACACGTTTTAAATAGGAATACAATCTTGTCGTTGTTCTCAGGTGTAATGTTTGAGACAAGGATAACCACTTCACAGAACTGGCAAACGGATAAAGCTCGCATAGAGGCAGCTCATAATCGCAATTGTGTTGTGCTATTTGGCAAACAAGTTATAAAAACTATTTCTAACACATGCTTGCTGTTTCTGGCTAACAAAATCAGGCATGATTTGTAAAAAAATGCTCCAAATATTAATGCCCTTTAACCTAATCAGCAGAACACAGTAGTTAAAGTAAAAAAGAAACGGAAAGAATAACGAAGTTACTATAGTGCTAGTTAGTGATGGTCACCGAGTGTCGCAGATCACGCTCATCTATTTTCTGCGTGGTAACATAGAAGCATAGTATTTGCAACGTACTATGCATTTGATTCGTAAACCAAATGTTTATTTTCATTTATGGGCAACAGTATGAATTTTCCGAGCAGCAATGTAGCGCGGCCTTGAAGCCCCTCGTGTTCACCTCAGGTACATCATTTGCAACAGTATATGGCATATAAGTTATTTTGAAACAACATTGATCAAATAACCTTTTTTGTCTCAAATGGGTAGTTACAATACAACGACATATCTCTAAATCTAGTTCTCGGTTTTCTCCAAATCTTGCGTGCGAAAATTTTATCTCAATTTTTGATAATACCGTATAATTATTTTTTTATTGCTTCCTCACACTTCACCAATTTTGTCGTCTAGAATGCGTAGATTTAAATATGAGATAATTCATTATGTGGAACTCAAAAGCCAACCAGTGGAACTTCCTTTTTAATAACAAAACTAATTTATATTTATTATCTCTACAAGCTTATGCAATATATAAACATGAGAAGAAAAAGATAGCTAAAATTATAATTAGGTATTGATATTCTATCACAGCGATGATGTCAATTGTAGTTTAGTATATCTCGCTTGAGATGTCAATCCATTTCACACCCTTTCATTCGTCATCAGGTCATTTAGCTACATTTTATTTTGCTAGATGTCGCTGGTTATTCAAATTTTCTCATTCAGTTATTGGAATAGAATATAAAAAGTTGCGTCTTTTTTATGGTTTCCAAGGAACAACTCTGCAACATTTTTAAGTTTTATAGTGTACAAGATAAAGAAATTTAATATTGCTATCTGCAACAACTATAAGCAGAACAAATCATATTGAGCACAGCTTCCTTCTGTCAACACTGTCACATGCCATCCATTTTTTCCTCGGCCACATTCTAGTCAGTCATCAGATTAATTCACTACTTTGTGGAAGCTTGTCAATTATTTGTCTGTTATTATACTGTGAAAGCTTTTTAATGCCCTGAGTTATATAAGCATAATGTAAGTTGTGGATAAACTAGCTGGGTTTTCAAATAGACAAATTACAGATTGTACATAGATTATTTAAGCATGCATATTTGTAAATCAAATCATTATCACAGTTTCAACTCCTGTCACCAACTCTATTGTTGTTCCGCTCAGATTTTTAGCAAATTTTCAAGTATAACATATGATAATTACAAGGGTCTCCTGTTAATCTTTAATCATAATGCTATACTTTTTCGATTCATTTTGTTGATTTTAATTTTTATAGGGGAGCATATAGAAATAGGTCACTGCGGTGTGTCACTCTGGCTCTAAAGCCAGTCCAACATGGCGGCCCACATGGAGGTGGATGGAGAGCATTTGCCACCTATGGATAGCATGTCTAACCTCAAAAGATGCAGCAGCGCACCAATGATCAACATGCTTTCTGACAGTGCATATCCTAGCTTTAGCTCTGGCAGCAAAAGAGCGCTCGATGACACATCCAAGCCGATAACCAGTAGCAGGTGTTTATGCTCTCTGGCAGTCTATTTCTGGATTTTATTTTGGAACAGTTATTAGTTCTTTGACAATTCTAAAGGACTTTGTTGCGCATTTACCTAGTTGTAGTTGCAAATGTTCACGCAATGGAATGCTTGTATTGCTTTTTCAGTCTGGAGCCTGGTAGTTCTTTGTCATTGTCCACCCCATCCTCGGGTTTCAAGCCAGTTGACTCTAAGATACGATCCAGGCATTACAGCACCAGCAGTCTTATTACTGCAAGTTCTTCAGGGAATAATGTAAGTTAGTGCGTCATTCAACTCGGTGTTGATTCGGAATTATTGATTGGTTAGTTGTTGGAGCAGACGAACTTTCCGTCTTATATCTAGTCAAACTTCAACCCGTGATCAACTCAACATATAAACTTTGTTGACTTTAGGAGCAAATATCACTCTCGACATACTAAGCAGTTTCCAATTTGCAATATTCAAAGTTGCTCAAATAGTGTAGTTTTGTAAATCACTGCACAGTTACCCAGTTTTTTTTCCATTGTTCAGTTATGCATTGCTCTAATGATATTGTAAGCTGTCCCCTATGCTTCCTTCAATATACTCTCTTCTCTCTATACTCCTCGCTGTCCTCTAATCTTAAGATGTTAAGAATATCACTGCGAGTGATAATAGAGGTAAAAATATGGAAAAGCAATGTTTTTCTTTTAATTTACAAAACAGATAATAATAGAAAAAATTGCAAATAACTTTTGGTTCAGTCTTTTTAAAAACTGATTGTGTCTAGTAGACATCTTAAGGTAGAAGACAAAGGGGTTGTTAAAGTGGAAGTGGAGAAGTTGGCTATGATAGTTAAAGATAAAATGTAACAAACATCCAATATGGAAACAAAAAGTATGAATAAAGTATGTTTATTTAAAATTCGTATAGTATGAATTATATTAGCTACGTATGATTAACGCCACTTCTACCCAGGCTTCAACCGCTACCTGTATGTCCAATACTTAATTTCCGTGCATCTGTTTATCACACCTTCTATTGATTATTAGATTGTTTATTTAGTTTCTTACTAATAATTTGGTTTTTACACGTTGGTTTTTACTTTGCCTTATACAATTTGTTTTTTAAATACAATTACCTGAAGTAGGTCGCACTAGGTTTACCTGAAGTAGGTCGCACTAGGTTTACCTGAAGTAGGTCGCACTAGGTTTACCTGAAGTAGGTCGCACTAGGTTTACCTGAAGTAGGTCGCACTAGGTTTACCTGAAGTAGGTCGCACTAGGTTTACCTGAAGTAGGTCGCACTAGGTTTACCTGAAGTAGGTCGCACTAGGTTTACCTGAAGTAGGTCGCACTAGGTTTACCTGAAGTAGGTCGCACTAGGTTTTTGGGCTGTAGATAAAATTAAATTTAACACACAGTATTCTTATAAGAATATTTATTCCAATGCGCGACTGCTTCGACATAAGAAGCAAATATTGGAATGTATTAATTTGGTGTGTTAGTGTTTGATGATTAGTTATGGCTGATGTGACAAGTGTTGTCCGTCAACATTTTTATGCGAGTCGGTTTCACAGCATGTGCTTACAGATAGCTATTTATGGAGGCTAGTTGTGCTGGAG
This sequence comes from Watersipora subatra, assembly GCF_963576615.1. Lineage (NCBI taxonomy): Eukaryota > Metazoa > Bryozoa > Gymnolaemata > Cheilostomatida > Watersiporidae > Watersipora > Watersipora subatra. Next base: position 6,328,560 of record NC_088717.1, read on the forward strand.
ACCATTTGCATTGGAACCATTTATTCTTCACGACACGTATGCTGGATACCATTTTGTTACATTGCGCTATTTAGGAAAAAGTAGTGTTCATCTTGAAATCTTCTGAAAATGTTCCTAGAAATGAAGTAGCCATAAAAAACTGCAAGAAAAATTTTAGCATTGCTCATTTGGTTTTGACTTACAAAAGAAGTCAAAAGCTATGGTACTGTAAGTGATAATTAATTTTGTTTGTCAATGGCAGCCCTCTCCATCTGCAGGTTTCAACTCCAATCAAAGTCGCAAACAGAGTGCATCAGATCAAACAGGATGAGGAAGTGCAGACAAACGTGCACAGAGAAATCAAACACGAAAGGGAAACACAATCAGCCATGCAAATGTCTCAATCATGGGAGGATAACTTTTCTCTTGTCAGTAATATTTTTCTTATGTCTGCAGACATTCTCTATTATTGCCCTGTGGCCACTGGTTGTCACTTGTCTTTCTCCGCTCAATGTTTTGATGGAATACTAGGCTTTTATTGGCAGGTGTATGAGTATGTGCACAATTATTCCGTAGTAATGCCAGTTGGACACGTAATGTAATGGACAGGACGCATGGCACCTCAAAACTGGAAGTTCAGAGTTGAATTTAAGTGTGGAACTGATTTTTCGTTCCTATAACTTTCGCCATACCAAGACACACAAATGACAAATGACAAACACTGAGATTTATATACATAAATATATATTTATATAAATATAGCATAAACTTAACTAAACTTATCGCACACAGAAATAAGCAAGCACTTTAATTTAAGAGTTAGCATGGTAAACGTTGTATATATGTTGATTAAAAACAAATTTTCTGTGTAAAAACTTTTTATTACCCGTGCAACGCTGGAGATTCACCTAGTTTACTAATAAATGTGCATTAGGTTACCATTTATACATTTTATGGCACAAGGAATGCGGCATTAGGCCAAATTCAAGATCCTATTGTATTGAAAATTGCAGGATCTTATCTAAATGTGATGTATATTTGTTGGCAGGAAGACTCAAGCATGTCAAATACAGATGGTCAGAAGAATAGACCTCGTTCGCTTAGTGAGAATCTCCATATATTCACCTCAGGGTTTCCAGTGGCAAGTTCCCCTTCCCCTACTCGAGTTGGCAAGGTTGCTCATCCTTTTTCGCAATTCGTTATACTTTTGTAGTATCACCTTAGTTCCATTCGTTAGTCATCTTTTTGCAGTTACTCTTTGTATTTTATCTTACCTCACATAAGCCAGGTGACCAGACCTGTCAATGAGATTGAAAATTTTAACCAGACCTGTCAATGAAATGATACTTACCACCAGACCTATCAATGAAATCAGTCTTATGGCCAGACCTGTCAATGAATTGACATGTATTACCAGACAGTCAATGAAATGACACTTGTCAACAGACCTGTCAATGAAATGACACTTACCACCAGACCAGTCTGTTCAAACTTCACATACCACTTTTAGCAATGCTTTTCACCATCGATGCAAGCACCTGTCATCCTCAATGGCAATTTTAACTTTTCTCCTTCTCCCTCACCAAGTCCAACAAGGAGAGTCACACGGCGTAGTCTCAGTCCCATAGTCACTCTGAAGCCCTCCACGCTTTCACAGAAACGTAAATGTAAGTGGTTGAAACATTTCCCATATCTGTGAAATTTATGGGACAAATTGCAAACTGTTTACTAAGCAGCTTTCTCACAAATTTTTGTCGCGACTGGCAAGCTTGTTGCGAATACATCGCAAACAAATCTACATTACCTAGCACAATATTAATTAAGAATTGTCTTCTCTTTTATTCAGCGTTGTAAAAGAGTAGGCTAATGGCACATACACCATAATTCGCCAAACTTTAAAAAGCTCTTGTCTGATCAAATGCTGTAGTCGTCATTCAGTTCAGTTGTTCGGTGAACGGTTTGTAGATTCTCCTATTGAACTGTTCTGTATGGTTATTATGTTACTCCCAAAATCGTGTGCTAGTTGTTGCACCAATAAGCTGGTTGATAGTGTCATACAAGTAGATGCTCAGTTACCATTGTATGTTAGTTACACAGTATGTCAGTAATAATATTGCTAGTAATGGTACAATTAGCTGAGTGGTACGCATTACATTAGTAGTATTGTTAATAGTTGAACAATAGTATAAGTTCAACAGAATTGATATAGGTTGTTCATTTGTACAGTCAGATCATAATATCCAACACTTACCCCTGCATATTAAAAAGTGGTTTTGTGGCAACTTGGATGTATTACAGGTGCTCTATGATGTGTTGATATCTCTAGAGGTATCACTGGTTTCCTGTTTGCTCTATTGGTTTTTTGCTAGAATCACTGTCCTATCAGCATCTAATACATGTTCATCCTGCAGTAGATAGCGACGGGGAGTCAGGTTTCAGTCAGCCCAAGAGAATTTTCACCAGCAGCTCCTGCAGTTTGCTATCTCCAGCCTCACTTCACGTCGGCTCACCCTCCCAAGTTATCAACAATAACCTGAGGCTAGGAGTTGACTTGCATACTATGCGTCAGCATGCCTCCAGGTAAGCTTTTTTCACACTTTTGCTCTGTGCAAGCTTTTTTATTTACTGTCCATTTAGATTAACCCTTTGAACCCTGACTGTTCTTGTCAATGTGTGTCAGTCAGTATCCCTGGGCTATTTGTCTAACGATAGGACGTCGTGAAATGTTTATTAAATATGTCTAAATATGCTCATAACACCATGAGATTTGGTAAAACACCGGTAAAAAAAATTCAACTACACACAGCAAATGCCACCAACTATAAAAAAAATTGTTTCACAATTACTCAAACTCAAATCATAAAAACCCGTACGAGTTTAACAAATTCTGAAAATCTTTGTTGTAGCATCATATACTTCCAAGTACACATTCATTATCGCTTTTTAACTCGAAATAAGAAGCAAAATTATAGTTAGTATCACATAATTCTTCATCTGCATCACAATCATCCACGGCCTAACAACAAACGAGCCGTATCAAATTTGTTTACCGATGTCATCCTAGTAAAATTGGTATTATAAGGAAGTAAATAAAGATTTTTGACAATGGTTATAAATGGAAGTAAAAGTTTCGGTCTAACGCCATATGGAAAAATTAATTTGATTGGTTCATGCCGTTACTTAGAAACAGCATTTGTAAACAAAACCATGTGGATAGCGGAATACCAGCCGTCAGTGTTCAAAGGGTTAACTGGGTAGCTAAGGTGTTGCCTCCCGTGAACTGATATGTCTTCATCATTGCTTTGTAATCGATTACTTATTTATAGAAGTTTACTGATCGCTTAACATCAATTAGTTTAGGAATCACTTAGGCCGGTTGCATTTTCCATAAAGTGTGTCTGTATAACCCTGTTGTTCATACGTATATAGTTAGTTGTCTAATATGGGCAGTACCTAATGTAGTCAGTGTATAAATAGCTGGTCTCCTTTGGTTTATATGTTCTCAAAGACCATACTAGTCTTGACCATTTTGTGTACTTTTGTTTGGCAGCGAAGGTTATATAACTCGCCGCTGTTTGTGTTCTGCTGAGCTATAATTTGCAAACTATGAAAATCTTGGCTCGTTTTCTCTTCTTTTTCAGCTTTGATTGTCATGTATGCTTTCTGGTTAGTTCTATCAGGTTATCTGTACTTTAAAAATAATATCAACACTATTTATAGGTAAGTAAGTTTAGGATTCACGCTAAATTATTATTTTAGCAGTTTATCAACGGGCAGTTTTGATGACAGCGCATCTGAGCATTCATCCGTCGGAGCGGTCAGCAGCGCGATACATTCAACCTCGTCAGCGCAGTGTGGCACTTTTAGTCCGCTGCCAACGACGGACAACTATAGCTCCACTACCACAGACAGTGAGAGTGACATGTTCGATTGTAACACAAACAATAACAACGCTAACAGCCGTAGCATAGATAACACCAGTGCGACAAGCAGCCCATGCAGCACCAGTGTTACCAGGTAGCGGTTAGAGTGGCTAGTTAATACTCTGCAAGTGCCCAAATGTATATACATATACCTGCATAAATCATCAACCCATTTTTTTAACTATTTTAATCGTGTGTGAAAATGTGCAACTTCTTTATTTGTGCCATAGAAGGCCTCACGTAGGTAGCGATTGTTATATTTACTGACGAGGCATGTCAGGCTAGTTATACATTCTGTATACCAAATGATTGTACAAATGATTTTTTGCACTATTTGTACATACTCCTATCTTCACTCGCTCGACTAGTGCTAACGCTTTTATATTTTATTCAGTTTTGCTAAAATCCTTTAGCAGACTGAAAACGTATCTTACAAAAAATGCTTAAGCACTTTTGCAGCGTAAAATCATGGCTGCGCATGAATATGACGTGGTTTTAAACTAGTATGTTTTATGAGGTTTCAATTTAACTTGTATCATTCATTTTTAGTGAATACATTTTTAGTTCTCTCCAAACCTCAGAAATTTTCATTTTACCAAATTTTAGCGTTTCATTAAAGAAGTATACATCATTTGCAGGGAGTTGAATACTTTTAGAATTGCCTTCCTTCTTTGTGTTACAATCATCTTGGACGAGTTTTTAACCATAGGTTGTCGTTAGTGCAGTGTAAAGTAACTTCTGATCATTGTCTAGTGAAAAATAAAAATATTTATCATACTAAAATAGAATAGTGACTTAGAATAGTGGAAATAGAATAATGACTTGATAATAAACACAAACGTAATTAACTGCATAGAGGAAATATGCTGATGTTTCCATATTCACTCATATACTAGCAGAGCAAGACTTCGTCTGTCATGGTGGAAGTTATTTGCTATTTGTTTTTGTTCTAGACTTGTTTCTCTAGAAGGTTTTGTAGGTAACGAGCATCAGTAAAGAAGTATGTATGTTAAGTTGCAAACATGGGTTAGAAGTTTATGGTCATTCTTTGCCCACAAACATATTTAATTGACGAAGGGTCATAATAGGCTTGGCCTAATATGTAGTACATCAGGTTCCTAGGTAAGGGCATAGTTTGTGACAGTTGCATCGCAACCTTGTAATGTTTGTTTTAAGGTTACCAAGATACAGTAGTGCTTGGCTAGATCAGATATATATTTTAGCATTCAGCTGCTTTATTCAAGTAAGGTCATAGACAGGTCACTCAAGTGTTCCGTAACAGGGAAGGTTGCTTTTTCAATGCCAATTGAAACAATTTTTCGATGCCAATTGAAACAAGGATGTTTCTAGGTGGTAACAGAAAGCTTCAAAAGAAAAATCAGGAAACGTGTGTAAACCGCCCTTTTAATAAAGGTTATTTAAAATTTAAATTAACTTTAATTAAAATTAATTTCTAAACTTGTCCATCTCAACTGTAAGATAATGTACTTGTTCCATTTTTATGGTTTTTAAGATGTTTGATCAGTCAGTTGAATAATGCAACTTTATTCATCATTTTTTTTTTAAGTTTCGTGTCTCTCATTTCTATTGTCAAAGTATAGCAGAGCAGTTCGGTTCCTCAGAGGGCAGTTACGTTTCAGTGCAGCAGCTGATTATTATGTAAAGAAGAGTAAAAGCAATACGAAGGTCATTAGTTAGTCTTCAGCTCAAGAATGTAACTTTGATCATCAGTCATCTTCTCTCCACTAGCCACTAATTCCTAGTTAGACATAGTAAACAAAAAGTAGTAGGCAAGTGCTTTTCTCTCTCACCTTACAGACAATGAAGTAGTGGTGATCTTTTAATGAGAAACCATTTGTTTCTTTAGTCCACATAGCAATAAAATACATTGTCACTTTTCCTAATTTTTTTAGCCAATTTGGGTAAGTTTGCATCGTTTCCAGTTTGCGCTACAAACAATACTAGACAGAGCACGTTTGCAGCACTCCTGCCTAATCAGCAAAGATACAATCCTCTAAAGAGGAACTTTATAGCATGTTTGCTTTGTGTAAAATGGCAAAAAAGTTTTCAAACACATAATTACTCATCTTCAGGGATGTCAGGGATTGTAGATGTCTATAGATTGTAGCAATGCTTGTGGAACAGGAGTAGAAAATGGGTTAGTTGGAAGACGGTTGGATGAGCAAGCGTTTCATCACCAAAGTGTAAACCTACAAAGCCTGAGTAAGCCTGCTAAAACCAAACTTTAAAAGACCTAAAACGTGCCAAAACGGGAATTTATGACATGTAAGTGGTGGCAGTTTTCACATAGGTATAGTAAACCCTATACCTATATCTATGAGTTTATTTATGGGTTTACTATATCTATGAGTTTCCTTGTTTACCTTAGCAACCACCGTAGAGAGAAGACAACTTCTTCCTACTGACTGACATTTTGCCTGTTCAATAGAATATTTGATTATCGACTATCTAAAATGGTTGACTATATTTTTAAGCTGTCTAAATTCATCAGAATATTCAATTTAATGATGACAAATAATCAGTAATAGTTAATAATAAAGGCAATTGTATGTATGGGTGTCAAAAAGAAAAAAGGGTCTTGGAGAAGACAGAATAAGTTTGGAGAAAGTGTTTTAGCTACGGAACGGCATCGAGAGCTCTTGACCTCAAACATTTAACAGTTTTGTTGAGAAGATGAGGAATCACAATAGCAATAATACCAGTAGTAATAGCACTAATTGTAATACTGTATTAACAATAATATTAATGCTAGTACACAGTTTACAGCAACAGAGTACTTCAGAGCAATTGAAGACTATAAAGGAACTAAAAAATTTGATGTACTATTAAAATACAAAAATCTAATTTACGTCAAATATTCAAACGAATGTTTCAAACATTTAGTGTGAATTTGACTCCGATATTTTAGAAAGACCTGAATATGATATCAGACATTCTGCTTTTAACGAGATTTATTGTAAGAGCAGCTTGACTCCTAGCCTGTCTTGACAAACTGTTGTTTTTGGGACGTTGTCGTCCCGCTCAACGAGGGACAACTCCGCAAAAACAACAGTTTGTCAAGACAGGCTACTCAACTCCGTGCTCCATATATTCAAACTCTTAACTCCATATTCCAACACCACTAGTCTACGTATTGCGCACAGTCAAAAAGCCACCTGTTAGTGTAGCAAATAATAAAATCTTGTAAAATATTGAATGTCCAGTGTTCTTGGCTCTGTTCGTCTACGATTAAAATCTCAGTTAATCTTCAAACTTATACTATAAAGTTTTTACTTTCTATTAACAATTTGTGTCATCGAGAAAAACATCGTCATTTTCATGATTTATTTGTGAAGTAGAATTGTTTAGTGTGCTGTCAGCGGCAGATACCGTGTCATCAACAGATATCGAGCTAGGTGTCGTCTTTAAGCTATTATCATTAGATTGTGTTGAAGGATAGATTGGTGAAAGAGATGGTGAGAGCAGGTAGGTTGAATTGTTGATGGAGCTTGACCTGCGCATTGATAGCGCCTGCTTTAAAATCACAGCTTTTCGAAGATCTCCTTTCATTTTCTTCTACAATAATTAATAAGCGGCCCATAATTGTTTTTGGAATGTGCTAGAAGATTTATGTAATATCCATACTATGTCATTGTTGACACATAAAAATAAAATAATATATTTTGTGCATTTACCAATAATTGATTAAGATTATAGATTAAATACATATACATTCTAAATAAATTCCATTTGTCCATTAAATAGTATGCTCTATTCTTGCATAATTCTAAGGAAATTTTAGTGTTGTTGGCGCAAACTCTCACAAACTGTGATTTCGCTCAGTATGTGTTCAAATTCTACCCAAACTTCTAGACATAAAATCGTGGTAGCTTTCTCATTTTTTTTTCACAATCTTTATTTTATATATATTTATATATAGTATATATATATTCTATATATAGTCGCATACATCTACAACTTTTATATTTTAGTAAGCGTGGCGATGCTCGGGATTTATTTCAGGTGAGTGTTTAGGAGGCCGGTTCGCAGGAGCTAGATGAAGTTTTGAAATTAAATGTTTCTAAATACCTGTCAGAATGCACGGAGAAAATTTGTGTGAAGTTCAGATGAATTCAGCTAAAAAGCGTGAAAAGGCATAGCATTCATGCCGACTAACAGACACACATGCGCACAAGCAGTGACCAAGCGGGATTTGTTAATCTATATTTTTCAAAATTGGTATGTGTGTTTGTCCAGCTAATGCTATTGATATTTTGGAATAACAAATATGTGTCGCAGGAGATTTAATCTCAAACCCTTCCAGTTCACCAGTCCAATCTCTTACCAATTAAGCTACACAAACTTGTTGGATTCATTAAGCAATATAAGGTACAAATACGCTACCACGTACCGTTTCGACGTAAAGTGATGGCCCAACATGATGGAGAGCGGTAGCATAATTTTATGCGCGCCCAATTGTGAGCGCAAGTAGTTAGCTCTTATTAGTAAGCTTGCTCAAATTAGCCATTAGCAATGCGCCAGACTAATAGCAAGTGGCAGGCAACTACATTACCTCTCATTGTTAATAAGCTGATTTGTAATACCCGTGCAACGCCAGGAATTCCGCTAATATAGATATACATTTACAATTTTTTACACAGACAGCCTTTACAAACATTATTTTATTATGAAAATTGATAGAGATAATTACACACAAAGTCATACAAGCAAAGATTAACACCTCATCCGGAGTCTTATCAATGAGTTACACAGTAGGAGAAGCTCAGAGTGTGTAACCTTTGCTGCTAGGAACTCAAGCAGCACGCACTCCAATTTAGGCAGCATATCACACAGATTAATCCTTGAATTTCCGTTGATTCCTAACTTTGGACAGATTTTCCTTTCAAATATGGCAAGTTGTAACTGTATTACATCCAAAAACAGCAAACTCACCCCAGAATCTAAAGATTTAGAGCGGTATTTAGATGGTGATAGAGAAACACTAGACATTCTTGATGTTTCTATTAGACTGTGTTTCCTTTCTTTTGGACTCTCAGGCTACATGTAACAAAGAACATTTGCTTTCAAATCATTTAACAAACTATTTAAGACTTTGTCTAACATTTGGAAATGCAGAAGCTGACATACGCCGTTAGCAACAATGTTCATATGCACATTTCGTTGGTTTCTGGCTAATTCTGCACTTGAAAATAATAAATTTGACTAAGGCCTCAGCAGATAGCCTTAGCATTTTCAGCTAGCCATGTATGATTCGCCTTTCAATACACCTGACTTGACTTACCCCACTTCCTGTCAGGCTAGTGTTATAACAGCTACATAGGAATAAGAGACATAGTATAGAGACATCACACGGAATGCAAAAGTAGGCACTGAGATAAACATACTCACAAATGACTGATTATAATAATTCTGCAAAGAATTACGGATAGTAAACCTCATAACTACAGAAAAGTTGACCAACTTTACTATTTAATTAATCACTATATCCTTGTTTCCACTTTATACATATTCCTGGACCGCCTTGTTATTCTGTTACTATAATAATGCAAGGAATCATTTAGAGCCATAGGCAAAAGCGGACAACTCTATTATATTTTCATAAATCACTATAAACTCATGACGTCAGACTACACATCTAGACCATTGTGGGCCTCGCTTGATATCAGGTAGTCCTAGAAACTGTCTATTATGATAGAGTGACAGGCACTGTGCCCAACTCTATTATCTCACCATCAATTATCCCTACATTTCAATGGCTCTTTTATCAGCCTATTACTATCACTATATGATTAGTTACCTGGTGGTTATCTGTTACATTTAAAACTGTGGCTGCAGCATTATGGGTAAATGTTAAGAACCAACTTACATAAAAATGCAGTACTCCATAATCATTAACTATTTACGATTTATGTATAGCACTTACCTTCGTAACATGTTGACCAATCTCATTATTAGTTAATAATTTCACCTTGACCTCCTTCAATGCATGAGTTCTGCTGTTCACTGTGTTTTTTCGTGTTCGATACATGTTAGTCTTGCAAAGACGTTTTGTGACTTCTCTCAAATACTAAATAGTCTTGTCAAACAGCTTCTATGTTTATGCAATTATGAGATAAAATATATAGCATTATAACTAGCTAAAGCTTTGTAGTGTTAGTTATGTAATACCTGCTTGTACTGACTGTCTAGCTTATAACAGTGTTGAAAAGAAGTTATTACAATTGTTGTTAGAGTTAAGCTGGTTCCAAATATGTCAAGACGCAAGGGCAGACATTAAAAATTGGTTTACAGTGGCAATTCATTTATATTTAACACGGTGTCAATTTGGATAATATATATAGACATTACATGATAATACATACGGATAATCTATAATATTTAGTGTATATGGACACCAAGTGTTAACATATGGTTAGTATACAGTTGTTTTTTAATATTTACTCTCCAACATTTGCTAGATTTACTTCAAAACACGATACTAATAGATATCTGGTATATTGGCTGACTCGCCAACGAGCATCAGATTTATACGTGGCTCATCTTTCTCTCCTAAAAAGATGAGTTTTTGGCAGTCAGCGAATCTCAAAAGAACAAAAAAAGACAAACATTATAGACCATTAATAGGCTCCAGTGCCATATCTCTTCAGGTTCCACCAAGTAATAAACATTATAGAGCATTAATAGGCTCCAGTGCCATATCTCTTCAGGTTCCACCAAGTAATAAACATTATAGACCATTAATAGGCTCCAGTGCCATATCTCTTCAGGTTCCACCAAGTAATACATTTAAAGGATAAACTAGAACACTCTTTTTGCAGCAGCAAAGTTCAGAGTTTTCAGAGTTATAACTTTTCAGCATAAAGAGACGTAGGAAATTTCGGTACTGGGTGTTCTAGAGATGAAGCGGTTGTGCTTTTGTTGTTTTTTGCAGAGCGAACTTTCAAGGTCAAACACGCAGGCCAACAGCTTTACCATAAACACATTTTGACATAATTATAAAAAAAAATTGAGATTACTAGATACTGCTGCCTTCCTGTTTTTCATATTTACAGGTTGTGCTGTTTCGCAACCTTTCATAGCAGCCTTATAGACATTTTTTCATGTATAATAGAAGTTGCTTTCCTTTGTCAAAATACCCAAGTGAGTTCTTCATTCCAGGTTTGTACTACCCACACGCATAGCATATGGATTTGTTTATTCTGTTAGGAATGCAATACATCACACATTTACTTTTTGGCAGCTTTTTCAAAAGCTTATCTTGGATTGCGTGTCTTTGTCTTTCTACAAAATGAGGGAGCCTCATGATAGAGGACCAAATATTCCAAATTTACAAATATAAACCTGCAGATCTTGTGACAGCATGTCTTCTTAACATGATATCTAATCTAGTATAAATGACCTAGCACAAGCTGTAAGTGCCAGCACCTCATGTCTCTGGTTTTTATGACATGTACAATAGTCAGTTTAAATGGTCACTATTGTCAAATTTTAAAAGATGTAATCAAAAAGTATAGACATTCTTTTGTGCTTTCAGATTTGTAGGTGATCATACTGCCAGGATGTTTCAAGATTAAAATCACATTTAAAGACATGCCTAGGCTTTTCCAAAAATGACGTCAGTACCGTGCATATTGTTTATAAGTGATAAATACACGTATATGGTCTCATTGGCATCGGGTACTTACCTATGTGTTTACACAGTATTTAGAGGACATGATACAATTTGAGACCTGTGTGTAGCTATTCAAATCTGATAGGGTTAGTATTTTTATTGGAGTTCTAATAAGAAACTTGATACAAATACTCCTAAAAAAGCTGAACTAAATATAATGTGTATTGAATGGTCTAATACATAATATTTTGTTGTTATAATATATTGTAACCAGCGCCAACAATTTTTCCAAGTTTTTGTTAAGTTCATTTTTGAAATTCTAGCTTTCATACTTTTTGGGTGGCAATATTTTTAACTGAGTGCGGCTAACTATTTTCTAAATAAGGGAAAGTTACATCTGTTACGTCTATTACTGAATTTATTATAAGTAACATTGTAAAAATACGGAGACAACGATACAAAAAATCTTTGAACCATCAAATGTTTCTGCCTTTTTTATAGATGTTACTATTAGTGCAATGTTTTACACTATCCATTCATGAAGGGTGTTTGCCTACCAAATTTATTATTATTCTATTATTTAAACCATTTCAGTTTGTCTGCAACCACAATAATCTAGCCTATATTGTTATTCCAAAATAACATGAAATTTATCAAAGCTGGCAGTTTAGAGCAACTAACAAGGGCAACAAACAGGTGTCTGGTTTCGTGGGCAAACACATCCTTTTATGATTCAACTACCAAGAGTTCAGTAAATGGATATCTGTACCAGTTTATCAGCTTACACTTCGTAGCTAATAGACACAGAGTTGAGTTGGTTAATTAGCCACTCTCTTTCTCTCTCTCTTTCTCTCTCTCTTTCTCTCTCTCTTTCTCTCTCTCTTTCTCTCTCTCTTTCTCTCATACATTTATCGCTAGATAGAATCAACCATTGTACTTCACATCAACGCTATAAATTCCAACAGCTCAGATCACAAAGCATGAGCAGCAAAATGTGGATTTTGTCTATGAGCGGGCAACTCCTTTTATGATTGCCATATTTAACCAGTTTTAAATAATTAAAATTCATACTAATTTTCATGTTTATAACTTGATAGTTGATAGAAGCTAGAAGTAGGGTTGAGGCAACTCTATAGGTTACAGAACTGCTCTTTCTGGTTGATCAGCGTCAGGCAGGTTTTACATTTCTACAATCTGAAAAATAATGAAAAAGTTATTATTATTATTACCATTATTCAATTCAATTTCTCATTACATAGAAATAACATTATAACTGCACGACCATATAACTCAATTATATTTAGTTTCAATTATAGTTTTCCTTGCAATGTTTTCTTTCTCAGTAGAGAGATTGTAGCCGTCCCATCCCTAAGACAAAAGGCTTATGGCACACAGGCTATGGTTTACCTAAACTTGGCTATCGGGATGTTAATTGCAATCACTTACTTTGCTTTTCCTTTGCAACTTCTTTGCTTGCTCCTAAATTTTTATTTGTCACTAGGGCTGAGGAGGGACTGGTTTCTCACTTAAAATAAATTTTAGTGCTCTTTTTTCCATATAAGGATTTGTCTCCTCTTTTTTTCATGGAACCAGAGGATATCTTCATTTGCAGTTTCAGCTAGGTGACTAAACGATATGAAATCATCATGAAGCTGAAGTTACTTGCCTTCTGTTTTACTGAAATCAACCGTTACCTTAGCCCGAGGTGTTGAACTGCGTATGTCAGCAAGGGCCGTTCTCACTTTTTAGACAAAGGAATTTCCTTTTCAAGAAGAAGCGCACAATCGATGTCCTGAAGAGCTTGCTTGTTCACATAGCCAAAGTTTCTTGATGAGGTGACTTTACAAGTTTGAGGCTATCATTTCTTTTGTGTTGCTCTGCCTGTCTAGGAGGCTTCGAAATAGTTTCAAAAGTTTTGAGGCCATGTTTACCATGTTTACTTTTAGATGAGTCAATATGGCCTATAAAGTAAACAATGTGAAAAATGTAAAAAATGTGTACAACTATAAATAATAGCTGCACACATAGTTTTATATGCTGTTAGGGAACATGATGGGCACCTTTTGTGTAGGATGATGAGAGGTGTCAACCAGCACCTGCTTGGAAATGTCACTTGAATATATATTTTCTTTCTAAACAACGCACTCTTCCTTGTTATTACATCTATAGTTATTTGTGAATATGCAACAGAGTTAATCATTACACAGTCATCAATCTAAATTAATTAAACTGTTATAGTCAGGATCTTCCTTACTAGAGCTGAATACTAACAGGAAACACTGATAAATGTAGAAGCTGGAAACTATTAATATCAGTATTATTATTCTAGAGCTGATACCCCTTTTTTCTTTTTACTAACAGCATAAGCACCTAAACTATTATGCGAAAATTCTAACATTAATTGCAAAGCTCGGTTTAAACCCTCTTTACCTTACCATGTCTTTTTGCTTCTGTTTGTTCCGTTTCTCTGAACAGAGCTGGAGAAGACGACTGCTGTGTTTTTGTGATGAGGTTCAGTAGAATTGGTTATCTGCTCTGTTGCTGTAGTTTTCCGTTCCCTTGCACTATTACTCCGCTGATGGCTTTTCTGACCTATCAGTGTAAAGGGTCGTGAACTCTGTCAGCAGTAAAACAGGACACTAGTTACGTGTTTATATGTGTGCTACTTTGTTTAAGAACATCTTTACTCGTAAACCTTCAGTATTCTTAACAGAAGTTGAGAGTTTTTTGTTTGGAGAGTGGTGACAGCGGATTGACTATTGCTGCCATTTTTAGCAACTAGAGTGCTAAACCAAAATGACGTGAGAAACTCTGTTACTTTTTCAGTAACCTAAAACCAAAGTTATGAGGACCAACTAAACACTTCCTGTTTTGAAAAGTACTAGCCATCAAACTCACTTTAATCTTGTTGGTTTTTTAAATCATACAACTCAAGAAAAAAGGAAGAAAGTAAAGACAATTTTGAACTTTTTGATTATTGTATCCTAGCTTGAACAAATATTATTTAAAAACTGGAAGTTTAGTGAAAACTTATTACTAAATGTCTTTAGCTGGAACTCAAACTATATGGTATTTGATTAGAACCGACGTACTCTACTATTTCTCTGTGGTAGTCAATGGTGAGAGTAAGTGCAAAAAATGGAATGTTTACCAGAAATAATACAGTTGAGGCTCTTTTATTAGTTTTACAGACTATCAGATGCAAAAATGTCAGTACTTACCTGACCAACAAATCCCTTCACATTCTCACTTCCTATTCAACTCAAAAGGGAGTTGTATTCTCGGTAAATCATTTTCTATTTAAATTTTGCTATCCTTTTAAAAAGGTTTAATCATATCAGCTAACACAATTCTGAATGTGTTTTGCAATATGCATTTAATGCTAGTACTTCATGACATTCTGTTCAAAAATAGTAGTTGTCCACTCTGGTAATAGACTGCTGCTTATCTTATTCCATAGATTGTTGCAACAAGTAGAAGGCAACTTCTATCAATAGCGATTGTTTAACCTATTTAACATACAGTAGGGGCTGGCAATGAAATTTTAGTCAACTGGGGAATCTTGTTGCACCTATAGAGTAATCAGTAATTTTAGCTTGTATTTTGAAATATCCTTAAGTTAAATCGGGGGCTGAAAACTCCTATAGGTAATCAATATGTCAGCAAGCATGTATACGGGCTTCACCTAGCTCCCAGACTTATTGATGAGACACTAGGTATTAATATTAGCAGTTCTTTTGTAAACAATGCTATAGGTAAACAATGCAGACGTGTCCCAACTAGCCCATAGATTTATTGATGAAACAAAATGATGCAAATATTTATTTTCTGTTCAGAAAAAATGAACAGAGATAATAAGAATGAACTTTGATAAAATACCATTTATTGATAATTTCCTATAGCATATCTGACAATCTCTCACAGCACATTAAACTATCAAAAGGTTAGTCTAGTAATTTACAAACGCAACAGTTTAAAGGTGGTTTAAGATTTGTAGACCAGTCGCCGCAATATTTTTCAAAGCAATCTTCCTTAGCAACCAACCTTTCCCTTTTTTTCGTAAGACCAACAAGGAAAGTCATACGTCATAGCCTCGGTTCCATAATCTGTGCTTTCACATAAGTGGAGATGTTTCTGTTCTCTCCCAACAAGTCTCTAAAAATCAAAGTCTTAATTAGATTTTTCCTTAACTTGTTTCATTAGAAGGTTTAGTATGTACCGAGCATCAGTAAAGAAATGAAGTTGAAAATATGGACAAGAAGCTTATGTTCCTACCTTACCTATAAACATGCGCAATAAATGGGTTTCATTGTTTTTAGAGACAAACGCAATTTGGAGTTATCATGTTTTACAAGGTAGCCTTTCATCTATAACAACTATTGCATGAACGCTTTGAATGGCTTTAAAACATATTTTTGATAGTCATTTATTTCTGCCCTGCAACTATGTGTTGTCAGAAACATCCCTACATCTTATATTTTTGTATTTGTATTATTTTAGTAAACTTGGTGTCAATGACAAATATGTCAAAAGCCTAAAACTTTACAAGCATATGTGGGTATAAACCAAATTCTAAATTTTTTCTCATTTAGCTTTTAGTAGCTTAACAGTAAGTATTGATAATGACATATGGAAGTTTTGACAAGTTTTCTGCAGACGGATAATATTCTGGTGTGCGATGTTTATGACATTTTGGAATGCCATCCATCTCTCTGAGGAAATTCCAACGGCAAACATGGTGGTAGCTTCATATAGAGCTCAAACCAGTAGAGTGAGCTTAAGCGTAGCCATGCTAGATTTAGCCTCTACCCTTAGTGTAGCCTGAGGTTTTTATTTAACGTTAATGTTACGATACATGTAGATGCTCACCAAAAATGTAAAACTGTTTGCCCAGATTCCACAAATATCGTTATACAAGAAAGCTGTAATACGTAATTTTTTGTTTTCACATTTAGCTGATCTATATGAGTTCATAACATTACTGGGCCTGAGCCAGAAGTTATATACACCTGTGTACTCATAAACTAACTACATTTAGTTTATTCTGAATGCACCATAACATAGAGGAATATTTATGCATGCTTTTACAGTCTCCAAACACAATCTTCATCAGGAGATTATAGAAAGAACTGCTGGCAGATGTACATAATAGATGTAGAAATATCATAGAGAAGACAACTCATTGATAACAATTGAAAAACATTTCGATTTGAAACCAAGTAATTGCCAATTGATCAGATTTTACTCCCGGCATTACATCTGACAAATAAAATTTTCAAAAAACCCGAATATCCAGAACCATAAAAGGCTGGTAAAAGAAGATGGACATGCAGGTAAACTATGGTAAAGTAAAGCGAATGTGCAGGTAACTAGAGTAACACAACTCAAGTCTAAACAATTCAGGACAAGTAATAATCGGTGTAACTATTTCACTTGAGTTATTAAAGTATTTTTACTTACACTATTGACTCTGTGTCACAAGCAGCGGTGAAATGCGCAATGCTATTTGCACTAGCTGCAAGCCATCTCCGGGATAATGACCAGTGGTAATGACCAGATCAGTACCACTGGGCATAGCAACAAACTGACCAAATCATTCAATCCTGATACAATCACAAAACAATCAGCCAGAGGCCCAGATATGACTTCAAAGCGGAATATTCTCCTTGTGGATGTACTCGGCAAAACAGAGTAGTATGTGTTTACTTGATATTTACTTGATATTACTTGATAGTTCTGCTTTAGAGATCTGCTTCAAAACACGCCCGTTAAGTACTGCCAAAGGGAAACCGCATTTTAGTTGTTGGCCTTGATTTACACTATTTCAGAACATTTTAGTTTGCAGAAGGCAAATGATACCTTGCTATTTTTAGACACTCAGACATCTCAGTAAGTCAAAGTCAGCAGTGACAGGCTATTAGAACAGCGGATTTCATCTATGCTGCCACTTTTGTTTTCTCACAGCATCATAAAACAGGTCAGTGTCATACGCCTGGACTGAAACTCATTTATCATATTAGCTCTAGGCAAGTTTAGTTTATGATTTATATAGGGAAGGTCTGCAAGCCGTTTGCTATTTATTAGGTCATGAATCACCCAGTAACTCATTTAGTATAGAGATCATTGGATATTTGAAGGAATTGCCTCCAGTTAATACCTGATAATGACAAGCAATCAATTTATATTGTTCTCCTCCCCTTCACACCCTGATACAAGTGGAGGTTGTGTAGACAAGGTTCATGACAGTTTATACTATTTGCGTGAGTGCATCTCATCTGAATGCTACATCAATTATAGTTGTCAAGGGAATGCGGGCTTACTGTAGGAAAAGTTTATCTTTTCTCGGAGTTTTGTTGATAGTGATTGGATGAAAACATAAAATAATTGTTAAAAAATACCAACAATTATGTAATAAAACGACTGGGAAGGTATTAGTCACAACGATTATTAAAATCTTTTCTATAATTAGAGCCGTGTTTATCCGACCTTGCGGAAGCCACGATTAGAAGTAAAGATAAAAGACACTCTGCAGAATTCATCTTGGTAGACCTAACCTTTACTTGATGATTTCTCTTAGCACCGTAGACTGTCAGCGTACTAGTAATAGTAATTTAATAACGCCACAGTTTAAAATCTAAAATTGCTACTGTTTAAATCAATCTATGTAGGCTACATACAAACAGATGCTGGCACAGCACTTACTCAAGGAAGCATTCAAGTTTTCATGAAGTTACTTTCATCACAACTAAGTAAATAGAGTGAGACATAGATCAGTTCAGGCATAAATAAAAATCTTCATTAAATAAAAAAATAAAAAATAGAAATCTTAATTAAAATCTTTAAAGAATCAGTATAAATAATCATTATATTCAATCTAGGTTGGATCAGCTGCAATAGAAATACACTAAAGTTGATGTTGGTCTTTTAATAAACATTCTACTATCGTTGAATTAAAAAATAATCTTTATAATGGAACTTTCCGTGATGAACAACTAGAAGTTAATAAAGATTATCTCTGAAGTAGACATAGTTCTTTTATATGCTCTTGTTACCCTTATATACATGTATTAGTAAGAGTAAGAGATGATGTCTGTAATCATAGCTCTTGTTATGCAGAGACATCTTATGTGCTGACTAGAATCTAACAATACTCTGTTATAGGTTTTAGTTGAGTACCACAATTACCAGCAAATGGCTATAATTAATAGAAAGCTTCAGACTAAGATCACTTATGCAACTCGGAGAGAACAACTCCATATACATTTAATATACCTGTAGTTTATACTGAATATACAAGTACATTTAAAATTAAAACCAATTAGCTTTTTATAAATAGATTTTTTAATGACAATCTAAAATGAGCCTCTTTGAATTCAATGTCGCTAAAGTTGGCGTGCAAGGATGCATGTGGCGAGTAATGATGCATAAGGGCGTGCAATGATGCATGTAGGGGTAACATCTTTACCCCAGGGTTTGTTTGGCTAAAAGCCATCTTACTGATAAAAGGCACAGCTGATGTCAAAAGTACAAAAGCCACAAGAATTACAAAGAATGATGTTTACTTTGGCTGTAATGTCCTGGTTCTATCATGACAGCTACGATGCCAAGAAATGGTTTATGATAGAATCTTTGTCGACTAAATTTTTGTCAAAGAAACAGCCAACCAGTTTATAGCGTATTTTGTGACTTCAATACATACGCTTCTAGTAGATGACCTTCACAGGAGTAAGGAGGTAGCCTTTTATTGGTTAAATCAAAAATAGCCTCAGGAGTCAGCGCCAGACACACGGGAGAAAGAAGCTAATTACAGAATATCATTATATTATCTCTGAGGGAGTTAGGTAGAATGTGACACTGAGAGGTGTCAATATACTAGCTGCATGCGAACCCTGACACAAGTAAACAGGTGGTGGATGGAACCAATTCCGATAACACACAATGTTTACTATAGCTGTTTATATATTTCATTATTGCGCATATAAAGCAAACTGTAAATAAATGATAGTAGAATATTATAGTAAACAAGGCAGACGCTGCTTTGTATAAAAGTATGCTAATATGTACAAGATTATACTTTATGTTTACATCAGTGAATGGAATGATGCAATCCGTGTCAAGCCATTTGTGGCAACCACAATATTTACATTTTTGCATAACAACCATGTTGAAACCCTCAGCGACTGTTTGTTCTCAGTATTGCACTCTACTGATAGTTTTTGTTTAACTCCAGACACTTTCATCAGTTGTCACGAGCCTGTGTTCTTCTGATGTCGTTACAGATAACATCTAAAACAAGGGGTGGGGGTTGAACGTGCCATCTGAGAATATTAATAGTTTTAGTAGTTTGTAAAGCAGTTTTGGTGATGACCAGAAGCCATTTTTATGAAGAATAAGTAGTGGAAACAAATAGACACAATAATACGCCTGCCTGCGTTATTACAAGAGACAAGATAAAGCTGGTCAACCTCCACTGTCTAACATTAATACTATTAAAAGCTCATTTACATGGACAACTTAAAAATTTATCCTTGGTTCATGACTTCCAAGGTTGTCCTATTTAACTTTTTTGGCAGGTATTTGCTTGTTGTCATGGCCTATAGTGAAGCTTGTGAAAACAGCATTCTACTACAATTATCCTGACAGCGTTCTATTACAATTATCCTGGCAGCATTCTACTCCAGTTATACTGGCAGCACCCTACTCCAGCTATTCTGGCAGCATCCCATTGCAGCTATTTTAGCAGCATCATGCTTGTGTTAATTTGACATTGTTCAGCTGTTTTTTCAGGTATTTTAGCTGGAACTATGCAGGGAAGTACATTGACCACCCCCAGCTATTAGTATACACTTGACAGAGCTACCCCCCCTGACTCACCCCACTTACTGTCAGGCTAGCGTTATAACAGCTACATAGGAATAAGAGACATAGTATGGAGACATCACACTGAATACTAAAGTAGGCACAGAAATAAACATACTAGCAGATGATTGATTATAATAATTCTACAGAGAATTACGGATAGTAAACCTCATAACTACAGAAAAGTTGACCAACTTTACTATTTAATTAATCACTATATCCTTGTTTCCACTTTATACATATTCCTGGACCGCTTTGTTATTCTGTTACTATGAATAACACATGGAATCATTAGTTAAGCTTAGAGCAATAGGCAAAAGCGGACAGCTCTATTATATTTTCATAAATCACTATAATCTTATGTACAGCTAGATCATTGTGTTCCCCTCTTGATATCAGGTAGCCCTAGAAACTGTCTATTTTGATGGAATGACAGGCACTGCGCCCAACTCTATTATTTTACCATAAATCACTAGGCTACATTTCTAAGGCCCTTTTATTAGCTTATTACTACTATTAGCCGAATAGTTATCAGGGGTGTGACACAAAAAGAACTACACGGCATCGCCGGAGTGCAGTATGCAGAAATTTCGCTGTGCATTACAACTAACTAATACGCACTAGACATTCACTGCGACCCTACTGCACATTGTCCACTGTCATTTACTGAGCATTCATGTAGTTCCATGAAGCGTTACCAAAAACCAGACACCAAATGCATAGCACAAATGCCCTTTTTCAAAACATGAAACTTCATGTGTTCAGCAACCAACTGCACATTAAGATCAACTGACATTGCTGGCTTTCCAAGCACCTGTACCGTATTGTCAGATGCTATCTTAAGCAAGCTCATCAAATTGCGTTCTAACTCACATATCATTTCGAAATTCCATTTTGATAAAATTGGGGTCAGTGTATTGTATTCTCAATA
Source organism: Watersipora subatra (assembly GCF_963576615.1). Taxonomy (NCBI): domain Eukaryota; kingdom Metazoa; phylum Bryozoa; class Gymnolaemata; order Cheilostomatida; family Watersiporidae; genus Watersipora; species Watersipora subatra. The sequence continues at coordinate 6,349,885 of NC_088717.1, forward strand.
CCATTATATGTTAAAACCATAATAGATGTTCATTTTAATGTTCCTTGTTAGTTGTGATCAATTTGTTTGCCCACTCATACTCACAGCATTTACATATTGCAATTGTGTGTGTTGTACTTGTATCAGAGAGTCAGCTCAATACTTGATTCTCTGATGGGTTTTTACGGAAATGTACAGTGTAATGCAAAAGTTGCTACTGCATTAAAGGTTGGCCTCTTTTAAAGGTGCATTTCACGGTGCTTAAAGGTTGACTCGCAACAAAATTCACATTACAGTTATTTGATATCAAAAGATTCACCATGTCTTACTCTGCTGCGTTGTAGGTGCAAAATATGTGGAAATATGATTACAAGCTCTTAAAAGCTCAAAAACGAAAAGCCGCCGTAGATTGGAATCTGTTTATTTCTCTGACGTAGTCATTACAGTTTGGTTATCGTCTTGTCACGTGATGTTCTCACGTGAATTGAAAGGCCAATAAAAAGCTCAATATAAAACTTTTAACCGTTTTTTAGCTTTTAAGAGCTTGTAATCACATTCCCATATATTTTGCACCTACAACACAACATGGTGAATCTTATGATACCAAATAACTGTAATGTGAATTTTGTTGCAAGTCAACCTTTAAGCACCGTGAAATGCACACTAGCAACATTTCCACTGCATCCAGCAATGCACGCTGTGCAATAAGCACTACCACCACTGCAACAACACTGCTTACCGTGTATTAAAAATAGTTGTACTGCGTAGTAGTAAAAGTACATTATACAATTATACTTCATGGCTGTGATATGCTTACTACTGCTAATGCAACTACATAGACATCCTGGCAAAAATCTACTGCAATGCATTTTATAATTGGGCATCAGTGAGTATCTGCCATAAATATATAAACCTATGTTTATATATCCTATGGTTTATATATATGTGGTTTATACCTATGGTTTATATATCTATGGTACCTGCCAACACAATTGTTTTTCATAATGGTCACAACCCTGGTAGTTATCTATTACGTTTAACACTGACTGCAGCATTGTGGGTGAATATAAAGGGTCAACTTAGGCAAGGCAGCATTTCATTAGCATTAATTATTTACTTTTTATAGTACTTACCTTTGTGACAAGTTGACCGATCTTCTTAATAGTTAGTAATTTCACCTTGACCTCCTTCAATGCATGAGTTATGCTGTTCAGTGTGTTCTCTGTTTGATACATTTCGTCTAGCAAACTGTTTGTCAGCTTGTTTAAAGCTTAAAAATCACTTTTAATTTTAATTAATTTAATTTTCTTTTATAAATTTCTGATGCACTCACTCAATTCATTGTAGATTCCTCCCAGTTGGTAATTGTCTCCCATGGTTTCATGATTGAAATTGCCTGCTTCTAAATAATTGTTTGATAAAAATGAAACAAGCTTATTCAAGTTTAGTAGGTCATTTAGTGTTGGAATATGTAAGACTGTGGGGCCTCTTTACATAGTCCTAGAAGATAGTAAACTAGCATACCCTATAGATATACTAGATGTCAGTCCTGGCAACCGCCCAAAAAACTGTACACTTACAAGAAGTCTGTGAAGTTTTGCTTGCTGTTTCCATGTCTGCAACAGAAGTTACTGTTTTACCTAGCGACAGTTGCTATGGTCATCGTTACATGAAACTACATCATGACAGGTTTGCGTTGTAAATGTGGATCGAGTCCTATCTTTTCTAAAGCGTGACAATACTAACAATGCAGCAATTATGTAGATTTCTAGCTTCTATAGAAGAATTTAGCAAGGTTAAGACTCGAGAGTATTGTTACTAGCCATTCCATTAAATGAACGGAACACGAGTGTAACGTAACGCAGAGTTATGCTCTGGTTGTAAGGAATTGTGATTAACAACTGTGAGCACAGATCGCCACCAATAAAGGCATTAGAAATGCAACACTAAGCTGGACTAGGCCTAGCCTGCCATCACTGACGGGAAGAAGGTTTTGCAGCCATTAGGCACCTTTCACAGCACATCAAGCTATAATAATAACACCATATTTGCTGCAGGGGGTTTGTATTTGATATTTACCTCCAGTTAAAAACATTTAGAGACAAAGAGTGACAGTATCAAAAATTTACTTATATCTTGTCCGAATTGATTGTTCAAAAGCTCACAATTTTGGACGATTAAAAGCAAAACAACCAAAAAATAGACTTTGTCTGAGGTGACAAGATACAAAAATATTATACAACTTTAAAAAAAAGAAAATATTACTGATGTCTATCAGAACATGCGTACTGGAGCCTTTTGGACAATCTTAAACAGCCTGTAGTTAATTAATAAATATTTGATAAATAAAATAATAAATGCAAAAAATACGCTAGCTACGGACCAAACTAATAAAAAATATGTGCGAACTTTAAAAAGTAATGTTGATACTCTTCAGATACTGTGATGAGAGATCACTTTAGATAAGAACATTCTAGAATATAATACTCTGTAGTGACAAAAATAGAATATAATTGTCATATCTAGAGGTAGGCGTGAGGAGACAATTCAGTCTTCGCATCTATCTTGTGTTATTACGTAAACAAAGGTTAGAAAATAAGACATAAATTATGACATGCATTGCTAAAAGATGGGACGTCCGCAACCGACCCGCGCTATTCTTCATGTTCTAGTTTGGTACAACTCTCTCCTCCGATTCCTCCTTCGCTGTATAGATTCTTTATACTGTGAAACAGATGACATAGAAAAGCGTTACCAACCATTCACAGTGTATGGCTAGGGGAGGGTCTCTGTTCTAGTTCTCATTATGTGAGAGGAAGGATGCTAAGAAGTGGAATGACACGACTCATTTGAATAATTAGGCCCTAAAGCTAGCGGAATCTGACGATATATGAGAAATCGGACATGTCTTGGCGCCTGCATAAAATGAGAGAGGAAATGCTTCATGGATTCACAACAAACATGAACAACTGCGACCACTTTTGGAAGCTACCAAATAAAAAGATGAACAAACCCGACCTATTATGAAACTAGATATAAGGACTTCTCTCCAAACACTTAACAAATTGTCATATTTAAGAAGACATCAGCGGGTTAGATAGAACGAAAGAGAGCTCAAGTAACGTCTATTGATTTGTCGATGATGCTTGGTTTATAACCTTGATAGCAAGGTTAAGACTGGAGAGTCTTGTTACTAGCCATTCCATTAGATCACAGGTGTCAAACGCATGGCCCGCGGGCCACATGTGGCCCGCCACCTCATTTTATGTGGCCCGCGAGGGCTTAATTACTCATTCGCCCCACTCATTCTCCCGTATTTATAACGTTGCTAGGCACACCAACGCGAGTTATCTTGCCTCTGAAATTTATCTATTCCTTGTGTTGTTATTTTTACATTACATAAGAATAATTTTGAGTAGTCAGAAAAAATTTTTCTGGCCAATCAAACAAACGTACATATATACCTCAATGATCTCTCTGGCAAAAGTTATAACTAAATTACTACACCCATTGCGACATCTACTGAACCGAAAATCATCGCTTTCACTTTAAAATTTATCGTTCGCGATCAATTTTTTTCAACTCCAGAAGTAAAGATGCAGATTCAGAAAGGGTAAGACAGTGAAAACTGCATAAATCAAATCAAAACATTATTTTTAATGTTTCAAAGTTTTTACTAACTTTTAATTTTGTCAATTTGCATCGTTACACTCGAATAAAAATGCACTTTTTAGGCTGTCAACCGTAGTCAGACAAAAGTTATCATTCAATCTCGATAGGATCATATTCATTCTTAGAGCGGCCCCTGAAGTCTGAAAAGTCAAGAACAGAGTTACTGAACATAATGTTATTGTTTGAAACATGTTTATGACAGTTTATTTGAGTTATATTGGGATGTAGATTTGCTATGCTATGAAGATAATACTCGCGAGGAAAAATTCGAAATTATAGTTTCGTGATTTTCATGTTCATGACTAACTGTACATGTATAAATAATATTCATAATTTTGTATTGTATGTAATAAATTACTAATTTTAGTCAAACACTGTATATTTTGTAATTTCTTTGGTGCAAGTCTAACTTTGTTTCAGCAAATAGCAAATAATTTTTTGATTTTTTGCTGCTTACATATTGATTTTGTGTTGCTGCTGTTGCAATTATTTAGTGTTTGCAGATTTAATGTGTGTATGCCAACAAATTCATGTTCTTAGCAGCTCACAATTTTTGATTTTACTGAAAGTATGCCCATGTTGATGGGTATTGTGTAACTTTTCTGATTTTTTTTCGAAAACAAGTGTTCTGCATGTTTTGCTGTGCAACTGTTCTGTTTGCAACTTTAAGTAATAAAGTCAGAGTTATTTAATATCAAAGACTAGTTTAAGTTATTTTATATTATTCGATTACATTTCATTACAATTATAAGTTACATCTGGCCCTTTGAGGACAGCCATTACGCTGATGTGGCCCTCGGTGAAAATGAGTTTGACACCCCTGCATTAGATGATCGGAACACGAGTGTAACACAGAGTTATGCTCAGGTTGTGAACCTTGATAAACCAAGCATCATCTGACGTCTCCTTTTGAGACTACCACAGGACAGCTTTGTCATTTCTTGTGACGCTTTTGTGACGACAAAAACCATCTTTATACCTCATTTTCCTGAGAGCTTTACAACCTGTATTGTTACCAAATTTAATTTTCAGCCCTCCCACCATTGGAACAGCCCTCCCACCATTGGAACTCATAATTAATTTATACCTCTACTACAATGAATGCTTCTAGCGGTCAAATTTACCTGCATAATACTATGTATCGGTAACAGAGCAGATGGGCTAAGGAATCAATAATAGCAAACATTCAAAAAACCCGCCTATCACTTGAATGAGCCAATGAGGAAAACCTTGAAAAGACAGATGAGAAGAAGATAGTTGGAGGGTGGCTGTATTTAGATAATGTATTTTGGTAGACGACGAAGGATGTTTACTCAGGTTCTAAAGCAGAAAAAGGTATAGACGTGATATTTGTTGTTACAACAACTGGAGAGGCATCGACAAAACAGTTCTATTGTTTTAAGTAGGGCACATCTGCTAGTTTCCAAATAACTGCCAAATGAACACAGTTTTGTATAGAGTGTAACATATTCAATGTTTGCTGGCCACTCTAGGAACTCATAGTTAGAGACGAATGACTGAACACGACGAGTACTCAACCACCCCTACCGGATCCGTATCCAATCCACAAAGTGAGATGAAAGGGAAGTGAAAGATGTCATGAAAGTGTAGACATTCATGGCTTTTTGTATTATATATTTTTGCTGCCGCTGGGTCACAGGGGTCACACATGCCAGCTAGTTTTAAATCAGACATTAACATGAACAGCAGCAGGTATAGAAAATCCTCAACTGCCATTTTTCATCAAAATATTTGTTAATAGAGCAGAACAGATAAATTTTTAAAAATACTTAGAAAAACAAAAAATGTTGAGAAGGTTCTGTCACAAGATCGGAAGATTCTATCAGACACCAAAAGAGAAATGGATAGAGTGAAATCAAAGTTACTTCACAATATTTTACAAATTTTAAAAAACCAATCTACCTTTACCATTATTTCATCCTGCTTCAGGTAAAAAAACAATCGAATACAGAGTAGGCCCTACCATCACAATGGAACAGTCTTCCAATAGACTTACGCAAAACCTCTGCATTTACCAACTTTGGAGTTAAAGTTGAAAGCCATTTGTTAAGCCTAGATTAATTCAGACCTGCCGTTTGAGTGTGCCAATTCTTGTGGGCCCAGCGCCTAGACTAGCCGCAGTGCTACTGCGCATGTGGGTCTCATCATGCCTTAACAATAGGAACTGAGCTTCATTATTTTGTTCAACCTAATCGATATTATATCTATATCTTTATTTTGCTTAATGTTATATTTCTACTAATTGATGATATAAAATACACACACGCACGCACACACAGAAATAAAGGGCAACAGCGTATGCTATTCCAATCCTTCCCTTGGCTACATCATATTGTTTCAGCAACTGTTTATACTATTACAATAATGGTCAGAGCAACGAACCTCGAGTATATGTCATCTTGGTCCAGAGGAAGCTCCGTCATCTTCCTTTTACTTCTCATATTTGTGTGATGCCGGGTTCTCTTATGCTGCCGACTATAGTTTTCTCTTCGATCCTCTTGCGCCTGCTCAACCAAATGCATCAGGTGCGCTGACAGGCCTTCTCGACAGCTAATTAGCTCGGAGAAAGAGAATTTCTGTAACAAATGACCGAAGGAAAGAATGTGACAGGGTGAGACAGGTTGTTATGTAGCTACGGGTTAGGTTGCCGTACTTTAGTCTGTGACTGAGTAAGAATCAATAACATTTACACCTCGCTTGACCGACATGTTTCCTAAAGACTTTCAAAGGCCTCATTGTTATAGCCAAAATTATGGGTAATCAAGCAGAGAAAGGACTTTCATTCCTAACCACAGCTCAGACCGGTTTGGCCGAGCCGATTAACTGTTGACAAAATGCATGAGTGACGGAAGTGCAGCTATGATTCAAACAGGGCCATTTCCAGCACCACACCTGACATCCCTGTACATTGGTGCCTCCGCCAGAAAGGAACTAGCTACACTGATGAACACTTCACTGCGCTTAAGGAAACAAACATTTCTATTTATTCCTACACTGAACCACCAAACTTGTTGACCTTTTCCCATGATACTCCGTAAGAAAAAGGAATTTCCAACACGGTTGACCCTTTCCTTGCTGTCTATTGGTCAAGAAAGTCATGGTTCACACGCCGTTTTTGGAGACAGAAAATTGTAAATAATGACAAACTTATTGCTCTCAGTAACTTTTCAGAAATGTGAAAAGTGTGCTCGTCGCGAATAAATTAGCAACTCTGAACAATCACGATCTAGTGATGGCGCCAGAAGAGGTATGCATTAAACACACCGATGCGAAACATTAAAAATATCAAACAAAAACAAATGCTACAAGTGAAGCTAATTAAACGTTGTTTAGGTTAAACTAGCTCCATATCATCACCTTCACCTATGTATCACCCATTTCCTGTATTGCCCGAGGCTACAACTTATTTACTGGTCTGCAAAACGGCAATTCAGACTTCCTTTCATTGATTACTACTGTATTATTCGTGCATAACTTACATTTTACATATTAGTAATCAATGTATTTATTTTAATGCTATCTAATTTAAAAATTTGTCTTTGAATCTTTGAGCTTGAATGAGAGTTAAATGAAATATAGTATGTTATTATAAGTGTACTGGCTAAAGTATGTAATGAGTTTCGGCATACAAATCAAACATGGGATATCGTTAACTATGTCTGCTTTAGCTGGAATATACATGTAGGACAGATAATTTTCCGACAATATTCCCTCGTCAACCTTTTCATTACACGCACCGATTTATCGACTGCCTAACGTGGATAGTTCCTTTAGATTGTACCCGTCACGTTTACAGATAAAAGCTTTTAACAACCGATAATTCTTTTGAACAAATAATTTCAGTTTCCGAAGAGAGGAAGCAGACATAGAATGCACCCGCTAACCTTTAGTCTCTTGAGAAGGGAGAGTGTTAGAGGTAACCAGTCCGGCCTGAATTGCTCAAGTTCAAGGCTGATAAGAGAGACGGCAATCAGCGACGGACTCCACTGACAAAACTCTCGAGACGTCATGCATAGTTGGAGTTTTTGAGTGAGAAAGTTTAGCTGTATGGTTGGGGTTATGTTTTTCACAGTAGAGAGGAGGCCAAAGTTCTCAGCCAGAAGCAGGGCGTGGCTCTACAACCGCAAAGCGATGCCGTTATGCATAGATGAGAATCCACTAGTAGTAAAACTATCTAGACATTGGCAACATATTTGGTAAAAACATGTTTTGCAAGACTAATATGCAATCTATAGACTTTTGTAAATAACACAGTATCAGTATCTACAAGAACCTCTAATGGTGAATATTCATATATCGTACATATTTTGATGAATCTACACATCAAATGCAGCGAATAGGTCTATACTTAATGTTGTCTTTGCTCTCCAAAACGGGTTTCAAAGCCATATTTATAAATTGTGGATTCATTTGTGATGTATTAAATATAGTTGCGAGAGTTAATTTTGCTAATGCATTCTATATATACATGCTCTGCGTGCAGGCTTCCATACAGCATTAGACCCACGCATTTGGACCTTGCCCGATGCGTGACACGATGATGACAAAGACATGATATCTTCATGATAATGCTATGCATTCCCATTCTAGCAGCGATGCTGTTATTGAAACACCCGTTCAGAGACCCCCATGTACCGACTCAAGTATTGATTAATGTAAAGCAGACTGCAGTGGCCATCTTCAATAACGTGACAACTGACGGGAGAACAATGAAACTTAATCTAGCGCATAGATAAGTTTGTTGCGACGCATCAATGGGTTGAAGAGCTCTGTGATAACATCGATGTTATCGATCGCACTAATTTAAAAAATGCTGACACAGCAGCGTAAGAACAATTTGCAAGTCTTATCACGTCATGCACTGTCCGGTTCTAGGAAAGGCTATTGTATCGACCAGCTGTGCACCTACGTCCGTTTTGCTTTTGGCTGTACAAAAATAACTGACCTACAAATGAAACACCTCTGGAATGTGAAGCTAATGAAAAAAGCTAATGTATCGCCATGACAACTGATCAAGCCAATGTAAATATGACAAGCATTTCTATGGGAGTGGTTAGCAGTTCATAACCCTGGCGATCATTAGCATCTTCAAACACTGATTTATATTCTCTGTCCTAAAATAATCGTTTAACGATGTTCTTGTGAGCGGCTGAAAGAGACGAGGGAATAACTAGGACATGTTATCTCAGTGAGTATATTATCAACAGATTTCATAGGCCCACATTCCATAAGCTGACTCATCATGACCATGGAAAGGAACTATTTCCAATGGTAAACACAAAATCTGACACCACTCAAGGAAATGAGAGCATTTTCATGATCAAACTGATTTGGCATCGTCAGAGGATTTTCCTCATCTAACCATGTATTGAGCAAGCGATCACATGAACTTTCTGGCAACAACTGACCAGCTGTAAGAGATCAGCTGGAGAATCACTGTGTGCCAGGGAACATCTATGATGTGATATGGATCCTAGCGTCCAGGCACACCTGCTCATGTCAAGCGCTTGCCAACAAAAATCACAGCACTAAACCTAATCCCAACAAGAAGCACTTGCTGCGCATGTCAGCTCTGGATAAGCTTATTAGGAGACAGTTGTAGTAAAGAGGCCTTCAGCTATCAGATTACAGATGCATTCAAGTCTCTAGAGTAAGCTGAGGGTGTGACAAGAAGGGTTAAGCTCGGGTACTCCTGCGAGCTTATATTTACATTATAACTAGTGGTGCGTGACAGGCAGCTCTGAAGCTTATTACAGTTTAGTCCAATGGCTAGTAGCATGTAGGACAAGCCTTACCGAGACTCAACTCATTGCAGTAGTACCTTTCTCATTTTCTCTCAAGCTAATTGAGTCATAAGAATACTAGTGGAATATTTCTAGTGGAATATTTCTAGTGGAATACTTAGGAATTTTCTTTTGAAATATGAACGTAAATATTGAATTCTTCATTTTTTTGTGATGTCATTCTATCGTTGTCTGCCATCTTTATAGACAACTTTTATCGTTAAAAACACAAAGCTTTTGCAATTAATTATTGCAAACAATTCTTTTGTTTGCAAATTTTTTATTTTAGTATCAAAACATCACCGAAAAATACTATTAATCAAGAGAATGACGATCGTTTTCTACAAAGATGGCGGCGTTTTTGTGGACGAACGCATGTGCAAACAAGGTGATGACGTAAGAAAAAATGATGGATAGACTGGTAACGCTATAAGGAATGATAAAATGATGAACCTCAATCTATTAGGAGGGACCAGTGTTCGCAGACGTTTAACTACAACAATGTCTGCATTTTCCGACAGGCATTCCTCGCTCACACTGTTTATTACAATGTTCATCAACAAGGGCCAATAAGACCAATGCGAGTTTAACACATTTAGAGACAATCTCTACAGAAAGTAATACAGATTGTTTTTATAAAATAGATAACATTAAAAATTTATCAAACTGCGGGTTAAATACCATGATAGTTTCGCTAGCGATTGTAGTGGTAGCAAAGTTGACTAGCTCTTCTCATGGCTGACTAACTCATAGCGGTAGCAGATGTTACATAATATAATGACTTAAATATGTGAATGAACTAAAGAGAATTATCCAGTTTACTACAAGCTTCACTATAGAAGCCTTGATATTGTGCCAAATATCAGGCAGCCTCACTCTCTCTGGCAAAGGTAAAAGTTCAGCTTTAATCCACAAGTGAGAAAGTTATTGCTATTGGAAGAAAGGACACTTTTAATCTTATCTCATTGTTATAGTGATTGGCCCAACCTTTGATCATTGGAGCTAGGGAATTAATTGTCCTTAAGTAAAACTGCTGAGAGATGTTAGATAAAAACAAATGCCTAGACTATAATCAAACAAGTCTAAACGAAGTGCAGATTTGCCCTGACACAGTCGTCATCATTCGTTGCTATGCTACCGTTCATAAGCGCACCTACAGACAAGTAATCTATATCAAACGACCCATTCAATAAGGTATCGGTGTTAATACTTCATCATTTTTTCTTCCTGTAGAGCTTAATAGTACCGATCAGCTGTGAATGCGTCATTGAACAATGGATTATGGGAAAGATAAACGGTGCCAAGGAGTTACGATCGGCGAAGATGGTTCAACAGGGGTTCAACACAAGCCGAGCTGCATGCAATTGAGTTAATTTCACTAAGCAATGATTGATCAGTGATAAACTGCAACGAAAAAATGTACAAGTTCTTACCACTTGCAAAAAATGAAGAGATGTTGCAAGATTTACATCCCAAGCCAGCTTGTTGAGAATAAGACGCTCCATTCTGACTATGTCATCAGCCCTGCAGTAGGCTGACGACTGTGTGACCAAGTCAGCTATATGAGGAACAACTTCATCTTCTTCCGTGATCTTGCAAGCGATATAAAGGCAAGCCAAAGCTACACACTTCAAGTACTTAGTCTGTACCTGCAGCAAATAAGATACAGTTTGCAGAAAAGTTAAGTAAAAGATGCTCAAGGAACATAAAAAGAAAAGCTCCACCAACTGATAAAAACAATAATTAATAGTCAAAAAGAATGCCGTAGCAATGTAAAATATAAGACTCACTTTCATGCAAGTAAGAAATTTATCCAGCACAGAAACTGCAAGAGAGAGAGCCTCGGGGTAAAACTGGAACTTGTGTGCTACCAGAGAGAGCCATTCCACAATATCAGATCTATGTTCATAGCCTACTCCGGCACCCTTTAGTAACAATAAAAAAATAAACAAATGCTAACAAAGAGGATACCGAACAATACAGTATCTGGTAATAACATTTATTCAAAGTAGCCACAAATACATTGCTTGTTTTATTAATGCTGTAGAATGAAAATAGGAAAGATGACAACTAACCCCTTTACAAGTTGGTTCCGTCAGGTCTAACGCTTTCCAATGAGCTTTTTCTTTTATAATGGCATCCTCAAGCATTTTCACCATGTGTTCATTAGACACGGGCATTTTCATTCCTGTTGTTAACACTGAACATAAAACAGTGTATTTTGCCAATTAGAGTTCAACGTCATAAAAACAAATTTTGAAAGGAACATAACCATAAAACGAAGATTGCATTGCCATGGTCATGTCACTAACGTTTTTATCTTCGTGTTAAATAAATAGGAAGTACGTTAACCTGACCGTTTGGTTAAGTTATATTCTAGCTGACAACTATATATTCTAATTTAGCGTATCAAGTATGTTAAAACCTATAATGTATCAAACAGGTAGACAACATATATAAATGATTAGCTAGTGACTAACCTGTAACAAACTAACTACAACAAAAGATGCGTTTCTATCCGATTTTTTGTTGAACACTTTTCTCTTCAGTCTAGGCAACAAAACCTTGAAACCGCAATCATCAGATCGCATAAGTTTTCCTCCTGATTTATGAAATAGCACCTGTGCCACACAGCGGCTGTTATTAGCACCAAATTCTTCTACCATTGAACTAGGTGTGACGACTACTTAAATCGATATTGCTGAAACATTCTAGATAAAACGATGGATGAAATTCGAAAACAGGAAAAACCTATCGCATCCCGTGAGTAACTAGATTTACAATTCGAGGCGAAACGACCCGATGTTTACTAATATTCATTCGCGCGCGTGATATTCAGGTCACATAAAAATTCTTTACGTTCATTGGACTATTTCATTCACTTTCGGTTTATCTTAATATATTTCAAGTGCTTAAAATAATTGTTTTGCAACAACATATTTTTTTTATAAATAACACATTAATTATTAATAAATGTAAGAGCACGTTAAATGTAGTTTTAATATAACCCTTTTACTGTGCTGCGGCTAAGAGACGGTAACGCGGTCGACTGCTTGCTGGGGTAACTTCAGTTCAAGAGATTATCTCCAAGCGTTCAATAGCACTGTTCCAGGAAGTTTACTGTTGTTTCTTTATTTCGTCGAACATGTAAGCCACTTTTATAAATCGATCCAATTGGATGTTACTACACTAACTTGTTTTTGTTACTACGTTAAGAATTTTGTTTTGAAAAGGTTGCGCTTTAAATCTGGCGAAAAGTCTTTAATCCATTGCTACATTTAAATAGACAGACTTTTGAGGGATATTCAGGTGACACAAACTTTAGTGATTGATTATACTATTTAAAGCAGAGTATTTACGTTTTTGTGACACTTTTACCATGTTACCCCGATTGATACAGGATAGTATGGCAATACAGCGTTCAGCCTTATTATCTTGAACGCGCAGTGTCGAACGAGCTGTTGCTTGTTACATTTATTATGCTCAAATTACATTAAGCTGCTTAGTTTGGAAGTGAACATTTTTATTTAAAATTCACCGTTATTTGGCATACGTCTCTGCAGTTTTTGTTGTTATATTTCAGACGTTACACATTTTAACATGGAGTTGTAAGAATCCGAACCATCTCGGTTCTAGCAAACCAAGCCACGGGCGCTGGAGATGGGCAAACTGTTAGTGGCAGAAGGGAATGGTCCGGAAGTGATGGATGTTTATTCAAAACCAATGGACCAGTCAGCAGATGATGAGTTTTGTGCCATGACGGAGGGCAGTATTGAGGTATGTTTTTTACAATGAACTTTTAATACGGAAGCTTACTGGCTTTTTTAGATTCCACGTTCACTACATTGTAATAATGCCAATTTACAATATCTTTTGTTAGTGTGATTATATAATTTACTGTAGGAAGAGCACGAAGCCGTTTGGAGGCTTCGAGAATGTCTCAACAATGCTGCAGGGTGTGAGCCAAAGATGTCAAACCTCCTCAATGTCAGCATTCACGTAAGTAGTCGCTCAATCCTCATTGGATGTTTATACTTGTAGCCGATGTTCTTGTGTATTTCATGCATCATTTCCTTAGCAACTCGTTCTTGTTTCCTCTTTTATATGTTCTATCAGGTCTGAGCGCTGCTCATTATAAAATCGATAATTGAATGTTACTAAATGGCCTTTTGTGTGAGTCAGGTCTTTGTTTATGTTAGTGCTTTAAAAAGTCACCCTCAATTATGTACATTGCATCAGCCACTTTTGCTTCAGATGTTTAACATTGGTGTTTGCAATATGTATTAGTTCACTTGCACTTGGACTCAACATTTGAACATTTCAAAACCCTAGTATCTTGGGAGTTACTAACGGAATAACAACCTTTTGTGGTTTGTAGGCTATACATTCCTAATCAGTAGAGGGGGTGACGTATGGTTTAGCAATGACACACAATTTTAACTTCTTCAATAGATAGGACAGTTCTCTATTATTGATGTACTGCACTTCGTAATATGGACACAATCCGTGTTGTTCTTTCCTAACACTTTCGCCACCAATAACAACAGTTTGTTTATTCATTGCAATTCTCAGTAACCAATTACATACATCACATTGACCACATTCAATAAGCATGGCTCTATTGTGTGATTGATGATTGATTGTCATTGGAGGGATGGTTCATCTCTCCTGACTGACATTACACCTTAAGCTCATTGCTCATCTCTGGCCTTTCAGTTTTGGACGCGTTCTAGTGTATCCAAGCGCCATGCAATGTTAGTCACCATAACAGAGTGGTATAATTTGGTTTCGTGTAAGTGTAAGTTTGGGCGTATGCAAACTGGCTGGCATTTGTTCGAGCAGACGGGCAGCTGGTATACATCAAAGCGTTGTTTGTACTGGCTACATGTAGGAGTCGATATTGGCTGCTTAGTGACGTCGATTCATATAGTTGTTAATATACCCCGGCAGGCAGCGCTGCCCGCTGCAGCCGGGTAGCTGTGGTAATTATTAGTATATTAGACAGCTACCCGCAGCTGATTTGTGGTTAAAGCTTGTTGGACACCGGGTGTTGGCGAACTCTGATGGAGATAGGCAGCTGTTTTACCCAGTCCTTTTCCGTTCAGTTCATTCATCGTCATTCATCTCTTTCACCGGTCGGCCTGCTTTGATTCCAATCAGTTCTTTATTTGCTCAGCTACGCCTGCTTCAGTTAGTATCAGCTGCAACTAGCACTAAGGGCATGCATGTTAACATTGAAACGTATAGGACTTTTGTTGAGTTTCTTTATTACTCTGTACATGTAGGACATGACTAAGGTATCACCAGTCAGGCGCAACCAGAGCGCATACAACCTGCGGTGTTTGACAGCCTTCTATGGTCTCAGTCATGATGTCTTCGGTCTAGCTCTTAGCACTCTTGACAGATTCATCACTAAGGTCAAGGTGAGTTTGTCACCACCTAATCCGCCATAAAGCTTATCATTGCACCAAAAGTAATGTCCAGAAGCAGTCTGGGACCGACTAATGGAAGGGTTGAGCAATGGGCAGCTCCTCATAAAAATGTTATGGATTGTGGGCTCAGATAAATCGAGCAATTTGGCAATACCGCAACACACTGCCTAGGCATCTCACCTAGCTGCCCCTGTATAAGCAGTTTTTTGCTCAATGTGTGCTGCCTAGTAATTAAGTGTTATATAATAATAATAACGTTGCAGTGTGGTCAGTTAATAATGTATAAATATAGGGCAGATCTTTGTACATTATTACTTATTGAGCTTTCTCATATGGTTACCTACGGAGTCCATCCGCTTATCATAACGGGTTAGACATCAACAAGTTAGTTATAGTAGGTGTGATTATTATTAGGCACTATTCTTGATAGACCAGATTGAAGCCATAACCATCTCCTTCACATTAAAAATTTGAATAGGCATTTATTGATACTTATTTACATGCAATTTATTGATACTTATTTACATGCAATTTATTGATACTTATTTACATGCAATTTATTGATACTTATTTACATGCAATTTATTGATACTTATTTACATGCAATTTATTGATACTTATTTACATGCAATTTATTGATACTTATTTACATGCAATTTATTGATACTTATTTACATGCAATTTATTGATACTTATTTACATGCAATTTATTGATACTTATTTACATGCAATTTGTGATTCTGTTGTTTAAAAAGAATGAGCCATGTTTCAAATGAAGTTCGACGTTGATAAGCATATATATGAGTAGCAAGGATTACGATGTAGTTAAAGGTATATTTTCTGTTGTCCGGTATACACGATCATGTTGGTCTGTATAAATTCAATGTTTACTGCTTTTGTTTGATATAATATTGCTAAGGCCCAAGCCTACCCGGCGTCTTATATAAAAACTATTCACTTGGCCGATTGACTAACGTGATACAGATATGTGTATATGTGTAGTTTGGGCAGTGCTGGAATGTCATTCATGCTCGGACTGCATGTTCCCTGGACCTAGTATTTACATATGTAGTGCTAGTCACGTGCAGTGTGCAATGCATTCTGCTAGTAATAGCTCAACTGAATAGAAGCCCTACATGTAGGTATAATGATTGGCGAGGGCAGAGCACCTGGCACATAACCAAAACCTTATTGATATTTTCAGTCAAGTAGAAAACTAGGTCAACAACTTTGTGTTTATATAATTCTGAACTGTTCGCGTGTTATTAATGGTCATTCGTTCGTTCAACTGGATGAAAGAGGTTAACAGTCATGCTTTTACTGATACATTCTATCCATGAAATGGCATCTTGCATTTATGAAACTACAGCTGTGATCATTGCATTGGTCTGTTTCTATATCTCCTACCTCATCTCATGTAGCGCATTGTTACTTTTTCCAATGCTATCTGAGTGTAGGAGACTGGAGAAACCATTGAGTTTAATATCTATCCCTGTGATTATCCCTCTGTTTTTCTTGCAACTTTGTTTAGCTATCATTTGAAGTTGAACTTGTTGCTACTTTTAGGTGCAGCCTCGCTATCTCTCCTGTATCACCACTACTTGCTTCTACCACGCAGTTGAGGCATATCAAGGCACCCAGGTACTTGTAGCAAATTATCGCTAGCACTGGAATTTGACTTGGCCTTTTCTGCTGATATTGTTATCTAAATATTTCTTAATACATTGTCCTCTCAGTGACCTTGCCATGACTAGCTGCCAAGGACTTTTCCACTGATAATGAGCCCAACTGTCAATACCATTATTTGTATCGATTGAACCTCTAGAAGCTTCCAACGATCCATCGGCTCATTTGTTGGCTAACAACTTGCTGAAGTGTTTCTTTTGTATCTACCAACAGAATAACAAAACACAAACTTCATAGAGTTAACATACTATGTTGGCATTGGGTTGTTATGGTTTGCAGAGTGCGCAGTCACTGGAAAAGTTGATAAGGGTGAGTCAGTGCGACTGTCGCTCGGGGGATATTCATCGTATGGAGAGAATAATCAAGGATAAGCTCCGATACATCCCAGGGCAGAACACTATCACGCATTTTACCCTTCTCAAAGTCATCATTGACGTCTTTGCTGTTCTCGCTGATGTGGATCTGTCAAATCACATTGAGAAGATGGGGAGCATGTTAGTGATGTGTTTGTGTCACTCTGAGCTTCTCAACAACTCGGTAAGTCAGAAGGTCATTGTTTGGTGACCAGCGTAGGTGTGTGGTTAACTGTTGTCGGGTTTCTCGCTGTGTTGTCCGCGGTTTATGATGAATTAGAAGGTGTCGCGATTGGTTTGGACCAAATAATTGTTGAGAAAGTAAGAATGTGAGAGGGAAATGATTCTGGTTTAGCTGTCCATTGTCTGTGACTGTGTTCAGTCAAACACTTCTGTTCACTTTGTTGCGTAATGATGAAATGAAAGTCTCTTGGGATCGAGTCTAGTTCTGCTTTGTTTAAGCCAATATCAAGCTTGGCATGATATTCATTTGTTTTAAAAAGCTACCAGTTACTATGAATAAATCATGGTTATAATTGTAATGCGATTAGTCGGTATTTACGTATTAAATGTCGTCCATCAGTCATTCAGGCACGGCTAGTATGACGCAGATGTTGAAGAGATTTTATATTAATTTTACTCTTGTTTTAGTCTTCGATGATTACCTTGGCTGTCTTCTGTGCCCATCTCCAGTCGCTGCGCATCTACCAACCCAAAGCGGTGGCTGCCATTCTCAACATTTGTCAGGTGAGTAAACATGCTTCCTATTTCACTGAGTGTCTGAGCAGATATCTTATTATTAGCATGTTTGTAAACATTAATAGTTCATGAGATTGGTGATATCAACAACGTTGAGGTTTTTCTCAGCATCGGTGTCTCAGAGCATGAATGGTGTCTGAGGGTATGGATAGACGTAGGTGTCTGAGGGTATGGATAGGCGTCTGAGGGTATGGATAGATTTTGAGCAATTGCTAATTATCTTAGAAGGAAGGCATCGGTGTTTCTTTAATATCTGCTGTGAATTTCGACCATTCAGTTGTACCCATCTGGCTAAAACATGATAAATGAAACTATCACACCAAATCCCACGGTGGCTTTATCCAATTCTAGATCAGTGACAGGGAGTTCCTACCTTGTCAAGAGGAGATAACCCAGTTTCTAGCTGACAATTATGCTGCGCCTAGTGCCCTCCCTAAATTACAGCTGAAGTGGACGATATCTAATCGTACCATGGCTAGACTTCGACCAGGCTACTATGGTGACACGGGATTGCCTGTCATTCCAGAAGCCCCATACGAAAATATGGACTTGAGGTGAGTCAAGTTGTCACTAATAGACTGGGTACTATGGTTTGGTCACACAGTGTAATTACTGTAGCCTTCTTATAGAACTGTCCATTTTTAGCAAGCAAATTACCCAGATACAACCTACATATACATGTAGTTTAGACTGGTCATTAGCAGCCAACTACCCATTCCCCTTGTAGCGCAAGCAGCGTAGAGAGTCTTACGGAGCTAGGGGATGATGACGACTGTGTACCTGGAACTCCGACCCCGGAGGACTTCAGCCATCATTTCTCTTATCCCAACTCCCCGAGTGAACCATCACCTCTCAGCAATGGTTTGCCTGCATGCCACATTCTTACCTATGCTGATGTAGTTTCGGGCAGGCTTTACCATTGTGACTAATGTCTGGGACCCTCTTCTCCATGCTAACAGCCCGAGTCGTGGCCACCAACGCCGTCGCACTGCATCCTCGTCAACACAAATAATTACAAAAAGAATATTTTTTCACTAAATATTTTTAGTTACCATTTTATTTTAGCTTTGCTTGTATTTATCTGTTATTTATGTGTAGCTATAGCGAGCTCTTTGTTATTTTGTCACTCTGTGCGAAACCATGAACAAGCGTCCAACTTTAACCCCCTCCCCCTGTTGCTTTCTTACGATCCTGCAATCGTAGCATTATTTAACCAAATGTTGTGTTTTATTTTTGTTAGGAGAGGTCATCTATTTAGGGGGAAAGTAACTCCTTATTGTTCCTATCATTCCGTTAGAGTTATATTTCTCAGCACAATCAAACCTTGTTATTGGTAATTTATAATGGTGGCTGCTGGCCAGTCTTTAGTGCCGGTGATCTGTTAACTACTCCACCATCGGCTGCCCAACGACCTACTAAGAGAAATGTATTTTTATTTTAAACTTGTTACTGCTCTAGATAACAGAGTGCTATTTATAAAGATTCGTGGAGAATTTAGTATGTCATCTGAATTGTAAACTTTTGGCCGAGCATTTTTCTATACTTTGAATTATGCACACCTTGTTGGAGGCCTGATATATTATTCATAGTCCGCTCCTTGGCTGGGTGTGCTTATTTAATACTCTGTCAACTGTTTTGTCATTACTATACCAGAGGATGTTGTGTGACATGGAATACTCAGGGTTTACCTTCATCGGTTATAACCTCAAAAGAAAAAGCAACTCCATCGGCGATGTTCAGCAAGACAGATAATTGTAGGGACAGCTGGGTAGTTGACCTTATCAATAAGTCTGTGAAGCGGATGTTGCCATTGGTCGCTTTTATAGCCGCTTACATTTCTATCCCTTTCATATTTCTAAATAGAGAGGCATGGTTGTGGTAAACTCTTTTTGCCAGTAAGTGGCTTGAACAAAATGCCAAAAAATTATAAAATTTTTTATAATACCAATAAAAACATTGTAACTTCGAATCTTGTTGGTTTATTGTAGTTAGGATTGGAAATGATTTGCTGTACAGTTGATTCACAAGAACTTGATTTGCTTTTCGTGCAAGAAAAGCTAAAGAGGTGCAGGTATTAGCACCGATTGATTGCCCAAAACAGCATCAGGGTTGTGACTGCTACCGTTATTCCCATAGATATAGTAAACCTATATCATAGATATGCGGTTTACTATAATATCTATGATTATTCCCTTGTTGGTGAAACAGTTCATCGACAATCGGCCAATGTTGTGTCCTCATCCTTTTTTTATAAAGGCTTCATGATATGATTATTTAATCTATACTAATGGCAACAGAACTAACATGCAGACTAGCTTTGTTTCAAAGCCAAATTATCAATTATACATGTGAAATTAATGCCTATATTGCTGAAGTCTATTAATAGCAGCAATGGCTGAGCAATCCGTTTGGATTTTTACATGAAAGCCTGCCATTACAGCTGAAAGAAGCTTTTGGTAACGCAGAGTAGACTTTAAAATGTAAGTTTAACCGCTGAATTAGCAAATTCAAATACGTAATTTATAATTTCAATTAACAAAATGAAGTCCGACGAAGCTTTTAGTAAAAAAGTTGAGTTGTTTACTCTTATTTTAATTGAGAAAACAACTCCCAAATACCACAGGTTTGAACGAAAACTGGTATAGTCTTTATTTATTCCTGCTAGAACGAATTTGTTCTATTGAATATGCCAATAAAGGTAAAATACAATAGTAAACATGTTTCCAATAAAAATACATAACAGCAACAGAAAATTACTAGACAAGAACAATATTTGCAAGCAGATATCACATTGTTGTTTTTTGTCTTTGAAATTTGTAAAATGCAAAGCTATCCTTCAAAGGATTGCAGTCTATCATTGTCTCACATCCAACCTGCTTGGCCATCCCATCAATTTTGTTAGTAAAATCAACATACTGGTCACGGGAGAGCTCAGTAATGAACTTGGCTGTCTCGAGTATCAGCATTGACTTGTCAGCAAAGATATCCGAAATAGGAGGAACGAGATGATGTACCATAGAGTTGGAGAAATAGACAACATCGAACAACTTCTGGTATTTGCTACAATGAGATGGTCATTCCATAAAATCACGCTTAGCTCATTAGTTAACATAAAAATGTTTTGATAGTAAACTAACTATTTTTAATATCTTTTATTAAAATTCTAAAAGGTTCTAAATCTAAAGTCTATACTTTTTAATGTCTAATTTCACTGCTATGAAAAATTCATATTTTGACATTTTTTGCCTACCACAAACTTGAAAGGTATTAATTAGAACGCAGAGTTGATTGCTATTTTTAAACTGAGACAATTCATGTTAAAATTTGCTTACGATTTGGTAGTCATGTCTGGTAGGGAATTCAAAGGCAGAAATGAAATTTTGACATTCTCGCACGGCAAGTATTTTGCTTGTTGATCAGAAGAAATATCTTCAGCTGGCTTCAAATCCTCTACATCCTCTGTTTCCTCTTCAACAACTGTGGACATGGTAGACTCACTGGCTGCTGCCTCGGGTTCTATATATGGCTGAAATATAAGCCTCAGCGTACAGTAACAATTTAAGAGGCAAGTTTTACAACTTGAACCAAGTTAGCACTAACACAATAGTATTTAAACCAAGAAAAAATTAGAAGACTACTTTTGTATTAATTTACACTTTGTCATTGTGTGTGCCCGTGTGTGTGCACGGGTGCGTTCGTGCGTGTGTGCGTATTAGTTCGAATGAACGTCCAATTCCAGCCAATTTTATTCAAACTCCATATGCACTGTGCCTTCTACCAAGTTGCTAATAAAATTCGTACTCAAAATTCAATCTGGCTCATGAAAACTAAATACTTAAATATCCACCTGCAGGCTATTGGATTAAAAATGAAACTCCAGATATCACCATGCTTACTACTAACCAAGCAGTAAGTCGGAAGTCGACTAGTGCAATTAATACAGTGTCGGTCTACTCAGCTGAATGTCTTGAGTTAAGGTTTTGTACAAAGCAATCCTACATAAAACCCTTTAATTACCACCTATTTTATTTATTCAGTGTGATGGTTTCAATCAAGATTTCAAAATCAGAGTATTACAAGTATAAGAAGTCAGCAGTCTTCGGGTTTGAAAAATAATCTTTGCTATAATAAGAGTGGCGTTCCAGATGTTAAAAACTTCTGACGGGAAGGAAAACTTCTATGAGCAGACTACCAGAGCTCCATGCGTTACCTACAGCTTATTTAAGGTGAAAAATTAGACCCATTTTAAGCAATGCTGGGCTCAGTTGGCAACTTTAAATTTTTTATCTTTCATATACACTGTAAATGCACCCCAAATCTATCTGATTAGACACTCAAGAATGCGCTTTTGCGTGCTTCAAGGGTAATTACCATCAATAAACGTGTTCACTGATTATTGTCTGATTATTGTCGTGAAAACAGTGTAGCAATTTGCAATCAGAATCTACACATGTGCTGAGAGCTATCTGATTAAAAATAAACGAAAGCCTGAGCATACTACAATACTAGTAAGAGGCTACTAGTACTATGGTAGAGTAATACTAGTACTATGGCTAGTAGTGCTAGCCTAGTACTACAATACTTTGTTTACCTTTCTAGCAAAAATCAGAATATAAAATCAGGCAGTAAGGTTGTTTTTTGAATATTTTCACTTATCCACGAATAATTTTCTAAACTAACAGCTGGAAAAACTACAGAGTCATCACTCACATATTAAATTTCATTTGAAAAATTATATAAGGGGAAAAAAATCTGCAAACCTGAATTGAATCTTTAGTAACGATCCGGAGATTTAAAGAATATTAGTTTACCTCTCCAGTTTGAAGCTCATGCAGCAAACTGGTTATGTTGTATTGCGTTATCGCCTCTGCGTCACTCGCATACTCTCTATTGGCACGCTTGAAAAATCTCTCTTCTGCACATTCGAGGCCAAAAGATATGTAAGGGCTCACCACTATGTCTCCCCAGTAGCCTACATATAAATAGCATCATGAAGTTTTAACACTGTTAATCCATACTCAGTATTACATAACGCAGGTTCAGTTATATATAAATTGCATAATTTTAGCTGTTACAGACTGAAAAAAACATAGCAAGTCAACATAGCTTACAATAGACTTCAAGAGAAAAACAGACTTTTTGGTGTTTCATGGAATTTCTTCCAAACAGAAAAATCACAACCGCTGAGCATTCATAGATCAAATTAAAACATTAATATGAAACAACTTCAAAGCCGTTGCAGTATTTTATCCGCAAAGATGAGTGTTATTTTTTTATTCCTCACAGTTCGTTCATTTTGACCAGCTATCAATAAAAATCTGTAGCAAGACAGTTTGTTGCAAATATGTTTATTTTTCCGTGGTCACACATGTAAAAAAAATTGACATGTAACAGAGTGAAATTACTAAATTTGATAAGATGAAACTTATGACTACAGATAAAAGCTGATGAGAAAGTGCAGATCGATTTATAGAAATATTTGTTGTTTCAAGTGCCATTTAGTACAAGGGCAGTTTTCTGGACATAAAACAAGCTACTAACTAAATTATCACATGAAGTTAAAATAAAAAAAACAGAGTACCTCTTCTGCCTAGCCGCTCTCCATCCACTTGGAAAATCATGCCTGAGGCCAAGGTTTTATTTGGACTGTCATAGTTTCCATCGCGCAATAGAAATGCAACACCTTCTTTTCGCCATCTTTGATACAATCTACTTCCAATAATCTCAGCCCCTCTGTCACAAAGCTTCATACTGTAGTCCCAATCAAATGCTCCTTTTGCTGTATCATATCGGGTTCCTAAATGCTGGCGGACACGAAGATCCCAGCAGTGTTTGATATCAAAGATATCAGTCTCAGGTTTCCTCCAAAGTTTGAATATTCCTTCAAGCATATCTCGTTCTTTGTATTTCAAACTATTTAAATCAAATACTGGCAGCCGTTCTTCAAGACAATCAAAGTCTGTGACCATTTCTATGAAGCTATTAGAAGCCTGTTGAATGTAAGCAGCAGTTTGCGATCTAACCAACGAGTTACCATATATTTCAATGAGTAGCTCAACTTTTTCTTGTAATCCACACGTATTTGGATTTTCCAAAGCTAGAGATAGTAAAAGAAGTGCCCGTGCATAAAGCTCCATGTTGTTTTCAAGTATGTAAAAGTGAACTGAACAACCTTTTCTTCGATTCAACGAGGCGATAGATTTTAAAACATGCCTAATATCACCGCTACCAATTAATAAAATATTGATGTGCCCAACTTTTTCACCATCACTACGTATAGTGTTGCAGTTGGCCTTTTCATAATAGTCAATCAGGTCTATAGCTGGAGAGAATCCCCACCAGGTAACGGAACCAAGACCTTTATCCATGACTAGATTGTCGATAGATTAAAACGTAGTAGAAGATTAGTTGAAAAAGTATTTTTGTACCAAAAATTTTTTAGTGCAAATATAACTTTCGTTTTACAGCTATAAGAACTACACATTTATTTCTTGAAAGTGGTAACACATAAAAATTAGAGCTCGCTTGAACGTTGCTTAGCAAAACATCCTTGACACGCGTTAGCTTCACGCGTAGCTTGAGTGATTCGACACATAGACGTGTCTCTGACAGAACATATTTAACGCCTTTGTAAGTAGACTGCTATCAATAGAATGTTGTATAAATATTATTCCGGAGTCATACGCGCAACTACGAAGCGTGCCGAAAATAAACGTGAAAGATCTCGTTCCGAGCTGAATCTGAAAATAAAGCAGTTTTTTGAGCTAATTGTACGCTTTGACAAAGCGAACAACATTGAATCGTTTGATAGTGATGTAGTTGTTCTTTCGTTTTTTATAAAACCAATTTCATGTATTTGTTTTTAGGTTTTATTTGAAAATGCAATTGGTTTGCTAGGGCCGATCGACTGATAATGGCGCTATTCGATCTTGCAAAAGTTATTACTTTTAACGATTATCTTTTTTACAGTAAAAACGTCAATTTTAAATAATATCCGTGTTTGTGTGTTCAAATATTAAGTAAAAACCCTAGAACAGCTATTGTTCTATAGTCTCAAATGCAGTAAGAGCGCCTGAAATAAGTTAGCAGAATAGGCATTTCCGGTATATCTACCAGAAAATTTCGAACATTTAATTGCACTCATCAGGCTAAAATATAGCAAATTAAAAATTTTCATTTTTTGATTGTAGACAAATGTCTGCTATAAGCGTTAGTTACAGACTTACTACTTGTTATTTATAATGGTGACTACCTGTTTCTTATTTACTGGCAACCAATATTTCGATGTCAGCATAATAGTATGGTACAACAAAGTACAACATGAGTATAGCCAGTAATGACAGATTTAACAGCGTGTCATGATCATGAACATTGCTTATTTGCAACCACTAGAAGTGTATCCTAGTTTTGAACCCTAGTTTTAATTTTCTTATCAACAGGGTCAATTTGTTTGATTTTCATCTGTCTTCCTTTAAAATTGCTAAGCGTATTGAAAGTTTTAATTTTTGGTTTATGCTAAATATTGTCGAATCATAGAGACCAGTATTATGGTTGGTTTTCTGTAAAGTTTCTACACGAAAGCCAGTTTGTTCCTCTACTTATTCTTTTTCATAAAGTCGTGAAAGCTATTTTCTTAAATTTACTAACACCACTCAGGATCACTTTTGAAAGTTTGACATTAAAAGCAAGCATTAAGCATTAGTAGCAGAATGGCTTTCACACCAGTTTAAAAACAAGTAAATACACCCAGAAGCACAGTTATAAAATAGGCCACTAACGGAAACAACTTTAAAGTGATGTCGTTATATCTGAAAGCAATATTTTTGAAATTATCAGCACTAGATGCATTTGCAAACAGCAATATTTGAATACTTCTATACTGAAGAAAGATGTCTTAATAGCGAATAAAGTGGATGAAAGGTTCAATCTTAATGGATATTGGATATTGTTCAATCCTTTCAACTGTTTTATTACGTTTATCATGATCCAACATACATTTGCACTCATAACAGTTACAC
Source organism: Watersipora subatra (assembly GCF_963576615.1). Lineage (NCBI taxonomy): Eukaryota > Metazoa > Bryozoa > Gymnolaemata > Cheilostomatida > Watersiporidae > Watersipora > Watersipora subatra. The sequence goes on from NC_088717.1 coordinate 6,375,588, forward strand.
TTTTATTCAACTAGTTGTTACATTCAGTTTAGCTCACATATGATTTACCGATTCTAGCTTATAGCTCTATTCTAAAGCTAAGAATTTATTGATATCATGGAATGTTTTGTTTTAGGATAATAAATCTCGATTACTATTGCCACCCTGGCACAAATAAAGTTCTTTTTTTGTAATTGGTGTACTGCAACATTTCTGAATAGATTACTTTTACTAGACCGTATTTTGGGTCTGGTAGCTACATGAGCTGATTGAAAACACAACCAATAATACTAGTCTTATAGAAATTGAAAATCGTGCACTGCGCAAATCTTATTTTGTGGTATACCGAAAGAACAAAGCAGCTAAAGCTAAATGTTGAAATTATTATTGGAATTCTTTGATCGCAAAGTATATATTTAATATTTGGTTCCTGGTCAAAGTGTCAACTAGACCTTTTTGTATCCATTGTGTTCATAGAACATTTATGTGGTCCCTGAATATTATTAACACGTATACAAATTAAATAAGAGTGCTCTCTTATTAAACTGAATCTCATTAGCTGCAGCTTGCTAAATAATTCAAGTCTAGTTTGCTTTATTGCACTAATTACAAAAATGTTGTTGCCACTGCAACATTTTCACGCATAGCAAGTTAAGTGAAATTTGAATATGAACAATATTCTCTTCTTGAAATATTTTTATAACATGCAAACTGAACTAACAGCACCCTTGCACATTTCTTTTAGGCTAATGCGAACTGTTTCATAGAAAGCTGTAAATATGTGTATTCAGGGAATCTTGAACATTTAGCTCTTAAATTAAGCAACTTAAATTAAACGTATAGACCTACTAAAAAAATAATACCACGTTGAAAAGTTCCTATAAAGTGCACAAATGTCCCGCTATATTTCTTCAAATATTGAACATTTGTATGACTACCAGTCATAATTTTTGGGATGTTCATCAGCAGTGTTTATTATGCTACTTGCCAATTCTGATTATGTCAATAGCATCACTCTTAGCTGTTGTTTGAGTAGCTTATTGTACACGCAGAAATGTATATTTGGCTAAAAACTTTGGAAATGGAGCTTTAGTAACTCTACCGATACATATACATTACATTTGCTGTTCCTTCTGTTTGATATGTATTAAACAAGCGGTTCCATAGCCTGCTATAAATATTTGAAAATTTAGGTGAATGAACACTTTTTAATTGGGTAGTCTGAATTAGGTTTTTTTGATATACGAATAGGGCTTCATAAGCCATGTCTTCATTACAGAAATAAAATCTCATCGACTTGTAAAATTCATTTAGTTGATGTTCTTTTACATTAAATGGGCATGTAACAAGGTAATTATAGGAGAGCTCCATCAAGCTGCCAGTGATTACTGTTCAAGTTATTGAAACAATGAAATATTTTGAATTATCAGTTTGATGAGCCCTGGGAACACGAAACATTGGTTATTTATTCTATTAATGCTCTATCATACATTTATAAAGACATGATTACACTAAACACTATGGTGGTTGGAACAAATGAATAAAAACCTTTGAGCATATTTAGATGTGCAACAAATATCATACATAGCTACAATCACACACAAAACAATATGATGAAAATAGGGGTAAGCCCTGCAAACAGGTCCTTATTGCTACAGGTCGTGAAGACAGTGCCTTCACAATTCATATGTTATTAGTTGAATGGAAAAAATGATTATTATGTATTTAAATAATATGCATCACGCTCACACAAAATGTCATTGCACGTTTAGCCTCTAATATAGCTACATGCATATCATCAGGGATCCAGAAATAAGTTGTAAACATGCTTTAGTTACATATACAAGCACCAACGTAAAACATTTGTTCAAAATTTATTATTCCAGCTGTTGAGCTAAAATATTACAATACAAGAGTGACAAAATTAAAATGAGTTGTTTTATTACAAAGTTAGCTGCACCACTTATGTGAGAGTCATGCAATACCAAACTGTACAGTTTTATCTAAATGGAAAAAAGCCTACATGGAACACTGTTATCAATCATTTGAGCAGGTTTTATTTTGAAGTTAGTCTGCGCCGCAGCATAGCAAAAAACATTGAGACCCCTAACATGAAATCGTGTGAACTCATATAACAAATTTCATTACCCAAAGAAGATTTGATCCGTTTTTGGCTGCTGTCATTTATACTGTGTATAATTTAGCTATGAACAGCCATGACCTACTGGTCTAAATTGCTTAACCTATGAATCGCCAGTTTGGGTTCAATGCCCAGAAAAGACCATTAGGGGTGTCAGGAATGGCATCCAACCTCAAATTGTTCTTTCTGTAACTGGACATGTTTTCAGCTGGCAAAGTTCCTTGCCACTGGACTCAGACATGTATAACCAAAATCACAAATACATTGTTTGCGCAAAAATGCTCTTAAAGATGTTCAAATACTTGCAGTAAGCCAGCAGACTCGATTTTTGAGAGCTTTCTCAAACATATAGGTAATTCAGCATTGCAACATGTATTTGGTTTGTGTGGTTATGTCCATTTTCTGGTGTACTTGCAGAACTCTGATTAATGGATGATAGAAATAGTGGTGATCAAGACAAAAAGGTTAGACTCCAAGTCATTCAAAAATCTGACCAAGTTATTTAGAAGCTTTGCTAATCATAGAACAAAATGTAATAGTGAAATTGATTAGATTATCAGCTCACTAGTATGATTTGGAGTCATGCCTTCTTCAGTTATGGATGCAATGGGTCTTATTTCTGAGGAATCTGAACTCGTCAATCAAGTAAAGATTATACATAATAGATATGCGAAACAATTCTTGTTTTACTGCCGTAAGTAACTGTCGGTGCTAATGGCATTGTTTACTATTTCTTTACCCTCCTGGCTCAGTATATACAATGAACCGGGACCATTTTAAATTACTCACATTTGCGTCCTTTTCTCTCTAATACAAAGCAGTTAGATGTTCCCACATATTTCTCATGTTGGTGATTTCTCAACAGCTGTATTGACCTGTAATTTGTGTTAAGGCTGTAACAGTCTAACCGAGTAAAGGTTTGTTGGTGGTATCCTCACAAACCTTAATCTGAAAGTGTCTGCGTTTACCTTTCAAGCACATTACAGACGGGATTTACGCTTTTCCGTCAGATGATACGAAACTAAGTATTTTTATCAGTTCACAAAAATTAGTTGCTCGCATTAGATGGCTTTCAAAATTATGTTAAAAAACCGTTGTTTTTTGAGTTTTCAAGAGCGTTAAACAAACATACCGAAGTGATGAAGAAGAAGAAGAATCTATCAACTGATGCCTGAAGGTGTGTAAGCAATTAAATAAGTAAAGTTTTATAAACTAAGGTTATTAAGGAGGTTCATTTAACAAACTTCGGCACACAGGTTAGACCGAAAAGAATTAATCATACGCAACATTTTGAAGATGTTTTATTGGAATGAATTAATCAGCCATTCTTATGATTTTAAACCCCCTAGTTGTTATTCTCCAGTCTCATCATAATTTTTCGTTGTCATTAGCCAAAAGTAATTAGATTTATGCTCTTGTTAAAAAACAGCCTGATTAATTATATTTAGACGAACTGAGAAATTACAAACATAAACAGTCCTTTACTATTCTTGGAATTTATTTTGTGTAGTTGCTATATTTCACTAAAATTATGTCAAGAATGGCTGAATGTAAATTTAAATGAATCATGTATTAGGGATACCACAAGTGTTGCTTGGTGATGTATTGCATTTGATCCTACAGTGGTTGTTTTACTACTGTAGGTCTACTGTTTATGCCTGAAATGTGACAAATACAAACATACGAGGGCGATTCGATAAGTAAAGATAATTTCCCTATAAGTTAGAATATTATTGTGATACATGCATAATTTTTTGGAGTTATGTTCTTTTAGGTGTTGTCGTCACACTGTAATCTTTTTCAATAACTTTGAGGCTATAAATTTTTTTGGAGACTATTTCAAAATGGCTGCCCCTCTTAAAATTTGCTCACATGTTGAACAGAGAGCTGTAATAAGATTTTTGTCAAGTGATGGAGTCAGACCAAGTGACATTTATAGAAAAATGAAAGCTCAATATGGTGACAGTTGTTTAAACCAAAACAGAGTTTTTAAATGGGCTAGCAGTTTTAAGGAAGGAAGGACCTTTATTGAGAATGAACCAAGGTCAGGCAGGCGAAAAGAGGCAGCCAAACCATCCAATTTGGAGGCTGTGGACAAGGTTGTCAGAACAGACAGGAGGATAAAGGTAGAGGAAATTGCTGAATCATTGAGCATCTCCATTGGAACAGTGCATTCCATTCTTCATGAAGATCTTGGGTACTCAAAGGTGTGCTGCAGGTGGGTACCCAAAATGCTCAGTGATGCCAACAAAGCTAAGCGATTGGAAATGTCTAGGAAGAATCTGGACAGGGTTAAAAAAGAAGGTGATTCCTTTTTAAACAGACTTGTGACTTGTGATGAGACTTGGGTGGCACACTATGAGCCAGAGTCAAAGCAGCAGTCATTGAGGTGGAAACACCCATCATCTCCTGTCACAAAGAAGTTCAGAGCACAGAGAAGTGTCAAGAAAGTGATGTTGACAGTGTTTTGGGATGTGGGAGGCCCCATTATAGTAAGCTTTTTTGAGCAGGGAACCACAGTAAACAGTGAAAATTACTGCCAACTGCTACAGCAAGTCAAGAAGGACATTAGGAACAAGAGAAGAGGCATGCAATCTCGTGGCGTCATTCTCCACCAAAACAATGCAAGGCCCCACACTGCCACTCGAACCATTGAGACCATAAATCAACTAGGTTGGGAACTGTTGGACCACCCACCTTACAGTCCTGATCTTGCACTATCTGACTATCATCTCTTTGGCGCTCTAAAGTCCTATACCAGAGGGAATCATATGGATACTCACGACGAGGTCAAAGCTACTGTGAGTATGGTTACGAAGGCAATCTGCAGAATTTTAGGCAGATGGGATCAAGAAACTGGTACCAAGATGGTAGAAATATGTTGACTTCTCTGGCAATTATGTTGAAAAAAAAGTATCTAACTCAACTACAACTTGACTTATTGTAAAATTATCTTTACTTATCGAATCGCCCTCGTAGTTTAAACTGATATGTATTATTTCAGTTTAGTGTCTGTCTGTCTGTTCGCATAAAAAAAGTTTAAAGAATAGAGAAAGCATAATATTATTATGCTTTATTATTCATCTTGAGGTGTTGACTGATGTTCTAAAAAAAGAATCAAGGAGATTGACCAACCAGAAGCTGAGATATAGCCAGCCAAACACAGGTCTACCAAAAAACATAAGTGTTTTGGTAATCATCAATATATGACGTATGAAATCGACTTGTGTGTCATTGGTCAATTAAGCCAACTAATGCGCTCTCCTATAACAATTACGGCGTTTTAATTGGTTTAATCCCTGGAAGTATAGAACAATCAAATTGGGCCTAACAATCATCGCTCCTAGAATTCCGAACCAGTCCCTCTGACGTGTAGATTAGTTTTAGCATAAAATAATTACACGCATCTATTATTTCGCAACATTTCGCTATCTTGCTAGTTCAGCTCAGTTTTGTTGTTCTCCTACTTAGCTTCCCTATTCAGACTCATCTTTAGCGTTGTTCAGATTTTTTAACTATAGCTAATAAATAGAATCAATTAAATCAATCTCGGTTATCATTTGGAATTTTCTACAAATTATATTAGTTACATCATTTATTCTATACGCAGTTATATTATTATTTTGTATAATATGCATTATGAATATTATATAAATCATAAAAAATAATCATAGATAAGATAATAGATCAATAGAAAAATCAAAGCAAAAGTTATCGTTTTCTTTTCTTATAGCAAGAGCAGCACGGTCAAGTTAGTCTTTTTAAGATTATGGCTGTAGTGAACTTCCAGTCTGTTAATAGTGACGATAATCATGAAAATCAACTGAATGCTGCAGTAGATACACAGTAGAAAAATGATGAAGGAACAAAAAGTCCCATTCCTATTTCGTATTCTAAAAAACTGCAATCGCGGATATCGCATATAGACTATACACGCGCCGTTCGTTGAACAGATGATCTTCGGAGCATATCCGTGGAGATCGAGTTAAAATTTGAAGCACAATAGTCAAAATCTGCTCTTCTGCTTTAAAAAATCATGACGAGGGGTTGTGGGCAAATGCCTTTACCACACAATGTTTGGATGATTTTCCTGAGAAACCAGAGCTAGTATGTAAATTATTTACTATCGCGAGAAGCGTTTCACATCTCGTAGCCAAAACAATCATTATAAGTAACGGCGGTAAGGGTGCGCAACTCCGGCACATGACCATTAAGTCGATTTTATACGTCATAGTTTTCGGGATTTTCGAAGGGTTTTCCTCTGATTCTTTATTAGGTAGACCTGTGTTTGGCTGTCTATATCTCAGCTTCTAGGGGGTCAATCTCCTTGATTCTTTTTTTAGAACATCAGTCAACACCTCAAGATAACTAATAAATCATAATAATATTATGCTTTCTCTATTCTTTAAAGTTGAGATTTGCTGGAAAGAGCAAAAGAATGGCACGTAAGAATTGTGGCCCTCCAATTCTACTGTAGTTACACTCGTAAGAATGGTGGCCCTCCAATTCTACTGTAGTTACACTCGTAAGAATGGTGGCCCTCCAATTCTACTGTAGTTACACTCGTAAGAATGGTGGCCCTCCAATTCTACTGTAGTTACACTCGTAAGAATGGTGGCCCTCCAATTCTACTGTAGTTACACTCGTAAGAATGGTGGCCCTCCAATTCTACTGTAGTTACACTCGTAAGAATGGTGGCCCTCCAATTCTACTGTAGTTACACTCGTAAGAATGGTGGCCCTCCAATTCTACTGTAGTTACACTCGTAAGAATGGTGGCCCTCCAATTTTAGTTCCACTCGTGTTCCTTTTTTTACTTATCAAGCATGAGTTCAATTTCTGTTCATTGAATTGGAACATCAGCAGCCTACTGCACTTGCTCACTGAACCAAACACTAATCTCTCACTAATGTACCAAATTTAAACAAAAATTGCTTATCCAGTTAGGATTGCCTCTATTTGTTAATGGCTAGTGACATGGTTGAATAAGAAACATTATTTTGTCGAAATGGATGAAGGTTTGCCTATTTAGCCATTTTAGCTACTTCATGTAAATCATATTTTCTATTGTTTGTTGGATTGAACAGAGGAGTTGGATCACAGTCACTCAGTTTAATCCAACAAGTTTTATTCATAGACTAGCTATAAATCGTATAAAATGCTGTTTTCAGGAAATGACGCTGATAAGCAGAAAAAGTGGCTGGGAAAGGTTTGGTAAAGGTAGTGGATGGATTCACTAGATTAATTTAAGAAATCTGGAACAAGAAATGAAATTCATCTGCACTATATTATGTGTATCTTCATATTAATAAAACTCTGTGAAATACAAATTGGACTAGCATTTTGTATGCCAGCATTCAAATCACTTCAACACAATAACGCAGTGAGTTATCTTGTAGAAGTTCACACATCTATTGGTATTATTTGCTGTTTTGACACTGACAAATACAATATTTTTACTTTGTAACAAGGTTTGGTGATTGTTTATTTGATGCAATATCTTGTTAAGCTGTTTTTCTACCACAATGTGTAATAAAGTGACAGTGATATGAACTGCACTCTAGACTTTGACATCTTTTGTGCATAAAAACATTTGTTCAACAGGAAAAAAAACTATATTTGCAAAACTTTGTGGTCATAAGTCACAACATACACTGTCTTAAATTGAGTAACGTAGACAAGACAAATTTGGGAGTAGTGCCCAGTTTTAAAGTTGGAGTTTTTTTCATTTATCAAGTTTGGAGACAATTTCTGTTTGAACAAAGTCGATGATTTATTTGCTCAACTGAGCTACCGCTGAATAATACATAATTGTTATTGAATGAGATGACAAGTTCTGTTACAGCATCTAGTTTGTATCCTATAACGGAGTCTGCACATACTTGGTATGAAATTGAGATACGCTACATCAGCCATGATAAAAAGCATAAAATTTCTAATATTTTTGTTCATTTTTTCTAAAAGGAGTTGATTGGCGCCAGCGATATTTTCAATTTGTGGGCTATAACATTGTTGTATGTAGTGAGCTGCTCGTTGTTAGGGTTTTAATATGTCTCGAAAGTCATGCATAACTAATTTCTGTTTGTCATCTTTGTATTCTCTATAATAACCATTATTGCCGGATATTTATGTTCATCTTTTAACATCCATATAGTCATGGTAGTTATGCAAGTTACGCAAATACAAAAAATCAGGCAATTGTCTCTCCTGGAAGGTAGTATAAGTTTCTGACAAATACTTACAGAACGCAATCCTGAATGTTATTAATTTTAACTAGTCCGACATGAAAAATCTTGATCGTGCTAGACTATCTCTATCTCGTTATAGAACAAACCGATAGTGATAATATGGAATGTTTGCATATGCCATGTTATACTTGATTCCTAAGATTTGATTATAAGTTGATTTGTTTGAAAATAAGTAGATGCTCCAAAGTTTCGAAACACGTTTATTATACATTTGGAACTTCTGTAAATTTTTATGTTTGATATGAAACATTTTAGCTGCAGTTAGAAGCACGAGTGTGCATCTCCAGACGTGATCGACAGGTTGCTGATTTCTACCAGCGATTAAGTAAGTCCCTTTATGAAAGATACACTATAATCTTCTACAAACTCAACCCATTGTTTTGTTTTAAGATTTAACTATTGTATTATCATTAAAAAGTGCAAACATGTAGATTTAAATCTGTGGTGAACGTTTTTTTTAAGCATTTTTATTGGTTAAATACTAGCCCCTGAGCACCACTTTTTCCGTAAAAGGAGTCGTGACTTCACGAGGATTGGAACCAATAAATCAAGTCATTTACTGATGCTGCTACTAATAACGCAATTTATTCATGAAAACATTAAAATAATTAAACAAAATTACATTTCATTGCAGCAACATAAACCATCTTGATCTAATGTCACAAGAATGTTTAAAATGCAAAGGCACTCCGAGAGATGTGTTTGCCCTTACTCAGTCTTATTAACTCATTCTACTCTTTTCTTTAGTATGTCCCTTTCTTCAGTGTAAACTTTATTGAACTTACAAGCCAAAAAATGTTATTTTATCTAAAGCAGTATCCAATGTTGGCTAAAACCATTTTTCAAGTTTCTGTCAACGAAAGATGCTATAATCCCTTGTTTGCTTGGATTTTTCAGTACTGACTTTTAGAAAACTTGGTGTAGTTCTATTATATTCATCACGATGGATCTTACTGTACCTTTTATAGTTCAAAGTTTGTTTCTGACATGAAATGACTGATTATAGAAATGACTCGTTAAAGAATTTTCCATTTTTCACAATTGTTATATAACTTTAACTTGTTCCCTTCAAAAATGTAGATAACATGACATGCAAAACAGCAATCCCCAAAACAGTCCATGAGTTGCAAATCAATTAATAGTTTTTAGTTAGAATGCCATCACAGCATAAATGATGTTAAGCTTCCATTTCTAGATTAAAAATGGAATATAACATTGTAACACGTAACTTTTGACTAACCTGCTACATGTATATTGTTTAGGACACAGTTTTCATTTAGCCTTTGGTACATGAGTTTTATATATCATGATCTCAAGTCTGTGCTGGGCATTTCTATAATGACATTCAGCGACAATCACTATGGATCAAAATTTGACAAGGAATGCTGGCTACAACAGTGGTACTTACTTTATGAAGTTGTTATCAGTAAAATATAGCTATTTTAATTTATTGTTTGGTAACATTCTTACTGGAAGGAAACGCGTCAAGATGACATTTAAAGGCTGGTTCACACTGTATCGTCGTATGTCGAAGTTGTCCTCTCGACGATTATTTTGTCCATTATGTGCGCCGTAAACCGATGAAATCGCCGATGCAATGCGGATATGTCAGGAAACATCACAGCTGTCAAACTTTCCTATTATTTCACCAAGCATCCATGACAGTCTGCGCAATGTGCACAACTTTGGCGATTGTGATTGGCTGTCACAGATTGCTTAATCTTAATTTCCCTGCATGACAGTTACTGCGGGACTAGTATTCAATCATTTCAGCGACCGCATCGTATAATAAAAACACTGTACTGGACTATTCACCGATATAAATGCAGATGGGTTTATGATAGTGTGAACATTGTTATCACAAACGATCACCGATGCATTGTGGGATTAATGCAGACATAATGTGATACAGCAGTGTAAACCAGCCTTATGATATGAGACATTGCTCTAGTCAAAATACTGACTCCAAATAACTGGTAACCGAAGGTGCCAGTTCTGGTCTATTGTGTTTGTTATAGCGAATCATGCTGTTATACTGTCTCTTTCTTACAGGAAATGCATGGAAATTTAGAGAAGCACTCAAGAAAGCCTCGGTTGAAAAATCTGAAGCGGCATCCGATTCTATCACTCCTCAGTCACCATCCACATCTACCGGTGACTTTAGTGACCTTGTCTCGAGTCTTTTGGACATAGAGGTAATAAGAAGTTGGTTAAGTCGGTTCAAGTCTCTTTTTATTCTCTGTTAACAAGTTTTCATCTATTTTAATTCCATCCCAATAAATGTTTGTTTCAATGATTTCTAACCAAACATCAACTCTCTTGATCTTTAGATAATCGTTGCATTTCCATGCCTCAAATGGGTTCGCGGGTACTCACTGCCGACGAATTCATACCCTACCGTTTCAACGATCCAGAGTTACACTATAGATCTTTCCAAGATTTACGATGTATCCCTCAAAATAAAACTTGTTAAAGAGGAGTCGCTTTTGGGTCATGGAGCCCTTTTTCGATTCGTGTGTAGTCAGCAAGCCAAGATGCCAAATAGCAATTGATCGCAACGCTGAAACTTTTACCTCCACTGGTGAGAGTTTAGCTGAGTATCATCGGTTTGGATCTATCAGCAGTGAGCATTTTTACCGATGTTGAATATTACTCCCACAGCGAATGTTTTCGTAAAGATTTAGCGAAGCGGAATAGTGTAAAACGTGTTTGCATTTTATGGTTTTTTTGATTTGGAGTGGAAGCAACTCCGAACCCATTCAAAGCGATCATAACAATGCCTCAGTCAGGCCCCGTTCTTTGGTTTTTCGGCTTTTGCCCATAGGCTATTGACTCACTAATAGTTAAAGCAAAACATCTTCAGGGGGATTCAAAATCTTAAAATGAAAAATGTTGGCAAAATGAAAAATTCCCATTATCTATTTGTGAACATAATCGAAAAATCCTTATTCAAGGAAAATGTATTGCTGGTAGATGTTGGTGATATTTGTCATATTGTTTCATCTAAATCTGGGAATTATTTTGTGCACTGTGTTCATCTAAAGGAGTGCAGTTAGCTCAATTAGAATGAAATAAACAAATATCCTCACGAAAACAACTGGTATAAAACACGAACCATCAAACATTGCGAAAATAGGCATTTCTGTAATTTCAATATGACCAATAATTGAAATTCACTGATGAATTTGTCACCAATTATTGCAAGTATTGATGTAAAATTTTTTACCGTTAACAGATTTTCATTCATTTTACCATTTACAACAACCAAAAATCATTATTTTTACACGTAGTTTACCGCTGCTGCGCTGAATTAACTTAAAGATAGGTGTTTTACTCATCATATGCTTATAGAAAGAGTGCGTGAGTTTACTAAATAACTTTTTATATGTCGGTTAGATGCGATCTCAGGCTTTTGCAAATAATATTTGTGATTACAGTGAAGCCGGACGGCTAGTCAATAAAACAATTTTTTTCAAATTTTTTCAATTTTTTTTCATTGAAAGTCAGCTTGACAATTGCTTATCAGCTGGCAGACTAATCAGTATTGTCGGTTTGGTTGAGAGAGCTCAGTTTAAGTTCAGATACCATTTCCTTCACTACGAGCGGCCTATTCAGGAATTGAACCCTGACTTGCTGTTCACAACTCAGAAGCTCTAAACCACGAGGCCGCGGTTGCTCCGCCAATAAGCAACAAAACGCTAAAAATTCCCATTTTTTTCAACATTATTTTATCACAGTCGATTTCTTTCCGAGTTTCAAAATTTTCACAGCGCAGCGTTTCTTGAGCTATAAAAATAATAGAAGCATAATAGTCCGGCATCGCCGGTACACTCACTAGTTATGATTTTAGGCTGTCAACCCTCCCCAGCAGTTGCGATACATTCCAGATGGTAGATGCCGGAGAGTTGACGTCTATGACTGTTATACCATTGAGACGTCTCCATACGAGAGACCCACAGAGAGAGTTCCTCAGCCTCCCATGTCCTCATCAATATTGCTAAGACCTTTCGTTAGTGAAGATTTGCCTGACCTTGGCACCGCTGTTGTGGATGAGTTCAATGATCTCACGTCTGACCCCGTGACCCTCGGCGATGATGACTTTTTATCAGTAGATTTGAGCGCAAGCTTGCTGTCTGTAGAATCCTTCTTGGAGATTAGCCACAAATCTGATAAGCTTACTCCGGAAGAACAAATGTGGGGTTTCTCTGATGGCGACCCTGCAGGTATTACTGCTTATTGAGGCTATTTCATTTATAATGGTTACAATATATAATTTGAATGTTGAATTGGTCATTTTTTCTAACTGCCGCTATATAAATGTAATTTGAGTACATAGTCAAGTTTGTATCTGTTATTACTAGAGCTTTCCGATTTTCAAAAAATCATCAGACGATTCGATATTGCAAATAGACGGTTGGCGATATAATGTGATATGTAAAAAACTTGCAAATTTTAATTAGTATTTTCTTGTATATTTTAACTTGCAAAAAATCTGTTTAGTGTTCATGATAATTGAAAACATTTCATTGAAGCCCGTGTGCTTGGAAGGCCATGGAATGAGCTTATCGTGAGTCTAGAAGGCCCGTGCATTTTTGTTCTAGTATCACTCACTTTGAATATCGTTAGGTGTTAGATACATTGCCATTGCATCATTATATCGTTAATACGATTGGCGATATTTCTTTAAAAGGTGGTGATTTTCAAATCGTTCACCTAAAAAAGCACCACCAAGCAAATCGCCATATCGCTAAGCTCTAATTATTAGATCGATTTAATACAAATTTCTTATTCTGATATCTTACAAGTGTCTGGTTTTGATTCCTGGAAGCCCTAGTCGCAAACAACACATCTGCATGTACCATCTGCTTTCTTTACCAAGCAGCAGCGCATCTAAAATTTGATTTTTACATTGAAATTACATGTTATTTACATTCACAGATTGGCTTTACACTGAAGAAAGGGACATACTAGATGAGTGTGTAGAATGTGTCGACAAGATTGGGCGAGTGCAAACAAAGAAAGCCAAAATAGTTAGAATAAAGCATGGTAAGTTCGCAGTTTGCGTAATGAGATGGCACTTTTCGAGAGGTCAGTTGGCTGGTGAGTACAGATACTGAATGGTTTAGAGAAAAGGTGTTTGTTGTAGGGCTGCGCAGAACTTGTGTTGGTTGTTGTAGGGCTGTGCAGAACTTGTGTGCTGACTGAGGAGCTGACAGAATGCGCCATCAAGTTGCCTGCTGTGTCTCAGGAAACCCTGATGTCGCTAGTAGTGCCTCCAGGTGTGTATTTAATCTTAGATGTTAAGTGAAATATGCGCATCTAGTTTACCTGCATGAATTAATATGATAGGCCACTACACTTTCTTCTGTAACATCAATTAACAGTCTTTACATGCTATCTATGTCTATGTATAATCACCCCCTAATATTCATCTATAATTTCTGGCTAAAAATTGGTCTTGATATCGGGTTACAATCTTCTTGTTGTGTGTGTGGCTGCGATCTCACACAAATAAGTAATTGCAGTCATGAAACGGTTCTGGTTATAACTATAAAATGGTATTTGATTACTACCTTGAAATGATATCCAGTAACATTCATGAATGGTATCTGGTTACAGTAGTGATATACAGCCCCCTGTGTTTGGGCTGTATATCATTGGTTACAGTAATGAAATAATATCTGGTTGCGATCATGAAAGCAGTAACTGGTTACAATTATGGAATGGTATTTGGTTACAATTATGGAATGATATCTGGTTACAATTATGGAATGGTATCTGGTTACAATTATGGAATGGTATCTGGTTACAATTATGGAATGGTATCTGGTTACAATTATGGAATGGTATCTGGTTACAATTATGGAATGGTATCTGGTTACAAATATGGAATGGTATCTGTTTCTAATTATGGAATGGTATCTGGTTAAAATTATGAAATGGTATCTGGTTACAATTATGGAATGGTATCTGGTTACAATTATGGAATGATATCTGGTTGCGATTATTTCAAGTTGCAACCAGACATTTCTGTACAATGCTGATAAGTTCACGCATTTTTCAGTTGTGAAGAATGCACCATTGACAGAGAAGACATGGCTGCAATTGCCCATACTACCTGCTGTCACTTTGTCAGAGCTGACTGGAGAGATTTATGACAGAGGAGTTGGTGAGTTGTTGTATATCATTCACCAGAGCAACATGAGGTGCAAACTTGTGCCATACGAGTATTTTTATTACTAGTCATCCAATTTTGCATCACTATTGAGATTAATAGTGTATCAATTGTTCAAATCATGAACAGATCTAGTTAATGTTGGAAACCCCCCTGAAAAACTAGTTTAACCATAGCAACTGGCAGCAGTGGAAACAGCATCCATCGCATTAGAATTTGTTGAAAACCAAACAGTTTCATCAGCAGATGTCCTAATATATAGCTTTCTCTTTTAGACAAACTTATATAGGAGCACTTGTTTGTCCTAGCCTTGCATTTTCTTCTGTATATATCAAAAGTTGAAGAGAGCTTCGCCAGTTTGGTGCCTGTTTTGGTTATCCTTTCTTGGACAATTTTTTGGTTACAGTTGCTTAGCAATTCAAGTATTTACATTTATTCTTTACAGTTTTATATGACGCGTTTGTTTTAATGCTATATGTAATTACTACCAAGTATTTATCATGGGTAAATAATAATTGATAGGCGTTTTTTAAATGTTAAATCTGCATCTCTGTTTTTACTCATGCTCGTTATTCCTACATTTAAGAGGTACTTGAATATGTGAAGCTTTTGAACTATTCTTTGCATTTTTTTTGCATTAATTCAGATATTTTTCCTAATGTAGTTTAGCTAAGAATTAATTTTCCTCGACCCGTTAAATGATATTTTGCAAGAAATGGAAAAAGGCAGATGTAGAGCTGATATTTTTGTTTTGTACTCTCATTAGAGTTGAGCGAACATAAATTCAGCCAGCGAATGACAAGGATCTGTAAAGAAGCCTTAGAGCCTCCATTGACTGCAAACCTTGGTTGTGTGGATGATGTAATAACCTCAAATTCGTATGGACCCACAGCGCGAGCTTTGTTTACTAGGCTTCACTATGATGTCACCGATCCAGTCATATCAGGTTTGTTTACTCGCTGCATCTCGATGGTCCATTTTTTATAGAAAAGGAGAAAGTAGATATGATGACAAGTGAAGAGAGTGAAATTGTGTAATATATGGAAATAATTGTACAAAAATATACTAGACAAACGCAAAAGCATAATTTCAATTTTAGTACAACTCTGTCAGCCGTTTTGATTTGGCAACAATTTTTGTAGTAAGCTGTATAAATATTCAGTCTCAGTTTTCATCAGGTATTCTAGCACACTCTACAGCGGTCATTGACTGTACATGGTTCTAGCACACTCCACAGCGGTCATTGACTGTACATGGTTCTAGCACACTCCACAGCGGTCATTGACTGTACTTGGTTCTAGCACACTATACAGCGGTTATTGACTGTACTTGGTTCTAGCACACTTCACAGCGGTCATTGACTGTACATGGTTCTAGCACACTCCACAGCGGTCATTGACTGTACTTGGTTCTAGCACACTATACAGCGGTCATTGACTGTACTTGGTTCTAGCACACTCCACAGCGGTCATTGACTGTACATGGTTCTAGCACACTCCACAGCGGTCATTGACTGTACTTGGTTCTAGCACACTATACAGCGGTCATTGACTGTACTTGGTTCTAGCACACTCTACAGTGGTCATTGACTGTACTTGGTTCTAGCACACTCTACAGCAGTCATTGACTGTACTTGGAAGAGTTTAATTTTTATCTATAATTGAGTACAGTGAAACCTGATTTTTATCTATTGTGTACAGTGAAACCTGATGCAGGTTGTTCATTATTGTATTTTGTTTAAATTGCAAGTTTAGTATTGATTATTGATTATTTTTATACTGATTATTGGTTATGAAGGTTGGTCTTTGTAGGAGCTGATGTGCGGCAGCATTATGAACTGCGATCGTGCTACGTTCCTATCGTAGACATAGCTGTCACACTCCCTCACTTTTTAACAAAACATAATAAAAGTCAGGCGAATAATGAAAAGGCTCAACGAAGGAATAAATATTCCAAAGCAGTGGAACCTTCATCGACTCGAAAAAGCGACAGACATCTTGGCGATGCAAAGTACAGGAACAGTCTCTTTACGAAAAAACGGAGAGGCGTGAGTCTGTTGATTATAATTATATGTGTGAATTTTATAGCGTACGTAAAATCTAACATTACAAGCTCATAGTTGTGGTCATAACTCCCCATTTGCAAATGTCATAAAAATCTTTTGTGGATTCTGAGTGATCTATTTTATCTAGTTTATTTACATGTATCTTGTCTGTTATTACTCTTATTATATGCCTCTAAATCTACTATCTCATTGAGCTACGTACATTACTCTGTAGCATGTATCAGTCATACATGCAATCATATATGAATAACTCACCCACGGATAGCTTGCTTGAACGCGTGGTTAACTCGTATGGTTTAGTATGGTCCCTCTCTACACAATAATAACATTATTAACTCGAACAGTTTTTGTTCTTTGTTTTGCGTAGAGATATTTGTTGATATAAAAAAGTAGCACGTTGGATATAAAGGGTTTTAGCTCAATGGCTATCGAGACTGCAATAATTGTTTTAAAATATCACTTCATTCTGGCCATCCAGATAATCATTTACTTTTAGTATTTCTTAAACTTCAATATTACTCTGATCTGCTATATGTTTTTGTTATCGATTTCATTAAAGGTTTGTAAAAAGGTATTTTATAAGGCATCCGTTTTGCTATGGTCCCGCCAAAGTAAGGAAATGCGTGGAAATTTACGGACAAACTTAAAATAATTGAGGAGGTTGAAACAGGAAAAAGCTATCAGGAAAATCAAAAAAGAAGAGTCTCCCAAAAAGAACAGTGTCGCCACGGGTTAAACAAAAGGAGAGGATAATGGTGCTATATGATAAAAGTTCATCAAGGCTAAGACATCGTTTAACATTGCACAATGATTTGGTTGGTGTATTGCTGAATTGATTTAAAGAAATACGTGGTGAAGGCTTACCTATTGATGGAGCAATTTCTCTAGAAAAAAGTAACGGGTCTCTTCAGATTTTAGGAAATGATACCGCTGTTTTTCGGGCTGGATCGGCAATTGAACCAGATGGCTCTCTGTTAGTGGTCACAGAGTTGTTGGAGAGTCAGCTGCGGTCATTTTGGAGAGGGAGTAAATGGAAGAAGGAAATGTTGACTTCATTGCTGCAATCTTACGCTGGGGACATGACATATTCAATATGGATGAAACTGGGTGGTTGTACAAGTCAATGGTCTACACAATTTTACACTTTAAAAGAGAGAAATGCTGTGGAGGGAACTTATCAAAAGAAAGGCTTTGTTCTAATATCTCGGGCATTGAGAAGAAAAGTTCAGAAAACCTCTGTTTTAAAAATGTTACTAACCTTTCGTGTCAGTACTACCAGAACAAGAAGTCTTAAATAATGAGTTACATCTTTCAAACATGGATAAGAGATTTTCATCGCCAGAGAAACTGTCGAAAAACCAACTGGGAATAAACTTACATTAATCACGCTTCTATTTACACCACCCAATACACCAAATGTACTGCAGTCTATGGACTGAGAGACCATCCATCACCCAATACTCCAAGTGTACTGCAGCCTATGGACCGAGGGACTACCCATCACCCAATACTCCAAGTGTATTGCAGCCTATGGATCGAGGGATTATCCATCACCCAATATTACAAGTGTGCTGCAGCCTATGGACCGAGGGACTATCCAAAGTTTAAAGTTTTACTATCGTCAGAAAGTTTTGCAGTTCGCTGTTCATCATATGGATTCTCATGGAAAGAAGCCATATGCGTTCTATCAATGTCTTGCAAGCAATATGACAGGTACACAGAGCATGGAACCATGTTGTAAAAAAACTATTGCCACCACTTTGTATTTTCACCACCCCATGGTCATCTTGGCTGTTATCAAACAGATGTGGTTTCAACTGCTGACTTTACTGAAGAAGATGACGCTGAGAAATCTGAATCTGCTGCTACATATCCCAGATCCTACATCCAATGTGAGAGCAGCTAGGTAATCTTGAAATAGCATATGCTGTTACAATATTGTGAACTGAACTTGCTAACGTCCTAAATTTAGGACTGTCAGTGTTGACTAATAAATGTTTTAGAGATGGTGTTGCCTTTACCATAAGTTCACGTTTGGCTTTGCAGAGGAGCTTTTGGCAGTTGATGCAGAGGTTACTGTTGTTAAGCGCTTGACTGATGCGGGGATCGGGCAGTTGGTCACTTTTTGCGTTACCCTAGAAAATTCTGATAGATAAGATGAGGTTGAGTGTGAGATTGTTAAACCTGACCTCCTTCAGCCGCTGATGCAAACAATACATTAAATCTCTTCAGACGTTTTATAAATACTAGAGAGTGCAAAGACTAAATTCACTGTTTACGGTCTGTATCTACATTCACCTACACTGTTCACTTTTCTATAAAAAAAACACCTAACCGCAGACTACACTTCATAAGTATTTTAGATGTAATCAATGATCAGACAAAAAACATGCTTTAGTGCATTGGTTTTAGTTTGCAGCAAATGATTTATGTTTTTATATGTATATATAGTTTGTTTATATGTAGGTATTTATTAGTAAATGCACTTGTGACAGTGCTCGAATAACCTGACTGCTCAGATAGCTTGAACACTTTCTCTCGATTCTTTGAAGTTTTAGACATCCATGTTTGACTGTACTTGATATTGCCAGATGCAATCATCTTATATCTTTCAATCATCTAAATAAAACATTTTCGTGGTATTGTAAACTCGCAGCACAAACCTATACGCAATATTTGGACTTCTTAATTTTTCATCATTATACAATTGTATAATCTCCGGTATGAATAGCCTCTACATTCTCTCCCTGTTCAGTCAGACAAAGTACCAGACAAAGACAGTTGGATAACTCATTTTTACATTTGCACCAGTATCGAGAGGCACCAGTATTGTCGTATGCAAAGTTTTGATGGATAGCTTCTGCTGAAACAGTAACCTTTTTATGCACACACTTCTATGCACTCTTTGTTATTATTAATTCAACATAATCAGGATTTTTATTTTGTTTTCTCAGTTCGTATTAATTGAATTATTACCGAATCATCTTTTATTGTATTCGTAACAAAACAAACATAATCTAGCTATTACATGCCAATTAATTCACATTCAAATTTGAACCCTTTTATAATTGTTTTATTTTGTTTGTTAACTTATTTGACCTGCACAAAATATTTTACTCATGATATGAAATTTGAAAGTTAGAATGGTAACTGTTGTTATATGTTAAAAATAAATAAATTTTCTGAGCAAAAGACTTTTATTATCCGAGCAATGCCGGGCATTCAGTCGGTACACTAATATAAACTTGTAAGTGGTCTTCTGCAGAGACCAAAGGCTGAGCGGCTGGAAGACCAAAACATGCTCTCAAAGTTTGAGAAAAATGCTGGCTCTGATAATTCAGCAAGAAAAGCATATAATGCCTTCGAATCGAGCAGCCTTGAAGCATTGCTGGGCTCTACTGAGGCTTCAACAATCTCTCCCTCACCAAAAGTATGCCCTCAGACTATCTTCTCTGTTTTAACCATGTTATCATACAATTAAAAAAATAATTTGTTTGACCAAAGTCGATCAGTATTACTTCCTAAGTTTGCAATGACTCTCGTTATTTTAGTCAGTGAGAGAAGTAACAGCTAGTGATCATGAATCTATACGTATCTGCTATGTGAATAATTAGGAAAGGGTTACATCTATCTACATGTATCTACTATGTAAACAATTAGGAAAGGGTTACATCTATCTACATGTATCTACATGTACTATGTTAACAATTAGGAAAGGGTTACATCTGTCTACATGTATCTACTATGTGAATAATTAGGAAAGGGTTACATCTATCTACATGTATCTACTATGTGAATAATTAGGAAAGGGTTACATCTATCTACATGTATCTACTATGTGAATAATTAGAAGATGGTTACATCTATCTACATGTATCTACTATGTGAATAATTAGAAGATGGTTACATCTATCTACATGTATCTACTATGTGAATAATTAGGAAAGGGTTACATATATCTACATGTATCTACTATGTGAATAATTAGGAAAGGGTTACATCTGTCTACAAGTATCTACTATGTGAACAATTAGGAAAGGGTTGCTACATTTTGCAAATCGAATCGGCAGTCCTGTAGTGAGGATGAATGTTAACGAGTAAGATTTTGTTCATTAGGTCATAAGCAGCACCTACATTAAATCTGCTGTTTTGATGCTTATCCAAATTTTGCTGGTGCTCTGAAACTTTAATTTTAAACTCTAATTGTCACGTACAACTTTTATCGTATTTACTAGGTAAAACAGACACGCTGATTCCGATTTTGTACTCAAAATAAAGATTAGTTCACTAACTTTCAGAGTAGTGAAGTCTTTTTTACAGCGTTTTAATATCGGTCTCGAAAACAGCACAATCGGCACAACAAGCTCCGCCCATAAATACGTGACGTAACCTAGCTTTTTAGGAACAGAAGTTACGTGAGGCTGTTTAGATCGATTTAGAATAAATAATAGAGATGGGTGTTTTAAAATCCATTAATTTCTAAATTCTGCCTTAAAAATAATCTCAGTCTTTTCTGAAAGGTTGATAAGCTATTTAGCATTGCATATTTAAAAAAGCGCGATAGCAACGCTAGCTTGTGATAAAACTGCGCTTTTTGAGCTCATTTTTCTCAGCGTTCAGCCTATTTAAACATCATGTAACAAGCTATGAGCAATTTTAAATAGTTTATATACCTTTCATAAAGACTGAGATTATTGTACAGGCTGGATTTAGATAATATCGGGTTTTAAAACACCCATCTCTATTATTCTAAATCGGACTAAACATTCCTAATATCCGTTCCTGAAAAAGCTAGGTTTTATCACATATTTATGGGCGGAGCTTGTAATACCGATTGTGTTGTTTTCGAAACGGATATTAAAACACTTTAAAAAAGCCTAAATGACTTTGAAGGTTAGTGGACCAATCTTTATTTTCAGTATAAAATCGGAATCAGCGTGGCTGATTTACCTGGAAAATACGATAAAAGTTGTACGTGACAGTTATGGTTTAAGTTCATAAATTATTGCTGCTACTATTGGCGAATCCGATCACTTGCAACTCTTCAATGTGAGGCTGTAATCTCTAGAAAATAAACTCCTCTGTTGCTAAAATATTGAAGTTTTTTGTTCAATGCTAAATAAATGAAAGCGAAAACACTCACACTTATTTAAACTGCTCACTGATTGGCTGTCAAGAGCCTATTTCAACCAATCAGCGCTAGTTAGTAGTTTAGGTAGTTTACTAGCACTTCATGTATTACACTTAGTTGTGTTTCCAGCGCTTACCTTGTTTTATTGCTGTGCTTAGGAAGAGAATCAGCTAGAAGTTTCAGCTGAAGAGTTATCTGAGGAAGAAGAGATGCGCATAGGTCAGATCTGGTCAGTGCCATCAATGGTGAGCATCACCACAAGGATATTTTGTGCATACAAGAAACCGCTGCCACATACAATTCTTTAGTTAGAAATTAGATTGATTAATTTTATTCTATTCTTGTGAGGAAATTAGCGAATATCTGCAAAGCTAAAAGCTTTAACATTAGCTTGAATTCTACAGTGTGAAGTTCACTACTTGCAACAAATTCTTTCTTAGTTCACCAAAATTTATAATAATTTCATACGTGTTACTTCTCTAAAACTATGATTGCTGAAATAAAATATGTTAGGCCAGACATGGAAGTTTGAATACGTAATCGCTGGTGACATTGATATTAGTTTTATAACGGAAAACTAAAATTTAGTGATAAGGAAAACTTTATGATAGGCTATACACTTTTATCGGCCTTTTTGAGGTGCTATTTTATAAAGGCTGCAATTTTATAAAGGGATGCAAAAACTATACTGGCAACTTCTCGATTGTGTGATCCTTTGAAAAATCAATTTCTTGGACTCATAGGATGTTTTTCAAAAGTCATTGAAATAGTGTCTCATCCATTGATTAGTGCATTTATTATTTTTTGGTGCATTGATTAGTTTATCAGTGCTTTGGTTAGTGCACTGATTAGTGCTTTGGTTAGTGCATTGATTAGTTTATTAGTACTTTGGTTAGTGCACTGATTAGTGCTTTGATTAGTGCATTTGTTAGTTCTTTGTTATGGTATTTGCTTAGTTTGCTGGTTAGTATGCCAACCTTTTCATTAACTATGCTATGATAAGGGGTTTAACTTTTTAAAGTCGGAATTACTTTTCAAAAAAATTTCAAAGACCGACATGGCCATATGTAATCTTTCGCAAGTAATCTTGGGAAGTAATTAGTATTTCTTTAAACTGAAAATTGCATCTTATTCAACGTAAAATCTCTTTTCTAATGATATATAAAATATATAACTTTAAAGAATACTTCTATTCCGTAATAATGGGAGAAATGGTTTGGAGAAATAATTTCTAAATTGCTCGTAAAATGCGAGGGGGAGGCTATAAGAACATAAACAACAATGTTGCACATGTTTTGTGGCCTCTCATGTTAGCCATGTACATCATAGTGAGCACTGAAACCTTGTAATCATAGTAGCTTTATTATTTTGCACTACAGAGGACACGCTTTCATTACGCACCTTATGAGTAAGCTATGAGTAGAAGTTATGATAAGTTATGATTACAGTTAAGTAAGCTATGATTGTAGAAGTTGTGTGATCAATGCTCTTTTGTATTTTTCGAAATTTAGACTGGGAAGTTTCTCCGTATGTTTGTATAAAATAAAATATTTCCTCTTTACTATTTTTAAGCTGGTTCAAAAAATTTCGCTTCTACACCTAATACTTACAGTTTAAAGCCGGCGAGCCGCATGATGCGGCTCGCCGGCTTCAAGGAGCTAATAAACTCCTGTCGACTGATTGGTCAATATTTTCTCTTACACTTTGATTTGCAAATTTAGTCAATTATACAAAAGAATCGTTACAATGCAAGGGGAGATTATCAACTGTCTTTTATGCTTGCGTGATTTCGCTCATGAGTTCGCTTCTGGCATGGACAGAAATATGTTGTAGAAGGCAGGCGTTCTGTCCAAAACAAAACAAGTCATAGCGTCTACTTACCCTCCTAATCCAACCAAATCAGAGATGAGATCCTTTAAAAAGAGAATACAAAATGACAAGTCAGTGCAGGCAGCGGCTGCAATAAGAAAGGCTATGCAACAGCGCAACAGGTTGCCGGAGAAGCTCAGCTCAATGATGCGACATCATGTTGGGTCGAGCACACCAGCAGTTCCAGCGAAGCAGGTGCTGGTCGTTGAGCAGGAGAACAGTCCTAAACTCATAGAGATGGCTTACAAGCGTGCCAAAAGGCTCATTAAGGTACGAGTTTACATAACAAGCGCGCCAAGAGGCTCACTAAGGTACGAGTTTACATAAGTTTGCAAGGTTACTCAGCTCAAATCGATGGCTATTGTGAGATTGTGTTAACAACGATGTCCATTTTCAAGAAGTCTCCAGTTTAACCTCTGACAGATTTCTATAGAAATTGTTTGTTCTCTTAAAGATTATAACTTGTATCACATGATTTTTCTGTTGGGTGATTTGTGTTCTCTTGTCACTATTCGCTGTCATGGCAGTGTAGCTTCGCTATGTTTACTGTAAAAGTTGATGTCGATAGGATTGCTATTGCCTAGGAGCAGATTGAAAAGGTGCATATTATTTGTTTGATTGGATTTTGCTAGTATGTAGAACTCTGAATATAATGTGACATTTTATGGTGCAGAGCCGTCATCTTGCATATGACATGTGACAGGAAGTACCTTAGTTGCTATACAGTGGTGAGCAAAACAAACCGGACCCGTTTTGTTCATTAAACAAGTTTTTCAAAATTATTTATAATTCGTTGTTCCAAACTTTGTTACTAGTAAACTAATGTAAATTATATGCCACTAGATTCAAAATCTTGTCAAGATTGTGGGATTTGTGTGATAATCTGTCAAACTTTTTATGCCAAGAGAAATGGTGACTCATTACCCAATTTTGATGCATGCGAGACCTTGAATGTCGCACTAACCGCCCTACTAACATGAATTAAGCAAAGGATTCATTAATAACACTCTGCTGTTACCTTTAGCCGTGAAGCAGCTTCATATGCAGTTTTTGCACATACAAAGGGGGTGTATATTTCTTGCTTTTCCTGGGGCACATATTTCTAGTTTATTTTAATGGTTATTGGTTAGTTATTGGTTCCTATGCATATCTTTGTAGAGCGGACAAGCTAACAGTCTGAAATACTTGAAGTAAGTAAACAACCCATTTCTGATTAAACATACTTGAGGCTTTTACTACATGCAGTAGTTTATCATGTCTTCTTGGTAGCATCTGCTGGTTTAGCTCGAAGTCACCTTTCTGTTTTCTCATAATTTGCCTTTGAGTAGTTTTAATATTCGCTTTTTATTGGTTGAAGATAACAATCTGTGCAGATATGATCACACCACATACATTTTTATTAGCTCATTTCTATTTATATACACGTATATGACATGAAATAAGCGAATTAAAATATATGTGGTGGAGTATGTGATGTATGATATGTATGAAATGTATGTGGTGTGATCATATCTGTACAGATCGTTATCTTCAACCATGGAAAAAATGAGATGTTCAAATTTTAACCTACATAATCATTCACAAACATAATTTTACAGTCATTTGACTTGCATATTTTAAATCAGGACACTATGAGGATTCATTTAATATATAATTTATGGCTGTTGATTAAATCCACTTGAGTAATAATGTTGTAGGTGAGAATTTTAGTTTTTCACCAATCAGATCCAGCTTATTTTACATACCGCTTTGGCTTCTAGCTAGTCACTTTTGTTCTTCTGGAATAAATTAGAATAAATTTGTTATTCACTTCTTGAGTTTATTTACTTCATCTTCTTTACTATAATTAGACTATTGTTATTATTTTGCTGACCTTGTTTTTGATGTTTGATGTGAATTGATTATCAGGATGTTTCAAGATTGAAATCGACAAAACTTGATCAAGGTTAAATCGCGCGGATCAAGCGAAGGTGTGATTATGACATCTATAGTTGCGAAGAGACCGACGGAATAGAGACGCGTGAAGCTGCAACTTGAACATAATAGCTGATATCAGCCATTGCAACTATAACAGCTGGTTACGTCATTTCGCACGCATCTCCGTTCTGAGCGTTTTAACCGCTATAAAGTTTTGTCGGTTTTAATCTGGAAACATCCTGGCAGTCAGACACCTCAAACATCAACAACATCGCAAATGATAAAAAATGCTGATATTTTCTGATAAAATCTACTAAAAGTTTGCGTAGGTTCGTCCTTTGAAGGTCGTACGAGTTTCTTTAGTTATTATTATCATAAGCGTTAGTCGTGTTTCATGACGTGTAAAGATAACCTTTTCACAAACTAGTAATAACAAACCTAGCAGTTTATAATCTAAATTTAAAGGATTTTTGGTTTATCTGGATTTTCACAACTTGGAATAGTTTTCCATTACCCCGTCGAATGAACACATAATATAGTAAGAAAACTGACACCGTTATTGGTAATAAATGATTATTGATTATTTAGTAAAGAAGCCCGGATTCTAAACATACTAGCCAATCCAGATAGCGATCTGATTCACAATTCCCCACTAAAAGCAAACTCGTATCACACCGAACCAAGTATTTTGTGCTTCCGAGCTAATTGTCTTTTTTTTTCATTACAAAAAATGCACTTGAACTTTACATTAATAAATTTTTTGGTGCTTAAATAAAAATTAAAAGTTAGTATTGTAATGACAGTAAATGGAAGTGTTACACTGCAGTCCTAGTTTGTGATTGACTGTAATTATTTTCATCTGTTGTAAATAACAGTTGTGACAGGGTAGATCTATATTCTGACTACAAGAAAACAAATGTTCACCTTTATCAGCTGCCTTGCACCGATTTGAATAAAAATAATCTGTCATCTAAAATTCATTATATATAAAAAAATATATATACACACCGAAGTGATGGACACATGCAGCGTTTGGTATTGGTTACTCTAATAGGCTGCGATAATATTGCTGATATCAGTAAGAGAAGTGATGAAAATATCTCGAGTTTCAGATTTTTTGGAAAAAAAGTTCATTAAAACTGATCCAGATGTGTAACTTTCATATTGTTGCCAATGCCAATATTGAAGCTAAGATACCAGCTATAAATATATGCTCGTACGGTTTTTTACAGCAACCCGCTCTTTCAATTCATTGAAGCTATTGGTATCAAAGAAGATGAAGGCTTGATGGATGCCCTAACCAGGGTAAGTTCTCTTAAGAACCATTATTGTTGTTATCCACTGGTGTGTAAGTACTTGTGGTTGTGTAAGTACTTGTGGTTGTGTAAGTACTTGTGGTTGTGTTATTACTTGTGGTTGTGTAAATACTTAAGGTTATTAGATGATCATATTGAGTGCGATTGAATTAGATTCTAAAGCTTCTCTATGAGTTTATAATTCGATATATTACAAGCTGAACTGTAGTTTTTAGCAATTTTAATGAACTTATCATGTGTCAACCTATCATGCGTCAACCTATCATGCGTCAACCTACCATGCGTCAACCTACCATGCGTCAACCTATCATGCGTCAACCTATCATGCGTCAACCTATCATGCGTCAACCTATCATGCGTCAACCTATCATGTGTCAACCTATCATGTCTCAACCTATCATGTGTCAACCTATCATGTGTCAACCTATCATGTCTCAACCTATCATGTGTCAACCTATCATGTCTCAACCTATCATGCGTCAGCCTATCATGTGTCAACTCGATATTAAAGCTAATATAGCAGCTCAACTTCATGTTAGTTAATCTTATGCTGCAGAGTTAGTTTTTTACTGGGCCATATTGAAATATTTGGAAAAACCTAATATTTGACAAAGGTGCATATAAATTGTCATCGCTTTTGAACTACACAGTGTATGAAAAGTATTTTGATACCAAATTAATCAGTATAAAATTTTACCTAAGCTGATGACATAAAAATTCTACAAATGTGCTCAGACACTTTTGGCCCTTTTCATTTTTACCATGAGCATGTCCGAATCGGACGATTTATCAATTATTATAGCTTACAGCATTATTATTACTGCTAAAAATAAAATAATCAATCTCAGCAGTACTATCGTTAAATAAATAGTCATCACAAGTCGATTGATCTACAACGCATTTGACAGGGATGGTCATTGCGAAGAAAGAATAGCGATAAAAATACAGCTTTTTTGCTAAGCGAAACTAAGCTCAGCATGGGCTGTAAACATATTTCCTATTGACTCAATGCGGGCAGACAATTGTTTTTTTGCTCAAGTACAAATATGATAGGCTAATTAATTAATTACTTAATAATCAGAAATGTTTCGTACGAAGCCTTTTAAAGCCGACCCATGCTGCTCTTGCCCATACACAAATGCTGTTCTGAGCCGCACGCGAGTTGTGGTTTTAGTTTATGCAAATAATTTAGTAGTTCATGCGTTTTATGTATTTTTAAGCTGTTTGTTTATGACTATATAAATTTTATTCACGTATAAAATATTATTTGGTAGTAAAATAGCGATATTCAAGTACATTTTGATATTCTATATTGTCAATGTGGCATGATTGTTATAATTTTTTTCCAATGGTTTGTAAGAGTTCACTTTTTATAGGCTAGCAGCCTAATTGAAGCGCAGAAGCGATTGTTCCTGATACAAGTGGTAGAACTCATGATATTAGCGAAAGAACGAAAGAAATGGGAATTGCAACTAAACGAGCTTAGTAGAGAAATTGGTATCAAAGACAAATCGGAGTTGATTGATGATGTTAAATCATTCAATTCCATGGACCTTAGTCTGCAAGACATGCCAAACGATGCTGGTTTGACTTCAAAAAAGTCAGCTACTTGTTGCGAACATGCGCTGGACAGAGCAAAAGAAGGATTGGTAGATACATGCTCACCCATGCCCGAGGCTGACACAAAAACAGATTGTTTCAGACCTCTAAGAAACAACAATTTTCTGAATTTATCTGCAATGAATACATCACATGAACAATCGCTGAATAATGACTGCTATCAAGGTAGTTCATCTGGTTCAAAGTCACCAGTGACTGGCATTGGTGAGAGTTCAATCAAGACTAGCGATACTCGCTTGAATGATAAAGAGTTACTCAGTTCCGATCTTTCTATTGAATCTTCTAGACAAACTTCTCACAAACCTTCATTTGTTTCGCAAGAACACAAAAGTACCGCAGTACCAAACACTTCCATTGTTGCTGTCAAGGACTCGAATTCTGTAACTGCATATCCTGAAAAGCCAAAAACTAATGCTGAAACAACGGATGACATTCAACATATGAAAGATTATAATGCGCCAGAGAAACTGAATGTGAATGCTGAGAGAATGGATATTGACCTAGATATAATGCCCAAATCTTTTGTAACTATATGCCCCCAGAACAAGAATACACATAGAGAGATACCGAGTAATTTGCAGCCGCTTATAGAAGAATCCGAGGATTTTGAGGTTAAAATCGCTGAATCTTATTCCCTGCTAAAAATGGATGGTCTATCCCTACACCCTGCTGATAACTCAATTAAAACTCTTGGCAGTTTTGGCCAGAGTACAATGTTGAAGTATGATAATTCTTTAACCGCTGCTCGCTTGGATGCTGAAGGGTCGGATGCTATTCCCAATATTGATGCCCAAGCATTATCACTAGGTTTATCTCGGGTTCAAGCATTACAACCACTTCCTGCAACCACTAATCAGATTCCTGTAAGGATAGCTACTGATTTTGAGGAAACGCTGGGCATAGAGTTTCTTCCAGAAATCACTAAAACTATGGAGCATCTTCTATGCTCTGTAGAAGAAGAAACTGAACCAGATCTTGTGGTACGATCTGTTATGAATCACATGCTGTTTGCTGTAACTACTTGTCACACCTCAGCAAGTAATAATGACTTTATCTCAGAACACCATTTATATGAACAGGCCAAGTTTAATGCTCCATCTGGTAACATTTTGAACTCCATGCCCAAAATAAAGCGTATGGCACCTCGGATCACAAATTCGGACTCTCCCATCACTGCTGAAAATCAAAGCCTGATTCGACAAATGAAACTTTGGTCCATTTCTGGAGCTGATAATCTTCAAGAAGTGCTGCAACATATTGTGACACCCAACAGCAGCTCGGTTTATAAGCCGTTTGCGGTAAAACTTTCGATGCTGGAAGATCTTGTTGAATCATTAACATTAGCTCAAGCGAAGAAATTGAAGACTCTGATGAACGCCACCCTGGCAGTATTTCAAGTGCACCAACCCACATCTCTGAAAAGTAAAACAAGGCTCAAGAGTAAAAGTTGTTCTGGATTGAGCGACTCCTCCTTACCATATGCATCTGCTGATGCACTAAATGGCTCTCCAAAGGAAATTGAATCAGCTGAGATGATAAGGTATTATTAGATTTTCATAGCTATGTTCTATTATTATTTAGACCACTCTAAATTGTTTTCACTTTGGGCCATTGTGGCAAATTTAGAACCAAACATGCAAAAATTAGTTGTTAACTATTAATTTATCTTCAATCTAGAGTTAAACCAACAAGTGAGCGAGAATTGGTTAACATAGATGAAGACGATATTTCAAATTGTGTAAAGAAGGAGAGGCTTAATGCTGATGTTCTACGCGATTACAAGTATGTTTGACATTCTATTTATATCATCCAGTGTAAATCCTTCATTACAAAGTTTTGTCACTGAGAATTGCGCGGATTTGATTTGTTACAGTACAAACTAATATTGTAGCGGTTAAATCTAATGATAGTACATGTGTGGTTGTTCATCTTCAGAGTGAAACCAACTAATCAACGAGCTGAAATTGATGTCCCTCAGACCCAAGGTAAACCTGAAACGCACAGTTTACCTTTAGAATCTGCTGATGCTGATCATTCAGAAAGATCTTCTGATATCTCAAGTGAACTCAATCCACATTCTCATAATGAGAATAATTCTCTGTCTTCAAAGCATAAACACTCGTATGTAAATCTGGTTTGTTTTATCAACCATATGAATTTATTGCTCTGGCAAGGTGTGACATAGTTACTGAAGGGGGATAAAAATTAATTAAAAGAGATAAATTGCTCCCATGTTCTTGAGACAATCCTCACCTGGAATCAGCATTAATGGTCCGCTGCATTTGTTCTTAGGATTTGGACATAAAACCATCAAACCGCAGGTGGTTTTTGTCAAAAAATATGGTGATTCGAATTTGAATAGTTGGTTCAGCACTGCCCTTTTCAAAGGTAGTCAATTAAAATTTTTTCAGTGTATGGCGGGTGCATTTCAGATGGAGGTTTCTGTTAGCCAATAGCAGGCTGCGTCGTCGCAAGCAATGTACTACAGTTAACCGGATTTTTATTAGAGGTGCATTAATATGAGACCTAGTATTCGATTGTGTAACCATAGGCTGAGATGTAATATGTAAAATACAAAGAAACCTGTTTGTGTACGCCTGATCATAAACTCCCACGCTCTCAAGAAGATTTATGTTCTCTCAATATTCATTTCAGTGAGATGGTATTGTCACTCAGACTATATATAAATACTGCTGTACATCGTTGTTTTTTGTAAAACCGTTTAGCTAAAAATACTTGTTTCTCGTATAGTGTCACTTTATTTCCTGTAGTATTACTTTCTTATTTTTCCATTTACTTTATTTCCTAGTAGTCTGAAGTTTGAGAGCATGTCCTGACCAAGTTTAAACTCTCTAAGAGATTTTAATGATATTTTTACTCTTTCCTTCCAAAACAATGCACATTTTTCTCAGACTTTGCATTGGTATTGTCTATGATACCCATAGATAGCGAGTTTAAAAATGACACTAATGAAACGAATTCCACTGGCGACGCTTAACTTTTTTTTTCACTGAAAATAATTTTGAAGTGGAACAGTTTGAAAGATATATTGCTGGTATTATAATTTTATCAACTATGCATTGCAATTTGAAATCATTTTTTTAGACAGAAAATATCGCATAACTATTGGAAATGACTTTTTCGGTGTCATTGATTGATATCATACATCTTTATATTGTCTTCAAATAATTGGTCACCTTTTATTCAAAGACTCGTTTGGGTAGGTGGAGTCAAGGGTTTCTCCATGTCATACTAGTGAGAAAAACCTCTAAAACTCATGTGATGCTAGACTCTCAGCTGATACTCAGTGAACTCCTTGGGGCCATTCGCTACACCAAGTCTTTGAGGTTTTGCATTGATACTAGGGATTACTGCCTGTACCGTCGATCTTATCAGCAAACCACCTGTAGCCATCTGTAACTCGTTGCGACTTGTTGGTGTTGACAGGCAGTTATTAAATGTCTAGATGCCTCATAACATTTTATTGATAATCACTTGAAAATACATGACTAGTATATGCATTCACTATTGTGCAAGCATCATTCAGCATTCACTTCATATCAAACATTCCTGTGAGTGTAAAACTTATCATAAGCGTACATGAACACGTGTCATACGTATCAGTGTGTATCTTAAGTAAGCACGTACTGTAAGTGTATACGTGTACCATAATTGAAAACTTTCATAACAAGTGTAAACATATATCGCAAGTGTCAACATGTAATGTAAGTGTAAACATATACTGTAAGTGCAAGCGTGTATGGTAATTGTGTACATGTGTAAGCATGTACTTTGCAGGGAGTGCAAAAGAAGGAAAGAGCTGCTGCAGTCTCTTAAGGCCTTGGCTCGTGTCGTTAACAAATATGGCAATCATCCACCTTATGCCAAATTCTCCAAGGTGGTTGTGTTGGCAATGGTAAGTACAGTAGACGCTCCTACAACGTAAATAATCTGTCCAGGGACGTTTACCTTATACGGAATTTACGTTATAAGAACTGTAAATTGCCTAATCTGTTCCTAGATCTTTCCAAACTCATCCCTTTGGCAATGCAAGAAAGAAAAACTTTATAGGGACTGCACATTTTTGATGTTCTTTCACAATGATTCGCTTATTTTTTCTGAACAGCAAAGTCTATTCTGCAAAGTATGACTAATACAAAATATTTCTTACGTCTACAATAAGACAAAACAACAAAATCTTTTTACTATAGAAAGCAGTTATACCTGTTCGGTTAAGGTTAGGATAAAGATAATTTTTCGACGATACTTCAACTCGTGACATTTAGACTGGTAAACCAACGCTGTAACACCTGCACTAATCGATCGCCTTTTGTATTTATCAACAATGCGCATCTATCTTATTCGCCTTTTTGTTGACACATTCAACGATCTACAACGACGAACTAGAACGTCACGAAAGTTATATACCCTAGGACACTTATGCATTCGCCTCATCTAACTTTCGCGTTTTCGCGGAGTCATCCTCTCACGAAAATTTCATGAGCCAAACTGAACTATCATAGCGAACGAGCAAAAACGCGGAATTAAATAGCTTTGTTCATTGATAGTCCAAGAAACAAATGGCAGCAAGCGATCAAATTGCATTATCGATTTTGGCAACACAATTCTACCTGCGGTTTATAATTACAAACTAGTCCCAAAAAAAAAAAACTTTGCTTACCTGTGAACCAAACCTGAGGAATCTAATTATGCTTGTTCCACTGCATTTATTTTCACATCACTGTATTTTCGCACTCATCAGAGCTACGAAATTAAATTGCATCGAAATTTTACTCTGTATGCTACTCACGAAACGAAATACTAGCGAATTATAAGTGTCTTAGGGTATAACGATATACAGAAGGCGAATTTTTTCTTGCGATTGCGGCTAAATAAACTAACGATCAGATCGAATTTGAAAACACGCCCGGCTTGACACTTTACATTATATGGAATTTTTTACGTTGTAGGAAGCAAAAACTTCATAGAAAGTTTTTATGTTATCTGGAATTTACGTTATAGGAGGTATACGTTATAGGAGCGTTTACTGTATTGTGAAAATGGTCTCACCTAGAATATTTTGAAAATCTATTAATTTTTTAGTCTGAAAACAGTGTAGACTTAGTATTTTTGTTACCAACTTTACTTGCTATGCAGGCTCAGTCAATGGCCTCTAGTTTGAAGTCATCAGTTCCAAGAATGATAGAGACCCATGGTGAACTTCTTGCAAGAAGGTTGACTCTGAGGAAACATCTAAAGACCCTCTTGGGTATGTACTAGTGCTGGGCACGGGTAGTGATACTCGTTGAATTCGCGGGTTTATCTTCTCTCGAGTATCAGGTAATAGAGATTTCGGGTATTCCGGTCTTTCGGGTTCGGATTTTGACTTTCCAGTTCAGGTTTTAGTACACGGATCCGTCGGGTACTGTGAACAAAAACTCGGTCTATTGTGCCCTGCGCTCTTAGTCTGGGGGACAGGGCATTTCTGTGTCATTTTTGCTAAGGAGGCACGACAATGGGTTATAACGAGTCTTTAATTTAATAGATAGAATAAAGCATCTTATACCTTATTTACCATACCTACCAGAGATCTTGTAGTCAAGCAGTGATAACTTGTTGGTAAAACGTGAGTAGAAATACATAAATCAACTTTTATTTGCGCAATTAGCCAAATCAGCTTCGTTAACAAATCTATGCCTTTTTTAATACGGCGCGTGTTTGCTTTCACCGATAACACATAGGTCCTTAGTCTGTTTCCGCTATCGCCTTGTTAGAAGCTGCCATCAGCGTTGGTAGTAGCAGTGAAAATTTAATAACTCTGTTTAAATTGATTAGCACAGCTAGCTTTTATGGATTACATAGTTCATTATAATCAAGTTTTACTAAGCCAACAAGCCTTACTAACGGAAAAAGCCGATAATGTAAAGTTTTTTATGACATTTGGAGCACCATCTACAAAAAGTCAGAGAGGTACATAGAACATGCTTAAGTATTAAGCTATCATAGACCCTATCTTCTGCCACCTGTTGACACGAAAATACCCTGTGGCCCCAGACTATCTTGACTGTTTAGTCGATAAAAACTGTGAAAAATGATAACTAAATTGAAAAGAAATATAATTGCTTTGTAAATTTGAAGATATGTCTGTTTAGAAAATTTAAACATAAAATCCATATCAAAAAACCCGATACCACAACAATTGTTAACAACAATTGTCACTGCTTTTACTGTTAACAATTGTTAACAGTTGTAAACAGTAAAAGCAATGATGTTGTCAATCATAATTGTTGTAATATAATTAATGTATGCGAAATGTTACACTATTTACCTAGAAGCCTGAGGTATCATGCGTGTATAGAAAAGGTGATAGTTAATATTAGATTTAGTGATCAATAAATAAAGATACAAAAGGTGTTTTGATTAGCAGGTAATAAACCAATCAACAATCAATCTCTTAAAATAGCAATAGTGCATCCTGGGTAATTGATGGGACTTGTTTAGCAAAGGTTCAAATTTAGACAAGTACAGGATCAACCATCGATGAAATAAATGAAAGAGTAAAAAAATTCAAAACATTTTGAGAGCAGTAAGATAATCATTATTTTGGTTACAATTAAAGGCGTTAATGAGCTGACGTGCTAATCTGCATAAGCATGCCACAAAAACTGGAAGGCTTATGAAAAGCCTCTTTTTTATGAAAGTCAAATTAGGTATCGCACTTTTAGCAGTTAATTTATGTAAGATATTTTGCCAGATGTGTCAGATTTCTGAGTCAATCGGCCTTAGTGCCAACCTGAGTTGTTTCAATCTGCAGATGTGCTCGTCTACTGTAATGATTGTTTACTTTGATACATTGTGCTGGGAAAGTTGTAGTCTTTGTTTCCGGCTTCAGGGAAAAGCAATATTCCAGAGAAGTTGAGGGAGAAAGCTGCACAAGTTCTCAATCCACATCAATCATGTCCGTGTGAAGATAAGATTTCACAGTTTTGCTTGTACCGACACAGTATTTTATATGCTTTGCCTATGCCAGCTACAACTCGAATGTGGAGTAATACTGATTGTCCTGCCATAGGTACTGTTTTCCCTGCCACAGGCACTGGTTCCCCTGCCACAGAGACTAGTTCCCCTGCTACAGGGACTGGTTCCCCTGCCACAGGAACTGGTTCCCCTGCTACAGGGACTGGTTCCTCTGCCACAGGAACTGGTTCCTCTTCCACAAGGACTGTTTTCCCAAGTGCTTGTAATCATGAAGATGATCCTGAGCCTGACCGGACATATAAAAGCTCTACTAAAAACCCTGACAAGCAGTTGCCATCGTCTATTACTGCCAGAGTTCCTATAAAACCGGGAATAATAAAAAAAAATTCATCTCAGTACACGATTGTCTCGTCAAATGTGGGAGGTTTAATAAAAATATCTTCAGCTATGAAAAGTCGGACATCAATTGATTTTGCTAAATTTTCTTTTTTGACTGCAACATTTACAAAATGTGCTATGCCTTCTGAAGTCGTTTTAACTTCAGTTTCAAGGCCAAAAATGCAATCCAAACAACCTGTCAAATTAGTAAAACTGATTTCTGCAAAAGACAAGCCACAAAGCGATGTTGCCAAACAGAAAGAAGTCATAAACCCAGTACTCCAGGGAAAGACAGTAAAAGTAAAAGTGCATGATGATAATGCTGTGAAAACATCATGCCCGACTTATGGATCTAGTTTGTTGACAACAAGCTCTGCCAGCAATCCATTGGCTGTTCTCATAATTGGCCCTAGCTCTACCTATATGAAAACTTTCTCTAATAATACTGTCACTTTTCCATCGATAATCACAACATCTTGTCAGAGCTCATCGTCTACCCAAGATTCTTTCTGCAGCTCTCAAGTAGAACGTGACAAGGTTAATCCAGTTATGCAGAATGATCTTTTATCTCATCCCAAAATTAGCCATACTCATTTTGTTTCTGATAGTACTCAACTGGGGTCTACACCGATTAGGCCAATGATGGCTTCATCCTCTTTAACCAGCCCTTGTTTAGCTGTGGTAAAAACAGTAGCGAAAACTGGTAAGAATGCTGTAGTTACTCCATCGGAAAGCAATCAGACGTCGAAGCTGTTCTACTGCAAACCAAATATTGGAGCCCCATTATTCCGAATGCCAAGTATACTATCTAATGATTTATTTGGTAACAAGGCATGTTCTGCAGAAAAGTCAACATCACATATAGACTGTGCAAAAAAAACAGTCGAGTGTGGCTTGATCTCCACTGGAGACAAAGCTATGTCATTTCCTAACGGTACAAGCAGACCAGAAAATGCTATTTTAAAACTTTGGGACTCACCTGTTGTCTATGATGACATCTTTTATCCCAATAAACATGCAGAGAGTAGCGACCAGGCTTCTCTATTGCTGAAAGACTGTGCCCCCAAAAGTCATGCTGAAAATGGGAACCACGTTTCTCCTTCGCTGAAAGATGATGTCCTTTCTGAAGTGCCAACTAGTTCAAAGTGTGGAACTGAGCAAAAACAGGTATCATCTCAAGCAGAGAGTTCTGTAACAATTTGTTCTCAATCAAGCGTTCTTCCCACAGCAATTGAAGGCAAAGAAATTTTGTCGCAGCTGATCTGTGAACAATCGGGAAAAGTATGTAGAAGTTCAGAAGATTTAATGTATAGCAAGCCTACTAGTAAGAAAACCATACTACAGAAAAACTTGCCGAATCCTCACACAGTTGTTTCACATCAAACTACACAACTCGCAACTACAACTTCTGAAACAGCAAAGTCGACAAAAGCGCTTTCCTTTAGATATGTATGGGCTGGCAATGACGTCTTTTTTGCTAGAGGATATCGGGTTCCTGTTAGGGAGCTGCAGACTCAGAGCTTCAAGTTATCTCCTCAAGGCAAGGTTTGCCCTATTCCAGTTTTAAAGGCTCCTCCCATAAGATCTTCTGCTTCATTCAGGATAGTGGAGCTCACTTCTGCAGAAGTCCCAGGGTTTGTAAAAATGTTTAAATCTTAATTTTATAACTGAGTGTAAATTAAGTTAAAATCATAATGTGTGTTCACTTAATCTAATTTGTGTTTAGTATGTAATGTCATTGCTGAACTTATGTTTTACAAAATAATTGTAGACCAGGTTTGCGCAGCGAGTTTCCTGAACAAGATGGAAAAGAACAGTCAACACCCAAAAAAATAATAGAAACTGTTTCTAGCATCAATAAACAAAAGAAAAGAAATTTACCTAACCCTGATTTTGCCAGTGAGACTCCGAAGCAAGATACAATGAAAAGGTCTGTTAAGAATCGCTCACTGCATGCAGACTTTTCATGCACCTTTCATCATTTTTCAGACTTCATTTTCATGCACTTTCGTAGGCTAATGTATATGATTACCATATATACTCATACTTATACTCTTATACTTACTACAACTGTGAATTCCGAATAAAGTCTAATTCATGTACATTTAATTCGAACGCGGTCTATAAATATTCCCTTTTTGTTTGTTTATCAGCCATGGAGTAGCGAACACGTGACTGGTAACAGGCAACGCTAAACTCACATTTTAGTGTGCAGTCATTGCACAAAAACACCATAGCATGTCACTCCAAAACTAGTTTAAAACATGTTGAAGAACTTTATATATGAGAAAACTTTGAATTTTAAATGTGAGCAAGTTTTGTTCTATAAACGCGGTCTATAAATATTCCCTTTTTGTTTGTTTATCAGCCATGGAGTAGCGAACACGTGACTGGTAACAGGCAACGCTAAACTCACATTTTAGTGTGCAGTCATTGCGCAAAAACACCATAGCATGTCACTCCAAAACTAGTTTAAAACATGTTGAAGAACTTTATATATGAGAAAACTTTGAATTTTAAATGTGAGCAAGTTTTGTTCAAAAAACAAGGTGATGTTTGTATTTTGGATCATAAAAATCAAATCCGATTCGATATTGTTATTCCAGAATGTTCTGGAATAGCGGAGTTGACTTATTCATGAGTAATATCGATAATAGTGCATTTGTTTGGCTTAAAATACCTATCGACGTATACATAAGTTATTTTATGAGCTGCGTGACTAATGGTACTTTCTTGATATTGTTTTCTCAGAAATAAAGTACATTGATTCTTCATTTTCGTAGTTAAATGAGAGCGGTACTCTCATGAAAAATGAAAACTGCGTAAAATAGAAACTAGGAGCCATAATTTTAACACTAAGAACACCTAAACTGCTTTCTAAACTTATTATATTTATTGAGTGAATTTCCAACGTAATCTATACGTCAAATCCCGTCGATATGACTGTCCAGCTATAGCTATTAAAATCTAGGAGTGTAAGATCCGTTTCATGCTGGATTTGATCTCGGAACCTCCCATTCATCAGGTGATAACCTAACCAATTAAGCTAAGAGAAATGCAATGGATTCCTTAGGCGATATGAATCATTATCCCGGTTTAAACAGCATAGCCTTCTGTGTTATGCTATGTCAGTAAAGCTTGCTCTCTCTCTCTCTCTGCTTTTGTTAGTAAGTTTGGCAATACGGATAGCAGTTTACACAAAACATTCATTGGCAATGTGCCAGGCTAATGGCAAATAGCAGGCAACTACATTACCTGCCACTGTTTATAAGCCGTTTTTAATACCCGTGCAACGACGGCCATTCCGCTAGTAAGTAAATAAGCTAGAGTTTTTTGGACTGGTTTTTAGTTTATGTTTTAACTTTAGTCCCAGTATTTTAAGCCAGAGAACGTACACGTACTTGTGCAGTACGTGCGGGCTTCATTTGTTCTGAATATTTGTACTTGTGATCTCACCGGGCCAGAATATGAGAGAGATTTATGTATCTTAGTCTTTTTGTTTTATGTTTAAATATATAATGAATAATTTTCCCACGAAGTACCAAAGTCGCAGAAGTTGAATCGTGAAATAGCAAGAGAGTATTGTTTACAGTTTCATTCACTCATCACCTCTAAACGAGTTACAGTCATACCTTGACATACGAGTGCCCCAACATACAAGAAAATCAAGATATGAGCAGAATTTTGAGCCAGTTTCTTCCTTCACATATGAGTATTCGTTGAGGCATGAACATACGAGCTGGTTCTCCATAGCCACTATATAGCCAAGTATGCGAGAGGTGGCTTTCAAAAACAGCATCCATTAGTCTTTTGATTGAATCAGTTTGGAATTTTTTTATAAGATTTAATATTGATGTTAATTTCTAGATCAGTTTAAATTATTGATTTCTGTTCAATCCTAGTGCTTACTGATTCCATACACATAGGGGGCATACATTTGGAGTTTACATGAAGAATGTAGATTTCAATCAGACCCTCACAATTGTGAGAGAATTACAGTGGTTTTTGCCTGAAGTACATGAGGATACCACAATATCGAAGTTAAAGGTAAAGTCCATTGACAGTGGAAAAGCACATTTATGTTGATGCGTTGTTCAAAGCCTTGGCCTAATATTTTTATAGTTGAAAATCTGTAGGGTACTATAATCAAAAGCTTGCTTCATAACAAACACGTCCAGTCTATGCAAAAAAGTGTTTTATTGGATTCGTTCATGAATCATTGATTAAGCAATCAATGTATGGGGTAAGTCAGTTGCAGTAAGTTGTAAGTTTATTGTATGAGTAAGTATAGTTGTATTGTAAGTATAGTTGTAAGTTTATGGGTATGGATAAGATTAAGCATAAGCTCAGTTTAATAATAAATTTTTTTATATTTTGTCATTAGCGAAATGTCCGGCGTTGCACAGGTCATAAAAACCAGCTTGAATTTGGGAATAATAATGAAATTTGAAGATGGCACTCATATCGTTAGTCTTGCTAAAGAGGAAGGCCGTAACTAACTATCATCGATAGCAGTAAGAGAGACTATAGGTTTATTTGAAAACCTTTTTAGATTTTTGCTTAT
Organism: Watersipora subatra; assembly: GCF_963576615.1. NCBI lineage: Eukaryota > Metazoa > Bryozoa > Gymnolaemata > Cheilostomatida > Watersiporidae > Watersipora > Watersipora subatra. The sequence goes on from NC_088717.1 coordinate 6,415,967, forward strand.
AAATAATGTAGTAATGGGTAAGAGGTAATGTAGTTGCCTGTCACATGCCATTAGCCTGGCACATTGCCAATAGATAATTTGAGTAAGCTTACTAATAAGAGCGCCATCCCGTAGCGTCATAACGGAAAGAGGTAGCGTATTTGGGCCCATATAACGACATATATCGCCTAATGAATCCATCAAGCTCGTGTGCTTAATTGGTAAGGGATTGGACTGGCGAACAAGAGTGTCCGAGATCAAATTTTCTGCGATACGGATTTTTATTCCAATATTTTAATAGTTATAGCTGGACAAACACACATACAGACATCAAGTTTGAGAAATATATATACATATACACACTCCTCTAAGATACAACATATATTTTTTTACTAAGGTAGCTCTCATGGAAGCCGAGAGCTGCTTTAGTAAAAAACAAGACTAAATCACATAAATGTATTTAAGTAGTGGGAACGATAGGTAAACTTTCCCATGAATATTTTGCACTGCAGAAGGAAGTATGAGGATTCAGAAAAAGTTTCAAAGTCACCAGATGATATATCTAAACCAGATGTAAAAGAAAATCTCTTAAAAGAGCCTCAAGCTGGCAGTTCAAGCCATAAGAGCCAAAAGCAAATGGAGACAACAACTCCTTTACAAACGGATGTTGAAGTAATTCTCCCAGTAGCTTCTTCGCAGCTTAAATTGAGGCCCTTGAGCAACTCCAAAAAAAGGACCAGCTCTGACGAGCTGTTGGATGCGGTCCAAGAGCATCCTCGAGCGAAGTGTAGAAAACTGGATGGGAATGCGACTGGGTCAACAAATACATCCAGTGAGGCTGGCATCAAGCCAGGCATCGCTAAGTCTATCGAGGTTATAACCTTATCATATTCTGATGAAAATGATAGTGACATTTCCATTTGATGGGTTATTTTACAATCCCATCTTATATAAATAATTATATTGCCTCAATAACATTATTTGATTTGTTTTATTTTATTTCATTATACCTTGTGTGTTCAACTCATAGCTACAATTGGTGTAATTAGTCTTAATCTAATTTTAAGTGCTTCTCTCTTTATTCACTTGATGTACTGTCTATAATATTTGTGTATATTTGTACATGATGCTGTTCATTTATGTGTACAAACGATTTCAGTTTTATGTTATCATGTTTAAAAAAATTTTGTGCTATTTTTCTCGGCAATTTTGCCAAACAGCAGTTGAGGTAGTCAACTATCCATATAATTAAACATGCTGTTACCTTACTCTTGAACAAAGTTTGAACTCATTCTTAAATTCCATTCTTCTGCCAATATTCTCAGACTAGTTTTAACTAGTCCATTATTGGAGTTTTAGAGAGTTTTCTTTAATTTGGATTCTTGTTTGCATAGATGCAAATTTAACTGGTTTTGCCAGTCATGGTGGACAACATTACGGTAAACCAGAGGTTGACATTCAATTCTCAAAAAGGTCAATGGTGCTGACAGGAATGGAATCTTCGGTAAAACCCGAAGTGTTTGTCATAAACTAGTGCTACGATATGTTATATAGTGAGCTTTTTATTGGCCTTTCAATTCATGTGAGAACATACGTGACAAGACGATAATCAAACTGTAATGACATCAGATAAATAAAGAGATTCCAATCTACGGCGGCTTTTCGTTTTTGAGCTTTTAAGGGCTTGTAATCACATTTCCATGTATTTGGCACCTACAACGCAACAGAGTAAGACAGTGAATATTTTGATACCAAATAACTGTAATGTGAATTTTATTGCAAGTCAACTTTTAAATTGCTCTTTGCAACTGAGCATGTTTCTAGTCGTAAAGGTTCCCTTGTCTCTGAACTCAGACAAGTCCAGCCAAGACCAGAGGTATTGTTTGTGAAACACGACTCTTAAAAAACACGCACAGCTTCTATTTGTAGTAAGAACAGCAGACATATGATCTTACAAGAACTTCACTTGTACACACACCACACTCGCGAATGCAGTTTGCCATACAAGACATACTCTGCTTCTTGTACAGCATACGTGATTCCAAAGCATTTAGAAAATTCCACTAGGTGAAAACTTTTAAAGCTCGATTGTGACATTCTCTCATTCTTTCAGGGTTGATATATATTATAGGCTTTTCTACTCGACGCTTGAATGATAAATACTAACACGTTGACTGAACCAATGCCACTTTCAAAGGGAAGTCATCGAATGTACAATTTTGCAGTTGGTGTACATGTTCATCATCCTTCTATAGGTAAAAAGCTAAAAGCTAGAATCTCTAAACTAAGGGTGTGTTCAGGTTTCTTGCACATACCCTAAAGGAGTTTGTATGACAAAACATTTATTGCTGGTTAAGGTAAGTTTTCTTTTAGTCGTACACTAATCTAGAAAGTTTGAGTTATCTCTCTATGCTACCATGTGCGACAGTTAGACATGATTGATGACAGGACTGACATCATGACTATTGATGGTCAGCAAACGAATTCGTGAAAAGCGTTTTAGCATAATTCAAGCATGTTTATAAATCAAGTGTCCGGGTATCATAGCCTAAAAACACTAATGTTTATGAAGATCTTGAGCCACGGTCTTGAGTGCATCTTGAGCGCATCGCCATGCACATGCCAATTTGCTATCAACAGGCTCTTCCCATTTGGTTACCATAGTTACTATGTACCTTCGTGTACCCATATGAGGCAAAAGCTATCATAATTATTTCTTAGTTGTACATGATACATGATTAGGTGTAGTTTATGCATCAGTGATTGCTCCATATAGGTATATAAGTTAATGTCTATGGTAGCTAAAACTATGTTGCCTTGCATTAGAGCAACTTGACAAGGTTTGGTATTTGTATATTCTCAGTGTGCCCTACTGTCAGCTAAACTATAATACACTATGTTACTCGCGGACCATTCAATGATCAGACTTTTGCAGTCTCCCATAAAAATGTTTACATTGAAGTGGTACATCATTCCATTTGGGTGCTTAGTAAACAACAACTCATAGATTATGAATAAATCTATGAATAGCTTTTTGAGCTGTTGAATATGTACTAGTTTTTGACATTGACCACCGTCATTATCTTGTATTTGTATATAGCCTTTGTCATACTCTTTGTTCATATTGATTCACTCATCTGTTATGTAATTGTTATGTAATAATACTTTTACTCTCTTGTCTCACTTATGTAGTAAGTCAGTTGCTGTTTAGCTTTCAAATATACAAGACTAACAGGTTATGGGCCCAGACAGGCTAACAAAGAAGCTGTACATGAGTTTGATACCAGAAAAAGGGTGATCGGCTATTATACTGACTGACCAACGACTGGTGAACCAGGAGTTAAACAATTGATACCATGAACAGTGAAACAAGGACTACTGAACCAGAACTTAGATTCTACCTCTCATTCTACAATGGATAGTGATAAATGGACAATAGATCAGTTGGACAGTCAGAACTATCAGATATGGAAGTTCCAGATGAAACACATTTTGCTGCTAAAGGATCTATACCAGTGGTTCTTAACCTTTTTTGCCCCGTTCCCCTTCTTCAAACAGAAGTTCCTCCCTCCCAACTCCTTCAAATAATGCACTGCAACTAGATAATGAACTTTATTTACATATATAACTTATACACACACACATATATATATATATATATAAATTGTTTCCTCACCTGGATACCCCGTATGGGTGGTAAATTCTGCTCTAACTCGGGTCTCCTACCAGAGACCTGGGAGTTTGAGCACTCGCCTCAATATCTTAGCTGTTCCCAATAGCGCATTTTTCTGCAACTCACCTGAGTTGATTGTTGTTGGTATCTGGGCAAGCCACATTTTATGCGCTGGTGTTATTGCGCCCAGTGCCCCAATGACTAATGGGATTACAGTTGTTCTTACATTCCAGCATTTTTCAATCTCTTCTCTAAGAGGAAGATATATATATATATATAGTATATAGTATACAGTTCTGCATATGCCTAAACCCTCTAAGCAATATGCTGGAGGAGACTCAATATGGGTACCAGTAAGAGTGGCACCAAGATAAACCACCTCTTCTACATGGATGACATCAAGCTGCACGCTAACAAAGAAAGGGACATTGATTCGCTAATACACCTCACTCAGGTATACAGCAAGGACATCGGAATGACCTTCGGTATTGAGAAATGTGGAAGGCTAATTCTTAAGAAAGGCCATTCTATGCTCACAGATGGCCTAAGAATGCCAAATGGTACCATCAAAGATATAGAAGAAGGATACAAGTACTTGGGGATTATGCAAAGCAACATCAACTACGAAGCCGAGGTACGTCACAAAGCCATTATCGAATACAACAAACGCCTTCGGCAGGTCTTACGGAGCCAGTTCAATGCCAAGAACCAAGTCATGGCAATAAATACCTACTCACTGCCAGTAATAAGATATCCAGCAGGCATAATAAAGTGGACTGAGGGAGCCATCAAAAAAACAGATATAGCAACTCGTAAACTGCTGACCAAGCATGGAGCACTCCACCCAAAATCTGATACTACTAGATTGTATCTCGATAGGAAAGATGGTGGTAGGGGACTCAAAAGTGTGCAGCAGACAGTGAATGAGGAGGAGCAAAGCATCAAAGCATATGCAGCCTTCATGGCCACTTCAGATAAGTTGCTAGCTGAATTTCAATCGGCTGCTCTTACAACGGACCTACGCCCTGATGATGAGGAAATTGACTGGCACACGAAACCTCTTCATGGTGCTTACCACCAACAAATATCTAAGGTTGGCGATCTTCACCAGACATATATGTGGCTGAACAAAGGAAACCTAACGGCCAATACAGAGTTGCTAATCATGGCAGCCCAGGAGCAAGTGCTCCCAACAAGGCAACTCCAAACAAAAATCTATCACACTAGAGACGGTCCTAGATGCAGATTGTGCAAAGATGCACCTGAGACCATCCAACACATCATCAGTGGATGCAAGCAGCTAGCAGGAAACGCATACACTGAGCGGCATAATCATGTCACAGGTGTTGTGTATAGAAGTCTATGTGATAAATATGGCCTTAGTAAACCACAACACTGGTGGGAAGCTCCTGGTAAGGTCAATGAAAATGACCGCGCTAAGATCCTCTGGGACTTCTACATCCGAACTGACAAGCATGTCCTAGCAAACCAACCAGATATAGTGGTGGTAGACAAGGAGAACAAGAGGGCTACTATAATAGATATAGCAGTACCTAATGACTACAATATAGCCAGCAAAGAAAAAGAAAAGGTAGAGAAATATGTCTCTCTTGGAGAAGAAATTGAAAAATGCTGGAATGTAAGAACAACTGTAATCCCAGTAGTCATTGGGGCACTGGGCGCAATAACACCGGCGCATAAAATGTGGCTTGCCCAAATACCAACAGCAATCAACTCAAGTGAGTTGCAGAAAAGTGCGCTATTGGGAACAGCTAAGATCTTAAGGCGAGTGCTCAAACTCCCAGGTCTCTGGTAGGAGACCCGAGTTAGAGCAGAATTTACCACCCATACGGGGTATTCGGGGTGAGGAAACAATTTTTATATATATATATACATGTATATATGCATTTATTACAGTCATATTTACATGGAATATTAAAAATGAATGTATATTGAAACTCAATATATCTAGCATTGTAAGGCACTCAGCAGTCAAGTGCGATTTCTGTGTTTGTTTGAAGCTGACCAGAATTTTGATGTTAGGAGTTTTTGTAGATAGGGCACGCCGTAGGTCAGCTTCTACTTCCAGACGGTTTCTAGATTTGCTCTTTATGGTTAGCATTGCTAAAAATGCTGACTCGCAAAGAGGTGTGGAAGCAAATGGTATGAGCATCTTAAAAGCGGCCAGGTTTATGTTAGGATACAATCTTTGGGCCTGAACCCAAAAGTGCCCTATTGATAGCTCCTTGAAGTCATCTTTTAATGCAGAGTTGTTTGTCAGCTCCAATAACTCCTCATGAAGCCGTTCCAGAATTTCGTGGACATTACGCCTGAAAGGGTCTCGGGTCAGGCTCATCAATTGCTCTGTCCTAGGATCTAACTTTGGAAAATATCTCTCAAACTCTGCTATCAAGCTGTTCAAGTGATGCTTTATGTCAGTTAGCAAAGAAGCGGAAGGAGCTTTCTTGTCAACTAATGAATGCAGAACTGGAAATGAAACTCTTACATTCCTAGTAGCCAGTCTTTCCACCCAGAGTTTGAGCTTGTCCTTGATTGCATCGATACTATCAGTTACATTCAACACATTTCTGTCTCTACCTTGCATCCTTGTGTTCACTTCATTGATTGAACCAAATATTTCAACCAGGTAAGCAAGACACTGATGGAAGCCTTCCACCTGCATTGAAGCCAGTAGTTTGGGTTTGTTATGAGTTTTCAAAAACTCATTGACCTCTGCTCATAGATTGAAGAAACGCAGAAGCATGTTACCCTTTTATAACTATCGAACTTTGGTGTGGAACAATAGTGATGAGTGCACAGCATCCATATCTTTGCATAACTTGTGGGAGAGACGTCTTGCAAGGTAGAGCCTTTGATAAAGTTTACTACTTTAATCACTGAAGAAAGGTGTCCCTGCAATCCTTAGGGAAGAGTTTTTGCTGCTAGCACTCGTCTGTGAATGAAGCAATGGGTACTCACCACTAAAGGATTCTTTTTTTACCAATTGTGCAAATCCAGCACGACAGCCAAGCATGGCTGGAGCACCATCAGTGCAAACTCCAATTAGTTTGCCCCAGTCCAGATGTTCTTTGCTGAAGAAGTTGGAAACCAGGTTCATAACATCAGCAGCTGTGGTGGTCTCTGTTAGAGGACTGCAGAACAGAAATTCTTCCTCAATTGTCTCTCTGTGTACATAGCGTGCAAACACCATCAGCTGTGAAATGCTAGCAACATCAGTGGACTCATCAAGTTGAATGGCGAACATGGGAGATGACTTGATCTTTTCAATTAAGCCTGATTTCCATAGGACAGCGCAATGATCGTGCGCGGCCCAGTGATCGTGCGCAATGTATTTCTTGGGCCGCGATGCAGTGTTTCCATATCAGGCGTAAGCGCCATGCTTGCATTGGACAGGGTGGATAATTTTCTTACTTTTTCGTAGAAGAGACATATTTCTTCGGACAAACAGTTCTCAGTTGCGAAATTGCACTGTCATATGAAAACCAGTCTTACTCTTTCGCACTGGAGACCGATTTCTTCGGAACACCGCCCTCCGTTTGAATTGTGGGATAGGTTGAAAAGGTCTAGCGGTGTATTGTGGGATACATCATTGCGCGCACCCATCGCAAGGATCCATTCTGTTGAATCCTTGCGATCAGCGTGCGCACGTCGCCCGATCGTCGCGCGTTGACGTTTCCATATCACAGCTGGCCTACGCACGACGTCGTGCGCCTTGTTGCGCCTCTTGCGCTGTCATATAGAAACCAGGCTTTACTTGCCTCTTTATGTCCGCAGACATATCATCGATCCTTGATTTCACTGTGCTGTCTGAGAGGGATAAATCAGCTATATTTTGAGCGGCTGTGTCTCCGAGGATAATCTTAGTACACTCTAACAGACAAGGTTTAATTAATGTTGCACCAATGGTGTGTGGCTTCTTATCTCTGGCGATACGGTAAGACAGAGCATAGGATGCCTCGGTAATGGCCTGTGCCTGGATATGAAAGCTGCCAGTGGAATCCGGTTTTGCCCGCTTGAGTTTTCTCTCTTTAGCTTCCAAGAACGGTTTTGATTTATCCATGTGTTCTGCATGTTTATTTCTTAAGTGTTGCTTAAGTTGATGTGGTTTCATGGAGTCGTTAGCGAGCACTTTCATGCACAAAACACATTGTGGTACTTCAATGCCGCTTTTAATCATACAAGTGAATCCATAGTTAAGGTAAGAATCATCAAATGTTCGTGTTTTTGTCTTTGACATTTCTAACACCTACAATATGGGATATGCACTCAAAATATTTGAATACGTTCAATATCTACATGAGCAAAACATCATACATTTTTTAGGCTACAGAGCAAATTGTCAAAATGTTATACGTCTATGCAAACCAAATCGGTAACTGAACAATTAATATTGCAGGTATGTATATGCGTGTAGTGTAGCAATCCTTACCTTTTCCACAGTTTTAGATCTTGGTTTTGTTGAAACTACCGAAGTTCATTCACTCTTCGCTGCCCTTTATATAAGAAAAATTAGTGCCACGGAAATCCCCTTTGGCAAACTGCTAAATTCCCCCCCTAAAATCGCAAAATTCTCCCCTGGGGAGAATTTTCCCTGGTTAAGAACCACTTCTCTATCTGTTAGTACTGAACTTCTCTACTTAATAACAGATACAGAAGCACCTGATGTAGCATGGAAGCGACTGCAAAACCATATGGAACGTAAAAATGACGATGGCTGTGTAAGCAATGAATTTACATTTATCACTCATCATAGCAATACATTTGCATTGCACAATAGCTCATCCTGGCTAATTGACTCTGGAGCATGGTGTCATATGACACCTAACAGGGAAAGTTTTAATAGCTACAAGAAGCTAGAACAGATAGCAATGGTCAGCCTAGGTGATGGTCGAACAGTTGAAGCTGTGGGAGTTGGTGTTGTAAAAGTGATGCTAAAGCTCAATCGTAGAGTTCAATGTGCAGCTGCATTTTACAATGTACTTCATGTCCCTCAGCTAACAAGCAGTTTATTTTCAGTTGGAGCTGCAACTCAGAAAGGCTACATTGTTCAGTTCGGCCATACTCGATGTTGGATTGAAGGATGCTAGTGGTTGAGTTAGGGCCATGGGATCACTAGCTAATAAGCTGTTCAGTCTAGACTGTGTTTAAACTGAAACTCAATATGCAAACACTGCTAGCGCAAAGATTTGGCATCAATGTCTAGTACATGTGAATAACTGTACTCTGAAAAAACTGAGCAAAGGAAATATAGTCTGTGCTACAAGATTACCTGCAATGGACATTTCCTTCTGTGAAGGCTGTGCTGAAGAGAAGATGACTCGTAAACCCTTCAAACCTGTGGGAGATATCAAGGCTACCCGTAAGCTAGAACTAGTGCATTCTGACGCTTGTACAATGGAAACAGAATCAATTGGAGGTAGCAAATACTTTGTTACCTTTATAGACGATTTTTTTAGATGCTGTGCTGTGTATTTTCTTAGAAACAAATCTGAGGTACCTGAGAAGTTCAAAGAGTTTGAAGCACATACAACCAACCAATCTGGAAAAACCATTCAAACGCTGAGATCAGATAGAGGTGGTGAATACTTGTCTCAAGAATTTACTGACTACTTGAAATCTAAAGGTATTCATCATGAACTCACATCAGCCTACTCACCGGAACATAATGGTGTTGCTGAGCAAATGAATAGAACTCTGTGTGAAGCAGCATGTTCAATGTTGTGCCATGCTAAATTGTCAAAGCAATACTGGGCTGAGGCCATTTCTACTGCTGGCTACGTTAGAAATCGGCTTGCCACTTCCTCGCACAAGAATGATCACACACCGTATGAGAAGTGGTATGAACGCAAACCCAACATAGACAATGTAAGGGTGTTTGGATGTTTTGCTTATGCTCATGTTCCAGATCAACTGCGACAGAAACTTGACAAGAAGTGCCAGAAGCTAAGGTTTATAGGATACAGCAAACAGTCAAAGGTATACCGCCTGCTTGATGAATCGACTGGTAAAGTCACTACTAGGCGAGACGTGGTATTTGATGAAACGAACTTTACAAATACCGTTAAACCATCATGTGACCAATATAAAAAGCAGAAATCTATTCTTGTTGAACATTCAGTAAATGAACAGACAACTCCAAACCTATCTGGGCAATGCATTGGTGAAGGGCAACAGCGACGCATATATGCTCGCGAACGTAGACCTCCGGTTCGCTATGGAATTGATGAGTATGTAAGCCAGGCTCAACATGTCGATCATCAAGCTGGTCACATAATTGGACCAGAGACATTCTCAGAGGCAAAACAAAGCTCTCAACATAGGGAATGGATAGAAGCTGCTAGGTGTGAGTAACAGTCACTGATAGATAATAATACCTGGAATCTTACAGAGTTACCTCGAAAATGTAGTGTTGTTGGATGCAAGTGGGTGTTTAAAGCTAAACATCGAGGTGACGGAACCGTAGAGCGATTCAAAGGTCGACTAGTGGCTAAGGTTTATTCACAGCAGCATGGAATAGACTATCATGAGACATTCTCACCTGTTTTTGGTTTTGCAACAATTCGTACGCTACTGGCGTATGGCCTTTATCGCAACATGTACATTCATCAAATGGACGTTTTAACTGCCTTTTTGAATGGCAAACTTGATGAAGAAGTCTACATGTCTCAACCAGAAAGTTTTATTAAACCTGGATCTGAACATCTTGTGTATAAACTCAACAAGTCTATTTATGGACTGAAGCAATCTCCTAAATGCTGGAATCTTGCTCTAGATAGTTTTCTGAAGTCTATAGATTTTTGTCAGTCCACTACTGACCCATGTGTATATGTTAGAGATAGCAATTCAGGCATCAAAACTATAATGGCCGTATACGTTGACGATCTCATTGTAATGAGTGATGATGATGCATCATTAATGCAAGTGAAGCATGCTCTCTAAAATCAGTTTAAAATGAAAGACTTAGGACCACTGCACGATTGCTTGGTGGTTAATATTGATCAACACGAATCTTCAATATCTCTAGATCAAAAGTACTATCTCCAGCAAGTCATCAATCGCTTTGGTATGCAAGACTCAAACGCGGTATCCACACCTGCAGACATAAATGTTAAACTCATAAAATATGATGGAATCAGTAAGCCTGTGGATTCAAGAAAGTATCAAGTAATGGTTGGTTCACTTTTATATGCTTCTGTTGCACTTGCAACACGTCCAGATATAGCACAGGCAGTAAGTGAAGTGTCAAAGTACAACTCATGTCCAACAGAAGCTCAACTTACCGCTGTAAAGCGAATCATACGCTATATCAAAGGAACACTGACAACTAAACTTTGCTACAACAAGTCAGATGAAGCTAAAGTCATCGGTTATTCCAATGCAAACTGGGCTGGAGACTTACGTAATCGACCTTCTACTTCAGGTAATGTGTTCCTAATGTCAGGTGGAGCTGTAAGCCGGCAAAGCAAGCGTCAAAATACTGTAGCCGTCTCAACGGCAGAAGCTGAATACGTCTCGTTATTTCATGCAACACAAGAATCAATGTGGTTACGCAAGTTACTCAATGACATTGACGGCAAGGATGCTCATATGCCTACAACATGCATGGTTGACAATCAAGCAGCAATCGCTATAGCTAAGAACACTGCAACAAAATCTCGAACAAAACATATTGACATAAAATATCACTTTCTGAGAGAAGCTGTTGCAAATGGACACATACTTATTAAACACTGTCTATCTGCTGATATGACTGCCGATATCTTAACTAAACCCCTATGCAGAGACCGCTTTGTAGTACATCGACAGAACATGGGCCTAACAGATTATTAAGTGTGCATGTCAAAACTATGTGGGAGTGTTGAGTATGTACTAGTTTTTGACATTGACCGCCGTCATTATCTTGTATTTGTATATAGCTTTTGTCATACTCTTTGTTCATATTGACTCACTCATCTGTTACGTAATTGTTATGTAATAATCCTTTTACTCTCTTATCTCACTTATGTAGCAAGTCAGTTGCTGTTTAGCTTTCAAATATACAAGACTAACCCATAAAAATGCTTAAATTGAAGTGGTACATTATTCCATTTGGGTGCTTAGTAAACAAAAACTCATAGATTATGAATAAATCTATGAATCGCTTTTCGAGCTGCTTAAAGTTCTGCTTGAACCTGTTTTTTAGACAATCACTTCAAGCTAATCTTCATTCTTTTTGATTCAAGCTGAGGTATTTCTGCTTATTACCCAAATGGAAGCAGCAATAGTCATATAGCTGACCTATGACCTGAGACCTACATATGACCTATATAGCTGACCTAATAAGTTGATGTTAATACCTATGGCTAGGAGTTCTTCTGTTTGCACGTTTAGTTAGCTAGCCAGTACAATCTCTCTTTTAAAATTTTTCCATTTAATGATTTTAAAGCATCTGCAAAAAGTGTATTGAAAATGGTAGTTGTGAATTTTGCGTAGTTGTGTGCTCTTGTTTGAATTACAGAAAAGTAACTCAAATACGCTGCGGACGCCAGCGTTCAATTTCATAGCTGCTTTTACTCCCACACGAGTGCTTTTTCAGCAGCATTGCTATGGTTGGAGCTTATTCCTCATTCACAGTGAATGCAGTCTACAACTACAATAATAGCATTTGTGACACCTGTGAATAAATTGACAAGTTTAACAAATGAAAAAATATGGTAAGGGAGAGGTAGGATAGGTGAGCCGGATTACGTAAGCCAGTTTTAAGTTGAATTCTTATTGCTTACATTCTATGGGCCAATAATCTATCAGGTACCTGTGTCCTTGACACCAAAGTCACCTTTTTTAAAAGAAAGGTAAGTAAAACCATTTGCTCAAACAAATAAAGGAAATTTTATTATAAGCTTTTTGCAGCTTATAATAATAATAATATGTTTTTATATTATACAATATTTTTTATGATAATACTAACCAAATCCTCGGCATTGCACGGCTAGTAGAATAATTACCAAATGAATTTAAGCAATTTGCCTGGAAAGCTGGATCTTAACTAAAATCTATACTACAGTAATAACCGTTTTGGGCAAGCTTAACAATCATTATGCATTACAGTCAACAGTGCTAGTTATTAACTCCAAGCAAGCGCTGTGAGTATCTTTACCAATGTAATGACTATTCGTCCAAAGAATCCATAGTGCTCCGCGTAGCTTAAGGGTTAAGTTTGTGGCCTCTAGATCTGGGTCCTGAGATCAAATCTAGTGCAATGCAGATTTTTCATTGCCATACTACATTTTAATTGCTATCACTGGAAACAGGGTTTAACAAAAAGTCAAAAAGACAAACACAGATTTATAGATTTACTAGCTGTTCTACCCAGTATTGCCCGGGTAATAAAAAAGTCTGGTCAGAAAATTGATTTGTATTTAACATATAACAACATTTGCCATTTTAACTTTCAAACTGCATATCATGAGAAAAGATCTGATGGTTAGCTTCTGATGGAACAGTAATTTTTTTATACACACACTTCTATGCAAGAATTATTGTTATTAATTCAGCATATTCAGGATTTTTATTTTGTTTTCTCACTTCGTATTAATTGTATCATTACCGAATCATATTTTATTGCAATCATAGCAAAACAGACTTAATTTAGCTATTACTTGCTAATTATTTCACATTTACATCTAAACCCTTTTATAGTTGTTTTATTTTTTTAAATTTATTTGACTTGCACAAAACATTTTCTTCGTGATATAAAGTTTGAAAGTTACAGTTGTTTGACAAAATTGAAAATCTTCACAGTTGTTTTTATTTTTTCTCCCAACTTATTTCAGCTACACAAAACACTACAAAAACAACTACACAATCGATGCTGGTGCAAATGTAAAAATGAGATACCATACTGTCTTTGTCTGACCGAATGGAGAAAAAATTTCGAAGCTCTTCCCATAAACGTCTGCATGAGAAGAATTGGCCTTGACCCCATATAGAGTAATTGAACCTTACGAAAAAAGATTTCTTAACAGGGGCATCCATAACAATGCTTACATGATTAGAGTGTGGTTACGGTATATCGAATATGATAATGCCTTAGATTGAAATTTCCTATCAGGGGCATCGTAATGTTTGAGCGTAATGCTTAAATAATAGCTATAGCTGAACAATCAAAACAACGAATACATGAATTATACACATACGGCCAATTTTGAGAAATATACACTGTATATATAAATTAACTAATAATCTTTTTTCAGCTTTTCATAACATTTATTTGGTAAACATGCAGCCAATTTGTTGTGTGTTATTGAACTTCCTTTATTTAATACTTTGTTTTTACAACAAAGCATAAAATGAAAAATCAGTTTTGAGCAAAAGTTCAGTTGTGAAAATATGTTGCTTCATGGATGACATGGGCCAGGGAGACATAGACCAGTAGTTCAATTATATCACCACTGGCCTATGTATCTGGCCATCTGTACTCTGCCACTTATACCTATACGCATCCTTACATACATCGGTGTTGAATTGACTTTATCATTAAATTTTATACTTAACTATGTTTAGTTTGCGTGTTTTTTTGTAGGTTGTGTGAACTGGTTTCATCAATATTGGTTCAGACACTAGTGTGTGCTGAAATGTGCTGTACACTATATGACTTTATTGTACCACTGCGAGTGAAGAAGAGAGTGCCTACTCATACCATAATCTCAAACAACACAAGATAGACAAAAGGGGCACAGCCAATGACATAAGAGTAAGGCTTACTGCCAGTAATGAACACATAACAAAGGCAAACCACAATTATGTAACAATGCCAGCTACAAGCGCAAGCTGTATGTCATGACTTTCTTCTCTCACCACATAGTGAAGGTGGTAAACTATATGCAATACTAATATTTACTAGAAATGAACCCCCTTTATTTCTACAAGTGCAAAACTTTAAATGTACAACTAACTAAGTCCTGATACAATAATAACAGTGACAAAAGGTAAAAAGTAGCCAATGAAAGTTGCGCCTTTACACAAACAGTTGTTCATGCTGTTTCACTCAACCTCAGATGTTTATGAGGTTTCACTCAATCTTAGATGTCTATGAGGTTTCGCTCAATCTCAGATGTTTATGAGGTTTCACTCAATCTCAGATGTCTATGAGGTTTCACTCAATCTCAGATGTTTATGAGGTTTCACTCAATCTCAGATGTCTATGAGGTTTCGCTCAATCTCAGATGTTTATGAGGTTTCACTCAATCTCAGATGTCTATGAGGTTTCACTGAATCTCAGATGTCTAATAGGTTTCACTCAATCTCAGATGTCTATGAGGTTTCACTCAATCTCAGATGTCTATGAGGTTTCACTCAATCTCAGATGTCTATGAGGTTTCACTCAATCTCAGATGTCTATGAGGTTTCACTCAATCTCAGATGTCTATGAGGTTTCACTCAATCTCAGATGTCTATGAGGTTTCACTCAATCTCAGATGTTTATGAGGTTTCACTCAATCTTAGATGTCTATGAGGTTTCGCTCAATCTCAGATGTTTATGAGGTTTCACTCAATCTCAGATGTCTATGAGGTTTCGCTCAATCTCAGATGTTTATGAGGTTTCACTCAATCTCAGATGTCTATGAGGTTTCACTCAATCTCAGATGTCTATGAGGTTTCACTCAATCTCAGATGTCTATGAGGTTTCACTCAATCTCAGATGTCTATGAGGTTTCACTCAATCTCAGATGTCTATGAGGTTTCACTCAATCTCAGATGTCTATGAGGTTTCACTCAATCTCAGATGTTTATGGGGTTTCGCTCAATCTCAGATGTTTATGGGGTTTCACTCAATCTCAGATGTTTATGAGGTTTTACTCAATCTCAGATGTTTATGGGGTTTCACTCAATCTCAGATGTCTATGAGGTTTCACTCAATCTCAGATGTCTATGAGGTTTCGCTCAATCTCAGATGTTTATGAGGTTTCACTCAATCTCAGATGTCTATGAGGTTTCACTCAATCTCAGATGTCTATGAGGTTTCACTCAATCTCAGATGTCTATGAGGTTTCACTCAATCTCAGATGTTTATGAGGTTTCACTCAATCTTAGATGTCTATGAGGTTTCGCTCAATCTCAGATGTCTATGAGGTTTCACTCAATCTCAGATGTTTATGAGGTTTCACTCAATCTTAGATGTCTATGAGGTTTCGCTCAATCTCAGATGTCTATGAGGTTTCACTCAATCTCAGATGTCTATGAGGTTTCGCTCAATCTCAGATGTTTATGAGGTTTCACTCAATCTCAGATGTCTATGAGGTTTCACTCAATCTCAGATGTCTATGAGGTTTCACTCAATCTCAGATGTCTATGAGGTTTCACTCAATCTCAGATGTCTATGAGGTTTCGCTCAATCTCAGATGTCTATGAGGTTTCGCTCAATCTCAGATGTTTATGAGGTTTCACTCAATCTCAGATGTTTATGAGGTTTCACTCAATCTCAGATGTCTATGAGGTTTCACTCAATCTCAGATGTCTATGAGGTTTCACTCAATCTCAGATGTCTATGAGGTTTCACTCAATCTCAGATGTTTATGAGGTTTCACTCAATCTCAGATGTCTATGAGGTTTCACTCAATCTCAGATGTCTATGAGGTTTCACTCAATCTCAGATGTTTATGAGGTTTCACTCAATCTTAGATGTCTATGAGGTTTCGCTCAATCTCAGATGTCTATGAGGTTTCACTCAATCTCAGATGTCTATGAGGTTTCGCTCAATCTCAGATGTTTATGAGGTTTCACTCAATCTCAGATGTCTATGAGGTTTCACTCAATCTCAGATGTCTATGAGGTTTCACTCAATCTCAGATGTCTATGAGGTTTCACTCAATCTCAGATGTCTATGAGGTTTCACTCAATCTCAGATGTCTATGAGGTTTCACTCAATCTCAGATGTTTATGGGGTTTCGCTCAATCTCAGATGTTTATGGGGTTTCACTCAATCTCAGATGTTTATGAGGTTTTACTCAATCTCAGATGTTTATGGGGTTTCACTCAATCTCAGATGTCTATGAGGTTTCACTCAATCTCAGATGTCTATGAGGTTTCGCTCAATCTCAGATGTCTATGAGGTTTCACTCAATCTCAGATGTCTATGAGGTTTTACTCAATCTCAGATGTTTATGGGGTTTCACTCAATCTCAGATGTCTATGAGGTTTCACTCAATCTTAGATGTCTATGAGGTTTCGCTCAATCTCAGATGTTTATGAGGTTTCACTCAATCTCAGATGTCTATGAGGTTTCACTCAATCTCAGATGTCTATGAGGTTTCACTCAACCTCAGATGTTTATGAGGTTTCACTCAATCTTAGATGTCTATGAGGTTTCGCTCAATCTCAGATGTTTATGAGGTTTCACTCAATCTCAGATGTCTATGAGGTTTCGCTCAATCTCAGATGTTTATGAGGTTTCACTCAATCTCAGATGTCTATGAGGTTTCACTCAACCTCAGATGTCTATGAGGTTTCACTCAATCTCAGATGTCTATGAGGTTTCACTCAATCTCAGATGTCTATGAGGTTTTACTCAATCTCAGATGTTTATGGGGTTTCGCTCAATCTCAGATGTTTATGGGGTTTCACTCAATCTCAGATGAGTTTCAACGGTCAAAAAAGGAAGCGGCAGAGTCATTGCAGCTGTTCTCGATGTTAGCCTACAAAAAGTTGTTCAAGTGCTCAGTTTCCGTTTTCTATGTTGTAGAGGCATTTGAGTAAAATTGTCCTGAGTACACCATGTGAATGTGCCAGTTAGAAATGATGATTAACTCGTGTTATTTTGGTCATGTTTGGTAGGGGCACGCATATTTCTAATTTCTTTTGGTAGTTTCTCGACTTACCAGCTGAAGCATCTTTTGTTGGTTGATTTTGCTGAGAATCCTTTGATGTACCGGTACATGTTTTGCTGATTGACCAATTTGTGTGAGTTTTTGTGACTGGTATCTGGTCTTTTGGTATCTGGTTTCGCTGATGTTTCCATACAACAATATTTTTGAAGCATAATTGCAAATCAAACACTAAAGCTGTATTTTAGTAACTTGCTTTAATTATTACGACTTGACTAAAATATAAATGATAATTAATTAAATCAGATAATACAAAATATGCCATGACGATGGTTTTGGGCACTTGTACTTTGTTATATTGATATTTCACTAAAACTCGATACCGACACAGAATGGGAAAGATTACTGGATATACATACATTATGCCGCTGCTTGGAGATATCAAGACACCGACAAAGAATGGAGTAAGCCCAAGAAAATGTACATACAATACACGCAACGGGACATACAGATAGCAAGCCACATCCGCAACAAGACCTCTGAAGGCATCCAAAGTTCAATAATTAAAAAGTAGCAACAAGCTAATTAGAAACCTCAAACTGAGAAAAATCAACCACAGAAGATGAGATAATCGCATAACAGAGAAACCACCAAAAGAAGCTGAAATCCATTCTCCTGCCAGCTAACACCGGACATTGACAAAATAATTTGAATATACCATCTCCTTAATCCGGTAAATTTCCGATGACGTACCCAAAGACAGTGCTCCTTCAATGACCAACCTCAGTAACATAAAGACACAACCCTGAACCCTTGTTCATGGATGGTAGTGCGGTGTTCGAGTGAGTAAATTCCTTAGATACCACATATAACTACTTTATATGCGTGTTCAAAGATAATAATTTTGCTTTAGTCAATAACAAACCGCTCGTGGTTAATTGTAGTTTAAATTTCATAATGTCATTGATTCTGCAATATGGTGCTACCCTATGATATCACAGGTTTTGTAAATATTTCAATGATTAGAAAAAATAGCCGAAAAAATAACGACATTAAGTGATTTACAAAGATTTGGTGACAGAAGTTGTTTTCTCTTTTAACAAGACAACCTTTACGTAATTCAGAAAAACGTGATTTTGAAATGCTTACAGCTATAATCGCTATACATACGGTGGCGGTTTTTGGCCATGTATGTATAAGGCCATGTAAAAGCTAGTTCCCATCAGAAAAGTCGTGTGCTCTAGGCATGCGGTATATACGATAAAGAAACAATCTGTCCTCCATGGGAAAAGTCCTGCAACAACCCGCTGTATTCTTTCTCACTCCTATCTTGCGTGTAGTTGTTTGAGAAATGAATAAATGACCATGATCTATTTAGAATAGTGTATCATCTTCATTTTGGTACTAGCTCAAACTGAGGTAAGTAGTTGCTGAGTGCATTCTTATTGTAAATTGATTAAAAACAACCTGGGCATCACCAGCCTGTATATAAACTCCTTCTGGGCTTGTGTACAGGGCTAGTACATCCCAAAAAAAGAACACAAAGTTCAGCAACAATTGTTATTAAACTTTGTGTTCTTCTTCTGTGATGGCTGCTTTCTTCTGGGTGTTCTTGTTTATTAGGATTATTTACTCCAAAAATTATTTTGTTACGAAATATTTGCGTTAATTTCCCAAACCCCACCCCTTTATCTCTTTGTAAATATTGCCATTTGTTGTGTGAGAGGTTGAGTGCGATAGAAAACTGTTGATTAAGACTGCCTAGATTTGATAAGACAGAAGGTTAGCTTAAATCTAAGGCAATCGTTAATTAGAACAGGCCTGTCCAAGAGCAAGGAATAATATTATTCTTAGCTAAAAGTGAGTACAGTGTATTATATTTATACCGTGCACAGCATTACCAATTTACTTGAAACAACTGCAGCTGTACCTTATGCTTTTTTTCATGTTAGCATCACTCTTTAGAACAAGATGGCATTGGTCAGTAGATATGCAGTAGGCCTAGATGTTTCTTAGTAGCAGTCGGAACCAGTTACCGCTATTACTTCCTAAAATTCTGTTGCAGAACTCATGTTGTTTGTTTACAGCTTAAAGACAGTGGCTACTCCATTACAATTTATACTGCATGTACATTCGGCAATTTACATGATCTCAAAATACATAAAAGAATATGAGCTGAGAAGCGCAGTGAAATATGTGGTCAAACAGCAAGACAAGAGCTTTACTGTTCCACTCGATGCCGGTGCACTCTGAAACTATGGTTACTTACAAGTTTAAACATGTATACTGTGGTGAAGTGTTGTTTTATACATGTACTTTTACATAAGGCTGTCACGATACTGTGCTGTCAACCTTGACCTGTTGAGACATGCACATTGGACATGATCTAGCGGGCACGTTTTTTCATTGTGCACATTTTTGGCTGCGAGTTAATTGGATTACTGAGAGAGTGCAATGAAAGTATAACAACAAACTATCTGATTGCTTATTAATACTAAAGCAACAACAATTTAACCACAAAGTATTTCGGCAATAATAATGGCCACACTGAAATTAACGGATGTAATTTCAAGATATGAGGATTCACAAACGACTGGAGATTTTGCTGACTGGCTAGAGAAAGTTGAGCTGGTAGCAAAGACACAGAAAATCGACGATCTAACAGCATTCTTGCCTTTGTTTCTGAATGGGTCAGTATTTGCTATTTATAAGCAGCCGGGAGATCAGACTAAAAATGTTAATGCGAAGCTGAAGCCTGCGATGCCCCAGGCATTTGGTGTCAACTGTTATGCTGCTTACGACCATAGATGTATATCTATCTGATTTGAGAAAGCTGGCTAATCTAATTGAACAGATAGATGCGGACCTCTTGCTGAAGTGTGCGTTTAAAACTGGCCTTCCATTGGACATATCTGTTCAACTGAAATCGATGGCTTCGGTAGAAACCCTGAAGTTGACTGATTTGGTCGCACACGCAAGACTGATGTTGTTCAGTAGATCAGGTAGTCAAACCTGTGCTGTGGGCTACAGCCAATATACACACAGACTAAAACTAAGTTATTATATATGCAGAGGTTCTCCTCTCGTCCGAGACTGTTCACCGAAAAGGAGGTGAAACCGAATGGTGGTGCTAATCTCCGTAAATTCCGAGCATGTTACATCTGTGGTGATCAGTCCCACATAGTGAGAAGTTACCCCTAGAAACTTATACCAAACGAAGGTCAGACGGAAAACATGGAAAAAGGGGTATCAGCACCGGATGCCTCTCCCAGTCAACAATAGCTGACGAGGTGTTACCATTGATCACTATCATGTCAACAAATCAAAGGCCACTAAAAGCTTTAGTTGATTCGGGGTGTCAGAAATTGGTGGTTACTAAAAAGGTGTGCAGATAATGACATTGTTGCATTAGGACCACCACAAATTGTGACAATGCTGAATGGTGAGAAAACACTGTGCATTGGTGAGGCAGATGTAGACCTATTTGTTGATGAACTGGAGGTAACAAACAAATAGATGCCTGGTAGCACCAGCACTGTTGTGTAGAGCTCACTTTATCTTGGGGATGGATATTATCACTAAGTGGGAAGGCATGTTGATTGGTAGAAACAGCACCGTGATCTGGGGCTATCGTTGTTGTGCAGCAGGGATGGTGACCTCAGGTAGAAACGGAGCTCTGAGAGTTGAAGACAAGAATTTTACAGCTGTATTTGATGGTGGAATGTAGGTCGTAGAGTGGAGATGGAAGGATGGAGAACCAGAGTTGAGAAATACGTTTCCAGAATATTCTGCTTCCATAGAACAGCGAAAGGAGTTCTGTAACGAGGTAAAATGATGAATAGAACTCATAGAAGATGAATGATTGCAGGCATATGATAGTAGTGTGCATGGAAATATTAGTGGCATAATACCTCTGATGGCGGCCGCATAGCCAAATAAACTAAAAAAAGAAAGTGCGATCAGTGATGGACCATCGGGAACTTAACCAGGATGTCAGGAGTTTTTCAGGTTAAGACACTGCTATGGGCCAGGAAAAGCTGAGAGCTTAAAGGAAAGGAAAAAGCAAGGCTTCAAATCTAGATCTGAAGAAAGGCCCTTCTTTAGGTTCACATCGCTGAGAGAGAGAGCAATAAAAGAATGATGACAAACTAGCTGATTGTTTATGCCTACTAAACTGACAACAATTTAACCACATATACACACATATATATTGGTCAATCAGGCCTACTTGAGCTAGCAATGAGTCTTGAGTGACAGATTTTATTGCATGTATAGCAAGCGTGATTGATCAGCTTTCCATTTTTATTTAATGATATTGCACTAGGGTTTTCAGTTTAGGTACTAACAGCGTATGAATCATTAGACCCTTGAAAGATGACGCAAGCTATAGATATATACAAACCGATATATATATATAAGTATATATAAACCAATTTTGCTTGTTTGGGTGCTCTAACTTTTTGATTAATAAATCTTTTCAGTTCAGTTTCAGTTTTGTTGTACTATTGTTGTATGGCCTAATTTGAAAAACATTTCTATTTGTGAAATGAAATTATTGCCAATAAAGTACTATATATATATAGAAAGTTTTTCAAAGAAGTCGAGGCGTTTCATTGGAAAGATCCTAAGTATTGTTCATTTGAAAATAATGTTATGCAAACATGGCCATGATATCAACAGAGGAAGAAACAGCCATACAAAGTTCAAGTGAGTGACAAAACGGTATCTTCGTGTATAAGGGGATGACGTACTGCACTCACGACAGATGTCAATAGCAATACTAATTTTCTACAAGTATCAGACTAGTCTGTGGTTCTTGCCAAAATTATGTATTTTGTTAATATAGGTAATGAATTGCTACTTTGTTGTACTTTGTAATCTTAGTATCTACATCATTCAGTAAATTCACGCAAAATTGTGTCATTGTATCTATTTAACGGTGTTGTAGAAAGAGATTAATTCTAATCAACCATCACTCCATCAGTGAGAAGACGGAAAAAGCAATCTGGTTCAGGGCACAATATAAACGAATTGCCCTGCCAGATAGAAACAAAAAAGCTGTGAGTCTCTTACATACGGCCTGAAGTGAAATCGATCTTCAAGATGTCTCTTTGACATGTACATATCTCTCAACATGTACATACTAGAAACACATAAAAACATTCCACCCAGATGACTTGTGGTGCTAATTGGCTATAATGGAAAACAGAAAAAAGCACCTCTCTCAACATATAATTGAGACATTACAAAATAACAAAATATAAACGGAAACAGTGGCTGTTGACATAAGCATATTTAAAACTCCATCATGAGCATATACATGTAGAACAAGTTTATACATCTTTATACATATGCCATAACATTAACCTTGCATCGTGTATGTAAATAAGTAATAGCCTAACCTAGAGGATCACACTTTCTACATTGCCATTCATGATCCACAGCTCTAGTGAAAGGCTCCAAATTTTTAGGTTTGATAATGATGCACCAACGATGAAACTATTCGTTGCAACTGCCACACAATATCATCTCTCCACCAAATGCATCTAAATCAGTGTTGTCATGAGGCCTTCGACATGAGCAGAATAGCTAAAATGAACATAGACTGGCTTGTTAACAGAAAATATGGAAATTCTAATATAAATATTTTTTCCATCATCGAAATATTTTTTCGGTGAATTGACCATTTACTATGAATAATAAAATGCCACCAGCTAATGTGTTTCAATAAATGAAGAAGTTCCGTTATTTTCTCATTTTCCGCAAACTAAAACTGATAGCGGCAACTCAAGACCAGATGTTAACTTTTCTTTAAACCAATGCATTGTGTATATAAAATTTTTGAAGAGCGGAAAGTTTGCAGAAAGTCTAATTGAAACACTACCTCCACTAAGTTTTAACTAGGAGAAAACTGTTTACTGGACATTTTGCAGGATAATTGTAACACCCCCAGGGTGTTTTGTGAACCCCAAGGTGTGTTTTATAAATTTTCTTATTGACACCAAGAGGTTTGTTGACATGCGAAAGAATTGTGTGATTATTCGCGTTATTGTATCAATGATTTCTCACCTTGTCACGAATGGTGTGGACCCTGGTCCGTCTGACCTTTGATGGCAGTTGTAATGGAAGAAACTGTCCATTCACTCTGCTGGAGGCAGGTCACAACATGTGCCCTGAGTTTCTTCATTGTCAAAGATGTTCAATTAGTGTGCATGTGTAGATAAGCTTTTCTGCGCGGTGAGATGCTGCAATAAAGAGTGGAAATCTGGCTGTAGACAATGAAGAACCATCAGGAGAAACAAAACTTTAATAAGATCTGTCACCTACATGATACCCATTTCAACATTTACTGGTATGGTTTATACGATTATTGTTACCGGGTAGCCAGCATTGGTCTTCACCACAACGAAGAAGAGATATACAGCAAACTTTGTTGTTTTATATGTTGCATCCAAGCAGCGTAGCTCGTCGCTATAGCACTTTTGTAGATGACGCTGATCATTGGTCTGGTGAATAAACAGAAAGCGCTGTGCATCTCGTACATACGGCCTGAAATCAAATCAATCTTCAATATGTCTCTTTGACCAGCCTTCCACCAGAATGGTGGAAGTGTGGTCAATGTGTGGCACAGTTATCTTTGTCACTGCCGCTACCCCTATAAGGATGATAGTAACTGGTAAAAAATTGCATACACCACATATATACATGTATTACGCCTAGTTATTATCAGCACAAATCAATTTGATCATGAGCAAATGCAGTGAGAAAATTATCGGTCAAGTGTTTTTTAGGCATTGTCAAGAAAAATCCATGCAAACATCAAATGATAATCTCAGCTGTGAAATGAATACTACTTAAATTCAATACTGACATCATGGAAGAGAATGGAGAATGCATGTGATTGACGATGTCACGATCTGTAGGCCAATATCTTCTATTAGATCTGTCAGGAAAGACATCCTTGATCTTGGTTTTAAGATGTTCTAGCACATGTAGCCTCATCTCAGATAGAAAATTAACCCCCTGAGACACCATAAAATGAATGTGATGCTCGATTCCATAATCGACATTTTGAAGCATACCTGCTTGGGAAAAAGAAATACAATAAGGCAATAGGTGTCTCAACTTGACAATGTGTCAGATAGAAAATAACATGTGTAATGCGCAAGTAAAGCGAAAATTTATTCATAACATGCAGTATTCCATAACATAACATATTTCATAACATATTCCATTATTCACAGCGCAAGCACACTGAATAATTATTACTTTTCACAGATTTAATTGCCCAGTGGAAAGGAGCAATCACACTTTGATCCGCTTTTTTGATAACAACGGACAATTGCATGGTTATTCTATATATTATGAGAGCCAATCATACAAATATACCCAAAGACATTAATTGTAAGAGCGATACTTTTAACATACTTTGCCAACTGGGGGATTTCTATGGCATTCAACTTTGGGTAAACTGAGTAAGAAACACTCCTCTACTTTCATTGGCCAGGCATCGTTGCTTTTCAGCATCTTAGTCTTCTGTGTTTTGACAGTAATGTTTTTGACAGACATCAACTTCAGCTTATAATTATATAATAGTTGTTGCTGGTATAAATGTCATTATTGATAACTGCATAAATGACACTGATCAGACCAACTAGACAAACTAAATGTTCAATATCATTAGGATTGTGGGAAAAATTTGATGCATGTGTATACAACTGATATAGGACAACAACTAGAATGTTAAAGAAATAGCATGTAATTTATTTCAATGTTGTCTAGGGTAGTGTATAGTTACGAGAGATTTATACTGGAATTGTCACATCAAAACCAAAATCTAACATGTTGGACAACTTTGAAACACAACCTTGAAATCGGGATACCCGACTATTCTTTTTATTGTCAACCTGGCAGGGCAACCCATCTTTCTCGAGTCCTGAACCAGATTTCACCATTTTTTCACTGATAAATGATCAGAAGTAATCTCATTTTACAGTTAAATAGATATTCTATTTGACACAAAGAAGCATGAATTTACTGAGCAAAGCAAATACAAACGTTACGAAGAAACATCAAAAAGTAGTAACTCATTGCCTATCTTAAAGGTTGACTTGCAACAAAATTCACATTACAGTTATTTGGTATCAAAAGATTCACCATGCCTTACTCTGTTGTGTTGTAGGAGCCAAATATGTGGGAATGTGATTACAAGCTCTTAAAAGCTAAAAAACAAACAGTTAATCGCAGCCACACGAGACCGCCGTAGTTTGAATTCTCTTTCCAAAACGGCTCAAATGTGATGTAGTTGCGGTAGAAGGTTTCTGTTTACACTCTCATGCAACCTTATTCGTCGAAATATTTTCACAAATATACTTCACGCATTTAATAAAACCATGTCAATTGTTTTTATGCGTCTGTTTTATCGTCATTGTAATGCTGTTACTTTTAGCACTGATATCTTATAACTTACCGTAAAAATTCATTTAATTTTTTAACCTTAGCTCGAAGGAATACATATCATTGTCTGATAATCATGATGAGCCTGTTGGTAACCTGTGATAATCGAAAAGTGCTGCAAAAATTATTTGCGAAGTATTGGGTCATATGATCAGATTACGACTTGACGATTAGATCAAGCCGAAACGAAACTGTAAAGTAGCGAGCATCTATATTTGATACGGGGTCTTCGGCAAAACCCGAAGTGTTTGTCATAAACTAGTGCTACGATAAGTTTTATATTGAGCTTTTTATTGGTCTTTCAATTCACGTGATAACATCACGTGACAAGACAATAACCAAACTGTAATGACTACGTCAGATAAATAAACAGATTCCAATCTATGGTGGCTTTTTGTTTTTGAGCTTTTAAGAGCTTGTAATCACATTTCCACATATTTGGCACCTACAACACAACAGAGCAAAACATGGTGAATCTTTTGATACTAAATAACTATAATGTGAATTTTGTTGCAAGTCAACCTTTAACTAAATGCATATTATAATTTTGACAAGAATAACAGACTAGTCTGATATATGCAGGAAATTAACATTGCTATTGACATCTATCATGAGTGCAGTACGTCATCCCCTTATATGCGAAGATACCGCTATGTCACTTGCTTGCACTTTGTCTTTGGATTGCTGTTTCTTTTTTTTGTTGGTATCTTGGCCATGTTTGCATAACATTATCTTCAATTCAACAATCGTACTTGGGATCTTTCTGATGAAACGTCTCGACTTCTTTGCAAAACTTTCTGCAATAAAAATATCAATTAAACAAAAAAAATTGGAGCACCCAAACAGAAGCAAAGTTTATATATAATTTGTGTAATCTTTTAATGGTGCGATGAGTCATACACCATTGATATCTAAACTGAAAAACCTAGTGTAATATCACTAAACAAAAACAAATGGCTGATCAATCACGCTTGCTATACATGCAATAAAACCTGTTAGTCAAGACTCAAGCTAGCCCAGGTAGGCCTGATTGAACACTACATATATGTGTATACATATTTTAAATTGCAATTAACTGCAGTTTCAGAGCGTATCGACATTCAATGGAGCAGTAAAGCTCTTGTCTTGCTGCTTGACCACAAATTTCACCTTGTGTCTCAGCTCATATTCTTCTATGTATTCTTGGAGATCGCCTAAATTGCCGAATGTATGTACAATGCACATCATAATAGATTAGCCACCACTCTCAAACAGTAAACAAACGACATAGGTGCTGTAATGGTAGTTTAAGCAATAATACTGGTAATTGGCTCCAACTACTCCTAAGAAATATTTAGGCCTATTGCATATTTACTGACCGATGCCATCTGTTCTAAAAAATACTACTGACAAGTAAGAAGGTATAGCCACCGTTGTTTACAGAAAATCGGTAGTGTTGGACAGGGTATAAATATTGCTAAACTACTGATACATTGTACTCACTTTTGGCTAAGAATAATATTTTTCGCTGCTTTTGGCTAGGCCTGTTTTGGTTATTGATAACGGGAATTTGAGCTAACCTGTGCGCAGTCACAATCGAAAGTTTGCTACCACAATCAGCCTGTCACACAAAAAGTGGTAACATTAACAAGGAAAAAAAGGGATGCATCTTTAGTATATTAACACATATGTTTCGAAATAAAATAAAAAATGCACGCCAAACAGGGGTTTATATACAAGGTAGTGACGCAGTAGTGGTTGTTGTTTCATCAATTTACTATTTATAAGGCTGTACTAATCAACTACTCACCTCAGGCTAGTAGCGGAATGAGTATAAAATATATCACTCAACAATATACCATTCAATTCCACAAGACGCCACTCTTAAATCGGCAATATAATACTCCGGTTCCACAATAAACCACTCTCAAGTTTTAAGAAGAATCTTGAATAAGAGAAAGCGCTGCGCCTGGTCTCCCGCTATATAGTGGGATCTAGCCCTTTTACGTAATGTGACGTCCTAATCTTGATCCGGGTTAAGGCGAGACCCCGTAGCCTTGAAAGCTATAATATGCATAGACGCATATATGACATGCCCCTTTTTCCTTCTTGCTCCCTGCAAGGTATTCTTTACCTCCGTTTGAGCATATGGCCATTGTATGTCCGTTTTGAGCACACTAATCACAGATCTGTGCTATGCACTCTTTGACCCAGTGTCCACGCATGCCACACTTGTTACAGACATTGTTAGGGTAGATAGCTGCAACTTGGTCTCTGAAAGCCTGGTAAAAAAAGCAACGCTTAGTGCCTGGCTGACCATACACCTTTCTGCCCGACGCGTTTCTGTCATCTTTACCCGCCTTGGAAGACCTTTTGGTTTTCTTGGGGTGCCTCTCTCCTCCTGCCGGTTGGCTCTCACCATCCTCGGATGTGTCACAGCTGTCCGACGAATCAGGGAATAACACGAAAAAGGTGTTTTTTGTTTTTCCGGATCGCGATCTGTTCCACCCTAACCCAGTAACTATCGGAAGTGTCCTGCCTTAGTACAGTACCTTTAGTTCCTATTTCAGTAGGAGCCTTAGCATATACAACTTGCCCGGCAACAGTTTGGGGAAGCGCTTTGCCCTGTATTTCTTAGCCCATTTGGAATTAATCTTATGCCTACGTGATGTTTTGCATGCTTCGAATTGGTCATCGTCTACATCACTTTCATAGGTTATGCCTAACAACGACCTTATTGGCCTTCTAAACATGAGTTCACTAGGTGAATATCCTGATGGCCATGGAGTAGTCCTATAGGCTGACAAAGCAGTACTTTTATCATGGGTTTTCCGCCACAAAGACTTATTTTTACTGCACTTCCAGCTAAGCCATTTGAGAATGGATTCCTGGGGCAGCTAGTAGCCAATCTGAACCCCTGTTTCCTAGCGACATCCATAAACCCTTGACTGTCGTAACATGCACTATTGTCATATCTAATGCATTGTGGGATTCCAAACCTATGGAACACTTCCTTCCTGACATAAACCACTTCTCTAAATGTCTGGGTCTCTAATGGCAGAACCTCAATCCATACTAAATACAAGTTACCTTTCAACTTTTTTTCAGCACGCTCGGTGAACATTAAACCATAACTGTCACGTACAACTTTTATCGTATTTACTAGGTAAATCAGACACATTGATTCCGATTTTGTACTCAAAATACAGATTGGTCCACTAACTTTCAGAGAAATGAAGTCTTTTTACAGCGTTTTAATATCGGTCTCAAAAACAACACGATCGGCACAACAAGCTCCGCCCATAAATATGTGATGTAACCTAGCTTTTTAGGAATGGAAGTTAGGGATGTTTAGACCGATTTAGAATAATACAGACGGGTGTTTTAAAATCCATTATTATCTAAATTCAGCCTTTAAAATAATGTCTTTTCTGAAAGGTAGATAAGCTATTTAACATTGCATATTTTAAAATGAGCTCAAAAAAGCGCGATAACTATGCTAGCTTGTAATAAAACCAGGTTTTTTGAGCTCATTTTTCTTGGCATTCAGGTTATTTAAACATCATGTAACAAGCTACGAGCAATTTTAAATAGTTTATATACCTTTCATTAAAGACTTAGATTATTTTACAGGCTGGATTTAGATAATAATGGGTTTTAAGACACCCATCTCTGATATTCTAAATCGGACTAAACATCTCTAACTTCCGTTCCTGAAAAAGCTAGGTTTCGTCACATATTTATGGGCGAAGCTTGTAATGCTGATTGTGGCTTTTTCGAGAAGGATATTGAAACGCTTTAAAAAAGCCTAAATGACTTTGAAGGTTAGTGGACCAACCTTTATTTTGAATACAAAATCAGAATCAGCGTGTCTGATTTACCTATAAAATGAGATTAAAGTTGTATGTGACAGTTATGGTTTAGGCAAGATGTAGTTGACAGCACCCAGCATTGTGATGGCATTGACAGCGTTGTCCCGCTGACGGCCAGAGGCTTTGACATGACCGACAACACGTCAGTGTCACTAATTGTAGATGAGTGGCTGCAGAACTATTATTGAGTACATATACTAACAGTTTTAACAATGATGGATTCACCTCTATGACCCAGCTCGAGACTGAAGAGTTCTACCATCGAGCACCTGGAAAACATGCAGCTGAAAAAGCCTACTATTTCACTGAGATGGAAATCCCTTCAAGAATTGTGACATGCATCAAGTTCGTAAAGGCAAGCCTGTTATTGAAAAAAAAATGGTCAGCGGATGTCATCTCAGCAACAGAGTCATCTGACAACAAGCAATATACAAGCAAGACGCAAAAGACGATGAAGAACATACACAATATGCTGTAGCAGTCGGTTGCACTGATCTTTATATATTCTGATGTACATTAGCGATATTGTACATAGATCATTTTAAGCATTATATTTTCAACAAAATAATATATGTTTTGTTAATAATTCTGATTATTTTTTGTTACATTGTCTTGTAAATTTTCTTATGATACTGATGCTAATCATAAGCTAGTAGTCATAATCATTAAGTATGTGCTCAGGAATCGCAGGTTAGAGCTGAAAATGATAGTTTAGACTGGCGAGAGCTACTATGGCTACTATAGCTACTCCTGCTACTAGATCTAGTATGCCTGTTGTACTTGCGATCCTGAGTGGTATGCCCTTTCCTATGACATATATAACATCTAGCTTTAAGGCAATCACGTATTCTATGACCTGATTTCTTACACTGATAACATGTAGACTACCTCCTAAATGAGGAGTGCCTATCAAGTTTCCTGTTAACATGCTTATGCTCATATTTATGGCCTTGTCTATTCCAATGGTCATACAGATCAGTTGACCGATTCCTTCGGCGCCATTCTGGTGAATGCCTACCATCACTGGAATCACCTTATGACCTACTACGGTCCCTAGAATATCGTTCATAGTGGGCTTTATCACTTGTTTTTTGCCTATTCTTATGTTTTCTTTTAATCTTATTAACATCCTTCGAGTCCTCAGAACTACAACTATTAGTACCATTGGACTCAATAGCTGCAGTACTTTTGCTCAAAACCTTACCTTTAGCTCCTAAAATAGCTTCTGAATCTCGAGCAAGTTGCCTAGCTCTAAAAGTACCTGACAACCTTGTCCAATCTAAATCCCTTTCCTGCATCAATTGCCTACGTAAAGTTGAATGTCCATTAACAGCTATCGCAAGAGCAAAATTTTTCCTGTTATCATCGGCACCAAAATTTAAATTCCTGCTGAGTTTCTCAACTCTTAACATATAATAATTTTCATCACATGCTTGAAAACAAGCAACGAATTTTAAAGTCCTAACGTATACTGTTTCATCCCCGCCATAAATTTTATTTAGGTGTTCCACGGCCTATGCATAAGTCGAATCATGTGACTCTAAACTAAATCTTACAGACTGTAAAGCCTCACAGCCATCCTTATTTATAACATTTAACCGCACAAGCAGTTTAATACGACCGGTAAAGTTAGCCTGACCTCCTTCAGCCTCACCAATTTGCATAGTAGTAAGTTCTACACATGGATTAAAATCTGATAGCGAAGACTTTCAAAAGTTAGCTGCATCCTTAGAGTCAATAACTAACCTGGGAAAGTCCTTGACATTAAACCTGAATGCGATCATCATATAAGATTAACAAATGCCTCTACCTCGATTACTGCACAAAAGTAATCAAAACACTTCCACTCGCTCCTCGCAAAAGAGGAACACACAAGCACTAACTCTTAAACCTCACTCGAGCGTCCACAAGATGGTTTGAGCACTAACCTCCATTAACACTTTCAACCACTATCCCTTTCCCTGAATTCACCGTTCTCCACAAACCAAGTTGGCCTATGATAGCTGTTGTATTCCTACTGGTCACTTACCAGTAAGAAGAATCTTGAATAAGAGAAAGCGCTGACCCCGTTATATCTAGGTTACATTTAGTTAGTTTCGCTTTCCGTTTAGTTGGCAAACAGGTGTGTGCATGACATGCGCAAACGCATTCATGCAAACATGTGCTAGAAAAATGGTTATTCTTTTTAGTATGCTTGTGTTGTTTAACAAATGTATAACCAACCTATAACTATAACATCTAACAAGCTAACATATAACATGGTGTCAAAGCACTGAACCCAAGGCCAGAATTGCTGTGTCAACTATGCGATCCGATGATATGGTAGTTATTTGATAGGCCTGCACATGCTGCTGCAACTGCTGCTATATTTTGTGAAGCGGACAAAGGCTATTATAGATGCAGACAGATATAACCGACTTATCTGTTTCACGATCTCTGATATATCATTGTGACAATGTGAATCTATGATGCTGTTTAGTTGCGTGGCTTATAGATGCATTATATTTAGTGAATATTTTATTTGTGATATTGGCAAATTTTCTTTTTGCTTTTTATTGTAAGGAGCTTTTCAAACAGGTTGAAAGAGGCACAAACTGACTCACCAGTGGTGCAGCAGCCTACAGTTTCTCCACTGAGAATTAAGGTTGATAATCCCAAGTCTCTTGATTTTGCTAATGCTGGTACTGAATGGTCTGACTGGCTCAGACGCTTCAAGAGGTTTTGCAATATAGGCGAGTTAGCAGATCAAAGTAATGAAGTGCAGGTTGACACCCTTTTGTACATTATGGGGCGGGAGAGTGATGACATATGATCAGTTAGAGTTTGATGAAGAAGAAAAGAGCACATTCGACGTAGTTACAGAAGCATTTACTCAGTACTTCCAGGCATGGAGGAATGTTTTGCACTATGGAACTCAATTTTATCAACCTAGGCAAGGCGCTGATGAAATCGCTGAAGAGTACATTAGGGTCATACAAGCTTTAGCATGTAAATGTAGATTTAGTACACGGTTTACACAAACGGACATGTTCAAAGATAGGCTCCTCTCTGAAATGATAGATACATCATTGAGCTCTGAACTTTAACTTAATGAAGATGTTTCACGAGCCACAGTCACCTCTAAAATTAGAGCTAAGAAAACTATTTCAATGCAAATGAAAAATGAAACTAAAACAGCTGTTGCTAAGCTGGGTTCATCAATGTCAAAATCCAATAAAGCTGGCACTTATAAGAAGACAAGAGGCATAATACGTGATTGACAATATTGTGGTTGATCACATGCTCCTTGCTCATGTATCACGCTTGGAAAAATGGTAAACTGTAAGAAAAACCCAATCATTTTGCAGCTGTTTGCAAGCAGCTCAAACAAATGGATGATGTAACCGTAGATAGAGAACATTTCGAATATTCAGATAAATTTTTATACAGTCTAGTAATACAGTACATGCAATTGAGCAGTTTTAATAGGAGTGCGTTTGTAAATGGCTTTTTGCAAGATGATGATTGTGATGTCTCTAGTGTTGATAGTGAATAGCTAATCTATTACACCTAGTTCAACCCATTTGACTGCATACTCGGGTCACACACTGCCCGTTATAGGAGTGGCGCATATTGAGCTGAGATACAATGGAAAATCTTATACAATACCATTTCTTATGCTAAAACAGGGGTTTAAAACAAAAACTTTGCTAGGCTTTCCTTCTATCAAACAACTAGGGTTACTAAGGGCTGCTGTATCACTAGTTAACAAAGATGACCCAGACTGTCACAAATCGGAGATAGCAAAACAATTCCCAGAAGTGTTTACAGGGCTAGGCAAGTTACAAACTATTTACAAAATCAGACTTGGGCCAAATGCTGTGCCTCTTGCTTGTTCAACTACGACTGTGCCTTATGCCATAAGAAACAAACTCAAAAATGAGCTTGACAGATTAGTATCTCTAGATGCTGTTGCTAAAACTAATGAAAATAGTGAGTATTTAAATCACAAAGTGCCTGTGCTTAAACTAGATGGGTCCTTGAGGATTTGTTTAGATCCGTAGGATTTGAATAGGGCAACAGTGCGTGACAGGCACACACTTCTAAAAGTGTCGGACATATATTTTAGACTGTCTGGCTCCAAACTATTCTCCACACTAGGTGCGAGCTCTGGCTTTCATCAAATACACATTGACGAAGAGTCCTCTAGAGTTACAACTTTCTTGACACCTTTTAGAAAATACAAATATAAACACCTCCCTTTTGTAGTTACAAGTGCTCCTGAATTCTTTCGTAAGATCGTGGTAGGGATGGTAGGTGTCTATATCAGGGTTAGAGATCTATATGGATGACATGCTGGTACATGCACCTATTAAGGAGTTGCATGATACCATATTGAGTTAAGTTCTAACTAAATTAAAGGAAACTGGTCACAAGCTAAACCTGAAGTGTCATTTCAGCAAACATGCTGCTCAATTTCTGGGCCACAGTGTCAAAAGACGGCATCAATCTATCACCTGCCAAGGTAAAAGCTATACAAGAAACAGTTGCACCCAGTAATAAAGGTGAGGTGAGGTAAGGTCACTTCTTGGCTTGGTGACCTACTTAGCCAAGTTTTGTTCAAACTTGTCAGAGGTCAGAAAACTTCTAAAATAGTTGACCAAGAACAATGTAGAATTTTACTTGGATGAGGCTCAAAAAAAGGCTTCCAACAATGTGAAAAGTATGGTCAGTCCCAGGGCTGATACTCCCCCTTTAAAAGGTTCATTAGGTTTGGCCCAAAATCACGTTTTAGGGTTTTTTTTCAGATCATGGGGCACTGTCAGCGAGTTTGCTACTTTAGGGGGGTTTCCACAACCAAGCCAGTAAAAGGGCCCATGCTCATTAAGGTTTTATTCAGGCACAGTAATACCAAGAAATTGCACCGAAATTCCAGTCTTTTTTTTAATGCAGATTGCTATGCAGCAGCTATGCTAAGCAGCAGCAATGCTGCTGCTTGCTGATGGGAAATTAAGGGAAAAGAGACAGTCGACACTGCATCATCTTAGCAACCCTTTAGCAACATACTCAGAATGAATGATATGATATTTATTTCAGTGATATTCATTATGTTTTCTTTTGTAAATGAAAATGATGATATGATGGTTGATGTTTGAAATCAGCTTTGTTAATCCTTTTGCAGGCATGGCGACATTTTGTTGTTTTGCGATACTGACGTTAGTGGGCAGAGCGACTATTATGTCGCCACACGAACGGTTTATTTAAATTGATTTATGGTTAGCTAATTGCCTTTTTCTGTCTAATTTTTTACCAATACTACAAAATGTGGGTCTCAAAAAATAAGCCGTTTGCAGACGAATAAACGATCATTTTTGCAATACTAAACAAACGAAAAATCTGAAATAAAAACGTATTTAAATAAAATTGTGAATTTTGTTTGTAGCGTTTATCTGCTTTATTATTGCATAAACCATATTGGATGTTTAGCGGGGCGTGGAACCTGCGCGCCCTCGAGGGAACGCCCAGTGTTTAGGGGGTGTATTTCAAATTGACCAACCAGGTGAGTGGGGATACAATATCCAAATTGGCCAACCAGGTGATTGGGAGTACAATATCCAAATTGACCAACCAGGTGATTGGGGGTACAATATAAAAGTCTGGGCCTATCCAGGTGGGTGTTTCTTTCAAAGTATCAGCCCTGGGTGGTCAGTAAGGTGTAGTCCAGTGCCTGTGATGCTGAATCGTAAAATATCAGAAAACGGCCAGCAGAAGTTTTTTGATCATTTTAAAATGGTTAATGTAGCATAAGTTAGCTGAAATAAAGCTCTTGGAATCTGAAAACTTGCCATTTCTAGTAAAAATGTTACAAAATATAGTTGCACTATTTCACAACGCGCAGTCATGATTTTATAATTACTACGCTATGTTAAACAATGTGCTTTACTATGATTAATCCGGTTTGTCATTATTAAAGAAAGTAGTGTGCAAACCGCATGCATGTTTGCAAGTTGAAATGGAGAAAAGGGCTGCTACCTCATGTGCTTTTCACTATCTGAAATCAGAAAATGACAACTGTAACATGATTGTTTTATAATCAAAGCAGCTCGGCACTGCTGAGTCATATGCTCAGCAATATATTAACTATTATCTTGAGCCAGTAAGGAATTTATCCAGACTCTATTTGCAACGATCTTCTAAGAGACTAGCAGCACCATCATCTTCTACCACTACCAACACAACTCAAGATATCACTCTTAGCTGCCATGAGAAATGCTACAGCCATTTCACTCACAAGAAAACATTACAATCAGCTCAAAGGAGAACTGAGGTGAGTAATACTATCTCATACAACAATCTGGCACAGTTTAGTAAGTTTTGCTGCACTAGAAGAGGATCAGATGGTTGTTGTTTTAGTTAAACCTTCTGCGGGCGAGTTTTTTGGGCTATTTGAGATCCTCTGGGAAAATTAATTTTTCACAAATCCATTAAAAAATCATTGATACACTCTTATTTATGATATTGTATATGTGTATTATGTTTTTATGGCGCAGGTAAATACAAATCAACATTTTTCAAGTCAATTCCTCATATAACTGTTTCTCTAGCTATGGTACTTTTGGAAGCATTTGCCCTTGCAAAGGTCTACACCGCAGTCTTGACACTATGCGCATAGTTGTTTCTCTAGTCTTGCCTTTGCTTATAGCCTTAGGAAGACGCCATGAAAGTAAAATAAAATTGTGCCACTCTGGGAATACATTCAGAAAGCAGAAACAAAAGCAGAAACAAACTACAAAACAAAATTTCAAATTTTATTTAAGGTTAGAAGGCACCTTCGGAAAGACCCCCTTCTATATGTAGTGTTACAAACTTGAAAAGTTCATGTTATGGTGTAGTTTTTGGAGACAAATCCAATGGTATACTT
The DNA here is from genome assembly GCF_963576615.1 of Watersipora subatra. Taxonomy (NCBI): domain Eukaryota; kingdom Metazoa; phylum Bryozoa; class Gymnolaemata; order Cheilostomatida; family Watersiporidae; genus Watersipora; species Watersipora subatra. The sequence goes on from NC_088717.1 coordinate 6,452,651, forward strand.
GGTTTGTTCACCAGACAAATGGTTCTCATTTTATGAATTAGAATGTATTTTCGAAGTCATGCTTCTCATGCAGTGTATCCACTTTAAAAGTGGTTATTATAGTGCCTAACAGTGTATATGATGACAATATGGGAGCAGAATTTTCAATTACCATTTTTATTCAGGTAAAAAGAGACAAAAGGTCATATATGCGAAATCAGGTTGGAGTTTGGATATTGGGTCGGAACCCTACACAGAGAAGAAAAATTTTGAGACCATAAATACATTAGTTAGGTTTCAAGGATTAGCCATACAAAATTTCAAGTCGATATCTTTAAAATTGACAAAATGACAGCGTTTTGAAGATTGAAAACACTGAAAAAAAGCAAATAATGAGAAAACGCTGCCTAATGTTTAGGAGTAGAAAACGGATGATTTCTTTATAGTTATGGGCAGCTGGATTGTCTCATACACTTTTAAAACCCTCCACTTGAATATGTATTATTAAAACCCTCCACTTGAATATGTATTATCATATGGTGCAGTTGACCTTCTGTTTGCCTTCCTAGCAGCAATTACCACAGGTTCAGCTGCCTTGTTTCCACGTACCACCCAGCAGTGATCAATATCTCGGGCATATTATCTCTGGAAGTGGCCAACATTCAGTCCAGGTTATAAGTGTTTTAAAGTGGTTTGACATACTTGTTAGTGGCAGCAATAATATACAGGCCCCCAAGGATAGCCGACGGCTCTCATATGGGCAGGGTTTAATGATGGAGCTCTGTTGGGATGAACCCAAACACGGCACCCGAACAAACAAATATGCTGAATAAAGCCCCTTGTAAATTTACAAATACAGTCAAACATGGATAACTCGAACTTCAAGGGACCGAGCAAAAGTGTTCGAATTATCAGAGCATTCAAGTTATCAGAGCACTGTCACTAGTCCATATATTTACTTATTTATTAGTAGATACATGTACATATACAAACTATAATATAAATCAAAAGCACAAATGGCTTGTTTCAAATTAAATGCTTCTAATGTAAAGTTTAAAACGTTTTCATGAAAAAGTATAGAGATTTTTCTATCACTTGAGATTGGTTTGTTGTTTGAGGTGATGTTATTGCCAGGACGTTTTTCAGATTGACATTGGCAAAACTTGATCGTTGTTGAAATGCTCAAAAGAAAAGACAGTTTTTTCTTTTGGGGTTTTACCCACGATCAATTTTGCCGTTTTTTCTTGAAGTTTATGCAGATTACCTTACTTTACCTGGGATTCGTTAAGAGCAACACTCCGAGGCAGTTCAATTAGAAGTTTTACGAGGTTTTACTGTACATTCTATATCACTCACGTTTTTTTAATAGATACTTATTGAATGTACACACGTATTCTGTGTTTAGGTCAAACGATGAATAGTTTTTTGTAGCTCAGACAACGTATACGTTTAATTACAACATTTTTTAAGACGTTTTAAACATTCAACATTCCGACGTTGATTCAACACGGAATCAACGTCGGAAAACTATTCATCACGGGCTAGCCGAGTCACGCACTCAAGGATTTTCGCCACGCACATACAAAACAACATGCGATTTTTGTTTTGTATGTGCGTGGCGAAAATTCTTGCGCGCGTGACCCGGCTAGCCCGTGCTATTCATCGTATCGCAGTATAAATCAAATTTCACCAAACTTTTAGAAAAGTCGTTGACAAAAATATTTTGCCGATTGTGGTAATAACGACGCTTATGAATTACGAAAAGATGAAGTTTACCTCTATGACTTTGAATAAAGTGATTTTCTAAAGCGAAAACAACAGTTTCGGTAGCTGTTGGGCAAAAAAACAGTTCGAATTAACAGTGTTGAGTTCGAGTTATCTATAGCAATTTATCATTACGTGGGAACGGACCAAAGGAAATGTTCGAATTAACCATGTGTTCGAGCTATCCGTGGACGAGTTATCCATGTTTGACTGTATTATGAACTATAGTGGTCATTTTACTTATCTGTTGAATTCATTTTGTTGTCAAATAAATATAGTATCCCAATAATGTCACCATTATGATTAGTCAGTTGCCATTTGCAAGCATTCGTGATATTAATAGTCACAATCGTAAAATAGCTCAAATTCGGTTTGGTATTTAGATTTTGAGTATGAAAACTACACTGCACAACTTTGCCTGCTGTCCCATCTAATTAGCCAAGTAAAACAATGTGAGAACGATGAAAGACTTTGTCATTTTATATTAGGGGTGGCAAAATATTAATCAAAAACTTGGAAAAAAAGGCTGTTCGGGTAATTTCGGGTAAATTATATTCAACTTTAGGCATATACCACGACTTTTTCCAATTTAAAAATTACTAAAAGTAAGTAATTTGAAATGTTTTATTTTGCATGGATTCATTATTTTGATTAGGTATCACCCCTACATTGTAGAAATTCAAAGTTTGCTATTGTGAACCGCGGGGTCTACTGACTGAATGAGCTAATGAAACGATAACAGCGAGTCGTGTTTTCCAAAACCTAACAAGGCAACGCAACTGCCCCGCGAGAGTTGTTTGCTCCGAAACCAAGGCTAGCACAATCCTGACAGAGCTCCATCATTAAACCCCGCCCTTGTGATAGCCGTCGGCTATCCTTGGGGGCTGTACATCCTTGGTGGCAGCAATGGAAAGAGCACACTTAAATTATATAGGAAACATGTTTTTCTTGAAAATAATTTTTTTGAAAAAAAAACTATTTTGAGGGTGCCTTCTAACCTTAAATACATTTTTATTTCGGATTTTTCGTTCATTCAGCATTACAAAAATGATCGTTTTTGTTTTTCAAAACGGCTTCTTTTTTTGTTGCTACCAGCGACCAACCTATTGTAGTTTACTATTGGTAAAAAATTAAATAAAAAAAGACAAACTAACCAGAAGTCAGTTTATAAAAAACGTTCGCGTTGTGACATGATAGTCGCTCTGCCAACCAGCGTCAGTATCGCAAAAGGATTAAGGCTTATGTATATATAAGATGCAACTGTTTTATGCAGAGTACACAAAAGTCTAGTGTGTATGTGTAAAATGGTCTGGCTCAGTGTTATCAAGTTACTTGGTTGAGAACCGGCCATTCCGGCTTGGCCTTTCATCCCATCATAATAGAAACCTATTTTTTTCAAAAATGAAAGTAAGTTTGCACACTTTGCGTAATATCACCACAGCCAGAGACAGACCTAGCCTGTCTTGACAAACTGTTGTTTTTGCGGAGTTGTCCCCCGTCGAGCGGGCGAGCAACAACAGCTTGTCACAAGACGTACTGCAGCTGATGCATCAGCTGCACTTATAGGGAGTAGTTCTCTTCCGTCTATGTGGCTTGGTTGCAATGTTATGTCGGTCGCTCCATTAGTAATCATAACGGATTTCACGCAAAAATTTATGTAGAAAAAAAAATTACAACATTTAACCAAAGACCAGTCTCTGCGGTAAACTTTAGTAGAACTTGAGAATAAAATAAATTGAAAACAAAATCAATAAGAACAAATAAAACTGACTGATACAAAAATAGAAATAAAATGACTGAGCGCACAAATAACGACATGTTTAATCGCTGTTGTTGCGTAAGTTCTCAAATTCTACTAAAGTTTACTGCAGAGACGAGTCGCTAGTTAAACGTTTTTATCTTAATCTTTCTACATAAATTTCTGCACGAAATCCGTTATGATTACCAATGGAGCGACTGACATAACATCGCAACCAAGCCACATAGACGGAAGAGAACAACTCCCTATAAGTGCAGCTGATACGTCAGCTGCAGTACGTCTTGTGACAAGCTGTTGTTGCTCGCCTGCTCGACGGGGGACAACTCCGCAAAAACAACAGTTTGTCAAGACAGGCTAAGACATGCCCAACTGTCAATATTAATGAATCTCAATTGGAAAATGAGGGTATAGGGGAGACACCTAGGCCTGCTAAGAGAAAACGAGTGGTGTGAATTGGAATACCTATCATATGCGTAGTAGGACTAGGTCGGTCGTTAGGTATGTCATTTATAATTGTTTTAGCGCTGCTTTACACTCCATCATCTATTAAAGATGTGGTTGCGTCAAATTTGAGTTGATCTTAAAAGAAAGCTGTAATATTATTGCGTTTGGCTAAAGGTAGAATTGAAGAATTGCGGTTTTATTCGGAGTTTATTGCGTTAACTTGCGCTCAGAATGATCACCGATGTCAAGGTCAAAAACCACGTAACATAACATAAGCAAGGAAAGACAACACTTAGAGTATAGCCAGCCCAGTTCCACTACATCTCCCCTTCTGGGATTTGAAACAAGCAACAAATGCAACTTAAAGTGTGTACGGCAAAAGATAGGATATACAACAAAAATGATTATCAGTAAGATTCATCTCAGTACAAAAAAGTACATCATAGGATATATATGTCATGATTATTCGAGGGATGTTTGGTAGTTTTTTACAAGATATGGCGGTGGCTTGCGATCACGTCGCGGTCTAATGCTAATGTTTGGAGACTGAATGTCTTGCCCCTTTTCTGGTATATCCACTGGTCTACACTGTAGCTTAGCTGGTGTGATCATCTGAGTATCTGAGGGGGCAGTCATTGAAATGAGGGCTGATCTGTTTCGGCATACTGTGTTGTCTGCTTCATTAGTTATAGTGTAGGAACGAGGAGCTACTTGTAGTAAGACTACTCATGTGGCTTTCTGATCCCGGATGTATACCTGTTGACCTGGTTTCATCTCTGGAAGGTCTTTAGCATGATGACGTTTATTGTGATGCTCCGCTGCATACTTTCGTCTGTTCTTCTCTCGGCTGCAAATCTCTTGTTGATTGGCAAGAGCAGGCATAAGGTGATCCAGAAGGACCGGTATACGCGTTTTGAGGCGTTGGCTCATCAGAAGCTGTGAGGGAAAGGATCCATTTTCCAGGGGGGGTTGATCGATAATTCAACAGAGCTGTGGAGAGGTCCCCTGTCTTAACCATGAGGCATTTCATGGTGCCCACTGCGCGTTCAGCCTCACCGTAAGCTTGTGGATAGCGGGGTGATGAAGTAATGAGTGTAAAATTGTTGTCTCTTGCATATCGCTCAAAACTTTGTGATGTAAACTGAAGACCATTGTCTGATACGATGTAGTCTGGGAACCCATGTGTTGCAAAGACTTTGTCTAGGATGGCTACTGTGTTAGCAGAAGTCTGGTTCTTCGTGGTTTCATGAACTTCAATCCAACAACTATAGTAGTCTACAATCAGAAGGTAGATCTTCCCATCTAATCCAAACAGATCCATCCCGAGTCTCTCCCATGGGCGATCAGGGAAGGAACTGGGTGCCAGTGTTTCTCTTGGAGTAGGAAGAACTTGTTGGCAGATGTTGCATTGACGAACTACCGCTTCTATGTCACCACTCATACCTGGCCACCATATATCTCTCCTTGCTCTCTCTACATCTCGCTATGCCCTGATGGCCCTCGTGTACGAGATTGAGCATCTCCAGCTGAAGACCGCCAGGTATCACAAGTCTCCCATCAAAGAGCAACACTTCCTTATCTACAGTCAGATGACCCTAATGATCAAAATAAGGTGTAAGTGATGGATGTTCACTTTTGTATGCTGGCCAGCCACGTTGACAGAATTCTATTACCTTCCGCAGGATTCGGTCATCATTTTGAGCATCCCATATGCGATTCACAGATGAGTGCTTTGGTATGAACACCTTATTGAAGTATTCCACTTCATCAATGAACTGCACTTCGCTAACAGTAGTCGGCACTCCATTGGCCCTTGATAGATAGTCTGCTACATGGTGTTTTGACCCTGGAATATAGGTAACTGTGGGAGAATACTTCATCAGACGAAGACGAAATTGAAGAACACGAGCCGGCATATCCGCAAGATTCCTTGAATTGAGCAGCGTGACTAGAGGCTTGTGGTCTACCTCTACGGTGAACATTAGCCCGTGTAAGTACTGGTTGAATAGTTCACAGCCCCACGCTAGGAGGCGAGAAAGGGCCCGAGCCTCTTTCTCGATGACTGCATATTTTCCTTCAACCTCCGTTAACGATCTTGAAGCAAAGCTGACTGGTCGTCGTGTACCATCAGTTTGAATCTGAAACAAGGCTGCTCCTACTCCGCTGTTACACGCATCTGTGGCAAGTACTGTCTCAAGTTTTGGGTCATACGGAGCAAGAGCTTTGTCAGAAGCCAGTATTCCTTTCAGTCTTGCGAATGCATCCTGCTGAGCCGTGCCCCAGACCCACTCTCGGTTTTCTTGGAGTAACTGATGAATCGGTGCCGTGAGCTCCTCTAGATTAGGGATGAATTTCATTTTCATTAGCTGATTCAACATACCGTTTAAACGTCTGATGTCTGATTGGTTCTGAGGTTCAGGAAATTTTAAAATGGCCTTGGTTTTCTCTGTGTCAGGGTGTATATCCTCCCCATCTATGATATGTCCAAGAAATTTGACCGATGTCTGCCTAAATAGACACTTTTTTCTATTTAGAGTCATGCCTGAGTGAGCGATACGATTAAGAACCTTTCTGAAACGGTTGTCGTGGATTTCCCTAGTAGCGGCATGGATCAGAATATCATTCATGTGAATTATTACGCCCTCGATATCACTTAGTAGTTCATTCATATATCGCTGAAAAACCTCTGGTGCGGCTGAAATTCCAAATGGCAGTCTGTTGAATACATAACTACCAGACGGTGTAAGGAAAGTGGTCAGCAATCGAGTGTTTCGTAAGGTTGATTTGATGATACCCAGAATTGGCACCCAGACGAGAAAAAACCTTACTCTGCCAAGTTTGGCCAGGCTGTCCTCGACACAAGCAGTTGGGTAAATCTCTCGCCTAACTGATTGATTTAGGTGGGACAGATCTACACATATGTGCACGGATCCATCTGGTTTTGGTACTGGCACCATTCCACTACACCATTCCGTGGCTTCCTTTACCGGGGATATAACGCCCATTTTTACAATCTCCTGGAGTTTATCTTTAACCTTCGGTAACAGAGGCTGTGGTACAGAGCGGGCGGTGTATATACACATAGGTCGAGTATCTTCTTTGAGACTTATTTCCTAAGAGTAGCCCTTGACAAAACTCAGTCCATTGAAGACTGTAGGGTATTGCTGATATATTGTCTCTGTCTGTCTCAACCTGGTACACATTGCATGTTAGCAGCCCGAAGTTTTTGCAGGCCTCCCTACTCAGTAGGTTGGTGTTCTGGTTAGCTATCACATATATAGTCTCGTTGGTGGATTTTCTGCCATATCTGAGGCATGCTGTAAAAGTCCCTAAGCAATTAATGCTGTGATTTCCTGGACCACGAAGACGAGACCGGGCTTGGTCTAGATTGACCCTCTGAACCATGGGTTCCGTAATTTTCATATCTGAAGCATCTGCGCCAGAATCGAGCTTGAATTTCACTGGTGTCTTATCAACTTCTATAGTAGCTGACCATCCTGGATGGTTGTGGACACTACCGATCTTGAGGTTCTCGCAGAACAGAGTTTCTTCTGCGGGGCCATCAGACTCTGTTTCAGCCAAATTGGGCTTCAACACCTACATTGCCTACATTGTTCTGCATTATCTTCAACAATATAATTTTATTATATAATTTTTACAAGCAAAAAGATTTTCATCTCGGCATAAAGCTTTTCTTAAAAATATTCATCAAGTCGTGACCACTCACATAGTTTTAGCTGATACAATAAGACAAATTCATCTACTGCAACAAACTCAAACAAAACATCATGGTTTATGCAGCACACATTCAAGTCTCTCTTTCCCATTTATGGCAGTTTCCAAACTGACAAAGCTGCTTCGGTTGGTGGGATGACATAAACATCGTGTAATCAGTAAAACATATGCAATAAATATATGTCATTCATAGATATGTCATTCTAAAGCGTATCTACTGAAAGCTTTCAAAGTGGGAGTTTGATAGATTGCGAGTGTAATTTTAAAAACAAATAAATGTTTAACAAAGGCACAAGTACGCCAAGCCAACGATTCGAAGCTTTGGTTCTGGAAGTTAAAGATTTGCATTGATCAATCGATTTTCTTCACTTTCTATAATTGAAAAGTGAACATCTAAAGTCAAATCATAAATCTAATTTACTAGATAAAACTGCCACAGAAAACTTGAAGCAAATGTAGCTAGGTGAACCGATAAAAAAATATAAAACGATGATTAGTGATAGCAAAAGTTGTAATTTTATCAATTACTACATCTATTAATGAGTACAAAAATATTACCTTTAGTATATTCATCAATCTAAGATATTGTATTGCTAGATGCTAAAGATTAAAAAGAAGCCGTCAAGAACTCACTGTACATATGTATCTCGCACGCGCAGGAAATTACATTTTAGCCTCAAACAGGGAAATATAATCTGAATGTAAACTCAACAGGAAACTTTATAGGAGACTCAAAGTAAAAGATAAATTTACCTCCATTCTCCGATCTTCCTCCGTAGAACTTTGACTACCTGATGCCAAGAAAACTCGGAGTCACCTTCGCAACAATTTTTACAATTATGTTGTTCGCCAATAAAACGTGTCAATCGACTAATTCATTAAAGTAGCGATGTTAATTAATTTAGTAAATATCGATGTCTGTGCGATTTAATAATAGAATAAAATCCCTAAAATTGAGATTACAGACAACGCGTTTTACGAGTGATAACATTTATTACGGCCTATATAAAAATTTCGCGCCGATGATTGGCTAAGGAAGCGACCTCATATTTATCGCTCGTGGTTTCTTTTCAGATGTATTGCTTGTGACGTCACGGAAAAAGCACCCGCTGGAACGTGAGCTTTTTAAAAGAGGTCCTCATTCAAACGCATATATCTCTGGACAGGGTTGGTCTACAAAGACAAAAATGGCATCAAATTGTAGCTGATGTTTTAGCCTTTTATGGGTCTTAACTTCATTAAATTGAATTTTTTGACGCAACCACATATTTAAAGTAATCACGATATGCTTTCGTCATTAGTTAGTTTTGCCTAAGGTATGTTATGGTATGTTATTATAAAGCAATTATGCTGTGGTTTTCGTAGCTGTTTTTGCTGTTGATGAGTTATGCTAGGAGCATTGTGTTGCTGGAATCAGTAAGCTACGTATGCTTGATCAATAAAGGAGAGTGTCACAACAGAACTGAAGTTGAGAGACATTTAGTAAGATTAGTAGACCAAGATTCAGAACTTAGAAGCTATTTCGGCTCAACAATGGCATCAGTAAAGCTGTCAGATATAATCACTAAGTATGAGGACAGCTCCAGTAGAGAATTCAGTGGGTGGTTAGATAAGCTAGCACTGGTTGGAAAATTACAAAAGATTACGGATCTTCAAACATTTCTGCCCCTGTTTCTCGCTGGACCAGCCTTCGCAGTGTATAAACTACTGCCGGACAGTGAAAAAGAAGATTTTGATAAGCTAAAATTTGCATTGCTGATGGCTTTTGGAGTTAATTGTTATGCAGCTTGCAAATTGTTGAGCAAATGCAAAAAAGAGTGCTGCAAGAGGGTGAGCCAGTTGATGTTTATCTGGCTGACTTCAGAAAGTAAGTAGTGTTAGTGGGGGAAAAAGGATGCAGAACCAATTATGAAATGTGCTTTCATGGCAGGGCTGCCAATAAATATTTATATTCAGCTAATATCCATGGCATCAGTAGAAAAATTAGGCTTGAGTGAACTTGTAGCTCGAGGAAGAATGATGCTGAGTACCAAAGCATCTGAGATGGCATGTGCAGCAGGTGCGATGATGAAACACAAACGAGGTTGTTTTACTTGTAGAGGCCCAAATCCTTTTGCTCGAGATTGTCCTGGTAATACTACTCCTAGGCAACAGATAAGAAAGCCCCGGGTATGTTATACATGTGGTGAGTCAGGCCATCTGGCAAAGCACTGTGCAGTTGGCAAGGAGACTGCACAACAGGGAAATGGTCAGGGGGGAGCGTCAGCACCGGATGTTCTTCCACAACGTCAGTAATCAGTCAGGTGCTGCCATTTATCACCATCAAAATATACGATTGCATGATAAAAACTCTAGTGGACACTGGATTTCAACAGTCTGTGCTTATAAGTCAGCTTTGTCAAGAGTTGGGCTTGTCAAAACGCGGACCAAAAAAGGTAGTAAAAATGCTAAATGGTGAAAGTACAAGATGCTGTGGTGAAGCATTAGTAAATTTGTTGGTGAATAATACAAATGTAACAGCTAGATGCCTGGTTGCCCCACAGCTTGTGTGTGATGCCCAGATGATTATTGGAATGGACATTATAACCATGCTGGGAGGAGTGTATGTTGGAAATAATAGTGATGTGCGGTTTGGAGGACACACTGTGCAGCAGGTGCAGTGATAGAAAATGATCCAGAGCAATTGAAAATTTATGAAAGTGACTTTACAGCTGTGTTTGATGGTGTAAAGTGGACGATGGAGTGGAAATGGGAAAATGGTGAACCTACAATGGCAAACTAGTGTTGTGAATATGCAGTACCCAACGATTGTAGAGAGATATTTGATAAGGAAGTGAGTCAATGGATAAGCAATGAATGGCTTGAAAATTTTAACCCCTATGTTCATGGCAAAGCAGATGGTGTTATACCGTTAATGGCTGCACCGCAGCCAAACAAGCCAAAAAAGTCAGATCGGTCAAGGATTATCGATAGCTCAACACTTTTATAAAGAGTAACCCTGGAATTGATGTGGCAGTGTGCCAAGAAAAACTACGGACATGGTGTAAAAGAGACAATCAGGCTTCAATTTTGGACTTGAGGAAAGCATAGCTACAAATACACGTGTCAGAACAATTGCAAAGATTTCAACTTGTGAAGTTCAAAGGACAACTCTATGTGATGAAAAGAATGGGATTTGGCTTGAGTGTTGTCCCTAAAGTAATGTCAAGGATAATTGCGAAGGTTCTCGCCCAAGACAGCCGCATATCAGAGGGAACTGATCACTATATAGATGACATTTGGGTGGATGAAAGTGTCGTTACAGCTGAAGAAGTAAGACGGCTCTTGTCAAAGTATGGCTTGAAGACAAAAGAGCCTGTGCCATTGACCAACTCCCGTGTGCTAGGCCTGAGAGTAATCAAAGACCCAGATAACCAGTACAAATGGTACAGAGATGGTGTAGTTCCCATATTACAGAAGATTCCAACAAAATGTGAGTTATTCTCTGTGTTTGGGAAGTTGATTGGTCATTCATTACCCAGTGGCAGGATGGCTGAGACCTGCCTGCAGTTACCTGAAACGACTAACTAATGAGATAGGATGAAGAGATTCCAGTTCCTGTCAGAGCGTTTGCCAAGGAAGTCATGAACAGAATCTCGCAGCATGATCCAGTCACTGGGCGTTGGAGTGTGAGCAACGTTTTAAAAGGTGTTGTGTAGGATCGGCATTGGTGAAATCTCACCACTTCAGTTTTGGTGCATTATGACTGTCTTGTTTGCATGACAAAATTTGGTAATGGGCATCTAATGGCATCGTTTGCCAATTGCAACATTCATTTACTTTGTAAACCAAGCTGTTGCCATCCGGCTGCCATATGATTTCACTCCCTAATTTTGCAAAACAACTTATTCATGGTATTTCTTTTTGCTTTCCAACAACTATCACTTCAACTTTAGCTACTGCACAAGCAACATGTGAAATTGTTGAACTCTCGAATATATATCTGCTAAGCAGCATCTACTGCTTTATTATTATATCTACATTCACATATTCTATACTTATCAAATACAAGTTTGGAATCAAGCTATTACGGAATCCCCAGAAGGTCGTTCAAGGTAACAACGATTACTTTTATTTCATGTATTAATCTTGTGTTTTATCATTTACTATTTTTGAGTTTAATGTTACTATTAGTGCATTTATATTCATGTCTAGAATGCTTATTGTGCTAATTGAGAGATTCAACCTTTCATTATATCTACTCATAGTACGCTTTATGTTATTTTAGTTTTCACGCTGTTCAATAAATCTCATAAGTGGACATCAGTTTGAATTCCTTCGAATATCTGGAGGTGAAGCCGTAACAGTGAAAACTTGTGACTAGATGAGGAACAAGATGTTGCCACACCTATGCACAGATGAAGTCAAACAAAGCTAAGGAGCATCAGTTTTGGTTTCGTGAGTCAAACAGTTTAGAATAGTAATAGCAACAACATCAACATCATTTCCTACAAGGAGTTCTTGTCAGATCTCAACAGAGTTTAGAAATTTGGACCAAAGCAGCAACTTTAGAATTTGTATTGTTATTTCTAGAACAGTCTGATCATTGTTTCATACTAATAGTGAACTGCTGTTATACTTCAGTGTTTTACTTTCCTACATTCTTCAGTCATATTTTTACGAGTATATTATTTTAGCCTTTATTGTATAATTGTGACAGTGATATCATACAAGGCAGCCTGAGTGACCAAATATTTGCGACCTATTAATAGCCTAGGCATCTGCATTGCAGTGTGACGCAAACCATTCACAAAGTCATTAGCAAAGTTCATTATTTTACTCAAATTTGGCTTGTTGTTATTGCTCAAAACACTGCAGTTTCAACTATGCCAAGACAGTCATATCGCCGAAGCTGAGGTCACGGGTCATCAGTGCGCTTGCACTTTCCCTATTCACTGATGGGCTATCTGTGCTGTCATTTCATATTACGAAACAGCTCTGAGTGGCTTTACCAGTCCTTGTAAAAACTATTTTTAACCATGACTAGTTCTGAGCAAATTGATAATTCTTTGCCAGCTACTGATGATAGACGTGTGTCACAGCGCGTGAGAGCACAACTATTAATCAATGATGTTGAAGTAGCTGTTGAAATACAGTCTGAATTTCATTTACTGATTCTAAGAGAAATTGAAGCTGGTGTAAGCAGAGCACGCCTTGTAGAACTACAGCAACAATTAGTGGAAAGTAGCAATTTGAGACGAGCAAATGAAGATTTTGAAAGTGTGAGGCAGTGTGGTACAAGTAGTCAAAAGCTCAAGAAGTTGGTGAAAGAGATTGACCGTGTGAATGGTGATTGTGAAAAAATAGTTACACAAGTGGAGCAATTGCTGAGTAACATGTCAGAGGTCAAAGATCAATCATCTGTCAGACAATCAGGTGTTGATAGACAAGATGCCCATAGGCAGGCAAGCATGTCAAGCATTGCGCATGATTTGTTGGAATCACATAGCCATATCAAGTACACAATTGATCACAGCATTGACTTAGTAAGTAGCAAAGGTAGTTGCGATAGTAGGTCACGCAAGGGCAAACAACCCTTGGTGCAATCATCTACTGGTCACTCTACAGAGCTACCCCTGCACCCCATTGGTGCAGGTGAACCTGAGTCAATGAAATCATCTAAGTACAGTCATGAGTCAAAATTGATCACTTCTCATTCACAAATCTTGGAGCCACAGTTAACTTACACAATCAAACCACAGTCTCTTAGATCTGAGACCCACATGTCTCAGATTCACAAGTCACCATCTTGTGTATCTGAATCACAATCATCTAACACACTTTACACAGCTCAAACCAACAGATCACGCAGCTCTTCATACTACAGAGCACAGACAACTAAGGCTGCAGCCAAAGTGGCTGCTGCCAAAGCAAAGCTTCAAATTGAACTTGAAGCCAGGCGAATGGAAGAAGACCTGGCCTTGTTTGAGCTGAAGCAAAAGGAGGACATGATCCTCAAAAGACGCCACATAGCTGAATTGAAGCTTCAGGCCGAGGTTGAAGCTGGAAAGGCTCAACAGAGAGCTTATGAAAACGCTTTAGAGCAAGAGCAGGAGACATATATGCGAAACTCTCTGCTGCATCCTCCATCCAAAGCATCACAATTATGAGTGCTGGGTTCAAGTCCAGATGTAGCATCACAGGCTCAAGTAAGCAGAATACCAATGCTAACTCAATCACTGACCAACCAGCCAATCAAGCTTGAAGAAAAGCCAGACATCTCACCGACCGTTGATCTGTCTACCACGATAGCCAAAGCAGTCGGTGAATCCAAGGCCAAAGCCATGACAATGGAGAGGGCTCATATCACTAAACCAGAGGTGTTTGACGGAGGTCCTTTGAAATACAATGACTGGCGAATATCCTTTGCAGCTCTTATAGATATGAAACCATACTCTGCCATAGAAAAGCTGCAATTGCTAAAGGAATTTGTCAGTGGTGAGGCAAGAGAAGCCATAAGCAGCTTTTTCTCCCTCAATTCCAATGATGCTTATCAAGAAGCTCTTGATATGCTTCATTTAGAATATGGAGCAGACGAGATGGTCAAGGAAAAATTTAGAGACCGTCTTGAACAATGGCCAAAGATTTTAGGAAGAGATTCTTCTGCTCTCAAGTACTCTAGCTATTTCCTGAATGCATGTGTTACTGCAATGAACAGTATACCGGGTCTCAACGCTCTCAACCAAAAGCGAGAGAACAGGAACATTATTCGAGCTCTCCCAGACTGGCTTTCAGACAGTTGGGTACGACATGCAGAAGATACCCAAGCTCAAACCGGCTCCTTCCCAAAATTCAAAAATATGCAGAGTTCATTTCTAAAGTAGCTAAGTATGCCTGCAGCAATCTGCGGAATACAACAGCCACCCAAAAGTCCATAAGCAAGACAACTCTGAACAAAAGGTTACAATCACAGGATAAACTAAAGTAAACAACCAAATGCATGTTTCACTTAAGGCAGAATCAAAAACACAAACTTCTACTACTAACAGTTGTAAAGCAAAGTCAAACACCAATGAGCTCCAATGTCAATACTGCATTTCAAAAGAAAGCAAGAGGTTTAAACATCCAACCGCAGAATGTTTCTTTCTAGCAAAATTGACACACAAAGAAATACAAGACTTCATAACTGAAAAATTGTTGTGCTTTGGCTGTTTTGAGACTGGACATAGATTCAAGTCATGCCCTTCCAAAGCTGTTTGCAAAGAGTGCAAGCTAGCCCATGCCACAGTTTTGCATGGAAAACACAAAGATAAAGATGTCTCTGAGATCAACAAAAAATCTGACACCAAGCCCAACAATCCAGCAGTCTGACAATACTTCGGATTCAAAAACACACAACCAAGTCAAACCACAGGAAACAAGGTATGTAACAAAGCAAACCATGCAGTTCCAAGCAAACAAGCCAGTATACCTCTGTCATGGACCATACCAGTATGGGTCTCAAGTAAACACTCAGACAAAGAGGTATTGGTCATGACGCGCTCATGGATACCCAATCTGATGCAACTTTTATTTCTGATCTAGTTGTTGATGAGCTACAGCCTGAAATGCATCCCACAAAACTAGAACTAACCACAATTAATGAAACCGATGCAGCAGTACATTGCAACATTGTAACAGGACTAACCGTAAGAGGCTACAATGACAAACATATATATGATTTACCCATGGCTTACACTAGAGAAAACATACCGGCTCAAATGACTCACATTGCCAAACCAGAAATGATTGGATCTTGGCCACACCTACTTCAGGTATCTAAAGAAATGCCAAAAGAATCTAATATACCAGTGGGACTCCTCGTAGGCTATGACTTCCAGAAAATGTTCAGACAGCGCCAGATCAATTGAAACCGGAAGCGACTCTGAACTATATGCTGTTAGAACAGATCTTGGATGGTCAATATTAGGCAATATGCAGCCTCTAATAACACACAGAATAATGCACAATACACCTAAACTCCCACATGATATAAAGAGAAAGGTCGTTACATTCAAATGCACCACTGAAACTTCTAAGTAAATAAACAGACTACTTGCAGCATTCAGCCAAGACTTTAAAGACTTCGCTGACAACGAAGAAGCTGCATCAACTGAAGACAAAATGTTTCTTAGCATTATGAAAAAGGAAACACACATATTGGATGGTTATGTTACCATGCCACCACCTCTAAAGGAAAAACCTCCCATAAACAAGAGCCTGATAACTGCAGAGAGACGATTCAAAACTCTTCAAAGAAAACTTCAAAAGGATCCAAACTTATCGAAGCAATACCATGAATTTATGAGCAATCTAATACAGAATGGCGAAGCTGAGATAATTCCAGAGGAAGAAGATAACAAGCAAGATGCTTGGTATATTCCTCACTTTGAGGTTTGGCATCCAAAAAAGCCAGGCAAAATCAGAGTAGTATTCGATGGAAGTGCTACAACAGATGGCAAGTCCATCAATGACTACCTGATGCGGGGCCCTGACTTTATGAATAGTCTTACAGGTATTCTCCTACGCTTTCGACAGAATCAGGTTGCCATAACATGCGACATTGAGAGCATGTTTCATCAATTCAGAGTAGCGAACACAGACCAGGATTATCTCAGATTTCTTTGGTTTAATGATCAAGGTAGCACTGCACTTCATCAGATGAAAGTTCATTTGTTTGGAGCCAAGTCATCACCTGCATGTGCAACCTATGGTCTTCGGTACATAGCACATCAACTTAGCAAAGAAGACCAGATTAGTAAAAATGCTGTAGAGTTCATCACAGACAACTTTTATGTTGATGATGGAATTCTCAGTGTGGCAGACCCAACTACAGCTATGCAGGTTCTTAGCAAAGCTATAGAAATCTGTCATGGAGGAAATGTTCGCCTCCACAAAGTGCTGTCGAACAGCAGGGAAGTAGTCGAAGCATTTCCAAAAGCCGAACAGATTAGTTCCTTGCAAAAGTTAGACCTGAATACCGAAGCTCTACCCACTGAGCGAACGCTTGGAATGTTATGGAATTCTGAGCAAGATTGCTTCCAGTATGAAGTTAACATGATAGAAAAACCTAACACTAGAAGAGTAATTCTATCTAACGTTGCCTCAATATTCGACCCACTAGGATTGGTGTCACCAGTAATACTGCACGGCAAGTCAATTTTGCAAGAAATGCAGACAAAAGCTTGACTGGGATGATGCCCTGGATAGACCTACCCTAAAGAGCTGGATAGCATGGAAAAACAGCTTAAAGGACCTTAAAAACATCAGCATCCCTAGGTGCTACATAAAAACCAATTTTGTAAAACCAAAACACATGGAATTACACACATTTGGTGATGCCAGTACAAAAGGATATGGCCCGTGTGTCTATCTAAGATCTGTGAATGCGGCGAGCAAAGTGCACGTGACGCTAATTAGCAGCAAAGCTCGAGTTACTCCAGTTAAGTCCATCACAATACCCAGATTAGAACTCCAGGCAGCCCATGGCGCTGTAACACTCACACAAAATGTAATCAACGAGCTTCATCTCCTTAATGCACAAACCTACTATTACACTGATTCTGAAGCAGTGCTTGGCTATATCACAAATACAGAGGCTAGATTCCCCACTTTCGTGGCTAACAGGGTGGAAAGAATCCGTGATCATAGCAAGTCAGAACAGTGGTTCCATGTGCCAACTGACATAAATCCTGCTGATCATGCATCGCGTGGGCTAAATCCATGCAGGCTTCAATCTTGTAATTGGTTCACAGGACCAGAATTCCTCTGGAATGAACCAATCAAGCTGCCTAGGCAACCAAAACGTCAGATATCGTCGAGTGACAGAGATTAAAGCAATCTCGCTTTCAACCCACCATATGCAAGCATATGCGAGCATTGATGAACGAATAACTCGTTTCTCTCACCTAGACCAAGCAGTGCGAATCATTTCTAGAATTCAAGGTTGCCTCACAAAGGGAAGCCAACGGAAACCAGCACAGTCTAGGCAGGATGCTATTAATGCTCTGGTTAAGTCTGCTCAGTCTGAAAATTTCTCAGTTGACATACAGAAACTAAAAGGCGCAAAATGTGTAGCGATGCAAAGCTCAATCTCCAAACTTGACCCTTTTCTAGATCAGAAAGGCTTTCTGAGAGTAGGAGGCAGGCTCCAAAGCAGTGAGCTTCAATCATTTGGAGAAAGGCACCCATTACTTCTTCCAAAAAAAAGCCATCTCACAAATCTGATAATCGACTACTTTCATCGCAAGGCAGCACATCAAGGTGCTGAAAAAACTCTTGCACTGCTCTGTACTCACGGTTATTGGATCCCAAATGGACGATCCGCTGTCTCATCTAGAATTCGAGGCTGTGTCACATGCAAGAGAATTCGTGGTCAGCCATGTAATCCACAGATGGCCACATTACCTTCTGTTAGGGTTAACGAAGCACCTCCCTTTACACATTGTGGTTTAGATTGCTTTGGTCCCTTTTTAGTTAAGGATGGTAGAAAAGAGCAAAAGCGCTATGGCTTGATTGTGACATGTATGGCTTCAAGAGCTGTCCATATCGAGCTACTTGAAGACACGTCGACTGACAGTTTCATAAACGCTATACGAACTGTAACTGCCATCCGAGGACCAATCCAATCTATACAGTGTGATCAGGGCACTAACTTTACTGGTGCATCAAAAGACCTTCAAGGTAACTTGCTGACCAGAATGAATATCACAATGAAATTTAACCCTCCTCATTCAAGCAACATGGGAGGTGTCTGGGAGCGCCAAGTGTGCAGTGATGATCTTCCTCTATCCCCAAACATGCTACTAACAATGAAGTCCGATGTGGTGCTTCCACCACCTAGTGACTTTTCAGATACTGATTTCTACTCTCGCAAGCGCTGGAGAGCAGTACAGTAAATAGCTAATGAATTTTGGAAATGCTGGCGCAAGCATTACCTTCTAGACTTACAATCACGCCAAAAATGGCCAAACAAAACTCCAGAAATCAATGTAAGTGACATAGTCATTATGTGTGATGATGATGTAGCTAGGAATGAGTGGAAAATGGCTCGTGTTACCGAATGTTTCAAGTCTCATGATCAACAAGTGCGATCTGTGAAACTTCTTGTTGCCAGCAAACAATACCCTATAGATAAAAACAAAAGACAATATCTGATTCGACCTGTATCAAAATTAGTTACACTGGTAAGGGCATATCAAGATTAGTAGATTGGTATGAGACAACACCGGGTGAAATTTCAGGTGGGAGTGTAGGATTGGCATTGGTGAGATCTCACCACTTCAGTTTTGGTGCATTATGACTGTCTTGTTTGCATGGCAAAATTTGGTAATGGGCATCTAATGGCATCGTTTGCCAATTGCAACAATCATTTTCTTTGTCAACCAAGCTGTTGCCATCCGGCTGCCTTATGATTTCACTGCCTAATTTTGCAAAACAACTGATTCATGGTATATCTTTTTGCCTTCCAACAACTATCACTTTAAATTTAGCTACTGCACAAGCAACATGTGAAATTGTTGAACTCTCAAATATATATCTGCTAAGCAGCATCTACTGCTTTATTATTATATCTACATTCACATATTCTATACTTATCAAATACAAGTTTGGAATCAAGTTATTACGGAATCCCCAGAAGGTCGTTCAAGGTAACAATGATTACTTTTATTTCATGTATTAATCTTGTGTTTTATCATTTACTATTTTTGAGTTTAATGTTACTATTAGTGCATTTATATTCATGTCTAGAATGCATATTGTGCTAATTGAGAGATTCAATCTTTCATTATATCTACTCATAATACGCTTTATGTTATTTTAGTTTTCACGTTGTTCAATAAATCTCATAAGTGGACATCAGTTTGAATTCCTTTGAATATTTGGGAGTGAAGCCGTAACGTTGTGTGGTGTGATGCAAGCAGTTTGGCAGTTGGTTGTTGTTTGGAAATAGATTGAAGTTTCGTAGAAGATGCTACATGGCTCAGGAAAGTTGATGGGTCACATATCAATGTTGCTGAGTTGGAAGCAGTGATAAAAGGGCTGAATATTGCCCTGCGCTGGGGGGATTGCTAAACTGAAAATTATAACTGATTCTGCTAGTGTCGTAAAGTGGACGATGGAGTGGAAATGGGAAAATGGTGAACCTACAATGGCAAACCAGTGCAATCAATCTAGTGGATAGTTCGGATGTGTGTGGTCAATATTAGTGGATAGTAAAAGACCTAAGGTCAGTGGCCTGAATGAGATGGTGATCAAGAGAAGACTTGGGATCATTTCCCAATTGGTAATGGAGTGTCACATTAAAATGACTATTTAGTTGGTATCTTCAACATCTAACAAGGCAGATGTGCTAACCAGGGTACCACAGAAGTGGCTGAACAGCCCGTGCCTAGCTGTAGTGACATTCGGTGATAAAACCAAGGAAATAACAAAGCTTCTCGGTAAGCATCATTTGGGAGTCAAGAAGACCCTGTATTTGGCCAAGAGGATGTGTGGACAAGATGTGGATGAGAAGGTCGTGAAGCAGGTGGTAGATTCTTGCAATCAGTGTCGGGGAGTGGATTCCGTCTCAATTAAATGGAATCACGGACGGCTGTAGGTTGACAAAGTATGGCAGAGGGTGGCAATGGACATTGCGTATGTTAATAAAAAAGCTTTCCTGACTCTGATTGACTGTGGACCAAGTCGCTTTGCTATGTGGAGAAGACTGCCAAATGAAACTGCTTCCGTAGTAGCCAAGGAGTTGCATAGAATATTCTTGGAACGAGGAGCTCCAGACGAGGTGCTATGTGACAATGGGCCATGCTTCAAAAGCTCTGAGATGACTTAATTTTTCAAGGAGTGGGGGATAATGCAGGTGCTCTGTTGTGCATATAAACATTCAGGAAACGGCATAATAGAGCGCAACCACCGTACAATTAAAAGAATGGTTGCCCGAACTGGTGGTCGGGTGGAAAACATGGTCTACTGGTACAACAACTCACCCAACTTTGACGATATAATTCCTGCAGCTAATGTTTATCAGTATGAGGCCAGGCTATTAGGAGCATCCAAGGCTATTGGGTTATCAAGAGAATTGCAGGATACAAAAGCCAATCCCTATCAGGCGGGCGATGTGGTTTATGTGATACCGAGGAACATGCGAACTGATACGACATGGAAGCAAGCTAAAGTGACAAGAGTGGTAGCAGATCATGTAGTTGAAGTGGAGGGTATAAATAGACACGTGGTCAATGTAAGACCTGTTATAGCTGACTCGCAAATATCACAGAGTTGTGACTGCCTGGTGACCAATGGAACTGTAGAATATTGCGTAGAGAATAGTGATGACCAAATAAGTGACTTTGATGTTAGTTAGCCCAGCAATGACACTGGCAATAGTGAGAGCAATAGTGACAGTGATTCACGTGAGAACGATACTTTACCCCTAAGGAGGGATAGAAGGTTACCTCCTTACTTGAATGATTTTGTTCTTTACTGACGTTGCAGGTACATTTATATGATCTAGAGATCAGGGGAGAATGTGAATTGGAATACAAATCATAGGCATAGTAGGATTAGGTCTGTCATTAGGCATGTCATTTATAATTGTTTTAGCACTGACTCACACTCCATCTATCAAAGTAATCACGATATGTTTTCGTCATTAGTTAGTCTTGCCTAAGGTATGTTATGGTATGTTATTATAAAGCAATTATGCTGTGGTTTTTGTAGCTGTTTTTGCTGTTGATGAGTTATGCTAAGAGCATTGTGTTGCTGGAGTCAGTAAACTACGTATGCTTGATCAATAAAGAAGAGTATCACAACAGAGCTGATGTTGAGAGGCATTTAGTAAAATTAGTAGACCAAGATTCAGAACTTACAAGTGGCAAACCAGCGACCAATCTTACCTCCAATATGTATTCTGTGTGAGAAGGAATGCAAGTACAAGACTGGATGTGTAACCACTACTATTGATAAACTCTGAAAAACCCAGTCCAAAACTCCAGGTATGTCAGTGAAAAATGTTTAAATAACCTGTGATGGCTGATTTGATCTAGTTGGTTTGATGGCATAGTATTATTATGGCGATATCATCCGATTTTGACCTACTAAAGGTAACCTGTGATTTATGGTATGTTTGAGTTGTGCCATTGGTTGTGCTATTTTTCAAAGATAAACTCTAGGACTGTGCAAAGATCCTTGGAGATGAACGTATTTTGCGGGAGTTTAGCTGGAGTGATGCTGTCGCTCGAGAGCTGAAATACCATAAATCCTGCTATGATAAATATGTATATGATGCCGAGAGGTAAATTTCCTATTCTATTTCTTTTTAAGAATATTATTGTTGTTAGTGCTTTATAGTCTCTGTGTGAACAGGTATTCTATCTTTGATATTTGTTTGTCATGTGAAACACTCAACACTGCAAAGCACGATTTTATTTAACAGATTATGCAGGAAAGATGATGTGGTATGTATAGAGTGTGTAGAATAATAGGTATAAAAGGTGCATGGTATATGTTGTGATTTGTGTGGCCTTCCGCTATAGAGATTGACAATCTATTTCAGTTGTAGTTTGAGGCAAAACAACAACCCCAAACATAGTGGCGCTGAACTAGATTATTAATAAATCTCAATTTGAGACTCTTTAATATGGTTAAGGATCATAATTATTCGGCAGGGGGAAATAACTCATTTCTAACATAAACCTATCAGTGCAATGTAATCTTAGTAGAAAAAACAGTTGATTTGTGTTATATAATTCTTCAACATGGATTCATTATTATCCTGCTAATATATACACACCCTATGACTGCTAATAAAGAGCTTTCACATGCTTGTCTAAGAATTTGATATAATGCCATTGCTGTTTATGATATGAACTAACATTGCACATATATAGACTTTATTTCTGCAGTTTAGCTGGTAGTAAAATAAACAACCCGAATCACCCTTCTGAACAGTCAAAATCAGAAGGATATGAAAAGTTTGTTGATATTGTGCGCACACGAGTGATCATGAACCACATGGTGATAAAGTGGACTGATCTATTTGAAGAATATGACACAATGATGGATGATTACCCAGATGAAGTATGCCAGAGGTTAGTATGACTAGACCATTTTATATCATTTGGCTAGTACAAAATATTAACTACCACCGCAGAACATGTTTTGCTCTTTTGTGCGGGGTGAAAACGCTGATGAGCTTATGGCTGGCAATGCATTGTTGTTATCAGCACAACAGCAAGTGATTGCTATGTCATGAGGTCTGATTGTAACTTAATGTCATTTTGTTAGGTCAAACAGATTGAAAGAGAGACTGTGCAAATCCATTCCAAACCTCAGATTCAAGGTTATTGATGAAACAAGGTCACACTATATTTGTGCATCAGATTCTGAGCCTCAGTTTAGCCAACCACTAGCGAGTATGAATTTTAGCGACAGCTCTAATTCAGATATGGATGAAATTGATCTCTCAAGAAACCTAAGGTTAGGTGACTCGATGGAAAGAATGATATCATCTAGCCCAAACCATACGCCATGACATTAAGCAACTCCCTCAAAACATGATGGGCTGGCCACCCTCTTTTTCAGAGCTGGTGGTTGATGCTTCAAGAAAACATGTCCCAGAGTCCCTGTATAACATCATTGCCCTCATTGTTGGTGCAACAAGAGATGTTCCTCAGCCTAATACTCGGGTGTCAGTTCAATCTTTCAAACAAGACAAACAGATTCTTCCTTTCTGCCAGGATATCGCCACTTCTGCTACAAAAGGGAAAGTTATGACACCAAAGTCTTACCTTTGTGGTTTGACCCTACGCCACTACAACATCAGCACGACTACTGCTAATCTCATTTATGGATATGTTCAAGCAGCGGGTTATAAAACACTTGTTGGTCTAGAAACTGCTGCAGCTATGGCAAATATAGATGTTGAAGTACCATCTGGATTCAGGAAAGATGTCCCAACTGTGATCTGCATGGATAACCTTGACTTTAGCGAGGAGACTAAAACAGGTGCAGGAATAGCCACTTCGTCAAGGTATCATGATTCAAAATGCAGGCCCAGATTTCACACAGAGAGAGGAAAGTATTAGTCAAAAAAATATTCCCAAGATGGTGAAAAAGTTGCCTGAACAAGAAAATAATATCACTCCAACAACACATAAAACCAAAGATCGTCATGGTCTGACAGGATTAGATTATCAGCCTACCATAAATAACACTCAGATAATGAAAGATGGCAATCTCCTAGATCTTGGTTATGTCTTAGCCAAAAATGTAAACCCTATGTCGATGCCTAAGTCGCCAAGTTCATCATCTAAAAAAAGACATTCCAAGACAGCTATTCATTACCTAAATCCCATAATGGCCCCAGCCACAGAAATAAATACTATTAACACTATCTTCACCAATGCTTTTCAAATTTCAAACAAGCAAAAGCTTACCAAAATTACATTGGTGTTTGATCAGGCCACCTATGCCAAAATACAAGAGCTACGCTGGCGCAACAAAGAATATCCTGAGAGATTCATTGTGAGGCTTGGTGAGTTTTACACAGCCATGTCATACATGGGAATTATCGGAAAACGATTTGGTGCTGCTGGCCTATCAGATCTGCTTATAGAAGGAGGAGTTGTTGCCCCTGGCTTAATTAATGGGGTTTTATCTGGAAAACACTATAACAGGGCGTTTCGAGCCTACAGACTTGTCTATGAAGCTCTCACCAGGTCACAAATCAATGTATTCTTAGAGACTCTTGATGAAGATAAAGCCAGCAAATATAGGCAACTAGGACAGGTACTGTCTGAAACATTCACTCAGCCTGGCATGCTTGACAATGTTGTCCTACAACAGTTTGCTGTAGAGTTCAATAGCTTTGTTGCTGACTGAAGGAAGCAAAGTGTGACCTTCAATTTCTGGTCCAGCTTCATCAACAAGACCCAACTACTACTTCTATTTATCAGAGGAACTAGAAGCTCCAACTGAGACCTCAACTTGGCTGTTATTCCTGAGATGCTCTCGCGGTTCTTTGCCTACAACCATACTAACTATAGCAGGTCTGTATGAATGTGATGTTGATGTACATGCTGCTAACCTGCAAACCATGAGTGTTATTTCAAGAGGCTTTGCTGCGTTTACATAGACTTTTGTACTGATGAATTTCCATTTGCCGCTTATTTTAAAGGTTTCTACCAGCTTATTATGCGGAGATGATGGCATTGTCAGATGTTGACACTGACATTGTAAAAGCTACTTTCACAACTCAGAGAACTTGTCTCCCCTTCTCGGGAACAGCTGTAGACCAGACAATTGAGCAGACCCTAAACAAATCCTGCAAGACATCTGGTGGAATGAAAGGCATTACATTACACCCAGGTATGCATTGCTTACAAAGATTAGTATAACATAGAATAATATATGGGTACAAGTTACTAGAAAAAAACATGCTGCTTATGTAAGAAAACTATAGATATATATTATGAAAACCTACTTTGTAAATTGCCATAGATATAAGCCTTTTATGTTTGGTTTTCAGTGCATACAAATCTTTTCGACAGGTGCCATTCAACGATGGATCATGGCTCAGATATACAAAGCTGCAGTTGCAGAGTTGGCAGAGGAAATGGCAGGGCTATCTATGCCTGATCAAGCTGTAAGACACGCTGATTACACCTCAAGTGAAGAGGATATTAAGTGCTTGCTCACAACTATTGACACAATGATGAACCCATTCGATCCCACAATAGAAGGAACAGAGCTGCTCAACATCAGTAATGACACAGTGGCTACTGCTGCCGCAATGTCGGATATGATTACAGCCCATAAAAAAGAAGCTGAACAGTATCAAGCATTCTGTAAAGAGCGACTCAATGAATACAGCAAGGATTTGTTCATGCCAATCCCAAAGATCAATCTCAAAGACTTCTCAACCAAGGCCAAACCAAGTAAAGCTGCAGCTGCAGAGATGACCGCTCCACAGCAGCAACAAATCTTTTTTAGAATTTTAGTAGCAATCCAATCAAGAAACATCAATCTCAAAGATATTCTCAGCTATTCATTGAGTGAGAAAACCCCATCATCGCTTCGTCAAACGGTTTCCTGGTAAAGACGAATAAAGCTGAACTGCTGCACTACCTGGAACAAGAAGCAGGATACCCAAATCTACAACTGACTGGCAATATAGCTGTGTTCATTGATGCCATGGCTTTAATACGTTCTCTGTCATTCACTGATGTAAAGACATTTGATCAGCTTGGGGATAAGGTCTGGGAAAGGATTATCAGCATTGCAAGTTTGCATAGTGCCTCAAGGGTTGACTGGGTTGTTGATTCATATCTAAATCTTAGCATCAAAGATGTTGAGAGCCAAGCGAGGTTCAACCCAGCAACACATCAAGTTGACATCTGGCACCCAAAAAATACCTGTCGGAATGCCAGCCTACTTTGCAAACTCAACAAATAAAGGAGAACTGCTGGAATTCCTATATAGCAAACTCACAAAGAAGAGCACTGAACGTCTGAGTGTTTATGTGACTAACAAACACAGCTGTATACTTCTTCCCTCTCACCATTCCACCCAATCCACAATGGAGATTTCCAATTTAGAAACCACCCAAGAAGAGGCTGATACCAGGCTGCTTCTTCACTGCAAGCATGCTGATGGGATGCGTGGGCTCGGAGGAGAATTTGAGAAATTGATCATCACATCCCCAGATACAGATGTGGCTATCATAGCTTTAGGAGTGATGGGTCAGTTCAACTGCACAGTTGGCCGCTCAACTGGGACAGCTAATAACAAAAGGATCGTAGATCTAACAGCTATATATTCATATTTTGGGCATTTGTTTTGCAAATCATTACCATATATACATGCAGTCACCGGCTGTGATTCAACCAGCGCATTTTTCCGAAAAGGGAAGAAAAAAGCTTGTAAAATTGTCAAGGACAATAACGAATAGCTTGCTACCTTCAGCACTCTTACAACCACACTACTCAACACGCTAATAACTGTAATTGAAAAGCTGGTCTGCTTAATGTATAACACCAAGTGTCCCACTGTTAATGATGCTCTCTATCACCTATTCAAAAAGCTGAAATGCTGAATAAATGCTACCACCAAATGATGATTGTCTTCAACAGCACAACAAAAGGGCCTGCTACCAAGCTGCAATATGGCTCCGCTGCCTGGATGCCAAGCCCAACATTCCTCCACCTCAAGGTAATGGCTGGCACATGACTAAAGAAGACACACTAAAAACAACTTGGTATCAGAAGCCTGTCATACCACCACAAGTTCTCAAGACGATGCATTGCAAGGGCGACAAAAATGGCTGCTGCCAAAGATGCTCATGGAAGATGGCCAACTTACCATGCTGCGACCTTTGTGCCTGCACCAATACAGAATGCACTAACAGGGGTGTGGAAGAGGATGAGGAGGATGATGATGAGGAAGATGAGAGCTAAATTCTATTAAGTTATGAATATGTATGTATTGTTATTTATCAAATCTCAATGAAAACCACAATTATTTGTTGAAGTTGTCTCCCTTGTGTCTGTAGAAAATACATTTAATAGCATTATGGATCTATTCACTTGTTTAATAATTCAGTGACTAGGTATGAAATACATTGATATAATCACCTTGTATATAAAACAAAGTTAAATAGTTGTTTAAAAGCCTTTAGGTCACCTTAGACTGCCACGCACACAGTACAGGTGTAAATGGCAAATGTCGCCGCCAATAAATTTGATGCTGATTGAGTATTGGTAAGGTTGGCCATTCCGACAAAATGAATTTCTAAAGACATACATTACAGCTATTTTTTGGAACAATCAAATCCTGCTCCGCTTTTGGTTTCTTAAACTAAAAAAATTCAACAATTCAGCATCACAGGCACTGGACTAGTACCAACTTTGGCTCATTTTGATCCCACAAAAGCTGTGGTTGTCAATGTTGATGCCAGCTCCTATAGTCTGGGAGCAGTTGGACTCACGAGGGCAAATCCATAGTCTGCTGCTCAATCACTAACACTGACACAGACTCTTTATGCTCAAATAGAGAAAGAACTACTAGCTATTCAGTTTGAGCTGACTCATTTCCATCAGTATATCTATGGTCGTACTGTGCATGTTGAATCAGACCATATTCCTTTGGTCAATATTACCAAAAAGCCTCTAAATGAGCTGAAGTCTCGCATACAGAGGATGAAAATGCGAATGCAGCTGTATGACTACGAAGTAGTTCATGTAACAGGCAGAGTTATGTACTTGTCAGACTATCTATTACGTTCAAGCCGTGTAAATATCATAGTGGAAGATTTGAATACAGACAATCCCCAACCTGAAATCTGTCCAGTCCTTCTCCGAACTGTCTCTGATGTAAATGACTATGGTGAGTCAACTGTCAAAGATACTACTCAACAATTAGTAGAGTTTCCCCGATTTTGGTATCGGAATCGGTATCGGTGCCGATATGGGTGTCAAGTATCTGAATCGGCATCGGCCGATCTTTTCTTAAAAAATCTGAACCTTCCGATACTTTTTACAGATCAACCATTTAGCAAAAAACTGTATTTTAGCCTGCTATACTAATAAAAAATCATCAGCTGTAAGCTTTTTACTTTTACTTAATGAATTTCAGGCCTGCCACACAATTTATTTCATGTCTATAGCCTGATCAACACAGCGAAGGAAACTTTTTGGCCAGAACGTAAACAAAAAGTGTGGTATTTCCCAATTACAGCGATAGGATTTATTGCAGGCAATCACAAACAAGATAACAAAAATGGGAGACAAGAACGCAGAGTAATATTTCTATTTACTAGCATTACGAAAGTAATTTAAACAGTCGACACATAAAGTTATCTATCACTCTCTTGATCCTGACGATACAATGGATTGTTTGTATTGTACAAAAAATGGTAACCCCAGTGGCGTATCAGTATGTAGCCTGTCCTCCAACATCTGTGGCAAGTGAATCCCCCTTCAGTACGCTTGGCTACAATGATAATGATGGAAGAAAGAGACGTCTTACTGAGATAATTGAATCCCTAACGGTAATTAAAAGAAACATTGATTTGCTCTAAACTTGTACAGGCACAGCAGTTCATCCAACAATAGAAGAGGGACTTCGTTATCACAGATAGAACTGTACCACTAACAGTAATTACCTTTATTTACAAATTACAAGAAACATGGACTGTTTTGTTACTACATGCACGGTATGTCAGTATGTGAATATGTATATATATTTTTTCCATAAATGCAAACAAATAAATACAATAATATTCATGTTTTCTTTGCATTATGTTTGTATTTACATAATAAAATGAACAACCATCTATGCAACACAAAATATCTGAATCGGATTATTTTTCAATTAGGATCGGTATATCGGATCGGTATATCGGATCGGTATCTGAATCGGCTGGTGAATTTAGAATCGGGGCATTTCTAACAATTAGTCTTAAGGCATACATTGAATGGTTGCCCAAAGCAAAGAAGGCAGTGCCATCCACTGACAAAATCATTCTGGCTATATCGCAACCAGATAAGAGTTTTTGACAATCTCTTATTCTATGAAGATTGTCTGATAATTTCTTATGAAAAGTAGTCTAGGCTTATTGATTAGCTACACGACAGTCATCAGGGCATAGCAAAAACTCAGCAGCGAGCTTGTCTCAGTGCCTTCTGCCTCCTATATAAACTCTTATAATTAATTGATAATCAATTCATTATATATTTAAATACTTATTCTTACAATAGAGTCAATCCTGTAGCAGAATTTGCTTTGGTAGCTATACTACACAGCAGGCTGGCTCCATGTGAGCTAGAGCACCTGTGAGTTCTGTGCCGTGTCATCCTAACTAGAATGATTAAACTGCTGTGAATAGTGCAGTATCTAGGTTGAACCATCTGTGTTTTACAGCTCCAAATAACTAAATTAAAATTAAATGATGTATCTTTTTACATTATTAAACATTACTCAACAACATGATCCTGTGAAATCTCAGAAGAGGGATTCCAATCATACGAAGTGGACACCTATTTGGAGTCACAAGTTGACCTCTTTGAACTACTTCTAGCAGCAAAAATACTAAGAAGCACTGTTGACTATATGAAACTGGTAAAAAACACTTTCTCATTCTTGCAGAAAAGTTCCACCCAGATAAAAACAAATTGGAACAATATTCACTATGAACAAAAGCTATGACTTTATTTAATAAAGTATACACCGAAATCATTTTCACAATGTTGGACATCAATCAAAACAAGCATGACTCCAAAGCAATTGGGAAAATCTATACAAATGTTGCCGAAGAAGTAATTGCATGGCAGCATCACGAAGATTTGAAGTATACAGCCATCCAGAATATGTGGCTAAATAAACTTCCCTTCTCAAATCAGAATGGCATCAAGTACCCAAATATCTACCTAGATCAAATGCTGGGGTGCAATTGGGAGACGCAAATAAGTCTCTATATATCATTGTGTATGATAGTGATACTGTACAGTATACAGTACACATCCAGGGAATAATGGCACTTCAATATGCTTCAGAAAACACAGATTCTCTAATATGGAGCGTGAAGTGTGAAGGAAACCTACCAACAAAGGGAAGATCAAAACCTTTCAGAGAAGCTATAAAGCTCTTCAAAGGGGTTTATAGCTTCTCTTTATATACCCCACAAAACCTGCAAAGCAACTGTTGCAATCGGCTGCAACTAGTTGCTTTTGCAGCAGCTATCAAAGCATCCGAGACAGCAGCTGGTCACCAAAATTAGCAAAAAAACAAACTACTGCAGAGCTACCTAGTGAATCAACAATGTCAGAAAATAATGTAGTTGATCAAAACACATAATCACCAAAAGAGAATAAATGCCCAAAAACAAACACCCCGTAATATGAAGACAATCTCAGAGATTTACTCTCCCTAATTTTGGCAAAAATTGATGCATTAGAAAAGAAAGTAGGAGATATAGAGCATCAGTTTACAGATTACAAAGAGAATACCATCACAGAACTAGAAAAATCAGGTAGTGAAAACCATCAAATCAAATGCACTCTGGGTCCAAAAATAAGCTATATACTAGAAGCGCATCAATTACATAATTTTTTTATCATATATTTCAATACATCAAAATCTTGGCTTTCGAATGAGCCATTGTTTGACATGGTGAGACAAACATTGGTTGGTGTTTATAGGATTACCCTAGAGCTCTATCGCAGAAATCTTCAATGGCATAGGCTTGAAAATTGTGACGCCACAATTTTCATATTTGGTGTTGTGTGCTCTTACCGCTTATTTTATTACTTACTGCTTATATTTGTCAACTACGATAATGACGTTAATGGCAGGCGAAGGTAGGACAACTCCAGATAACCAATAAAGATGACAAAGGAATTAGTGTCATTAGCTCTCCATGTACAGATTATTTTTATGATAAATAATTCAGATTCCAAGCACCATAGTATGTTTTCCCGATGATATTATGCACTAGTCCTCTCTTTTTATTGTGATTTTGAGGGGCATGACTGAGGCTACTTAATTTTAAGCATTGCGTGATCTCGCGAGAGTGCAATTTACATATAGTCCTAGAGCTACGCCACTGCAGGTCACAATTTAATCGATGTGATTTCATTACCTTTATCGATGACAGTATATTTATTGAAGCATAATTATATTTAGAAAGCAACATGGAAAGCGATACGAATTTTTCAGGTAATAAAACTACTACTACAACAACAACTACTTCCACAACTTATGGTTCTAAGTTGTGGAAATCATCCAAAATCTATTAACCCAGAACATATGTTTGTATTGGTCGGGCATTAGCATGATCCCCGAGCATTATTGATGATCTATAATCCTAGTTTATTATTAGCGCTCTTTGTGTTTAACAGCACCGATTGTCACAGAAGAGCGCAGCCTCAATGACAGCAAAAGGGATCTACGATTTAAGGCTAAATGATAATTATGACATCACATTGTAGGAACCGCAACCAAGTGTTTTTTTATTGCAGGACATACTTTTGACACCCTGTTTTTCATAGTTATATTATTCTTTGTGTATTGAATATAGGCTCATTCGAAAGCCAAGACTCTGATGTATTGAACTATATAATAAAAAAATTATAAAATGTATGTGCTTTAAGAAAACCAGCTCTACTAATGCTGCAAGCAATATGACTGACACAAACACACCACTTGACCAATATCCACCAACAATGCCAGAAATGCAAAACAGTACTTCTGAAGGTGGCATATGGAGTACTGTACGCAAACGTAGAGCCACAAGTAATACTCAGACGCGGGTCAATAACCATGCTGAGAACAAAAATGGGAAGCAATTTGATGTAGAGAATGTTGCTATTATTGAGCAAATTTCTAATACATTTAATACAGCCTAAGATGATCTCATAAGAGAGATAGGAAAGAATGTAAGTAATGTTATAATTGACCTAATTAAGCATTATAGTAAAAACTCTTCTAAGATAATGGTACAGCTCAAAACAGTTGAGATGAAAGATAAAACCATCCTTAATTTAAAAAAACACCATCTTAGGTTAATCAAAAATAAGAAAACCTACAAAAAATCTTTTCATCTCAATTGGCATAGCCAAAGCTGTACGTCTTGATTTGGAGGACACAGATTTTGAAACAGAACTCCATAAAGCATACCCTGATGCAACATTTCAGAGGCTTACAAAAAGTCCAAATAGGAAAAAAACTTAAGTGTAGCCAAGATTGACATTAAACGATCAGAAGATCTCAACAAAACAATGAGGGCATAAAATTGCACTGCTTTCATCAATGTCAGTGTTGAAAAGTTGGTCTGGACACCATAAATACGATTATGTAAAAATTGTTGGACACTTAGCCACGCTGCCAATAAATGTAGAAGTGAAGAAGCCTGTGTTTACTGTAAGAAATTCGTAGCTGAAAGTGCGCATATGACATGCTCTGAGAATCCAATGTGCAAAAACTGCAAAATTCCACACAGAGTAAACGCTACAAACAATTGCAAAGCATATATAAATAGATATGTGACTTCTCGCATGAAAATCGACCAAAAGTCGGCATTCACTACTGTTAGTAATGGAGCTTCGCAGTTTGCATTAGGTTTATTGGGGAGCACATGGCCACTTTGTTTATACTTTCACCCTAGACTATTCAGAGTGAGAGGAATTCATTTCTGAAGTCAAAAAGTGATTTAATTGGCTCCTTATGCCAAAATTTTGCGATCGAAGTCATTGCTATGCGATCGTGACGTCATCAAAATGGCGACTCGTAAAGAATCCAAAACTTCAAAAAACTTTTTTAATCTGGATGAATCTGAGGAACTTGGCACATTGCTCGATGAAATTGATACAGAATATAGAGAAACAATGTATAGAGATCCAGATTTTCATGTTACTGATGACCTGCAAGCTCAGATGCCCAAATTTATTGACGATGAAGAAGACAATGTTGAGCCTACCGAAGGATTAACTGTTACTCACTCGTATAGTACTCCAGGTAATGACTCAGAATCACCTGCTGCCAGCTTACCAACTCATCTTATGGTGTCTGATGAACCTATTAGCTTCAGTTGCAAGTGCGACTGCATCAACAAAATGGACAGAACTCAGATTTCCAGTCAGCTGACTTACAATAAAGAAATGTCAAAGACAGAGTTAGATTTGGTTATCATAGGCCGAATTTTTACTTGTGTGGATGATGGGAACACCACAAAACCTTTCAAACATAAGAAGATTAGAAAAAGGGCAAGATACAACTTTAAATATCATGGTGAGTCTTATTGAAATTTTTCTGATCTACCCTGCTTATTTTTGGTAGTAATAGAAAGGGTGTAGTAACCTACTAGTTGCTGGTCCAGTGTATGCCTCCCTGAGTCATAAAATTACATCTTACAATACACGACTCAGTGATCAGTCGTACTCACTGGCCTGAGTTAGCTGTGTCTTCACTCATAATTGATTGCCAGTTGCTACATGAATTATTCAATACGCCAATGCTTTTGTGTTTATTTTTTTGCCTGCTGACATCAACCCTATGGCATGAGCAATCAATCCCTTGGTCACACGATCACTAGGCCACTAAGACTATTACTCGTAAAGGTGTCTCAGAGTCAGAATCTATTGCCAATCATCTCATTAGCTCATTCTTTAGATTTTCCCCATCAAAATACGTTCCATTCTGGTTGTTTTTTTTCAGACACTGTTGTGTGCAGAGAATTTTTTCTCTTTGTAAATTCTATCAAAAGCAGTAGATTCAAGGCACTGAAAGCGGCCTATGAGTCGAATCCTGGTATGACTCCAAGAGACTTTTTTTACAAAGGTGGTGCTCACAGGTCCATTTTACAGGAAGAATCTCAGAGTATTGTTGACTTTCTGAATAACACAGCGAAGGCTAACGCTCTGGCTCTACCAGGCCATGTTCCAGGTAGGTAACCAATCCATGTTGGCTTTTCCCGTCCAGTCCAAGGGCAATTTTAACTTGTCTGAACATGTAGCTGACTGTCAAAATAAAGTGGATGGTAATTCTGTTTTAGGTTTCAAAAAAGAGGAAGTCAAAGTCCTGCCTAGTTGTCTTACTATAACTTCCTTGCACGATGACTATACAAAAGTATGTACTGAAGATGGTGTAGTAGCCCGTGGTATCACCACATTCCGCAAGGTGTGGGTGGAAGTTCTTCCATTCCTCTTGATCTCCAAGACCAGTACAGATCTCTGCTGGACATGCCATTGAAGCAACACTTACGTACATTTCTAGGTAAGGATTCCAACATCACCTTGCCCAGTTGACACTCTAAAAACCTCAGTTCAAAATATTGAAGGAGAGTGATTGAATTCTTTGAACCAACTTTTTAGATCTGTGACATACACTGATGAGGAGAAGCTAAAGTTACTGCAAGATCATTCTGACCATTTGCGCCATGCTAAGGCTGCTCGAGAATACATGAATCGGTGCTTGCGAGACTGTAAGAGTCAACTTCCTGCTAATAGAGTTCTTGGGTGCAACCAATCATTGTCTGGTCTAGCAATCGCTCACTACAGTTTAGACTTTGCTCAGCAAGTATGTAGTCGTGTTAGATAGCAGTCCATCCTTAATGTCAGTAATGTCACTCTTTTTGATTTTCCTTAGTACATGGTTCTCATACAAGCGTAATACCTACTCTTTCAGCCTCTATAATCATTCGTGGGTTTATCCTACCACTTTGTGTGCACATGTGTAGCTATATGGGAGATTACGCTTTTAATAATGCCAGTATTGCTTACTCATGATTTTCCTGTGGTGTGGAGTGTATTATGTGCTTTTTAAAAACACGATTAGCGGCTAATTGCTGGGATTAGCGTTTGTCAGACATACAAATGCACTCACATACGAGTGGCTTTAAACAGCTTTCTTTTCGAGCCCACTGTGACACCTTGCGGAATCTTTGATAAAGAGTACCCTCTCCATTCAGTAAATATAACTTTTTCTTTCATGCATGTTGCAGGTCCACTACCCTAATGATCCCAGCAACCGGGTCCCATCTATTTTAAAACCCCAAAAAAGTGTGGCTTGTTTGGAGTCCGCAATGAGTCGGTGCCACAACAAGTTAACTATCTAATAGACGAGACATCCCTGACCACTAAGGGAGCTAACGCTGTTATTTCATATGTCCATCACTTTTTGGAACATTATGGCCTGGGAGAGAAAAAGCTTATTCTTCATGCTGACAACTGCTGATTGGTAGAAGTGCTCTTTTTCTTTAGTTTGACTTCTTGTTAAGCTTTTTAAGTTTCATTAATGATTTTTATCCTCTCACTAAGTGTGCCCCTGAGACCTCCCCACCGGAGGGCAATACTCTCGACTGAGTCAGACTCCTATTATCACAGCTCCCTTTATCTTTTCAGGGGACAGAACAAAAACAACTTTATGTTTTATTTTGCTTGGAGATGTCAGCAGAATCTAAATGCAGAGGTGAAAATGAACTTCTTGGTTGCGGACCACACAAAGTTTGCTTGCGATGCTCTTTTCGGTGCCGTAAAGAAGACCTACCGACGAACAATGGTTTCATCATTGGATGATTTGATGCAGGTGAGTATAATTATGGGACTGTTTTTAATTTTCGTTCACACAATATTGGGAGAAGAACTTGTAGCCTGGAGATACATGGCTGATACTTTTAGGTAGTGGAGAAGTCTGCTCTGTCTAATTTGGCGCAGCTTGTCAGCTCACAGAGTGGTGAGAAAATTGTACCCATCTATGACTGGGCCTTATACTTCCAGTGCTAAAAAGATTACTGGAATTAAGAGCTTTCACAAGTTTTAATTCAGCCAAGCTTACCCCGGTACGATGACAGGTTATTCTCATAGATTGTTGTGTGTACTGTTTGCTAACCATGCTACCAGGGTCACTTTGATGCACAGCCATGCTTTTGTTTTGCTTAGGAAAAGTAAAAGTTCAAACGTATCTAGACTCCCCTGCTGTGATGTATGATGTAAGACTTGAAGGTATCAATGGATTGCCGAATGTGATAAAACCTGAAGGTTTAGACTATGACCGACAAGAATACTTGTATACTAACATTCGAGAATTTTGTCGCCCTGGCAGTGAGGATTTAGTTTGCCCGAAGCCTCATGGTAAACGACGTGACTATAGCATGAATTTTAGCCTTTTCCTGAGTCAGATGTGAGTAGGAATGTAATCGTGGTTTTGGGTCTGGTACCCCTTGTGTTTTTTAGACTCACTGTTTTGGCAAAATAAACCTCAGTATGAATTTCAGATGTGATGTTAAATCCTGAAGCCTATCAATTAGTGGTGATATACCTAGGAGCTTCTCATCTTATTCCTAATGTGCGGTTAGTGTAAAGTATGGATGCGTAAAAATGTCCAGTTTTTTTTCAATTTGAGAGCAGGGTTTACCAGTCTTTTGTTGTCCTGACCTTAAAATGGTGTACACCAGCTGTTTCAGCATGCTTACTTACCCTATAGACAAAGTTTCACCTCAGTCAGTGAAATACAAATGGCCGTATTCAAAGAGAACCTAACGTAAACAACTTATTTCTGTGCGTCGTATCTTTATTCACGATTTTCTCCGTTTCAGATTTTGAGTTTTGGCTGACATGCCTTCCAAAAATTCACGATATTTCATGAACTACTTAAGCTAACTCAAAAATTCAAAATGCTTTGAATTCTCCACAAAATTCTGCATCTGGCTGTGTTACTAACTCAAAATCTGAAAATCCCTCATTTTGGTTGATTTTCATGAGAGGTCACATATAATCTCCTTTCCAGTCGCCATAATGAACAAGATGCGTAAAATAAAAATACTACAACTCAATGTCAATTGGCTCTCATCACATTCAATAATGGTACTAGATAAATACTTTCAGCCTCTTAATGTAAATATAGTGTGTACAAAAACAGAAATGCTACCTGAAAGTACGTTAACAAATTTTGAACATATTTTCAAGCTCAAATCAGTTAATCCAATACAAATAGGAGTGGCTATAATGGTCAGAAGGGAAATTGAAATTACTCGATACCCTGATCTTGAAACTAATAATGCAAACATTTTGGTTTTTACAGTAAGAGTTGGTATTCAAAAATATATCATCTGCTCAATATGCTTACCAACCAATTGCATAGCACAATTAAAAGAGATATGCCAAGCTATGCAAAAGCTCAAACAATTGCAAAGTACCATGAATGCAAGTGGACTTAGACTAGTACGAGATTTCACAGCATGCCATTGAGCTTTGGGGATCACTCTCTAAATTCTGCTGGTGCGGAAGTCTGACTTAGTCCATAACAACCCTCACGTAGTGTGCCAGCAAAAAACCCACATTCCTTTGTAGTAATGACAGCATATATATCGATCTTATGATTGTTCCTACAAATATACTCAGACTGGTTTCTAAGCAATATTCCGATGACACTATGGAGCTGATCAGTGGCGACCCTCAAAAAGGTCACATACCAGTTGCAACAGTTCTAAAACTCTCTAGACTAAATCAAACTCAGCGTATCAAAAATGAACTACAACAGATTGGAATGCATTCGGTAGTATGCTGGAAAAAGAATGCGAAAAAAGTATGCAAGCCTTTACAACGGAGGAAAATCTCTATGAAATATGGAAAACTCTCAAAGACATACTACTGATGTGCAAAGACAATTGGGTCCCTAAAGGTAAAACAGACTCTCACAATAAACCGTATTGGAACCCCACATTGTCAGAATTATCCAAACAGCTGAGAGCAGCAAGGAAAGAATTTAAATATCGTTCTTCCTTTGCTAATGGATCAAAAATGGATTGTCTTAAGGAGCAATTCAATCTCGAACTGAACAAAGCTAAAAATGATTATGTTGAAAAACAAGCTAATGAACTAAACTTGGCAGACAATTCCAAATTTTGGAAAACATTCAGAAATGTTTTCCATCAACAGGAGGATCGTTTAATAGGCGACCTGAAAGATAACCATGACAATATTCTACA
This sequence comes from Watersipora subatra, assembly GCF_963576615.1. NCBI lineage: Eukaryota > Metazoa > Bryozoa > Gymnolaemata > Cheilostomatida > Watersiporidae > Watersipora > Watersipora subatra. The sequence goes on from NC_088717.1 coordinate 6,490,825, forward strand.
CGGTGATGAACGCAAGGCAAAATATCTCTTTGACCATACATTTGGAGGTGGTCACCTAAATATGAATGCAATGCCATTCCCAACAAAAACAAATCAAGGTATTCTAGCTGAAAATTTAGAAAAACTTGTTTCACTTAATGAACCCATCACAATGGCAGAGATACAACTTGCTCTTAGAAAGCCGAAAGCATCAAGAAAAAGTGCAGACTTCGATGGCATTCACCCAAAGATGTTAAAACAATCGAGTCCATTTCCTTTCATAGCTTTACACTGCTTATTCGATGCTGTTATCAATACACAAATATGTCCATGGGACCAGTCAAACTGGGTAATATTCCTTAGGAAAACCGGTAAAGCAAACTACACTGATGTAGGATTATACCGTTTAAAAACCATCAGCTCCCATGTGGGAAAAACACTAGAAAGGATTCTAGAACACAAATTAAAAGATAACACAGAAAATAATACATTATTACTTAACTCACATTTTGGCTTCAGAAAAAACAGAGAACCTTTGATGTACCTTCTTCAACTGATATCAGAGACACAACAATGCCTTAAAAATAAACGACACACTGCAGCCATGTTCTTTGACCTTCAAAAGGCCTTCGATACTGTATGGCATCAAGGAATGATATCCAGATTATCTAACCTTAGGGTCTCTGGTGCTTTCGTGAGGACCATTGAATCATTTCTCACCACAAGCAATATTCAACTGAAGGTAAACAGCTAGATACACACACCACAAAAGGTACAATAGGACTTCCCCAAGGCAGTGTTTTGTCTCTATTGCTTTTCATTATATACATACATGATATGCTAATACAAGTAGAAGGCACTGGTCTGCAATTCGCCGACGATTGTACCATACTGATGTCAGATCATTCTTCATCATAGCTTCAAAACACATGCAACCAAAATTGCACTATTATCCACGAATGGATGACAAAATAGAAATTAAAAATTACCTACCAAAAAACAGAATTAGTAGTTTTCCATGGTCATCTTCAAACCCCAGTCATTGGAAACGACAACATTAAAATCGTAGACTCCACAAAAGTACTTGAAATTTAAGTAGATAAAAGTCTAGAATTTGAGAAACAGATTAGCAGCAGCGTTAAATCCCTGAATACAAAAATGAACATGTTAAAGCCGTTTCCGTATTCAGGAATGAGCTGTCAAACAACAAAAAAGATTCTCCCTGATGCAATTCTTCCCAAGGCTCTACATGCATGTTCTCTTTGGAACTTGACTGGAAAAGTCTCACTGCATTTTCACCTCAAACTCCTTCTTGGAGCTCATTTAAATCCATCTTTAGAATCACTACATGTTATTATTGGGGTACCCTTGATAAATATTTAACTGACAAGAGAAAGGCTACAAATGATGCGGTGTCTGATTAAATCAGATGTGTTGCACATCATTACCGCTTCTCCTCACAGCTCACTGATGAAAGCATTAAAAATGTGGTTGCGTCAAAAAGGTCGATTTAATGAAATTAATGAGTGATACATGTAAAAAGAGTCCACGAGCGATAAATATAAAATCTCTTCTTTAGCCAATCATCAGGATGAAATTTTTATATAGGTCATGTTAAATGTTATCGCTCGTAAAATGAGTTATCTGTGATGTCAAAGATTCTCGTTGTTAGGGATACTACTCTATTACTAGCTAGTTACGCGCACCAACTACTAGTAGATTCTAGTACAGGCATGGGCAAACTTCGGCCCGGGGGACACATGTGGCCCGTTAAACTTTTTAATCCGGCCCGCCGAACTTGAAGAAAATAAATAAATAAACTTTGTTAAACCATAACTGTAACGAACAACTTTTACCGTATTTATTAGGTAAATCAAACACGCTGATTCCGATTTTGTACTCAAAATAAAGACTAGTCTACTTACTTTCAGAGTAGTGAAGGCTTTTTTACAGCATTTCAGTATCGGTCTCGAAAACAACACGATCGCCATAACAAGCTCCGCCCATAAATACGTGACGTAACCTAGCTTTTTAGGAACAGAAGTTACGTAGGGATGTTTAGACCGATTTAGAATAATAGAGATGGGTGTTTTAAAATCCATTAATATCTAAATTCAGCCTTAAAAATAATATCAGTCTGTTCTGAAAGGTAGATAAGCTATTTAGCATTGCATATTTTAAAAAGCGCGATAACAACGCTAGCTTGTGATAAAACCGCGCTTCTTGAGCTCATTTTTCTCGGTGTTCAGCCCATTTAAATGCCATGTAACAAGCAATTTTAAATAGTTTATATACCTTTCATAAAAAAATGAAATTATTTTACAGGCTAGATTTAGATAATAATGTGTTTTAAGACACCCATCTCTATTATTCTCAATCGGACTTGTAATTCTAAATGGGCGGAGCTTGTAATGCCGATTGTGTTGTTTTCGAAACGGATATTGAAACGCTTTAAAAAAGCCTAAATGACTTTGAAGGTTAGTGGCCTAATCTTTATTTTGAGTACAAAATCGGAATCAGCGTGTCTGATTTACCTGGAAAATACGATAAAAGTTGTTCGTGACAGTTATGGTTTAATGTTTTATTTACCCTGCAATTCTAATGTGTTCCCACTAGATGGTGCACTCTAGATACATTGACTTTGTTGAGGTTCCGCATATTACGGTACTCCACGTTTGCTTTGACCCCTCAGTCCTTCTGTAAAGATGAGCGGACCTAAGAAAAGGAAAGTGGACAGAGAATGTCGAGTGTTCAATAAGGAGTGGACAACTAAATATTTTTTCACTGAACACCGATCGTCTGCTGTATGCCTGATACGTCAGGAAACTGGCGGTTTTTAAAGAATATAATATTAGCCGTCACTTTACTACAAAGCATGCTAACTATGCTAGCAAGCTATCAACGAAAGAACGGGAAGCTACTGCTCCGAAGTTGGCGGCTAATTTACTGGCTCAACAAAACTTTTTTCACCACCAAACTGCCATTCAGGAGTCAAGTACCAAGGCCAGTTTTATGCTTTCATTCTAACTGGCAAAGGCCAGCAAACCTCTTTCTGAAGGCGAGTTTTTAAAAGAATGTATGGTGGAGACAGCAAGTGTCTTGTGCCCAGAGAGCAAAGACAAATGGGAAAAAATCAGTTTATCGCGCAGAACAGTGACTCGCCGTGTGGAACTAATAGATGAAGATATCACCAGCAACTTAAATAAAAAGGCGGAGTCATTCACGTTATATTCATTAGCACTGGATAAAAGCAATGATGTCAAAGACACTGCTCAGCTCCTCATCTTTATCCGAGGGATTAATGACACTTTTGAAATAACAGAGGAGTTTTTGACAATGAAGTCTCTGAAAGGACAAACACGGGGAAAAGGCTTGTATGACCGGGTGTCTGCTGTCATCGAAAATATGAAGTTCCCTTGGAGTAAGCTTATCAACGTTACCACAGATGGATCTCCGAATTTAACGGGGAAAAACGTTGGCCTGCTGAGGAGAATCCAGAATAATAAAGTCAAAGATGAAAATCCTGACCAGGATGTTATTTTTCTCCACTGCATCATCCACCAGGAATCTCTATGTAAATCGGTATTACAGCTGAATCATGTTGTGAATCCTGTCATGAAATCCGTCAACTTTATTCACGCAAGGGGACTTCAGCACCGTCAGTTCATTACGTTTCTGGAGGAAACTGATGCGAATCACCAGAACCTGCTTTATCACTCCCGAGTCCGCTGGTTAAGTTTGGGCAAAGTGTTTCAACGAGTGCGGGAGCTCAAAGAGGAGATTGTTGCATTTTTAGAGTTACAGGAAAAGGCTGACGAAATTCCTGAGCTGAGCAACAAAAGCTGGCTGTGTGACTTTGCGTTTGCTGCGAATGTATTTTCACACATGAATGAGCTCAACATGAAACTACAGGGTTCGATCAGTTTGAAACTACACAAACGATCAGTTTGTGCAGGACATGTACACAAACGTGAAAGCCTTCAAATCCAAGCTGGTTTTATTCTCCAGGCAAATTTTAAATAAGTAGTTCACACATTTTCCCACACTAGCCACACTGAAAGAGGCCGGTGCAAAAGTGAAGAAATACAGCGAGTCACTAGATGCGCTGCACGGAGAATTCTGCCGTTGGTTTTCTGATTTTGAAAAAATTGACAAGTCACTTCAATTGGTGGCCTGTCCCCTGTCACAAGACCCCGAAACAGCTCCAGAGGAGTTGCAGCTCGAACTGATTGACCTTCAGTTCGACCCAGTCTTAAAAGAGAAGTTCAACTCTCTGAAACTGAATGACTTTTATGCTTCACTCAATGAAGCCGCATTTCCAAATCTCCGGAGGACAGCGCAGAAGATGCTGGCGTTGTTCGGCTCAACCTACGTGTGTGAACAGACGTTCAGCATCATGAACATCAACAAGGCCAGCCACAGATCCCAATTAACAGACCAACACCTCAGATCCATCCTGAGAATTGCTACAACTAAACTCACTCCAGACTTTGATGCGCTGGCTAAAAAGGGGGACCAACAGCACTGTTCCCACTGAAAGTAAAGGTTTCTCCTTTGTATTATGTAAAAAATGCTTTGGAAATTAATTTATCAGTAAGCCTTATATGTTACATGTCATTTCTGTTAAGGAGCGCACATAAGTGGTGCGCAAATGAACGCATGTTCTCAAAACAAACAATGTGCACCAGATCAAATATAACGCGCTCTGCAGTGGCGCGTTATCAATGTTCCATCCTTGCGCTGATCATTGTTGACTTTTGGCACTGGAGACACAAACTGAATAGGAGCAGGATAAGTACATCTGAATCTCTTACTGTTTTTGAAATAAATACAGTCAGGAGAGTGATGATGATATCCAGAAGGTAACAGAACTTGCAGTGCTTTAAAATAGAAATTGTTAGTAACAAAAAATTATTTTTTATTCATTTAATTTTCAGTGTTTGAAGACTAAATTCAATAAATAGCTAAATACTGTGGGGCTTTAAAGACAGATCTTTTGTTGTAATGCTTTTGTTCATTTCATTTGAAATTAAAGCACATGTTTTCTCCATATCCCATGATATATTTTTTTTTCTCCTGTGAGGTGGGGTTACCAAAACACTCCATCCATCTGCTCCTGGTCTGGCCCCTCTGTCAAAATTTAGAACCCATTGTGGCCCACGAATCAAAAAGTTGCCCACCCCTGTTCTAGTAGCTACACGCATCGACATATTTATTTTACATTAATCATCAGACAGGTTATGGTTAGAGCTGACATGCGTCAGCAGCGTTATGCTGCAGAGGAAGATAGGAGAATGGAGGTAAATTAATCTTCAACTTTGAGTATCCTATACATATATTTTAAGCTAACGGTATTAGTTTTAGTACTCATGAATACATCTACTAAGTAAAATTATAACTTTTTGCTATCACGAATCATCGTTGCATAACTTTTTAATCGTTTCACAACTTTTTATCATTTCAACTAGCTATAGTATTTTCTTTGGCATTTTTAGCTAGTAAATTAGATTTATGATTAGAATTTATGTTCAGTGTGTAAAAAGTGAGGAAAATCGATTGATCAATGCTCATCTTCAGCTCTCAGAAACAAAGCTTCGAATTGTTGGCTTGGCGTATTTATGCTGTTGTTAAACATTTATTCGTTTTGAAAATTACACTCGCAATCTATCTAACTCTCAAAATGGAAGCTTTCAGTAGATACACGTTAGAACGACATATAGGCTATACATGAATGACATTTATTACATTTGTTTTATTGTTGCAGGATGTTTATATTTACAGGTTCACTAGCGGAGCAGTCGTATCGGTCTGGAGACTGCCATAAATGGGAAAGAGAGACACGAATGTGTGCTGCACAAACCATAATGTTTTGCTTGAGTTTGCTGCAGTAGATTAGTTTGTCCTATTATATGAACTGAAACTATGTGAATGGCCACGACTTGGATGGATGTTTTTTTTTTATAAAAGTTTTGTGCTGCGATGAAAATTTGTTGACTTGTAAAAATTATATAATAAAATAATATTGTTGAAGACAATGCCAAACATGATTCGCAGGACATATTGAATACATTATGTTTTCATATTATACATTATTTCTCATCTCTTACAGCACTATTTCAATCAAAATTCTAAATTCAACTTACCTCTCTCTACCTAAATCATTTTCCGCTGCTGGTCACAAAAGAACAATTTATCAAAAAGCTGTTTTATGGAATAGGTTTTAAGAGGAACTTAAGGGCACGGCTATTGAGATAATTTTGTTTAACTATAATGTTTAATTAATTTTTGCCTGTAATCTGCCACCTACATGTAGGTCCGCTCTAAATATTAGCTTTTGCTATCGCGCACATGGCTTTATCATCACCTTCTCTGGATGCTCGTTGTCTAGTTTTCATTTCTTTTGTATATATTCATATATTAATGATGAAATAAAGCAAACAAACAAACGAGCATTAGAGCCCTGTTATCATCTGTGCTGAAATATTCTCTGATAGATGGATTTATGAAGTGTAATCAGAGCTGTATTGACAGGTACTTTCGAATAGCTCGACTCAAGTCCAATGGACCAAATATTAAGTTTAAAAAACTTTATGCTCTACCCTACTAAGTTAAAACAGCTGAGTCCACAAACCGCCAACCGAGTGCATGAATGGTTTTAATAATCCTTTACCAGTATGTGGTGGTTAATTGAATGCAACGAACTTGACGTTGTTTTGCGTTCACTATTTCGGTCAACTCATAAAACCATTTGTTTTGTACTTGAATTAACTAATTGAATAAACCAGTAAAATTTTCTACAAATTGATACTAATAATGACTAGATAACGTAGATTTTACATAACTTTTTGGGATGCAGTTGGTTTTATTCGAACATATTATTTCCAAAGATGGCGGCATGCCTATTTTATTTAGTAGCTAGTTTCTGGTGTGTGTGTGTGTGTAGCAACTGAGAACTTAGCTGATACAAAGGTTGTGGTGAAATAAGCTAGTTTGACAACCTAATTGCCGTAGACCGGTAGAATTGGTAGTCGGCACTCAAATGTTTACACATCATGTCGAGGAAGTTAATATGACAAGTTTTCAATTTCCCTTATTTGAGGCGTTTGAAACATTCATAATAATGCATCTGTAGCTGGATTTAAAATGTTATTCTATCCAACATGAGCAAATACAAAATAAAATATATGCCAATAGAGCCGCGTAGGGCTAGACTTTTATCGCATTAGCCGATGTAAATACGAAAGATAGAGGCACGTTGTCTCACGCGTTACATCATTTTGGGAAAGCCTTGGCATGTGTTTTTGGCCTGAGCGGTTTTACCACGATCAATTTTTCCAATTTTAACCCTTTGGCTGGGTAAAAGCCCGGCAAAAACACCCGAAAGTCGTGTAATTTATTTTTAAAAATTCAATAAAATCGATATTTTATGAACTTGCATAGCTCAAATCTTAAATTTATTTCTATGAACAAAATCGTACGTAAACATTCATTTACATATCTACTACTACAAAAAAAATACAGCCATGTGTAATTAATTGTCTCTGTATGAAATGCTTGAAAGCATTTCTTTTGGTAGAGTCAAACGCTATAATGTAGCTGTGCGAGCTACTATAACGATCATTTTTCTCTGTATATTCCAAGTATATTATAAGTCCAAAAAGTTTACATCACTTCTATCATCTGAATTATTTTTATTCTGATCAGACAAAAAATCACTAACGATCGCAGGATCAAATAATCTTTTATTTTACCATTTTGAAACTTGAGCTGATGTTGGCTGGTTTTTTCAACTTTTCTTCTTTTCCAAGAAGGCGCGATTTGTTTAGCTTTTAGCAAAAAGCTAAGTCTCTCAGATAATCGTTTCATATTGTAAAGCATCAACCAATATCTTGTTGAAGCTATTTAAAACTTACTAGTGTTCATATCCTTTGTTTAACGTTACTAGGCGACAGCTTTATAAACGTCTACCGAAAGCGACATTAATGTCATTTCTCACGCAACCGGTAAACGACATTTTGGTCGTTTCCCTGGCCAAAGAGTTAATTTTCAAATATCTTGACAATGAGATCACCTAACACAACAAACAACATATCAACTGATAGACAAAAGAAATACAGTCAAACATGGATAACTCGCCCATGGATAGCTCGAACACATGGTTAACTCGAACGATTTCTTTGGTCCGTTCCCACGTAATGATAAATTGCTATAGATAACTCGAACTCAACACTGTTAACTCGAACTGTTTTTTGCCCAACGGCTACCGAAACGGTTGTTATCGCCTTAGAAAACCACTTTATTCCAAGCCATAGAGGTAAACCTCAACTTTTCGTAATTCATAAGCGTCGTTATTACCACCATCGGCAAAATATTTTTGTCAACGACTTTTCTAAAGGTTTGGTGAAATTTGATTTATACCAAACATCCGCTTAGCGATCGCCCTTCGGAAGCAAGGTAAAGTGAGGTAATCTTTGCATAAACTTTAAAAAAAATCGGCAAAATTGATCGTGGGTAAAACGCTTTTTAGATTGACATTGGCAAAACTTGATCGTTGTTGAAATGCTCCAAAGAAAGGACATCTTTTTCTTTTGAGCATTTCAACAACGATCAAGTTTTGCTAATGTCAATCTGAAAAACGTCCTGGCAATAACATCACCTCAAACAACAAACCAATCTCAAGTGATAGAAAAATCTCTATACTTTTTGATAAAAACGTTTTAAACTTTACATTAGAAGCATTTAATTCGAAACAAGCCATTTGTGCTTTTGATTTATATTATAGTTTGTATATGTACATGTATCTACTAATAAATAAGTGAATACATGAATTTTGATAGTGCTCTGATAACTTGAATGCTCTGATAATTCGAACACTTTCGCTCGGTCCCGTGAAGTTCGAGTTATCCATGTTTGACTGTACTTTCTTTTAAAATCAACTCAAACTTGACGCAACCACATCTTAAAAAGCTGATATCAAGAAAATAATCTTCAGAAATGTAGATGTTAATAACATTGACCCTAAAGAACTCCGTAAAAGGAACATTAACAATCTTACAAAATCAAAATGGCTGATAATTAATGGGAATTGCTCACTAGGCCTAATTGCAACTCTTCCAGTACACTATTTATTCAATAACCTCTAGAGACAGAAAGAATAGCACTTGCTGCACTGATCTTGCACTTGAACTGCACTTGCTGTGATCTGCTGACTGGTCATAGCAAGCTGGAACTATTCCAATACGCCATTGGAGCAACTTATACATCTACATGCACATGTTTGTTGGAAGATGAAACCAGTATAGATTACCTCTACCAATGCTCAGATTATAATACTCGTCGACAACAGATACATCATAACACTGAAATGGGACACTGTTATTAAATTCATCGACAAAACAGAACGCCATACTAGCAAAACCCCTTTGCGTAAAGAAAATACTGGAAGATTTGACAAGATTATTGGACGTTTAAATTTTTTTCTCTAAATTTCTAACTAACAATTTTAACCTTTTCATTAGGTTTCCTTAACCAGCTAACGATACTTGTTAACTTAAATGTGTTAACTAATCTTAGTAACAAAATGAAACAAAAATCCGATGATAAATGTGCCTTCTGTGGCAAAAAACCTACAGAACAGAAATGTCACTTAATGATCCAATGCGATTGTTGTGAATCATGGTACCACAGCTCATGCCAAAACCTGACCAAAACTGAAGCCAATCTTATATCTGATGGTGAAGAGAAAAAGATTAGATGGTTTTTCCATGTATGCGAGCCTGTACTTATTGTCAAAACTTCAAACCAGGTCATCTCAGTAGATGAAAAAGTATTGTAATCAACAAGAACATAAAAGAACTCAAGTTGTGAGCTGCCAATCTGCTTGGTCTGATAAATCATACAGTGAAGCATTGCAGTCTAAAACGGATGATATTGTCAAGAGATTTAAGGAAAACACTGGCTATGTAAAAAGACAGCATATGCTACTACAACAATCTGTCGATAATGCAGATGCTGAGTCTCGAAAGCTTCATGCCATTCCATATGGTCTAGCTGAAAGTGATGCACCTGTTGCCGATCAGGTTAAACAGTTTATGACTAAGAAGTGCTTCTTACATCCAAAACACATCAGGGGAATGGATCAATATGAAAAAAGACCAAGGACAATGGATCAAAGATACCGACTGTAGGCCAGTTATAAATTGTGATAAATTAGTTTGCTTCAGAAAAGATCATAATATTAATGGAGGTGTATTAATAGGGATATGCAATCTATTACATCATAAAGAAATAAAATTAGAACCTTGTAAATCAGAATCACTTAATGCCCGGGTTGTCGATTGTATCCTTGTCTGCTGCTACTATCGACCTCACCAAAGTATTGATATAACAAACTTTACCGAGTCTTTTCTATTGTCAAAATCTTTTGAATTTTCGTCATACATGACTTTGTACGATGGAATTGTCTTACCTTACCTTGTCATTAGTACCTTCCCATAATGCTTTGTAATGTTCGCTTCCCTTCACCGTACTAACGGCTTTAGTATAATAAAAGTATAACTGCTTTCAATTCAAGAAATAGAAGAGGTTATGGGCCAAGGATAGTCTCCTTAAGTTAACATCAGCAAACCTGCCATCATTGAAGAAAGATGGACTGTATCTGAGCTGGACACAACCAATTAAAAAACATGAAAATTAAAAATGAAGCATCTTCTCATAGCTAAGGACCTTTATGGCTATACAAATGAAAGTATCGCTGTTCCAGCAAACACAGCTGAAGCTCCTGTCAAAGCAGAGTATAAATCTAAGACAGCTAAAACCCTCAGTAACATTATTCTATTGGTAAGTGATGAAGTGTTATATCTAGTTTCCAAATGTGAAACACCCAAAGCAGCCTGGGACAAATTACAATCACATTTTGAGCGTAACTCGCAGACTCGCGTGACTTCGTTCGGTGTTGTCAGATGATACATCGATGGAAACCCATCCAAAACACACGACAAACCTCACTGACAACTTGGCTGCAATCAGAGCTCTGGTCTACAAAGAGGATCAGGTCGTAACTCTTCTTGGCAGCTTGCCCGACAGTTACAGCACCCTGGTAACTGCGCTAGAAGCTTGGCTTCACTCTCGAATTTGTCGATAACGCGTTATTGGACGAAGAACAAAAGCGTGGTAAACACAGAACACCTGATAAGACAGCTGTCTCAGGTAACGTCAAACATTCAGCGAGTTCTGACACTGCCCTCTCTGCTGACAGAGAATACGCCAAACGTGAATGTTATAACTGTAACTCTACTCAGCATCTCATCAGAGACTGCCCAAAACCTATACCGAGGCATGGGTGACAAGGCATGAGTCGTGGAAGTGCCCCACAATACTCACACAGAGCAAAGTGTGTAGCAGAAGTTGATAACAACCATCACAGTGATGAATCTGCTTTCCCAGCTGGCTACAGTAGTAATCTTGTACAAGAATGGCTAATGGACTACTACTAGACTACGACTACCACTTTTTCCAGTTCACTACTAGATGAACCGGAAAAAGTGATGACTGCTGATGGACACGCCGTTGATGCTATAGCTATTGGTAATGCACACACCACAATGCGAGTAAATAAGCATGCGACCAGAAGAGCCGTCCTCTATGATGTACTTCACATATCTGATCTGAAGAAAAATTTATTCTCGGTCAAGTCTACAACAGATGAACGTTTGATCATTTAATTTGGCCATAGCAGAGCCTAGGTAAAGAATAAAGTTGGTCAGACACACGCTACGGGTGTATGTGTTGGTGAACTATACTATATACATGTAGATCTTGAATCATCCAATCATCGCGCGAGTCTGGCATCATGTAACACTATATGGAATCAACGCCTAGCTCATTTAAATCAGTCAATTATCCATTTATTGAACTGAGAATTATTAGTAACTGGTGCCGACCTATCCAACGTATCAGTAGGCAAATGCGAGCCATGTATCAAGGGTAAAATGGCGCGTAAACCGTTCAAATCTACCGATGATATCACATCAAAGAGGGTACTAGAGCTTGTACATAGTGATGTTTGTGGCACCATGCAGAATCAGTCTATTGGTAACAGTAAATATTTTGTCACCTTTATTGATGATTACAGTAGGTTTGTACATGTGTATTTCATTCGAGATAAATCTGATGTATTATCAGTTTTTCAGGATTATGAAGCCTTAGTTGCAAATCAAACTGACCAAACAATCGGAACGCTACGTACTGACAGGGGAGGGAAATATATATCTGAACAGTTTGAACAACACCTTCGTTCTCATGGTATTCAGCATCAGCTGACAACTCGTTACTCACCCCAATAAAATGGCGTAGCAGATCGATTCAACCGGACAGTATGTGAAGCCGCTTGAGCGATGATCATTGAATAAGAGCTGCCAAAGTCATTTTGGGCCGAAACCATTAGTACGGCCGTATATGTACGCAACCGAGTTCCAACCAGTACTCACAAAGAGTGCACAACTCCATACGGAATGTGGTACGGCAATAAACCAGATTTGAACCATCTTTGTACCTTTGGCTGCATCGCTTACCCCCATGTCTTACCTTACTTTGTCATCAGCACCTTCCCACAATGCTTTGTAATGTTCGCTTCCCTTCACCGTGCTAACAGATTAGTATAATAAGCTAGTATAATAAAAGCTAGTATAAAAAAAGTATAGGTGCTTTCAATTCAAGAAATACAATATTTTCATCAAATAATTACCATGTACCCTAAAGACCATTTTATACTAGTGGAATACATAAATTTTCCAGGGGTTTTATTGGCTTAAAAACACAATAAAACCTGATGCTGCGTACAAAAATATACGCCCCCAAGTTCTAATCTTTCCTATGTGAAAATAACCTAACGCAACTAATTGAAACACCAACACATGTCAAAGGTAATACACTAAACCTCATGAGAAAAAACAATGTAGCAAGTGTGGCAACATCATCGATATCTCCATGCATAAGTGATCACTTTACTATAAATACAGAGATACGACACTGTCACCAGCGAGTAGAACCACAACCTCGACTTCGCAAACTTCACCACAAGGCTAATATCGACAAATTTCAGGATTTGCTTTGGCCAACTCAATGCAAACATACAGAGATGTCCGATTTTGACGAGATGTCGACTTTCTTTTCCAAAGAACTCAAAAGAGCTGTTGATGAAAATGTACCTATTCAAGCTATGAAACCTAACCCATCTAAACAACCTTTTTGGTTCAACAAAAAAGCCACTAAACTTGTAGCTAAACATAGAAAAACAACAAATTTAAACAGACGAATGATCTATTCTTTTTGAACAAGTACAAGCAAGAGAGAAGGAAACACAAAGCTGAGTTACGAGAAATTGAAAAAGAATACATCACAAATAAGATCTGTAAACACCTTGAAACTGAAAACAGCAGGCCCTTCTATCATCATTTGAAATGAGCACAAGGAGTCACAAAACCTCCATGAAACTTATTACTACAAGTGGTTCTCACACAGAAAATCCTAGCGAGTGTGCCAACATTTTGAATGAACTTTTTAGTTCTCAGTTTTGCAAACAATACATACTTGATGTAGCAGACTATAGTCCACAGAATCATTAAAACAAATCGAAGTCTCTGTTGACGGGGTCTTCCAACTACTCAAATCTCCCAAAAATGGAAAATCTCCCGGTCCTGATGAAATTCGTAAGGAGGACCTGATCATTGACCCTGTTATGATGGCTAAATGTTTGACGGCTATATTTCAAGCATCGTTATTCACCTCAAGGCTCCCCACGGAATGGAAGTTAGCACATGTCCCTCCCTTGCACAAACGCAGACCAACTGATCAACCAAACAATTACAGACCTATTTCTTTAACTAATATTTCATGCAAAATACTTGAACATATTGTACTGCATCATCTTAATATAATACTTGACAAAGTCTTGTACTATCAACAACATGGTTTCAGAAAAGGTTTGTTTTGCGGAACTTATCACGAAATAGCCAAGCATATATACAAAGGCAATACGGTTCACGTCTTAGTTTTAGACTTTGCAAAAGCCTCCGATAAAGTTCCCCGCGAACTTCCGATGCACACAAATCCAGGCTTCCAAATATTAAGCAACCAAATATTGATGTGGATTCACAATTTCCTCTTAAACCGCAAACAAAAAGTGATTATCAAGAGTATACTATCAAACAAACTACCAGTAACCTCAGGTGTACCCCAAGGGTCTGTTCTCGGACCAATCTTGTTTTAATATACATCAATGACCTTCCAAAGGCAGCCAACTGTAGCACCAGTCTGTTTGCTGATGATACACTACTTTGCCAGCCGATCAACAATAATCAAGAAAAACAATTGCTTCAAACTAATTTACAAAACTGGTCTCAGACATGGTGTATGTCATTTAACATTAAGTATTTCTTCATTAAGTCTGGTACCCGTTATCAAGGAGCATGTTGCCGAAGGGACCCTTCAAACGGCCACAACAGCTACTGACTCAAGCACATCATTTGGGAAAAAAGCTCAACCTTGCAAAATGGGCTGATACAAAGATGGAAATGCAGCTTAGATACCATCTAGATGATGATAGTGTTGATTTGATTCTTGGATCATTCAGATTGTAAACAATGAATCAGTAAGAAGGTTACTTGCGAATATTTTCGTCATTCAACCATAAGTCTATTTGGAATGGTAAACCCATTGGCGTAGTGAAGTTTTTGTCTATGTTGTATAAGAAGAACCTAGGTTATAGTGCGCTGAATACTGCTAGATTGGCCATGTCTTCTGTTCATGACCTTTTCTCAGATACCCAGAGCTTGGGCTCTCATCATTTGGTCACTAAATTGATGAATGGAGTGTTTCATTCCAGACACTCAGTCCCTAAGTATTCTAAGACATTAAACCCTGAAATTGTGCTTGATGATTTAGATAGGAATTTTTCAGCAAATGGTTTGCTGGCCATGAAACGTAAACTGCTAATGCTATTGTTGTTGTTATCTGGACAGAGATTAGCTATTTCTAAATTTCTTATCAGCGAGATCCATATTGATGGGGCATCTATGACAATTTTTGTGACATCTTTGTGTAAGCAATCTAGACCTCGGTTTCACAAGTCTTCACTGGTGTTCAGTTTAAAATTAGGCCTAATCTGTGTATTATATCGTTAACGCTTGCTTTTTGATCCCAGACAAAAAAGTTGAGAAAGGCTGGTTGTCAATTTTTATTTTTGATTTCTGTACCTCCTCATAGACCAGCAAAATTAGACACTTTGAGAAACTGGGTAAAGCATGCCGTGAGAGAAGCTAGTATTGGTTCAGTTTTTCCTGTACATAGTGTTAGAGGTGCTGGTACATCAAAATGCATGCGTTTAAATGCTATTTCTGTTGATACTGTTTTAAAAGCTGGAGGCTGGTCCAGTGATTCTGTGTCTAAAAACACTATGATTTTCCCTTGAGAGAGAATTCTAGTTTGGATAGAGCTATTTTGGCTCAATGAACTGTTCTAATGTACATTTTTGTATATATGTTGATGCAAATAAAATGATCAAATTTCTCCAGTTGGTTGAACTTTGATAATTTTGTCTAATATGGTACTCACAATGTGACTGCAGTGTTGAAATCTTGAAACTGATAACTTTGTAATTATGTTGAAAAATAATTTAAAAAGTAAATGAAATGTAATCGAAATTTAATTGTAATTATTTCGATTACATAATAAAAAGGGATCAAATCCCACCACATCCCTCCTTGGGTTGGTGATGAGAACCTTTGGCAATGATATCTTTGTGTAAACAAAGACATGGTATGTCTTTGGTATAAATTCCTTGGTGTGATGGTGTTACCGTCGATTTGGTTTCGCGAATGGTTGATTTATAAGCCAAGAGTGAAAAGTTGGTAGTTGTCCTTCCTTTTGGTTTTTGGCCGCCGCCACGTTGCTCATACAAGTTGAATATTGAATGTTATCTCCTAGTAGTGAATGCACTCGCAGCCTCAAATTGATCCATTTTCCATGATGTAATCAAAATAATTACAATAAAATTTCAGTTACATCTCATTTAATTTTTAAATAAGTACTCTGTGTTAGTTTTAACCCCACTCATTCCTCTCCGCAACTTGATTACTAGGGCAAACGTTTTATTGACCTCAAAATCAGAAAAATTGACTTAATTGTTTTGGGAAATTGACTTTATTGGCTTTAAATTTAAAGTACATAGTTTTCTAATTAATTAACCAATCGAGCTGTCTAAGCGTAGTTTGAAAACGTAACATTAATACATGTAGCTACATATTTGATGCATTGTAATATACTGTCAAGTTATTAGAAATGTTTTTTGGTTTGAAATTTCTGTCTTTAGCCAGAAGCTTTCCTAGCCTGGAAAAGCTCCTCTCTACAGATGCTGATGTGGGTTGACAGTTTTGTAACAAGCCGTATAGTAACGGAGAAATATCTTCCCTTGACATAGACATTATGCTGACAATGTCATTTTCTTGCAGCCGCTTGGCAATATATTCTCGTATCTTACATTTGTTGTCACCGAAATTCAAGGCTTTTACATGTTAATAAGCTTGAGTGACATGTATTCTGAGCTCTCCATTTTTGTGCCTTAATTAGCTAGTCATGCATATTGGAGCTGTATCTCCAACAGCTGTTGAGCTTACTCTGGATGCTGAACACTTGCTTTGGCGCTTTCAACTATAATTCCACTGCCATCAAAGCTCTCCACGATGGTGACTACTTGCATCAATTTTTCTGCATAATAGTGTGCTGCATCCTACCAACTTGCCCATCTCGTAACAATGTGCTCAGGTGGACTACCAATTTTTGCAAAAAGAGCTTTTCTGGTTTTATTTTACTCAGCAGATTTAACTCTTGCAATGAGTTCATCCACAACAATGAACTGGGCTCGGACTGTCATAGCACGATTATGCAACAGGTGTGCCATACAAGTGATATGAAAGAGGCGTGGATACAGCTGCTTGAGTGTTTCGCTTGCAGCCTGCATGTATCGAGCTGCATCCGATAAGAACAAGCAAAATTCCTTCCTGTCAATACCTAGGGATCGAGTAGCATCATCCACAGCCTGGCATATCAATTGATCATTTGCTGAGCACTGAAGAAACTGGCAATCGAACATAGACGTAACCTGTGGTTGATTTAGAAGATCCACAAAGATATTCAAATACTGCTTTCCTGATATGTCAATTTTGTAAATTACCATGAATGTCTTTTTTCCATGTAAACATTCTTTCAGTTTCTCTGCATCTGCACTAGCTAGTTCACTGACTGTTTCTACACGCTGTTGTTGAAGGGAGACTGTGACCAATGTTTTCAAATAACTCACGCAGAGTTTTATTGTGTAGCTTGTGCAGGGGTAAATTCGCAGACAAGAAAGTGCGCGTTTCTTCCTCAGAAAAATCTGAAACTACTGTTGGTAAGAACTTTGCGTTAACTGGTTTGGCTGTTCCACTTGGTTCTTGCGCTTGGCAGTTTTCTAATGGCTTTCCAAAAAAAATCGTTTAAAAGACTTTACCACAAAACTGCAAACTTTACAATACAGCTAATTGTCTGGTGTCTTGGTGAACTCGGTAGGAAACTGTCTAATAATCTGAAAAACCTTCCCATGAGCTGATTGCTTAGCTTTTGGCATTTATGCTAGTGTAAAACTAATTGCATACCAGTCATATAAATGGGCAGTGCATGCTATAAATACCAACCAGTGGCTTGAGCAGAGTTTCATCAAGCCATGCTGACTCATCCTATACATAACGAATAAAGCAACAGGGAAAACCCATCAAGTTTCTCAATTAGAAAGGGAAATACCCAAATACCTTAGTAAGGGGAAACTCTGAATTCCCAGTATGCATAAAGAGTGAAAATTGACACAAAAATATAAAAATTGACCTGAAAATAATTGATTTAAAAGATCAAAATTGACAATTTATTGACCTTATAACTGGGGTATATATGTACATGTACCTACGGTGCTCATACATGGTATTTTTGTGTTTCAAAGTGATCAAAGCATGTAAAAAAATTGATTTCATTGACAAAAGTTTACCCTACTGATTACCTACTCAATGACACCACTCTTGAAGTAGTTCAACAGACAAAATATCTAGCAGTGGTATTACAATCCAATCTGAAATTCAACAACCATATACAGTCCAAGGTCTTGAAAGCTAAGCGCCAGTTAGTCATGCTCAAGCGTGCTCTTTATGCTGCTCCTGAACAAGCGCGTCTTCTGGCTTACATTAGTCTCTGCAGACCGCATCTAGAATATGCTGCAGCAGTTTGGGATACTTTACTTGAGTATTTAAAAAATGACATTGAAATGGTGCAGCACAACGCAATAAAAATCATAAGTCAGCTGAAATGTAGGAAAACCATCACTGAAGCTCGCAATAACTTGCAATTAGATACACTAGCTGACAATGTACTAACATCAGACATGCGCTGTTCATGAGAATTCTATCAAAAGAACAAAATCATACATCCCTGTATAGTGCATACGACGGGTTGATGAATGTAAAACCGGACAGCATGTCAAACACTAGAACAGCTACAAGAGGAGATCTACAATGTACACAAAAGCATCGGTATATCACAACAGCTTTTTCCCGAGAGCAGTTTGAACTAAAAATCAAGCTAACAAATCACAGATTACACATGTACATAACTCAGCTAACTTACAATTAACCAACAAAAACCTAGAGCGGTATAATACATTACAAATTATGACATTCTATTGTTTTTTTTCTCCTAGTTGCAAAATAAGACAACGATGTTGGTATACAAATGCTACTACTATGAAGAAGACTAATGAAGTACTAATGAAGAGGAGAGAAGAGAATACAGTTATATTGTGATACATAAATATACTCATGAAATAATATACACATATACTGAAGTAAAATCAAGGCAACCCTTGAACCAGGCCAAGCAAGAACTGATGCTTGGCTATAGTAGCTAGGCACCTTCAACTTAACTATGCTTCCGTCACAGTCAGTGTAAAAGCCGTTAATACCGACTCGCTATCACACAGTCAATAGCAGACTGTGGATATACCAACACCACCCCAACAAGAGTCGATCAATCAGATTCTGTATAACAGCCGATAGCAGTGTTGAGTGCACCTGGTTACAACCATACTTAATCATACTCGCTAGTATATTACTCATCTGCAATACTCACTATATTGTCTGTGTAACTGCTCGGCAATAATGTCACTCATACTATTGTTTTTTATCATTTACCTGTAAACTACTAATTACGAATAAAATCACGCACGCTGGAGTTTCCGGTAGTGCTAAGCTTGACGCTTCTACACGCGGACATTTATTTCTATTTCTCAAAATAATCTACACACTTCTAGCACGAAACAGTGCCCTAAGTGAGGAACCAATAGAAATGAATCAAACGAACATGGAACAGTTCTTAGCATCCAAACCAATCGCCGATGGCCTTGATTTACCCGATCAATGGAAAACATTTAAAAGAGGCTTTGAATTATTTTTAGTAGCTACATCCAAAGATGACGCAGAGGCTAAAGTTGAAGCTGCCCTACTACTGGGAACAATAGGCAGACAGGGAATACTAATATATGGCACCTTTACCTGGACTGCTGACACGGACAAGGTTGACTAAGACAAAATAATTGAACAGTTTGACAGATACTGCAAACCAGGTGATAGCCAAAACACGGGCATTACTCACGTGCAAACAAAGGAACAGAACCATCGATGAATTCATCACAGACCTACACAGCATTGCTAGTTTGTGTGCATTTGACACCATGTATGACAGGATGGTACTACAGGCCCTAATCCTTGGAATAGATAAAGACAGAAAACGTAAGAAACTGTTTGAGCAATATGACGTCGACCTAGCAAGAGTAATCAAATTATGTAGACAAGAACAGACTACCACCAAAGATTACCAAACTAGGACTGGATAGAACAGAGATGAGGAAGCCAGTGCCATCAACCACAAAACCCCTTATAAAATTCTGTGAGACCAACTGGCCTTAAGACCCAAACAAACTCTGCCCTGACTTGTAGAAACTGTGGAAAACACCAACCCCTCGATCATGCCCAGCATATGGGCACCAATGTAAAAATTGCAACAAGTTGACACACTTTGCTGTTGTGTGCAGGACAAAACGCAGACCAAAAGCAATGGAAACTGCAAATCAAGTCTCTTGGAACTACTCAGGAATATTTGCCTGCTAGTATCAGCACTATCAGCCACCGCAGAGAATTAGACACTCCTCAACAGCGAGCCGGTTGCTGACCGTACTGATGAAATGCCGGACTCACAGAACGATGATAACGCACATCGACCAAACGTTTTCAGCATTTCAGACAGCCCCCGCAGTGGTTGCAAGACTATGTAACGAACTAACATTAGCTCTAAATGGCGGAGGGGACAACCATACTTAAGCATACTCGCTAGTATATTACTCATATGCAATACTCACTATATTGTGTGTGTAGCTGCTTGGCAATAATGTCACTCATACTATTGTTTTTTACTATTTACCTGTAAACTACTAATTACAAATAAGATCACGCACGCTGGAGTTTTCGGTAGTGTTAAGCTTGACGCTTCTACATGTTAGCAATATAACAAAGATATTGCTGCGCAACACCAAGCTGCTACGATGACACACCAACCTCATCACCATGGCGATACACGCCCACAGCAGAAAGCTGTCACCGATCTCACGGCAGTCCCTACTGCCAATCCGTAGGCAAACCAAATCAGCAGCCTCACTGCTACTAAATGGACTCTCAAGTCCGATCTCCACAGCACAAATTGCATGTCAGTAGAAGCACGGCAATACAGATGATCAGCTCACTTGCTCTCCACTGAGCCTTATGCCAAACATCTGTTCAACGCCTGCTTATATAGCAAGGCCTGTTAGTCCCTCGGCTTTTTTGTGAAAAGCTAGCTTTTCAAAGCCCTGGCTCTCCATGAAAGCCAGTCCCTTATTACCGGCTAATCACTAGGAAGCCTAAGATATTTACATAATATCCCACACTACACACAGACGTTTATTTCTATTTCTCAAAATAATCCACACACTTCTTGCACAAACAAGCTGACTGTGTATATATCAGCGCAACTCCAACAAGAGCCGATAATACAGACTATATACTACAGCCGATAGCAGACTAGGTATATATACCAGCGCAAATCCAGCACAAGAGCCGATAATACAGACTCTATATACTACAGCCGATAGCAAACTGTATATTATAGCACACCTCTTAAGCCAATCTGTCCAAGTTACAAAAAAAGATAAGTTGTACTTGAATAAATTTATTGTGATATCATAGTATGCCTCACCATACTAGCCAGGTCTCGACTGCCCTTTAGAGGTGGAACGAGACAGGTTTTTTAAGTTCGAGACGAGACTCGAGACACTGTCTTGTGAAAAGTCGAGACTCGAGACACGAGACAGTAAAATAATGAGCATTTGGTGATGATTTCACTACACAAGTACCAGCTACTCGGTATATATAAATTAATAAATCTATTTTTAAATTGAATTTTCAACTGGTGTAAACGATTTAAATACAACATTTTAATTATTATAGTGATATGCATGTAGTTTTTGTAAACAAAAGTGACACAAACAGCTCTAAAATACCGAAGTTATATATTCTAAGAATTTTGAGCTTGATTGATCATAATTATTATAAACATATTGCTTTGTACATGTATATTTTTACCATCTATTGAATAGTTCTTACTTTTTAATGTAATGTGTAATGAAACCGATAGCCGTCGCTCTACAAAGAAATACCGCAACTAAAAGAACACACGATAACACTTTCATTCTTATTGTTTCATTAATGTTAAGTTTTGTTTATGTGTTAACTGTAGTATGTGAATTATATTTAAATTGTACTCATGAAATTATATTAATTACTGTATACATGTATATTCTTATATTGAGTTAACAAAACGTCATTGTTAACCGAACACGGACTATGGTCGACACGGCCTTTCGTTCGTTTCTCCGTGTCCGGGCAAGTTTTACCCGCGATTGGTAGTATATACGTGAAAGAGGCCCGAATTTTATGAAGGTCAGTTGGTGTTTAGACACGATACGATAAAATTCAGACATTTTACCCGCAAAAGTTATCCGATTTATTAAAGTGGATTATCCGAAGAGCAATTAGATACGACCCGGTATCTGTTTTAAGAACACAGAACCGAACTAAAATATAACAGGGCCGTTGTCCGGACTACATGATTAGACTCAGTGGCCAATATAATCAATAGCAACAGGTAGTAACGGACCGGGTAGAACTTTAAAGGCAGCTGCCCGCAATCCGTTACAATATATGGAGTTGTTGCTACCGCAAGAAGCCATGTTTTAACGACCGTGCGCAGGCGCTTTAGTTCTATTTCCTGTCTCGAGTTTGGCAATAGTTAAGTCGAGACGAGACCGATACGAGACGAGACAGGTCGATACTCGAGACGTCTCGTGTCTCGTTCCACCTCTACTGCCCTTCACATGCAAAAACAACTGTTTATATAAGCGAGCAGAAGCAAACACAACATATGATTGGTGGTCACAACAATGATATACAGCCCCCCCATATAGCCCCCATGGGGGCTGTATATCATTGGTTACAAGTAGTTGAAATTTGTAGTTCAAACCGGCAGTTACTTTTCAAAAAAACAAACGCTATCTACAAGTGAATACATGATATAAAAATGTTGCTACATACTTGTAAAACATTAATTAATATGAAAAAAGATTTGATAATAAAATAAAGAACCAAGTCTTCAGTTGAATCTTCAACAGGTCTTCGGTTGAATAGATGGGCCCTGATTCACTCACTAGTCCGGTTTTAGCCTGTGCTTTCATCTTTTCTTTGGCCTTTCTCAATGCTATCAACTTTTACTAAGGAGTTGTTCTTTTGGTTTTGTGGTGGAAAGTCTTTTTCGTAAATTTTACGCAAAATTACCACATCATATCGATCGTACCCGTATAAACACCCCACCAGGATCAGTCTCGTATAGGGACACTATATGTCACTATGCCACTATATGTCTCTGTAGGACACTGCATGTACTAGCAGCGTGGGGCAGTGTTGTATAGGGAGTAGGGACTATACTGTCCCTATAAGGGACTGTCCCTTTACGACACTGTCGTAGGGGAGGAGGGGGGGTAGGAAAGAGATATGTTCGCGGGTTGTAGCGAGTTAAAGCGGAAAAGAAACTTTTCTGATGGTAAAGAAAAATATTTCTACCGTATGACTACAGCGCACAACTTTTCTGGTGGGAACTAGCTTTTACCATGTATATGGTGGTTCTTGTTTATGGAATAGTCTTGGTACAAGCTTTAGTTATTAAAACTAGTGTTCAACTACTTTACAAATTTCGTGAAATATTTTAAAGTGAGCAAAATATGCACTAAAAATTGCGTCGTTTTTCTGAAATTTCATAGCTGCGTATCGTAGTTGGCGGGGTATATATTCTACCCGCTGCGATTAGGTATATTTGACCGGCGGTGCAACGCCAAACTCACATTTTCACTTTTTAAAGCAACGCACGAACTTTTGTGGAACAACTGATTTTATTATATTTGCACTTTAAAAAGTACATAAGATGATAAGAGCCCATTTTATAACTGCACAACTCACGCCATTTGATTTACTACACTGAAAAAATTGCATGATTGATAAATTGGAAGCAAAATATTGGAATGGGAATCTTGCGTTTTTAAAATTTCAAGTTATACACGCTTCTTGTGCATTTATACATACATCATTTATGTATTTTCTCTGTGGCTTTATTTTGTTATTGACTATGTCTAGTTTCTGTGCTTCTCTCTCGGTCGTGTGAACAAATTTGTTCAGACACTGTTGTGTATTCACTCACCACAAGTTCACTCTCGTTTAGCAGGAGGAAGAATGCTCTCTAATACACCCTTCTCCATATCTAGTTAGCTATTCCTTAGCTTTATCAATAAGCTGAGAAAGCTACATAATCCTGCAAGCCTGTGTGAGAGGCTTTGCCTCTCAAAGCCTATCTGGCTTTCTTAGCCCAAGTTCCTGTAACATAGTCAGACGCACAAAAGACATCTGCATATACAACATGCCCTCTTTTTTTTGAAGCCTGAACATAGCACCTGTAACTTTGGGGGTTCAAACATAGGTTTAACCACCAATCATGTTGGGAGGCTACAAGCTTCGTTTCTGACATGCATGTATACTATCCTCTGGTACACTAATAGAGCCTGCATCATCATGAGCTCATCAATGTGTTAAACGGGAGCTTAGCAATTGTACATAAGCTTGAGGGGAGCCTGTGAACCAGGTGTTAATCCATACTAGAATCAAAAGTGGCCTTACCTGTATAGGTTGAGTCATCCTCGCCCATACTTACTCTCTATGTCATAATAGCTTCCACCAGCCTAACCTGTCATCTTCAGCTCTAACCTGCAAGTCCTGAGCACATACCTGTTCCTGTTTTCACCTGCTCCCGTGTCGTGACTAGGTATCGGGGTCACCTTCTTTAACCTTTTTTTCACCTTTCTTTTATCGAGTCATCTGAATCACATATAGGGTATATCCCAAACTCCTCAGTGCCTGACATACCCTCCATCAGGGCCTCTGCCTCATCGACCGCTTTAACCCTAGAAGACTTTCCCTGGGTTACCATGCCACCTGTTTTGGCATGGCTAGCCTCTTGGCTAGTACAGGTTACAGTCGAGACAGGAACCTTTACACCTGTCTGTTTCGAGGTATGGGGAGCCAAGTGGGCCTCCCCACCGGCAGACAGCTGGTTGCTTGTAGGTGGTTTTGACTGAGCCTTACTAGCCTTTTGGCTAGACCTGGTTATGACAA
This sequence comes from Watersipora subatra, assembly GCF_963576615.1. Classification (NCBI taxonomy): domain Eukaryota; kingdom Metazoa; phylum Bryozoa; class Gymnolaemata; order Cheilostomatida; family Watersiporidae; genus Watersipora; species Watersipora subatra. The sequence goes on from NC_088717.1 coordinate 6,515,685, forward strand.
AGCAGTCCCTTCTGCACCTCCCTGATGGGAAGTGTGGGGAGCCAAGTGGGCTTTCCCTCCCACAGACAGCTGGTTGTCTGTAGGGGACTTTACCTTAGCCTGGGGAGCAGGCAGTCTAGCGTCCTTCTGAACCTTGTCCTTCAGGGTAGCTAAGTTTGTCAAGGCAGTCTTGAACTCCTGCTCATTCTCTACGGCCGCAATAGCCATCCTGTACTCCTCTATCCTGGACCTGCGTTCAGCAAGGGCATGTTTACATTGTAGGATAACCTCACATGACATGAAACCAGACTGAACCTCATAAAAGAAACTGCTCACCTGTTTCCGGAAAGGTTGTGGTGTACCCTGAGCTGCCTCTGCGTAGCTGGTGCTACGACCATGCACCTTTGTTTGTGGAACAGCTTTTTCTGAGCTTGTACCACCCCTCATTGATATTAGACACTAGCATTCTTCCTCCTGCTACACGAGAGTGAACTTGTGGTGAGTGAATACACAACAGACACTAGTGAAAGTGTTAAGCTTTAAGTAATAATAACATTTGCTGTTAAAAGGGGCATTTTGATTTTTAGAAGTGCAACACCTTAACTATACAGGTTAACAATATTCTAAAACAATAGCAGTGACATAGAATTAAAATTAGCTAGTGCGTACTCTTATGCGAACAACTGCTCATGCTCTTTCCCCAGTTCTTCGAAAATTGGTCAACGTCAGATGATCAACAGAAGTAGATTCTTAGTAGCCAAGAAGAAGTCATGGCAGTCAAAAAAATCAGTCATTTGAACTGCTCTTGTTTATAGATGTCTCTGTTAGCCAATGAGAAGATGCTTAGGCGCTCAGGATTTGTTCTTTATGCTGTAGCGGTCAATATCTATCTGAGTGACATTGTTTTGAGTGTGTTGTGGAAATGTAATGGCTGGGAGTGATGATTAGTTCCGTTATTTAAGTTGTGTGCGGCAGATGTTGTCACCTGTGTGCGCGCGCATGCGTGTGTAATCGCATCTAATGTCTTATGGTTGTTTTTTAGGCCTCCGGTTAATGTATTTGTTCTGCTTAAGTCTTTTGAGAATCCTTAGATGTATACTACTTCTATTTACAATGTAGTATTGAATTGTGGTACTCTTATACAACACCTAATCTCAACAACACCTGACTCATCACTAGAATTAAATCAATGTTATATCACCACCATTTTCCACCAAATATTGTGAGAATAACTAAGACAGAATAATTGAAATTTTGGATCATTCTAGACCACATATATAGGTTTTACCGCTGCATTTCTTAAAGCCGTGTATTTTAATAGCATCGTTTTGCCATTTATTCTAACACAGTTGACATTCAATCTAAGTTTATAGTATTCCTGTATCATTGCAACATTAGCTCTGAACTAGTCTGTGGTAGAATGGAATAATTCCTGAGAACATGTTTTTTTTTTAACCAACCATGTTCTGCTCGCTATCTATTGTCCCTTTTGGCTGACATAAGTGATGTTTCTATTGATTGTAACATTCGAATATCATCAACAACTTTTTGAAATGGTTGCAAGCTTCGAAGCTGACTTGCCTTGAATGATTGCTAAAAATGCTGAAGCAAATGTCTATATTGCCTCTAACTGGCCTTGGATTGCATGCAGAATTGCTAACACGAATGACAAGATGAGAGTATATAGGAATTCAATCTCGCATTACCAGCATTCATTCCAGTTTATTATCAAACATGATCATCACAGAGGAGAGCCTTAGATTAACTGTAGTTTGATGAGTTATTTGTATATGTAATAATCTATAAACCAAGAATTTGGTTCACTGCGTTGTTTTACTGTGAAAAGTTGAGTCTCGCTTGTTCATCTTCTTAAAATTAAAGTGGTTGCTAGCTAGTTGAAGTGATCAAAACAATTTTTGTTAATAACCTTTACTCATGCTACCTTTAGGAAACAAACACGCGAAATGGGCTTTCCATGTCTAGTTTTTGTTGTGGAATGCCTTTAACCTAATAGCTCACTTTGTTGTTCGTTCAAACCATTTCACAGTCTGTATCGACCATTTATATATACCAAGCACTATAGAAGTTTGGCTAATAAGAACATTGCTACAAATACACAAACTTGTCTCGCAGTTTAGGCAGTTATAATAATTGAGTACATAGTCGGAGCTGCTGAGGCCATTTTTACGGATATGTTTTTAAAATAAAAGTATAGGCTGTTCTGTTTAGTTTGAGATTGCAATTTGCAAACTACTACGCTGAAAAGCTTCTCATGAGAGAAAGCTAGTTGTCTTATTTGGAGAATTTACTCGTAAAACTTATTTGTTCAGCAAAAGAAATTACAATGCAATATTACAATATCTAACAAAACAGTTTTTATTTCAAGACATCTCAAATCGTGGGTGTCAATTGAAGATGCCCAATACTGATATCCCCTGCGCTTCTAATTGCTTGATTTTGAAAAAGACATTATGTAGCAAACTGCAATCATAAACTGTGTTGAACTCCAAGTGAGTAATTGGGAAAGTGACCATTGAATTATTAAAATTGGACTCTTCAATTCGGTATAAAAAGTAGCGTTTATTAGCTAAAAGTGAGTTTTTTTTTACATGAAATGCAATATTTCTAGGTTTTTAGGCTAACTGGCTCTCTAGAGAAACCACAGGTCGATGGATCCGGGTTCAATCTTGAAGTTTTTTGAGTAATTCGAACGAAAAGATTTATCAAGTTTGTAAAAATTAATATGATCATTGCCTTGTCGTAGTTTTAGAAGCACTAATCAGGTTGTACTGTGTTTTGGATTAATTATACTTTGTAGGTTAGATGTTTGTAAGAAAAAACTCCTTCATTTACTACTTACTTTTAACCACTGTGAGGAATTTTCATTTTGTAGTTTTTGATACTTATAAATTTGTTATATTTGCATTTTGTAATTTGATATATTAATCACCGTCTGAGTAAGAAGTAGATGTAGAATGTCTCAAACCTTTGAATTTGGAGCACAAAATAATTCTGTTTCAATTTAAGCTATTGAGACATGCCCGGTTAGCCTAAAGCCCTAAACCGTATCAGATCTTTATCTCTTATGCCATTTACAGTTGCCATGTCGTCTTGTCCATTAGAATCATTTGAACGCATTGCAAATGCTTTTTAGGCAAAGAGAGATGTCATTTATGAGTATCCAACAGCAATCTATTGCTCGCTTATTGCAAGCATCAATTGGCACATGCTCTTGTCGATGCATTCATGTGAGCAGTTCTCTCGATAAAAATGTGCGAACTGGCAAACCAAAAACGACTAACAATCGAAGCAAACCATTAACATATGAGCAAGCTCAGCAGCCAAACAGGATTTTTGTCACTAAATATTGGAACTCCATCAATACCTGTAAGTTTCGTTACTAATTTATTAATTAAGTTTAATAAATTTATTAATGTCAAACTGTCTGTGAGTTGTTTGTAACCTACATGTACATTATCGGTAGAGTGACAAGCTTGATGCTCGTGTTTGGCGGTCTGCTTTGAGCTGGCTTGCTGTTCTCCGATCTTACGAAGGTTAATCCTTTGCATCATTAGTACTGTTCAAAGTTTATGGTATTAAAATAAATGCATGGCTTCCTGTAGCGGGATTACACGTGGAAAAGAAATATGAAAGATGGCTGCCAAGATCATCAGAGGTAGCTGTCGAAGATGCATTTATTCGCAAGTTTATCATTGGAACATTCCAAGATACGCTCTTTGGGGAAGTGATTGTTAAAAGAAGGGCCAATATTATATACCTAGCTTTTATAGTGAGGGTAAGTCTGAATTAATTTCATTGGATTGGATGTATTCTTACTGATGTCCTGTCATATACTTGTTTAGAAAACAAGTAAATCTGTGTGGTTATCACAGAATGCTGACAACTATGATTCTATGAAGTAGGTTAAGCTCTGTAGATAACTGATTACTCAATGTATTTATATTCTTGGGCAACCTCCTCGCAAATTGAAAATACTTTTGTTACATGCTTTAATAAAGTGTAACCATAAATGTCTAAATATGTTACAGAGATACATGAATCCAAGCTCACAATACTTCCTTAGAGGATATACAGAGAAAATGTTATCTACCATCTTAAAATCTCAAGTCAAACTAGAGATTCAAACAATAAATGACCCGAGAGACTTGATCTTCAAGAAGATATGATTATGTCTGAGTTGCTATTTTATCACTTTTCTGGCATAAAATTTGTAATTCAAATACAATATCTGTAATACTTTATGACTTTGTTTATACTTTTTCCTACACAATAAACCTAATAAATGACATCAAAACCAGTAAGTATTGGAGTTTAACTGTGAATCTGTTTGCCGTGTCTGTAGTCCAATCATAGAGTAGTAAATCCGATGGATAAGTCTGGGTAAAAACTGAATCGTTAGCTACTAGTAGCCATTGGCCATCCACTCGTTTGCCTTCATCTTCCATAAGATTGGCCGAGCAACCAAACCATCGGTCCGCAGTGGAGAGTGGGTAGCGGTTATCGATCTACAAGATGGCTTGTTTGTAAGAGTAACTAGCTTTAGATGTTTATGGACTGCAGACTGATAGGTAACTGACTCAATATATGGTTACTCTTTAATTGCTATAGTTGGTCTTTCCTACCATCTTTCTGTAGCACCTAATAAACCTTGACCTTTGTATTTCGTGATATGTTGGCTTAATGTAACATACATTAAATATAGCTTATTGCTAAACTTGAAGCTAGAGTCAGGAAATACTTGAGCAGATTTTTATAGCAACCAAATGCAAGCAAGTTTAAGTAAATTTTGCACTCCCGAATGTTACCTGCAGCAATCTATCATTAAACCGATAGTAATCTCCTCCTGAAAAAAAATATGTCCGGGTGTTTCCGCCAAACCCTATGGCAGCGTCAATCCGTGCATATGGTAAGCCTTGCCATATTGACATATCCTTAGGATAACCCGCTGCCACATGCCAGTTCTCTTGAATCATGTAGTAGCGGCTCCCTAAAATTCCATCGAATTATAACAGCTAGCTACCAAATATTTTATTACGGTTATAGTAAAGCTGGAGCCACATAAGAGTCATTATTGAATTGATCAACCCCAAAAGAGAAAGAGCAATAGTTTAATGCTGACCTAGTGTCACATTGCATGACATATAAAACTACCAGAGCTCAAACGAATGGATATTTGAACAAACACATGTATTTAGGTAAAGAATATTAGCAGTGAAGAAATTGTGAAAGGAAGTACGGTTAGCCCACATGAAACTTGAGTTAGGATGGCAGGATGTATAATGGACTGTTCAGCTGTTGTAACTGTAAACCAACATCAAATAGACTCATGAAGCATAAAATTGTTGCTATGTCCATATGAATACAAATCATACGTCTCTCCATCTACTAAGACAGAACGCTGGCTGAGTTCTCAAACCAGTCATGTGGGACACAAAACAAAATTCACAAAATGGATTACAAGTTTTGGTCTTCCGTAATTCCATTTTAATATTAGTTAGAATTTTCAAAATCCAGTAAACAATATCCTGACAAAGATGACAATGAATAAGTAAAATATTTTTATCCTATCAGTATTCATTGTGGCTAAAACTATTTTTCATAATTCCAGTTGACTGGTTTGTTCACAAACTAGTTTAGAAGTTAGAGCACAAAGCAGCCAACTGGTATATCATTGATGTATAACAATGCGTCTGAAGATGCACAAGCGCATAGAATTACATTGGTTTATAATAGGTCCTATATAATAGTTTACAAATATTGTATTTGTTTTCTCTAGATGAACAACCAGAGTTTTGCGGCATTAAGGTACATACGCTCAAATTTATGATGGTAACCTTAGTCTATTTTAGGAGCAAATTCACGTATGATTTGTCTGTTTCTGCCAAAACGCAAGCATTGACTCGAGATCTTTCACTTTTGCTTCAGCTAACGTTATCACCCTTTTTGTCTTCTGGAGCATTGGCTAATCTGATCTCAGATTAAGATCCTCTTGACAGGGTTTTACTTATAACAGAATCCAATTTTAAACTAGGCTTATTCGTGTGCTCACAATGAGAAACATTTTGAGGTCTAGCTGCGCGGTAAACAAGCTTCTTCACCTTGGTGTAGCGTACCAGATTATAATGCCCTGTTTTTGTCATTTCACTTTACATTCTGATGTGTTTTTTTCCAAAGGGTGACTTCCATAGTTTTTTTTTGTTTGGTTTTATATTGAGTAGGTGGCGAATAACATGACATTCTTTTTGTTGTGTTGGTACCAACATCATTGCAAGGTTTGCTACAACATGCCATATTTAGTGCTATATAAAGAAGGAGAACTGATAATAATACGAACAGCATTTTGCGGTATTCAAAAACAAGATTAATTATTGATGACGAAAAATGCTGTAAAAGTTTAGGTTCAGTTTTTTTTAAATAATATGAATTAATGTACAAAACCTACTCACCTAGATATCTGGTTTAAAACTTAACTTTTTTCAATACAATTTTTCTTTTGCCTCTTATTTGCAACCTCCATGCTTGTTCAAGTCTTGCAACGAAGCAGTGTTGAGTGGCGAGTTGCGTATATGCAATGAATCAGTTTTACAATACACTATATGCAATTTTAACTGTCTGAAACCAAGACTGCAAAGGAAAAGGGAATTTCTTCACCAAAAACACTTTACTAATCACTGATAAAAATAAAACAAATCTGATTAACATATCTCAACTGGCTTAGTAATGAATTTTTTAAGTTTCATCAGGACTTTACGGACACCCAGCATATAGTCTGTATTGAAAAAACAAGTTGATTGGTTTGAGCTCTAACGACATTGTAAAATAAACCCATTTAGCTGATTTGTATGACTGAGATATCAGAGAAAAAACAAAAACTAGGCAAAGAAAATTTGTCGATATATTTGTAACCCTATAAACACCCAAAAAATGCAATTATCTCAATTTTTTCGTTTTCGCAGTTAGCTGATTTGAGAACTGAGACAGCGAGAATTAGTTCACTAGTGTTAAAGAGTAAACCTTTGGAGGTGACATGCTCGGCATGTACTTCTATATACTTCTGCTGAAATCATCAATTTGACACTCTGAAGCATGTTGAGGTTTATCATAAATACATTAACAAGAAGAGGGATTTGTTGGAAAGGGATTTGAAAATTTACAAATGATAGACAATGTAATGGCTGTCAAACTATTCATGGGTGTAAGAATGTGGAAACTTTACACTTAAAAAAACTTGGAAATGAGAAATAATTGTAACTAATATCTAAAACAATTTACATAGACGTGTCATGGAATGTTATTCCTTTAAAATTACCTTTTATAGCATAGGTCTTGCCATTACCGCTCCATGTGAATATGGCATCAATGTTGCTTGGCAGCCCAACAAATTTGTCAGCAATGCTTCCATTTGCAATGAATCTCCTGTTGACATATTCCCAATATCTATCACCCTTCAATTAAATAAACACCCATCTTCAGCAACTGGCTACCAGATCAGGCAAGCTTACTGTAGTAGACAATTCTATTGATGTCGATGGATGACTAACAGTATGAAGAAGAAGATAACTTCTATTTTGATTTTTAGTCAGAGATTTCTTTTACCATTTGCAAATCAATACGTAATTTGCCTTTATACCCCGGTTCTGCTCATTGGATGTATTATATTTAGATGACTTGGTGCTCCCATCAAATGTAATTCGATGAAGATGATGATGTGTGGATGAACAAAAATTACTTCAAATTCTTACTAATTTTTAAAAAATTTCAGCTCATCTAAACTTACTAGAGAATGTAAAGTTAATAATGAGAAGCTAACAAATCACTTGATGTTTACAGAAAAAACCGTATTATGTAAAGGTATCCTCAAACCTTCAGTGATATCATAAGTATGAACCTATCAACACAAGTTACACTTGAGTCTTACGAAATATAATTTTAGATAAGAAGACGCTGTTAACAAAATTTCATGTTAGCCATAAATATTTCCAAATGCTGCCAATTGGAAAGTATTTGTTGTCATGTCTCCAGTGGAAGTTGATTAGAATGCAGTTATCCTACTTGCACTAGACCCATCCTGTGTTATGATGTCATAGAGTGGGTTCGTTCAAATGCTCAGAATAAATGATTTTATTACATCATAATGATTACAATACACCGTATTCTCAAACGCTAAAAACTTTCCTTTTAAATAGCTTTTTTTAATTAAAAGTATAATTGACAACAAGAATAAGACAAGAGAGTGAATATTTGCCTAATTGCTGGATTGATTATTTTGATTGGTTGATTATTGCACCACTAGTATTTTGATTGGTTGGTTATTGCACCACTAGTATTTCAGCTTGTCTTCTACATTCGACAATTGTTCAAAAGTTAAAACTTTTAATCATATTGAAACAAAAAGACTGGAAGTCTTGCAAGTCAACTTGCAAGTCTGGAAAGTGATAAGTGCGAAGATATCAGAAACTAACATACATCCTTTGTCATGATGGAAGGTTTAAGTATGTAAGTAGGCATTTGACATTTCATTAGCTAAAAAAATTCATACAATATTACTCTTGCGTTAAAAAAGCAGCACCGGTTTAATAAACTACAGTGTATGCTATACACACATCTTTATAAAATAGAACTATACACCGCACACATATGATGAAAATATTGATACGAAACATTCACTTTTCAAATGTCTACCTAGTTATATAAAGTTATTTGAGTACATGAATCACTCTTGTACTCAAGTACTTGAGTGAACCAAGTACTTGAGTGGCTCAAGTACTTGAGTCACTCAAGTACTTGAGTCACTCAAGTACTTATGTATTTGAGTTTTAAGTACACGATGTTAATACAACCACATCTAAATTAAATTTGAAGATTTCCTTAAAGATTAATGTTTTCAATGTCTGTGAGAAGCAAAAGGTGCGAGGTGATGCGCTCACCTTAAAGAAGAAGGTGCTTCCATTATGAGTTGTGTAAACAGAGTCTATAGCTCCCTCTACCTCATTCCAACTGCTGTCGATTCTTTTTGGGTAGCCCACCATTTGCCAGAGGCGCTTCCCAATTACAAACCTCCAATAGAAGTCACCTGCATGAAGTGTCAAAGAAACTCTGCAGGTATGCTGAGTGTCAAGAAGCAAAGACAGATAACTAAGGATTTCCTAAAGAGAGGAATGTGTTTATGTTTTTATATCAAGTTCGGTTCAATTAGTGGCAGAAAACCTTTCCAAATAATGACCAGGAGTTGTCCCTTCCCTGCAGCACAAATCTTCACATATCTATGAAATGAGGGTTAAATCTTTTTACCGGTGATCTATTGAATAGTTCTTCTCAAACTAGACTCAGATTAGGTTCTCTGCATAAAGGTAAAAGTTCATAAGGTGATCATTCATTAGCCAAAGTTGTAATGACTTTAATAACTTGCAAAGACTAGAGGAAACAACTATCCTATTTTGACCTCTGAGCTAACAATTTATTCGTGGAAGTACTACACCAGAAAACAAATTTACCTTTATAAAGATCGTACAAAGAGCTAAGGAATATTTTTGTCATGATGTACTTCGACAGCCTCATTACCTTTATAGAAATATGTAGAGAGATCCTGAGTCGTCGTGACTCCATCTATAACCGGGTCCATGCAAATATCATAGTGACCTTCAGATGTTCCATGTTCATACGGAGTTGTTGTACCAATATCAAAACCTCGTGAGCCATACAGCGACTATTATTTAAAATACATTGGTAATCTTCTCATATTGCAACAGCATGGTACTTTTTCTCAGAGAGACAAAAGAGCAGTGTGAAACCGCTTACACATGGGAAATGTCACGCCCTGATTCATTGGCAGCATTATTAAGATAGCACATTGTTTACTAGTTAATAACAGTAGGCCTACATGTGCAAGACTTGATAGATCCTTACTATATACCATAACTAGCTGTGCTACCCGGTGTTGCCCGGGTAATAGAAAAGTCTTTGGACAGAAAATTGATTTGTATTTAACTTATAACAACATTTGCCATTCTATCTTTCAAACTGGTCAATCAATTGGCGACCAATCGATTAGTTGCAAAGATACCATTGCCAGCACTAGCTAGAGCCGAAAAGCTCAGTTTTTTAATTTTCTATTCATATTAAGTAAAATTTTTTGAAAGCTGACATTTGCTCATTTTCATGATTAGATAAACAACTCTCAAGTAGATTTAATGAAACTTTCTAGTTTATAGTTTAAATATGCCACTATTTTTCTGTCATTCTTTTGACTCTAGAAAATTATTAAATATTACTTTTATTGCAGAATAAACAAAACTATTAGCAATATGAAATTGTCACATTTTTTGCTGCCAACTTAATACTGCATATGCACTGGCAGCTGCATTAAACTTAAATAATAAAATAAAACACAGAGCATAAAATAATCTTTAAAAGAAAAAACAAAAACTTAAGCATTAGCTACTTTGGTATTCGATATGTCTAACAATTGTTACACCGGTTTGCATCACCTGCACTATCAATTGACAAGAAAGAGGGTTTATTCCTAACAAAACAATTTAATTATTAAATTTAGTAGTTGTTTGCCCTCCTGCAAGGTAAAAGCATTTTCTACAATAAGAACCACAGACAAATAGAATGTGCTGCTCAACCTGTATTGCCCTCATGTCATCGGGGTGAAGCTGGTGCTGTCGGCTGATCGATGCGCGATAAATGGGAGCCATAATAGAGTTAATATTGTCAGAGTGGGACAAACCCAAACTGTGCCCAAGTTCATGGGCCGCTGTGAATAGCAAGTCGATTCCTGCAAATAAAATACTTGAAAAGTTGTGGGTAGCCGAATTGGTGACAAACAAATCCAAGAAACAAGCACACTACCTTCTTTGACTTGACCCCCACTCAGTAAAGAAAGCTGTAGTTTAGTCAATGAGTAATTTAGAACATGCTGTATTAAGTGATAAAGTAACTACAAGAGTTATATGGGTGCAGCCTTTCTGAGTATATAAGTTAAAATCAACCCTCAACATACTACGTTTGTTCGTTCTGAAGTTGGCGTCGTATGTGATAACTGGTGCATGCTGAAACAAATATATTTTTAAAAAGTCCATTGTGTTTTGTTTATGTTGTTTCAGAATGCAATAAATCAAAAATGGTAATAAATACTCAAAGTACCTGTATGTAGTACTAGCTGTGCTACCCAGGCGTTGCCCGGGTGTTAAAAATCAGCTTATAAACAATGAGATGTAATGAGAGTTGCTTGCCACTTGCTATTAGCTTGGCACATTTTCAATGGGTAATTTGAGTAGTGGGCTTACTAATAACAGCTACTGCTTCTCATGACGTTACATCGTGATGGAAAGCGGAAGCGTATTTGCACCCATATGGCGACATATATCGCCTGACCATTGTACCAAGCTCGTGTGGCTGAATTGGTAAGGCACCAGACTGGTGAACCGCATGGTCTGAAATAAAATCTTTTGCGTTACGGATTTTTTAATTCAAGATTTTAATAGCTATAGCTGGAACCACACACATACCCACCAACTTTGGGATATATATATATATAATTATATATATATAAATATATATATAATATAAATATATCTATATAAATTAAAAATGAGTTTAAGAAGCTCAATGGAGAAGCTAGATGAAAAAGCTTAGATTATATGCAGAAACTGAATTATAAAGTGATGATCAATGAAAACCTGAGAGAGATGTGAATAGAAGTGCAGGCTGTTCAGAAGCAGGGTTACGGAATTCCTGGTTCTAACTTATTTTAACTTACACTAAATAAAGTTTCAATTAACTTAATTTCTATATTTTTCATTATTGTTGATTTTACCAGCATTTTTAGTTTTATTTTCTAGACTGTTTTACCATATTTTTCATGTTTGAAATTACTTTGTGTGCCAAAAAGTGGTGAAGTGTAAATCAGAGTTTCATCAGAGGTGCTTCAATGAAGATCCGTTTTTGATAGCCAAGGTTCTTGGATTCTTTACTACTAAGTAAATTTCAAAAATTTTCACTAGGTGAGAGCTCACCTTGAGAGGCGGTTCCCACAATCCATTTTTCACTGTCATCAAAGTGCACATCACCACCTCTCTCAGGAAAGAATGCATGAGCCAGGACACCACCTTCACCATCGAATGGGTAGCCATCATTGTGTGTTCGATTGGCGAAAACAAATACAATGTCTGCTGTAGTTGAGTTCACTTTGCTGAATGTGATGTTGGCAAATTCAGTCCACATCTAAATGTTATTTTTAATAAACTGCTTAAAATCATACGAATAAATTTTAGATACCAAATTTCATTTTATTGAACATTATTTCATTGGCCAATGCCAACAAGTACAAATCAGGCTGGGTGAAAAAAATTCTAATATGGAAAATTAATAGTATTGAGTTATTGTAAAATATTCTTTTTTATTTCCTTATTTTTATTGCTTATGGAAGACTTAGTTTTTTAAGAAGTTTTTAATGTATGATGTATCTTCTTCAGTGACCTCTGTTTGGCAAGTATAAAACAATTTCCCAATATTTCATAATAGTTTCCTATGCAACAACTTTGTCCTTTTGTACAGTACAGCATCAGGTTAGCTGCAGGCTCCTTTGACGGTTAGATGTTAAAATCACTCTTTGTTATGTTAAATACCAGTCATCTTTATGTCACTTGCTTGTCGATGTCAAATGTCAGTATTGATACATAAGGCAATTGTCATACCTGAATAGCTATGTGAATATGCTCCTCTATAGTGTCCTTCTGTAGCCTGTGAGTGTAGTTTGCTATATGGTAAGTTAGATTCTGGCTGAACCATTTACTTCCTATTAGAAAGCCAAAACACATATTAGTATCCCTAAAGAGTAAGTGAATTACAATGAATTAGAAAACCTAGAACTATCAAGTCAAACATCGGGAGTGGACAACTCCTAACACAATACCAGTGCTAGTCTACCTTTGTCTTTGCTAAAAAAAGTGGTTGGTGGTTGAGTAGCTTGTCACTTATGGAAATGATTAAAAAAATTTTGTTTAGTTATTGCATGAGAAAAGGCAGAAACATTTTATAGATTTTGCTATAACATAGGTAACTCAAACTAAACTTTTTCGGTAAAACAAGCTTTGCTCTTGATAATAAAGAGGCGATAGGCCAAAACTTTGCTAAAACCTACCAGAGACTACGAACGATGACACCTAATCCTAATTACAGCTAGCTCTACCCATACTACAACTGATACTCCACATTATTCCAACTTTTATAAACTTTGTCTACTATTAGAAAGTTTCTAATGATAAAATAAGAATAGGTAGCTTTTTTCTTATTACCTGAAATACAAAGAAATACTTACACCTGTTCAAATTGTTGTTGAGTCAGAGGCAGGTCAAGGCTTGGTTCTAGCTGACCACCTTGCCTTTTTTAAGCACTTTTGAATGCTATAACTGTAATCCTATACATACCCTGAAGAGCGTAGCGTCTTTTCCTATGGCTAAACCTGTTAGTACCCATTTTATCTGACACTCCACAACGTGGACGGTTCATCATTTCTAATGTGGAATTGTTCATTACTCCTGCAAACAAGGTTTAGCAATCTTGTAAGTGAGAAACATGAGTCTACATGTAAATGTAGACAGGAGCACCGCCACCATATCGGCTTTAGCCATGTCTGAACTCACCAGTTGCTTCAAGGCCAGCCATTGACTGAAAGTCCACAATAGCCTTTTCATAGTCAGCATATGAAGCAAGGTTACCGGTATGAGGGTCAGGTGGAGCCAAGTATCCATAACGCATGAGGTAATCCTGCACAAGCCCAGATTGAGTATTACTATAGTTTTGCGCGGGTAACCAAGTCCACTCTAATATGCAAATTATATATTCATAGGCAAAAAATTTTTGACAACCAGTTCTGCTCAAGCGCTGAATATCTAGCATCTCAGAAAAAAATAAATTAAAATATTAATATAATTTAGTTTTACATTTTTTATGCAAGGATCATATAAAAACTAGGTGGTAGAAAGTTTAGTTTCACTCAAAAAGTGAATCTCCAGACAAAATGAATTCATATAGAATCAATTCATATTACAAATTCATATAGAATTTTTTTATAGGAAATCATTTGAACTACCACCAATGTGGTTAAGAAGACACATGAAAAAACTTACCATAGCTTCAAACGCATTATCATAACAGAGAGTTGAGGGTAAAACACAGTATACCAGAACTATCAGATATAGAGCCATGATGATGTGTAGTACAGTAAAGACAAGAAAGAAATGCCGGTGCTTGAAAATGTCTCAATATTAAAGTCCAATAATGACGTGATGACATAAGACTAATAATTACTATATAATTGGCAATCAGGAAATTTGGTGCTAAAATCTAATTATCAAAGGCTGTCTAAGCTAAAGTGAGAACTGAAACAATCAGAACTTTATAATATTAATGAGACATACGCATAGTTGATCAATCAAGAACTTAGTAATCAAAAGGCTTTTTGTTCCATACTATATTATGTCTGCACTCTTTATACTAACGTCTTCATAAGAACATTTCTACACTCTGCTGTAGTTATAGTAATATGTACAAAAAATAATAACAAAATCTTTGGACGGTTAAAAATGAGAGACAAAAGTAGGAGGTAAAAAGTTACTGTTACCAAGCAACAGTTTCACTAGCAAACATAGCACTTGTCTGTAACAAAACATAAGAGTTAAACATACTAGGGCCATCTAGAGCGCTCACTACAAGTTAAAATCGTCATCTAACAAATCTGTGAGATGTTGACTTCCACGAAACCTTGACCTGGTAGAGGCACCAATGTTTAGCGAGAGTTCATCAAGAACGGCAGGAGAGCGAGCTGCATAGCCATTCTCTCCCATTTCACTCATCCGGAATGTTGCTTCCCTGTGTAAAGAGTGCAAGGAAGTGACAGTGTGGTGGACAACCATATTTAAAAGCAAAGACTAACAACGAAGCGTTAGAACTATCTGGTATTCAATTTGTTTGAGCAGAAAGTATGCATTCATCTCGTAAGATCTCATGGAGCCAGAAGGTGCTATACAAAAATATCATGCTAGTTTAATACGTACACCACTGTATATACACTCGTTCATAAGCTTATGACATATATAGTGTGACCCCTAATTTTTGTAAGAAATTTAATTTTCACATACTTATGTATAACGGCTAATGCTTTGCCGTATAACACATTTATTTTACATTCTGTATGTCTTATATATAAAACGTAAAATAGAAAAATGGGCAACAGACAGAGCATGGTATCAATGCAGGTAGAATATAGTTGATGCAGCGCAACTGACCTAGTTAGTACCTGACCTAGTTAGTACCTGACCTAGTTAGTACCTGACCTAGTTAGTACCTGACCTAATTAGTACCAGGTGCACACATATGGTCTATGGTAAGGCACCCTCAGTCACATTTAGAAGCTAAAACCCAATCTGAATTGTAAATAGATAAGTGGAAATCTACTTTAAGGCGTATGTAACGGATAATTACCACATATGATAGAATCATACGTACTACTACATGTAAATGTAAGTAATATAATACATCAAAATAAATATGAAAAACAACAGAGGAAAACAGAATAAGGAGCAGAGCTGAAAGCTATAGTAATGTAGATGTGTACTAGACGAATAAGTTGCGGTGGGAAAGGAATCACCTCAGCAATGTAAATGCATGAGAACAAACTTGAGCGTCAATTAATGGGAAAAACTGTCTTCAATATTTTATATTATTGTTTTTTATTATTTTATATAAGATATTTGTAGATTATAAATGGTACACACAGGGAATAAAGTTTAGCTATTCTTCTAGTAACAGAGATAAGATTGTAGATTATAGAGGTGAGAAAGTGTACTGGTAATGTTAGGGTTTGATGAAAGTACCATGGGAATGTAGGGCAAGTTACGGTCGCCGACTTGTTAACCCCAGCAAAAACGTCACCTGTGTTTAGTGTGAAAACCTTTTTTAGTATAAAAAACTGATAAAAAAAACTCACAGAATACTTGCGTATATATGATAATCTCACTGGTCGCATGCTATGCAAGCTTTTTTATAACCACCATTAGTAAGGGGCTATATCTTGTGATATATCACGACTGAAGGTCTACGAGGGGCGATCGTAAAGTTCCAGGAATTGTCTCAGTACACAAAAACCGTTAATCGTAATCACTTAATTTAAACTGTCCCCTTCAAAGTAATCGCCTGAGCTTGCTATGCACTTGTCCCAGCTGTGTTTCCACTGATCCATGCAATGCTGGAAATCACTTTCCGTAAGGCTTCGGAGTTGTCTCGTCACATTTTCTTGAATAGTTGGTATGTCGTCAAATCTTTCACCTTTCATTGTCAATTTGACTTTGGGGAATAGGTAGAAGTCACATGGTGCTAAATCAGGTGAATAAGGAGGATGGTTAAGCACAGTCACCTTATTTTTTGCCAAATACTGACGTACCATCAATGAGGTGTGAGCCGGAGCATTGTCATGGTGTAGGTACCAGTCACCTGAGAGCCACAAATCTCGACGTTTCCTTCTGATACTGTTTCTAAGTCTTATCAGAATGTCTTTGTACACATGCTGATTCACAGTTTGACCATGTGGCAGAAATTCAGAGTGTACCACACCTCTAATGTCGAAAAATGTTATCAGCAGCGTTTTTACATTTGAGCGAGACATTCTAGCTTTTTTAGGCCTAGGAGAGCCAGGGGATTTCCAATGAGAACTTTGTGATTTGGTCTCTGGGTCATAACCATAGACCCAACTTTCATCCCCAGTCACAACTTTTGAAATAAAGTCAGGATCTTGTGTTAAAGCATCTTTTAGTTCGATACAACAGCTAACTCTTTTTTCTTTTTGGTCGTCAGTGAGCAGTTTGGGTACCATCTTTGCAGAGATCCTTCTCATGCCTAAATCTTCAGTGAGAATAAGATGACATGTACCATAAGAAAGCCCACTTTCTGCTGATATTTCCCGTATAGTCAATCGCCTATCTCCCATCACCTGCCGCCTCACAAGGTCTGTGGCAGTTGTGGTCCTTGAAGTTGCCGGTCTGCCCATGCGGTCATCATCTTTAGTACTTGTTCTTCCCTCTCTAAATCTTTTGTGCCATTCATAACAGGCTGTTTTCTTAAGGGCAGAGTCTCCATAAGCTGTCCGTAACATTTGGAGCGTCTCAGCACCGGACTTTCCAAGTTTTACACAAAATTTTACACAAACGTGTTGCTCTTCTACTTCATTCATTTTCGAACAATCTGACGAACGATAAAAAATGACCTTGACATTACCTACTATAACTTCATTGCGGGTGCTCTGACAAGCGTAAAACTTTGGCTATGGGGAAATCCCGTGCTGCTTAGCAACATGGAACAATCAAAACAACTGCACATGGTCTTATATTTGACTAGGAAAACGATTCCGGGAACTTTATGATCACCCCTCGTATATCTAGCGATTGTATAAAAATACCAACACTTGATCACATTGTAATATCCAGTCACTAGAAATTATATCATAATTCCTGATACATTGCATAGAATCCTAATTACATCATGAATTATGGCATAACGCAATCATAAATCACAATCACATAGTTTATGACAGATCCTGCCAATATTTGTTAGGAAACAGAAGGAATCTAATATAGGAGCTCACAAACAACAAAACCTGTCTCTTTGTGTCATAAGTATTACAAATCTTCTATGAGAAGGTATAAAATGAAGACAGTCGCTAGAGAAAGAGAATGTATTTTTGACATCACGCTGACCATGAATTTTAAGAGGTATGACCAGGGATGACTCACTTGAGATTAGAGTCTTGAAGATGACTACTCATAGCGAGTTGCTGTTTCTCCATTAGGAGTCGTCTTATCTTACGATCTTTCTCTGTATTCTACAAGACCACAACCTGAACAAATCTAGGTAGAAAGGTTTTGAATTGTTTTTTGTTTCCTTTTTGTACAAAACTAATTTGAGGATCATCCTCCATTGCTAGAGATAACGGAATACAATGTCAACTGCTAAACGCAGCGCTGTAATATTTAACACGCCACATACACAAATGCACATTTACCACAAGTAGCAAAAGCTACAAGGAGACATGAAAGCAAAGCCAACTTTACACCAAGAAAGCCTATTGGGTAACCAAAATACTTGTTGCAAATATTAATTGTATAACAATGCTTCATTTATGAGTTGGCTGCAACAACAGCCACATCCGTTTTAACATGTACAAATTTAGTTATATCTAATGACCACGGACCATGTGTTTTCTAACATATCAAGTGTCGCTTCACAAGTATCAGAAGATGATTGACTAGAGCCTAAACATATAAAACATGGCCGAATGTTTCGACTCAAACATAGAGATAACTACAGAAGGATGTAGTGACACTCAAGTGATTCCTGGACTTGCCACTTACAACAGTTGACCAGTTTAAATGTAACTCTGGCTAACTCTCATAGACTAGAGAAATTGCAAGCTAATTTCTAGAAATTAATTTTCAATTTAATAAAACAAAAAATTAAAAGCATTATGTTTAATCTCATCCTCCGAGTGACGTCTCTAAGCACTCTACTTACAAGCTGAATGAACAACAAAACAAGTACTCCGCGTACACTTGCTGTCGGGTGGCAACATTAGAATGTTGTGACTCACCTGTGCCAGGGCTTCAGCAGCCTGCTTTTCTGACTCTTTTGTTCGTAATTCTATTTTCCTCATTTGATTTGTGTAGTCTTTCATCATCGTCTCAGCCTAGAATATAATGAGCAGTTAGATTTTCTAGCAAACTTACTTAGTCTAGTAATGACCACTATCATAACTGTTACGACAACATCAGGTTTACGGAAGTCCTATATAACCCCCTTTCATATATTCAGGAATGTTACATGCAATGATAGCGTGTGCAGCACTGGCTAGGATAACTCAGCCTATCCTTCCCTCGACCATTGGCTTGGTAAAAATCCTCTAAAATTTTCAGCGTAGCATACTAGTTCGATAAATATGAGATTCAGTACCTCTATGGTTTTATCTCTGGCTTCTCTAAGCAAACTCGTGAGCTCATCTATCCTGGTCTCCTTTTCCGAGCAGCTTGTCCGAAGAGATTGCACTGTTTTCTCCCATTTCTCTGATAGCATGTGATATTCATCCTTCCACCTTCAAAAGGAAATAAATTTATGCCAAGCGGCAAAAATCGATTGCGAGACAGATAAAGTCGTTTTTTTCTACTAAAATTCACTAATACCTCAAGATCTCCTTTGCAAAATACACATCAGAAATCTGAACGCAGTCTAATTTTTTTGAACAATAGAAAGACTAGTTCAATTCACAGCAACATGACAGCGCACTCTGTTGCAATAAAGCCATTCTGCCAATCAACTGCTGACAGTATGTGTTGCTTGAAACTCATAATTCCACCAATTTCTCACTGATAGTTTTAACCAAGTTTGAAGTTCTGCACTGTAAGGAAATAGTTAAAATGGCTGGTAAAGCAGCTGCTCAATCTATCGCCCTAGCAAAAGTAAAGGTGTTTGAGGCTGTGGCTATCTGATAAGTCCCAAGTGGATGGCTGTGGCTATCTGATAAGTCCAAAGTAGATGGATGACTACTTCTGCATCAGACTGAGTGAAACAGACAAGAAGGTAGCGCTATAAGTTTAGGCTAGATTAAGAATAGGTTACGGATGGATAATGATAAATTAAGGGTAGATTAAGGGTAGATTAAGGATATATTAATAATAGATTAACAACAGATTAACGGTATATATAGGATCGATGAGGAATACATTAACGATAGATTAATGATATATTAAGGGTCTATTAAGGATAGATATAATGTTATATTAATGATATGCTAATGATAATATTAGGGATAGATTAGGGATAGATTAATGATAGAGTAATGATAGACTAACGATAGATTAATGATAGATTAAGGATATGTTAATGACATATTAAGGATATATTAATGATAGATTAATAATAGATTAATGATATACTAAAGATAGATTAATGATATATTAAGGATATATTAATGATAGATTAAATATAGATTAATGATAGATTAATGATAAATTAAGGATAGATTAATGATAGATTAAGGATAGATTAATGATAGATTAATTACAGATTAAAAACTCACTGGTTTGTTGATCGCTGCTGACTGGTAATCTCCTCCTGCAGTTTATTCATCAGCTTTCGATGGGACTCCTCAATGGCCCGCAATTTAATCTCAAACTCTGTCTGTTTTTGGCTTAGACTATGCTCCATGCACATCATCTGAGAAAACAGAGAATAGACACAGTTCTGAATAAAACAGTTTCGTACACAAGGATACAAACATACATACCACACCAGTTGTAGGACAAACCTCTTTACTATGTTTTCTCTCGGCTGCTTCAGCCTCCCTCCTCATGCTGTTGGCAAGCTCTTCAGAGTTATGTGCCTCCTGAAGGTGTCGCAGACGATCTTCATTCACCTCTTTAAAATCTTTCTGTAGAGCCGATAATCTTTCAGTGAGGCGGTCATTATCTCTACTCATTGTTAGTTTTTCATTGGCCAGCCTACGATCATACGCTATCGTACATTACTGCCAACATGCATACGGATCAACAATAAACTATAACGAAATTGAATAAAAAGCGAGCAAATACAGGAAAATAATAAACAAAATTCAAAAACATTAAACATCAAAATAATGGCTGTAGCTGCAATAGCAAAGCACAGCTCAACCATTATTTAATATAATACGTCTTCAGACCAATCCACCTCATTTCAGTGCGCTTGAGCTCGGCATCTATGTTTCGTAATTTGCCTTTCATCTCATCTCTCTCCCACTCTGCCTCACACGCTCTCTTGCTCAGCTGGTCGTATCGTCCTCCATCCTCATAAGCTTTGTTGATTCCCTCCTGGTAGACCTGTAGTAGCCAGTTTCAAATGCGTTCATTTCATAACCACCAGAGTTCTTAAAACAGATATTGTTAAAATATAGGGTGTAGCAGACCAATGCCCTTGCGCTGCTAAAACTACGATCCTCCATACCTTTTCCAGCTCCGCCTCTACCGCCCGCTTCTCCCGAACAACTCTTTCTAACTCTGCTTTGAGACTGCCATTTTCCTGCCAAAATGGAAACAATAACTACAGGAAACCATCTTCAACAGTTTTTGTATATGAGCTAACGTATACCACCACAGTTAGGATTAAAAAATGGGAAAAGAACCTCCAGAGTCCACTAATAGATCTCCATGAATAACAAACGAAACCCATTTTTAAATCAACTAAGATACAAACTCTCCAATGTTAGAGCGGCATAAAGTTTTGAATTGGAAGTACAAACTGTTCATTGACTTGCATGCCAAGGCTAATATAAATATTCATGGTAAAGAAGCGATTACACAAACCAAATGCCACCGAGAACCTACAAACCTACCGACTCGACGAGCTGCAGACTGTCATTGAGTTTTTTTATCTTAAGGTTATTGTAGGATTGCACTTTGTCTACTTCGTCTTTCGTCTTCTTGCCCGCCTGATCACAGAGCGAAGAAAGCTCCTGCCGCAGACGATCCACCTCGCTCTGGTAATTCTTCAGAGCCAGAGCCATCTGATTAACAAAGCGTCCAACAGCCAATGAGTGAGAGTGCGAGGTCATGTGTAGGCAGCAGTTACAACCGAGGCAGCAATAATACAAGTGATCAAACACCTACTTCAAGCAACAAGTTAAGGCTGCTTCAATTACAAAAATAAAAGAAAGTATGAACTCACCACTTGATAAAATGGTGTCAAATTACACATTTTCTTTAACACTTCTTTATAAAATGGTTACATAAAACTTTCAATACATTTGGTGAATGGAGAGAAAATGAACAGCACTAAATACACGCCGCATTCATTACTCATTCAGGGTTCATTTCACAAATGTCTCCATCAAAGCTTTCATTAGCCGCATTGTTAGCTCGAGGATTGACAAATAAACAGTCCGCTAGACCTCAGCGGAGCAATCCTTTGTATAAAGATATTCCATTATGTCTAGAATTCGCTTTCGATTATCCAACTCAAACTGAGTGACAGAGGCTAACAGACTGAATAATTCCTCCGCAGACCGCAAGTTGCATGCCCGGAAGAACAGCGACAACAGGAAAGGAGAGCGTGGTGCAATTACGTTTATGCCTCAATTATTACATTCAAATAACAGCTGTCTTTTATCAATTGCCAAATAATAGTATCTGTCGGGATCGGTGAGCACAGGCTAATGCAGTTGCTAGACTAAACTGACCCTTTTGTTACCAACATACTGTTAGTGAAGCGACGTTTCACAACTTTCTTGTCGCATGAAGAAACAATTGCCATGAGATAATTGCTGGAACAAATACATATAGTAGTGTGCTTCAACCATTGTGTCGCCGTTGGCTGGCAAGATTTTATTTGGGGGAAGAGAGGGAGGCAGGCAGTGGGATAGAATCCACTTTTCATAAATCAGATAATTTCTTCAGTTTTCAAAAACATTGCTTGCTCTTACCACAATAACATACATTTGTCTCGTGACTATCTACATGAACTGCGTAATAACCAAACTTATAAAACGTTAGCATATAAAACTATTAATAACTGCTCTTCATAAAATCTTGGCATTCATCCAACAACACGCAAGTTTCTGACTGAACAAAGAGAAATACTGAATATTACATAATATTTTTTCTGAGCCTTTAACTTTTATTCGAAACATTAACAAGAATGACTGTATATTGCCAATATGGACTAGCAAGTTAAATATTCTCAACTTTTCTAGCTTAAAGTGTAAGAATTGGCAGAAAAAGGGCTGAAAAGTATAACACACTATTGGTCTTCCAAAAGTAAAACAGCCTTCTTTAATCTTAAACTAGCCTTGAACTAGTGGGCAAAGATGTTTGGTTGAATGCTGTCTTCACAGACACACACACAAAACAGCATCATGCCATAGAAATAAAAAGTCTTCACGGTTCAGAACACCCAATCAACACACGAATTAATTCATCATAACATTGAAAAAATTAAGAGTTGTCTATCCTCTCCTACTACTTATGAACGAATACATTTGAATGTGCGAAATAAGCATCAGGGTATACAAGATTTGTCTACCATTAGTTACTTGCACACATAAATTGTACTCATTCAGTTTTAAAGAGTTACCTTATCTCATGATCAGTCAGCGCCCTTACAAAGATGAAACTGCAAAGAAATTGTGTAGATTTTATCAGAAAGTATCGATATTTTTTATTATTTGCGATCTTTTTATGTTTGAGGTGAACTGACTGCCAAAATGTTACAAAATCTACAAAACTTGATCTTGGTTAAAACACTCAAATCAGGTAAAAGTAGGATTATGATGTCTATAATTGCAAAAAAACAGACGGAACAGAGAAGCATAACGCTGCAACTTGATCAAGTTGAACCCAATAACCGATATCGACTAGTTATGTTATTTCAGCACATATTTGTCTTTTGAGCATTTTAACCGCGATAAAATTTTGTCGATTTCAATCTTGAAACATTCTGGCAGTCAGATCACCTCAAACATCAAAAACAATTGCAACTGAATGAAAAAAAAACTTTTGATAAACTCTGCAAAAATTTTGTGAAAGTTCATTTTTAATCTAAGAATTAGCCGACCTCAAAAGCTCACAATGATTAAAATAATGTGCGAGTGGAGTAGCGGAACAACATGACAGTACCACAGTACTATCTATGCGCTTAAATGCCTTAATCTATGATAGGTGCTTAACGCGGTTAAAAAGTGTTTTCAGTTTATCATTAATCTGATATAAAAGTTTCTGCTGATTCTAATGGTGCTCAACCAATATGGTCAACCAATATGCTCATCCAATACCTTAATTTATCGATAATGTTACTTGTGAAAAATAATCACAACAACGGCAAAACTTTACGAGCAAATAGAATAGCTTGTTTACAATTTAGAATTCCATGGCAACAGACTTCCACCAGTCCTTGAACCATCATCTTTTTTGGCTTCACTTTACAAAATTAAAAAACTTAAATAAAATATAAAAGTGAGAAAAAATAATATTCCAAATTAAAAACTCACAGCATAAACATTTTTTGCTATTTCTACCAAGTTTAACATAATTAAAATAAAGTAGGCGTGGTGGAAAGGCGAACTTTTGGTCTAAGTCTAGATGTCCAAATCTCGAATTCTCTGATTGAAGTCTGATTTGTCTGAGATCAGACATGTTCAAATGTTGAAGTATGGCTAATGACTATACGCATTTTTATGAGATAAATTGGAGTTGTCCTACCTCTGTTTTCTCAAGCACAGCCTCTTCTGAGACCTGAATAGCTTCCTTGACACGTTCTGCAGAAACTTGGAGTTGTGATTCCTTTTCCTTGCTGCAAAGAACACAGCGTACTTTGTTAGACATCGATGCGTCAGGACAAATGTTATATGCTTAATCGTGAAACACAGAACACTCCACTAACACTTCCATAATAACAAGTGACAGTAACCTCCTCCATAATAACAAGTAACAGTAACCTAACCTCCTCCATAACAACAAGTGGCAGTAACCTCCTTCATAATAACAAGTGGCAGTAACCTCCTCCATAACAACAAGTGGCAGTTACCTCCTCCATAACAACAAGTGGCAGTAACCTCCTCCATAACAACAAGTGGCAGTAACCTTCTCCATAACAACAAGCGGCAGTTACCTCCTCCATAACAACAAGTGGCAGTAACCTCCTCCATAACAACAAGTGGCAGTCACCTCTTCCATAACAACAAGTGGCAGTAACCTCCTCCATAACAACAAGTGACGGTAACCTCTTCCATAACAACAAGTGGCAGTTACCTCCTCTATAACAACAAGTGGCAGTAACCTCCTCCATAACAACAAGTGGCATTTACCTCCTCCATAACAACAAGTGGCAGTAACCTCCTCCATAATAACAAGTGGCAGTCACCTCTTCCATAACAACAAGTGGCAGTAACCTCCTCCACAACAACAAGTGACGGTAACCTCCTCCATAACAACAAGTGGCAGTTACCTCCTCCGTAACAACAAGTAACAGTAACCTTCTCCATAACAACAAGTGGCAGTAATTTCCTCCATAACAACAAGTGGCAGTAACCTCCTCCATAACAACAAGTAACAGTAACCTCCTCCATAACAACAAGTGGCAGTCACCACCTCCATCACAACAAATGGCAGTTACCTCCTCCGTAACAACAAGTGGCAGTAACCTCCTCCGTAACAGCCAGTGAAAGTAATCTCCTCCATAACAGCAAGTGAGAGTCACACTTTCCACAGCAACAAGTGAAAAACGCGCCTTGCATAGCAACAGCCAATGATCACAGCCTCCATAGCGAAAGCAACCAGACACTTTGCAATACTCCATAATATCCATTCAAAACGCAACCTGTCTCACCATTTACAGAAGAATAAAGTACTATATCGATTATTACTAAAAGAAAGTGAAAGAACAACTTTGGTTTCTAACCAGATCTTTGAAAGTTTCTTGATCTGATCAAGTTGACTATCAACTAAGTCATTGAGTGTGTCGACATCCATGTTCACATCAGCCAGTTCCTTGCTCTTCGCTTCTAATTGCAACTCTACACCCCGTATCGTTTCCTGGGCGCTAATCAGTTTAGATCTTTCCTAAAAAACAAAAGCTATTCATTATTGCAACTGAAACATTGACCTCTCGCGTCAACAATAACTTCTCTCATACCTTAACTAACAGACACGAAAAACAGCATAAAATATCATAACATGTATTAAAAGTATATCATAAGTATCATAACACGTATATCTTAAAAGTATTATATCATGACAAGAAATATATGTATTCTAAATAGCGAGGCGATAGTTAAAAAAATTGCTGATAACAATCTTGTTGTATCCTTTATTCAGTTTCATGCTTCTCTAGCATTTTGAGGTAGTTTCAATATACCATGCAACAGAAATGACTTAACGGAGTGAAACTCCTAACCTGCATCGCATGATCATCCTTTATATGAGACAAACTCCTTTTGTAGTCCAGCAACTTCTGCTCACTCATCTCAGTCTCATTCCTGCACCTACGGGCCTCTTCTCGTGCTAGCCTTAGCTCGTGATTCAACTCGGTGATTGTTTGGCTAAATTTGGCTTTTGTCTAAAAACAAATTTACAAGCTGGAAAGTTGAATATCTTCTATAATAGAGGCCTTCTTGCATCATCATAAATTCTTATTTGAGCCTCCCAGAGATGAACGATTTACATGCCTAATCTTTTACAGCTTGTTTTAGACAGAACAATTTAAACAGCCCTCACCTGTTTGTAAAAGCAGCCATGAATTGTGATAAAACCAAGAGAATAAATGACAAAAATTTTGTTTGACAGGATAGTGTGTAATTGTTCACTTAATAGGTCGGAGATCGTCATTTCTATTATTGCATCATCGTACACGAGACAATGTAAAACAATCCAAACAATGTAGAACCTGTGACAATCATATAAAATATTTGAAAAATGATGCTGAGAATATAAGATGGTGCATGACACTGTAGCAGTGAAAACAGACTACAGAGCACCTTCAGGATACAATTTTGGTGAAAAATCGTATGGAGGGGTACAGAAACCATAGTACTGTACAATAAAAGAGAGAGTGAGAGAGAGATATATAGCTAGAAATAGTGACAGCGCAACAGAGAGAACAGATTACATCTAATATGCACAATGAAACAAGTACAAATACCTGCTGATGCTGAGACTGCAAATGCTGCCAGTGACTGTTGGATATATTTGTCTGCCTCAACTCTGAGAGTTCTTCCTCCAGTCTAACTACTTCCCTTTGTGAGCCTCTCAGGAGGTCATTAAGTGCATCTTTCTCCTTCAGGACGATATAGAAACACTCATCATTAACACTAGATGTAAGGTGCCATAATATAACAGAGATGCAGATTAAGACCAAAAAAGCTAAGATGAAAGTCCATAAGAATGAGGAAAGGCGGCAGGGGAGGTAGTTAATGTCATTTCCATGACTAAGGAAAGGTCAAATTTATAGCACAAATCTAGATTGTGGACGTCAGTGACCCTGTAGCAGCCATACAGAAAAAAACCGAGCTAATGATACAACAACACCTTGAAGTGTGTACACGTACATTAAAATTGCCTTGACAGCAAAAAAGCACAGACATTCTACAAGTTGGAAGCTTAGGGGTGTATGAGGGATGTAACAAGGCTTTATTGTCATAGCTATAACAGGCTGTCAACTAGGATAGCTTAAACACTTTGTTACTAACAACACGTTACCTCTTCACATATCCAAGGCTAAGATAGTGAAACTTTAAACAAGAGTAGAATTGTTAAAAGGGTAGTAGCTTTGCTATGCATCCTAATCCCCTAATGCCATAATTCAGGATAGGATGAATCTCAAACTAAACCCAGGAGGAAACCTTGTATAGAGTCATTTGAAACAAAATAATGAATTCATTAAAGTTTCATGGCAATCAAACAATGTTAGGTTTCATAGAATCGTTAACGGAGATGGTCAATATGATTGGGCAGTACTAGCTTTGCTGTTAACTTCTGTTTGAATGAAGATAGATCTATGCTACTGGTGAATTACTTAGAAAAAGTACTAATGCTCAGGCCAGAATATAGCCTGGATTATCATTAGCAGAACAAAACGCCCAGAGAAAATTTGGTGAGGTGCCACCGCCCAGATGAAACTAATGTTTTGTTGAAAATTGTTCATGTGTAAACCAAACATAAGTACAGATAGGTAAAGAAATTGAATTCTTCTCTCCACTGTCTACCAATACAGGTTAAGTTACAGCGCTATAGTAATACGTCAAAGGTAAGCGATAAGTATACCTCGCGTTTGGGGAATAAACAAACCTATAGAAAACCCAGTTTCACCTCAAATTTTATGATTTTCAGCTCCTACCCCTCAAGTAAACCAACATATGACTGACTTGTCAAATATTTTCTAAAACTTCACGTGGCTGTCTAAGTTTTATTAAAATAGTAGAGTTCACATTGAAAAATGCTGATTTTCACTTATCCTACCTACTGTTTAAAAAAACCTATAAATTTTTTTATGGCCATTTCACCATAAGAAAACATAACATTGACGTTACACTTCTTACAGTTCTTACATTGCGTTTGTAACATTAACACGAGGCCAAGGTCAACACAAAAGAGACACGAAGAGCAGACATTTTCTCAAGTACTGGTAAGAGTTGGTAAGTTTTTGCATATAAGACAACTTGCCATAATTTAATGTATCTTTTGACGCCTCAAATGTAAACTTATCTGCCAGAATATGCTCCATTCCTAAGATTATTCAAACAGAACTATGTTAAATATCATGAACCAACAAAAACAAACATTTGAGTGTACCATCACTACACATCATACCATTTAACTACACTGGAAATATGAACCCGGTTCAATTTTTCAAACTTTTACTCCTTAAGCTTATATAGTCACTGGCACAAGCAACTGTACATGTGCAACAGGCAGCATTTCAACTTACCATTACAGGTAAGCAGAAACAAGGGAGACAAACCCAAATTTAGATTTAGCATTAAGATTATAAAAACCTTGTTGCTGGATGGTTTGTGAAACTATGCCATGCCAGCATGCTCAGTGTTTAAACAGCCAGCAACTCGAACAGCAAAAGCAATTTATTTCGTAAGCGTGAAGTTATAAACATAAAGTAACGCACTCACTAGCCTGAGTGTTACAGTGGTTAGTTACTGCATACCTGGGATACAAGGGATAGTTGGGCCTGTAGATTATCAATTGCAGTTAGCTCAGAATCAATGGGTAAAGTTGCAGCAGAAAGGGTGGGTAGCCTGTCCTCCAATGTCTGCTGCAGTTGGGTAGTTAGCCTGTCATTCTCGCTGATCAGTTGATCGACTTCCTTCTGTAGTGACTTGTATTGGTGCTGTAAAAGAACCAGAGCTATTCAGATTTTGACGTAGTAAAATTTAAAACATAGACAATTCTGTTACCATAGCAATATAGCCCAAGTGGACTATCGGGCCTAAAGACCAAAACGATATGCTCAGAATAACTTAGGAATCTTTACTATAATAAGAATAGTGTCCGTCAGTCTGTGCAAAGCCACGCTAATGGTCTGGCAACATGTAATGAATTATTCGTTCAATCTGACCGAAATCACGAAATGAACAGAATTGTCTGAGCTATGCATGCACACCGAATTCATCGACGAAACGCTTTCAATTGGTTAAACAAGTTATTAGCGAGCACAATTCTAGCAGCTTTTGCAATTAGTATAGTCCAAGACACGTATGACGACACACAATAAAAGTATAAGAGCAATTCAACATAGCACACACGATGCAACTGCTTAGATTGCGCTATTGTTGGTTTTTATCATTCGGACATTATGGCTACAAATCGTTTCTTTTTTAATAATAATAATTTTCTTTTTAGCAGCAAAAGTTTTGTGGTAGAAAGAGTTGCCATCTTTAGCGCAATCAAGTCAGTTGCATCATATTAACTATGGCGAATTGCCGTGATATTTTTCTTGCGTGTTGCTTTATGTGCTTCGGACTACGTAAATTTTAAAAGCTGTGTGAATTGTGCTCGCTAACCAACAATAGCGCAACTTAAGCAGTTTCATCGTGTCTATTATGTTGAATTGTACTCGTACTTTTATTGTGTGTCGTGGTACGTGCCTTGGAATATACCAACTGCAAAAGCTGCTAAAATCGTGCTTGCTAAAATAAAAATTGTTTAGCCAATTAAAAGTGTTTCGCCGACAAATTCAGTGTGCATGCACAGCTCAGATAATTCTGTGATATTCGGCTGAAAAAAATCTGTGAATTTCATGAATTCGGTCAGATTAACGAATAATTCATTATGTGTGGCCGTACGTTAAAAGTGTTAGAAAAATGAATTGCTTCGCACAGAAAATGAACCCAGGGCATCAGATCAACAGACAACTGCGCTACCACAACACCAATTTTTTACCTTACCACTCCCAAGGACAATTACTCACATATCGATTACTCATGATGATCTCTCACGGTGAACAAGACTCACAAGCATACTAGTTACTATAGAAGCTGACACAGGTAACCGAGTGCAAGCAGTCATACATAACCAAACAGAGCATATATAAAGTGTAATTATTGCATTAGCCTTCCTACCTTATACTTGTCCAGCTCTGTAGTGAGACGTGTGACGGATGCCTCGTACTCAACCAGCAAAGGCGAGACAAGCCTAAAATAGTGTTTGAGGATTATTCCTTATCCATCATAATACAACCAACATTCTGATTATTCATGCTGATGATACAACTTTGTTCTTCGAGTTCGAAAAACTTGAATGAGACTATTCATAGTGATCTTTGATCTGAATAAACTAAGTGTTTGGTGCCACAATAACAAATTAACTATCAACACAGAAAAAACGTATTACACCATTTTTAAAACCTATCAAAACAAATCAACTTTCAATCTGAATATCGCTTTAAATAACATGCCAATTAAAGCAGTAGATGAAGTCAAATTTTTTGGAATCACAATTGATAAAAACTTGAGCTGGAACTTGAACACATTCGTAAACTTTTATTGGCTTTTCGACCAGAAATTCTCAACAATTTTTCATGGTTTGAGTGGGTACGTCTCAAAAAAGAATTTTAGTTATGCTCTATTATTCATTTATTCATTCAAAATTGTGTTACTCAATTGAAACGTGTGGAATGCACCGAAGATACATCTAAAAAGATTAATCATATTTCAAAAGAAATTGTTGCGTATAATTAACCTTAAGCCTTTCGGGTTTTTAACGAAAGACCTATTTGTCGATTTAGATATCTTAACTGTAGATAAACTTTGTAAGTATAAATTACTCATTCAAGCTCACAAATTGTTTCACTCTAGTAGCTCTGAAACATTTTTACATTTGAAATAACCGCAGTTGTTTTACATACTAATTCGGAGCTGACTTTGTATTTATTTCACAATTTTTAAAGGAAACAAAAATTTTCAAATTACATTAAAGTAATACAGAATGATGGGATGTGGATGAAGCTACGCATATTGTTGTAGATCACAATAATGTATTTTTGGATAAACTAACATTACTTATCTTATACTGTACATACATGCCACAGTCTGACCGTCAACTCACCATTACTTTTGTATTGAATACTGCTCATGTAGTAAGAATGCTGACGCAGTGTTCTTTTAAAATAAATAATAATATAACACTAATACTGATATGAGCTGATAAACAGCGTTATAGACCCATGATTATTATATGTAACTAACCAAGTCATTTCAATACACACCAACGAAAATTAAAAAGAGGTAAGAGGGTACGGTACACAGGCTAGCTACGAGAACGTAAAAAAGTCTACAGGAAGTGTAAAGTCAAATGAAAGTGAAAGGAAGGATCCATACTTGGGGTCAACATGCCAAGGTGGAGTCACCAGACTCGGTACATTCTTCCGATCTTCCTCCGACAACGGAGGGTACTTTTCCTGATAGTCATGCAGAAGGCTACTCAACTTTTCAACTGTAAAAAATGGCCACTTAAAATCAACAAAGTAACTTATTTTTAAACATCTAAAACCCAAGACAAGATCAGAGTAAAACCAAGTGGTTTGAGAACAAAAAACAACACAGTCAGAGGCCTCCAAGTATATTTTACAATTAGTAAACCTCAAGGTTAAAAACAGTAGTAAAGACATAATCGGTGAATTGTAGAGTTGATCTAATCAAGGAATACGATGGTCAATTTACTTGAATCAGTAAATGCTGTCTTTGTTTTGTGGAAAGCACTTATAACATGTGTGTATTTTAAACAGAGTCAAATTACCTGAATGCAAAAACTTGTCACTTGCTACTACTATTGTAAGAAATTCTTAAAGCCTTGGTAGATACACAGATATAATCTAATCATGAACCTGAAATTCTAAAAGCCTTGGTAGATACACAAATATAATCTAATCATGAACCTGAAATTCTAAAAGCCTTGGTAGATACACAGATATAATCTAATCATGAACCTGAAATTCTAAAAGCCTTGGTAGATACACAGATATAATCTAATCATGAACCTGAAATTCTAAAAGCCTTGCTAGATACACAGATATAATCTAATCATGAACCTGAAATTCTAAAAGCCTTGGTAGATACACAGATAGGTAGATACACAGATATAATCTAATCATGAACCTGAAATAACAATATATTGTGCACAAACACATTGGTTAGTATTCAATAATTTACTAGTAGACATGCATGACTAAGTACGATTTACATATATCTACAAATGTACATGTATTTATGAATTAAATTGGCAGCGACATTTGAAGAACTGTGTGTGTATGAATAAAATGTAACATGAACAAGGAACGCTTTTTTGTAACTCATCATCATTGTACTTATATTGTTTTTAAAGCATTTTTACAAAGGTGACTATATTCCTTTTTCAATCAATCTCAGAGTGTTATCAAATCTCCGCTGTTTTTGCTACAGTAATTTTACACAGAATATGTAAAATTTAGTTGTTTCTAAGACTATAGAAGTGTGTTAAGAGCGACCAGTTGTATAAAAAGTAGGTATGAACAATATCCAGTGTTACATGTTAATAAGTGTCAGTGTCGAGTGATACTTCAAAGTACATGTTAATATGTGTCGGTGTCGAGTGATATACATGGCTATATGTAACGAGGTCTCCACACCAAATATTGCAAGGAAACAGTCAAATTTCGACTTTGATCATTACAATTTTATAACATACGAAATAATATTTTGGTAAATATTTGTCTTAACATACAAAGAGGGTTTTAACATACGAGTTTTGGCTCAAATGGTATATAGGTAGGTACAAAGCTTTTATTCACAAAGTTTGGTTTTACAGTGTTTGAATAATATTAAACAGCGCATGATACCACCATTTTTTATTTTCAAAAACATGATACCAAAAACCTTGTGTAAGTGTTCAGCAGCTCTTTTAAATGAAAGCGTGATCAAGCATTTTAGAATTCATACTTGACAAATCTCTCAATCTATTTTTTGTTAACTTGTCTGCCTGTTTATGAGTGTCCCACTTATCAGTATTTTTGTCTCCCATTCTTTTATTTATAAACCTGCTAGCTTGTTCAGCCATCTATATTTCTTAATCGGCTTCTTTATGTAGCAAAATATTTTAGTGGTTGCATTATCATGTACGAATTATACAGTACAGCAGTGAAATTGATCTATGGAAATAACAAAAACAGTTGATATGACAGTTATTTATTTGATAGTTATAGACGAGATTAATATAAAAATGCTTAGATAAATTTAGTTTATTACCTTGACCAAATATAGGAAAAACTATATTTGAAATTTATTTGAATCATTATAAGCACTCAAAAGTGATCACTCAACAATAGCATCTCACTCGTTCGGATTAGACTGTATGCCTATTGCTAGGACCTTGGAAATATGGTTGGTCGATGGAAAAATGACCATGCACTACATATTATTTATAAGCATAAAAATACTCAAGTTTTTGAAAGGTCAAATTTTTTAAAATCGAAATAGCCAAACCATCTGAATGTTTCTTAATTAATCAGTCGGAAATCTTGCACAAAGTATTAAAGGTTTCAATCTAACGTGAAAACAAAATAATATTTTGGTTAAGGTCGATATCTCTTCAGAGCAAGCATTAGCAGGACTACAGTAACAGAGAGGAAATAAAGTAGTCAACACTATTTTCAGCAACATCAACTTTTTTTAACTCAAGGTTTGACAACCATTTCTGTTGTCAGGATCTTTCCTTGCTTTTTCAACCACATTATTTGGTTTTACTCAAAATTTTGAGTCAAATAAAATTCTTTTTATATATGTAAAACACAAAAAGAAATAACAAATCGATTGATAGCTTGTCTTACGGACGAAACCTGATGAACATCCCCTAAAGAAAGGCATCGCATCACCTGACCAGTTTGTTGCATATGTTAGGATGCCAGGAATGTAAGCTATGTTATTATATCCCATGATACTACACTCTATTAGCAACAGCGCAAAGCCTGGTTCACATTGTATAACCACATGCTACTACGGTTCACATTGATCAAGCAGGACATATTTGTTAAGTATCACACATCTATACACGTTCCATCCATTTCTTGCTAGTTTTGTGTGTAAATGGAAACCACAGTGAACCAGGCTTAAACCCGGAAATTGATTTTTCTAAAGAGGCGCTAGCAGACAAAAGAAGAAGCCTGCCAAAAAACAGTAAAATAGGAAGAGATGTTAAGATTAATTTGAGTTTGACAGATCAAAGAGAAGAGAAACCACACAGCTTCAAAAATTTGATATATTCATTTTAAATTTGAATATATCTCTTCATCGTGTGGAATGTATATGGATTTACATCCTCTTCTTCTGCTGCTTCAACTGATTTCCGGGCTGTTTAGTCCAGCCTCCTCACTCAAGCCTTATCAAATATTTCATTACAAAGAATCATTTAAGAAAAGAGGGTCACTTTTAACATGTAACATAATCGGTGAGTTTTCAGCTAACCAATACATAGTTGGCCTGGGTTAACTTTCACACTAACCTACTTTCTTTCGGAATAAAGAATGGTACCATTAAAAAGAAAATTTCATTGAAGTCTATTCACAACCATGTAGTGACTTATTACACTGCTATACAAATGATATGCTTTACAATATGACATCTTATTATAGAGCTTAGTATAATACTAGAACTTTTTTATGTCAGTCAAAAATCATGTAAAATATTTCAACTTAGATTGCAGCATATTGTACTATATTAACTTCATCTGTGATCTTTTTTATTCCTACTCTAACTTGATAGTAAACTTTCATGCAAAGCATTGTGATAACTATACATTCAAACTCGCAAACTAAATCAATCAACTTTGATGTTTCCTTCAAATGTTGAAACAAATATTTTCATAAGAACATGTTGTATTTCATTTAATTTGGGCCACAGCTTAAAAACTTAAAGACATGATTCAAGTAATTACGTGCAGCAATAAACAAAACAAATGCAATATTTAAAACTATGTAAAAACTAAGCTATATTGAAAAAAACTATGGATATAAAGTTATATATTTATAAAAGCTGTAGCCATCAGTCAAGTCAGGCTGAAATCAATTAGGGTCAATTGGAGTAAGTTTGAAATCAGCTGGCCAGGGTCAACTAGAGTTAATTATTGTTAGCTCAAGTCGTACCAAGTCTTGTAGGTCGACTCAGTCATGAGATTGTTTTTAATGAACATAGCTCATATACCGTGAGCTGCATACCTAAGTGGTGATGACGAAAATGTGATAGCCGTGAGAAAATAACTTCCGGTAAAATCTACTACAGTAATACTTCAACTTACGAGTGCTCCAACGTACGAGAAACTTGAGATACGAGCCAGCTTTCAAGCAAGTTTTAGCACTAACATACGAGCCATGTTTGAGATACGAGCACTTGAGTCAGTTGCCAAGTATGCCGGAGGTGTTTTATGAGAACAGCATCACTCTGTATTTTTCAACTGCTCAGGTTATACTGTTGTATCGTGTTTTTTGTGCACGATTTTCTGTGCAGAATTATGTGAATTAAAAGTACTGTGCGTAGACCGAAAGTTTGCCAGTAAAATGAAAGATAATACAAAGAAAAAGCAAATGATAACAGTCGATATTAAACGGAAAAATATTGAAAATTATGCGAAATGTATATGCGTGATTGAGCTAGCTCGGCCATATGACAGAAATACATTCATAATTATCGAACAGAAGGATTATATTCAGGGCATTTAGTTTCTAACCATAGTTTCTAAACGGTGCAGCGATCTTCACGACCGCTGATGGCATTGGACAAACAATTGGCCGGTGACAGCGTAACTTAAACGATGCTATGTGAAAAGGCCGGTGCTATCTATCCAAACTGTTTAATAGACATTCGGACAAGTTGGCTAGTGGTCGTGCATTAACCATTTGTGACGACACCTGTGTTCGTCCTAATCGCAACATGTTGCAAGGGCGACAAAGGCAAACGTCCTTAGATAGGTTTATCTTAAAACGGCCGGCTAGTCGTGAAAGCGAAAAAAAAGGAAAAATTTCTCGCTAACCAGCGAGAAACTTCAAACTATGAACGCCGAAGAAATTTTAATTACGTTTAGTTGAAAATGAAAGTTTGCTTTTAGGTTTGCTTCTAAGTTTGTCTTTTAACACTTTGATAAAATCCAATTTTATCAAAGTCAACTGTTGTAACGAAGGATAACTTATATCTCCCTCCCTGGCAAATGCGAGTGTTAACTACCATTTTATGTATTTAACTTTACATTTTAATTAATCACATTTCCTTGCATTATTTTTTATTTGTTGCCTTTGAAAGCATATAGTACGTAAGGACAATAACCAACATGTTCTTTCTGTTACAATATCTTGTTTTGAGTGT
This sequence comes from Watersipora subatra, assembly GCF_963576615.1. Classification (NCBI taxonomy): domain Eukaryota; kingdom Metazoa; phylum Bryozoa; class Gymnolaemata; order Cheilostomatida; family Watersiporidae; genus Watersipora; species Watersipora subatra. The sequence continues at coordinate 6,552,091 of NC_088717.1, forward strand.
TTTATTTGCATTTCTTAGAGTATGGAAACCAATCAATATATATTCAATTGTTTTATATATAAATGAATTGCACCAACATGCGAGTAAATTGACATACGAGCTCAGTCTCGGAACGCATTAAGCTCGTAAGTTGAAGTATGACTGTACAATATTTTGCATGGATAGACTTAGATTGTAAGTGATTTCAGTAATTTCACATGCCTAAATAATTGAGACATAATTCATTTTGCTATATTACACTACATATTTAACTCTAATTGAACTGCCTCGGAGTGTTGCTCTTAACGAATCCCAGGTAAAGTAAGGTAATCTTTGCATAAACTTCAGGAAAAAACGGCAAAATTGATCGTGGGTAAACCCCCAAAAGAAAAAAATGTCTTTTCTTTTGAGCATTTCAACAACGATCAAGTTTTGCCAATGTCAATCTAAAAAAACGTCCTGGCAATAACATCACCTCAAACAATGAACCAATCTCAAGTGATAGAAAAATCTCTATACTTTTTGATAAAAACATTTTAAACTTTACATTAGAAGCATTTAATTCGAAACAAGCCATTTGTGCTTTTGATTTATATTATAGTTTGTATATGTACATGTATCTACTAATAAATAAGTAAATACATGGACTTGTGAGTGCTCTGATAACTTGAACGCTCTGATAATTCGAACACTTTTGCTCGGTCCCGTGAAGTTCGAGTTATCCATGTTTGACTGTATATATTTACTTACAGTATAAGGATTACGTTAGCACAAAAGTTGTGTACAGCTATAGAACCAGAATATAAAAAATGATGAGAGATAAAGACTCAAACTTCAGTTTTTTGCACATGGCAGGGAATTTACCTGAAACATTATGCAATAGATAATGCAATAACAGCTACCAAAGAACAGCGAGTTGACAGCCAAATCCACATGTCAAACATTGGGGAGTTATAAAGACACGCATGCTATGCCTGGTTTATAGTCCGAACCTCAACTGGTTTGAAACTCGACGAGTTTGTATATCGACAACGGTTGGTCCAATCTCGACAGCAGTTTTACTATTTTACCATCTACTATTTTCATAGTAAATGAGCGATTTATATGTAAAAGATTTATTTGCGCAAAAATATCTTGTGATCCATTTGATGCAGCACTTCCCAGCTTATGTAGGCCTAACAATATTTTGCCCAACCTAAATATAGAACGAATGCTAAAACAAGTAACAATCATAAATATGGTTGACTGTTATGCTAGCAAAATGTTTTATTTGAAATCTAAACTTCAGTGAGTAGCTTTGATTTTTATTTTTGAATTGAGGATAGAACTGCAAAAAGACATTTATTATTTGTTGAAGATTAAATTATCGTAAAACTGCATCAGCCTTTGTCGATGTTCGGACCAACCTTTGTCTAGATTCGGACCAACCTCGGTCGAGATTGGGACTTGTCTAGGTTCGGACTCGTCGATGTTGGGACTGTTTCCCCTATGCCTAGATGGCGACATTGAAACAAAATGAACAACTCATCCAAAGTAATGGTGTAGAGAAAAAATACATTTTATAACATTTCATATCTGAAAACATTTCTAAACACCAGTTGGCTGTCACTAGACTTCTTTGTCCTCTTAGTAATGACAAGCTGACAGTATTGCCACATTGCTCATGAGCAATGTGGCAATACTGTCACATTGCTCATGAGCAATGTGGTCAGCATTAAACATGAATGTTTAATTAATGTGTATACAAGTTCGGTGGTTTGGATAGCAAATCATCTTGTTTGTGTGCTTTTTGTTACTTTTCATACTATATCTGACACTTTCTGAATATTGTGAAGAGAATGTTGCTACGGGTTCATTCACATTCCGTTTCTGTTCACTTCGTGTTCCAATCAAAATACTGTAGGGGAAGGTGGGGCAGGTAGTTCAATGGGGCAGGTAGTTCAATGCCAATTTCTGGGAATGTTAATTATGTTTTGTAGTTGTCTGTTCTTACCTCAGATCAAAGGTCATTTGGCCACCATTTTAGGTCAAGAGAGGAAAGAGCCAAGCACATGGTGAGTGAAAAAATTAATTTTTGTAATTTTCATGTCAAAAAGTAAATATTACTAGGAGCATACACAAGGATGTTTTTCCTTTCAATTTTATCTTAGGCTAAAATAAATTGAACCATGTAAAAGCACTTTATCTGCATTTCTTTTCACTATTTTCCTGTTGCTTATCTACTAAATGATTTTAGGATATGGAGAATTTTTTAGAAATTGGCCATGTGGGGCAGGTAGTTCACTGGCCAAATGGGGCAAGTTGAGCAATTGCACAACCTACCCCACTTGTCTAACAATTTATTAACTAGCTTTAACAAGATATGGTTTGTAATTTTATATTAATTCTGGTGCTGTTTTAGACTAAATATGGTACGCAACTACAAAAGAAAAACAGAGCGACAAGCTGTATCACCAGACATCTTAAAATCTGCTGCTAAATTGGTGCAAGATGGAATGTCCGTTTTGAAAGATTCCCAAACAAAAGGCATCGAGCGTATGACATTAGTCCGATACATTAAAGCTTCAGCTAAGGAAGGAGAGACAGACAGTGTGGGATATGCAAAGTGTGCCGCAGTTAAACAGATTTTTAGCCCAGCGCAGGAAGAACAGCTAGCCGAACACATCAAATTGCTTGATTCAAAATTCTACGGCCTTAGCAAGGAAAAATCGCAGAAATTGGCATATGACTTCGCTTCCCAAAACAATCTGACAGTTCCAAAGAGTTGGACAAGAGACCAGAAAGCAGGTAGCCTGTGATATTATAATAGGATATTCATGTGTTCATCAAAATGTTAGGCAGAGCAGAGTTTCCATTTGACTTACTAGTTTCTTAATACATGTAGTTGTGTTACGCAGGCCTACGCTGTCTGATGTTATTTAGTTGCCCTATGCATATATTACAATCATAAGGTATGTCATTTTGCAGGTGTCGATTGGTTTCGAGCTTTTGTGCGTCGCAATGCTCTATCCATCAGAACTCCTGAAGCGACGTCCTTAGCTCGTCAAGCCGGATTCAACAGACCTGCAGTGGAAGGATTTTTTGAAAAATTAGGCTCAGCACTGGACAGGTAAGATTTTATATCTACAAAGTAATTGGTTTCTAGAATGAAACACAAAGTGAGGGAAATGTTTTTGACAATTTTACGTTTGTTTGTTATGTCGGCCACCACTACTAGTGTTCTAGCAACTGCAAAATTTATAGTTATTATAGAATATATTTCTGAAAAACTAATTGCAGGTTTAAATTCACTCCTCAAAGGATATACACATTGGATGAGACTGGGGTGACGACGGTCCAAAAACCAAGGAGAGTGGTCAGTAGCAAAGGAAAAAGACAGGTTGGTGCCACCTCTTCACAGAAGAGGGGGAAGCTGAGCACCCTTTGCTGTTGTGTGAACGCGAGTGGAAACCACATTCCTCCATTTTTTATCTTTCCTAGAGTTCACATGAAGGACAGTTTCTTGAATGGAGTACCACCTGGTACGAAAGGTGTGGCAGTCAAGACAGGTTATATGAATGGAGAGATCTTTGCAGAGCAGTATTTACCCTTTCTCGTTAGTCACACTCACTGCACTGTTGACGATCCTATCCTACTTATTCTAGACAATCACTCCTCTCATATATCACTGAAGGTGGTTGAAATCTGTAAAAATGCAGGAATTGTTCTTCTCACCTTACCCCCGCACACCTCACACAAGCTGTAGCCCCTTGATAGATCTGTGTATGGCCCACTTAAAGCATATTACTACCGTGCTCTCGACGACTGGATGAGAACAAACGCTGGAGCATTTGTTTCAATACATCACGTTGGCCAGTTGGCAGCTAGAGCATTTGTCTTGAGCATGACGCCAGCGAATATACAAGCTGGGTTTAGAGCATCTGGGATATACCCCTTCAACAGAGACATCTTTACTGATGACGAGTTTCAGCCTGCGGAAGTAACCGACCAACCAATGGAAGACCCAAACTCTGCTGGTGTTGAGCCACCCTCGACTCCCATAAATTTAGCTCTTGGCACACCATCTACTAGTACTTCAGCCGTGATTTCCATCCTCCATGCTCAAACTTCAGGAGTTGAAAAAGTCACGATCCTAACTAAACCGATTATCTCAGTTACACCAGAACAAATCCTGCCTCTTCCAAAGGCCCAAGCAAGGAAGCCATCAAATCGCAGAAAAGTTAAGTGTGCTATACTCACCGATACACCAGAGAAGAATGAATTAGAGAATGCCCAAAAGCAGAAGGAAAAAAAAAACATGGAAAAAGAAAAAGCTCACAGAGTCAGATGAAGAAGATGCTTACGCCATGCAGCTGGAGAATGAGATGGTCCTTGCAACCGACTCTGAGAGTGCCGATGACAACGAAACAGAAATGCCGACAATAGTTACTGCAAATTCCGTGACTAAAGGCTCTCACGTGCTTGTGAAGTATCAAATAGCAAGGAAAACTAAAATTTATTATGCTGGGGTGGTGCTTGCTGTCGACGCAGATAAATATGAAATAAACTTTTTGCACAAGGTAAAAGGGACGGCAGCCTCATTTATATACCCAGAAACAGAAGACCGGGATAATATCGACCTCGAGTCGATCACCATGGTGCTGGGTGACCCAGTCAGTGTCGGCGGTACATCCAGATCGGTAGCGAGGGTAATGTTCCAAGTAGACTTGTCTGGGTTTAACATCCAGTGACAATGGCTTCCCATCCGCAAATGCACCTGCTTAATTGCAATATTGTCCAAAAGTTTCCAACATTGTTTGATGTTTTGTTCAACTTTTCGAGTTTCATGTCATAGCTGATATTGTTTAATTTTTGTTTACTTCATTTTATGCTTCTTGTAATATTGTAATTTCTGCAAAAGCTTTCACAATAAACTTCACCTAATCATTAGTATTATCAACATCAGTTGCTCAACCTGCCTCTTAGCATTGCTCAACCTGCCCCAGTTCTGGGGCAGGTTGAGCGACTTGACTTCAGGCCATGTAATGTGAATTTGATATGAATCGTAAAGTCTCTTGTAGTTTTTGTTAGAGCATGTTATTAACAACATATAAGCAAACTAAGCTGCCAATTTTGAGTAAGAAAATCCAATAACTATGGGATTCATGCCAAAAACAAAAAATATATGAACTACCTGCCCCACACCCTCCCCTAATACCATTTGCGTACACTGACTGTATGTTCACCGTGCATTTGTAGGACCCAGATTAGATCCTTGACTCAGTAAGCAAAATAACGCACAAACAACATATCTCATATCTCATACCGTCATATCTCATTCAGTCCTTCGGTATTTTATTTACTGACGGTCTGTTTTTTGGTTTCATTGAACAACGAATATATACATGCATGCGCTTGTAAAAAGATACAAAAATTAAATTTTTGCATGAAGTGATAAAAAAGCGTCCATTCGCTAAGCGCATGCGACTTTGGTTGTAGTAAATATATACTTTCTGGTACTAAATCAGACCTGCCAACCCAAGAGTGGGGCAATGCGTGAGATTTGGTTTTGGGGCAATTGATGTATCAATGATAGTATATATAAAATTGTGGAAATTGGGGCAAAAATCTCACGCATTTTCATTTTTTCTTTGGGGTGATTACGTGAGTCTCACGCCCAAAGCGTGAGAGTTAGCAGGTATGTACTAAATCTAAGCTTTACCCTAACCAATAACTCGTTGTAGCTGTTCCTACAGTCATCGACAGTTTATCTTACTGGTTATGATCAACACGTCAAATAAAGCTTATGCTTACTTTGCTGACGCAAAAAAATTGCTTCTTGATTATCAGATTCCATTTGCTGCTTTTATTCAAGAAAAATGTAGCAAAAATACGTTAACTCCCGAATATTTGATTTTCTCACAACCCGATCTGCATGCCAAGCTTAGCCCGATATCTTGGTATTACGTGTAGATTTTCATGAAAATATATAAAAATGTACAGCAATGCGCTATCACATGCTAATAACCCTAATATCCAATAAATGACGCTACAGTATTAGGGGCGTTAATAGACTACCGGTGGCAGCTTGGAAGCAACGCGCGTAGTACGTATAGTATACATGTAACTTTGATCACATGCGCCCTTTATGTTCGAAACTAAAAGTTTTCGAACGTCTTTAGTAGGTTTGGTGCTGCCCTACATTTGGCGTAGCTATTTTTACCATTTTAAGAAAAAAAGGTTGATACACGAAGAAAAATGCTGTACATGTAATAATCAACAAATGATTTTAGAAAATCAGTAAAAGTAATCATTTGATGATTACTTGATCCTTCAATATTTTGTTGAACATGTATGCAAGGCAGCACACATTGTAGTATTGTTGCATTTGGCTAAAGGTAGAATTGAAAAGTTGCGGTTTTATTCGTATTTTATCGCGTCAACTTATGTCCAGAATGACCACTGATGTCAAGGACAAAACTACGTAACATAAGCAAGGAATGACAACACTTAAAGTAAAGCCAGGCAGTTCCACTACATCTCCTCTTTTGGGATTTGAAACAAGCAACAAATGGGCCACAAATGCAACTTAAAGTGTGTAAGGCAAAAGATAGAATATTGTTGTATGGAAATACTGTGAAAACAATATACCAATAGGGAATGCAGCCAGACCACAGGATAAGCATATAATGCATACAAGCAGCAAGACACCTAAAATATGTCAAAAGACCCAATAATTGAAAGCGTCAAAAGAAAATTAGAAACTTCCGAATTGGAAGAAATCAGTCATGGAAACTGCATCAGCACTGCCTGTGGAAACCACCAAAGGGAAGTGGAAGCAATTAAACCTACCAACCACCTTCACCAGAAAACCACCAGAGAAACATTAGAGACGAATCAAATGAGTGCACACATATAGATCTGCCACCCCTGTCAAACATGACCTAGATACCAGGAGTAAGTCACGAGCTCCACCCTACACGCTGACATCACGTGGAGCAGCTGAAGACTTACGCAAACAATATATCTTCATACACCTGACAGACAGCGTTGAACCTTAACACTCAACCTACACCCACAGGCTAACCATTCCACACGCCAGACATCTATAAAAGAGAACAGCGCCAATGACTCAGCATCTCTATCCATATCTCTATCTCCGGCTCTAGCTTGAGCTCTGGCTCTCTCTCTCTCTTCCTGAGGGCCTCCTTGGACGCTTTCCCATCTGCCTGCTGATGAGCCCCTCTCTCTCTTCTCTACCAATGGAGCCTCCTTCTCCTCCACCAGCTGAGCCTCCTCTATGCCATTATCTCAACTGCCGACACTCTCTACCTATGGCCTCTCATGACTCTCGTTTGACTGTCGAAACTAACAGCTGTACAGGACTGATCAACAAGCATAGACGACCGTTCGAGTAAGGATGTAACTTTCATTAGCTATTCTAATTGTTTTGTCATTAATATTATTGTTTTAGAATTTTATTAGTCGTGTATTTTAATTGTTTGACTTATAGAATAAAGAAGTAACTTGTACTGGTAAATATCAGCATTGCTTACAATAGCTTAACATTTTCACTTGTACCTGAACCAGTAATAATTAAATTAGTTCCCACAAGCAAAGCAAAAGTACACAAACTAAACATAGTCAAAATAGAATAATGTGACAAGCAAATTCAACACTGATGTTTGTGTAAATTTGGATTAGTTATGCATAACATAATTTCTCCACAACCACACATAACAATATACAACGAAAATGATTACCAGTAGGATTTGTCTCAGTACAAAAAGTACATCATAGGATATATATGTTATGATTATTCGCAAGATGTTTGGTAGTTTTTTACAAGATATGTAGGTGGCTTGCGATCACGTCACGGTCTACTATTAATGTTCGGAGACTGAATGTCTTGCCCCTTTTCCAGTATATCTACTGGTCTCCACTGTGGTTTAACTGGTGTGATCATCTGAGGGGGCTGTCATTGGAACGAGGGCTGATCTGTTTCGACGTATTGTGATGTCTGCTTCATTGGTTATAGTGTAGGAATGAAAAGCTACCTGCCGTAAGACTACTCCTGTGGCTTTCTGATCCCGGATGTATACCTGTTGACCTAGTTTCACCTCTGGAAGGTCTCTAGCACGATGACGTTTATTGTAATGCTCCGCTGCATACTTTCGTCTGTCCTTCTCACGGCTGCAAATCTCTTGTTGATTGGCAAAAGCAGGCATAAGGTGATCCGGAAGGAAAAGGTATACGCGTTTTGAGGCGTCGACTCATCAGAAGCTGTGAGGGAAAGGATCCATTCTCTAAAGGGGTTGATCGATAATTCAGCAGAGATGTGGAGAGGTCCCCTGTCTTAACCATGAGGCAATTCATGGTGCCAACTGCGCGTTCAGCCTCTCCGTTAGCTCGTGGATAGCAGGGTGATGAGATAATGAGTGTAAAATTGTCTCTTGCATATCACTCAAAACCTTGCGATGCAAACTGAGGACCATTTTCTGATACTATATAGTCTGGGAACCCATGTGTCGCAAAGACTTTGTCTAGGATGGTTACTGTGTAGCTGAAGTCTGGTTCTTCGTGGTTTCATGAACCTCAATCCAAAGGCTGTAGTAGTCTACAATCAAAAGGTAGACCTTCCCGTCTAATTCCCGTCTTTCCCATGGGCGATCATAGAAGGAACTGGGTGCCAGTGTCTCTCTTGGAGTAGGAAGAACTTGTTGGCAGATGTTGCATTGACGAACTACCGTTTCTATGTCGCCACTCATACCTGGCCACCATATATCTCTCCTTGCTCTCGCTCTACATTTCGCTATGCCCTGATGGCCCTCATGTACAAGATTGAGCATCTCCAGCTGAAGACCGCCAGGTATCACAAGTCTCCCATCATAGAGCAACACTTCCTTATCTACAGTCAGATGACATTAATGATCAAAATAAGGTGTAAGTGATGGATTTTCACTTTTGTAGGCTGGCTAGCCACGTTGACAGAATTCTATTACCTTCCGCAGGATTGGGTCATCATTTTGAGCATCCCGTATGCGATTCACAGATGAGTGCTTTGGTATGAACACCTTATTGAAGTATTCCACTTCATCAATGAACTGCACTTCGCTAACAGTAGTTGGCGCTCCATTGGTTCTCGATAGTCTGCTACATGGTGTTTCGACCCTGGAACACAAGTAACTGTGGGAGAGTACTTCATCAGATGAAGACGAAATCGAAGAACACGGGCCGGCATATCCGCAAAATTCTTCGAATTGAGCAGCGTGACTAGAGGCTTGTGGTCTACCTCTACAGTGAACATTAGCCCGTGAAAGTACTGATTGAATCATTCACAGCCCCACGCTACTGCCAGTGCCTCTTTCTCAATGACTGCATATCTCCCTTCAACCTCCGTTAAGTATCTTGAAGCAAAGCTGACTGGTCGACGTGTACCATCAGTTTGGGTCTGAAACAAGGCCGCTCTTACTCCGCTGTTACACACATCTGTGACAAGTACTGTCTCGAGTTTTGGGTCATACAGAGCAAGAACTTTGTCAGAAGCCAATATTCCTTTCAGTCTTGCGAATGCGTTCTGCTGGGCCGTGTTCCAGACCCACTCTCGGTTCTCTCAGAGTAACTGACAAATCGGTGCCGTGAGCTCTGCTAGATTAGGGATGAACTTCATTAGCTGATTCAACATACCGTTTAGGCGTCTGATGTCTGATTGGTTCTGAGGTTCAGGAAATTTTAAAATGTCTTTGTTCTTCTTGGTGTCAGGGTGTATGCCCTCCCCATCTATGGTATGTCCAAGAAATTTGACCGATGTCTGCCTGAATAGACATTTTTTTCAATTAAGAGTCATGCCTGAGTGAGCGATACGATCAAGAACTTTCCTGAAACGGTCGTCGTGGATTTCCCTAGTAGCAGCATGTATCAGAATATCATCCATGTGAATTATTACCTACTCGATATCACTTAGCAGTTCATTCATATATCGCTGAAAGACTTCTGGTGCGGATGAAATTCCAAATGGCAGTCTGTTGAATGCATACCTACAAGACGGTGTAAGGAAGGTGGTCAGCAATCGAGAGTGTTTTGTGAGGTTGATTTGATGATACCCAGAATTGGCATCCAGATGAGAAAAAAACGTTACTCTGTCCATGTTTGGCCAGGCTGTCATCGACACAAGCAGTTGGATAAATCTCTCGCCTAACTGATTGATTTAGGTGAGACAAATCAACACATATGCGCACAGATCCATCTGGTTTTGGCACCGGCACCATTCCACTACACCAGTACTGTATTGTCCCATTAGAAGACTCGGGATCTATCCAGAGCACTTTTCTTTTGTCAAAATCTCGGAAACTGCAAAATCGGCATAGTGTACATGGTGAAAGTCATTATGTGGCACTAAAATTCACAGACCCTTATTCTCTGGGCTACCGGGCAGCTGAGCCGCCTCAACTTTTTAGTAATCTTCGGCGGCTAATTAGCAAGTATTTCAGTCCAAGCTCATTCACTTGGAATTTCCAACAATTAATTAACTAGCGCTCTAGCGCAACTAGCGATGAAGTGGAGAAGCTCACTAATGTAGTACTGTATTAGTTTCACCTGCCACCAATGCAGTGGGCGAGGGATACTTTTCTGCACTGAAGTGAACCAAACATCGATGAGGAACACCATGGGGCAGGCTGTCTAAATAATCTTCTAATATTACACAAATAAAGTTGTTAAAATAGATACTGAATCGTTTGTGAAATATTTCTGCCATGAACACATTGACAGATCTAGAGCTATTGCAATAAACAAGTAATAGCTCTTGTTCTGTCAATGTTCCTTACAGAAATATGTAGTGTCATAAGTTTTATATCGTTTGTTGAATAAAGAAAAAGTTTTGCCTACCATGAACCATAAACAATATATTTATGTAAATTTTGATGCTTACAATTAATTGCATTTATGCATACATTGAGGGTTGTTGATGCTTAAAAGGTCTTGAGCTTCGGGGCGCTGCCCCGAACCTCCCAACCCCTAGGTGTTCATAATTAGTCGCCTAACATTTGCAGCCCCAACTTGCAACCAGGGAATACAGACCTGAAAATTTCTAAACATTAGATTTCGAAACTTTTCTATTGTATCACCGACTTCACTGTGTTCATGTCTACATGGGATCCTCGCGAAGCACGAGAATTCCAACGATCTTCTTTTAAAAATAGGATGATAGTGACTGTGCGATTGCCTGTCACATTGCATCACCACTTTGTGACACTGCGCGATTATTGCTGCTGTGATGGGAATTGACTAGTCACTGTCAGTCAGCAAACAAAATAGCCAATAGCAAGAATCCTGTCAGCAGTAAAAAAACTAAAGTCTTTTCAAAATCGACACGATTTACTCAACCTATCACTAACTTTTTCAGGTAAAGCTACAAGTAAATTTCATGTGAGCACGCAGATGGGCCTCTATATCAACCATGATAGCATAGTGAGATTTTTTCTTTATTTGTTGAAAATTTAATTCTTATTCTTTCTTAGTTCACTTTACTTTTTTTAAGTTTTATTCTTTGCACAAGTCCCCGGACATTTGATAGATGATCATTGAACAATATCATTGTCATGAACAAAACAACAGAACGATCATAACATGAATTCAATAAATAATTATTTTATAAATAAATAATAATTTATAAAATTTATGATAAACTATTATTTAAATTATGACCTCAATCCTGTCTATCTTATGTCATTTTCCCTTTCTTATATTATACATTACATTATTTATATTATGATTTCTTAAATTAAATACTAATTTTGCTATACCTTAACCTGAGACAAGCTTGCAATATGAATATAATAAATAAATATATATTATAAATAAATGTATATGATTATGAAATAACTATATAACTTAATATTATTACTAATAAAATTTAAGTTTTTGAAAGACAAGTGTCAAGCTATAACAATCAATCTTCTATGTAAACATGTACATGTATGTTTGTGTTTGCAAGCCATGTTTGAAGCTCATAGCATTCCTAGGGGGTCATAATTTAAACATAGTAAGTTTTAAACAGGCCAAGTAATCTATTTGTTGTCTTTCCCTGGTGCATGTAATATATTATTTAAACTTATTTTTGTAACTGAAACAGGTGCTCTTAACTTTAGTTTTTAAAAGTTCAGTATCAGGCTATAACAATTAATCTTCTATGTACACATGTACATGTATGTGTATTTATGAATATAAATGTACATATACATATATATGGTTACAACTCAAAATCATGTAACTCTGTAACTAGCTCTCTTTGCAAGACTTGAAATAACTCACCTTGGCAGGACCTGGATATCCACCATAAATAATGCAAGAAACAATTAAAAGCGCTCTAATTTTGCTCTTAATTATCAAAATTTTCTCGGGAAAGGGCCCCTGAACCTCCTCTCTCTGGGAGGGCGCTTCAGCTCCCCTCCCTCCGTCCCTCCCATCCTTCAGCTCCCCCCTCCCCTCCCTTCGGCTCTCTGGCAACTACTAATTGACAGTCTCTTGATCACTTTCTTTTGGACAATACAGCCCTACACCATTCCGTGGCTTCCTTTACCGGGATATACCGCCCATTTTTACCATCTCCTGGAGTTTATCTTTAACCTTCGGTAACAGAAGTTGTGGTACAGAGCTGGCGATGTATATACACATATGTCGGGTATCTTCTTTGAGACTTATTTCCTAAGAGAAGTCCTTGACAAACCCCAGTCCGTTGAAGACTGTAGGGTATTGCTGATACATTGTCTCTATGCCTGTCTCAACCTGGTAAACATTGCACGTTAGCAGCCCAAGGTTTTTGCAGGCTTCCTTACTCAGTAGGTTGGTGTTCTGGTTAGCTATCACATAGATAGTCTCGTTGGTAGATTTCCTGCCATATCTGAGGTACGCTGTAAAAGTCCTTAAGCAATTAATGCTGTGATTTCCAGGACCACGAAAACGAGACGGGGCTTGGTCTAGATTGATCCTCTGAACCATGGGCTCCGTAATTTCCATAACTGAAGCATCTGCGCCAGAATCGAGCTTGAATTTCACTGGTGTCTTATCAACTTCTATAGTAGCTGACCAACCTGGATGGTTGTGGACACTATCGATCTTGAGGTCCTCGCAGAACAGAGTTTCCTCTGCGGGGCCATCAGACTCTGTTTCAGCCAAATTGACTCGCTTGGAATAGATCGCTGATCTGCAAGCCTTTCTCCAGTGGTCAACTTTGTTGCATTCCTTGCACCTATTTGACCGAGCTGGGCATTGAGACCTTGGACGTGTTATTCCTATACAGTAGCCACTTGTGCCTGACTTGCCACCGCTTGGTTTATCCACATGAGCTGGTTTTTGTCGTCATGATGACCGGGAGACGGCTTCGACTGGTTTAGTGGGCAAGTCAGAGGTGATGCTTGTAAGCTGATATCTTTCATCACCCTGGCAGTCAATTCTTGTGATCTGCAGATTTTCATGGTAAGAATAAGATTCTTACCATGTAAGAATCTTCTGGCCTCTTCCAGTGTAAGATTATTCCCGAAGGCTATCAGCTTTTTCCTAGTACAGTCTTCGCGGATGCCTAGAACAGTCCTGTTGCGAATGTGGTCTGATTCTACATAACCAAATTGGCATTTCTAAGCCTTTTGACGCAACTCAAGATAAAATGCCTCAAATGACTGTCCTTCAGTCTGTGACGTAGAGTTGAATAAAATATAGATCATGGCTGACATTACGTTCTCCGACACAGTATACTGGTAAGATTTTAAGAATATCGTCCAATTTACACAAATCTTCATCATATTGCGGGCTTGTTTCAATGATTTTAACCGCTTCAACGCCTACACAATGTTTTAGCATAGCCACTTGGTATTCATTTGGTCGTTTGTTTAGCTCGGTTAGTATATAAAACGTTTTCCAGCTTGACACAAATGACCTGTAACTTTCCTCCTTGTCTTGCAGTAAGTCAATTGCAGCAGGCTGTTGTATGACAGGTTGATATACTGTTGACATGTTGCAGGTTGACTCAAAGCTCACAAAAACAGTTTGGTCAGTTGCTATATCTTTGGTACTTGAGTTAAATAATTGGCTCTCTGGTTCAACTGAGATCACTGGACATGGGAATCACCAAACCAACTCGCTGCCACCATGTAGTATTATTGTGTTTGATTAAAGGTAGAATTGAAGAGTTGCGGCTTTATTCGTATTTTATTGCGTTAATCTGTGCCCAGAATGACCACCAATTTCAAGGACAAAACTATGTAACATAACATAAGCAAGGAAAGACAACACTTAGAGTAAAGCAGCCCAGTTCCACTACACACATGTTCAACAAAATATTTGGGAGATCAAGTAGCTTTTCTCCTCAGACGCCACCAACATTGACCCAAATATCTGCCATACTGTCATACAACAGCCAGCTCCAACAGCTGAGTCAACCAATCACAATTCACGACTAGACGTTTAAAATAGCAGGAATAAGTTTATTGATGCTAACTACTGTTGTATGGAAGTATCACCAAAACAAGACAAACAGGGAGTGAAGCCAGACCACAAGATAAGCGTACAATATGTACAAGCAGCAAGACGCCCCAGACATCAAAAACCCAATTAGAAAACGTCAAAAACAAATTAAAACTTCTAAGAGAGAAATCAATCATTGAAAATGAGTCAATCGCCTTGCCAGAAAACCCCCAGAAAGACATTGGAAACTTATCAGATGACACGTATAAAAATCTGCCATCCTCTGCCAGACACGACCTAGATACCAGAAGTTAGTTGTGATATCCACCCTACAAGTTTACATCACGCACACCAGTTGAAGACTTACACTAACAAGATATTTTTGCTCATCTGGCATAAAGCATTGAACCTTAACACTCTACCTACCCCCAAAGACTAGCCTTCCCATGTGGTAGACAACTATAGAAGAGAACAGCTCCTGTTACTCAATCTCTTTTTTCTGATGGTCTGCTTAGGCGCTCTCTCTTGCCTGTGAAGTCCCGTTTTCTCCACCACCTGCTGAACCTCTCTCCTTATGGACTATCATGACTCTCATTTGGCTGTCGAAACTCACAGCTGTTTGGGCTCGAGCAAATGAACTTAGACGACTGTTCGAGTAAGGGTGTAACATTCATTAGCTATTTTAACCTTTTGTCGTTAGTATTATTGTTTAGAATTTTATTAGCATTGTGTTTTACTTGTTGGACTTGAAGAATAAGGTATCTTTTACTAGTAAATATCAGTATTGCATACAATAGCTTAACAAATTCACTAATACCTGAACCAGTAGTAATCAAATTAGTTCACACAAGCTAAGCAGAAGTCCAAAACTAAACATACATGTAGTCGAAATAGAATAAAATGACAAAGCAAATTCAACACACATCTTGTGTGTAGATTCGGATTAGTTATGTAGACCGTAAATTTCATAACCGCATCAAATCTTGTGTTGAAGCTGATAAGTTTTACAACATTAAAGCCAAATAAATAGAAATGGCTAAAATATTTTTCGGGTTGGTCAAATAAACAGTGCTTTAATATTGTTTGATTGCAGTTATACTTTAACTTAATGCAGCCTGAATGATTGGAGTCAATAACGATTTTTACTAATAATTAAACAAAGTAACTTTTGTTGGATTTACAGCTTTTGTTGAGAAAGCAGCATGCAACATACATAAAACGTGACTCATAATTAATGTCATCACTAGCTATTTAACTCTGGTAAAAGCCATATAAAGCATACAAAATCCTCAGAAACTAGAAAAAGCAGTATATTCATGTTAAAATAAACAAAGATAAGACATTAAAATATCGGTAAAACCATACAATGAATGCATTGTTAAATACAAAAGAGAACTTTAAACGAAATTGAGATAGCTGACATTTGACCAAAACTACAATTATTAATTGTAATGGTAATTATTAATGTAATGTAATACATATGCAGTAAAAATAAAGCGAATCCAAATAGTAAAATTATAAAAAATTTGCTATGGCAGTGACCTGCGGTTCTGATACTACATATTAGTATAAGACCTTAAATACAGACAGTATGACAGAAAATTAAAGTGGAAACAACAAATATAGGAATGGAGCAGGTGTATATCTACAACCGGGTGCGTAAAAGGTCATAACATGATGCTGATTATGCGGATATTAATGAGTGGATGTTAGTAATTGGTTGAGCAAATGCAAGTTAAAGGGAATAGAGCTGGCTATTCATCCACTATCATAGCAGGGTTGTTATGCCCACCACCAAGGTCGGAAGCCGGTCGCAAATCTGCCTGATCACCAACATATCGATGGCCAATAATAGCAATCCCATCATCATGGCCACCAACTTGTTCCAAGACAGATTCATTAGAATTGATGAACATCACCTAAAGAAAGGCATTGCATCACCTGACCAGCTTGTTGCATTTGTTAGGATGCCAGGAATGTAAGCTATGTTATTATACCCGATGATTCTACACTTTATTAGCAACAGCGCAAAGCCTGGTTCACATTGTATAACCACATGCTGTTACGGTTCACATTGATCAAGCAGGACATATATGTGTGTATCACACATCTATACACATTCCTTCCATTTCCTGCTAGTTCTGCGTGTGAATGGAAACCTCAGTGAACCAGGCTTTAATCCAGAAATTTATTTTTCTAAAATAGCCGCATAAGGCTTACCGAGGCACTAGCGAACGAAAGAAGAAGCCTGAGAAAAACAGTAAAATAGGAAGAGATGTTAAGATTAATTTGAGTTTGACAGATCAAAGAGAGGAGAATTCGCACAGCTTCAAAATTTGATACACTCATTCTAAATTTAAATATCTCTTCATTGTGTGGAATGTATATGGATTTACTTCCTCTTCTGCTGCTTCAAATGATTTCCGTGCTGTTCAGTCCAACCTCCTCGCTCAAGCCTTTAGCCTTATCAAATATTTCATTACAAAGAATCAATTTAAGAAAAGCAAAATGAAGCCAGATTTGGCACAGCTCATGCAAGCATTATACCAAAGGTCGATAGCCAGGTAAGAGTTTGATGCAGTAATATACATGATAGAGGACACCGGCTACATATCAAGTCATCCAAAAAAATTTACAGGAAAGAATGCGGTCAAATATAGCATTTTACAGCCACAAAGCACTGTGCATGATCTACCTGTTTATGTAGCAAAGGTTCCATTCAAATCTCAATGATCAGTACAAAGTGCCAGCAACAGTTACTTGGGTTAATAAAAATTTGGTTTAATCATTCAATCGGGAGCTGAGAAATTTGGCTACCAGCTACTGAGTCTGGCTTTAATAAATGCTTTCAGTGAACATTTGAGCTGATGCTCTCGGGCCACATACCAGGTAATAAGAAAGTGTGTATATCTCTTCAGAGCTGGAAAAATTCAAATTGTAAACATCGACTTGCTAGATCTATGTTATGTTATCTATTTATGTTAAGTTGTCAAATAGTATTACTAAAACATGCCCAGATCACTGAGATAGTACTGAAGAACAATTTGTATGTTTCTCGTATCGAAATTAAATATCGTCAATAGGCAGGATGAAGTCTCTCCATCTCACTGCTAGTTGAGAACCCATCACTTACATGATTGGATTTCTTGATCATAGGCTTTGCCTTAGCCATTGACATGTAGATAGGATCGGACATGTCACACCATGCCCGCGCTACTATGTCAGGAAGCACAGAGAGTATGACAAGGATTATCGAGATCCACCAGAATACTCCGGAACCAAAGAGGACACCGAGCACTCCCCACATGGATGTTTCAACCGTAAATGCTGAGGTCCTGTAGCATTGTAAACCTTCATGGAAAAAAATCCTCAACACAAATACATGCCAATTGTAGCTTTACATGCTAATTTGTTTTGGTTATGAAGATGAACATTTTACTTGCAAAATAAGAGCCCACTTTCGTGTTGAATTACTGCGAGATGCCTTAATATGTAGGTCAACTTTTAAATACTTGCGGTATATGACAATCCAATTTTTTTCTAAAACATGATAAAGTAATTCCAAAATTAGGTGCGACAGCTCATAAAAAACAACCCAAATTTGTTGAATGCGTTTTTCTTAATAATCTACAGTAGCTAAGCAAGAGTATTACAAACTTGCCATTCAACAACACGAATATAATTCATTTAGAATTCTTACCATGCACAGTATATGGCTACCATGGCCCAGTTTCCTATGAATGTGATGAGATAGCCGGCCACAGTAATCCATGTCCAGTTATATGTTACAATCATCAGCTACAATCCATGAAGCATCAGGTAAGAGCCAGTAATTTTATATGAACAACTGCATCAAGGAAGAAGGGAGATGCGCATATATTAATACCTGCTATGTCATGTAAAAATACTCAAGACTGAATGTATATACGACCAAACCCCTAAATACAAAATTAACTCGTTCTGGGATTAACTGCCATGTTAAAAACGTGACAGGTTGGAGCAGATATTTCCATGAGTATAATTTACTGTTAACCATTTAATTCGTTCCTTATCTTAACAACCTATTACAGGTCCTTAGTAAATACTACAGGTAATTATGCATTGCCTTAAAACAAATGCATGAGATAAAACTGAAAAAAAATTGAAAAACAAAATTATATTTAAGAGTCTACTTAAATAAAGCAATAAATAAAAAGAGGTTTGTGTTCGTGCTTCATTTTAAAGACAGGCAAATGTGTGTTTGCGTGTATAGAGATATATCATCAATTAGTAGAAATCTAACATTAATTAAAATAAAGATATAGTTATAACATTGATAAAGTTAAACAAAATAAATGAAAGCTTAGTTCCTATTCGTTAAGGCATGATGAGACGCACATGCGCAGTAGCACTGCAGCTAGTCGAGGCGCTGGGCCCACAGGAGTCGGCAAACTCAATGGGAAGTGTAAGCTCGGCGATGCATAGCTTGAAGGCAAGTATGGTGATGGAGATTTGCATAACTTAATCAAACTTGGACAAGGTGAATTTCAACGAACACATTTTTAAATTTTCTAATTTACAATTCCGTTTAAATTTTCACTAGCCTCTTCAGCTCCCCTTACGAAACTGATGCTTCAAGAAACGCTGAAGGTCGTATGTGGGAAGTTACTTTGAGTGCAGAATCAAATGATTGCTAAAATTTTACGTTATGTCAAAAGATTTTGACTATTATGTAGAGGCCTGACTGTATATGATGAGATCGAAGCTAATGTAACAAAAGATAGCTTTAGAGGAAAAGCTATCACTGAACATAAAAACTGAATATCCGACCGATGTATAAATAATAGCAAGAGAAAATATAATTGAGTACAAATAAAATAGAACCATGCTACTTGTGGATAAAGCAGGAGATGAATGGGTAGGAAGTCTGTACCTTTACATTCACAGAAGTACTGCAGATGAACAAAATGGCCGTTCCAAACGTAGCCACATCTGTCTCCTTGCCATGAACACCGAGTTCATGCTGAACATAGTAGACTAGAAAGACTCCGAAGAAGGTGACAAATGAATGCCAAAACCCTGTCGGAATCGCATTACCACTTAACATGATATAAACCTCCTTCGGTTTCATGAATTGACATGATATCAACCTATTACTAACCTTATGGTCTTCAGTTTAGCAAACCAATAAATCCATTGTTACCTAAATTCCTCAGCTCATAGCGAGAGGCGCCATACCAATCATACTAGCAAAGAGAACTTAGCCTGACACCCTTAAAAATTTCACACTCACTAGACCCTTTTGTATAGCATACAAGGATCAATTTAACAATATTTTACTAAATATACTATCAGTTGTAACTATGACTAGATTTGAACACAGGTGTTTACAAGAAACCTCTATTGCAAAGCATTGGTAATGCTATCAATTAATTACATTGAAATCAAAAGCATGACACACTCAATAAGCTTTTGAATGGGAAGTAATCCTTGTTGTAACTCAGTTCGAGTCTAAACCAGTGTTACAAACAACCTAAAGTTCACAAGCATTCATAATAATCTCACAAAACTTATTCAAAAACTCATTCGAAAACTCATGAAATTCATTAAAAATGTGAAAAATTCTATGCTATTTGCTTTCTACTTTTTTGAGTGGTCATTGTTGTAAGTTTGCGATTTGCTTTACATGTACCGTATGTGGCTTACATAGAGTTTAAATTTGTACATCGCCAATCACTTTGTAATTGAGCTGCCACTGACCTGTTCAAATATTTCTTACCACAACTCCAGTAGCTATTACTACAACAGCAGTGATGAGAATGCTGGCTACTAAAATATATGCTAGCATCCTCGAAGCTATGCAAACTTCCTATGCAACAAATATTTACAAAAGTGCAAATTGACTAAGTTGAAGTTGCATTCTCTTGCCCCGCACTTCTGGTTGTCTCCCAGTCGACAACTATTTTAGACAGTCAGGGATGACTGTATACAAGTTGTTTGGAATGCCAAGCAGAAAGCCACAAATACAGAACATAATAGAGAGGTAGATTTATAATACTAATATCAAATCAATATATACTATTATATTAATATATAATATGATATATATACACTAATTAAATAATATTTTTGTGTGAAGTCAAAAACTTACCAACAAGGTTCCACAGAACAAAATGTTGAGGATTAAGGAGAACATTCCGACGCATTTTCCTGTAAAAAAAACACAGGTTTAGTAATTATCGTGCATCGTCTGACTACGGGTCTACTCCTTGAGACCAAATTAACAATAATAGTTGCAGAGCAAGTAACATTCGTATAATATATAATCGCAACATACCCTAGGACACTTATGTATTCGCGGCATCTAACTTTCACGTTTTCGCGGTGTCATCCTCTCGCGAAAGTTTCATGTGCGAAACTAAACTATCATAACAAACTAGCGAAAAAGCGAAACTAAATAGCTTTGTTCGTTGATACAGTAGAATGGAATTTTATAACGACATTTATTTTAACGTTTTTAACGACCACCATAGCATCGTTAAAATATAAACCAACAAAATAATTTGACTGCTAAAATTTTATTACGTTATTATTTTGCAATTAATTATGATTATTTTCCCATTAAGAATGATTTATAATGATAGGAATTTGATGTCAATGCACATGCATTAGTAGCGCTATCGTTTGCTGGGGACATCAATCAATGCAGCGAGCACCGTGTGTTGAAAGAAAATAAGACATACTGACACTCGCAGTACTACACAAGCAGCATGGCTCTGAAAAGGTTTGGATTCACCACTGACACCTCTTCAATAACTTGTCATTTTTTGAGATTTGTTTTGTTTTAAGTGATGTGACTGCCGAGACGTTTTTAAATTAAAATAGGGAAAACATGACCGCAGTTAAAACGCTCAGAAAAAAGACATCTTTTTCTTTTGAGCGTTTTAACCAAGATCAATTTTGCGGATTTTATTTTAAGTTCATTCGGAGGCTTTTACGCTTTAGATGGGACATGGCCAAGTGGGTGTTTGATAAAACTTAATCTTCTGCAAACCTTTATAAAAGTCGTTAACAAAAATATTTTGCCTCTGATGATGATAATAATGATGCCTAAGAACTACTAGAAGTTGATGTTTGTCTCTATGGCTTGGAATGAAGTGATATTCTACAGCGATAAAAACCGCGTCCATGGCCGTTGGGCAAATAACTTTTCGAATAAAGGATGTTGAGGTCGAGTTATCTGAAGGAATTTATCATCGCGTTGAAACTGACCAAACAAATCCGTTTGAGTTGACCTTGTGTTTGAGATGAAGTGTTACATTTTATCTGAGGGCGAGCTATCCGAGTTAGACTGTACTTACCGTAAAAAAATTCCCAAAAAGATGGGGCGGCTCAGCCGGCCAGTGAAAACGGGTCTGTTGATAGTCCAAGAAACAAATGGCAGCAAGCGATCAAATTGCATTATCGACCTTGCCCACACCATTCTACCTGCGGTTCACAATTACAAACTAGTCGCAAATTTAATTTTTTTTTCGGTGAACTTAACCTGAGGAATCTAATTATGTTTGTTCCACTGCATTTATTTTCACATAACTATATTTTCGCACTCATCAGAGCTGCGAAATTAAGTTGCTTCGAAATTTTACTCTGTGAGCTACTCACGAAACTAAATACTAGCGAAATATAAGTGTCCTAGGGTAGTATATTATGAAATGATCAAACAATACGAAGGATCTTTAACAGCAAGAAAGGTCAGGAAACAACCTCTGTTTCACCTGTATAACTCTGGGTTATTGAGCAGTGTTTTAGGAGGAATGTCTTTTTCAAATAAGCCATACAGATAGATGGGCAGTGAGGTGAAGGTCATGTTGTAGAATGTAAGGAATAGAGTATCGTAGACAGACTACAAAAGACAAATAACTATACAATAACTGCGCATATGAAAAGAGTACATCCGATTAGGACCATAGATCAACTGTAGCAAGTGCCTCTCATAAATTTGGTAAATATTCCTTCAAATTATCATTAGGAGACAATCTGCAATGATAAAAATGTAATGACATGTTTTAGCAAGGGCTACAGGAGGTTCACAGCAATTACCCCACAAACACGCTAACATGACACCTTTGCTGGATGCATGCAAACACCTGGCTAACTGTATAACATGCAATCAACTGTATTTCCAGTAAATATGCTTTACATATACAGTCATACTTCAACTTACGAGCTTAATGCGTTCCGAGACTGAGCTCGTATGTCAATTTACTCGCATGTTGGTGCAATTCATTTATATATAGAACAATTAAATATATATTGATTGGTTTCCATACTCTAAAAAAAGCAAATAAAACACTAAAAACAAGATATTGTAACAGAAAGAACATGTTGGTTATTGTCCTTACGTACTACATACTTTCAAAAAGCAACAAATAAAAAATAATGCAAGGAAATGTGAGTAATTAAAATGTAAAATTAAATACATACAATAGCAGTTAACACTCGCATTTGCCAGGGAAGGAGATATAAGTTATCCTTCGTTACAACAGTTGTCCTTGATAAATTTGGATTTTATCAAAGTGTTAAAAGACAAACTTAGAAGCAAACCTAAAAGCAAACTTTCATTTTCAACTAGACGTAATTAAAATTTCTTCGGCATTCATAGTTTGAAATTTCTCACTGGTTAGCGAGAAATTTTTCCTTTTTTTCGCTTTCACGACTAGCCGGCCGTTTTAAGATAAACCTATCTAAGGACGTTTGCCTTTGTCGCCCTTGCAACCTGTTGCAATTAGGACGAACACAGGTGCCGTCACAAATGGTTAACGCACGACCACTAGCCAACTTGTCCGAATGTCTATTAAACAGTTTGGATAGATACGCCGGCCATTTCACATAGCATCGTTTCAGTTACGCTGTCACCGGCCAATTGTTTGTCCAATGCCATCAGCGGTCGTGAAGATCGCTGCACCGTTTAGAAACTATGGTTAGTCCTTTTGCGAACTAAATGCCCTGAATATAATCCTTCTGTTTGATAATTATGAATGTATTTCTGTCATATTGCCGAGCTAGCTGAATCACGCATACACATTTCGCATATTTTTCAATATTTTTCCGTTTAATATCAACTGTTATCATTTGCTTTTTCTTTGTATTATCTTTCATTTTACTGGCAAACTTTCGGTCTACGCACAGTACATTTAATTCACATAATTCTGCACAGAAAATCGTGCACAAAAAACACGATACAACAGTATAACCTGAGCAGTTGAAAAATACAGAGTGATGCTGTTCTCATAAAACACCTCCGGCATACTTGGCAACTGACTCAAGTGCTCGTATCTCAAACATGGCTCGTATGTTAGCGCTAAAACTTGCTTGAAAGCTGGCTCGTATCTCAAGTTTCTCGTACGTTGGAGCACTCGTAAGTTGAAGTATTACTGTACTCATTTCACATTCATAAACTTTTGTATTCAACGATATGCTACCTTTTTAAAGCCTCAACCTTTCTGCATATTCATAAAGTAGAAATCTTACCGTGGCCGAGTATGCGCTGAAGAATATGTACCAGAAGTTGGCAGTGATAAAAGCTACATTCTACAAAAAGTAACCAAAATTCAAGGGTAGTGTGAGCGTAACAATTTACGAATATCACAGAAGTAATGTTTGCTGCATTGCGAATGGCTTAAGGTATAAAAACACACTGAAACTACTCAATTAACAACTAGCAACCAAATAGGCAGCGACTAGCAAAAAACAGTCATAAAAGCAATTACCATCAGAACTGCAAAGCATTTTTAGTTTGAGTATTCACAAGAGATTTATTACATTCCAGAACCAAAAGAAGAGAAGGAACTAAAAAAATGTTGAAGCATCTGGAAGCACGAAGATAGAATAAAAACACGACTAACCTTATAAAAGAAATACTGTACAAGAATGGCTAGCCGTACATAGTAATTGTGCCCGTGTACCAAAATAGTCTTCTGTAGAAATCTAAATCTACCAAATGCAAAATCACTGCTTCTAGCTGCCTGCCGACCTTCCTTACCCATAATTCCTGCAAGAAAAAACTCAATGAGCTGTAATTATTATACATTTAAATACGGAGAAAAGTTTTAAAGGGAGTGCAGTTGTACCGACCTATTCCCACATGAGCTTCCTGTATCATACTGACATCATTTCCCCCATCACCAATGGCTGCTGTCGTAGGATTAGATTTGCTCTCCTTGACCAATTTCACTACCTGCAATCATTGAAACTGTTGCTTGCACACAAGTACATAAGCTCTGCTATAAACATCAACACAAAATATTCATGCGTTATTGTAGTAGACCGGACACAATTACTCTATTGTTTGAGACAATTGTAGGAGTTATCATATTTCTTTGCTTTCTGAGACTCAGCAAAAAGTGAGCTGACCTCAAATTTTCCACTGTTAGATATGCTAACCTATTCTACTAACATTGTTGGATTTAAAGTGCGGAATAGTTCAACTCCTTCTTACATCACTGACATGTTTCAATTCTCAAGTACTGAATGGTTCAACTCCTTACATCACTGACATGTTTCAATTCTCAAGTACTGAATGGTTTAACTCCTTACATCACTGACATGTTTCAATTCTCAAGTATTGAATGGTTTAACTCCTTACATCACTGACATGTTTCAATTCTCAAGTACTGAATGGTTCAACTCCTTACATCACTGACATGTTTCAATTCTCAAGTATTGAATGGTTTAACTCCTTACATCACTGACATGTTTCAATTCTCAAGTATTGAATGGTTTAACTCCTTACATCACTGACATGTTTCAATTCTCAAGTACTGAATGGTTCAACTCCTTACATCACTGACATGTTTCAATTCTCAAGTACTGAATGGTTTAACTCCTTCTCACATCACAGACATGTTTCAATTCTCAAGTACCAGATATCCACAATGTGATGATTATATTTGGTACTTAGCAAAATACGCACTCAACAATTGTATTGCTAATATTTTCAATATTTTGTAAAAAAAAAAGACGAATGTATACCTCAGTTTGGAAGTTTCAAGTCTCCCTTGCATAAATTTTTGTTTTCAAGTTTGAAACACCGCATGGCCATATCTTTCTTTTTATATATTCTTGTGTGGCCCCATATGTAAAACACTTTTTTCTTTAAAAATGAAGGGAGTAGCCACTAAAAGTATATGTATGTATATATACACGTATGACCTGGATGAAAGCAGACCAAGGTTTGCTTAAAACAGATCTGTAGTGATCAACTAACAGCTATGGACTCTTTATACTATACTTGTAATGTAAATATGTGGTACACACATAACTTCACTACAAATCATTGAGAATCAAAGAGATTCTTAAATTAAACAGCAGTGTTACAGGCTGCCTAAAAATAAAAAATTTTCTATGTAATTATTTAATGGCTTAGATTTAAAGGTTGATTTGCAACAAAATTCACATTACAGTTATTTGGTATCAAAATATTCACCATGTCTCACTCTGCTGTGTTGTAGATGCAAAATATGTGGAAATGTGATTACAAGCTCTTAAAAGCTCAAAAATGAACAGTTAATCGCCGCCATCACGAAACCTTCGTAGATTGGAATCCCTTTCCAAAACGAAAAGAGAAGTGTGAAGTGTTCAGTTTTCAACAATAACAACTGGGATTTTGAGTTTGATCCTTCTTGGTGTATAGTTCGCTTCGTATGTCTGAGAGTGTGGGGCCAAACCTTTCACCACCACAAAAATTTAGAAAAGGAGTTGTCCTCTTTGATAAATTTCATAAAACAAGTTACTACAACTCAATAAAACTGTACACTGAGGTAGGAGTTACTTTACTCTTCGTAATAAAGCATGAACTATATTCCCGCGCATTCACAAGCTAACAATAAAGATGCATGACAACAGTAACTGTTTACCGATGACTTTTGTATAGGGGTCATACGACAGCAGAGGACAGTGGAGCAGCGCAAGCAGATCTCTTGAAACTTCTGAGAGTATCGGTTGAGTATCATTGCGAGACTCGCACCATCGACAACGAGTGCTACCTCCTTTCCCTCCAGCTCCAGGGCATTCAGACTACATTCAATAGCACAACAAGCTCATAAGTTTACTTCATTCCAAAACAGATAAGAACAAGGGTCACATTAAGGCAGGGATTATAGCTGTTCACACACTACACAAAACAATGTTCATAGGTTAGCCCTTAAACTGATTACAAGCTGAGGTGTAGATAACCAAACCTAACACCTCTAAGCAGGTGCGTAGCTAAAAAGGCAAGTTTTAAAGTAACGTCAAGCATTGTTGTGACTGTCACAGACGGCAAGCAATGTCTGCGATTGTTGGCATAAACTCACAACTAATATAAACATGATGAACTCATAACTTTGATTCTCTGTTGTTCAAATTTCAGTCATCATGGGGTGTTCTTTGACTATTTGCAGTCGAACTTCAATATATGAAGCAAATCCATTAAAAAATTTCATTCGCGTGCTAAAATCATCTGTTAGAGCCCGTGTTCTTATCAAAATATAGTATACTTCGTTCAACTTGTTCCGCAGCTCGAAGACTCAAGGTTAAATGCTTCAAGTAATTGTATATAAAATCAAAATGCATTATCAAACTTATATTCAAATAATCAATAAAAAGAGGTAATACGATAACAGAAGTGTAGGTCGGCAACAGGTTCAGAGGAAAAAGTTCACTGATATACTGCAGAGTTCACTGATATACTGCAGAGTACACTGATATACTGCAGAGTTCACTGATATACTGCAGAGTACACTGATATACTGCAGAGTACACTAATATACTGCAGAGTACACTGATATACTGCAGAGTACACTGATATACTGCAGAGTACACTGATATACTGCAGAGTTCACTGATATACTGCAGAGTACACTGATATACTGCAGAGTACACTGATATAATGCAGAGTACACTGATATACTGCAGAGTACACTGATATACTGCAGAGTACACTGATATAATGCAGAGTACACTGATATACTGCAGAGTTCACTGATATACTGCAGAGTACACTGATATACTGCAGAGTACACTGATATACTGCAGAGTTCACTGATATACTGCAGAGTACACTGATATACTGCAGAGTACACTAATATACTGCAGAGTACACTGATATACTGCAGAGTACACTGATATAATGCAGAGTACACTGATATACTGCAGAGTACACTGATATACTGCAGAGTACACTGATATACTGCAGAGTACACTGATATAATGCAGAGTACACTGATATACTGCAGAGTACACTGATATACTGCAGAGTACACTGATATACTGCAGAGTTCACTGATATACTGCAGAGTACACTGATATACTGCAGAGTTCACTGATATACTGCAGAGTTCACTGATATACTGCAGAGTACACTGATATACTGCAGAGTACACTGATATACTGCAGAGTACACTGATATACTGCAGAGTTCACTGATATACTGCACAGTTCACTGATATACTGCAGAGTATACTGATATACTGCAGAGTACACTGATATACTGCAGAGTACACTGATATACTGCAGAGTTCACTGATATACTGCAGAGTACACTGATATAATGCAGAGTACACTGATATACTGCAGAGTACACTGATATACTGCAGAGTACACTGATATACTGCAGAGTACACTGATATACTGCAGAGTTCACTGATATACTGCAGAGTACACTGATATACTGCAGAGTTCACTGATATACTGCAGAGTTCACTGATATACTGCAGAGTACACTGATATACTGCAGAGTACACTGATATACTGCAGAGTACACTGATATACTGCAGAGTTCACTGATATACTGCAGAGTTCACTGATATACTGCAGAGTACACTGATATACTGCAGAGTACACTGATATACTGCAGAGTACACTGATATACTGCAGAGTACACTGATATACTGCAGAGTACACTGATATACTGCAGAGTACACTGATATACTGCAGAGTACACTGACATACTGCAGAGTACACTGATATACTGCAGAGTACACTGATATACTGCAGAGTACACTGATATACTGCAGAGTTCACTGATATACTGCAGAGTTCACTTATATACTGCAGAGTTCACTGATATACTGCAGAGTTCGCTGATATACTGCAGAGTTCACTTATATAAATTAGATGAAATATGAACTAGCTTTGTTCCCACTTATATAATTTTTCATTTTCACTTAATGAAACTGAAAGGCTTTGAAAAACTTAAGATGTTCCATGTTAAAAATTACATTAGGTATTGAGTCAAATATGTACTTCAATTTCATGACGGTTGTCATAAAAGTTTGTATGAAAAAGTGATTATAAGTCAAACGTTAACATTTTAAACAAAACCTCGACATTAAATGGAGCCGAGTAGCATGGTGGCGTTAATGGAGCCTTTTTCAAAACCTCTAAACCACGGTAACAAATTTATATAAAGTATGTAGATAGAAAAAGCGCCAGAAATCAGGTTATTCCTTGGGAGTCATGGGAGTATGTAATACCAGCAAAACATCAAAGAATACCACACACAGATTTTCTCCACGTTTCGAGTTATTTTCCAATTGTTCTCTGGCTGACATCACTGAATTCCCTACAACTATCACCTTTTATCGGGGCAATACTTTATTGATGCAGTGGTCATACAATAGTGAGGTTTCATACACAATTGTTGTCGGGGAGCAGCTGAAGACCAAGCAACAGATAGTTTGAATTTCAACGTTACAAATTCAGCATATTATGTGAGAGGTAGCCAGACATATGGCATACATCGGTTTTAACTGGAGCGTCAGCTGTGTTCCACCGATTGATAAAAGATTAGCGTTAAACTAATGTGATGCGATTCCTGACACAAAGTGTAACAAAGAGCAACATCGACAAATAGCTTTGTACGCTGATGTGCCACTAATTAACACATTGAATCTTTTCACATCAACCAGCTAAATTTCTGACATAACATCACTTGATAGTGAAATTGTAACTGATAATATTTCTTGCTCAACTATATTTCCACTAGTCAACTATACTCACCTGTCGTTGAGACTGAGGAGGTTAGTATAGGCAGAGGCCTCCGACGTCTGCAGGGTGAAGCCAAGCAGGGACATGTTGCTATCGATATGACCCGCGCTGTAGCTTATGTTCACAGCAGTCTCTTCCTTGTCTCCAGTCAGCACCCAAACCTATACAGTCACTCAGACACTGCAGTACCAACTTACTGCTGCTGTTCTACTTGATATGAATCATTTAAATTGCATTCCCGTTGAATTCTACTAGTCTTATCGAAATAAAGTTTGTTAAAAAATGACCATGCTTTTTTTACTTAGCGATGAAGTCTATCAAACTGAAAGCAAATGTTTTACCAATTAAACTGGACTAATTGTATAAATTTATAATCACCACTAAAGTTTTTTTAAATAATAATGACCAAAGAAGAAATGCTACAATCGGCCATTAGCGTCAGCGATTACTAGCGCAAGCGAGTACTAAAGGTAATAGCCTGCAGCATAGGAAAGACAATTTCCGTTATGATCGGTTGATCCAAAGGGCATGAGTTGAAGCTTTAGAATGAGCTTAAGACGAGACTGTTTAAAGCTTACTCAAGTATCGACTATAGAGTATCGACTATCACTCAAGTATCGACTATGGATCCCAAGCACCAGACTTACCACCGACTGATGCCATACACAGGCGATTTTTGCTTACTTGTCCTATTCTTCACCAACTAGTAAATACAGAGAAAACTCTAAGAAAAAGAACCCTGTAAAAGAAGCCAGGTAACCTTTTCTGTCTATTACCTACTAACCAATTTTATTGTCCTTAGTCGATTAAAACAATGTTGTGCTTGAGTTGGAGGGACCGCGAGAGTTGTTTCGGCATGTGGTGTGTTTGGCCAACTGTGCTGGTGGTTTGGCAAGAGGATCGGACTGTCTTCGGTGGCCAAACCTATGTCTCGACGTGTTTTTACTTTCGGTATTTACCTTCCATCCATGCTTGGCATTATGATTTTTGAATTCCAACGAGCAACACACGGCTGATGATTAATACAGTCATTCTTCGACTTACGAGCTTAATGCGTTCCGAGACTGAGCTCGTATGTCCATTTACTCGCAAGTTGGTGCAATTTATTTATATATATAACAATTAAATATATATTAATTGGTTTTTATACTATAAAAAATGCAAATAAAACACTCAAAACAAGATATTGTAACAGAAAAAACATGTTGGTTATTGTCCTAACTTACCACAAGCTTTCAAAAAGCAACAAATAAAAAACAATGCAAGGAAATAAGATTAATTAAAATGTAAAATTAAATACATACAGTTGCTGCTAACGTTAGCATTTGCCAGGGAGAGATATAAGTGTTATTCTTCATTACAACAGTTGAATTTGATAAATTTGGGTTTTATCAAAGTCTTAAAAAAACAAACTTAAAAGCAAACCTAAAAGCAAACTTTCATTTTTCGTAATTAAAATTTCTTCGGCGTTCATAGTTGGAAGTTTCTCGCTGGTTAGCTAATTTTTCCTTTGTTTCGCTTCCACGACTAGCCGGCCGTTTTAAGATAAACCTATCTAAGGACGTTTGCCTTTGTCGCCCTTTCAACGTGTTGCGATTAGGACGAACACTGGTGTCATCACAAAGGGTTAATGCACGACCACTAGCCAACTTGTCCGAAAGTCTATTTTTATAGATAGCACCGGTCTTTTCACATAGGCCTTTTCGCCATTTCACCACCGGCCTTTTCGCCTTTATTGAAACATCGTTTCAGTTACACTGTCACCGGCCAATTGTTTATCTTTTATCCAATGCCTGAGCAGTCTCTCCATCAACGGTCGTGAAGATCGCTGCGTCGTTTAGAAACTATGGTTAGTCCTTTTGCAAACTAAATGCCCTGAATGCCCTTCGGTTTGATAATTGTAGATGTATTTCTGTCATATTGCTGAGCTAGATCAATCACGCATACACATTTCGCATATTTTACAATAATTTTCCGTTTAATATCAATTGTTATCATTTGCTTTTTCTTTCCATTATCTTTCATTTTACTGGCAAACTTTGGGTCTACGCACCGTACTTTTAATCCACATAATTCTGCACTGAAACTTGCGCACAGAAAACACGGTACAAAAGTATAACCTGAGTAGTTGAAAAATACAGAGTTCTCATAAAACACCTCCGGCATATTTTGCAACTGACTCACGTGTTCGTATCTCAAACATTGCTCGTATGTTAGTGCTAAACCTTGCTTAAAAGCTGGCTCGTATCTCAAGTTTCTCGTACGTTAGAGCACTCGTAAGTTGAAGTATTACTGTAGACAATTTTTCTGATCAGAGCATTTTGACATTTACTCTGTTAATTAGTTTCGTTAGACTATCTGAATTAGCTCTGTGAATGTTTTTTATATACGGCAAAAATGTTTGTGTCGTATTTTTCATATTTTATAAAAATTGTCCTTTTTTTATTGCAGTGGAAGAACTTGTTGTAAATATGTTGTTCAATTGTAGATTTCACGGTTTCGATGTTGATTCAATACAAAGGCAACGGAGTCATCTCCAAATCAATGATTTAATTCCACCTTTAGACACTCACAAGCTTCGAGCCTAGAGTAAACCGCTATAAGCCCCATAAGTTGATCTGATATATTTAATGCTAAACTTAATCAAAAGACAAATAAAACTCTTCACTGACTACCTTGATTCCGGCTATACGGAGTTTCTCAATTGTTTCCCTGACGCCATCTTGGAGCTTGTCCTCGACAGCAGTTGCCCCTAGCACAGTAAATCCTTGTTCTGCCTCGGCGAAGGCTTGCACCAGCTGCCAAGTAAGATATACCATTATAGCTATACTTGTATCATTTGTGGTAGAGAAACAGTGGTCTTGTGGTCTTGTGGTCTAGATGCCTGACCTGTGAACAACAGGCTTGGGTTCAATTCCCGGTAAACACCATCAGTGGTGACAAAAAGGAGATGGGAAACTGCTCTCTACCACTGGGTATGTCCCCGGTTGTTAGGATCCCTACCACGGAGCTCAGACATGTATAGTCAAAATCACAGAGTTAATGTTTGAGCAATAAAGCTTCTCAAAGTAACACACAGCCTCTGATAGTAGAAAGATAAGCAGACATCATACTTGATCAGCCAGATATTGCTCATCCACCAGGTACCCATAAGAAATTGCATTAGATTCAAAATGTAGAGCATCATAGGGTACTTTCAAAAAGATTTCAAACTCGACTAACCGTATCGAGTCCGGTAGCCTAGGATATTAATGCTCGCCTAAGATCAAAACTATTCATTTGATCCCTTTATTACTCTTTGAATTTACCAAAAGTAATGTCAGAAGATAAAACTTGACAGCGACAAAATTTAATTCAAAACTTGACAGCGTTTTGACTGATCTGTTTAAAAATTTCTGGTTAGCAATACAATTTCGCAAACTTAGTATTTTAAAAATACTAAATACAAATCAATGTTTTCAAGTAAATTGTTTTCATAGATTGGACAAAAAAGTTTTGATCGTGGAAGCAAACAAAATTCTGTTAATGCTGAATTAACAGCATTAATAGAATTCTCCTGCTCCTTACATCACTCTTGGTTATGGCGAAAGCGACTTTAATGTGGAGTTACCATAAAACCTCTATTTAGATGCCATGGTCCTTTATTTTTCAACTCTTCCCTATAGTGGCGTTTTATTAGAGGTGACGTTCAAATAAAGGGTGTCACTGTACTTCTTATTTAGCTCGTCAGAATTTTAGGAAGCTAAATTTAAGCCTTTTACGTGCAAAACGAATGTCACTTGTATTTTGTATGCTCCTTTGAGCGAAGCGACATTAACCCTTTTGGGTACAATAAATTTGCTTACCTAAAACTTCCCTCCAACTCATCGTAGACCTCTAAATAAGTATGCATTAGGAAACTGAAAAATATCTCTATCAGGTGATAGCTATCACTTGCATTTAACCTATAAGGATCGTATAGCCTGTGTTGCCACTTTTTGGAGCTTTTAATAGTTTATTTCAATCTAAATTTGAAGAAAGGTTTTTAAATTATAACTAAATTTAAAAATGTTGCATTAAAGCTCATTGCACTCATTAATATATTTGCTACAGTTTGCAGTCAAAAATAGGTTTTTATGTGCAGTAGAAGAGTTACAAGCCTCGATCCATTGTAAGGCGAGTTTTTATAACTACAATGCCATAAAATAATATGCTATAAACCTACAAGTTCACAGGTTATATAATAATAATATATCAACTACTACAAATATATATTCAAGAACAAGTGATATAAACAAACCATAATTATAATACACGCAGAAACAAAAATTAACATTTTTGAAACAAAAATATTTGCATGGTTTGCCAGGCAGGTTGCATTATGATTGTTGCCTTTGTATGGCACCATTTCATCTTTTTCTAGTTGTCCAATACCTTCCACGATGTCTGCCGACTTCAACTCTTCTTCTGCATTGTTGAACTAGTCAATATTGGCGTCCACACATTTTTTAGCATACCACAACCTCTACACCTTGCTATTTAAAAAACCTTTCGTAAAAATAGTGATAATCCTTTCGCAGGACGAGCCATAAGCACAAATTATAGTCTAATAATAGCAGTACAGATTCCATCGTAAACCACTTTTTACATACGTCAAAGTATCAAGACAGCGTTAAACAAGGCACTACTATTAGGCTGGTCCAGTTATTAATTATTTCTACGGTGTTGCTTTCAAAGTTTTAATGAAAAAACTGAAAATCTTTGAAGTTGGAAAACAGACTTCAATACGAATAGAAACAATGAAAGATTAACTATTATTGATGTAACTGAATCAATATTAGTACAATTTTGTGAACACTTTCATACTAATCACTTACTGTTATAAAATCATAAAGATCAAAGAATGTCAAAGTGACGGTCAAATGGAGGTGGTGTTCAGTTCAAGGATGGCTCTCTGCTTTTCAGACCTTCTACTTTTAATAATGGTGTTCAAATAGAGGTGCCGTACAAATAAAGGTGGCATTCAATTAGAGGTTTTAAGCAACACCATAGAAATAATTAATAACTGTATCAGGCTAATAGTAGTTCCCAGTTTAACGCGGCCTTAATACTTTAACTTGTGTGAAAAACGTATTACATTTACGATGGTATATGAACGCCTGGTTTTGGACTAAAAGTTGTGCTTACCGCCCATGAGGCTGAGAGTGTATCACTGTTCGTGCGAAATGCAACGCGTAAAAGTTTTGCTCTGCTAAAAAATGTTTGGATGATAATATCGACTAGTTCAGCAGTGCAGAAGATTTGAGGTCTGAAGACATGTTGGAAGGTACTGAACAGACAGAAGATGAAATTGTTCCAAACTAAAGCAACAATCAGAACGCAACTGGCCGAGTAAACGATGCAAATATTTTTGTTTCAAAAATGTTTTGTTTTTGTATGTAATATAAGTAAGATTTGTTCATGTCAATTGTTCTAGAATATATATTTGTGGCATTCACTAGATTATTATATAATATATAAATTAGCAGATGTAAGGCATCTTTGTAGTTATCTCAACTCAGCTTACAATGGACCAATGCTCATAACTCCTCTTCTATTGCAAATAAAAAGCCAGTTTTGAATCCAAACTGTAGCAAACATCAATGAGTGCAATGAGCTTCTATGCAACATTGTTAATTATAGTTATAAAATTAAAGCATGCCTTCATATTTAGAATGAAATAAAAAATGGAAAGCTCCAACAAATTGCAAAACAGGGCACAGGCTACAATATTATCGAAGGTTAAATGCAAGCAATAGATATCAGCTGGTAGAGATATCTCTCAGCCTCCTAATGCATATTTATTCAGATATCTACGACAAGTTGGCGGTAAGTTAGCAGATTTCTTGCACCTAAAAGGGTTAATGTTGATCCGCCCGAAGGAGAGTGCACAATTTAGATGACATTCGCTTGGCCCGTAAAAGGGCTAAATTTATTTTCCCAAAATTCTGACGAGCTATTTGAAAAATAAAACGCCAGCCTCTAATTGACCGCCACTTGAGGAGAAGGGTTGAAGAATAGAGCACCATGGTGTTGAAATAGAGATTTTACGGTAGTTACTGTACATGTGCTAAAAGGTAGTGAGATGCAAAACTTCAGCAGCTCTAAACTGTTAAAAGGAAATTAAGATTTCCTTTTTATGAGTTAATTATTAACTTATAAGTTTTTGGCGAGATGACATGTTTACATGGAGCTAACTACCAACTTATGTACTGGCTACACTACTTCTCGTAATCATATACAGCAAAAATGAGCACTGAGATGTTTTATATTTTTGGTGCAGACAAAAATTGAAAATTCTGTAGGTGTTAGTTTCGTAATATTTAAACAAGTTTAAAGAAAGCTAAATTCAACATTGAGTAGTAATTAGCTTTGCTGACGTTCAATGTATTGTCATGGCGACGGAAACTGCTTGTAAAAATAGACTGCAGAACCACTTAAATTTAAGGACATAAATCTGCAAGAGATATGTCCATGCAATCTTAGGTCTCCATAACAGAGTACTCCATAACAGAGAACATAACTCCAAACTGGAATCAGCTCCATCATGACAACTCAACAAAGTCCACTGATTGGACAGAAAATGCAAGTGAATTTTTTGCCCCATCATAATTTTCTATTACTGCGCTTACATGTAGGCCTATAATATTAATTATATTTTCTTTGTTTTTCGAATAGCTATTTCTATTTAAGAATTATTTGTATGTTACTATAAAGTACACTCTCAGGATACGATTTAATCCTTTCCAGGCTGGCATCGTGTGGTGAAAAAATCATATGCAGCGGTGTAGAAACCATAGTAATTATATAATGCAGACATCCCCTAGTAAAATTCATCAAAATATTTTACAAGTACTGTACATATTAAATATTAGTAACAAAACAATATGTTAACCTTAGTAACTATAGTTACCTACAGTAACTTTAGTACATTCAGTGTATTTATTAGTTATGATCTGCATTAAAATGTAACGTTGCAATGTGATATGTGCAGAATGTAAAATAGAAAGTTCTTACCTTCAAGACAGATGTACGTATAGCATAAACTTTGAATTAATTTGAAACAAGTTTAGCTTACTAAACACACACATAAAACTAAGTTTTAGTATGTATTTTAAGATATTTAACCAAATTTTCAGCTTTTTATCCCTAAACTTTTACCAGCGATTAGTTTAGATCAATATAATTTTAGCAATTTAATTAAAACCTTTTTCAACGTTATTCGACCAGAAAGCCAGAACAATCTTTCTGGCTAATGAAGTGGACTTTTGTTAGCAGGTTAAGAGAAGTTGTCTGACCACTGACCTTATGTTCGAAGAAATCGCAATTCCAGCTTTGCTACTACATGTAGTTTTAAAAGGAAAATATTATCGTTTAACACACAACAATTGCTTAACTGAGAGAAACCGATCATCTTTCAGGCATTGTGAAAATGTTTTCGGCGAACAACATTTCGGCGTCTATTATTTCGACATACACAATAAGCAGACCGAATGCCAAATTTGAACTCGGGCGAAAATTTTGTTGAATCCGTACGGCGAAATAAGATTCGTTTGGTGAGGTGGAAAGGTCGTATATCAAGGTAATCGTATCCTGAGGATACATTGTATATCTAAACATTACTAAATATCTATTTGGTTACTAAAAATTGATTTATCAGTTTTAGTAACCAAATAGATATTTAGTACATTCATATTTCAGTTACAATATGCTGACAATTAAGACAATAGAGACAGAGTAGTGGGTACAAATATCAAACGCGTCTAACATAAATGTGTTCATTGGTGTTGACAGCGCACATAAAACAATGTCAATGCTCGGTAATTTTTAAGTAAATTCGCTCAATATTTCTCCAATTTGCTTCAGTCTTTACAGAAGCGATCTTCAATATTTATTTCTAAAGATGGCCGATTTAAACATAAGCTTTTAAACTACTATCGTTGGCTTATGATTTTATTCTCTGATTTTACCTTCAGCCATATTCAGTAGTTGATTCTTTTGGTTAGCTTTTAACGAAAAGTGATCAACAAATGGCCACTTTTCAAAAACATTTATGGCACTCCTATATATCCTAGCTGTAGCTCTCTCACAATCGATTGCCCTAGCGATATGATATTTGCTTTTCTTTAGAATGTATTCATGTCTCTTTTGCAATATCCATATTCTTACTAGACACGTACCGCTTCATCCCTGTTAGTGAGATTTTGCCGGGCTGCTTCTATTATGCTAGTTAGTCTCTTCATTTCGTCAGCGCTGATTGTCTTGCTAGCAATGACGAGGGTTCGTAGGCCCATCTGTGACAACAAAGAGAGGCTAGGTAATGCGCAAAGTCAAATTAAGTGCATGCAAGTAAGTTAAATGGACTTGCCAGGTGAGCCTATTTGAAAAAGCAGTGTGATAACTTGGAGAGTACAAGTCTGGAAGCTGAAGTTATAAGTATACTGTACTATCACCCTGATGCTGATAGAACCACAAATCACATACACTCATATGATCACAGAAAAACATAAGACCACAACGAAACATGTGCTGATATGATCACAAAGAAACATGCTAATATGACAGCAAAAAAGCATATACTGCAATGATCACAAAAACATGCTGATATGACCACAAAGAAACATGCTGATATGACCACAAAATACACAAGCTGATATGATCACAAAGAAATATTCAATCCCTCTGACCACAACCGAATCATTAAACAGCCGTATTCACAGGTAGAGACTTGGTATTAGTAAGACAGCCACAGCATAAGATCATTTGACCACTATAGGGCATCTTTTGGTTTCGTGTTGGTTTTCTGTACCTTGTAAGTTAAGCCTTAAGTTAAGTTTTTGGGTTCATTGTCCCCCTAAGGCACTGGGAGGACTGTCCACAGTCCCCCTAAGGCACTGGGAGGACTGTCCATTGTCCCTCTAAGACACTGGGAGGACTGTTCACTGTCCCCCTAAGGCACTGGGAGGACTGTTCACTGTCCCCCTAAGGCACTGGGAGGACTGTTCACTGTCCCCCTAAGGCACTGGGAGGACTGTTCACTGTCCCCCTAAGGCACTGGGAGGACTGTTCACTGTCCCCCTAAGGCACTGGGAGGACTGTTCACTATCCCCCTAAGGCACTGGGAGGACTGTTCACTGTCCCCCTAAGGCACTGGGAGGACTGCTCACTGTCCCCCTAAGGCACTAGGACTGTTCACTGTCCCCCTAAGGCACTGGGAGGACTGTTCACTGTCCCCCTAAGGCACTGGGAGGACTGTTCACTGTCCCCCTAAGGCACTGGGAGGACTGTTCACTGTCCCCCTAAGGCACTGGGAGGACTGTTCACTGTCCCCCTAAGGCACTGAGAGGACTGTTCACTGTCCCCCTAAGGCACTGGGAGGACTGTTCCCTGTTCTCCTAAGGCACTGGGAGGACTGCTCATGCACTGTCCCCTAAGGCACTAGGAGGACTGTTCACTGTCCCCCTAAGGCACTGGGAGGACTGTTCACTGTCCCCCTAAGGCACTGGGAGGACTGTTCACTGTCCCCCTAAGGCACTGGGAGGACTGTTCACTGTCCCCCTAAGGCACTGGGAGGACTGTTCACTATCCCCCTAAGGCACTGGGAGGACTGTTCACTGTCCCCCTAAGGCACTGGGAGGACTGCTCACTGTCCCCCTAAGGCACTAGGACTGTTCACTGTCCCCCTAAGGCACTGGGAGGACTGTTCACTGTCCCCCTAAGGCACTGGGAGGACTGTTCACTGTCCCCCTAAGGCACTGGGAGGACTGTTCACTGTCCCCTAAGGCACTGGGAGGACTGTTCACTGTCCCCCTAAGGCACTGGGAGGACTGACATGATTTTTTGCATTTGTATACTATAAATAAAACTAAGCACGTAGTTAAAGGATTCAGTTATAGAGGAACAAAAATTATTATTTGTTTTAATAAACAAGTAATAATTTGAAAGCTGATTGATAATACAGATTAATTGGATTAGCTCCAGTAGAATCAAGGGTTGTTTGAAGTTACATATAAACACAAAATGTAAGTAATTTCTATACTAATTCAACAATTACCAAACAATTTAGAATCTATTCAGGCAGTATTTCATGTTGCCAATCAACAAAAGAAAAATAATTATTTTTAACCATTTTCAGCGAGGGTAATAGAAGACAGATAAATGGTTAAGGTATTAGGAAACTAATTCAGAGTAGAACATGTTCATTTAAGAGGCTTGACACTCGGAGTGCTGAGAGGTGGGCAGTAAAGGACACAAAAAGCAAGATGTGTAACACTCTGTAATGAGTTCCACCCACGAAGAATATAGGCTTTCACTATTAATGTTCAACGTTTATTCAGCATATATAGAGCATTAGCCAACCTACATTATACACTGCTATTGTGTAGAATTCTATAGGTTTATTGAGCGAGTAATCCACTACTGCTCTGTCAATAGACTCCTACCGTATGTCTCGAAAGCGCTTTCTACATCTTACCTCAACACAATTTGCCCACAAAGGATTTTGCTATAACAAGATGACCATCCATGTTCAAAACCCGTAGCTTTATAGATTTTGCTATAACAAGATGACCATCCATGTTCAAAACTCGTAGCTTTATAATCAAATATCTTGTGCGAGACCCGTGCGTGCATCACTGCTTGATTTTTGAACAAATGTGAGTGCATATTTGGTGTAGTACATTAGACAGCAAACAGGGTGTGTTCGCCCAGTATTATTCACGACAATGCCTCGCATAATAGTCTAATATAGTCGGCTATACAGGTTACACGCAGCCAGTTTTCACACAGCTATACTGGTTTTCATTTGATTTTAGTATTCAGATGTCTTGTGAAACTTCAGCTACTAAAAGGAGGTAAGTTTTGAAGTATGCTGAATAACAGAATCTATCAACTGGTTCTACTAGCAACTGTAACTAGTATCCAATATTTTGGTAGTCTGACAAAACTCTTTGCCAATCCATCTATCTGTAAAGTTCGGTTGAAAAAAGGTAACTTGGGTTAAGATGAGTTTTTACTAATCTAAAAATGAGTAGGACAGTAGAAGGCACACGAACCCACTTTCTACATAGCTGAATCAGAACTGAATTATTTGTCAAGGTGTCTAATTATTTATATTCCAGACTTTTTAGGCTTATAAGCGGCCAACAACTATAAACATACAGGGGGGGGTCTGTTAAAATTTCATCACCATATGATTAACTACGCCTCAGATTTGCCAGAAGCATTGGCGGTTGACGTATTCAATTTTAATAGAAACCGGTGACCATAGTTTATGTTAAATCATTATTTGCAGTCAATTTCTATCAGTATATTTTGTCTAAAATGAACAGATGAAAGCACCAAACAAATGAAAGTGCGTCCTCAGACTTGATTATGAGCAACCATTTTGAAAAAAACTCTCCAACCTACCAATCAAAACACACACCATCCTGTCATGATGCTAAAACTGTTTTGATGCTGTAAGTAGGGAAGTGATATAAGGCAAAAACCCGAAAGGGTAGCTTTTTCTATCACACGAAACACAAAAGCTATGGGTATAAATAAAAGAGTCCACTAAACACTGATAAAGTTGAACAAAAGCTAAAGCATGTTATAGTAAAATAAGAACATAAGATCTCTGTTGCAGTTAGAATGATTTGTAATTCAAAGGAAATGCAGTAACTGCTTTTTAAGGCTCTCTCGTTCTCTTGAAATTGTTCACTATGCTTTTGGAATAATGTAGTTTAGTATTACACTAATTATTTATAGTGGGCTATGCTTCTTACAGCTGTTACTTATTTATTTTATTATTACTTATTTTGTTCGATGAAAGAAGAGTTGCGATATATAAGTAACTAGCAGCCAGTTTGCTTCGCTAGACTGCTACGGCTCCTTTACATGATTAAACAAAACAAATGGTTTGTCTGCTTAAAACTTTCATGGGCCATACGCTGTTGAAGTTGCTACTATATCAGTGTGTGTGGCCAGTGAGCACCAAAATTTAGCTGGTTGCTCCAGCTACTCACTCCCTTTAGGTTACAGCTTTAAATCGAATTAATAAGTTTAATTGCTACATATGATTATTTGTTAAAGTGATGTTCTCAGGACTATTACACTTTTGCAACCATCCTAAGTTAAGGCAGAAACGTTCGGTGAGATACACGAAGATTTTTTGACAATTTTGGTTGTTATGGTCCGGTCAAGTGTCTCTTGAGTCTACCCGACTCCCTCGAGTCATGACCAATTATATCACTGACAGCTAATAGGATCATCGGAGTAGAACAGCAGTTGAGTAGGCAGTCGATTTATTCCCCACGAATTCTCACAGATAGCACAGAATCTGAATCCACATTTGCTGGAGCGATGAGGGTGAAGGAATAAGGAATACCATTGCTTCAAAAGTCTGAAAATTGGATTTTCTTCTTCCGAGAACTGACAGAGTGAAAGATTAAATCACATAACTATACTGTCATAAACACTAATAATGTCTGAAGTAACAACAGAACAGACATGGGGAGGCTTATCCGCTGTTGGTGAGTAAAAATAAATTCAATGTATCATGGAAACTAATGAGTGTGCTGTTTGTGCTACATAGATCATTGAATAAAGAACTGTGAGCAATCAACTGTTTACTGCAAATGCTTTGGTAGACAAAGATGACACCAATAACTTCATATTTTTTAGCTAGTATTGTAATACATGTTTTGCGAAAATGTGAACACGATGAATAGTGACGATAATAAGTTTGTTTACGCAATGAGTTAAGCTATCAACAAGAGACCTTACCAGAGCCACATTACTTCTGAAAATATATACCATTATTTCGAAGCTTTTTTTCATTGACATAAAATAGTGCCAAGTTTGAAGCAGATGAAATTCTAGGTGGTTATGTTTGAGGTGATGTTTCAGCTGTAGGTACCAGTTTCAATA
Organism: Watersipora subatra; assembly: GCF_963576615.1. NCBI lineage: Eukaryota > Metazoa > Bryozoa > Gymnolaemata > Cheilostomatida > Watersiporidae > Watersipora > Watersipora subatra. The sequence continues at coordinate 6,594,442 of NC_088717.1, forward strand.
ATTTACAAATACAAGTACAAGTACAATTGTATGACTATAATCGCTAGCCACTGCTATACAAATCAACAGATACAGATCGTATTTAGGTATGCTGGAGTCTTCCAGTCATCTGATAAGTTTGTTAACCTCACATGATAGATCAGGAGGTGGATTACATATTCCATTGCAAAGTGGCACATAATGCATGCATAATGCAGATGTGTTCTTTTCTTTAGAGCTGGGATGTCTAATCGGAGGAATAGCTCTCGCCATTGTGGTATTTATTATAGTGCTAACCATAATCTACGTAGTTGCAACTAGGTAAGTCGAGCAAACAAGAAAAGTGGTTACAAACTCGCTTCATGAGTCTTTTGTAAAGTAGGGACATTCTAAACCAAATGTATCCTATTCAGGTCTAACAACCGCAAACCAAGCAAAAATGATGATGACAATGAAAAGATGGTGAACATGCAGACTTCAAGAATTGTTGGAGGACAATCAATGCAGCAGGTGATTGTAAAGAGTCAACCAAATGGTAACATGGATAAGTACACCAGCCCAAATGACAAGCTTCAAACAATGGATTTGGAAACTAACACAGTTCGATATGATACGGGTAGGTTGACTCGCATGTATACTAAGGCACAAACTTTGATGTTCTCCATCTTATTGTAATGTCAAACTCCATCTTATTGTAATGTCAGAGAAAGTTTGGTCAGGTTCAATGCAATTGAAACGGCAAAATATTTGTAATATAGAGAGCGTTAAGATTTCATGATAAACATTTCACTAAATTTTTTAGCAACCACCTCGTTTACACAGGGTAAGTTTCTACCAAAAACTTGTGGTAGTCTAGTGTTCTCTATTCTGCAAGTTTGTGAAAGCTGTGCTGTGTGCTATCTATTGCCGTTGTTGTGCATTATTCCATGCTTTGAGTGCACTTTCGTATCGCCTGTTATTTCATTTTCAAATAGGCTTGTTCTACTATCTAGCCTTTTCAGTTCTACTCACCTGCCGAGCAATTATCCGTGTGTATAGCGTGACGCTAAACTAGCCATCTTACATAAGCGTAATCTGATTTTGTTAGACAATCGTGTTACTGGTTCGTTTATGCAGATTCTCAACCTCTGATGGTCGAGGCTATAGACATTAGCAAAACAACGGATGAGCATGAAGGTAAGTGATCGAACTTGGCGACTGCTTAACCTATTACTAAACTAAACATACCCACAAGTCCATTAAAAAGCTACATGCCCAATGTTTTGCTGACTGAAGACATGTACATGTAGTTAGTAGACCACATGGCTTCTGACAACAAGCCATAGTCATTGCAAAAGTGTTTTTGGCAACTGATCTCACCTATCAAAGGTTACAACTTATTAGAGATTGAGCTAATAGCAACTTCAAATAGCAATAAAACTATGACCTGTTGAAAAACTACAGATGCTGATAGTGGTACTGGGGATTCGCCAACGAGAACAGCTGTGGTTATCCACAGTGATGGTGAAGACAAGGATGAGCGAGAGAGCCACTCTGATGAAGACGCACCTGAACAAGAAGTTGTGCACCACATGGGAGAAGACAATTCCGCATATTCATCTGATGAGGTAAAGGTCTCATGAAACCTGTAGAACACTGGCCTAGCTAATACACGAAAACAACGATAGAACAAAACATGGTCAGTCTACACTCTTACAAAGTTGAAAAGACAAAGAACATATAAGTTATTGACTGTGCTGAAATTTTAGGAACAAGTACCACACTATCCTATGCCACCTCCACCGCCTGTCACGGATCCACCACCACCTACCCCAGGAATACCTGGCATTCCTGTGACAGACCTAGATGATGGAGAAACAGTCATAGTACCACCGCCACCTCCTCCGCCAGAGGACATTTATGCTGAAATCAACAGAAATCGGTAAGCCATAAAATGACTCGAATAAATTCTGTATCCTGTTTTTCCAGCAGCAATCCGTAGTCATCACTCACTTCTGACTTCAATCTATGGACTTGACATTCAAATCCTAATCTGGACTTTTTACTCAATCTAAGAAAGCCCCTGTACAAGTTTACAAATATGAAAATGAACCCTATACTTCTATCAGAGAAATACACAGGAAAGTATACAAGTGATGCATGGATAATTGTAGGGGCAGTGAGAAGGGAAACTCTACTACAACCGCTGCGATCAGTCCAAAACAGAGCTTTTACAGAGATGCTGCGGAGATACAAATCATAGAGAGGGAAAAGTTTTGAAAAAACCACTTGTAAGATGAATATTAAGGAACGCAAGAAAACGCAAACATTCAATTGGGCAGCGGAACTATTGGAGATATGAGTGCATAAAAGATAAAAAAAATGTATTACCTGATGACTTTTACGGAAACACAAATATTAAAATACTGCTCACTGTAACCAGTGACCTATCATTACCTTGACGATGCATGCCCACTGACCTGTTCAACCAACTTCTAGATATTGAACAATATGATCAGCATGAATAACCTTTATCATGTATTTTTATACCTAGGATAAGCAACTTTGAATTATCTTCTTTGTATTAGATGTAGACCCTACACACACACAGACATAGATAGAGCGTGAAGCATAGAAGAATATTTCACTCATATGTAATGGATCAATGAAATGGCATTTGATAGATTACCAATTTGATGTACATGTAAGTTAATAATTTTTTTATCTATACCCATCAGTGAGTAATTGTAATTTATTAAATTTATTTTATATTTACTGCTAAAGGGGATATTAGAACTACTGATTGCTATTTTATATAAATATACCCTATATTCATCTTTATACTAGTACAAAGACAACTACTTTTCAAGTCGAGCTTGTGAGTTCAAACCTAGTGGAATTACTAAAATTTTATGTTCGCTTTCTTAAAAACAAACTAAACGTTTTAGCGGCTTAATAGAGTGATAACATAATTGCAGTAACATTGAGTCACTTGATCTACACTGATTATATCATTACAGACAAATAAAAGGAAGTCATTCAATGCTTCTAAATCTTTCTATTGAATAGGGTGTGTCAATACCTACTGTAGGAACAATTATAATCACGCTTTTCAAGGTACTTATGAAAACAACTGCATCAGTGCTTACTAACAATGAACTAGTGCCCGGTGCTCATATCATTAGCATCGAGAGGAGTGAAACTGTGAAAGATGAAAAATGAGAAAGTCAAGGTATGCAAAACCACCGCAAGGGAAAAACTATTTGTGTTATTAACTCGCTGCCGAATCAAAAGAGGCATAATTATTACAGCGAGGCTGGTTAGCCCTTATCGAAACTTGAAGCATTTGTCTGAAAACAACTTTTCTTAAGACGATGGCGACTGGTGAACTATAAGGCACTGAAGCTAAGACATACATAACAGCAACAGGTAGTAGTAACTATCTAAGCATGCGAGAAGCTTGAAAACTGTATAAGGGTTACCCTTCAGTACTCACACTGGCATATGTGTCTACATGTTCGATTGTCTCATCTATGGGGCCTGCAATGCACTTCTTAAGAACTGACGACTCCGCTCCTTTGCAAAGAACTTGGTATTCTCCTGTAAAAGACAGCCATCCATGCTGTCATACTCCTTCACAGTACACACGCTACCCTAGGACACTTTTATTTAGCTAGTATTTAAATTCGTGAGTAGTACACAAAGTAAAATTTCACTGCAATTAAATTTCGTGGCTCTGATGACTGCGAAAAAATAGTGATGCAAAAATAAATGCAGTGGAACAAACAGATTGGATTCCTCAGGTCCAGCTCACTAGTAAGAAAAAAATTTCAATTTGGCACTAGTTTCTATTTGTAAACCGCAGGTAGAAATGTGTGGGCGAGATCGATAATTCAATTTGATCGCTTGCTGCCATTTGTTTCTTGGACTATCAATGACGTCTAGGTCCCTCTATTTGACGATATTATTGTGGATATCAATGAACAAAGCTATTAATTTCGCGTTTTCACTCGTTCGTTATGATAGTTTAGTTTCGCTCATGAAATTTCCCTGAGAGGATGACTCCGCGAAAACGCGAAAGTTAGATGACGCGAATACATAAGTGTCCTAGGCTATAAAGGCATCTAACTAGCGTTGACATAAAGAGAGAGGGATAACCTCACAAGGTATACATGCTGGCAATACAAGGAGTAGAACAGACCTAAATCATTCTCTATGATCACACTCATGCACTTCCTGTCCGAATCAAAGTCTAGGGTTTCGTGAAGAATGTACTTCCTTTCTTTGCTATTGAATGTAACGGTCAGCTTGTTATCTTTTAAGCCATGGTAGACAACTCCAAATCTGAAATGTGTGCAAGTATGCAATGTTACGTGAGAGATTTCTTTACTTATCACATGAACATAGGTCCAAGCTAGAATGATATCTATGAGGCAATGTGAAAACAGGAGTTATCTTCTAGCTATCGCACCTCTATTACTGAAAGGTTTTATGCTGCTCTTTAGGAAGCAACAGCCATGCTTCAACAGCACCCCTTGAGGTTTGCCCTAATTAGTAAATCTCTAACATTCACACAGTGACCACATCCTTTCATATAATCCTTCATGTCTTCCTCTTTTACCCCCACCTATACAATGCCTATTTCACCTCCCCCTCCTCTCTCCTTAAGCCCTAGGCTTTTAGGTGCTATGCTCTTCTAGCTAGTTTGATTTGTCCTTTTATTCCCATCACCGATATCACATAGACCTCTCGCCACCAATTTAACTCGCTTTTCCTTTTTATTGCCAGTGTACATTTTATCACAATTTAGTTCCGCCCTTCCATTCTACCGCCAATACCATTCTTGTCACATTATCAGTCTGCCCTTCTAATGACCACACACATACTTTCCCTATATCTTCCATCTGTGCCAGACTTTTGGTTCCCCTGATATACCAGACATCTCTCCGTTGATACTTTCCAAATATCTTCCTGCTATTATTTTATTCTTCTCATTATTTATGTTTTTACCTTTTGCTGTACCAGAGACTATCACCGCCAGTACTTCAACCCCATATATAGCATACTATCTCCTGTAACATCTCCATATCACCCTATCTACTAGCAAATTCTCGCTCAATTCTCTCACTATCACCTACTGGCCTGCTTCTCCACGAGGTGTGATGAACAGCCTTATCTTAGGATAATCGCTGTACAATCAAGCGCTGTTCAAGGAAGCCTTAGAGAACTCCAACTTTATGGCAATGCAAACACGCCCAATAATAAAAATAATAAATAAACAAGAAGTGAATTTAGGCATCTAAAATCTAAAACAACAATATTCACGAATGTATAAACAACGGACTTCCTATTTTGTGATATCTGTGGCATTTCACAAGTTCAAAGTTTCTTTCATTAGTGACTTCATCGCATGGAATGGGTAATACTCAAAAATTTCAACTACTTCGGGTTTGTATTCCAGCAAATGATTGATTCAACATTCAATGATCAGAGATGACATGCTAGTTTACAAGGTAATTAAAACAACAAGAGTCTAATGCGTGCTTTAGAATTGCTTAGCCTGTGGCCTGTGATCTAAATGGCAATCATCTCAACATTAAGAATTTTGTATAGACATAATCAAAGATTTTTGTCTATCTGTAAATTTTAGTTTTTTGTTTAATTTAGCAAAACTAAAATATGAGATAATGCAATGCAACTCATTTTCTTTCTATTGCTTGATAAACTTGCTTTTGTCAACTTACACCTTTGCACTCAAATTTGCTATTGCTTTGGAAATATGAAAAAAAATCAATTTCTTGATCTACCACAGTTGAAACTTGATACAAATTGTTTGATCCGAGATCTTTTAAGAGCATGAAAAAATACCAATAATTACCGCAATGGAATAACAACTCCCAAAAAGTGTGAAATGCACCTATCAGATAATCAGAGCCCCATAAGTTGTATTCATAAGACCTTTTCAAGAGGTTGATGTCATGATTTTAATCACCCAACTTTAGTACACTCGGCATCGGCAATGAGTTTTGACCTTTGTTCAACCTTGATATCTACACAAATTATGGTGGTAACTAAAGAATCAAGCTTACAGTCTAGAAGCTTCTACTAGAGCTTTCTCATCAGGTGACGAGGCGTGGTACTCATAGTTGGCTCCGCAGCTGGCGTCTACCACATCAATTTTCTTATCTGACCTCGATCTAGCTACAGGAACAGAGTCTGTCGTAACATCAGACGGGTTATCTGGCATCGATCCGCTACTGATGTCTATAGTAGTACCTTCACTCGTGCAGCTATTTCCGAAAGGAACTAAAGGAGCTGGTTTAAGTTCTATCCGAACTGTATGACACAAGCTCAGTACTTCAAAGAACTTGCTAATCTCTGAAGTTTCCTGCAAGATATACCGATATAGTAGAGATACAGTAGGGTTTGATTTCATTGAAGGATGTGTGCATGAAACGCGAGTGATAGGTTGAGAATTGCTCATCTCGAAAAGTACTCGGCAAATTGTAAGAATTCAAAAACTTTTGTTTTCCCAAATGCGATATTTGTAAGAATTCGAGAAACGTTATACGTCTTTCCGAGTCTAGTTATTTTCATTCACAGTGATGGAGCAGAAGGATTCTATATTCAAGCAAAAACCAGCAGCTATTCACAGCTAATCAGATATGGTGATTGAATTGGGGTGGCTGATAACAAATAACACATACAAATTCAAAAGTTTTAAACCAGTTAGACGAACTAGACAAACAAGTCGCTAACAAATTGGCTTTTCAGTGGTGGTGAAGATAGCTCCATTGTCAAACGGATATCGCTATACCCTCATTTAGTTAATGAGCTGTCAGGTAATAAGCATGCTTTGATTTATTTTAACTAAAAGAAACTTAAAGTCATTCAACTCTCACACTTACAAGACTTTATGCATGTTTCACTACAAGTCAAGTACTGTCGTTCAATTCTCTAGAATGTCATCCAATTAGGAAAAACAATCAATAATTGTCTAAGGCCTCGTGTATAAATTACATTTTAATAGGCTCACGATCAACAGTGTTGCATCTTTCGACAAGACACATGCTAAGCCAGTTAACAATAACAATAAAAGATATTGTTCGAAAACACAACTACAACTGAAGTGAGGTGAGAAATAAACTGGAACCCTTCAGTAACTAAAATTCTCATTTACAACATTGTTACTCATTGTGAATTTAGTCAATAACCATGAATTATATATTAAATGAATCCTCATACTGTCCTGATTTAAAATATGCAAGTCAAATGACTGTAAAATTATATTTTTGAATGATTATTTAGGCAAAATTCAAAAATTTCATTTTTAATGGTTGAAGATCTCAATCTGAACAGATATGATTACACCCTATACATTTAATTTGCTTGTTTCAAGTCATATACATGTATATTTGGTTGATTTGTTTAGTTTTTTATGAACTAACTTTACAGCGGTGTGCAAAATAAACTATATGTGCATATGATTTGAAGCAAATGAAAACTATGTGGTTTAACCATATTTGTGCAGATGTTATCTTCAACTACTAAAAAGAAGAAATGTATAGAATTTAGCCTACATAATCATTCAAAAACATAGTTTTACAGCTGTTGGTTTTACATTTTTTAAATCAGACAAAAATGAAGATTAATTTAATATATAATTTATGGCAAAATTCGCAGGGAGTAACAATGTTGTAAAAGAGAATTATAGTTTTCTAACACACATTTTTATTTGCAACTACAACTAAGTTAAACAACTAGCACTTACAGCGTCTACCTCATCCACTCCAGCAGCAACTTTTATAGACTCGGAAGAAGACAAGCCTGCAGAACGTACCCTACCAGAGTCCGACAGCCTCTCCACGTCGCCAGTTGTTTGGCTGCCACTGCTGTTGACTCGCGAAGCTCTCCTCGATCTGTGTTCCTGTAAATCCATCTCAAGAGAACGGTTCCGCTCGAAAGTTCCATCCCGCTCCCACCAGAGTTTTCCACCGACTGAGCACTGTCGAAACTGCATTGTGTTCTCCGTCAGTGTTCCAGTTTTGTCACAAAACAGATACTCAACCTGTAACAATAGCGTATCCAAATATGCGCTCGAACTCTTTGTTACAATCGACTAATCTGTTAGCTCACAGCCTTATCTGTCTTTGAAATTTGACCTTGAAAAGTTGACATAAAATCATGTATGTTTGCACAAAATTACACTTTTAACTCAAACAAGTTATATAAAGTTTCTGTTGAAGCAGCTCAAGAGGTGGGACCATCTTCATACTTTGAAAGTACTGGCAAAGTTGAGCGCAAATGCATGAGCCATAAATAGTGAGTGTGGGTGCCCACCGGAGTAGAGTCAGTGCCAAATGTGGGTACCCACCAGAGGAGAGTCAGTGCCAAATGTGGGTACTCACCAGAGCAAAGTCAGTGCCAAATGTGGGTACCCATTAGAGCAGAGTCAGTGCCAAATGTGGGTACTCACCAGAGCAGAGTCAGTGCCAAATGTGGGTACTCACCAGAGCAGAGTCAGTGCCAAATGTACCCAGTCAGTACCTTTGGCACTGACTCTGCTCTGGTGAGTACCCACATTTGGCACTGACTCTGCTCTGGTGAGTACCCACATTTGGCACTGACTCTGCTCTGGTGGGTAACCAGAGCAGAGTCAGTGCCAAATGTGGGTAACCAATAAAGAAAACAAATTTGTTAAATTTTTTTCAATTTAGAAAGAATTATATAAACCAAAATGGACTGGAAACTTTAGTCTGTGAAGGGGAAATATGGCAACATAAAGTGAGATTCTAGTTATGCAGATAAGACAATGTGAATACAATGTTCAGAGCACAGCAAGAAGTCTGCACATGTTGTAAAAAATGCTTAAATATATGAAAAAGGGTGGCTAGTAACATAACAGCCAGGCAGGTTTGTGTAAAAACTGGCGCTAGTATATCAGTGATAATTACAAAAATAACGACTACATGTACATAAGATTGGATTCAATAAATCTTGTATATATAAAACTACAAAGAAAATTGATTTTATTGAGAACACAAATGGCAGCTATAACATCGCAAGAGTACCTGTCCTAGCTCTTCATTCAGATCTGATGTGTTTGCTTTTGCACGCTCGTTGATCTGGGCATCATAGAGATCAATGTCAAGGGTGAAGAATAGAGAACCAAAGAACTTCTGCAGTTCTACAAGGAAAGCGATAGTCAGAAACAACAAGATGATAAAAGGATGCTAACAAGAAATGTAAAATGAGCTATAAAGATTGCATGAGCTTACCTATCGTCACATAGAGGGAGATCGGAATTACGTAGTTCAAGATAATGTAGAAATAGAGAAAGTCGAAGAAGCCTTGCATCGACTAAAAAGGTAATAACATATAGTAACAAGTACAATAGGTATACATACAGTCCAACATGGATAACTCGCCCACGGATAGCTCGAACACATGGTTAACTCGAATGGTTTCTTTGGTCCGTTCCCACGTAATGATAAATTGCTATAGATAACTCGAACTGTTTTTTGTCCAACGGCTACCGAAACGGTTGTTATCGCTTTAGAAAATCACTTTATTCCAAGCCATGGAGGTAAACCTCAACTTTTCGTAATTCATAAGCGTCGTTACTACCACCATCGGCAAAATATTTTTGTCAACGACTTTTCTAAAGGTTTAGTGAATTTTGATTTTTACCAAACATCCGCTTAGCGATCGCCTTTCGGAAGCATGGAAAAGTGAGGTGACCTTCGCATAAACTTCAAGAAAAATCGGCAAAATTGATCTTGGTTAAAACGCTCAAAAGAAAAAGATGTCCTTTCTTCTGAGCATTTCAACAACGATCAAGTTTTGCCAAGTTTAATCTAAAAAACGTCCTGGCAATAACATCACCTCAAACAACAAAACAATCTCAAGTGATAGAAAAATCTCCTATACTTTTTAATAAAAAAGTTTTAAACTTTACATTAGAAGCATTTAATTTGCAACAAGCCATTTATGCTTTTGATTTCTATTATAGTTTGTATATGTGCAAGTATCTACTAATAAATAAATACATGGACTTGTGACAGTGCTCTGATAACTTGAACGCTCTGATAACTTGAACACTTTCGCTCGGTCCCGTGAAGTTCGAGTTATCCATGTTTGACTGTACGTATAAACGCCAACCGATGAAACGAATGTACACATGGCAGCCATTGAGGCAGCCCCAATTCTCCTTCTAGTATACAAGGTGTAGAGTAAAGAAATGCTTAGTTTTATAGATGCAAAAAATAAATGAGTTAGTTGGCAGCGAGAGATGATGTGTCAACCTTTTTTTAGCAAAGAATAATATACATATTAGCAATAATAGGCTTAGGTCTTTACTAACTCAGCTTGTTTGCTTTTTTCCACAGCCAAGCAAGCTGCTTTTTACTTCTAAAATACAACAACAGAATTCCCAAACTCTAAATCAACTGTCTGCTCCCTCATTCGTTACATGGCTGATGTCCTTGTAACTTCTATATTATTATCATTGCCGCTAGTAACCACAACTTATAGTGTAGACAGAACAGGCATCTTGAAAGTACAAGAAAAAAATAACACTCTAGAATCATTGTTATTATTTTCATGTTCAATAATCAAATTAGATACGTGGTAATTCCTGATGGCCTGTTTTTACCTACATAGGTAGCTCCTGATGGCCTGTTTTTACCTACATAGGTAGCTCCTGATGGCCTGTGTTTACCTACATAGGTAGCTCCTGATGGCCTCTGTTTACCTACATAGTTCTGTCATATACAATGGCTAAGATTTATAAAAGCCAAGATCTAGATTCCTCAGTTAGTAATACCCTGCTGTCTAGTTCGCCGTAAAAGATCGCCAGGTGTCATAACTGTACACACAATCATTCCTAAACGTGGGAAGGTGGTCGATTGGCGCAGGTTCTAAAATCTAGAGCGTCGGTATACCAAGCCGAGTGCTGAGAGTTCAAATCCAGTACAATGCAATCTTTTTTCCAACATTCAACCGTGGCTACGCACAGACAGACACAGCTCTTGCTAAACTAAAAATTAAGGAAAGAGGATGGCAGGAGCCCACATCAACCCGTACTGCTCTGTGGTTTAGGCTATAATCATACCACTTCCTAGTCCAAGTTTTTAAATCTTTCAACTAATATATCTAGCATATAAATACGTAGTATAATGCCTTCCTGGTGACAGTTCCTAGCTCCTGAAATACTCAGTCTAGCACTAAGGCTCTAATAAAACTAAAATGACAGGCCTTTAAATGCACAGCTTAGCAGACAACTTCAAACTGGTGATACAAAGACAATAATAACCTTCAAGTGATGCTCAAACACAAGTGAATAACATTTTGAAAGTCACAACAATCACACTATAGATAATGTAATCGCAAGTGTAAATTAGAAAACATCTTGGTGCCTAGCCCTCACTCCAGCTTCAGCTAACACAAGGACTATCTAGGGTTAGTTGACTACTGCACACAAATTACCAGATGGTGCTGCTGTAATGCTGTACAGTCAACACCTTTAGCTTACCGTGGCTCGTCCTTCTTCATTGTTGTAGTCGAACAGAAACGGTATGTACCACTGATCTCTAGTGCCATCAGGATTTCTCCATTCATTTGCAAGAGAAAGATGTCTAAGCAGAGTAGCCAATGCACACTGGAGAAACATGTACACCATGAAGACTATCAGATAGGCATTCAGCATTCTGTAACCAAAAGCCATATAGTTATCCGCGAGAAGACAACTTCAAAAATGTTCTATGCTGATGAAGTCGCTTAAAACAAGATTAGTGGAAACCTATATATCGCAGGACCTATACAGCTATATAATTATAGCTGTATATAATCATGCACTAATTATAGCAAACGAGTACGCTCTATGCACTGCATAGTGATAATGACTTCAACTTGTAGCCAAGAGAATAATAAAGTACTAGTAACTAGTACGCTGAGAGTCTCTCATGCATCATGAGATCATCATGAATAACCAGTATGTACGTAATTATTCCATAAGGTTGCAAAGTGGTCCAGTGGGGCAGTTGGTAGCGCGCTTGGCTACAAAGCGAGGTAACTGTGCGATTCCTGTGCAAATAATTTTTTTCTAATGCTCTTAGCGTGGCTCCGAACAAGCAGACGGAAATTGCTTTCATAATAGTAAAGATTACAGACATGACTAAGAAATGGTGCATTGCTTGAAGCCGATCCCTCAATCGTGGGCAAACCTGTTGCATTGACAGCATACTCAAACATATTGTAGAAAAAGAGGTACATTTGTAACCTTATGAAGTGAAATAGAAAAAAATTGAAATTATTGCATTATCATTTTATATTATATATAATTATATATATATTAATTATATTAATATATATATACGTTTTATATATTAATAATAATAAGAGCCAAGTTCATCTAATCTCAGACGGGTGATTCTATTATTCACTTGATTTTAGTAAATGTGCGCGTCCAATAAGCGATACTAGGCTGCAAATGATATGCCACGCACTATTCAAGATGGCTACAAACCTCAGAGCTTGGGAACCAATGCTGTTTGGAGAATGTTGTTTCCAGTCTTGTTTCATGACTGAAAACAACATTCTCATCAGTATTCATGTTATCATTAGAGGTAAAGTATGGGACCACAAAGGCAGCCATCTAGCCAGAGTCTGGCTAGATGGCTCATGTCTAGATGACTCCTTATATCGCTCCATCAATATTGAGTGGAGAAAAGTTGGTGAAAAGTTATTTTTATTCAATATTTTGGTTGACAAGAACTCTATAGGATATGTGGATGAGTCTATGGCTTATTTAGAATTTAGGAATCATTGTAGAAAGACTCATAGACACAATGTTACTGCGGATATGAAAATCCTTGTAAGCTTATCTTGGCTAGCAAGAAGAGTTGAAATTATGAAGTTTCCATTGCAGACTATAGACCTATTCGTGAATTTATGACAAATTAGACGGGGAAACATAGTGAAATACGTAATCTACTTGCGCTGCTGTAAGTCCTGCTTTGAAACAAACTGCTTTCGACTGATATTCAAATATCTACGGTAAGTCAATTCTTTCAGTTTGGCTTTTGTGAACTAGATGTTACTGAACCATTTATAACACTAGTAGTGTATGAGACAAATTATGCGTAGTTTCGAAAAAAATTTAGACATAGAAACAATTGAGATCACTTCCTTCGTAATCACCCTTGTTAGCATTATAGTTGTACCAGGTGACCTCCTAACAATTTTAGAATGACTACAAATTGCTTTGTCTTAAAGAATTATATTTTAGACGTTTTAATAGAAGTACCACAAGCTGATGAGGTTGTTTAAATGTTGTAAAGAAAATAACATAGTTACTACATTAATTGCAGTTTCACTTTTTATTTGAACATTAATTGGTTTATATGGATGAAAATTTTTCGTTAAAATACATTGAATCAAGGATTTAAACAGCTCTAATTCATTTGAAATCTGTCACTTTAAGCGACTTTGGTTAAATACTGATTATCTAAAACAGCCACCCTTAGACTTGTGACACAAAACAACGTAAGGAGCTCTTGGGAAAATAATCATAGCTTTGCAAGTAATTGAAGGGTCATCCGCTCTCAAGGAACGCAACTTCAAAGATATGATCAAAAGAGAGAGAGGTGATATGAGACCTAGGAAGTAGGTAGTGGAGATGACTGATGATGGAAGAAGTCAGACTGTCATTCGCATTCAAGATACGACGTGGAAGAGATCATGGGGCAGATAGCAGAAGAGATCATGGGATAGATGGCAGAAAAGATCATGGGTTAGATGGCAGAAGAGATCAAGGAGTAGATGGCAGAAGAGATCATGGGATAGATGGCAGAAGAGATCATGGGATAGATGACAGAAGAGATCATGGGGTAGATGGCAGAAAAGATCATCGGGTAAATGACCGATGGCAGAAGAGATCATGGGATAGATGGCAGAAGAGATCATAGGGTAAATGGCAGACGAGATCATGGGGTAGATGGCAGAAGAGATCATTGGGTAAATGGCGGAAAACAACATAAATCCTTACACATGTAAATGCTCCAATAAAAGTTCAACAAAAAAGAACTACAAAGTACAAGAACATAGATCACAAATCAAGAAAAGAAAGATTGTAAAGACAAAAATAGAACATGACAGAATGTAAGACAGAATGTAAGACAACGGTGAAACAGCTGGCAACAAATGAAAGCTATTGGAAACTCTGAAGCTTTTGCATAAAACAGAACTTGGCTCTTATACATTCGTAATTCAAAAATAAAACCGTACACTTGCGCATTTTGCGAAAGTCATCTAGGCTACAAAATAAACCGCAAGAATAACCTTTTTATAGGAATCCAAGAAAATTTAGGAAAATTGAGGGGACACTGTATTTTACTTTAAAACCTGTGTTTTATATTTTTTGTTTAGTTTTTAATGCAAATAAATGCGATACACAACAAGTTGACATTCTAATGCGCTATAATCATGTTTCAATGTACCATAGCTTAGGTTCCAATGATTCAAAATCAGGGACAGTTTTAAACTGTTCGCTAAGCCGCTCACCTCAATGGCTTTCATTTTTTATATTTCCTATACAGCACTGCTTTACTGCGACACACTGAGAAGAGTTAATAATGAAAAACTGCAAAAGGGTGAACTGCCCAGCTGCCCTGTTTAACATCCAGTAGCTCATTTTAATGTATGCCATATCGACTGGCAACTTGAACCAACCAAAGTGCTCATTGCAGTCCCCCTTGGTAGAGACCTTCAACACATGTCACACAGTCTCATCGACATCTGTCAAATGTCAAATATCTAATGACCGATGTCAAGCTCTTACTAGCCTGTGCATCTTAACTACAAGCATCAAGTGCCTCACTTTTCAACAGACGACCTCTTGCCAGACTTGATGTCAGAGTTTAAGGCCAACTTGGTGTCAGAACCGGTATACACGGCACATCCTACAATCCAGCAGACGGTACAGCACTGGGTTTGAAAACAAAAATAGTCTAGCAGTGATCATGCACAAGCCAAACTGTAAAAAAACAATAAACAAAGTGAACTAGGGAACAACAGATAGTATGATCTTACATTTCTTTCTGTGAAGGTCTACAAGGATAGAGAGTATATTAAGAAGTGCATATTATCGCATTTCTTGGACATAGAGGGATGCTGGTTAGAGTTGCTTGCTCTCTAAATACACTCAATGACTTTACATGATGTTGAAATTAATTCTAACTAGTCTACTGCATTATTATGTTGACTAAAATATATACATTCAAACAATGATTTACAACCATTTACATCACGCCTATATATAAGTTTTTCAACACAACAACATTTGTGCAAATATTGATCACACTATACAAAGTAATTTTTCATGTATGCCGAGAAATTTTTCACAAACTCATAGTCATATGTACAAAAAACCCGGTACAAAAAAAACCCGGCACAAAAAAGTGTAAGTTGGAGAGCTAATTTTCAACACTCACATTATCACCGACCCTGTACTTCCTTTAATACGTTTCTAAGTCATGATAACAACATCGCTTTACAAATTAGTTCTTAAATAACTTATTTTTACATTCAAGTTTTGATTGATATTTACTTTTCACATAGTTTTATGTAAGAAATTCGTTGAATACATGATGACTTGGAGCATTTATCATCTATTTATTTTATCTGCAATGAGTTACACAATTAACAACATTGGCTTGTAAGAACATTCAATTATTCAAATATGACGGTTTCGAAGTACAAAGTAAATATGGGAACACCGTAACCTTGTATGTTGAGATTTGATTAATAAGCTACAAACCACACAGAGAATCGCACAACGTAATTCGAACAACATTAAATGGTAAAATGTGTGATTAAAATTTTACAAAACAACATTGAATCACCAATTTACAAATCTTCCCAAAAAGATATTATGAATAAATATTCATGCATCAAAATTGAACAACGATAACCTTAAATTAATATTGTATCCGTCCATAGAAATAGTAATGTAAAAAGAATAGACATTCATATCAACCTCCAGTTTAAGATATTATTGGTATTGTGTGCTAAAAGGAGATGAAAGCAAGCTCACTGATTAGTGACTCCAGCTTATTAAGTTATAAATTTGGACATCAATTTTAGCTGTTGATTAAAACTAAGATCTATTGATGATTGACAGCGACAGGTTATGGAACTGGCAGCAGTAGACAAGTATAAAATACAAGCTGAATGCATGGCGTTGCCCGAGTAATAAAAAGTCTTTGCACAAAAAATCTATCTTTATTTAACATATACAACATTTACCATTCTAACTTTTAAACTTCATATTATGGAAAAAGTGTTTTGGGTAGTTCAAATAAATTAAGCGGAAAAATAAAACTAGAGTTTATGTTTAAATGTAAAATAATTAATCAGTAATTACAATAAAAAGTGATGTTGATACTGATACAACTAAAATGAACTGATAAAACAAAATCAAAATCATGAATATGTTGAATTAATAATAATAAAGAATACATAAAAATGCGTGCATAAAAAAGGTTACTGTTCCACCACAAGCTATCTATCAAAATTTTGAGTACAAAGTTTTGATGGATGATACTGGTACCTCTCAATACTGATACAAACATATAGCAGTGAAGCGCACAAGGGTACTTTGTCTTAGTACTTTGTAGATTTAGCTATCGCCCTTAGGAGAATAGAAATGTAACGGCACATTTATAAATTTAAAAAATTGGTAACAGACTTTGAACTGGCTTTTAAATATTTCCAAAAGAAACACAATCACAAAAGGTATTATTAATTAATAATAAAAGGTACATATTTAGATTTGAAAATGATGATAATGGCTTAGCCTAGTGGCTACGCGAGAATATTTGTTGACTTGCAATTTGAATATTGCGAGTTCAAATCTTCGGTGAAATGGATTTTTCCTTACTAACATTTTATCGCTATAACTAGACAGACGAATGATGACAGGCATTCACATTTATACATATAGATATATAAGACGAATCTCCAGTAAAACCTGAGACGAAACATTAATTTCATCTCAACGGTCAGTCATCACAAAATTTTTCTGGCCCTTTTGTTCGACTCTATAATTTAGTCAAAGATAACATGAGCAAAATTTGGTCCGAGGCAGACCACCATTACTTTTCTGCAAACAATAGCATATAGGTGAATAGCATAAACTTAGTTTCATCCAATAGGAAAGCGCTAAAAGTGTATAACTACCCAATCATATCGATCCTTTCCCCTAAAAATTTTATGAAACCTCATTGTTTGATCACTACGGAACCTTACCGGATCAATCGTCTTTGCGCAAACAATATTCGTTGCAAAATTTCATCCTATGTTTAGTTGAAGATTTGTCCTCTTGTGAACTAGGCATAATAGATTAGCGTAACTGCTTCTCCAGTTTACATATATTAGCTAAAGATATTTAAAGTTTAATTTTGTAACTGCTGCACTCTGTAAATAGAGAAAAATCCCTGAGTTGTACTAAGGGATTGTGACGTAGCACTGCAACTGACAGTGTCAAACATTCTACTAAAACAGCATATACAATATTAGCTTAACAACCTAGAGTAGTCAGTAAAGAGTGAAAAAGCTAGAAATGTAAAAAATTGAAGTGTGATAACTACTTATATATAGGAGTGGTGATATGAGCTGCCTTACCAAATACATAGTCTGTGTGTTTTAGCTTAGCTCCTCTCAGCAAGACATTATGCGCCTGCAAAGCCTTCGTCACATGAGAGGAATCCTCTTTATAAACAGTCATTTTGCCTAAAAACCTATATAGGTCGGTGATTGGCTGTTGGCAGTCGATAAAACCTCGCAAAGAGTCCAACTTGCCAGGTGTGTTTGCCTGACATGTGTCCGGAAGGCACAGGAAAGTCTGAATAAACAATGATTAAAGTGGTTTATAGAAAGAAGAGCCCTTTTAACACTACTGAATCTAAGAGAACCAGAAGCAATCATAATTTCCAACTTGCTTATCAGGTGTACTATCCTTTTTATCAAAGAAGTGGACCACTTTGAAAGTATTTCAGTGCTGTCACTCTAACAGCAATTTAGTGTCGATGCTCTAGAGGTAAATTAGTAAGAACTAGCGGTAAACCTGGCGGTGACTAAGATTTCTGTGCTTTCATATCAGAGAGCCAACAGGTTGGTGGTTAAGTGGCTGGTTCTTAGAATCAGACGAAGTTTTAAAATCAAATGTTTTTGTTGACCTGGCACAAGGCACGGGAGCATATGCGTGTAAGTTTGGATAAAATCGGTAATAAATTATGGAAATGCATATCATTTACAAAAGTGCGCGCACACACAATGACAAGTGAGATGTATTAATGTAGATACACGAAAGCAATGATGAGAAGAGGCCAACAACTTTAGAAAGCAACACTTGTTTATTTTCTGACACATGCCTATTATTTTAAATTCACTTGAACAACAATTTGTATGAGCCTTATGGGAAAACTATTGAAAACTTGAGTTGTATTTTAGATTTTTAGGCACACAATATTAGAAATTCAACATTTTTGTTTAGACAACATTTAAACACATTTCTTGGATATAAAAAATCAGACTTATGTACTACAGACCCTTACAATAGTTAGATAAATAACTTTGTATTTAGCTAAGTGCTTAAGCATAACTACATACAAAGTAGGTTTAGTGACTCACAGTTCCTTGTATTAGCTGCCTGATTTGACACCAATAAAGCCGGATGACTATTGTATTGTCATTGTATTATTTTTTGAGGTACTGTACTACAGCAGTGGTCAATAGGGCAGTCAAGCGACAGCATTGATGATATTTGTACTAGGAAGGGAAGTAGTCGAATTGGTCTTAGATTATTAACCTAAAAAGGCTGTAGTTCAAGGTTGAAGATACTAAGGAATTATTAACAAACCTTAAGGTTAGTTTCACCATCAAGGTTAGCTGTCTGTATGGTGCATTGACCCTGTTCATCACTGCTAGACAAGGCAACGAGGTCACACGGAAACTGCTCTTTGTCCTTCACCTTCACTATATCACCAACCTTTTAAAGACAACAAGAAAAGCTGCTTCACTTGTACCAAAAAATGAGGTCAATTGAGTTTCAGATTTCTACGACTTTTTGACTTTGACTTTTTGATTTTTGACTTTACGCTTATTTATCGTACATGAGATACTATCTTTTGAACTAAAAGTTAGAAATTCAGCAGTATTTGTAAGAAAAACAAAAAATAAATATTCTAACACCTAACAAAACACATTAATCTGAGCTGAAGCATTCCGATTTTCCATGCAAAACTACTGTTGAATGACATCTCTCGCAAAAGCGTGAGAGATATTAAAATACTGAAGTGAGCCCACCGCAAGAGCCTCGTTCTTGCTCAAAACATCTTCTATCCTTGCTCAGCACAGATACTGAAATAGCATCCTTTGTTATGACAGATTCTCAACGAATCGTCTTTGTTCATCACAGACCCAACATTCCTCAGTACAGATTTTCAGGGATCTTTCTCCAGAACCGCTCCCTAAGGACCTGTCCTTTTATCAAAACAGCTTTTCATATCCTCAAGAACCCATCCTTGCTCAGCAAAACATAAATAAGACCCAAGCTTTCTCATGGAAGCATTCGAAGGACACATCCTTTTTCAGAACGGCTTCCCAAGAACCTGTTGGTATATTTTCTTAGGACAGTTCCTTAAAGACCCGTTCTTTTTCAGAACAGCTCCTCAAAGACCTGTTCTTTTTCAGAACAGCTCCTCAAAGACCAATACTCTTTCAAAAAGTTTTTCAAAGACCAGTCATTGCTGAGCAGAGCTGCTGAATAACTTGTCCATGCTCAGCGTGGCTTCCAGAACCCGCTCTTTCTCAGCACAGCTGCCAAAGGATCTGTTCTTTCTTGACACAAACCCTCAAGGCCCGATCTTATCTCAGCACAGATCCTTCAAGGTCCTGTTTTTGCTCACCACAGATCCTGAAAGTTCTGGTCACAGGGAAAACGGAAAGTGACCTGTCACGAGACATTCTATCCTAAATACTGCAGTAACGAGATATAGCCTATAAGCTGCCGGCCGCAAGATATGCTGGACTGAAAAGTGCTAACCATGAAAGATTCTAGCCTAGAGGGTCCCTGCCTAAAGCGAAAGCTAGTCACAAAACATACTATCTTATATACTTCAAACGTCAAAAACACCGCTTGTCGGCCGTAAAGAAATAATGCAAGTGTGATGTAAACCATAGAGTTATCTTCCCCTAAAGTGATAACTGTGCCTTCAACAACACGAGCGTTTCCGGTGCCAACAAGGAGCGTTTAGGCCACGCCCCTTTTTTGAACTAGTCAATCGTAGTGATTGACAGAACAATAACATCAGCTATGAGAATGATCATGAATTTCCATAGTTAAGATAGTAATTATTGCTCATATTAAAGAAATGATGATTATAGTTTATTACTCTAATATATGCTTATTATTTAAAGCAATTCAATAGCTACATGACATGGGAATGCACTGAATAGATAGTGTTAAGTAAGTGAGTTATGCAATCAGTTACTCATAGATAAGATAGATAGTCATACTGGGGTTGTATTACATCAACTGAAAGTATTGACATTGTATGGTGATAGAGTGATTCATTGACACCACAGTTCACAAACAGCCCTTGCATGTAATATTAGATTTCAATACATATCAATCAAATACATAGACTAGCTTGAAGCAAAGATGTCCACTAGTTAGTGGACATCTTTGCTTGATGTAAGCAAGCAAAAAGTTTGAAAGTTAGAGTGGCGAATGTTGTTATATGTTAAATAAAAATAAATTATACTTAATTATACTAAATTATAATTATTTAAAAATAAAATAGACTTTTTTATTACTTTATTTATTAAATAATTTTTTATTGTAATCATAGCTAAACAGATTATATTTAGCCATTACTTGCTAATTATTTTACATCTAAACACATTTACAGTTTTATTTTTCTTCCTAATTTATTTCAACAAAACACTTCTTTCATGATATGAAATTTAAAAGTTGTAGTTGTTTGAAAAAGTTTGAAAACCTTTACAGTTGTTTTCTTTTTCCTTTTAATTCATTTGAACTACTTAAAATATTTTCTCATGATATGAAGTTTAAAAGTTAGAATGGTCAATGTTATATAAAAATAAATTTTCTGACCAAAAACTTTTTTATTACTCGAGCAACTCGGGTAGTACAGCTCATAGTTGATGGCAGTCAATTAGCTTCCCATCACACCAATGTAATACAACCCCAGTATGACTATCTATCTTATCTATGAGTAACTGATTGCATTAACTCACTTAACACTATCTATTCAGTGCCTTTGCAAGTCATGTAGGTATCAGGGATTACGTGTATGTCACAATTTCCATTTTCATAACATTTCCATAATTCATTTTCATATTATTTCCATTTCCGTAACATTTCCATAATACATTTCCATAATTCATTTCCATATTATTTCCATTTCCATAACATTTCCCTACTTCATTTCCATATTATTTCCATTTCCATAACATTTCCATAATTCATTTCCATATTATTTCCATTTCTATAACATTTCCCTACTTCATTTCCATATTATTTCCATTTCCATAACATTTTCGTAATTCATTTCCATTTCCATAATTCATTTCCATATTATTTCCATTTTCATAACATTTCCATAATTCATTTCCATATTATTCCCATTTCCATAACATTTCCCTACTTCATTTCCATTTCCATAACATTTCCATAATTCATTTCCATATTATTTCCATTTCCATATTATTTCCATTTCCATAAAATTTCCATAATTCATTTTCATATAATTCCATTTCCATAACATTTCCATAATTCATTTCCATATTATTTCCACTTCCATAAAACTTCCATAATTCATTTTCATATTAATTCCATTTCCATAACATTTCCATATTATTTCCATTTCCATAACATTTCCATATTATTTCCATTTCCATAACATTTCCATAATTCATTTCCATATTATTTCCATTTCCATATTATTTCCATTTCCATATTATTTCCATTTCCATATTATTTCCATTTCCATATTATTTCCATTTCCATATTATTTCCATTTCCATAAAATTTCCATAATTCATTTCCATATTATTTCCATTTCCATAACATTTCCCTACTTCATTTCCATATTATTTCCATTTCCGTAACATTTCCATATTATTTCCATTTCCATAAAATTTCCATAATTCATTTCCATATTATTTCCATTTCCATACCATTTCCATATTTCTAAAATAAAATTTTCATATCCATTTCCCTAAAATTATGGAAATATGTTTATGGAAATGGATATGAAAAAGTAAACATTTCCATAATATGTTTAGCGATCCCTAGTAGGTATTGAATTGCTTTAAATAATAAGCATATATAAGAGTAATAAACTATAATCATCATTTCTTTAATATGAGCATTAATTACTATCTTAACTGGAAATTCATGATCCTTGTTTAACCCTTCTCATGGCTGATGTTATTGATCTAGTCAATCACTACGATTGACTAGCACAAAAAAGGGGCGGGGCCTAAACGCTCCTTGTTGGTACCGGAAACGCTCGTGTAGTTATCACTCTAGGGGGAAATAACTCTTTGATGTAAACCAGCATGTACCTGGATTTCGTAAGAATTCACGGTCTCAAGTTTACCATCCTTGACAACTTGACATGGCATGTAGTTCACAACTTCATCTTCCTTCCGCCTCAGCCAGTCTTCATATGCCTGATGTAACGAAAAATTTCAAAGTTTGAGAAAAGAGAAAGATGCTTCAATCTATTTGAATAATTTTAGAGGTCTGACACCGTTGTTCTAATTTTCAAACTTATCAAAATACATAGAGGGCAAACTCGGTATCAAATTAGTGTAGCCATGTGGCATAACTTCAATAACATTTTTAAATGTCAAAATTTGTCAACAAACGAAATTAAATAGTAAAAAATGACGGAATAGATATATTCCATTAGTAAGCATTCATATTATTTTCAGACAGCGTTCCTTTTTTCATGGTTAACGCATTTGCAAGGTGAACATGAGACAGTTCGAACTGTTTTTTAGTCTATTTGTACGGTCGACATTGAACAGCAGGTTATATAACACAAATTACGCAATAGCTTACTGATAGCTTCAATACTTGGAGTTCAAATAAATGTAAACATACATCATACATGTAGATTTACCAATTTCCGGATCATTCGATGTCATTAAAATCTAATTTCATTGTAAACAACATGCGAAGTGTGTCTACAAACAGCGAGGTGTGTCTACAAACAGCGCCAGTGTCTGTTAGTAATAGTAGGAATCAAACTATTTCAGAAGATCAATGATGTGTATTTCTTTCATTTTTTAATGTAGATGTCTGTCGCTCACACAGTTCATACTTACATTTATGTAGTTCTATTTCTAAAGTTTAAGGACTTTCATGTATATACAGATTCCTGCGTCTTGACCAGCCCTTCAGTACGGTACGTTAAGCTTATTGTTTAACTCGTCAATAAATAATAGATAGCAAGGATCATTACACTGCTAAGGCTCACTTAGATGGCTCTCTTTTTTCATTTCTACTGACAAAGCGAAAAATAAACAACTCTTTTCTGAGTCGAAGCATAAAACTTTATCTGTCAGGTGCTAGATATAATTAGAAAACCTGACTTTACATGCCGCTACAGCTCCATTAAGATGCAAGTATTCTTCGCTTTTACATTTGCATTCACATGTTTGACTGCTCAGACACCTGCACTCACCTGTTTGACTGCTGTGATACCTGCACTCAAATGTTTAACTGCTTTGGGGCCTGCACTGGCTTGTTTTACTGCTGCGACACTTGTTTGACTGCTGTACCAAATAGACTCACCTGTTTGGCTGCTCAGACACCTGCACTCACCTGTTCGACTGCTGTGATACCTGCACTCAAATGTTTAACTGCTTTGGCGCCTGCACTGGCTTGTTTGACTGCTGCGACACTTGTTTGACTGCTGTACCAAATGGACTCACCTGTTTGGCTGCTCGGACACCTGCACTCACCTGTTTGACTGCTGTGATACCTGCACTCAACTGTTTAACTGCTTTGGGGCTTGCACTGGCTTGTTTGACTGCTGCGACACTTGTTTGACTGCTGCACCAAATGGACTCACCTGTTTGACTGCTGTGACACCTGAACTCACCTGTTTGACTGCTGTGACAAGTAGCACGAATGCTAAGGGTATAGCACTGGTTAGTGGGCTTACTGGCGTGTTAGGCACAAAAAACTGCAAAAGAAAAAGAGATACACTTGACAAAAGAAATGGTGTAAATGTGTTCAAATCAGACTTCAGTATCTTAGACACCCTCAGTAGATTTCAGTATATTTGGGCGAAACAGCAAAATGTTTTAGATTAATCCTGTATTATACTTAGTGATTTTCTAAAATAGCAAGGGGGCATTAGAATTTGTTGACTATTAGTTTAGACTTTCAATACATCATTGTGTTTGTCACCAAATTGACTATTAGTTCCACTCTGTAACAGTATAAGTGCATGCAACTTGAATGAAACCTTTTTTGTACACAGTGGGAGACATCGGAATTCAAAACTAGGACATATATTTCTGGCTCAACACTACTAAATCTACTACCGGTATACTGAAAGTTAAACTCCTGTGATTTAACATTTAGATGATAGCCAGAAATTTAAGACGTTTCATCTTAATTTAGCTGACAAAAGGAAGAAAACAAAGCAATGACCTAGAATGAATAAGATTGGGTGAATTTAAATTCTCCAGGAGGCTAATAAACCAGGGAATACAGCACTTCCCAGAGTTGAATGCTTTTATTGTTTGATCAACTGAGTCAATTTCCGATCTTCAACTGAGTTCAGTGTCTGATATTACGCTTCATATACTTATTACTATACATACTACTAACATGTATAGAGGATTTATCACAATCAGAATCAGTGCAATAATAAAACATTCAAAGACAATAATTATTCTAATAACAATTATAATAATTAATTCTCTTATAATAATTATAAGCGATTCACACAACACAAACTTGGACATGCATTAATTATTCTTTATTTAACAAACATAAAAATAATGGCAAATAGATATTTCTAAAATCAAACAGCTTCAGTTAAAAGACCTTAATATCGTCTACTATACGCATATAATAAACTTTTCAGTTGTTAGCGCTTGATAGCATTAGATAACAAAAAGGGATGTTACGAAATTTGCTGCTATAACAAGCCAATCAGAGTGTGGATGGTTTCCACATAAACAAATTTAGCATGGACTTAGCTGACCACTGTATTCATGTCTCAAACAACCCTTAGGTATGCTTAACAACGTTACAGTATTCAATGGTAAAATATCAAGATGTTACAAAGCTGAAGCCACTTAAAAACTTACAGAAAATTTTGAAATGGCAAACAGCTAATTTTGAAGAACTATGGTAAGGGTAGCACCTGGTACTATTTAAGACCTATGCTATGGGTAGCACCTGTTACTATTTAAGACCTATGGTATGGGTAGCACCTGTTACTATTTAAGCCCTATGCTATGGGTAGCACCTGTTACTATTTAAGCCCTATGCTATGGGTAGCACCTGTTACTATTTAAGACCTATGCTATGGGTAGCACCTGTTACTATTTAAGACCTATGCTATGGGTAGCACCTGTTACTATTTAAGACCTATGCTATGGGTAGCACCTGTTACTATTTAATACCTATGCTATGGGTAGCACCTGTTACTATTTAAGACCTATGCTATGGGTAGCACCTGTTACTATTTAAGACCTATGCTATGGGTAGCACCTGTTACTATTTAATACCTATGCTATGGGTAGCACCTGTTACTATTTAAGACCTATGCTATGGGTAGCACCTGTTACTATTTAAGACCTATGGTATGGGTAGCACCTGTTACTATTTAAGACCTATGC
Source organism: Watersipora subatra (assembly GCF_963576615.1). Taxonomy (NCBI): domain Eukaryota; kingdom Metazoa; phylum Bryozoa; class Gymnolaemata; order Cheilostomatida; family Watersiporidae; genus Watersipora; species Watersipora subatra. Next base: position 6,620,356 of record NC_088717.1, read on the forward strand.
TATGGGTAGCACCTGTTACTATTTAAGACCTATGCTATGGGTAGCACCTGTTACTATTTAAGACCTATGGTATGGGTAGCACCTGTTACTATTTAAGATCTATGCTATGGGTAGCACCTGGTACTATTTAAGACCTATGCTATGGGTAGCACCTGTTACTATTTAAGACCTATGGTATGGGTAGCACCTGTTACTATTTAAGATCTATGCTATGGGTAGCACCTGCTACTATTTAAGACCTATGCTATGGGTAGCACCTGTTACTATTTAAGACCTATGCTATGGGTAGCACCTGCTACTATTTAAGACCTATGCTATGTGTAGTACCTTCCTATCTTAAAACTTCTGCTTCCTTCTTACATTTGTCTAATATTTAAAAATGACAATTTATTGAATCAGGTTACGAATCATGTATATCAGTTCAATAATTTAGTTTGTAAATATGGCACAAATGATTTGATTTTAGTCAAATCAGTGATTAACTCATTTGATATCAAATTAGAAGAAATGTGATTTGGGTATAACTTGTTACGTACCATGATGAAAGTGACAATGAGAAAATAGAAGTTGGCTATTCTCATGAACTGCTCATAGAGATTCTTGAAAATGAAATTCCATGGAGTGTACTAAAACAGGAAACCGATAACAACAGCGTATTAACTACAATATAAATAAACATACTGTAAAATAGAATATATACTCCTCAGGCTGCCCGGTAAGAACACAGTTCATGTGAGAAGATTTTAAGGATAATGTATATTTGTGACAGGCCATATCTATTTCAATACAAATGAGGCATTTCATATAGCTCACAATGGGATCCCCAAGTGAAAATTGTCAATGTAGCTTAGACTTTTGTGAAGCCAAGTCATTTCCAACATTCATGAGAATGTAATGTTTGTAGCGCGCGGGACTATGACCTTCCTCAACATCAACAAATAATACTGTTTAAAATCCAGTCCATCATCTTTAAAGACAATTTCCTCAGTTTGTTGTGTTGACCATATTGACCAACATCACCCTCGATAAAAAACTGTATCTCAAGTTAAATTGCTTCGATTTAAATTCCGCAAACAGTTTTGAAAAACTGAGAAATTTCTCTATTACACAGGCCTAAGAAACTATTAGGTGATCTGATCTCATTTGGATTGAAAATGATTTGACCTGTCACATTTGTCTTGATTAATATATTTACACGCAAACACAATATAGCCTACAGAGTACCACATTGGAATGCGCACTAGCAACAGAGTATTATTAACTAATACATTGGTGGTGCTGTGTCCAACACCTTCTTACTAGACAAAACTAGCTGGTTAGAAACTGAACCCATGATAAACATGTTGACATAGTTTTACCATATTATTAACAAGAAACTCTCACTCAGACCGAGCTTAGAATGCATGCAAGCAAACTTTTAAAATGGTCGCTTTACCTATCTTATGGCTATGCAAAGCATATACAATTACAGTGCATGTGCTTTCATAGCTTGTCATGACAAACTGTTGTTTGTGCGGAGTTGTCCCCCGTCGACTGGAGCGAGCAAAACAACAGCTCGTCACAATACGCACTGCACCTGATGCATCAGCTGCACAGAAAGGGAGTTGTTCTCTTTTGTCTATGCGGCTTGGCTGCGATGTTATGTCGGTCGCTCCATTGCTAATCATAACGGATTTAGCCCAAAAATTTAGGTAGAAAAAAAATAAGATAAAAACGTTAACATTAAGCCATCTTTAAACTGTAACTGAGGTTGCAAAAAGTCATACTGTAGTGGCCTGTTCTGGCTAATGTTGAACTTCTGTAGCAGAGGCCATGGTAACTGAATTTCGGCATCAACATAACTTATCTATTTATAATCTTACTCAAATAAAAACAATGAATGAGCCAGCAATGAAACTGAATTTACTTTAGAACAAATAAAACCGACCGATACAAAAATACAAATAAAACTGACTGAGCACACAAATAACAACATGTTTAGTTGCTGTTGTTGCCTAAGTTCTTAAATTCTACGAAAGCTTACCGCGAGACTGGTCTCTGGTTAAACGTCGTTATCTTATTTTTTTCTACATAAGTTTTTGGGCTAAATCCGTTATGATTACCAATGGAGCGACCGACCTAACATCGCAGCCAAGCCGCTTAGACGGAAGAGAACAACTCCCTTTCAGTGCAGCTGGTGCATCAGGTGCAGTGCGTATTGTGACAAGCTGTTGTTTCGCTCGCTCCGCTTGACGAGGGACAACTCCGTGAAAACAACACAACAGTTTGTCATGACAAGCTAGTGCTTTCACAGCTATAAAACACTCGAGGACTAACCATATTAAACGCAGATAAACAAAAATTTAACTACCCAAGTACAGGAACACCAAGATAAGGCTTTGGTGTAAAACGTTTTAAACATGGCATCCATTTGGTCATACTTTTGTTGTGGTGACAGTGTTATCACAAAACTTTTCAGGGACAATCGCGTCTGGTCCATCCAGTTCACATAATTTCCTACCAATGAACACCAGCCGATTCTCGGGCCGAACCGGAGCAACACATTTCTAAAATGAATGGACACAAAAAGAACTTTACAATCACTATATAATGTAGGATAGCGAGTATTTATGTGCCAATAAGCTCGACAGCAGATCTTAGTATGTTGGTAATGGCTATATGCATATAAGTGGTTATACTGTATAAACCAGAGAACTTCATTGGGAGTGATGGAGTTTTGAAGACACCTTATGAGAAATATTGGTAACAATGATTCCTGAAGACTATTACTAGGTTGCTACATAGGACTTGTAAACAGCCATATTTGGTAGTGTTCCGAGTGTTTCTGGAACATAAGTACATGAACATTAACTAAAACCAACGCTGAACAAATGTTATTTTATACTATTAGTAATCTAATATGTTAGTCTGTTAATTTACCTATTTTTGCCACTTACTAGAAGACATCACAGACACAATATTTCAGGGAAAATTTGCAATGCTCAAATAATAACAAAGGATTCACAAGTCTGTTTTTTATTTTTACATCATAGCAAAAATTTCTAACTATTTACTACAATAATAGAAAAATTATTCTAACCCTACATTATAGTAGCAAAACAATAATTGTGACATAATTTTTTCCTTCTCCACCAGAAAGTAGAACTATCAGTAGCATACGAGTAACTCTTGCATCACTTTCATGACATGAGTTGAAGTAGAAGATGTTTCAAAACACTCGACAAATAAGACGACCTAAACAGCCAGCAGATAAGACGACCAAAACACTCGGCAAATAACACAAGCGCAGTAGGCAGATAAACTTAGTGAATAAGTGTATCTGCCTACTGTGTCATAATCCATCAATAGCATTGATCAAATACAAACTTATCACCTAGTTGTCTGAGAATGATAACAACATTAAACAACATAATGATTAGAGACTAGAGATTAGAGGAATGCGCCTTCGCATGCATTCAGGACGATTGTTTTTGATGAACATGTTCAGAGATTGTTGTCATGAAAGAGATGTAACAATTTGTGTTGGAAATGAAAGACATCCCGAGTAACATCGGGCTTACTGCTAAATCATTTTAAAATCTTGTATTTAATCTACTATTGCAGTTCATAATCTCATCAAAATGATGTCATAACTTTGTCGGTAAACCCGTTCAAACCAATTGATCTTAACAGCCAGAATACTTTGAGTTTTTTAACCAAAGACTTTTTGTCATGGAACTTCAGTTAGGACCCGATGGAGCACCTAAATCGTTAAACCTGCTTGCCAAAGCAGTTGGTGTACTAGTGATATCCGTGCAGCTCATAAATGAATTATTAACCTGCCTCAAGGTAATTGTGATTTATGTCTGCAAAGTACATTCATGAGAGTGTGAACGATGCATAAAAAACATGAATCATGTATTCTGTATGAAAAAAATAAGTAAAATTTAAATTCAATTCCACAAGAAAGACATCAGATATCAAAAATGGTCTACCCTTTGAATCTGGATACCCTAGATAAAAGGAGAGACCCAAAAAAGCTATTCTGCATGCCAGCTTAGCCAATCACAAAATATTAATTACATAAGGTGTTAGCAAAATGTTGCATATTTGTACTTGGTGGATGCTGTATACTCCCAAAATGCATTTGAGAAAATATGCCAAAAACTTTTGACAATATATGATGAAGTTGCATTTAGAATAAAGTGAGCCTCTAAAACTGATAGACTAATAATATGTTGTCTCACTCTTCAGATGCCGCCTTAGCTCCTGCCATGTATTATTTTGATAGTATTCTATTGTTACATGCTGATAACTTTTACACTTGGAAATGAAAGTGCATTGGCGTTATTATATAAAGGCTAGGTTAGAATCAGAGTGAAGAGTGGAAGGACGATTAGAAAGGTAGAACAAAAGGTTGAGACTGAAAAAAAAGAGTGAGAAGAGATAATGAGGAAGAGATATTGTGGTGCTACTTTTTATCATAGTCTGATATCCTTGACTTATTCTATGAGTTCATATTTCAGCATGCGGAATGAAACTGACTTGTTTTTGCTACACAAAAGTGCTTCAAAAAACCTGCATAGAATTGCTGTCTAATGCATATCGGTCACACTAAATGGGATAAAAAAATATATAAAAACTGTAAATATCATAGGACTTCACATATCAAACTATAGAAAAATCCCAAGCAATCTTAATAAAAAAAATGGTTGACTATTATCAGTGACACCTGCACTTTAAGAAACCCTTGTATTTGCAAATCTAAAGTAGAAATAAAGACATAATGGTATGGCATAACATAATAATATTAATTGAAAAATACCAGAAAAACCACAAAGAATTTTAAATATCAAACTCAAAAGCTAATTAAAAGTTGAGCGCAATACAACAAAAGTGTTTCCTAATAGGTTAAAAACCAGTGCTTCTTACTGGAAGTGTAAAACGCATAACCCGAAAGAAGCTATCATTAATGATTATTCTCCTTTAAAGTACGGAAAAGCATTTAATCTTTCATTAAGTTTTTGTGATACGTTTGTTTGGCCGCAAACTCTAATATTCAAGCTGTCAAACACTCTTAATAAGCCTAGATTGTATTTACACTGTACAAACTTGTTGGTCTTGTCACCACTTAAACACACGCTTTGATGACAAAAGATTTACTATAATTGCAATAAAAACCAAAACATAACAAAAGAAAAAGCAATTGTTTTTCTGTGTCTTAATATATACAGGAAATATATCAGAAACTAACTTTCAGGCAATAATATTTCATACTGCTTTAGTTTCTAGAAACTGTAAATAATTCGTCATACCTTTAAAAGTGGAGTGTTTCGGGCGCATGCAAGCAACCGTTCTTGGATGCGCATCTTTACTTCTACATGTACAACATCCCTATTTCGTTATAAACTAAGCTACCAACTTTTATTAACCCCTACGGAGGTCGACAACAAATTCCTTGTGATCTTCCGTACTTTAGCCTAGCATTTGTAAAAGGTGGCGCAATGCCTCTATGTACATTGATCTGGCCAAAACAGTTTCCTAAACTATTTCAACGCATAGACATTGGTATTAAATCTGTATAAAATAAATCACAATTAAAATTGTCATAGAGTTAATCTATACAAATCGAACTTATCGTATTAACGTAAAATACCTGCATGGTATAGAACATCTTGTGTGTTCGACGCGGACTAACTAAAAATAATAACTCGCCCTTATCTAAGTACGCTTCAGTATTTGAGCAGCAAATACGGAAAATAATGAAGGTTATGAACCGGTTATGATCTTCAAATGAAAACGGTCACACTATTCTGAAAAGAATAGAACACGTAAAACAGTATTTGTAGTACTTGTTCATACACACTGATGAAACACAATGTGTTGGTGGAAAATTTTGAGCCTCTTCAGCCAATCAACAGTCCCTCTACAGTGTTGTTATGGGCAATGATATACAGCCCCTGGCTGTATTTCATTGTTATGGGTAACCTCTTTCTTCCAAATGTGCTTTGAGATGCTACATTTGGGAGGATGTTGTATTGGCCTCTGCAGCCCACCAGTTAACAGGATATACACTCTTGGTGAATTATGGGTGAATTCTTTGTTCATTCTTATTATTCCGCTCTCGGGTGTACTGCTTTAGTTGAGCAGAGAGGACTATCAGCTGCTGTTTGGCAAATTGTAGAGCTTTTTTGTGGCTTCTTTTTTGAACACTCCAAACTGTCGTTTGATCTTTCACTGAGTTTGCCGACTTACTTGCGGAAGCCCTTGATTATATTTTCAGGCCTCGTCGGCCTGGACGGAATGGTGTGATACCTGGCTGACAGTGACTTAATAACCATCTCTCTTAGAATGGTGATTGCATTACTGTAGATTAGTGCATTAGTCTTAATGATTGATTCCATCGGGATAGATTTGAATTCTAGCAACTTTTTAGGTATGGCCTTGGTGTTTTCTGTAATGGTTTTCTGTTTTTATGGTTAGTTGCAGCTGAGAGCTTTTCTTTAAGCTCCTTCACCCTTGAGTATCAGGTTCAAGGTGCATGTTTTCACCACCAGATGAGTCGACACAATGCGTCGTCTGCGCCACCTCAGTATGTTCAGGAACACATTCTTTATTGGTGGGCGTCATTTGGGTCATCTGTCACCTTATTTCATTTACCTCAAACCCTATATTACTTGTTTCCTGACTATGTAGCTTTTCTGTGCTACAAACCTTTTAGCAATCAGAGGCAATTCAGCTACAGTCAAAGGCAGGCTCTATCTACAGTTGTGGCATCCTTCCCACGTAGCCCAATTTCTGATATTCAATCATAATGTAGCACTGAAAAAGGTTTGTGCTGTCAGTCTAAATTTATTTTATCTGTAAGAGACCCATTGGTTCTGCCTGGCACGCCAAACATTTTTTCCATGGTGCCTACCACTGACAATTATCTGAGGTTTGCGACCTCCACCAAACATACATGTATATATTGTGTATGAATTGAGGTGACCTAACGGTTAATACAGAGTCGCTAATCATAACAGCGCAGAAGCAAGTGTTCCCGTTTAGAAGCTTCATACACATGTCTATCACACTAAAAACCATTCTAAATGCAGTTGGTGCAATGAACCTAGAAAAGTACAATCATGTCACAGATCTATGTAGTGTACAGAAGTCTATGCAATGAGTATGGCCTCAATAAACCACAACACTGGTGGGTATCTCCTGATAAGGTCAATGAGAATGACTGCCCTAAGCTTTTTTAGGATTTCTACATCCAGATCGACAAGCATGTCTTGGCAAACTAGCCAGATATTGCAGTAGGTGACAAAGAGGGCTACTAGAATAGATATAGCAGTACTCAATGACTACAACGTAGCCATCAACAAAATGAGAAAAGTGGAAAAATATCTCTCACTTAAAGAGAAGGTTGAAAAGTGCTGGCATGTATGAACAACTAATTCTGTTAATCATTAGTGCGTAGGGTGCAATAACACTTGCACATCAAATGTGGTTGACCCAAATACCAGCAACAATTAACACAAGTAGAGTTGCAGAGATATGTGTTAGGAATGGCTATGATCTTGAGGCATGTGCTCAAACTTCCAGGTCTCTGGTAGGGGACCGGAGCTTGAGTAGACATGACCACCCACTTGGATGAGGAAACAGTTTAAATATGTATGGTGATAGTTAATAAACATATTTTAATACTACTGAATATACATTTAATTTTTAATAATAGTTGATATACATTTTTTATTACCCGGGCAACGCCGGGTAGCACAGCTAGTTGTCTATAAGTTAAAATTCCTGGATACCTAACAAACACTGTTCCCTTAGAGAGAGGCCATTTTTCTTTATTTGTTCAGATACTTGATGAATGTCACAGCAATTGACAGTTTTTGATAAATACTTACCGCTTAACAGAATAGGTCTGTTTATGTGGATCACTGTTTCAACACCAAAACGCTTCACCTGTTTTCGAGTTTGTATTCATATATTATCTGCTATTAGATTTTGATTAACATTGACCATAGCCGAGAGCAGAAAACTCTATATTAATAAATCCTATTTTGTGTATGCTTGGCGGGTGTTAGCCGCTGTAAAAGCAATGCATTTTTACATTTCTTGGCCTATTTTATCCCAACTTCATACGCGTATGCTCGCTGCTCGATGCTTTGGTTTCAAAGCCCTAGCTGATTGAATAGGAAAAAAATCTCTAGCTTCATCAGCTGTTTTAAAAAATTTTTGCATATTAATTTAAAAAAGTATTATTTTTTAAAATTAATATGCAAATGTAAATCACAATCATGATTCTAATCCATTTTGGTCAGCTGGTCTCTTGTCCCTTATCTGCACCGCTGACCCTTTATAAGACTTATTCCTCCTTTATTAATAGAAAAAATTATTTTATGCCAAACAAAGAAAATGCCAAAAATAGAGCAGACGAGGAAACCAATTAATTTATGGCAGCCACAGTCTAGTCTAGTTTAGTCTAGTAACCCCTAAAAATATAATAAATATAGCAGAACTATCTATCAAATATTATGATGACAGGACAGCTTCTTCACATATAATTTATAGCTAATGCCTCGCTCTTTTTTTTCTCCTTTTGTTCCGTTTTTTGTCTTTCTCTTTCTGTCTGTCTGTCACCCTCTGTTTGTCTCTCTCCCTCTCTTGCAGTTAGTCGAGGCAACTAAAACTGTTTATGGTTGCCTATGATTGCAGATATCTAATCAGCTCAACTATAAGCAGCCATCAGACATGAGTTTGTATTGGTCTGCCTCTATTTTAAATTCCTCTTAGCTACCTCTTTACAGCAGAGTCTAGTCCTTCCTTGATTTCACTTACATGTACCATCACATAGTTGGGAGTATAATAGTTTATGCGGGAGCTGGTCTTGTTACATCCAGTGTATATGGTCCAACCATCTTTTTTTAATAAAGATGTCAGCCACTCATGGTAGGTCTGCCCCTCTTAAGATTTCTGTGCTTGTGATCTTGACCTGTCACTTGATGATATCTCTCAGGTGTCTCTTCAACACAGCATGGAGTTTGTTTACTTGAGCTTCATAAATCGTTCAGGTCCCTGCAATATATAAGAGTGCTGACAGAACCACTGTTTGATACTATTGTCTTTTTACCCTGACTAATGGCTAATATAGAACTCACATATAAAAGCAACAATGAAAGATTATTGCAAATTAGTTTTGCTTTGTAGTATTTGATATGAATAAAACATAGTTATAGTTCAGTCAATTTTTACTGGTTGTTTTAAAACAACTTTAGCCAGCTTTACGTAGAGCTTGTTTTTTTACTGTACACACATTCTATTGCGTATCGGGAAAAAGAGTTCAGCTGTACACAGAACTTTTTCGACCACAGAGCTGTATTAATATGCAAATTCTGTTTTTGGTATGATTGCAAAATATGTTTAGAGATAAAACATTGATAGTTTAGTTAGGTAAGTTTCATGATTTCTGTGTATAAATGTATAAATCTAGCATCAGTTTTTTCATAGATATGATCAGATAAACTGCAATATTGTTATGTTGCGGGCCCTCCGTTAATGTCATATGACAAAAATAGTTTTGCAATGACCAAGCAAAAGTTAGACGCATTTTAGCTACAGTCTTTAAAATTGTCTTATAAAAAACACTGTTGAAATCTTCATACTTCACCATATTCGCAGGTGTAGCTGAGATGGTTCGACGACAAGCCACTGATAATGTTTAAAAATTGAAATATGTATGCAACAATGCAAAAACTAAAAGATGTTCATTTTTAGCAATATTTAAAGCAGAAAAAGTATTTGTTATTACTTGTTATTACTTATTAGTTATTACTTACTTTTATTGGAATGAAAATTTATCAAATACATACATAAACTTCTGCTGAAGTTATCCTCTCATGGATTAAAGCGGAGAAATAGTATCACAAGAGTGACGGCGAGTTGGCGCTAAATCGATCTGCCCAAAGTTTAGTTGACCATCTCAGAACTTTTAGCGATTACTATTGAGATAGGTGTAAGTAGCGCAATTTCGCACCCTGATTCATGCTGTATTTAAAATATCAGAGCTCTTGGTCGTACCATAATCAACTACACAAGCCTGAGGTCTACATCGAAATATGGCAGGTTTTACCACAGGTATGCACTTGTTTGGATTGGTCAGTTAGCTATACTTTTTTGAAAATATGTTAAAATAAACGTTAATATTATTAATATATCAAAATTTTAATAATTAGATAATTTGAGAAGCATCAAGTTGAGTGCGTTTACAGTTGAGCTTTTGCACTTGCATAGAAATAAATACATGTATATGCTGAAGTAAACAAGGGAAGTTGTAGTAGTTGTGTACTAAAATAGAACTTTACTCGCAGCAATATTGGCCAATATTGTTCTTGTACATGTACGTATTTAGTCTTTTCACGTATACGTGTATATCAGTTACAATTAATATCTAGCTGTCTGGTCGTATTCTTAGACTATTTAGTTTTCCGTTAACATCATGAGCAGGTGTAAACTTTGTCAAAATATCAACAAATGTTCATTACACATTTTTCTGTAGCTGTATTCTTTTTATTTTTCCATTGTTACTTTTTCATGTTTGTTGGCATTCTTGAGCAAAAGTATACACCAATGGCAGCTGTTTTATGATGTGCAGGTTAATATTAAATAGGAGTGAAGGTTAGTGAGTATCAGCTGTTTATATATTTCTAAACTTCAGTCTCACACTTTAAACCAGAGAAAGCAGTACCTACTACAACATAAAAAGAAGTAAAATGACTATCAACATATAGACTAGTCGTGTGTACAATAACAGGCATGACAGTAACATATTATACAATGTAAAGTGTAAGCTAGCAACTGCTGGGCCTACGAGTGGGAGCAGGACAGAAGCACATGGTGATTAGTCTAACTGCACTAGTACAAAGTTAAATAACTGAAAGAAACTGTAACTCAAATAATTATTCAAAATATCGTAATGAACAAAAAACCAGTTGGATAGAACATATACATTGAGTGGACAACTTTTAATTATCAAGCATTTATGTTTGAGTCACAAACATCAACATCTCCTTTCTTTTAACAACATAGTAATTTTACAATGGTTGTTTGAACACCCTATTTTGATTGTCGCATTTAACAATATCGTCAGTGTCTCTATAGGTTGGATTTGGCACAGTGGCTATTACTGCATCACGAATTCTTTGTATTTGATTAGAGGGTATCTGGACCATTTGGATCTTGGTTCATGAGTTTCTGGCGTATCTTGTGTGACAGGGTTGTTACAGGTGGTAGCTGCGTCTAGTTCATCTGCATCTAGGAGTGCTACTAGACTTGGTGTTGTTGACTGCCTAGTTTTATCACGGTGTGTTGCTGTGGTGGAATCAGTTGTTACAGATGTTGGCTGCTGCTCCCCTGAAGGTTCGGTAAACATTTCTCTCCGATTTACTCTGTTTCTTCGAATGAGATTGCCGGTTTCTTCATTTAGAATAGTATATGACCGATCTGAGAGAATCTCAATGATTTTGCCTCCATTGATTTTTGACGGTTTGAATGTTCTTGATGAGGACAGGTGAGCCGATGGACAGAGGAACAATATTCTTTGCTCTTTTGTTGTTGCTTCTCTGTGTAGTAAGCTGCTTGGCTGCCTTCTCTCTCAGTATGTTTTCTTGTGTGGGATTGTAATTTGAGAGTCCTGTTGGAAGCACTGATCTGGTTGGCCTCCCGAACATTTTCTGCGGGTGAGGAGGCCATTCCTGCAGTGGGTGTGTTTCTGTATTCAAGAAGGGCAACAAAAGGATCTTCAGCTCTCTTCATCATTCGCTTCAGCATTTTAACTGTTGATTCAGCTTTACCATTGGACTGTTGATGTCTTGGCGAGCTTGTTGTGTGTTGGAAACCAAAATGTTTCACTGAATGCTGTGAACTCTGAGGCAGTAACCTGGGGTCCATTGTCGGACTTAACTAAATCAGGGATGCCATATCTGGCGAATGTCTTTTTCGCGGCTTTGACCACTGACTTTGTAATTGTCTCCTTCTGGTGTTCGCATTCGAAGAAGTCTGAAGTAGTCGACCATTACTAGGTAGCTTTTGTTGTCAAGTGTAAACAAGTCCATGCCTATCTTACTCCAGGGGTGCTTGGAATGTCATGGTTCTGTAGAGTCTCCTTCTGCTGTAGTGGGGAATCCATCGCACATGAAACACAAAACTCAATGTGTTTCTTGATGTCTTCTGACATTTGTGGCCAAAACACACACGATCTGGCTCGCCTAAGTGTTGCTGCTACGCCTCGGTGACTGACATGGAGTTTCTTCAGGATAGTGGGTCGGTATGTCGTAGGATCACCAGTTGAGAACCTTTGTATATGACACCATCTTGTACTGCTAGTTGATCTCGAAGATGCAAGTATGGTTTGAGGTTTTCCTGTAGCCCTATCTGTTTGTCAGGCTATCCATGGAGAATAAGATTTTTGACTGCTTGTAGCTCAAGATCTGCTTTTGTAGTTTCTTTGATGTCTCCATATGTTTTGTCTGACACAGGTAAGTCTTGGAGTGGGTTCGCGATATGTAGATCTTCTCAGAATGGCTGTATTTGAAAAATCTGTCTTTCACGGATTTCACTTTGTGTTAGTTTGTGAATCGGCGCATGAAATAGTATGTCAGCAGTAATTTGCTGAGACCCAGGCTTGTAGACAATGTTTGCTGGATATGTCTGTAAAGCTAGAAGTATTGCTTGTAGTCGCTTTGGAGCTTTTAAGAACTTGTTAATATTGGAGTTAGTGGCTCATGGTCTGTGTGTATTGTCACATCAGGGTTGCCAAATACATATTGATCAAATCTCTTCATGGCAAACACAATGGTTAGTAGCTCTAGCTCTATAAGTGAGTAGTTACGCTCGCTGTCTGTTAGATTTTTGGATGTGTAAGCTACTGGCTTGCCATTCTGTAGCAGAGCTCCACCTAGTCCTTCAGAGCATGCATCGGTTTGTATGATGACTGGGTCGTTTACCTTAAAATATTGCTGTGTGGTGTCTGCGGTAGCTAGGGGTTTGAGTTTGACGAATGCTTGATCTTGGTCTTCTCTCCCGTTAAAATCGTCTCCTTTTGCTCCAATCAGTCTTCTGAGAGGCTCGGTTTTAGCTGAACAGTTGAGGATGATCTTAGCCAAATAGTTGATGTGGCCTAGGAATCGTCGGATTGCATCTCCATCTTTTGGTTTCACCATGTCTTGGATGGCACTAGTTTTCTTGGGGTCTTTTCTAATCCCCTTTCTTGAAATGATGTGGCCAATATATGTCAGTTCATTTAGTAAGAATCTGCATTTCTCCTTGTTCAGTTTGAGGTTTATCTGTTAGGTTCGTTCTAACAATCATTTTAGCTTGCTATTGTGGTCCTGGGTAGCTATCTCAGTTGTTTTCCCTTTGCCATAAATGAGTTGTTATCTGCCACTATCATCACACCATCCAGACTGGCGAGTGTATCTGAGATTTTTCTCTGAAATTCTTCAGGGCTTGAAGATAGCCTGAATGGCATGCGGAGCCACTTATATTTTCCAAACGGAGTCCAAAATGTGGTAAGGTTGCTGGACTCTTTATCCAGTTTAACCTGGAAGAACTCGTCTTTGGCATCGCATAGTGTGAATATTTTAGCTTCATGTAGTTCTGGTAACACGTCCTTTAGAGTGGGCATAGGGAAGTGGTTGCGCTTTATGGCTTTGTTCAGATTGGCTGGATTGATGCATACTCGGAACTTTCCATTGGGCTTTCTTCTAGCTAATGTGTTACCGATCCATGGAGTTGGATGATCTACTTTGGCAATTATCTGGTTGTCTCCTAGTGATTGTAGTTTCTGTTTGAAATCTTGTCGCATTGAGAGTGCAACTTTCCTGTTGTGACATTGGGTTGGAGTAACGCTAGTGTTTAACTCAATGCGGTATTCACCAGGCAGACAGCCCACTTCTTCAAATACATCAGCATGTTGTTTCAGTATGTCGTGTATTCATTGTTTTGGGAGTCATTAATCACGTTCACCCAGTCTCTGTTGACTGTTAGGAGTCCTAAGTTTAAGCAGGCATCTAGGAAAAGTAGACTCTTGTTCTTTGTTTTGACCACATAGAACTTCAAGTGTGGTTGGTTCATCACAACTTCACATCTCCTTCCATCTGGTTTGGTTTCGGTTCCATTGTAAAGCTGCAGTGTTGGTAACCTCTTGTTGCCCAGCGGTGGCTGTCTGAGAGAGTTGTAATCTTTCTGATTGAATACATTGCAGGAGGCGCCAGTATTCAATTGGTATTCTATACGTGTTCTCCCGCTGCTAGTTTCAGTTTCGATAGTTGAGGTAAGCTTTTTCCTTTCCTCACTTGGATGCACATAAGGGAGTCACTGGACTCACTGTCTTCATCCTCAGCAGTTGTTTTCTCTGACACCTGGTGTAGTTTGCGGCCTCTCTTGATCTGCATACTGCTTGGAAGTGGTTGAACTTCTTGCATTTTGAGCATTGTTTGCCATACGCCGGACACTTGCGTGGTGGATGATATGTTCCACAGTTGCCACAGTTTGACATATATGTCAATTTGGAGTTAGGTTTTCTGTTAGGTTTGGATTGATTATTGTCCGCTACTTGAACAAGTCTCAGTTTGTTTTGATCACCTTTAAGTCTGCTTGGGAACTCTCTGAAGTCTTACACTTCTTGATAGCATTCTCTAAAGTGAGGTCTTCAGCTTCTTCAAAGAGTTTCCTCACGCTTTCATCGTTAATACCCAATAGTAGCGCTTGCATCATGAAATCGTCGTACATATCTCCTAAGCTGCAATCTCTGGCTATTTTGTGTAATGATGTCACATACTCGTCTATTGATAGATTTCCTTGTTTGGTGGAGAGTAGTTGGTATCTTTTGATGATTTGGTTAGATTGTTTGGTACAGAATTGATCAAATTTTTCAATCACATCAGCATAGACATATTTTGGTTTTCCAGTTTCGTACTTTAAGCTCTTAAAAATATCAACTCCTGGGTCCAATGCATCTAAAAAGAATTGCTATTTTGATGACATCACTTTTTTCGATTTCTCAACTGCGATAAGGTAATACTCCTGCCAAACTCCTCTTTGAAGCGTGTCCATTGATTTGACAGATCAGTTCCATCTTGTAGTGGCTTGGAAACAAAGAAATCGTTGGTCTCAGCCATGTTGCCGTGTGTCGTCGTCGGTATGTAGGTTTTTTTTGACGTTTAAGATCGACTGCTTAGTGATTACTTTCACTCCTCACTAGGGGCACTATGTTTTATGATGTGCAACTTATATTAAGTAGGAGTGAATGTTAGTGAGTATCAGCTGTTTATATATCTTTAAACTTCAGTCTCACACTTTAAGTAAGAGAAATCAGTACTACAACATAAAAGGAAGTAAAATGACTGTCAACATATAGTCCAGTCATGTGTACAATAACAAGCATGACAATAACATATTATGCAAAGCTTAAGTTAGCAACTTCTGGGCCTATGAGTGGGGGCAGGACAGAAGCACATGGTGATTAGTCTAACTTAACTAGTACAAAGTTGAATAACTGAAAGAAACTGTAACCCAAATGATTATTCAAAATATCATAAAGAACCAAAAACCAGTTTGATAGAACATATACATTGAGTGGACAACGTCTAATTATCAAACATTTATGTTTGAGTCACAAACATCAACAGTAGCTATAATAATACCTGAATATAGGCAACCAAGGATGTATTAATTATTGTTAAATACCGCTTCAAAAATTATTATAGTCAGTATTAAAGTGTCATTGACTGGCCTTTTTTCATAGTTTTGAATATTTTGTGAGCAAAACGAGCTTATGGTCTGGGATCTATTTTTAGCATCTGTTGAAGCCGAGTATTGTGTGGCTTATTGTGATAATTTTGAGTATAAGCTAAGTTTGGCTTTTAACATCGTGGGTATTTCGTATATAGTTGGATGTGCTCTACTGCTTCAAAAGTTACTCAGATTAACACATATAACTCAACCGTTCAGCTAGAAGGCTCAAACCCAAAAAGAAACCTAGCAAATCCATCAAAAATATTCAAAGCACTGACAACTAACTCCTAATATTTATAGGAAATTCATGACATCCTATTGCAATATGTCATAGAAAATACTTGAAAATCTATTTATTACCGATCTCCCATTAGCCTACCGGTCACACCATTTCTCGCAGTTTCAAAATGCGAATGTTCCCAGCCATGCAACTCACAAACATCAACTGCATTACAGCTAGGCATACATATTCAGTACAAATCTAACAATACATTAAAACAAAGCATTAAATGTTGCAAATGTCAAAATTTTCTTAATGTCACACTTCAGTCATTCTGTCATACTACTCTTCCCTAGTTATTCACTTAATTATGCATCTGAATAGGCAGATGGTCCGAGATGTCTTGTTGGTTTTTTAGCTTTGCGTTATGGGCCTCTTGGCTTGTACTGAATGTCTCTCTGGTGTATCAGAGGTAGATACCTCTCTTTGTACAAGTTGCTCTTGAACTATGGCCTCCTCTGTCAGATGGTCATTGTTGGAATTGTAGGATCTCAACAGCATAACTCCGCCATTAATAGTGTTAGCTTCATAATTGTCCACAATGTAGAGAAAATTCGTTTTTTTGCGAGTAAATGCGTTTAACAAAAGTAACATTTCTTTTTTACTATTTACTTTCAACAGATTGATGTCAGCATAGAACCACCTGCTTCTCATATTTTATACGGTTCATTGTGAAATGTTGTCTACCATTCGTACTTTTTTTTTAATAACATCAAGTCCCCTACCTCAGTCATGTGCAGACTTTCCCTCATTAGCTTTCCAATCATTTGATTCTTTACTTCCCCATTGTAATTCCTTCCTTTTGAATCTCTTCAAATATCTCCTACTTGAGGTACTTTTACCCATTAGTTTCTCCGTAATGACATTTTGGATAGTGATTTGCCAGTTATAAAATTTGGTGTTTTTTGTACGCAAATAAGGTAGATATTTTTATAACAACCTATGTATGTCTAAAGACTTTCTCTTTTACATTCTTGTTCTCAACAAACATGATTCAAACCCTTTTCATCAACAAACAATTTTGTTGCTCTACTTCACTGTTACCTTAAGCCACCTGGAAGTGAATAAATCATGGTTAATTCCCATACTTTTCATGTGCGAAGCATACTCATTGAAGACAAGTTATGTCCCATTATCTCTTTGCAAACTCTATGGAAATCCATGCACGTCAAATATCCCGATTAAGGCTTCTATGACTTTGCAACTCACTGTAGCCTGCATAAAACTTACTCATAATACCTGCTACAGTAATCAACTACTACCAATCTGTATGCACCATTATCTAGTGGGCCTAATAAATCCAGGGTTGGCAAAAATATCATATCACTGGTATACATGTATATGATATTTATTGATATTTATGATATTTTTAAACAAATGGCATTTTTGAAAAAAATTTGAAGCTAGGTTGAACTTGTATGGTGTTTACATTGTGATTGATGTATTTTATAGGTTGTATTGGACCAGTCAGCAATGTTTAATACCAAAAACTTGATTTATTGTAGGCCTAGAATAATAATATTTATAAATGTAAAAATATTCGTCAAACATATTCGTCAAATATTTGATTAGAAATCATGACATGAGTGCAAACAAAATAGTGCAAATAGTAAATACACACTATGATACTCCAAGCATGTTCCGATGTCCTACTCTTGTCTAGTTTAGGTATTTGCAAACAAACACCAGCTTGCCAACCTTCACCATACCGAGACGATTTCTCAACTTGCTGTGAACCAGTCCAAATGATGAAAACACATGCTCAACACCAGCACTGGATGCTATTGCAGTCATGTATCTTACAATGGTGTTCTTCAGTGGCGCACTCAGAGAAGGCTTCGACTGCCACCAGAGAACAGGGGAAAAATGGTCAATAAAGCTTGCAGTATACCTATATTCTTCGTTATGTTGCTCCTTCATGTGTTTGACTAGATGAGGCAGTAAGTCTGGAGCTACTTGGCTACACAGTTGCATCGCCTTTTCTTTGTCAGCAGTGTTCAGAAGTTTGCTTCTATACTTCGGGTGTAGAGAGTAAGCCAGCAAATGTTGTTCTGTAATATTCATGTCCTTTTTTGCTGAAAAGTGGCACTTCTCGGAATTGATGAGTTTATCCAGGATTTGATTCTCCAGTTTCATCCAGATATCAACTGCATCTGCGATGGTGCAGTTATTAGATTTCATTTTATCCAGTGATGCAGCTATCGGCTCAAGTTTTGCGAGGTAGTCTTTGCAAGTTCTTTTAATCCCAATGTTATTGACCTTGTTTAAGATTCCTTTTTCAATGTTATCTCTGTGGCTCTCACATACGGCCATCAGCACTGGCCAGTTGTCGAGGTATGACCTCACTGTGTCAGTCACAGAGTTCCAGCGAACTTCAATGGGAATCAAAAGTTGATTTCTGCATACCTCTTTGTACCAAGCATTAGGGAGGTGCTTATTTCTGAAGTACTTTGCTACAGCTACTACGTGGGACTATACTCCGGGTGCTTCCAAGTCCTTGGCTAGCAAGTTAAGGATGTGGGCTCCACAGCCGTATGCCACCATGGTTGCATCGTCAGCCATTAACTGTTTTCTCATTTTGGCCATGTTTGCAGCAATGTCAGTGACAAATGATCCGACTGTGCATTCATACTCCGCCTCAACCTTTTGTATGGCCTCCTTGGCTACATCATGCAGGTAGTCAGAAGTGTGCTGATGGCCAGATGTGTCAATAGAATCAGCTACAATAGATGTGCCTTTTTGATCAGTGACGCTGACACACACAATGGGCTCATTATGAACGTTTGACCATCCGTCTAATGTCATGGAGACAGTTTGTTTCTCTAGATGGTTTTTGCAGTCCGCTTGCAGAGTGGAGTATACCTTTTCAAGAAGATCATCGCCAATTCTGTGCCAATCTGGTGGTGTGTAACCTCAAAAATAAGAGAAGAACGAAATAATTTACTAATGACAACGATATTTTTATGTTAGGAAACAACAGACAGGGAAGCAAATCCTATATAAATCACAGAGAGGTTTATAGTCTACATTCATGTCGGATTAACTTACATTGTACACAATAAAATATATTTCATAAAAACAATTTTGAGTAAACATCTAGCATGGCTAACCTATGTTTTTCCTCTGCGTTTTGCAACTGCATAACAATGTGGAAAATCAGTATGCAAGAGCTTGCTTTTAATTTACACTATAATTAATAATAATACACTATATTTTAATTACACTATAATAGCCTATATATCATACATGTAGCTCCACAAAAAAGGTAATTTTCTATACATGAAATGAAGTGCTGCAAACAAATAAGAATAAATAAGTAGGCCTGAAGTGTAGGCCTAATAAAATTTCTATGTAAATAAATGTATATTTAAAATATTCTAACATTTGCTAAACTTACCCGGTTTCAAGGCAGCAATCATCTCCAAGAATGCTAGGTGCTCAACCATTCTGAATGATGAGTTGGTAGCATAGACCATTTTGGCGATGAGGGTGCCTAATTCACTAGCTCTGACAGCAGTTGCCTTAGTGGCATAGTCCAAAGTTTTTCGCTTTTTGATTTTAAGCATAGTTGAGTGATTCAGCTCCTAGAAAAGTAGATGGGAGTAGCCTCATGTGTCTGATTAGTGGCAGCTCTGACAGCAATGAGCGTGATATGTTCTTCTTTCTCAATGTTCTCCTGTGTATGTTGAGCTGTTCTTCCGTTGCATGTTTCCAGATGGGCTCTCATGCGGGATGGTATACCTTGCACCCTCAATCCACATTGGTTACACGTTGCTTTGTAGCCTGTCCCAGTTCTGCTTGTCAAGCTCTGCCCATTTAGGATCTTGTCTTCTGCCAGGCATAGTGAATGGTGTATGGAAGGTTGTGAAATGTCGAAAAGTGTAGAAGTTTACCTGTGAAGTTAGCAAGAGATACTGAAAGACAAAGTTATATCATCATATTTATAGATTTTATACTAAGCCAGAATCATTTGAAGCTATTCATTGAAAGATTTTTACAGAAAATGATGAAATGAGTTACTCTGTCATCTCAGTGTAATGTGCTTACAATTATGTTTCTGGGTGTCAGATTGTTCAATTCTAAATCATTGATTTTGAAGTTCGAAGGGTTTTCAGCAGGCTGGTCTCCTAATAAGGCAATAAAATATAACAGTTAAACATGAGATGAGATTATCAGATTAGTGAGATAGTACTGGGATGAAGGAATACAATTTAGACCTGAAAAACTCTTCTCAACTCAAACACTAATTAATTGGTCTAGCCGATGTCACCTCCTTGGTTTGGCTGTCTTTGTTTGTCTGGGTTGGGTAAGCCTAATAGGCCCCTATGCAAGTATTTGATAATTATAGGTTTTATTTAGCATTTCTAGACTGTTATCAATAGTTGTAAAGTGAAATCGGAATGATAAAATATGTATTTTTCAAAAATATAAAAAATATTGACTTTTGACCCAAAAATATCATATCTATCGGCGATATATATCGATGATATATATATCAAGCGATATATATTAAACCAATCCTGAATAAATCACGAGCTAAATCTTTTCATGACTTAGTTGGCAGCACGTGGTTCGAACTGGATCTCTCATGTACCTCCCAACTAATTGACACCCTTACACAATTTAATGTTGTTCTGCGTCAATATCAAGCCAGCAAATCCTAAATCGCATGTTTTCTTTTGTGTCCACAATCTCAAGATAGCTTTTAAGACCTAGCTCAATCATGTTGTTTTAACTTTTGAATTGCACCAGTGATACAAGTATATTCTATTGACACCATTCTACAAACTTATATGCTATAAAATATGCTACTTTTTAAATCATAGTAACTTAAGCTTTTACTGTGACTCCATTGCCCAAAGCTGGTTCACACCATTTTGTCCTTAAGTAAGAAGTCTCTTTCAGAGGGTAAGTATACCACTGCTTGATAGCCCAAACCTATGACAAAGCCTCAAACTCAAAAACACTGTAGCTCGACTTAGTATCTGAAAAGGATTTTGTTGTAAATGGCATTGTTTCTTCTGATCCATCTTTTTTGTACTTGGCTCAAATAAGCACCCAATTCCATATCACCAGCTACAGTAGGTAGAATTGTCTCGACACTGCTAACAAATACTGCTAGCACTTCACTGCATATCATACTTTGCTTGACAGCATTAAATTCGGTTAGGGTTTTATCATTCCACAAAAGCAAATCATCTGAGTTACATGCTGAAATCATTCCTCTTGGACCACCTTTCAATGATGACAGTCCTAAAACAAGCCTAACATGATATTGGATAATCTCAACAAACCTTCGCAAGTCTCCTATAATCACTCCATCGACATCACTGCAGCTATCTTGTCATGCAGAAGCGTAATACCCTTACTACCGCTGCACCATCAAAGAAATTCGATGCTAGATTGCCTTGGACTAGATATTAGACTAGGAATACTAGGAATGCTAGACTACACTTGGAATAGTTTACGTTGAAACTGACTTTGTAGAACTGCTCAATAACAACCTTGAGTTTAGCATCGTAAGATTTTGTGTCACTAAGAAACACAAATATCATCTTATAACCAGACAAACAACTTGCGACACCTGTCAGTACTCCATCAATGAGCTTACTAAAAAACTTAGTGCGGAAGCTAGACCAAACGGTATCCTAGTTTACATGTACAGACCTTGAGAAGTAATGACTGCTGTCAAATCCATAGAATTGTCAGTTAGAGGCACCTGAGTATATGCAGCTTTTAAATCCAAAGGAACAAACACCTTGCCTTCCTTCATGGACTGCACTAAGTCTTCTATATTAACCATAGGATGTGTCACTAATGCCAGAACTGTGCTAATAAAAGTCACCCAAAGCCAGAGCTGTGCTAACACTAGCATCATTTGTCCTTGATTACATAACTAAGCAAATTTATTCAGAAAAAGAGTTTATTTCTTATTCTTACTCTCAAGCCCAAAGCAAAGTAAAACATAAGTAAGATGAAATATAAGCAAGTAAAATATAACTTGGTGATATGATCATAACACGAGGATAACTCCAACATATGGGAGGGTAACTAAAATTAGTGTTTCTTTACCAAACTCTGCACTCAAGTTGCTTCATATATTGCAATAACACAAGAATATTTTTATTGTAAGAGCAACGTATGTGAAAACTAGAAATATCTATGACAGGTAGCTTTTATACAGGTGGATTTTTCTATCATGTGCGATACTCCAGATCTGTTGACTTTTCCTTTGACAACTTTTGGATCTCTTCCACATTATTATATTGCTCTTGGTTGACTGATTTTACTTTGCTGTTGTTGTTGACAAAATGTGCTGTGTTGCTATCTTTGTAATCTACTATAATAGCTATATGCTATCTTTGTAATCTACTATAATAGCTATACGCTATCTTTATAATCTACTATAATAGCTATATGCTATCTTTATTGTTTCCTTGAATTTATTTTGTTTAGTTGTTTTTATTTGAGTGTATTTGCTTGGTCCTATTTGGTAAATGTTGCAATTCTCTTTCTAAGCATTGTCATAGTCATTTGAAAGTTTCTCCTACATTACTACGGTACTGGGTTTCTGCAAGTTAGTCTGATCTAATTCGCATAGATTCCTTCATTTTTTATGCATTTCAACAGTTTTAGCTAGTCTTGGTTTTTCTTGCCTTCTGTTAATTCTGTTCTTTTCTCACTAAGATCAGTTGCGATCGCTGAGTTCTGTAGTGATAACACCGAGGTCTTCTGTTTCGTCACATTGGAATGGTTATATTCAACTGATTTCACATCATTTATAGACTCATTGCGACCATCTTTTCATAATATTCTTTGAGTTAAAATTTATGTTAAGTTAAATAACCTGGTTGGATTAGTAATTGTACTAAAGTACAATTACTAATCCAAAAGTTTTGGAGCAACCTGGACAATCCCATCAATTACATCAAAAGCTCTTATATGAGTACATATAGTTCTTTGTATGCTGCATCAACGGCCTTGACTTACCTGGAACTATTTCAAACTTTTAAAAAAATTGCTAGTGTTAAGTTAAAATGCACTATTGACTAATCAAATCAACTGATTTACTCATATTTATTTGATTCATATCACATTCATGAATATTTATCGGCATATATCATCTATTTATTTGCCACTGTAGTTTAATTTTTAATTTTGGTGTTACAGATGTTTAAGGTAATGTAAATCCTTGCTAGTAGATGCCAATCTAACCGCTATTTTACATAAGAATAATCAAATTCTCACTCGGAATGCCCCCACAGGAAAGGCAGGCAAAAGGCTAAGGAGTTTTTTCCTCAATTATGGTGACCATTTAGTCTATATTTCTAAGATGTAAGTTGTTATTCTACAACTGATTAGAAATTCTGGGAAGCCAGTTAGGTAGGAGTTAGTTTTAACTGCATCATAGGAATGGTAGCCTCTATGCATTCTTGCCAGTAAAAAAGCATCAATTATCTGCCCCTACATTTGTCACCTTTGGTGAAATAACCTTATCACTTGGTGTTTACCAATTTTTTAAATATTTGATTTCGTTTCAGGATTCTCATTTGGGGCCAAAACTGCCACAACGACTGCGAGTGCCTTCAGTTTCGGCAAGCCTGCTACTGCTCCAGTCTCTACGACAGCGTCATTTGGTTTTGGCAGCAATTTAACTACAACTACTGCCGCTCCATCATTTGGCTTTGGCACACCCGCCTCAACCAGTCTCGGTGGTTTCGGTGTTAAAACAACCACGACCACTGCGCCAACTTTTAGTTTTGGAGGATTGACTGCTAAACCAACCACAAGTGCGCCTACTCTCAATTTTGGTACCGGTGGAACCACATCTCTTTTTGGGAGTCGGACAACGGCGAGCACTTTCAGTTTTGGGCCCTCAGCTGCAACATCTACTACTGCTGCCAGCTCTGGATTAGGTAAGCTGGCAGAGGCGTAAATTGATTTGGGTTTTACACACATATATGTACAGTAGACGCTGCTATAACGTATACTTCCTATAACGTAAAAAATTTATGCTAAGTTGTTTCGGACTACGTAAAAAATTCCATATAACGTAAAGTGTCAAGAAGGGGCAGCTTCTCAAATTCGATTTGAATGGTAACATATTCTCACGCTTGTGAGAAAAACGACGTACGTATGGCATTATATACATGAGTACAACTTGCATGACATTTTAGTTCGTCGTGATAGTTCATCAGATGTGTCAACAAAACAGAGAATAGATAGCTGTGCAATCGTTAATAAATACGATCGATTGGTGCAGGTGTTCTCAGAATAGATTTTACAGTCTAGAAAAAATAAACAAATCGTTGTGAACAGACGTCGAATATGTGCGTTCCCTATCAATTTATTGTAAAATTATCGCAATCAGTCTATAAAACCAGCGAAACTGATAAGAACAAAGCGACAAGTTGTCGATGTTAACTAATACTATTACAGTTACGATACAGTCAACAAATTAAAAAGTCAAGTCTTGTTTTTTTCTTTTTGTTTGAAAGATCTTGGGACAGATTAGGCAATTAACATGTATTTTACTGCTCTGATAACGTAACATCCGTATAAGATAAACGTTCCTGGAATGGCTTATTCACGTTGTAGGAGCGTTTACTGTACATATCCGATATATTTTCGTGTGCTAATATTTTATGACGTATGACAGGCTAGTACAGTTTTACAGTTACCAAGGATTTTACATTATAGAAACAGTATAAGACATGTACATTTTCTAATCAATTCCAAGATCTTTCCAAACACCCATTTGACCCCACAAATAAGAAAAAACTGAACCCAACTTTTTAATTTAGTGATTGTCCAGTAACTTGCAGAGAAGTAGTATCGACAACTTTTCTCTTTTACTTATCACTTTTACTTAGCGTAATTTATGGTTCATAATTACGGCAATTATATGTTATGTTAAGAGGAGTGCACACCTTCAATATCTATTTATGAATAGTTGTACAGCTAGTTATAATGCTGTGTGTCTGTTAGTCGGCATGAATGCTATGCCTTTCCACAGTTTTTCACTGATTTCATCTGAACTTCACACAAATTTGCTCCATGCATTCTGACAGGTCATTAGAAATATTTGGTTTCAAAACTCCGTCTACTTCCTGAGAACCAGCCTCTTAAACTCCCACCTGCTGACTCTGATTGGAAATGAAAGGAATCGCTATGCTTACCGCTAGTCATACATGAATATATATTTGTATGAAACATGAATCTTTTTTTTTGAAAATGAATCATAATTCTCTCTCCTACTCACTGACAAAAACATACAATCCTAACTAATATGCTTTTTGCGTTCATCGAGTTGTTAAACAGTTTGTTGCGCTGGTCTAGACAGTCAGCTATATCAGCCACGTTGCTCTATTGCTTTGATCAACATGAAGTAATTTTCAACATTGTACTCTCTTTCGTTCGACTCGTATGAAGGAGCTCAGGTAACTCAGAGCAATGAAGCGCTTGTCATGGCCGCCGTGCACATGCCCCGAGTCTTTAATGATGAACGAGATGGAATTCTTACCAAGTGGAACCAGCTTCAAGTAAGTTTTCTTGCAACAGTTTCGTTTAGTTAGATCGTATCATCAGTTATCCGTAACGCATAGGCGTATGTAATATACTGAGAATATATTGTAGACCTCCCTTTACTCCATTCCAACTTTCGATATAATTTCATGTGCAAGCCTAAAAGTCGCGGACTTGTGAGCGTTTCCCTTATTTTGAAGTCGGGTGTGTAGTGGAGAGAAGCGTCCAAGTTTGCTATGTGGCATGCACAAATATGATGTTGTATCCTCTAGGCATTCTGGGGGACTGGCAAAGGCTATGTTACACAGAACAGTTCTGCCTCCTTTTCACCAGAGAACCCGTTCTGTTATTTCAAGGTAACTTTTGTCAATAGTTAACTATATTGTCTAGTGTGAGTCAATTTTGTATTGAAGATATTGTATTTTGTATTGTATTTGAATTTGACTGAAAAGAACACGAGAAAACTCAAATGTAGTTTCGTTGTTTCCTTTCTAGTGACTTTTCATGTCTATGAATATTTTTACAAGCTTTGGTGTAGAACTGAGGTAGACTTTTTATTTTTAAGAGTTCTTTTATAAAATATCTCGCAACTCTACAAGTGTCTATCATATTATTTATGAAATTTTGATGGACATGGATGTGCAAAGCCTTTTGTCTTTATAATCACCTGTTGATGAGTATACAGCAGTTATTCCTTCTCTTCTCTTACATTACCTGTTGATAATCATGCATGAGTTATCCCCTCTCGTCTTTTGCATTACTTGTTGATGATGATGCATAAGTTATCTCCTCTCGTCTCTAGCATCGCCTGTTAATGATCATGCATGTATTATCCCTTCTCATCTCTTGCATCATCTGTGGATGATCATGCATGGGTTATCCTTTCTTGACCCTAGCATCACTTGTTGATGATCATGCATGAGTTATTCCTTCTCGTCTCTTGCATCACCTGTTAATGATCATGCATGAGTTATCCCCTCATGTCTCTAGCATCATTAAGGTTACTGTATTCCATTGAAGGCGGTTGGCTACAGCTTCATGCCAAAGACCAAGGATGAGGATGGGCTCGTTGCGTTGATCACTAACAAAACGCTTTCTGACCTTGAGAACAATCAACAAGCTTCTGTTACTTTTCTCTCTGGCCTTCTCGGCAACCAGCCTACACTTAGCGTTTGCGTTGAGTCAGTACGCGAGCTGCCTGATAAGAAGTAATAACCTTATGGGTTGTGTTAAAAGACAAGAAGTAGAGTGTTAGACAAGAGAGGGGATTGAGGTGGTAGTGATAGCGTTCGTTAAGGGTAAAGACAAGTATAAACAAACATGGACAGAAAATTAAACATATAACTTCGGAAGTTGGGGTGATGGAAAGAGAGCGAGAGATTGAACAAAAGTGGGATAGGAATTAAATGAAGGCTGCTTACAAGCGGTATGAACAAATAAATTGAATGGAATGAGTGAAGATAAATGGGTGAGGATATTAGGTAAAGAGGTGAAGTGAGAGAAACATGGAAGTAGAAACACCAGTCACGAAAAGGGAATGTTGTATATAAGTGATGTATATGGTTGGTGAGTGATAAGAACAGACCTCAGTGCTTAGCGTGTCAAAATATGTTCGAAATTTGAAAGCATTGAGAAGACTATCACAAACTGTCTCCATACAACTTTCATGCTGTTTATTAATTAAAATATGGGATTACAAAACGGCACTCCGCATTAATTTATTTTTGCTCAAATCACGGTAGCAACATTGCATCTTGATTTGGTGTGAAAGCTTTTAAAGGTTTATTTTAAAGGTATTCATTTAATTAAGTACTAAATTTATTTTTAAAGGCATTAGTCTTTTAGGAACGGTCACCGTGTTTTTGGATTTTTGTCACTTGCTAAACAATGGTTGGTGATGTCTTTTAAAAATGTGTATTGTAGAAGAGATCATGTTTTAAATATGAGCCACTTTTTGATTTCCCTTGTTTAAATTTGTCTACTTCCCAACTAGATACTCCAAGATTTGATAGACTTTACTTGAATGTGGCAAATTATACTAGCTCTAAAGCTTTTGCCGACGTTTAACTGTTTTCTTTAGAACTGAGATGGTGATATACGTTCAGGAGAGGCTGCCAAATGGCAGCGTGCGAAAGGTGTCAGCAGCGCAGCTACATAAGGCTTTATGCCAGGGCAATGTCAGCACGCAACTAAAGACAGCAGGTGTTGAGCAGGCGATTCCTAAGGCTTCTATGTCTGCATCAGCCTTGAAGTATTATCTAGAGACCCCACCTGCAGGTATGTCTCATGTATTTGGTTGCTATGTAGCCCTAAACCTTCCTTTTCAATCCTCTCACCTCGCTATGCCTCTATTTTGAGACATTTTTTCTTGAATTCTCTCGCCTTGCTATGCCTCTATTTTAAACATTTTCTCTTGAATTCTCTCACCTTGCTATGCCTCTATCTTAGACATTTTCTCTTGAATTCTCTCGCCTCGTTATGCCTCTATTTTAGACATTTTCTCTTGAATTCTTTCGCCTCGTTATGCCTCTATTTTAGACATTTTCTCTTGAATTCTCTCACCTTGCTATGCCTCCACTTTAGACATTTTCTCTTGAATTCTCTCACCTCGTTATGCCTCTATTTTAGACATTTCCTCTTCAATTCTCTCGCCTCGTTATGCCTCATTTTAGACATTTTCTCTTGAATTCTTTCACCTTGCTATGCCTCTATTTTAGACATCTTTAATTCTTTATACTTTAAATATGAATTATAAACTTTAATTAGCACATGTCAAAGCCACTTGTCCTTCACACTTCATCTGCTCATATCAGTGTTTGCTGACAGCAGTTTTTCTGGAACATCTAGGGAAGAACAGCTGTTGTCACATTCATAATAGTTGATGAAACTCTGTAAGACTCTGTTATTTTTAATCGACTAAGAAGGGTTGAAAAAATGTTTGAAACTGCCATTCGAATTTTTTCAATTTGCTATCTATGATTCAGTCTAACTACTCGATTAACCAATCAGAGTAGACCGACTGCAGTTTCGATTTCTCCACAAAACAAGCTAGTGTGCAGTAGTATCCAACAATAATGGCGAACATATTTGCACGCTTAATATCAATCAACATGGTAAATCGGTTGATGAGATAATTTGCGATGCGAATTGGTAATCACAAAATTGACCAAAAAGCTAATAACAGATGATCGACTAAAGTAGGCTCAGCTTTAATATGGTGGACCTGTTTTAATATGACTAGGTTAGTAATGACGTCTCTCGATTACATTTTACTGAACAATTCCTTCTTAACCCACTTTGTAGGTCTCGATCCAATTCTCTGGGACCAAGCCAAAAAAGACAACCCAGATCCGGAAAACCTTCTTCCGGTGCCCATGGTTGGGTTTGCAGAGGTCTATAGACGGATTAAGCACCAGGAACAGCAGTGCATGTGTCACCAAGATAGACTTGATGTGGGTCTTACTCTTAAATTGACTTTTAATCTTGACTCTTAACTCTTAAATTGGTCTCTAAAAGTCAGATTTAAACTACAGTCATGCCACATCATACGAGCTTAATGCGTTTTAGAACTGGGCTCATATGTAAGTTCTCTCGTATCTCAAATCAATTTTTCTTAAATAAAACAATTAAATGCAGGTTAATCTGTGTATAACAGGTATACTGTATTAACTCTGAAATAACCACCTAAAACAGGATATTATAGTCGAAAAATATGTTTTTGATTGTTCTAATTTATGCTCACTTACGCTCACAAATACACATCTAGTTGTTATGATCTGCAATAAAATGTGGCATTATGTATGGTGCAGTATGGAGTTTGTACCTTCGATACAGACGGTAGCGGCTAATGGCAGTATGTGAGAGACTTGACCACAACACATTTGGTACGCTACACTTTTGTGACACTACGTGACGTAACATAAACATTAAATTTATCCTAAAATAATTTAGCTTACTATTTATTGACTTAAAAATAAGACATTACTCTAAACTTAATTCTTTTTTACTTTTCTTCTTCCGGTTCGGCTCTTTTTGTCTCGCTTCCACTTCCTACTCACTACTCTCTTCATTTTTAGCCAAACCTTTATTCGACAAGAACGACCGAGCGATGCTGCTCTCGTAAGCAATTTCATGCACACTCGTTCCCCTTGCAGCCGCATCAATAATTGCCTCGTATGCTCATATCTCAAATTTCTCTTGTATCTCAAGGCAAAAATCTGCTCGAAGTTTTCCTCATATCTCAAATTTTTCATGCGTTGGGACACTCGTATGTCGAGGTAGACTGTATTATATCTCTCACAAAGCGATGACATGTTTATTAGAAATGTAACTAGGCCTTAGTCGGTAGGGAAGCCAAAGATTTATTGGTTTGTATTAAATAAAATTCCTTGTAAACGGCTAGTAACTCCTGCATCCCAAATGGCGGCAACAAATATAAGATATGTATAAATTATTAGCTTAACTTTCAAGGCTTAAAACTTTAACTAAAGTTCAAAGCTTTTGTGAGAAGAAATGCAGAGTCATGAATCGATTTTACACCTGATTGGCCAATTGTCCTGTTCGTATGTCAATGCTGACTGAGTTACTGACTAGTGGGCGTTGTCCACCCATTGTTAATCAGGTCATAGAAGGTGAGATAAAGTCGCTCCAACAGATTCACGCTACAAGTATGTCCCGCATCGAGGATTACAAGCGCAAGCACCTTAACCTCAGCCATAGAGTCCTTAAGGTCATAGTTCAACAGGAAATACATAGAAAGATGGGATATGGTATATTAGCAGAAGAGGAACAACTTAGAATAAAATTAGAAGCTATCCAACAGGAGTTGAACGCTCCAACTCAGTTCAAGGTTAGATATTTATTCGTTCAACTATCAGTAGAGTCACTCTTATATATTGTTACATTGTCAGGTTAGGCATCTATGGTGTGTGAAATAAACTGGACACCTTTGTTGGAAAAGTAAAATTCTCACCTACAACATTGTTACTCATTGTGAATTTAGTGAATAGCCATAGATTATATATTAAATTAATCCTCATTTAGCCCTGAATTTAAAATATATAAGCCGAATGACTGTAAAATTATTTTTGAATGATTATGTAGGTTAAATTCTGAACATTTCAATCTTTTAATGGTTGAAGATAACAATCTGTATAGATATGATCACACAACATACTACATTTTATTAGCTTATTTTAAGTCATCTCTATATATATTTCTCAAAGTATGTGGATATGTGTGTCCCTCCAGATATAGCTATTTTTAGAATAGCGTAGCTGGACAATGCTTAAGCAACGCCATGGCGTACCAACATTAGAAGCCTAGCGTTTATTACTAGCTTACTGGTATTTTCCATTGGCAATGTGCCAGGCTAATAGTAGTAAGTGAGCAAGTGGTAGGCAACTCTCATCACTTCTCATTGTTTACAAACTGATTTTTAATACCCGGGCAACGCCGGGAGGAACAGCTAATACATGTATTCGTATGACTTTGAAATCAGGGCAAAATGAGGATTAATCTGTAAAATTAAGCCTGTAAAACTAACTTACCGTAATTCTGATCTAAAAGTCAATTTTAGGCATGAACACTTATTTATTCAGAAAACTGGAGATACCTAATTCTATTGAAAAATCCCTAGTCACATTTTGCATCAAACTGCTATTGGAAAGTCCCAAAAACTTACATGTACTTAACAGACTGCACTGAAAAAATCCCAAAAAGTAAACTTTATTTGAAAATCTGGTGTAGCGTTTGGCTAAGGCACCAAAGAACCATTGCATTTTCAAGGATAGTGGTTTGAGAGTGAAAGTTTTCAGCAACTATAACCACCCTTTCCTGATTATACTGTGGTTATACATCGAAAATCTTGCATATTAATTACATATTTGTTATGTTGTTTTTTTGCTAAAGCACCTTTGTGACAGCAATTAAACTAGTCTTAGCATACGTCAATGACACAAATAACAAGTTTTCTGTACGTATAGAGTCGGCTGAGCGAGCTATTGTCCCAAATTCGATTGCAAAACCAGACATTAGCAACGACGCCAGCAGAAGGTCAAGGACAATTGGATAAAATATACATGGCTGAGATCAAAGCAGTAAGTTTGCCTTAGTCTCTAAGAAGTAGTGGTATCGTTTGGCATATTAAATTTGTGGCTTTGTTTTAAACACTATCACCCATGATATATGATGTTGCTTGCACTGTGTGTGGTCTGGCTCTATGCTTTTTGAGTTACCTCCTGCTGTTGCACTGTCCTTAAAGGTTTGTTTACTTGCAACAAAATTCACATTACAGTTATTTGGCATAAAAAGGTTCACCATGTCTTACTCTGCTGTGTTGTAGGTGCAAAATATGTGGAGATGTGATTACAAGCTCTTGAAAGCTAAAAAACGAACAGCTAATCGCAGCCATCATCGAAAACGCTGTAGTTTGGAATCTCTTTATTTCGATGACGTTCTCGAACATTTTGGTTATTGTTTTGGCGCGTGATGTTATCACGTGAAATTAAAGGCCAATAAAAGGCTCAATATAAAACATTTCGTAGCACTAGTTTATGACAAACACTTATAGTTCTACTGGAAAGCCCGTATCAAATATAGATGCTCGCTACTTTACAGTTTGGTTTCAGCCAGGTCCAATCATCTAGTCGTAATCTGATCATTTGACCCACACTTCCTGCCAAATGGCGCGAACAATTTTTGCAGCATTTTTCGACTATTACAGTTGACCAACAGGCTCCTCGTGTTTATCAGAGGATGATATGCACTCCTTCGAGCTAAGGTTAAAAAATTAAACAAATTTTTACGATAGGTTTTGAGATATGAGTGCTCAAAGTGACAGCATTACAATGACGATAAAATAGACGCGTAAGAACAATAGACATGGTTTATTGAATGCGTGAAGTATATTTGTGAAAATATTTTGACGAATATTTTGACGAATGAGGTTGCATGAAAGTGTAAACAGAAGCCATCTCGTTCAACTACTTCCCATTTGAGCCGTTTTGGAAAAGGTTTCCAATAATACGGCGTTTTCACTGACTTCGTTTTTTATGACTGCAGTTAACTGTTTGTTTTTGAGCTTTTAAAAGCTTTTAATCACATTTCCACATATTTTGCACCTACAACACAGCAGAGTAAGACATAGTGAATCTTTTGATACCAAATAACTGTAATGTGAATTTTGTTGCAAGTCAACCATTAAGCCAATGATCAGTCATGTTTTGCTGGCTGTATACTGACTTTGTAGAAATGTGTTCAAACTTCAACTAGATAGAATCTTATTGAATCTTTTATCATTAAATGATGCAGAGTAAGTTGCTTGCAGTAAACCGACCCTAAACCTCACATTCATCGTTGACATTTTATTTTATGACTAAATGAATGCGGGGGAATAAAAAAGTCTGCGCGGAAAACCTATTTTTGTTTAACATATAGCCTACAACATTTACTATTCTAACTTTTAAACTTTATATTATGAGAAAAGTATTTTTGTACAGTTCAAATAAATTAAGAAAAAATAAACATTGAGTACATGGAAGTGTGTGTATAAAAAAGGCTACCGTTGCAGCAGAAGCTCGTTGTATTCAATGTTTCGATAGACGATACTGGTACAAACATAAGAATGAGATATTGGACTGTCTTTGTCTGATACTTTGTCTGACCAGAGAGAGAATGTAGAGAAAATTCCTACTCCAGAAAAGCATTTAGCTTTTACAGATTTACCAAAACCGAAAATATGAGTGTAATCGCACATTAGAAATTGAAATGCCACGTTTGAAAAATACAAATTAAAAACATAGGTAATGGTAAAAAAATTCAAAAGAATCACAAACGCAAAATGTAATTAATAATAAAAAGTGTACATTTGGCGTGTGCAATTGTGAAAAGGACATGCAGTATATGGTAAGAGCGATTGAAATGATAAAAACAGCTCAGCCTTGTGGTTACGCCCGCGTGTTGGTAGACGTGTGAATTGAATGTCGCGAATCCATATCTACTACAAAGGTAATTTGTTACTAAAACTTTACTGCTATAACTGGACAGGACGAATGACAAACAATGAGATTTATATATATATTATTATATATATATATAGGTTCTTGTTGTTCTTTTTATTTTTATATTTATTCTTTCAATCAATATTAGTCTTATCCCGACTCCAAACCAGTTTGCTACAAAGGCAAGTATGTGAGTACTTACCTCTCAGACATTATCAGACAGAGTCTCCATTTACAGCATTTGGCACAGCAACAAAAAGGCCTTCAGGAGTTGATTGGCATTGTTAAAGATGATCTCGCTGATCTTGCCCTGATTGAG
This sequence comes from Watersipora subatra, assembly GCF_963576615.1. NCBI lineage: Eukaryota > Metazoa > Bryozoa > Gymnolaemata > Cheilostomatida > Watersiporidae > Watersipora > Watersipora subatra. Next base: position 6,654,245 of record NC_088717.1, read on the forward strand.
GCTGGCTATGCAGATGCCCCGCAGAGGTAGCTCTTAAACGAATCAGCTTTGTCTCATGGCATATCTTTTGCTTCGAGTGTGAGAAACTATGCAAAAAAATATGCTTAAAGCCATGCATTATTTTGGCTTAAAATTGCTAAAGACATTTTTACTTTTCACTGCAAATGTAAATAAATTCACATCTTTTCATTACATAATACACTGCAAATGTAAATAAATTCACTTATGGTTTTGAGACAACCAAAAGCAAAGCAGTTTTATCATCCGCTGATTAGCTGTTTTTATGTTTCATCCTCCCGTCTATAGAGTTACATGGCTTATCATTTAACTCTATTGTTGCACGCAATATGTTACATCATTGTTATCGTTTCATTACAAAATACACTGGATATTGTTGTTTTATTTAATATTACAAAACCTGACCTGTCGTATCCTACTCAGCTACAATGCTCGTAGGAGTTAAATATTATACCAATAAAAAATAATATGTAGTCGTAATGTTATATTTACAACAACACAATATAGCATCTCCATGAACACGGTATCATGTCTACTGAGATAGAACACGCGGTAACGACCGTACTATCACACTCATAAGGCCATAATAACATACCAATAGAGCCATACTATTACACTCATAGGGCTATAATGACATATCAATAAAGCCATACTATCACATTCATAGTGTCATAATAACATACCAATAGAGCCATACTATCACACTCATAGAGCCATAATAACATATCAATAGAGCCATACTATCACACTCATAGAGCCATAATAAAATACCAATAGAGCCATACTATCACACTCATAAGGCCATAATAACATATCAATAGAGCCATACTATCACACTCATAGTGCCATAATAACATATCAATAGAACCATACTATCACACTCATAGAGCCATAATAACATACCAATAGAGCCATGCTATCACACTCATAGTGCCATAATATCATATCAATAGAGCCATACTATCACACTCATAGAGCCATAATAACATACCAATAGAGCCATGCTATCACACTCATAGTGCCATAATATCATATTAATATAGCCATACTACCACACTCAGAGCCATAATAACATATCAATAGAGCCATACTATCACACTCATAGTGCCATAATATCATATCAATATAGCCATACTACCACACTCATAGAGCCATAATAACATATCAATAGAGCCATACTATCACCTTCATAGTGCCATAATAACATATCAATAGAGCCATACTATCACACTCATAGAGCCATAATAACATACCAATAGAGCCATACTATCACACTCATAAGGCCATAATAACATATCAATAGAGCCATACTATCACACTCATAGTGCCATAATAACATATCAATAGAACCATACTATCACACTCATAGAGCCATAATAACATACCAATAGAGCCATGCTATCACACTCATAGTGTCATAATATCATATCAATAGAGCCATACTATCACACTCATAGAGCCATAATAACATACCAATAGAGCCATGCTATCACACTCATAGTGCCATAATATCATGTCAATATAGCCATACTACCACGCTCAGAGCCATAATAACATACCAATAGAGCCTTGCTATCACACTCATAGTGCCATAATATCATATTAATATAGCCATACTACCACAGTCAGAGCCATAATAACATATCAATAGAGCCATACTATCACCCCCATAGTGCCATAATATCATATCAATATAGCCATACTACCACACTCATAGAGCCATAATAACATATCAATAGAACCATACTATCACCTTCATAGTGCCATAATAACATATCAATAGAGCCATACTATCACACTCATAGAGCCATAATAACATACCAATAGAGCCATACTATCACACTCATAGAGCCATAATAACATACCAATAGAGCCATACTATCATACTCATAGTGCCATAATAACATATCAATAGAACCATACTATCACACTCATAGTGTCATAATAACATATCAATAGAGCCATACTATCACACTCATAGAGCCATACTAACATATCAATAGAGCCATACTATCACACTCATAGTGTCATAATAACATATCAATAGAGCCGTAACTTCAAGCTTTTAGCATCATATTATGGTATCACAGAGCTATAGATACTACACTGTATAATGAAAACTTCCTTCTATCACAAATATAAAAGTGGTTAACCTATGGCTTGAATAGCCATTGCATAGCTGTCAGGACTTTCCAATATCACATCTCCAAGTCATGGCAGCATCGCTCGTATGACTGTCACAGCTTGTACAGTACCGCAAACTTAAAATTTGAGATCGACATTTTTGAATGTATATTGAATAATTTCGCAGAGTTACATGTACATCAACACAACACTGACACACATTACCATTAAGAAAAATATATATTGATAGCTTCACAATGCACAAAAGTTGTATTGAAAATATAGATGTGCATAATAAAGACACCGTCTTTTCTTCAAAATATGTTTGCATCATTTTCATTACATCATCAGATTGAATCTTAAACATACAAGCATGAGATATACAGTTGCACAGCTGTGTTCTTTTTGAAAATATAAAGTTGTGTTGAGCAAGAAAGGACTAGTGATCATCGAAGCCCAGCTTCCGTGCTGGAACCCAGATAAAAACATAAAAATCGTAACTAAAGCTTGAGCCACATGTAGGTCACACATTGAACAACGTTGGAGTGCACCGCTGCATCCTTTCTTACTAATTATTTTAACAGTTATGTTCAATAAAGTCGAATTAGCCAATATCCTAATCTAGGTTTCGCTCAGTGTTTATGCCACAGCCTTGGGTTGCCGTGCAGGCTCGCCCCAATCACAAAAAGTCATGTAGGCATGCCATGGTGCGTGAGCGTGTTGCGCTTTGCGGAACAGCATTTGCGGCAGATTACGAGAATAGGTTTGAGCAAATAGATCTGTAATATCTCTGTGTCCCCCGGAGCTGAATGGCTGTGGGAGACTGACGGTATCGGCATATGGATTCTTGTCTACAAGAGCTCGGTTATAACCATATGTAATTTCTCGGTTGCTTCTGGTGAACTCGCGGGTCTCGATGTCTGGTTTTCCTCCAGTCATCCTATCATTGACATGAACAGCATGCAAGTCGTTAAGTTCTCTTGTGTACTGGCTGTTGTCTTCTGGGAAATGAATGAAGTATGCTCCTGTGGCAGTGCGAGGGCGAGACGTCTGCTGTGGCAGTTGACCTATCGAGGAATCTGGAATAGGAGGATTGAATTGGTTGTATGGCCAAGAATCCCCAATTTCTTGTTTGCCGTCTCTGTAGTGCAGAGGCTGATGCACGTAGGGGGTGTACCTGTAACATTCCCACAAATCAGTAGGCCTAAATAGAAAAATTTGAGTGGCTTTGTTAGTTTAAGAGTTCAAGTCGATAGTGCAATAACAAAATACTAATTATAGTTCTATTTTAGCTGATCAGAAAATTATTATTCTTTATTATTATTCTCAAAAGCGGAATGTTTCTTTGTTGTTGTTGCCTGAAATATCTTTTTCAATGTCAGCATGATAATGCTGTCACTAGAATGCTAACAACTACATAGTTGCTGATTTTTCTCTCACAGCTGGTTCTCACACAATAAGTGTATTACTTAATAGTCGGGTGATGGATAACATAAGCTATTTACACTGGTGTGCGAAATAAACTGGACCCCTTTGTTAGTAAATTAAAATTCTCATTTACAGCATCGTTACTCATTGTGGCCTGATTTCTAAGTCATACATGTATAGGATTAGAAATAAGCAAATTAAAATGTATGTGGATCATATCTGTACAGATCTTATTTTCAACCATATAAAGAATTAAATGTTCATAATTTAGCCAATCTACATAATTATTCAAAAACAGTTTTACAGCTGTTTCGTTAACATATTTGTAATCAGAACACAATGAGGATTTATTTAATATATAATTTATTGACTAAATTCTCAATGAGTAACAATGTTGTAGGTGAGAATTTTAGTTTTTCAACAAAGGGGTTAAATTTATTTCTTACATCGTTGTATGTCTTCTTCATAAGAGTATTTACAAGATTTTTTGTAACATTAATTTTCAATAAAATAGGGAAATATGATCCTAAACTATGCATTAAGAAATACTCAGGCTCAATAACTTTCTACTAACAACTCATTTAATTTCAACTTTTAACTAAAAATTATCATATGATTTCAACTAAAAACGATCGTTTGATTTCAACTAAAAGTTTTCATCCACCTTTGATTTACTACTTTATAGAATGCTTTGCAAAAAGTATAAAGTGGCTATCTTATGTATCCTGGATAGTCTTACCCTGGTAATGCATGGTGAGTGTTAGACCCATGGCCTGGGTTGTATCTAGGGTAGCATTACCCTGGGAATGCATGGTAAGTGTTAGACCCATGACCTGGGTTGTATCTAGGGTAGCATAACCCTGGGAATGCATGGTGAGTGTTAGACCCATTACCTGGGTTGTATCTAGAGTTGTCTTACCCTGGTAATGCGTGGTGAGTGTTAGACCCATGACCTGGGTAAATTCTCGCTTGCTCCCATGATTTAGCGTGTAAGTCTCTTGCTCCATGAAAGTCAGTAGCATTTGGTTCATACACTCGACCAATAGTTCTAGCTGTCCTCGGTGGAAATGTTTTATCTTCGGATGTCCATTCAGGGTTGACTGCAAAGTTCCCTCTCCTTTCCCCGCGGTTGCTTGCACACTACCAATAAAGCAATCAACATCATAGAACGCTAGTTCTAAGTTCTTTGTGTCTTGGCTAATAACTAGCAGGGCCAAACCAGTTCCGTAAAATTATATAAAACAATATATGCTTTGAAAAATAAAAATGAAGAATGTTTTCGCTTAGATATTTTTGCAGCTTGTTTTAACTATTTATAAAGAGCTAACAAAAAGAGGACAGGTGTTGAAATTAATAGGTGACCATTCATTGAAGTGCATATAGTTGTCCAACCGTGTTACAGTTAACAATATATAAGAGTGGGTAGGTGAGAAAGGATTTTGTAAGGATGGAAGAATTAAGAGGAGAGAATTACCAGAACTGGTTTTGCACCAGAATTTTCCTCACGCTGTTGGTGAGAGAATTCATGGAATCCAATCGGATTCAATGGTTCCTGTGTGAGATTGAAAACTTATTACAAACATTGTTAACGCTTGTTTCTGCCTACTTGTGATACATAATAATTGCTGCATTCAGATGAGACCGTGTTGGTTTTATAAATGTCGTTTTTATAAACAGGGTAGACTAAAGACAACCAACTCATGTCTCATTTAATTTGTTAGTTTGTATCGAGATGTAGCTACCACATCCAGCCCGACCCATGTGAAGGTAGATAGTTTCCCCCTTGTGGGTTAGACCTTTTTGTTGAATCTGACAACAAGGAAATAGCAGTTGTGTGCTCTTGTTATCACTTTCCAAATTGAAGGTTACATGGTATATCTCAGGTTTTTGACATACCACAATATAGTACTGTTATTTTAATAACGTAAAAAATCTTAACGGTTTATAGTTTAGCACATATATGTGACAGTAACCTTTATTATTTATTCATATTGTAAAAAATAAAATTTTGCCTCAAGTGGTTATGTCACCTTTAGGTAAGATAATAATCAGACTTACATAAACATCTCGAGTTGTCACATTAGGGTCTTTTGGTGGCCTAAAATGAAAATAAAAGAATATCAAGTTCTAGTTACTTTTGGAATTTCGTGTAAATGCCCTATCTTTCTTGCAAAACCATTGATATTACAATGTTTATGTATAAACCAAGTGCACTTTCTAAAGGTCCAATTATATAAATTTAATTGTTTTAAACAAACTAGCGGTTTTGTTGAACACAAAATACAGAAGCTTTTAATCCTTACCAAATGTTCAGACCAGAGATGGTTTGTGGCAGACCCAACTCTGCAGAAAACGTCTCGGGACAGTCGTTTTTCATCTCCATTTTGTTACTCAAATATGTCTTTGCAACTTAAAATGTAGTTAATACGTGGTGCACGTAACTAACGCTGGCAAAAGTTCATAATTGTTACAGCTAGCTGAAGTAGCAAAATTTGCTAAACAATAACTATCTCCGTAAACCTTTGAACTAACAACTAGCAGTTGCCCAGCAACCCTTGAACGTCACTTCTTAAAATCTACAAATTAAGCACAACATAAAATTAAATTCTGCAATGTTTTTAATTTTTAGCTGACAAATTATAAAACAATGCCATGAATGTTTAATACAAATATATCACAGCAACCATTAACAGCGCGGCCATTTATATCGTTAGTCACTTTTACAATCGCCCATCACTGCTTCCGGAAGTTATTTTGATATTTTTGCAATAGCAATAAAAAAGACTTTAAACAGCTCACGTCCGTTTCGTGTTCACATTAGGTAATATATTTTTCGATCATGTTTTTTGGTTAATATTTTGATTTTTACTGCTAAAGCAAGACACACGTACACTTAAAGTACAGTTCTAAAAAAAAGGTTTTTAAGTATATACATGTACTAATATGGCTTATAGGATAAGTGCAGTTGATGCATTCGTTAAGCATTCTTTTTTTATTTTGGTTAACTTAGTTTAGTTTTGCTGCAATACTTTGGGTTTTTTTCTGCTTATTTATATTATATTGTGTTATAAGTTTAATGTTATATTTTATCGGATTTGTGTAAACCTACGTATTGTAATAGGTGGAGTGTGTTTGTGTTTAACTAGACTAATTGGCATTGCAATGTCGTGAAGGGGTTGCTACAAATGTTTTGGAGGTCAGTGTCAACTAGCCACTCACAAGTGGGTTTTGCATACAAGTGTTGTTATACTGAATAAGTAATAGCTCTAGTGCATAACTCTAATCGCTGCAAGCAATGTGACTGTCTGCTCAGTATGATGTTTTATTATTCAAGCTTCACAGTAGGCATGAAAATTCAGCGAACAATCAAACACAGTTTGACACAATCAAGCGTAATGCTGTATTTAGTATACAATAATAAGTATGGGCCTAAACAAGTACAGTTGTAAATACAGGAATGTACATTATGTATATATGCACCTAGCTGTCTAGAGGTTGATAAATGTTACTGTCGTTCTTTTGGATGATTTAGAACATTAGTTCTTGCGTCATCATTGTTTGCTTTGTTGTTCACTGGTTCCTCACTCTCTTTCATTAGGCTTCTCTCCCACAACATTGAATCACAGTTCTGTGTGCTTGTCTATTGCCTTTCCATTGGAGCTGGTTTGTGTATTACTAGGCTAATCACAGGAGAGCTACTTCAGCTTGTCAGATTTATGTGAACTTTCACGTAGTGCTATAAACACGGCTGCCTTTTTTACTGTGAAAAATGCCTTGCTAGTTTGCCTAAAAAGAATGGCTTTGAAAGATTATTGCCGGAAAAAATTGCAACATAGGTTGAACGAAATTCCAAAGCTGTTGGTCAATTAGTTTTATTAGGTATATTGTTATTTGAGTATATTATTATTATCTATTGGCAGATTTTCCATTTGTCCAGTGTTTCTCACTATTGGATCAAATAACTGAGAGACGTTGTTTTCAGTTATGCCAATTTATGAGTCCGGCTTTTTTCTCAGCACAAATACTGTCAAATTTGCTTTTCAGCTGTAGCCAATAGAGTACATGCTATTCCAGCACAACTTGCTAAATTTTTATTTGTGTAATTATAAAGATGGAATAAAAAGCCTCCTGGAGTTCCATTTGTTCTATTTTAGGCTGTACATTACTCATAAACGGAATAGATTGAATTTCTAGCTGTAAGCACCACAAATCATCCGCAACATATTTAGTATTTAAATAAAAATTTTGCTGCCATAATTTTTAGACTTACTGTATGGTTTTAGTGAAGAAATAATAAATTGTTGATCAATATTTCGTTTCGATCTCTTGAGTCTTGCCAATAATCAGCCTATGAAAGTCTATATACAGTAGTGTGACAAACAACTCAATTGCAACAATTTTATAGTAAATGTAAAGCAAACTAAATCATACAATTTTGTAAGCAGCATTATAATTATATTATATACGTACGATGCAATATATAGCATCATTTTGAAGCATAGCTAGAAACACTGACACATATAAATGGGTTGATGTATGGTTAGATTAGACATATGTTACCATAGCATGTCAAGAAGTTGTGTTACTGGTGCTCTAGTACTCAAAGGCTAGCCAATATTGCCAATGAGACTTACGTGTATCTGGTATCGTAATTCACTAATTGGTGGAGTTGTCTTCTTTTTAAGTTGTCACACTCGTGAACAAAAAAAAGGGTCAATGTTTTCTTCAGCATGTTTGCCTAATGCTTGTTTCGTGAAGTTGACTTGTTGAGAATACATAACAATGTAGGAAGTTTCCTCTTTGCTTTATCTTTGTTGTTTATATTGTTCTTTTATTGTTTATATTGATTATATTGATTATATTGATCCTTTATTGTTTTTCAGGCAGGTGTAAAGCTTGTGATAGCAAACAGAATGCCAACTTTTAAAATTCCGACAGCTATATCGTTCTCCGGTTGTGGCTTCATTGGTGTGTACCACATTGGCCTTGTGCGATGTTTACAAATATATGGGAAGCAGGTTATTCCGCACATCACCAAATACGGTGGAGCAAGCGCTGGCAGCCTAGCTGCAGCCGTCTTTGCAATTTGTCCACATAAAGTACTGGAATGTAAGAAATTGGTGTATGATCTTGGAGAGCAAGTCAGAAAAACACGCTTCGGTGCCCTAAATACTGGATTTAATCTTTCAGAGCATGTTGAGAAACTTGTTGACTCAGTTTTACCTGCTGATGCGCATGAGCTTGCCAATGACAGAGTCTTTATATCTGTTACCCGCAAAAGCTGCGGTAAAAACTTTATAATCTCAAGGTACGAGTCAAGAAGTGAACTTATACAAGTGAGTAGATTTCAACAGAAATTGATTTATGGGATTCTGCTCCTGTTTGTCACTGCTTTGTCAAACACAAAAACTTGTTTCGTAAATGATATGCATTGGTTTGTTTTTGTGTGAAACGGTACTCTATTTTCAGTATTATTGAAGTAAATATTTATTTTACTTCAATTCAATGTTTCAAGATTTTTCATGGTTTGTGTCCTTGTTTTTTACATGACAATTACAGGTTCTCAACTCATTTCAATTTACGTGATATGAACAAATTGCATATAATCACTAACAATCATTTTGAAAATGTCATTGCCAGCTGCTTTAACGATCTTCCACCAAATATCCGTTCTCTTAGCAGAGAAAGGCATTTTAAACACTATTTGTCAGACTATTTATTCAATTTTAATGGTTAACTGTTGCTTTTTCCCCCTTTTTTTGTTTTACTATTGTTGTATGGCCTAATTTGAAAAACATTTCTATTTGTGAAATGAAATTATTGCCAATAAAGTAATATATATATCATTAACACAGGTTAATCAATAAATTCCACCTCATATTTAAATATTTCAACTACATAAATGTTTTGGAAATTTTATTTAGTTCAATGGGCAGCTTGGCACAAACTCTAAACTGCAATTTGGATTGTAACATCTGATTGCATTAAGAGGAAAACCTTTCTTGTTATGTTTGACTACAAATTGAAGAATTTATAATATGGGACCAAATAATGTTAGAACATAGGGTATTTGTGATCGTCGTTCTATATAGCGTATTCTCCATCGCTTTCTCATTCCATTGTCTAAGTATCGTTATTCTGCACAAATAATAGTTTGGTTTTAAGCTAAACTTCATTTTCTTTTAGTGTCTGGTCAGCAGCTCTCATATTCCTTTCTACTCTGGAAGCAAGTATCCCATCTTCCGCGGAGAGGTGAGTTCATTTATGGATAAACAAGAAAATTTAATGTCATTGCTATATCTTTGGTTATGTCCTGAAAATTATATTTGTTATGCATTACTAATTTAGCTTGAACCATTAACTTGTTGAATTACCATAATCAAGGTGAGCGGCAGTTTTGAAGCTTTAAACTAATTATCAATATGAGCCGGTATATGTAATTTTTATCTTTTTTATATCTTTTTTTATATTTTTATGTATTTTTATTCAATTTTTTTTTGTAACTAATTATCAGTAAGAGCTATTGTATGTAGTATTATTTTTTATGTGGTATACTTCAAAATATATATCGAACTCAAAGTCTATAGAATAAATAGTATGTTGGTTCATCATGTTGGTATGTTTTAGTTGCTTCTTAGCAAACATGTTGGTGTTAATTTTATGTACTTCGCACATTTATCATATTCTTAAAATACTCTGTCACGTTTATTTTTAATTATTAAATACCATTTTGAGGAATTTTGCACTTTAGTCCACGAATGTCTGTTTCCTGTTTCGGAAAAATCTGAAGTTATAATGAAGCTTGTAATTGTTCTCTCATTATGTAGAAATACTACGATGGAGGATTCACGGATAACCTTATAGATTTCAAAAAGGAAGAGACTATTTATGTGACTCCATTTGCTGGAGGGCAGACCTACATCTGTCCGGATGACCCAATCACTTCCTTTAACTACACTGTCAAAAACCAGAACTTTTGCTTGAATATAAACAATCTGGCTCGAGGATTTGATGCACTACGACCTCCTTCCTCCAAGGCTTTAGAAACGTATGAACTAACTTTGACCTAGCTATGAACTAATCATGAACCACCCATGAACTGATCACGAACTAATCTCTAACTTTGAGCTAACTATGAACTAACTATGAACTAACTACGAACTAACTATGAACTAACTACGAACTAACTATGAACTAACCATGAACTAACTATGAACTACCTATGAGCTGACTATAAACCAGGTAGCGATGGTTTTGTTATACTTAATAGTACCGTGGCAGTCCAGCGAGAGACTCTCATGTGTAATAACTATACATACAATTATGCTGAAATGTCAGAAGCCAGTCAGCTGGCACAGTTTGTAGAGTGTGAGTTTGTCATGCTGTAAGCCAAGAGTTTGAATTCTGTGTGGTCCAATCTTTTTTCCAACTTTTAACCGTGGCTACGGACGAACATAGCTTTTATTATAGTAAAGACTACTGCACTGGTAGTTTCGAGTGCCATGAGAGATCGTCAGGAGTGCCAGTAGAGCACAGAGAGTAACTACAGATGCAATAATTATAGAACCTTAGAAAGCGAATGATTGGATCAGATTGTAGCGTACCTATGCCTGGCTACCCGTACTTATGCCTGGCTACCCGTACCTACGCCTGGCTACCCATACCTACGCCTAGCTACCCGTACCTACGCCTGGCTACCTGTACCTACGCCTGGCTACCCATACCTACGCCTGGATACCCGTACATACGCCTGGCTACCCGTACCTACGCCTGGCTACCTGTACCTACACCTGGCTACCCGTACCTACGCCTGGCTACCCGTACATACGCCTGGCTACCCGTACATACGCCTGGCTACCCGTACCTACGCCTGGCTACCCGTACCTACGCCTGGCTACCCGTACCTACGCCTGGCTACCCGTACCTACGCCTGGATACCCGTACCTACGCCTGGCTACCTGTACCTACACCTGGCTACCCGTACCTACGCCTGGCTACCCGTACATACGCCGGGCTACCCGTACATACGCCTGGCTACCCGTACCTACGCCTGGCTACCTGTACCTACGCCTGGCTACCCGTACCTACGCCTGGCTACCTGTACTTACGCCTGGCTACCTGTACCTACGCCTGGCTACCCATACCTACGCCTGGCTACTCGTACCTACGCCTGGCTACCTGTATCTACGCCTAGCTATTCGTACCTACGCCTAGTTACCCGTATTTACGCCTGGCTAACCGTACTTACACCTGGCTACCCATTGGTGTGCTGGGTAGCTGAATGTCGCAGGTTGGAATCCTGTATGATGCAATCTTTTTCCCAATCTCCAACCATGGGACACGACTCTTATTACAGTAAAGATTAGGCAATACGTCTGCAGCTAAGCTAGCAGAAATTTCAATCAAACATACCATAGACACACTTTCCGCTACTGAATACCAAACTCATTTTTATTGTAAGGAAATTGTTTCGTGATGGCAGTTGCCATGTACGCTTTGTACAGTTGTCCTAGCTATCAAAGACAATCTGCCATCCGCAGTTATCCCTTATCATTACTTTAAATATGGTGCCGCGTGACATTCTGGGGTAATGTAACAGCGCGATAGGTGTTAGGCCATATTTTTCCAGTATGATAGAAATGGCCAATCTAACTGTTACATACATGTAGGTAAGAGCTGCCAATCATATCACAGTACAGCTAAGGGAATAATGTTGCATCATAGGTATGAGTATTGGACCAATTCTAGTATCGTTCATAGTCTATGACTCGCTGCTAAATAGAAATCTTTTAAACTTAATAGCTGCTGTGAAAAGGAGAGGTTGCAATAACAAATCTCACCACTGCAACTATTTTGCCATTTATACTGTAGAAGATTGCATTAAGCATTCAGTTTTCAATTTTAATTATAGCATTTGGTCTCACAAGAGAGCGTTTGTTCACAGCAAAAGATGCAGCTTTTGCATATTAGCTGTATGCACTCTTATAATGTACAATGTACGCGTACACTGTACTCTTTGGTAGTGTACGATAAGGGCTATCCACAAAAATGCTAACAAGATCATTTCTGTATTGTAGATACTATGAACAAGGATTTGTAGACGGTCTCCGTTACCTGGCAAAGCTAAGCAAAGGTAATTCCAGTGTATTCGAGTTGCCATTTGGTAATGTGAATCCAAGGACTCGTGACATCCTTCTTAATTCAGTGGCAAACTCGCGGTTCCGTCCAACTCGCTCTCGAGCCAGTACTAAAGTATCAAACTCGTCTCAAGTCTCTGTGAGATACAAAAGAAAAAGGAGTTTGAAAGGAAAAGTTGAAAATAAAGATCAAGTACAAAAAACTGAAGCATTAATATAATATGTGGACACATTTTTGTATTAAACACGATTATATTCAATAAAAAGCTTGTTCTTTGGCAGGAGCAGTTTTTGTTGTTTTACGAGCTCTGGGAGGGATTAAACAGTATGCATTGTCTTATAGGAATATTTGCCCCAACATGGTAGATAGAAAGAAACCTTTCAAAGGTAGTAGTTGCTGTGAAAATTAGAGGTTACAACAAGAAATCTCACCACACCAACCATTTTACCACTTATACTGTAGAAGATTAAAGCATTAAGCATTCAGCTTAAAAACTTTCAAAAAGTATGTTTTAGAGCTATGCTACCTGATATAGACAGTTATGATAGAGCTATGCTACCTGATATAGACAGTTATGATAGAGCTATGCTACCTGATATAGACAGTTATGATAGAGCTATGCTACCTGATATAGACAGTTATGATAGAGCTATGCTACCTGATATAGACAGTTATGATAGAGCTATGCAACCTAATATAGACAGTTATGATAGAGTTATGCTACCTGATATAGACAGTTATGATCAGCATTTAAATACCCTTAATGCTGATGAGCGAACTGCATTATTAGGTATTTGTTGTCACTACTAAAATACTCAAATACGCTTGACTATCCATTACATTCCTACTTCTCTAAAAACTCCACTACACCCTACACCAGAACCTTTTCAATCCACCGTATAGAACACCGTTATGCAAGAAGAGTTTTTTTTCCAAAATTTTCACTTCACTATTCTTTTTTGTTTCATGGTGTAATTTGTTTAAAACGGCATTCACTAGCGATAATAAAGGTCGTATCTATCTCTGGTAGCTTTTGCTTAGATTTACTGACACAATTACTTTACGCCAGACAATAGCATTGTGTTATTCTTATGCATTGTTTTATAGTGGGCCATCAGTGCTGAAGTCTTGTTTGAAGGAAGTGGATTCGTTACCTAGCATTAACAAGACTATATGGCAGGATATGGCATTACCTAGTAGTAGTTATTTTATGGACACAGGATATGCTAGTTGCTATGTTACATCTTTGATTGCTGCAGTTTGGTTTTACTCTTCCTAGAACTGTAAGTTGAATGTTTTTCTGTTCAGTAGTAGCTAACTATGAATAACTACTTTTAATTGTTTTTGCTTTCTACCATCTGCAGTAAATGTCTGAAGGTAGTCTTTAAAAGGAATGCATGCTGTGGTTATAGTTTTATCCTAGCTGATAGTCTTAGCTAAAAAAAGGATGTTATCAGCTATTGATGACATCAGCTGCCATAGCATCAGTATTTGACCTGCCCTATTTTGGTAATAACTTTTATCAACTCTTTCTCTTGTAGATGGTATTAGGAACTGATCTGAGTGCACTTCTCACCACCACTAACTATACTAGTAATTCACAGTGAGGTAACTCTTTACTCAGTTAAAATTCTATATATAAGAATTTGGTGCTGTTCGCTTTTTTGGTCAGTTCCCTCATTTCTACATTAACCAACTTTTGGTCATTTTAGCTGTTGTTAAAACGGTTACTTGAAATGCAATGTTTATTTCCAGATTGGCTGTTTTGCTGCAGTTGCTAACTAGCAGTTTGAGCAGAGAGTTGACTTACCTTCATAGTTGCCAGCCATAGTCGCTAAGAGAATCCAAATCATAGGATGAGTAAAGGCAGCAAGCTGTATATCACTGCTGGACAAAGCTCGTATCCTGGAGAAAGAGTGGAGCCATCTCCAAATAACAGAGAAAGTGACACTCCCAAATGTCAAGAGAGTATTATTCCTACTCCAGTTTGGGCGGCATCCACTACGCAATTAAATGGTATTATTTGAACTGTTATTTTGCCACACTAATGCTTTTTTATACAGTAAAACCTCAAAATGCAATTACTTATATATATAATTTTGTCGTAAAACGCAATTTCAAACATAAACACTTGAATTTTTTTATAAATATGACAGTTTTGTAAAAGTAAAAAGATATGAACTAAATATAAAATGTAAAATTTGCCTCTACCATTGAATCTACATATTCATTGCTGAACGTACATATCAGTTCATGTGTCTCTATGGAAAAGTAACTATGAAAACCTCTTTTCTGATTGTCCGTTTATTAATCTGGTTTTTACATATAATTTAGACTTTCACATTTAAATTTATTTGCAATAATACTATATGTGATTACTTACAATTTTTTTTGAGCTCCAGAAGGGATTAAACAACATATGTTATCTTATTAGAATATTTACCCCAATATATACAGTAAAGAACAGAGTGAATCAACTTCCTGTAGAGGTTTGGCTATAGTTGTCTCATCAATAAGATGAGACAATTTTAAACATTTTTGTTCTGATGTACAGGTTATACACATCTCTTTTTATATGCATTCTGGCATTTTCACTAGCCTTCAATGTATTTATAAGATGGATAGCGACACAAATCAATAACTCGACATAGCGTGAGTGACACAAATAAATAACTCGACATACGGTCAGTGACATTAATTAATAACTCGACTTAGGGTGAGTAACACAAATCAGTAACTCGACATACGGTCAGTGACACAAGTCAATAACTCGACATACGGTCAGTGACACAAATCAATAACTCGACATAGGGTGAGTGACACAAGTTAATAACTCGACATACAGTCAGTGACACAAATCAATAACTCGACATAGTGCGAGTGACACAAATCAATAACTCGACATATGGTCAGTGACACAAATCAGTAACTCGACATTTGGTCAGTGACACAAATCAATAACTCGACATATGGTCAGTGACACAAATCAATAACTCGACATGTTGAGTGACACAAATCAATAACTCTACATACGGTGAGTGACACAAATCAATAACTCTACATACGGTGAGTGACACAAATCAATAACTCTACATACGGTGAGTGACACAAATCAATAACTCTACATACGGTGAGTGACACAAATCAATAACTCTACATACGGTGAGTGACACAAATCAATAACCCGACATACGATGAGTGACACAAATCAATAACTTGACATGGTGAGTGACACTAATCAATAACTCGACATAGGGTGAGTGACACAAATCAATAACTCGACATAGGGGGTGTGACACAAATCAATAACTCGACATAGGGGGTGTGACACAAATCAATAACTCGACATACGGGAGTCGGTTTCCTTTTATATAATTTTCGATTTTTAGAAGTTTCTGCTCCAAGAACCTCGATGAACAAGTCTCCAGTAGAGGTGAAAGTCTATGATGACAGGCAGCAGTTAGTTATTGACAAATACTCCAGCAGCACATCTTCAGGCTACCGTCCTAAAGCTATGTGAGTTGACACTAGACTAGGACAATCTATTGCT
The DNA here is from genome assembly GCF_963576615.1 of Watersipora subatra. NCBI lineage: Eukaryota > Metazoa > Bryozoa > Gymnolaemata > Cheilostomatida > Watersiporidae > Watersipora > Watersipora subatra. Next base: position 6,670,503 of record NC_088717.1, read on the forward strand.
ACTACTGCTATGATGACTGACTCTTGCTACCACTAGTATTGCTGCTGTTTCTGGCACTACTACTATTACTGCTACTATTATTACTACTACCACTATTACTACTACTATTACTTCTATTATTATTATTACTACTATTATTACTACTACTATTACTACCACTATTACTACTACTATTACTACTACTATTACTTCTACTATTACTACTAATATTACTATTACTACTACTATTACTGCTACTATTACTACTACTAATACTACTACTATTACTACTATCACTACAACTACTACTATTACTGCTACTATTAATCACTACTACTACTACTATTACTGCTACTGTTACTACTACTAATACTACTACTATTACTACTACTATTCTACTACTACTATTACTACTACTATCACTACTATTACTACTACTACTACTATTATTACTACTACTACAAAAAAATTGTTATAATTGGCAAACCGGAGACGTATTTTTTGAACAGAGGAACTGAGCTAACATCCCTTTGCAGCTATTTTTGGAGCTACGTCCTCAGTCGTGGTGAATAACATCAGCAGACTACGCATGTGCTTGAAACTACCAATCTATAAAAAAACAATCTCTTTTCAACAAATTGCAGCTTGTAAGGGACTGCATTTTTATGGTGTTGTAGTTTTACACATACACGTGGTCAGTCGATATTCATTGCCATGACTGCGCAAGTAACTTAGTCAAGTGCACTGAAATGTTACAGAAGAACAGAGTGTTAACAACAGAGAAAAGCTACATTACGACCTATTATCATTAACTTAAGGGTTACGCGAGAACCTGTTGACTATAAAACAGGCTCTTGTGTTGCTGACAATGGGTCCCCAGGTAACCCTTATACTTGGTTAACAAAGGGTTCTTTTTTAACTGCATGCTACTTGTTGTTTGTTCTAACATAGCTTGTTGTCATATCATGTGATAGGGAATAAATTACTTCAGTTAATTTAAAATAGGGTAATACAATATGATGCGATAATTAACTGCAGTTAGTGAAAGTTGTCCTCATATCTAAGCAACAGTCACAAGAAAAAATTGTCAATGCTTTTGGTTAAATATACCTGACTAGGACATGTTGGATAAACTGGTGTCATTTATGGTTTGTAGGATGCGGCCGTGTGGCTATCACCTAGATTCCAGAACTCCTCTGTATAACTCGGCTACTGATTACCTTAGTGGTGGTTTCTTTGATTACTATGGCTATGGGGCCGCTCGTGTTTACCCTCATCATTATGCTGAAAGCATGTATGATTCAAGGTAATCTGTTTTCTCACAGTTTTCTTTTTCATCACAAGAATTGAAAGAAATGCAGATTTTTATTTTTTTATCATTTCTTTTTAATGTTCAATAGGTATGCATTCTCCATTATTGTGTATTGCATCTCTTCTCTGTCTTTTCTGAACTGTCTTTTACTCAATTGATCATAATTTTAGATTTGTAAACACTCCAGCCGACCTTCTTGGTCGCTTATACTTGGCTAAACTGTTTGTAATCATTGAAAAACCAGTCTACCTGTAATCAGAGCTTAAGAACTAAAATAAAGAATAGTTGGGCTTACAAACAACTTCTCAATCGCTACTGCTTGGCTCTTGTACCCCTCTCAAGCTATTTCAGATGCCATGGCTTTATTTGTGTAGGAAACAAGCAATGCAGGGTTGAGCATGATTCTAAACAAAGTCTGTGATGTACAAATCAATTTAACTTTTTTGTAATAAGTGCTACATTTCATACAAGAACGAGTACATGTAATCACGATGATTTTTGAGCTCATGGAGTATCAGTCAGGTGTTCCATAGCAGCAGTGGCAACATAATAGAAATAATGAACTGTTACACAGTTGGAGTTGTTGCTTTTTAAAACGTTAAGAAGCAACAACTCCAATTTCTATTAGCATTGCTCGATGAGTCTATGAATCAAGACATGGTTGAGAAAACTAGGCTTTATTAGAGCCTCGAAGTACAGCAGGGGCCTCTACAACATAAGTAAATAATCCGTTCCAGGAATGTTTACGTTATAGGAACAGAAAAATACATAAAAATTGCTTAATTCGCTCCAAGATCTTTTCAAACTCACCCCTTTGGCCATGTCAAAGAGGAAAAACTTTACTTGACTCTTTTAATTTGTGGGCTGTATCGTAACTGCAGTATTATTGGTTTGCATGTTGCATCGACAACTTTTCTCCTTTTTCTGATCAATCTTACAGGTTTTATAGACTATGGCAATTTTTACAATAAGTTGATGAGGAGCGCACATCTTCGACGTTCATTTACAGCAATTTGTTTATTTTTTCTAAATAGCTAAGTTTATTCTGCAAAGTAAAACTGATAAAAAATATTTTATATATCTACAATAAAGTAAAACAACAAAATATTTTTACTGTAAAAAGCGGTACTACTTGCTCGTCGTCTACTTGTACCCAGGGATCAAGGTTAGGATGAAAGAAAACTTTTGACAATACTCCAACTTGTCACATTCAGATTGGTAAACTGACGCCGTAATACCTGCATTAATCGATCATCTTTGTATTTATGAACAATTGCGCAGCAACTGTTCTATTCCGTCGACACATCTGATGATTTATCATGACGAACTAGAATGTCGTGAAAGTTATATGTAGTATATATAAAGCTACACGCACGTCGGTTTTCTTTTGCAAGTGCGGCGAGATAAACTAACATTTAAATCGATTTTGAAAACTCGCTTGACTTAACACTTTGCGGTATATAGAATATTTTACGTTGTACGAAGCAAAAACTTCACATAAATCTTTTACGTTATTTGGAATTTACGTTATTGGAGCTTCTACTGTAGTTGTCATTGACTAGCAAGAAAGTGAATTAGGCAATCAAACAATTCTTCCCATCCATAAACAAGTTTTTGTGAGTGTGATATAAATTGGTCCTTGCTCTATGATTAATGCATTACGTATTGTGATTGGCTGAATCTACTTTCCGTTATCACCTAAGCTTTTACAAATAAAAACTTCTGGAGCTTGTTTTTGTGATAGATTTTGGATTATATGACTATTCATTTTCTTGTGAGTGGACAGAAAGTGAAGAGTTTTTGACTGGCTAACTATTCCGTTCAGCAACAAATGAGTACTCTACGAGCATAACTTGGAGTAATGTTGAATTATTGTGGCATTATTTTCATTTATTTCGGCTCTACGTTTTGGTATATAGTAATTGTAATACAATATTTAGCTTTAAAATCATTTAAATTATGATGTTTTATTATTTAAATTACTTAAATTATGATTAAATTATGTGATCTCTATTGTGGAAGTGAAGTTGACTTTCAAACCTTGACAGTTTTTCTGTGTCCCCATAAAACATTAAAAAAGATATCCTTGATGCTTTTATTTAAAGTAGGAGTTGTCTTTTTAATGAGAAGACAATTTGGCAAGTGAAATGAGGTAATTTTGGCATTAAAACCTATTTGTCTGCAGTAATGCTACTTGAAAGTACAAGTGGTCTACATTCAGCCATAGCACGATGTTCTCAATATTTTCAAACTTGTTCGTAATGTCAGACGCAGCGGGTTATGTCAAGAGCCTTTAAATAAACAACTATTACAATCACTGTGTTGGGAGACGTGTCTTGTGGCTCTTTTGCAGTATTGAATTGATTGAAGTATTATAACAATGGCATACTAAGTTTTTACACCGAATATTTGCTGTTGTAGGAAAAGCTATCAGAGCTACAGAGTGCATCCGTATCCACCAACCTATTACCCTTACGCAGCGATGCCTGCGGGAACCAATGTGAGAGTACAGCCAACTGTCAAACACACCAGCTCTAGAATAAAACCACTGTGAGTTTTTGACAATTTTGCTGTTTGGTTTCATGAGTGTTCTGTGGGTTTTTGTGAGCTTTTTCAGTGCCTTTGCTTCTTCGCAGCGATAAGCAACATCTTCTGTTAGTTTCAGCACTAGTTAATTGCGAAGACTTTTAGTCATACCACCGACTGAAAAACGTACTTGAAGCTCATCATTGAACAGCCGAGTTGAATATTTTCCATTAACATTATTATTATTATTATTATTTACTATATTATAATAATATTATTTACTATATTATAATAATATTATTTACTATATTATAAAAATCTGTTATTGCAATCTTGCTGGAAACTGTCACGCTATAGAAATAATATATATAAGCAATATAATAAAATTTATTATATATATATAATAAAAAATAAAATATGTAATAAAATATTTTATTATATATAATAAAATATTATAAAATAACATAAGCAATAATTAAAATGCTTCGAGTCTCAAACTCATTTAATTTTAGCTTAGCAGACTGACAATCTACCAACTGGGCTAATTAGCCGCCCTCTGAGATCATAGAATAATTTGTAAATCAGATAGTAAATTGTGTAGTAGGAGTTCCGTGACGTTTAAAGATTTTCACTAGAGGAAAGGCTTATGAGCAGAGCCTGAGTTCCATGCTTTACCTACAGCTTATATAATGTAAAAGAGCGGACTCACTTCAAGCAATGATCATAACCTATCTGATTAGAGACTCAAGAACTAGCCTTCGCATGCATTGCCCTCAATAAATACATTCCTTGATTTCACTCAAACTTTACATGCATATTCTCTGTGCTTTCCTCCGTGTTGCTCAAATATTTGGTTGTAAAACTCTATCTTCGAAAACACCCATTCAATTAGAAACTTAAAAATGCCCCTTAGCATGCATTAAGTACAATTGTACTCAATGAATATGTTCATGGATTGTTTATGTATGTATAGCTATACATGACACTGTATACAGTGTATGTATAGCTATACATGACACTGTATGCAGTGTACGTATAGCTATACATACATAAAAAATGCTTGAAATGGTTGACCTAGTTATAAAGGCATGGCTCGACATCAACAAGTGCGTTAGCAGTAAGTTTAGCATTTGTGATGGCATATTGTGATGGTGGTGCTGCTCTATAGTCACTACAAGAAAGCTGCTATAAGAAAGCTGACAATCTAATAAAATGGATATTTCAACTGAATGTCCAAATACAGAGTTTGCTGCAACCAAAAAATATCATGCATATGAAAGTTCATATTAATATCATCTATTCTGCTTCTGGTATGTAACAATTTGATAAATGCAGGACTGAATGGAGTGTCTCCTGCTAGTTTAACTCCTTATTAATGTCTGACCTTGAGAACAGTGAGAGTCTGACGGAGCAGTTGGGTTAAGTTTTTATAAATACAGCTAGTCTATACAAGTCTAGGAATATTGATGTTTTCAAATATAATGCAAGCGCCTTCTTAAAATAGTTTCTCTGTGTCTGTTCCAGACGCTCGCCTGCATCTCCCGCATCATCACAGAAATGTCCTCCGCTCACTCCATCACCTATCTCTCCTTCATTTCTCTCACCTACCAATTCTGTAGCATGGTCACCGGTCAATGATTGGGATAGGATGGCGAAGGTGACGCCACCACCCGCAGTTAACGAGTGGAATCGGTTGTCTAAGGCCACACCTCCCTCACCACCCGTCTGTGACTGGGATAGAATTTCTAAGGCTACGCCATCTCCTGTAGTCAACAGCAGTCCTGTCACATCACTTTCTAGTCTCATTTCTCCTACCTCTCTCACTAATGGTTGGTATCTCTCCCTGCCCTCTCCGCACCTAGTTTTTCCTTCAGCTAACTAATTGCAAATATTAATCTTGGTAAGGTCACATAGAATAGCTGATTTGACATATTCTTTAATTCTTCTGGTTTGCATATGCAGTAGTTGCAGGGTACTAGGGTACTAATACTACTAGTACCTAGGCAGTCTGATATTAGAGATCACCAGGTGTAATAACTATACGTACAATTGTTCCAAAATGCTGGAAAGCGATCAATCGGGGCAGGTGTCAGAGTTCCGGTCTGGCAAGCTACGTGTCACAAGTTCAAATTTTTTTCTCAATTTCCTACCGTGGCTTTGGACAGTCAGACTGATACGGCTCCTTTTATAGTAAAGATTACTATGTTTTTGTTCTCAAGGTGCCCATGGATGACATTTTAGGTTCTTTTCTACATAACATAAAGTGTATAGGCACCAGGACTAATTATAGGTATGAGTCGTGCTGTCTTGCTAGTGAATGTTTATGTAATAACTAACAATATTAGACAAAAGTGTCTACAGACAGACAACTCTCGTTTGTACGAACTGATACAGACTGGACCATGTTCGGAAATTTGAAAGTCTAAAGGTCGACTGCGCTGAAAAATTGTCGACGTAGAAAGCAGGCTTATCTGGAGTCAAACTTTGGTTTAGAAGATTGGCCTTATTTATTTATCTGTGAGATCTTTCTGTATTAAATTATCACTGCAGTATAGTGTACTCCTGAAAAGTATGTTTCAATATTTCTCTTGTCGAGCGGCTGCGTTAACGGGTACTTAAATTTTGGATAATTTAAGGTTACTCAGAAAATCATTGGTCACCTTTCCATCATGGACACCAGTCATACTGCGCATGCAAGCAACCGAGTACAAACCACTACAGTTCACAGCATAGTCACTCGTCTGCCAGCTATACAACGAGTTGCGACCAAATGTCTCCTCGACAGTCCAAGCACCAAGAAGACTATGCCAGAAAACTGTACTCACTAAGACACGCCCTCAAGAGTGATGTTTTCATGGGATATGGTAAAAGTGCGTATGTGATCTCTCTATACCATTTGAGAGCTACTATGCAGTAAAACTTTAAAATACAGTATTTGCTTGGTATGTTTAAAAATCAGTCTGTAAAAGTAATCGCAAGTCGAGTTTTTATGGATTCAGTTGGCGTCTGTCATGTTTCACGCATGCGAGTTTGCTTGTACTTAGGATTTATCCTCTCATGTCAGTACTTATTTTCTTTTGATGAGACAACTTTTCTTTGTCAGAAGATGTGATATGGTTTATAATAATGTACAAGCGTTTAATTAGTCATGCAGAGTTTTAGCAACTTTCATCTGCCAAGTGTTTGAGTTTATATGATATTGCGTAGTTTTGCAGTATTTGTTTGTCAGAGATAATGGCTAGTAGTGGACTTTCACTTCAAATATATCTGGTCTCAGACGGCAGTGTTTGATCATTCAGCAAAGTGTGTGGCAGGCAATCTATGAAAATCTGTTTTTACTTTTTTTGTACTTATGCATTTTGCAGCTACAGTTATATCAAGCTAGAATTTTTCACATCCCATTCAAGGCAAGGGTACTAGATTGTACAGTAAACAAATATTTTGTGTTTATGTTCAGAATTTGGAAAGTGTTTATCTCTTGTTTGCCGTCGGTCACATGGCATGTTTGCACCAACTTGTAAGTTATCAGTATGATGTTACGGACTTGGAAATACGTAATTCTCTTTTATTTATAGTTACCGTGTGATGCAGTTTTATTAGTCATGTTTCTTGATTGCTGGTTTAGCGTGGAGCGTTGGAATTTGGTGTAAGCGCAATCAGGGAATCAGATATTGACCTCATGCTATTGACAACATAAATAGTAACGGTTTAATAGTCCGTATTTACTAGAAGTCACTAGTTGTTATTCATTACTTAACAAGTTGAATTGCTACAAATAGCCAAGTTTTATGCCAAAATGACCGACAAAGGTTTTACATGGCCGTTCAGCTTACTAAAGAACTTATTTTGTCTTTTTCTCTCACTATTTTGGCAGCGGTACTATTTTGGCAGCGGTACCTTGTAGTAGTTGTGGAAGTTTTTATAACAAGACTATTCTATGCTATTCTAAAGCTGAAATGAATCATATTATTATTATTATTCCTGAACTGAAAAGAGATTATGCAGCAATCACTGAGCAATATTTTATTGTAAATTTTAAAATATTAAATTACACATTTTGATGTTATATTAAAACTTAAAGGTCAAAGAAGGGTGTAACGTATGAGTGTAGAGTTTTCTGTACCGTTTTGTCCCTTTTGTTTTGAGTTTTTTAGGCGAATTAAAACTGCTAATTATAGGGGAGACAAGTGGAGGGCTACTGTTAGATTTCACTATTAACTCTGATATCAAATTAGAAAAACGTGCCCCCCCCCCCCCCCCCCCCCCCCCGTACAGTTTCATAAGGTCACAGGCTCAACATATGAAGTGCTTGGAATAGTCTGTATTACTTATGAACCCGGGTGTACTAATGTTAATTGCATAGTTTTGTGTTAGCTGTTGATTAGAAATTCATGTTTGTAAATGTTGATAAATATTTTGATCAGCACTAATCAAAATGTCACGAAGTTGGTGGGAGGCGGTGAGGGGGTGTTCAACTGTCATCTAAAGTTTAACAAATAGCTATAGCTTTCTCCCGTTTTCAGATCGGTTGTGAACTAGGGGCGGGCGTCTCAAGCATTACGATCTTTACACAAAAGACATGTTAGAGCAAATGCGGTACGGAGAAATGCTGATGAAGCAAGGAGATATTTTAGAGATATTTGATTTCTTTGTTTTTGATATTTTAGTGTGTCTATGGGGTAATATAAAAGAAATTTATTGTTTTTCTCTATTCCGTGGATATTTATGTGTATAAAGAGAGCGAAGGTTATCTACTTCCCATATAGGATCGTGTGAACTTGCAATTTTTAGCATATTTCACGGAATTGGTTTTGTTTTAAAGCTAAACATTTATTGCAATAATTTTTGCTAGGATTATATTGCTAAAAGCATAATATTATACAATATAATATTAAAACATACAATTTCAACTCATGCGTTCTTTGACCTTGATATCAAATCACTTTTGCTGACTAGAATACTTCCAATTTACGCTTCATTCTCTATCATCTTTTTCGTCATTTACTCATGAGACACATAAGTTCACATATATTTCAAGGTTCCTGAATCACAGGCTTGTGATATTGATGCGTGTGAGTCTCTAAATGTACCATACTGTACTATCACTCGTGTTCTCACCACCTGTCCCAAGTGTTTCCTATTCTACGTGCGGAAAGTTGTAAGAAAATCTGATATTGCTCAATGGCTGGAAATAATTCGCTGATTTCATGAAGTTACCCTGTCATATTCGTGCCGGTGACTCAGGTGGTTTTTTATATTTTGGCTTCTTCGATTGCTTCCTGACTGATACTGCCGAAGTACTTGAAGATTTTATCACGAGATGCTAGTTGTTGACCTCATATAGGAAATAGCAGAGCCTAGAGTGGTGTTTTGCTAAATCATACTGGTTGTTCAATACTCCCCGTGACTTCAACTCAGGGTTACCTGAGTGAGTTCTTGGAATTCTGTATTGTACTGGAGATTATGCTCGACTGGGTTGATAGACTGCAGATTCAAAAACATCTCTTTCTGAGATTTTAAGTATAATAACTTATCAGCTCTTGGCATTTGATACTTTACTAGGGGCATTTGATACTTTACTAGGGATTTACTATGCTATGACTTATTCCTACGGTTACATCACATGTAGATGGTACATATGTTGCTTGTATTTACATTTCCTTAGTATGTAAGTAGAAGGGTGATTGCCAGAATCACTTAAATTGTTATTTTCTACTCATTGCGGTCCATCATCTCGTATTGTACCTCGATCTCTATCTCGTCTTGTATAGTTGTTTGTTTCTTGGAGTTATGTGTGCGTCTCTTTACAAATCTTTGTGTTCAACTGTACTCCTTCAACTCAATTTATCTGTGTGTGTATATAGGATGATTTATTGCCCTGCCTTCTCGCTCTCAAACAGGCTGTATTGTTTTACTAATGAATTGTAAGCGGAAGGGGAGTGTTGAACTGCCCTCGTTACCCTTCTCTTCACTCAAGTATTACTACATATTTTATTAGTGGAATCATTAATGTTGTTTGTTGAGTGTTCAAAACTTGAAGAGGTCTAACTTGAGGACATAGGTTGTTTTCGATCGATCTCTCCGGAATAGTCCGAGCTGCATGATGTTAGAGGGTCTACATTCTAGAAACGGTTCCTGCAAAGTCATCTGAAGATGACTTGTTTTCATTTTTAGAATTTCCTCATTTTCTGTGATTGTTGTTATTATTATGCTGCTGGCTATTATTATTATTATAGGCCTACTTGCGATTGCCAGCATTCATAACTTGTACAGTAAAATGCCGGATTGGCACTGGTGCAGAACGTAATACGAAAATAGTAACTTTGTGAACACGCCCAACATATTTTCTAGTATTTTTTATTATTTTTAATAATGCTTATATGTCAAGGTCATGTCCAGTAGTTGAAACGACTTGTAAAACAGTTAGAATGTCTGTTGATAGCTTACAACCGTTTGTTTTGCATTTTTGGTAGATACGGAGCGATATGAATTGTATGCTGATGACCGACCTGTCTCACCTCTTAAGCTCCTCGAGATAGACCGAAGCTTAGATTGGTCCAATGATATTGTCATTGCTGTACTAGATACAGACGAAGTTACAACTCACGAAGATGATGAGCAGATATTCAACAGCATAAAGGTTATGAGCCGGGTGCTGACTAGGTGACGTTAGCAGCAAATACAACATGCTTTTCATATCAACTCGCCCAACAAGTATTACACCAACTCGCCCAACAAATGTTATATCAACTCGCCCAACAAATATTATATCAACCTGCCCAACAAATGTTATATCAACTCGTCCAACAAATATTGTATCAACTCGCTCATGGAAGAGGCGTTTGTGCAAGCATGAGCTCTATCCGCTGCTGTGAATTAATTTTTTGTAAGTTAGATGCTCTCACGAGAAAGTAGTGTAGATGATTGGCCACTGTCTGTTTGCCTGATAATCAATAATTGTAACCTTGTGTGCATCTCTTAATATCGTTCTTCAATGAAGTTACTGATTTGTCATTAGATGTACCTTTGACCCTGGCCGCCACTACAAGCATGGCCACACGAGTACCATCCAATCTTTTCTTGCACCTAATAACTCGGTAAATTCGATCCAATGCTTGAACGTTTTATTCATTTTCTTGGCGACACAAATGACTTAGCACCTTGGCTACGTTATTATCTAAGTGTCTCCTCGTTTTTTGACAAACTTTGTTTTAGGTGCACATTTTTGGCTCGTAGAGCATTTTTTAAGGAATTTATTTAGTGTTCCTGATGGTTTGTAAGTGCAGTGTAGATGACAGTAGGATATATTTTGCGTTGTAGTATATATTGATAGCAGGCGTTGCTAATGTTTACACTTTAAGGGCATAGCGTATACTCAATCAGCTGGAGAGGTCACTCGGTACGATCTTCCTCATGTAATAATATATCTAAAATAATTATCCTTTATGCAGCTGATACGCAACAAATTCTCTAATCCATTTATTTGTATCAAATATACTATCAACCACCAAAATCTTCCACCTTCCCCCTGCCTGCCACCTCGGCTGCACTTATTTTTAAATATTTACATGCTAAGGAGATACAGGGCAGGCTAGAGTGAACCCAAATCAAAGGTATTTTTATTCAAGCTCAGTGTACAATGCATTAGGTGAGTGCATGCCCTGAGAAATTGGGTTAATTACCTGCCACATTGAATATCCTACCAACAGCGATATGTGCATGCATCTTTTGCCGTTTCTGTTTGCAAACAGTCCAGCGTGCATCTCACTAGTGGTTGCAATATTTCTCTACTATGGCGATATAAAATAAAACTTATTATTATGATATAATATAAAACTTGATTTAATCGTTATATAAACTGTTAGTAGGCAATATTTACTGTCATTCCTTTATTGTTGTTCAACGTAAAACTGAACTGAGACAATCTGATGAGCAGCCAGTATTACTCCTTCATGGAGCCGTCTGAATAACATATCGCAGCCATTCTGGCCACGGTCATAAAGGAGATTTGTTATGATGGGTAAATGGTGGAAAAGCAATGACAGGACGCTAGATATATGAGTATAGTTACAATTCTGGAGTGAAATGAGTGCAAGAGGTGAAAATATGCGAGGAACCATTAGATGAGTAGGCATTGGGTTTCAAATTACTTCACAAGTGCATTGTCCGTATGCTTATTCGCCCAGTGAAATCAGGTGCTCTTTCTAAAACTTGATAGAAATATTTTAAACAATGGTTTTTCCAACCTGCGTGTTGTTGCTAGTAGTACGTTTGTATATAGACCCGACTATTATAGATGTTTCTGTTTAAGATTACATGTCTATATGATTATATATGATTATTTTACGATTATATGTTATTCTATTACGATGTTATATGATTCTATACAAATTATAAATTATTTATTATGATTATATTGACTCAACTATTGATTTCTCTATTTACAAGGCATGTGTGTCTCTCTCAAAAATATTGACGATATGCAGTAGGCCTACTTGTAGATAAGTTACTCGGTCGCCTGCGGCTTCCTTTGAACAGTTACGTATCTACTGTGATCAAATGTAGATCTTTTGCTGTAGCTAAATTATAGTACTAACATACTGTCGTATATTACTTAGTTATAACGCAATAAACATTCTAGAATACATTTACTGTAAAACCTATTTGAACGTTATGGAGCTATATTTTTCAACCCTTCTGTAGTAGCAGTCCAATAGAGGGGCGGTCAAATAAAGCTGGCATTCAATTAGTGGTTTTACAGTATTTCATTATTAATTATTATTACTCTTCTATAGGTATTTCCTTGTTACAAATCTGAAATATTATAGGTTGTATATAATATATTTCAGTAATATATTATAGCAGTGTACTACTATATTATGGCAATGTACTAGCTATTTTTAAAGAAGATTGTAGTCCTTCATCATGCATATGGCGAGCTAGTCGTAATATTAGATAACACGCGCCATTTTGGTCAGCGATTTGAACCCTCGAGTTGCGAAGTCTATCAGAGGAAAACTCTGGTCAACCCATAGTTGATAACTAACCATCAATCGGTCAATAATAGCCAATTCGTCAAAAGCAAAGCGATAGCAGAGCAAAGGCAAGTCTAATTAGCCAAAGCAAACATGCCTTCTTCCTTCTATTTATTCTAGTCTAGTAGATTAACAATTTAACAGGGGTTTTTATATCCGTAATCAACAGAAAATGTTGTGACAAGCTGGCAGCTATGGAGATAAGTGGTGATAGACTGACAGCGATCAACAGTCTGAATGTTAAATTCTTAATTTGTCATTATGAGGATTATGAGCTTTCCTTAGACCAGATGATATTTGTTTGTCCTCTAAAACACAGATCTATGCGTATGCACTCTGAAATCCGAGTGAGAGTCAAAACAACAACTGCAAAAAAACACAATAAAACATAAAGTTGATATGAAAGAATGTGATTCTCGCAACATTTGGCATCTTCAAACACCAGTTTGACCAATGTTGTTATAAAATAATCTCACACATGTGCAGTACATGTTAGCCTAAAACCCATGAATGCTAGTTATCATCCATGGAATGGTGTAAAGGGTAAGAATAAACAGAGTGGCGCAGCGACGGAAGTCTAACCGCTGAAGATAGACTTGTCAACATACGAGGTGGTGTCACAGCGAGACCTGAAGTTCCTCAACTCTGAGAAGCATGTGATAAGATTGCGAGCTATTAGGCAGGGGTCATTCAGTGCAAAGGGCAGGGCACCCACAACGCATCTCCCGTGGATGCAAGCATGGTTAAACAGTTTCCACCAATCCTCTCTCGGTTCCCTTTCTGGTTAGATCTCATACCTCCATGGTAGAAAAAGCAAGCCACACATTCCGACACGTTGCACAAAGTTGCGTTTGCAGCATGCGTCCCCGAGTCTGAGTTCCCTATAATAATTTAACCTTTTTAATTTTTATTTAGCATAGATAATGTTCCCTTGCTATTTGCTAAAAACTAAAGGAACTCAGCCGTTCTTTTAAAAACCAATAAAGAGTAACCTTGATGGCTTAAATCCATTGTATTTTTTGCATAGTAATGATGTACCAACCATTGCTAAGAGACCATCTAGACAGAATCCAAACGTTCTGAGACACTATTAAATTAAACTGATTCGTCCAGTGAACAGCCTTAAAACGACAGCAGCAGATAAAAATGTGACTTTGGGATTTAACGTTAAACAAGTGCATACGAATATATTGGACCGGAAGGAAACGGATTGCTTCTCTACAGATAATGCTTGCAAAGAATATTAAGTTTTGTTCAATACTTGTAATATATTCCAGCCATGTCCATATCCAGGGCTGGTTAGCTCAATGCATTTCTAAGGCATGGAGTCTCCCTACTGACCAAATGCGACAGCAAATAACATAGGCGGCTGTTTCTGACAATCCTTTTCTTTCTTGAGGAGCCGGGTTGGCTGGAGATGAGCATCAAATCAATACTCTAGTCCTCATCTATGCAGCGATATTCAGTTGATACGCTGAGAATGCAATCACAGCATTCGTTAGCATAAAGATAATAATACAAACAAGGTTGCTGCCACAACTTGATAGAATGGTGTATTAGTACTGATTTGTGGATTTGTATTTCTTAACATAAATCTATTTAAAGCTATGCAAGATTATATAACATTTTTAATTATTTAATGTAATTAACTTTTGCTTGAATTTAACAACGATATACGGAGGCCATTGATCAGGGCGGGAGGCCTCTATATAATTGGGCTGTTTTAAACTCTGCTCAAGCGAGTGAATAAAAGTTGAACAGGAAATTATTCTCAATAGAGACATCAAAATATTTAATAACGTCGTTAGATATGTTTCAATGTTATGCAAAAAAGAATATATTTTCTGCACTGACCAATTGCACTTAAACTCTATATCATGGTTGTAATTGCTCTATGGACCTCTGGAGACGTTAATGAGTTGATGTTTCATATCCTTTAAACCGAGCATATCGTATAAATAGATATACCCTGACAGTGGAACTAATTGCGTTATAAAATTAATTGTACAAATTATCTCCCATCGTCGAACTTGGAAACATCAGACCTGCCACTAGATATGCCTGAGTGCAGCATAAACTACACACTACTGCGCACGATTTGGCCTCTTTCATGATTGACTACGTTGGCATGTCTTTGCTGATTGGTTTAAAAGGATCCGTCCAAGAATATTAGCCCAGTATATCGGTAGGTTGCAGGCGAGACTCTTACACAGTGTGATCATTAGATCAACATCACTTCCAGCAGCGAGAGGGAAGAAGGCTATCTCAAATTCACTTCAAGGTATGCTAGAATCGAGTCCTCTCAGTTATCAAGTGCACCCGACTCGGTTATCAAAATTTCTAAACTGCAGAAGTTTTATTCTATAGCAAAGTAGGCCTATGCCATTCAGTTAAGTTAGTTGGCTATAGCAAACATACCTGCTTAGTTAAGTTTAGAAATAATTAAAAATAATTTGGACCATGTATTTATTAAATTCCTTCTGGTGAACAAGTGCTGTAGCGGGTAGAGGGAAGCAAGATTGCTCTTTAGTGTAATTAATTGGCGTGTTTTTATCTAATTAAATGGATTGATTAACAAACTCCGTGATATGATTTATTTTTCACATTTGATTAATCGCCATAGACTTCACATTTACCAAACAATATGTTATAGTTAAGGCTAAGAGAACATGTTTTTACTTGGCTATAAAAATGGTTAAATTAACTATGATTAGAAGAAAAATATTTCAAAATACTTTCATTTAAAAAACTTGAAAAAGCAATAGACATCTTAGTATTATCACATCACAATCACTCACTTTTCTCTGCACTAACTTTACTCGTGTCACTAAGATCATCCATAGCATCCCTAGCATCTACAGCACCCATAGCACTTGTAAAGGCTCTGACTACGCTGACTTCACGGTGCCATATCGCCAGCACAGCACCCATAGCATCTAGAGCACCCATAGCACCTGTAAAGATGCAGGCGTCACAGTGCCATATCACCAACAATACTTTATCTCAGCATGCATGGTTAAGTTAATTGCAGTCAGTCAAACTTTCACAAATGGCAGGAACTATATATACAACATTAGCAGCAAATATAAAAAATAATTGCATTTACAGTTGCGATTAGCTTTGCTGGAATAATATGGTTGTTATAAGTGCACATTAATGGCATACCACGAACCTTGTCAGGTTGCAGCAGGTGGATGCCGAGCTCCGGACGCTTTATCATTTTGCTGCTTAGCTCATCATCCTATCAGCTCACAGCAGTATTAGCTAGCAGTTTGTGGCTGGAATTAATACCCACAAGGGCCATATCAAAGAATAACAAACCATATATACCTTATTCATTTGGGCCGGCGAGTGTTTGCAGGTGGATAGATTCTTGAGCTTTACACACAGTGAGGGGGCTCTTACTCAGGTTCAACCATTTGAGTCTCTACTCACATCTCTTAAAGTTATCCCTAATAATGAAAATAATATATAAACACGCGAATAAGATTATTTTGAACAAAATTAATTTTTAGAGATAACAATAATATTAATAATAATACTCGAAAAACGTGGGTGTGTTCAACAGGCAGAAATCATCCCTGTTCGAAAGGTGTCACATCATCCACCAAGTGCTGCCGGTAAGAGTTAGTGCTCTGACCTAATACTATTTTATTCAACCTAAGGTTATTTTCATAAAATAGTAATACTATAACAATAGCAAACAGTAGCTTAAGAATATATCAATTCTCGAGTGACTTTTGACAAAGCGATTTTGTGAAGATAAAAACACCCATGTCATTGGTGATACTGGAACAGGCAGTGTTTAAAACAGGTGTGTTTAACACAGACATGCTGATGCCTTCATTGTGTGGCCCCTTAGCAAGAAAAATTCTGTTTTTTTTTGTACCTTCATGAAGGCGTTATTGAAACTTTCTTATTCTTGGTTTTTACTGAAAATGAAGATATGTTTCTTTTAGGAATGTGGTCAAATATCTTTTATACCATGGGGGTTATTGGGGTTAATGCCAATGGCTGCTGCTATTTGCTGATGCTTTCCTGGTTTCCTATTAGTTCTCTCAGGTCAAGATAGTTGTGAAAGGTCTAGGAATAGTTGGGGTGGAGTATCAACGTACCTGAATATCATCTTGTGAAATTCTTAGCTCGAGAATCACTCAACTATAGCAAATGGCTTGTTTTTCCTAACGTCGGTTAGGGAGAGGTGAATACTTTTGGTTTCTTTTGTTACCTCAATTGCATTCATGAATCCTTTTACTAGCCAGTAGCCTCGTAGTCATTTCTTAATAACCCATCATTCAAAGGGAAAACAAGCATCTGTCAAAAGCTGGCAAGGGCCATCAATGAAATACGAGTTATTGCAATGGTTAAAGATAAACCTCAAAACCATCTGGAAAAAAGGTAGCCAAGGCGCATTTTGTGGACGTTTGTGACATCAGCTCAAAACAAGCCATAGAACCTAAGACTTTTTTTCATGTACCCACAATCTCGGTTAATTTTGATGTATTTATTTCTAATGTTTTGTTGCAGCACAACCGTAGTATTTTATTTCTATATCTTAATATACATGCATATAACAATCCTATTTATATGAGCCAAACAAAGAGAAAATGGTAAATTTACATGTGGAGTTTGGAGCATAAATTATTTTTACTGGTGATTAGTCGGGTGCCATGATCAGTATAGGACAGAGAGTATATGCCTAGTAGGGGCATGTTTACTAACTGAACCAGGACAGTCCTATCTAGCCAAAGGCATTGTCAAATGAATGACATATGCACAGTGTCATCTTACAACTAGCAGCCTCATTGTTATACAATGCATGAGATGAGATAGGAGGCGTGGACAAGAGGGTATGGCAACAGATCAGCCGCTCTTCTTTCCTCTCTCATCTCTCCATCTACACCTAAACTAGGTGCTTTGGAGATACTTTTGTGTAAAACACTCGAGGCCTTTGACGTAAGATTGCCTCGAGGCCTGTTATTATAACAAAACTCTCCATACTGCGTTTCAAACTAATAATAGGCCAACGGCCGTGAGTTGTCACTTGGGCGCCACATTGTTATTTATGCCTTAAGAGTGTCCGTTCGTCATTGTTACGTTACATATAGAATGTTAGCAACTGTGCAAAGAGCTGCAAAATAAAACTTGCCAAGGCACCCAAACTCTTTTCACAGACGAATTGTAGATCTTTATAGATCTACTCGCTGGTGTTCGCTCTATTTGGCAGAACCTGCAAGTCAGCAACCGAGTGCAAAACCAAGTGCTGAGTTCATTTTGATTGATCACTCTAGAACAGAGAGTTCACCTCAAAATGTACTTGTTTTTTGAAAAAGGCACTGGCCTCTTTTACAATTCTAATATTGTTGTATTTGCTTGCGGGCTCGCTCGCCATATCCAGGGCTAACTTTTGTATAAAGAGCTGACACGTGGCCATTATTTGTTGAAAGTATCCGCGTATCAGCGAAAAACTGCACTCATTCTGAACTCATATTGCTAACTGAAACTGAGATATCATGTAGACAGACTGTATCGTACAGATTCTGATGTGCAATTTGCATGCAATTTCCTGCGATTTTCCATGGAAATTGCGAAAATACTCTTTCCCTGAAATGAGCTGAAGCTAAAATTTAAATGCACTTACTTTTGAAATTTATTGTGGCGGATTTTTGTCAATCCGAATATTATACAGTAATAATATATACAATATATTATAACTGCATATATTAGTATTGCATAATAAATATTATGCACTAAATTTAGCAGTTTTTGTTGTAATTCAGAATACCTTTGTTATGTTTTATGGTAATCTAACATGTCACTTTGTTCGGTTATTCCTTAGCATCCATTTCTTTATGAAAGATGACACCCGTCCCGCAATGGCGTTGTTAGTCAGTCCTTTTCCCAGGTCCTATTTTCATCTTTTTTATTAACATGTTTTACTTGAATTAACTTGACTTTTAAATATTTTTCAGGAGTTTTTGTTTCACATTTATTTTTTGTTCTATACGCAACAGACGGAGGTGCTTTGGTGTATTCAGTTAAAACTGAAGCATCTCTGTAACCAAGCATAGAGATGAAGATAGTATAGTCAGTATAGAGATAAACATACAATTAGAATTTCTAATGAAAGAAAATAATATGCATTTGCTAGGAGCATATCTACTTACAAGCGGTGCTTGTTTTTAGAGCCTCCTCATTTATGCGGCTAAAATTAATCAACAACAAAAATACACCCGGCATGGCTGGTGTAAACAGGTAAACAGCCAGTGTGGGTCCTTTGTGTTAGCTAGCAGTATTGTCAGTGCGCACGACAAGTTGGCTCAAAAGAATAGGTGCACTATGTCAAAAACCACTCTAGCATATCTGATGTATCTGACGAGGAGTCGTCTCTTCTATTATTTAAAGTACAGATGGATTCTCCTAAATGTTCAGAGTAATATAAGCTCTGTTTATGCTTATGTTTATGCTTGAAAAACATTGAGAACACTACATATTTATGCATTTTAAAACACATTTTTGGCGATAAATGTGGAATTTCTGATAGGAAGTTGTGAAGTTTTTCTTCGAATTTAAACTGTTTGAATATAATTTGTAATTGGTACTGAACAAAAATAAATGCATTATTCAAAAAATTTTTTTGTATAAAATGAGCAATATTTGAACACATTGTTGCAATAACAATCAACTGAAAATATTATATTCTATACAATTAACGAATAACAAACACAGCAGACTGATGATGTGACATTTATATGACCTTCAGGAATCAAATGCGTAGATCTTTGCATAGAATAAGTTCATTTTACTAACATCTAATTATTGAAGGTTTTATTGAAATTTAGGCAGATAACCATATTATAAACTCAAGTAAGAAAACTTACAAAGACCAGCTCATGGTAGTTGGCCGATCTTTAGACAAAGATCTATAGATGGTTTCTGGTTTTATGATCTACCACAACACTAGCCATTCATGCAAGACATATGTTTAGCTTGTTTGCAGCCAACTGAAAACAGTATAAACAAGTTTTTCATTACAGGTTTCTTGCAGAAGGCCTTACACCTCTGACTAGAGAAGAACACTGAGTCTTATCTATACAACTGCCTGATGACAGCCGAAATATCAACGCGACAGGAAGTTAAACTACATTCTGTTCCACAAGAAACGAGCAACATAAATTCTCCAGTAATCATGGGCATGGGAGAGAAAAAGACATACACATTAACGTACTTTGACATTAGAGGTCGAGCTGAGCCAATCAGACTCTTGTTTGCTCTCGCGGGCGTTACGTACAACGACAGGAGAATCGATGTCAATGAGTGGATGGAAATGAAATCTAGTGAGTCCAGATAGATTATGTATTAGCCAATGAGGTCACACACTACTACTACAGGTTGCAGAGATGTATGACCTCTCATGCCCTTGTCATGAATTATTTAGCAAAATAGTTGTATACTCGCTTTTACTCTGGTAGGACTTGTAGAAATTCAATTTATTTTATTTGGTACTGAAGTTCATCGTAAGAAGTTTACGTAATTGCGTTTAAAGCAAACTTCAAAGTGTGCGTACCATTCGCATTTCGTTTTACCGCTATGCCCTGCAAAGTAGTAGCTATATAATTGGGAGACACAACCTTACCGGGTTTGTGTATCAACGTAAACCAAACTTGTGAAATGTTAATACATAAAAGAATTAAATTAAGTTGAAGTAAATGAAAATGATGACCTAGCTCAAAGCTTTTAATGCTGACCTATAGTCAGTCTTTATTAATCAGTAAAATCTAACCTGACAACAGTGTTAAAAAAAAGCAGAAAAAAATAAAAAAGGAGAAAAAAGCAGCGTTTGTGGTTTCTTGTATCACTTTCATTTTTATTGCTACTGCTGTATTTAGGCATAAAACGGTCACTCTTATTACTCCATTATAGCCGCTTCATGTGACAAAATCAAATTTTTTTACCAGTGAGCCAAATTAATATATTAGTATATATATCATTTTACAATAACAAAAAGGTAAAGAAAATTTTGAAAGGTTAGTCAAAGATTCTGGCTCCATCTCAGTTTACTTTTGAATAAGATTAGTTGAGATTGACACAAGGAACTCCAGAATATACAGTCTCGCATTTTAAGATAATTGTAAGTAAATAATGTAAGTAAGTAATGTAGGTAGTAAGTAGTGACAGAAAGTAAAGGGAAGAATGTGTTTGCGCATTAGTAACTTAGTAACTTGCAGCATAAGCCAATAAAATTTACCAGTGATAAGAGAGAAGCACATTTTTACTTCTCATCTAGTATTGTTACGGACAAGCGAAGGTTTTCATGAATAAAACTGACTGAATGATGTTACAAGTAAATTATAAATACATTTGATAACCAACGATACCTGCTATAACTGGCCTATTGACTTTATTATATTGTTTTAGCAAGCCCAGATGAATTACTGACAAGTCTTGCGAGTGCTTCTTTTTCAACTCACAAGTTGCTGCTTTTGTTATAGCAGACAAATTCAAATCGTAACATTACCTATTATTAAAATTAGTTTTTGATCTGCAGCGTGTGCCAAAGTCTTTCTCAGGTTTGAAAATATAATTTTAATTATTTATGTTTGTCAGACTGGTTATGTGCAATAATTTAAAAAGCATTTTAAAAGCTATTTTGTTTTTATTATATCAGTGTCCTTATGTGTCTGTGTCAATGATTGTGCCATTGTCACAGATTTTAACCCTTTAAACCCTGGCGCCGGTATTCAGGTATTGTGTAGGGTGTGACAGAAACCCTAATGGCCGAAATATCGACTTTCACATGGCTCTGTTTACAAATGCCCTTTTTAAGTAACAGCTTAAACCAATCAAATTAATTCTTGTACAGGGCATTAGACCAGAAATTTCACTACCATTTTTAACCGTTTTCAAATATCTCTATCTACTTCCTTCGTCATAATAACAATTTTTATTGGAACGATATCGCGAAAAAACTCGTTTGTTGGTAGGTCATGGATGATTGTGATGCAAATTAAGAATTATAACATACTAACTATAATTCTCCAGATTGTTTCAAGTCATAAAACGACGATGAACATGTGCTCGATGGATATGATACTACTATAAAGATTTTTACAAGTTTTTTAAGTCGTACAAATGTTGATGGTTTCAGCCCGAATAACTGTGAAACACTTTTTTTCTATTTGGTGACATTTGTTGGCGAACGTTTTTACTAGTCTTTTACTAAATATAATTTTATTATGAGCACATTTAGATATATTTAATAAAAGTATAAAAACTTCGGATCATTGGACAAATTGCCCAGGATTACCGACATGCATTGACAAGGATGGCCAGGGTTCAAAGGGTTAAGTGTTTATATACAGGTGTGATAGAATTTATTTAAATAAAATAAAAACTTATATTATTTTGAATGATTTCATTTGCCAATGTCAACTCATATTATATAAAAAAAGTTTGAGAAACAATGTTATTTATTAGTGTGTTTTGATTATTGATTGTGCCTGGTTTGATATAAAAATTATGTCCAGTTTTAGCCTGGTAAACATATATATATGTTACGTTATATATAAAATATATATATATTTATATAAACATACATATTATATGTATAATATATCATGGTATCCTTTCATATTATATATAATATGTGTTTTACTATTAGCACTAATATGGTGCATATATATATATGCAAACACCATTAAGATATATTAATGCTATTATACATAACATTAGCTATTCAACACATACCTTGTTTTGTTTTTGGTCACTAAGGTTAAGGTGTAGTCAAATATTTACTATCCCACCAATATAGTTATATAACAAGAACTGTGTGAGAGCAGCTGTAAGCCTCTTGCAAACTACTTGGTGTTCTAACTAGGGTCAATTTGTTGTGTGAGCTGAAACAGCAGCTCTCGTCTTTAATCCGGTTGGTTACGTTGCCGTTATCTTTCTCGTTGCTCAGCCACTCCTTTCGGACAATTACCAATACTTGAGATATCGGGAGGCGGATTTAAGAGCCCGCAGAAGCTCAACCAGTCCCACTCAATAATGCGACATCTGGCCAGAGAATTTGGTAAGTTCACAGACCACCAACAGCTAGACACATTGAAAAATAATCTCTATTAATTTCTCATCTCTCACTCCATATTATTGTTTGGTAATCTAAAAGGCAAATGATGCTTTACAACTGTAATAACTTTGGCAAGCAGCACTCAACCAAATATAACAAAATGGCAAATTATAAAATTATTTGAAAAACTGCCGTTTTACATTAGTAATGACTTGTTTTTACGGCAGCAGTTAGACTTTGGAGGTGCAAATAACTTTATTGGCAACAATAGAGTTGTCCTGAACGCATTAACCTAGTTTTATAGCTTGAATCACCAAATGCTCTTTATATCATTTTGAAGCATTTCAGCTGAAATTTTTGAAAAAAAAAATAAAAAATAGAAAATGGCTTCATGTTGGCTAGCCAACAACTAGTAGAAAGTTTGATGGAAAGTTGATAGCAACTAGGGCAGTCTACCGAGTTGTCCTCTGACCCCTTTGTTATCGTCTTTTACCTCCCACACGCTATCCCATTAGTAGTCGGTGTATTTACCAAGATTTTTTGTTTTCAAACCTTGTTTAATTTTAAGTTTGTCGCTTGAAAAACTAAAAAATTAAACGAGGTTTAAAAACAAGAAATCTCAGTAGAGACTTAGGACTAGTAGTGGTATAAGCTGTTGGATGAAAGACGATAACAAAGGGGTCAGAGTAAGACAGGGTGGACTATCCTAGCTTTCATCAACTATTTGGACAGCTCAGTAAACACATACGGGAGTGAGTTTGCGAGTGAGTTTGCTGGTTGATTGATGCACGCATCATCTCTCAACCGGTGTGAGTAAACTATGCCAATATTAGTAGCGGATCCAGTCGAGCTGTTTTCGGCAATCAGTGTGCCTGTCCTCTCTCGCTAGAAGTCTCCTGGCTAAAGTTATAATATTTGTATTACGATACTTATCACTCTCGCTATCAAAATTTTAATTTGGAGGTTACATAACTGGTTGGAGCCAACCGCAAACTGTAATTGGTACTGTCAGTATTATAGACATCCAGCTCTCAATATCTCTTAATAGATCGCACTTTGGACAATAACAGCATTCTGAAGTTATTAACCCGTTGATTTGTAATTTAGATTTCAAAAGATTAATATAATTCAATCTTATGAGCTAAACAGAATTTGCTACGGGTGGATTATTTTCCTCCCTTAATGCTTGGGCTAATTAAGCAATCAAAAAAATGACTTCTAGGAGTTAGTGACTTTAGCTCAGACAATATCTACAAAGACCAATTAGTAACTGGCATTTGAACCGGAGAGGATCAAAGACAACTTCCGATTGTTGTAAATGTATACTGTTGCGGGTTTGACTGATGAGAGACTCTGTGAATAGAAGATTGATACAGGTGTTCGCTAAATACAGACAGCGACCTTTAAACCTAACTCTTAAGCTCGTTCTAATGCATTTCCGACTCTCTCTTCCGACTATCAGAAACAAAATACTTTTATTAAACTAACTAGCATATGTTATGAATTGTTTGATTCGATGGAGAAGGTAGGATTTGTTGAAGAACCTTTAATTTTCTCATCTAGTTGCACGAACCAAAACTGTTAACCAACTTATGTTCTTGACAATAATCGTAGGTGTCTACCGATCATAACGGCAATGACTAACAACATTTGCACATGTTGGTAGTAG
Organism: Watersipora subatra; assembly: GCF_963576615.1. Lineage (NCBI taxonomy): Eukaryota > Metazoa > Bryozoa > Gymnolaemata > Cheilostomatida > Watersiporidae > Watersipora > Watersipora subatra. The sequence goes on from NC_088717.1 coordinate 6,695,093, forward strand.
CAATTTCACTTTCTTGCCTTGTCATTTTTTTCAAAACCGTGAAGGCGTGCAAGGTAATCGTTATCCCATTCCAGTATTAATCTCTAGAAAGCCAGGTGTTTGTCATTTCTGAATGACACATTTTGGCCTCTTGGCATTCATATACGGAATCTGTGAACACCCGAAGATAGATTAGCCGATGATCTCTGGCTAGTAGATGATGGTAATTTAGTTACAAACTCAGGAGAGACTTTCCGGGATGGTTTTGACACCATTGTAAAATATTTTCTTAAAATCATAGTTTCGTTAGTTGCTATTGACACTCTAAACAGGCAAACCAGTCAGAAGATAAACGAAAGTTTCACCTGACAATTCCAAGAATTTCTGACATTAGTATGTCAACTAGTGTCCTTTTTCCACTTTTATAACAAATCACAGAAACTGTTCTGTGACAGTTGTAGTAAATCGTGGGCCAATCATGGTATCTACCTGCAAGTATCGCTTACTGAAAAACAGAAAAGAGTGAATATTGAGATTAAACTGTTTAACAACAAAAAATCTTGGAAGTGTAAACCTGGGATTTTGCTAAGAATTTGGTTCATTATTTCATGGCTGTTTTCGGGTATATTGTTATTTAACCAAAAGGTTGTCTTGCTTTGAAAGTTTAAAAACTTGGCTTTTTATGTAGGTGTAAAGGTACGGCTACGTGTAATGATTTTATCATTGGTTCTGACCGACATCACGAAATGCACGTAAAACACAATTATTCGGCCAAAATCACGAAACGCTTTTAATTGTCTAAACAATTTATTAGCGAGCCCTATTCTAGCAGCTTTCACAATTTATATAGGCCTAGTCCAAAACACATAACGTGACACATAAGAAATTACTAACGTGATTTGCCATAGTAAATACTATGCAACTGACTTGATTGCGCTAAAGATGGCAACTCTTTTTACAACGGAACTTTTGCTGGTAAAATTGTTTTATTACAAAAGAAACCATTTTTAGCCATGCTGTCTGAACGATAAAGAACCAACAAGAGCACAATCAAGTCAGTTGCATCGTATTTACTGTAGCAAATTGCGTTAGTATTTTTCTTGCATGTCATGTTTTTGTTTTTGTTTTGGACTATATAAATTGAGAAAGCTGCTAGAATCATGCTCGCTAATAACTTGTTTAGCCAATTAAAAGCGTTTCGTCGACGATTTCGGTGTGCCTGCACAGCTTTGACAGTTCTGCGAATTTTGGCCTAATAATTTTGTGTTTTTCGTTCGTTTCATGAATTCAGCCAGAACCAACGACAAAATTGTTACGTGTGGTCATACCTTAACCTTAATCGGAATAAGACCGCATTAATTTTTAATAAAAATGTCCGCATGATGACAAAAATTTCACATGGCATCTGACGTTGAAGTATGTGAGAAACTAGAGACTAATATTTGGTAAATTATGAAGCCTTCTATTCTTGTATGAGCCGAACTTATTCTATCAATTTTTTTTTCAGTTTAAAAATTTGAGCTCTTAAAAATCAATAAAACCTGATGCAAAATTTATTTTGGAAGCTTTTAACAAACCATCTCATACCTTGCAAACTGTGAAAAGGTTTGAACCAATTAAATTACAATGATTCCTGGCAAACAAAGCCTAAAGAACAATAAAGAATGGTTTTGCAGTGGTGGATTTGCAGTGGTGGTTTTGCAGTGGTGGATTTGCAATGGTGGATTTGAGGTGGGAGCTGCTCTTGCCCTAAGCGCTATTAGTTTAGAGCAAAAGTATAGAGACAGATATTTTCCTACTGAAATGTTTCCTTTTGATCTTGCATAGTTTTTCTGTTTCGAAAAATGATGTTTTGTAAATGTAAGCTGTACAAAAACCTAACATACCAGGAAGTTTTTTTATGATATTTATGTGAGTTGACATCATTTGCTGATATACATGTATTAGTTAATGACCAGGTCATGCGGTTAAGTTTTTAACTCTCGGTTGGTTACTGAAGTGTGAAAACCAAAATGTGCAGATGGTTGTTTGTTTGTGGCTTTCACTAGGTCTAATTAAAGGGATGATTACGTTGCGATAAAACGATTCCAAGCATAGAGCAAAGAATCTCGATATGGGCATATGGGCCCTCATTGCACCTTACTTTTTTATCATTTTGTTATGTTATGATTTAATGTAAATAAAACAAACAAAGAAGAAGAAAGGTTCGCTCACAAAAAACCTAAAGTGACAAGGTTGGTGAATAAATACAGCTAGTGTCAAGTGCGTTGTCAGCTAATTTGCGCTTAGCACCACAAACACACGCAACCGTCTAGTATGGTGGCAGTCTAGTATGATGGGAGACTCATAGTAAAAATTGGAGTCTGTTCAGACGTTATTGACATCTTTCTGACAGTACTTGGTCATCATCGTCTTCCCTCTTCATCTATCAGACTTGATCAGACTGCACCGAGACTGACAGTGACACGTCTTCTGCAATATAAACAATTGTCGCAAAGAGATATTTCAAAACAACAAGAACCCGGCTAGTCAATGTTTGATATATAGGGGTGATTTCAGATTCCACGTGGGTAGAGGGCATAGCCTGTACACGTTAGGCTTTGGATTCTAATTGTATAACCACAGCTTTATGGAAATTGACTGGAATACATAAGGGTACACAATCACTATGTTTCCATGACGCAAATTTGACCCAATCGCAAATTTGAGCCAATCCGCAAGTTAGCTGAGACATGGAAACAGCATTGATCCGCAAGCTTTGCGATTCGCAAAAATTTATCGAATCCATCCTGCTTGTGAATTATAGAAACAGCAGTTGCGAATTATACGCATTAAAATACCGCGCCAGCTATTCAATTTAAAACCTTTTCAATGCTTCCGTCGCCCTTTCTTGATCCAGTTTCATTTGTTTGCGTCGCTAACACATGCGTCGCTAACTGCGTCACTAATACTTAACTTATAGTGTACAATTCTTAACCTTTTTTCAACAAAGCGCCGGAGTCAATCCGCATCATACGAACGTCCATAAAAACACTTAATTCACACAGTAACACAACCTGCACACAACTTCAAACCAGCATGATGCGCTTCATGCGTGTCATGGAAACATAGTGAATAACCAAATTAGTCAGGGTCTATTGACACTGGATATGAGTATGGCAGGGGGATGTCTCACTTAGGGCCGCAGTCTAAAAACTTTATATTTCAACCTTTTTAGGCTCTGATAACTCAACGCTTGTCTTATTCCAGAGTCATTCGAGGGTCATCAATAGGGTCAGTCGCATATCACTGCAACCAGCATTGTATTTTTTTGGGGCTGTCCATTATCCTTTTTTTAGAACATCAGTTTTACACCTGGTGCAACAAAAGATATAAAGAAATGTATTCTATGTTGTGTCTGCCATAAAAACAAAAACCTCCAAGAATGCGCTACGAATTAATATCATCTACCTACCCCAAGATAGATATCTCATTTATCTTTTACGATAAAAAAACTTTCATGTGCTATTCAAAAAGCTTTTCTTTCAAAAATTTTCACCTGTGTTCTCTAGTGTACGGGGAGGGGGGGATGGTATCCAAAAGCATTTTAAATCACTCAGCATTCATCTAGGAACGGTCTTTTCTCATTTTTATCACTTCAGTACAATGACTATTAGTACCTTCCTATTTATTTCTCTCCTAGCCAGATAGATAATTTGATTACTCAGCTGAGGGGAGAAAGTTGGTGCTAATAGTTTTCCGAGCTACATTAGATGGATTTAAGATAAACTTGTGGCCATTAGGTGAAGGTCTATTTAGGCAACGTCTCATTTGTACCAAGACTACAATAGAGTCTTCGGACTGCATTCTTGTCATACCATCCCCAGTAAAATATGAGCCTAGGATGTCACTAGCTTCTACAGCCATTAATCAGCAATTAGCCCGACCCCCTTATGCCCTTTCATGTCGTTGTGGATGGTAGATGCACTAGCGGTAAGATGAAAATGACTAAAAGATAAATGAAGGCGAGCCAGTGCGGATGGCTTCAGATTCTCAAGTAATTGGCTACCGTGCCCTTTGCTACCTCAACAAATACTTTATACATTTAGGGTCATTAATAATTAGATCCGCAATAAATTTATGTCGACATAATGAACACATGTAGCCCTAGAGCCTTACCCGTAGCGAGTTATTCAATTAACTCCGGACGTAGTAAATAAACTGACTATTGCATGATTGGGGCTGATTGGTATGAGGTTGTGGTATCCATTGTTTCTAATCAGCCATCTCGTGTGTGATGGTTTCGTACATGCCTTCACACAGATGATAATGGCGCTGCCTTTGTCGTTTGCCAAGGTCAGCGCTGTTTCCTAGTGCAAATTCATTTAAAAAAACCATATTTATTTACTTCGTGCATCTGCAATTAGGACATTAGGAATTAAGGAGCGTGTACTAGCATGACCCTAGGTCGTGTAATTTAGTCAGGTTCTGAGGCTAAAGCAGGTCTCGCTGTACCCTAAATTAGCAGTGTCGCGAAATGGGCTAAACAAGGCTAAAATTCTCAAGTTTGTGTATCCAGTCAAGTGAGTAGAAGTTTACTATGTGTCTTGAATTGTTTATTAGGGGTTCACCGAGTACATGAAGCAGTATATTGTACTTGTGTTTGCAAATTACTGCATGTGTTCTAATCTTAATACTGTAGCAAGACACAACATCGACAGTCGTGAAAATGCATCTGCCTTTAGTGTCGTCCAACACTCCAATAATGTATGTTATTTCATTTACTGCCACTCTATCTACTGTATAAACGGATTTGAAGGAGTACTCGTTACCTAGCCAGAAAAAACTGTTATTTCGTTTGCCGACTTCAATAGCGTGAGTTCGACCATAAGTAAAAGGTTTGACTCAATCGCCGTAATGTCTCTGAAAATGGTCGTGACTTTGTACAGCGGAAACTTATTTGCCCTGCTAAGCATCTATAGAAATGAGCAAACCTATATCTATTGCCAAGTCCCTTGACATAACACCAAGTTTTGGCAAGGAAACGCTATTGTACCCACACTAATAGCTTTATCTTTCCAACAATGCTTTACAGCATTTTTATATTCTTTTTTTGTGTGGCATTTTATAGGTCTAGATGGCCGAAGTTCGATGGAGAAGACGAAGGTAGACATTATCTCCGAGACGATGAGAGAGAGTATTGAACCGATTGCTCAAATATTTAATGAAACAGATGAAGGTGTCAAGGTTGGTGCAAAACTTATACAGAAGTTTCTAGTCTCTACTAAAACAGGCCTAATGTGGCAGCAACCTAATGCGGCAGCAACATTATGTAATGTTTTGTAAAAGAAAGAGTTTGACAGGCAGCCTTGTCTTATTTCTCAGCCGAACTAAAAACTATCAACATTGGTGGTTTCCATGCTTCATACACAATGTTAATATAAAAATAACATTAATAACAAATATAATATACAAATGATAACAAATATAGGACTACAACAAACCTTGTTCCTCTAACTTTGAAAAGACATTATTCATACTTTGAACCCTGGCTGTCCTTATCAATGTGTGTCAGTATTCCTGGACTGACACATAGGAAATTTAGAAATTTTTGTTAAATATATCCAAATATGCTTATAATCCAATAATATTTGGTAAACACTGGTAAAAAGGTTCAACAACACAAAGCAAATGTCACCAAATATATATAGACAGTTGTTTCACAGTTCTTCGGGCTAAAACCATAAAAATTCCCACGATTCTAACAACTTTTAAAAATCTTCAAAGTAGAATCATCAGTTTAGAACACAATCGTCATCGTTTTATGACTCAAAATTATCTGCAAAATTATAAGTAGTATCATAAAATTCTTTACATGCATTATAATCATCTAGCACATACTAACAAACGAGCAGCACCAAGTTTTTTGCGAGTGAAATGTGAAAATTGAAAATTGCAAAAATTTGCGAGTGAAAATTTTGCCAATTTTTTGCAAGTTTATTGTCCCAGTGAAATTGCTATTATAGCGAAGGAAGTAGCTAAAGATATTTATAAATGGTTAAACATAAAAATAAGATTTCTAGTCTAATGCCTTGTGCAAAAAGAAACCTTAGAATGCCTTAGAAACAGCTTTTGTATACAGAGCTACGTAGATGCTGTTATACCGGCCGTTAAGGTTTCTGACACACCCTAAGCAATGCCGGAATACCGGCCGTCATGGTTCAAAGGGTTAAAAATGCTACCTTTATATTTTAAAATCCTACTTTAGATTTGTGAAGTGAACCAAAGTGAACCTTTTAGCATATGGTTACATAGAGAAAACAACTCCTTTAATTTTTACCGTTACGAAAAGCCTTACAATCCGACGAAGTAAAATATGACAGTCATATCAAGCCAGTAAACAATATTAGCGACAAGAACATGTCAGACGCTGCAATAAGCCATTACTGCCACCTTGACTAGCATATAAATAGACCTATTAGCTTGAAGTACCATAAGGTTGTGCCGTATCTTGTTTCTCAAGGACATTCAGCTGCCATCATCATCATTCAGTGTCTACTTTACCGTATCAAGCAAACATTGCTTATATCAGTAAATGCAAGCTGTCACACGTTGTAAGAGTCCCCAGATAGTAAAGGAATTCGCTCCCTGAATTAACATTACTTTATCACTTCTAGCACTAAGTATGATCATTTGTCTTTAGTGGCCATCTTGTTTGCGTGGATAGGGCGCTAGTGAAATTTTAAGCAAATCTTTAATCACCTGGGAAGAACATCAAACAGTGAAGTTAACTTTTACAAACTCATTGGACATTAGAGAACGCTTTTATGAGTTCGTAATGAAGCTTGGACTAAGAAAAGGTGCCGTGAATGAGCCAGTATTTGATAAGAGAGACGATCGCTCCTTAGAGAAAGCGATAAAGTAACATCACGTTTGACAAATGTACATTAATCTTGTCAAAAATCTTATTTTATTTATTATGATCATTAAATAATGTTCACATTTTGATATTCACAGGACAAAGTCATGTCCAGATACCGCGAGGACCTTCTGCCAAGATTTCTCGACTACCTTACTGATAATCTGAATGAGGAATGGTTTCTTGATCAGGTGAGAATTTAAAAGCAGAGAAAACAAGTCTGTTTGGCTTCTAATTTAACTTGTAGGTTTTCTAATGCAACATTTTAGTAAGAGAATTATCTATTTTAGTAAGAGAATTATCTATTTTAGTAAGAGAATTATTTATTTTAGTAAGAGAATTATCTATTTTAGTAAGAAGATTATCTATTTTTTAGCTTTTTCCATCAGGCTGAATCAGCATGAGTTCTTAAATTCTAAAAGATTTAATTTTTTGAGAAAAGTTATTGTAATATCTCATTCACAAAAAATTCTTTTACTCACCTATATTATAGCTTAGTTGAAATACTGAAACCACATCTATATTTGCTGTTTGTTTGGCTTTCCCTTAAAAGTGATCTCTTCAACATTTCTACGATCAGGCAGGGAAGAAGAATTTAGAACGCATTGTAATTTTCAAATAAAAAATGAAATTAGGTTAACTTAACTAAATTTGCTTGTACAGTCTTTGAATCTCGGAATTTGTTTTACCAACAATTTGTAACCAGTTATTGGCACAGAGAGAAAATAACTCCCTCAAAGACTCTTTATATTTTTATATCAACAGTACGGCTTAGACGTGAAGTCGAGCTTTTAAGTGAAGCATGTTTTTAAATATAAACTAGGGAAGGTAATGTTTAAGGCTACAGCATGCATTTCACTCTTGGGTTCTGTATAAATAAAGGCATTATCTTGTGATATCGAAGGCTCTTATCTACGATGTGCCAGGTTATGCAAACATTATTTTGTGAACTAAAGCTTCCAGCTGCGAGCAATTAAACATCACATTTAGCCTTTGTATCGCAGAAAAAGGTTGATAAGCACATACACGTACATTAGCGATGCTATTTTCTCTCTCGATGTAATTTCCTACGCGCGGGTTTTTGAAAACAAGCCAAAATTCATTTTTACCCAGATGTCTCTTAAGCTTCCCATTGGCTGATCGTAGTCTATTCTAAAACATTTTTTGTTATTTGTAGATCAGCCTGGCAGATATCCTTATATATGTGGCATTGGAAAATATGACGATGTTCTTGCCTGACCTCCTAGATGGCAAATCGTACTGGAAGCTACGAGACTGGCGAACAAGATTTGAATCGCATTCAAAAATTGCCGAATGGCTGGCAAATCGGCCAATCACCTCTCGCTGAACTCACTCTTTAGCGCTATCTTTCTTTTTGGGGTTGGGAGTGCCGAGGCCACATTTTTACGACACGTTTTTCCTTCATGCTGGTTTCAGTATTTATTATGTTTCTGAGGGGAACTGGAAGACTTGCCGACAATGTATAGCGTAGCTTGTGTACGAGTGAACTGTTCATCAGAGATTAAACCAGTCTACCTCAGCACGACTACCACCAGTAACACAGGCTATAACTGAACTTCCTGTAGCGGTTTCCTACATGCCTTATTAATATCTGTTATTTAACGGATTCAGTTGTGACAATATTTAAGTGATTTTATTAGTTCATGACAAGTTTGTTATCAGATTCTTGTTAGACAATTTGGCAATGCTTCTTAGCGAATTGACCAATACTTGATTCTAAATTTTATGTCCATTGTACTTGAAAGTAATTCAAGGCATTTATTAATATCTGATGAATGGGAGTATGAATGAGCGTTCTTGCGGCGCAATCTGTTGTATTTTTAAACAAACCAATGAAATATAAGATTTTTGTATTGGTATTATATCAAAGTTATTGCCAGAGCTTGTCCTTTACTGTATGCAAATATCAATGCATGCCATATTTTTCTACTTCTTAAATACATATTGTGAATGAATGCAGATCATATCTAAAACAAACAAAAAAATATTCCAATATGTTTCCTTCAGAGCATAATGTAAAGGTTAAAGACAATTGAAATATGACAGAAACCATAGCCTCAGGTCTGGTCGTAGCTTCAGGTCTGGTTGTCAAAGCAGAACTCAAACCATCTGCCTAGCTGATCATAATATGCACAAAGACAAAATTTACAACCATTGGATGAATGCCTAAGCAAACTGATGCAATTTCAGGTCAAGGTCAACATGACTATCTAATCAGCTTTTTGTTACCTATTGTAGAAATATCTAACGGAATAACAAATATCTAACAACAACAAAAATGTTTTTCGTCTAAAACCGGACATATGCGTACAACAGTGTTTTGTTCTGCCAATAATTTTGTTTTCCTCCATATGTCCATTCTTTTTCTCCTGACAAATATTTTGCATGACAGCTGCGCATGCTTCATACTTTAAAAGTCAAATTATAAATAGATAAACATGTAACAAATCAGACATGTACCAGACCTCACCAAAGCGTTGGTCAAAAAGAACAGATTTTGTGTCTATTGTGACAATGCATCCTCTTATTTTATTCATATCCTGGAATAGTATGCTACAGAAATGGGCCAATAGAGTTAAAATTCTTTAACAATTTGAATATTTAATTATACTTCTCATAACCACTGATTTGTGCATCTCGAGTTTGAGAGTTCATGACCTCGGTTCAACGGCAGCATTTCTCTAACATTTGTAACATCAAGCAGGGTTCAATGTAGAATAATTAGGTACCATTTTATCTGAGAATTTGAAGAAAACTGAAAACTGCGAACTAACTCTTAGTTACTGATATAGATTTTCAAGTTTGGTCTAGTTTTTCATACTACTAAGCGCTACTTTAGAAAACTGCTCTACAATGTCAATGCAGCTGGGTGTTTCCAACAGTCCTTAAAGGTTGACATGCAACAAAATTCACATGACAGTTATTTGGTATCAAAAGATTCACCATGTCTTTCTCTGCTGTGTTGTAGGTGCAAAATATGTGGCAAAGTGATTACAAACTCTTAGAAGCTCAAAAACGAACATTAATCACAGCCATCACAAAGACGCCATAGATAAGAATCCCTTTTCAAAACGGTTGAAATGGGACATAGTTGAACACGATAGCTTCTGTTTACACTTTTATGCAACCTCATTCGTCAAAATATTTTCACAAATATACTTCACGCATTCAATAAAACCATGTCTATTGTCCTTACGCGTCTATTTTATCATCATTGTAATGCTGTCACTTTGAGCAGTGATATCTCAAAACCTGCTGTAAAAATTTGTTTAATTTTTTAACCTTAGTTCGAAGGAGTACGTATCACTGTCTGATAATCATGACGAGCCTGTTGGTCACCTGTGATAATCGAAAAGTGCTGCAAAAATTATTTGCAAAGTATTGGGTCACATGATCAGATTACGACTTGACGATTGAATAATGCCGAAACAAAACTGTAAAGTAGCAAGCATCTATATTCGATACGGGGTCTTCGGTAAAACCCAAAGTATTTGTCATAAACTAGTGCTACAATAAGTTTTATATTGAGCTTTTTATTGGCCTTTCAATTCACATGCGAACATCACGTGACAAGACAATAACCAAATTTCATGGCTACGTCATCGAAATAAAGAGATTCCAATCTACAGCTGATTGACAGCTGTTAAAAACACGAGGGGCCTGTTGGTCATCTGTGATAGTCGAAAAATGCTGCAGAAATTGTTCACGCTATTTGGCAGGAAGTATGGGTCACATGATCAGATTACGACTAGATGATTAGACCAGGCTGGAACGAAACTCTAAAGTAGCAAGCATCTATAGCCTTTGTGATAAGGGCTTTTCGGTAGAACCCAAAAGTGTTTGTCATAAACTAGTGCTACAAGTCGTTTTATATTGAGCTTTTTATTGGTCTTTCAATTCACGTGATAGCATCACGTGTCAAAACAATAACCCCATCGAGTTGAGTACGTCGTCGAAATAAAGGGATTCCAAACTACAAACTTTTGAGAGCTTGTAATCACATTCCCACAAATTTTAAATCTACAACACATCAGAGTAAGAAATGGTGAACCTTTTGTTACCAAATAACTGTAATGTGAATTTTGTTGCAAGTCAATTCTATTGACTGTGCTCCACAAAATTGTTTTTTTCAGTTTTTGAGTTTGCAGCCTATTTTACCTATTTATAGCCTCTATGACCTCACCATCTTCTCTCTTCGGTGTATGAAAGGTAGGACTGTATCAGTGCAACAATAAGTATGCTTATAAAAGGCACTTTCAGTTTATGAAATGCCTCCCTGGGGACATTGAATCTTGCTATAAAAATGCATGGTTTTCAATTTCCATTGCACTTTACGAATCACTCAGTCTCCTGTTACAAGAATTCGTTGACTTAAGAGTTTGACAATTTTCCTTCAGCTTTTGTTTGCATTTTTTGCAATGTTGCAAACGTGTATTAACATTTACAAATTCCAAACTTCAAAAAAAGTGAGGAGAAAAAAGTTTATCTTTCTATACAAACAATCTAAATGCACCCGGTTAGTCTTGCTGAATAATTCAGAAGTTATACATATGTTATTAATATGATATTAAAATAAAAGGAAGTCCTAAAATCTACAACTCTTTTTAAAGGCCTCCCTGTCATTTTGAGGAAGATGTTGGCAGTGAATGATTAAATGGAGAGGTTACTGCTGTATAGGTCAAAGAGACAAAGCTAAACACACAGTGCCAAAGACCATCATCTGGGAAAACACAACGGCCATTTTCAATGGCCGCACAATGTGCAAGAACCCAGACATTGGTTTCAAGCGATTGGTTGGTTTGAAAGTTCCAGAGATGAACTGAAATTCACTGCATTGTTTGGCATAAGCATGGCAAGACATCGAAATAGCAAATAGCAGCAGATGGATTTTTCTGAAAATTGAACATATCTTGTTTAATGAAAAGTCTTTGACAAAAAGTCTCATAGAAAAAATTCCAAGACACAAACTTATGAACAACCACTTCCCATTAACACTCTGAGTCAACGCCAATGGGGATTGCAAAATCATGCCTTTGCTAGTATACCACTCTAAAAATTTCAGAACATCCCATTAAAAATTTCCCATTCCATTTTAAAAATAATAAAAGTGGAGAGGATTTCGGAACACATCAAGGTATTCATAGTATAAAAACATCGTGACTTGCAAAATTTTGGTATTGTGAAATGACTTCCAGAATGGATTAACTTCATATCAATGTTCTCGATTTGCCTTTGAGTTGCCACAGGTTATATTTTATATTATTATTATATATTAGGTTATATTTTGGTTGGCATATTATTTAAAGAAGAACTTTTTGCGATATAAAAAGGCTCTAGATTTAGGACAAGCATGATGTTCATGTCTGGTGTGCTCGGTGGTTTTTGGCTGCGATGTGTAGTTATAAACTGGGTAGTTGGGTATACAGGATAATCCGTTGTTTGAAATAATGTATATGAATAAAGAAGGGTTACTGCTGCTTTATGGTTTTTCACTTTTCCTTGGTCAGTGCTGGTCCTTAATGTCCACAAGTGAGGGATCCCTGATGTTGGCTAGAGCTGATCACTCCTTGACCTTTTCCTCTCCCTCTATTCCCTCTGGACCAGTTTTGGTTACTACGTAAGGTTTAGTAAGCAATTACAGCAGTGTTCAATATATTGTTAAAATAGTTGAGAGCTATGATCATGCTTTAGGAGTCTTGTTTTGAGTTTTTTACATTTAATATGAGTTTTTATTTAAGTTCAATTACCTCTCTCCATTCGCTTTCCCATGCCATCCGCTAGAAACATTAAAAGCAAGGTCAGCGATTGCCCATTTCACAGATCAGCAATAACTTCTGAAAACTTCACCTACATGTAATGGCTGTCTGTAAATTAATCCTCACATATTCTCCCTGTGATAGACCAAAACCTGGTATTTCAAGCCTTGCTTGGAGTTAATATGGCTGTTTTCTACTGCCAGATATCTTTCCTTTTGCCAAGATCTGAAGAGGAACTCACTCATGTGTAATTCCGTGGAGGTTTTGGCACGTTACGGCATTTAATTTTGAGAAATAAAACTTGAACTGGTAAAATTGAGATAAAACGTTTGGATACTTCACAATGATTTTGGCAACAGAATTGCCATTTTTCTATTTGCAAATTCTTTAATAAATTTTAAACATAGGTCGTATGATTAATGGGCAAAACAGGTACATACGTACTTGAAGGACCATTTTAAAAATGAGGATCCGGGAATGAAGTCTGCAATTTTGACTCGAAACAAACCAACATTTTTACCATTTGTTGTACATGAAAGGGGTCGTGTCGGGCAAGCACGTGCACCAACTTGTCATGTGCCAAGATGAGGGCAAGCATTCTCAAGCTCAAATGATCCAGCCTCTGAAATTCAATTGGTGCTTTTTATATTTAATAAGTGCATTTGTATCTTTTGCAATAATGAAGTATGTGTGTACAGAACGTCATTAACAGAAGCAAATAAAAACAACTCAAATCTACATATACTTAGCTTAGGATCCTAACTACGTGCTACATTGATATTTATACATTACTAATAATAGATCTTGTTCAGGGAGAAATTCTACAAAAATATTTCTGTCCTACATTTAACGATGCGCCTGAAAGAAGTTACTCAAAAAAGAATTAGTTTATTTTGTTTTGGTCGTAATCGTTAAAATGGAGCCTCTCTCATTTCCGATACATCTGCATGCTATATTCTTCCCAAACATTCTCTCTTTACTGGTCAGTGTTGTGTTGGTCAGTACTGCTCAGGGTGTTGTACTGTAATTTTCCGCTTGCTGAGCTGTTAGTTTTAAATTTTCTTAGTTGAGTTCCTAACAGTTCCCTTTCACTTTACATAAAGTAGTTCTTAGTTGAGTTCCTAACAGTTCCCTTGCACTTTACATAAAGTAGTCTTAGTTGAGTTCCTAACAGTTCCCTTGCACTCTACATAAAGTAGTTCTTAGTTGAGTTCCTAACAGTTCCCTTTCACTCTACATAAAGTAGTTCTTAGTTGAGTTCCTAACAGTTCCCTTTCACTTTACATAAAGTAGTCTTAGTTGAGTTCCTAACAGTTCCCTTTCACTCTTCATAAAGTAGTCTTAGTTGAGTTCCTAACAGTTCCCTTGCACTCTACATAAAGTAGTTCTTAGTTGAGTTCCTAACAGTTCCCTTGCACTCTACATAAAGTAGTTCTTAGTTGAGTTCCTAACAGTTCCCTTGCACTTTACATAAAGTAGTTCTTAGTTGAGTTTCTAACAGTTCCCTTTCACTTTACATAAAGTAGTTCTTAGTTGAGTTCCTAACAGTTCCCTTTCACTTTACATAAAGTAGTTCTTAGTTGAGTTCCTAACAGTTCCCTTGCACTCTACATAAAGTAGTTCTTAGTTGAGTTCCTAACAGTTCCCTTGTACTCTACATAAAGTAGTTCTTAGTTGAGTTCCTAACGGTTCCCTTGCACTCTACATAAAGTAGTTCTTAGTTGAGTTCCTAACAGTTCCCTTGCACTCTACATAAAGTAGTTCTTAGTTGAGTTCCTAACAGTTCCCTTTCACTTTACATAAAGTAGTCTTAATTGAGTTCCTAACAGTTCCCTTTCACTCTACATAAAGTAGTCTTAGTTGAGTTCCTAACAGTTCCCTTGCACTCTACATAAAGTAGTTCTTAGTTGAGTTCCTAACAGTTCCCTTGCACTCTACATAAAGTAGTTCTTAGTTGAGTTCCTAACAGTTCCCTTGCACTTTACATAAAGTAGTTCTTAGTTGAGTTCCTAACAGTTCCCTTGCACTCTACATAAAGTAGTTCTTAGTTGAGTTCCTAACAGTTCCCTTGCACTTTACATAAAGTAGTTCTTAGTTGAGTTCCTAACAGTTCCCTTGCACTCTACATAAAGTAGTTCTTAGTTGAGTTCCTAACAGTTCCCTTGCACTCTACATAAAGTAGTTCTTAGTTGAGTTCCTAACAGTTCCCTTGCACTTTACACAGAGTAGACTTTTACATGAAAAGCGCAAATCAATGTCTCCTAGTGTTAGTAGTCACACTCACTATTTGCCTGACCGAGGGTAACTGTTATTATATTATTTATATTATATTTATTACGTTTGCTGATAGAACACACAGCAGGTTGTTAATATTATTAATTTTGGTAGAACACACAACAGGCTGGTAATTTTATTATTTCTGATAGAATACACTTCGGGTTATTAATATTATTATTTCTAATAGAATCCACAGATGTTTGTTAATATTATAATTTCTGATAGAACACAGCAGGTTGTTAATATTATTATTATTATTTATGATAGAACACACAGAAGGTTGTTAAACTAGATTGACACAAAGGTTTTTGGTGCCTTTTTTCAAAACATCCAAGGCATTTTTGAGTATTCGCACTGATTCCAGAAGTACAGAGAATTATACTTTTCTGATCTAAAAATTGCAACTCATTATTCTTATTCCTATCTATATTATTATTTTTATTAATACCACTAGTACCCTGGCAGTCCAGTGTGCTGTAAGAGATTGTTAGGTGTAATAACTGTACATATAATTATTCTGCTATGTTAACTACTGGTCAATTGGCGCAGAAGAAACACCATTACTGTGCTGGGTTGCTGAATCCTGGTATGATGCAATATTCTTTCCCAACCTGCAGTGGTGGCTTTGGACAGACAGACGGAAAGATGGAGTCTTCCTTATGAAATGCATGACTCACTATAATTATCTAATCATGTTCTCCCTTATCCATCGAGACCGTGATTTAACAGCTTGTGTGCGTTGCTCTGACAGCATCACTCACTACCATAACGACACCATTGATTCATATTGCCAAATTTAGGTACACGATGATATTGCCCATATCTTTATTGTATACATGACAACTCCCAGGGACCACATGGTCAAAGACTAAACCACGGCCAAAGATAAGCCAACGACCAAAAGTTATTCTAATCAATAACAAAAAGGTTTAGTCTCTCCTCTGTCTAGGCTAGTGAGTACATTGAAGACCTACAAAGTTTTCTTTTCAAGATCCACGTCAGCCTTGTGATCCGTCTCTTGGTAAAATGCTGACCATCATTTCGCAGAAATGCAGCGTCTCCTTTAGGACAGTTCAAAGGGTTTTACTTAACATATCTAAAGGCATGAGAAGCCTGTAGTTGCTCTGTTGGTAGCAGCAGGACAGCGCACAGTTGGCAGGTTGTCAAAGGTTTCTTAGATATTGTAACCAGCCTTTGTACAAGTGTAGAGAAAGAGATTTGTCATTGAGGTCAATGAGTCAAGTACAGCGAACAGATGAGTGACGCAGAAGTAGCGGTAAAAACTATATTCAAACCTTCTGAGGTTAATAGCTAAACCTAGCAGAACTTAATGAAATTTACAAATGCTATTCAATGTTTAAATGTTTGAAAACTTAATCTTAATTCTTTACTATAATAAGATCAGTGTCTGTCTGTTCGTCTGTCTGAGGCCACGGCTGGTGTGGAGAAAAAAATTCAAACTCAACTTTCAGCTTGGCATATAGCTTACCATTGAAGAGCCATCTACCATCTACCGAATACCTCCCGCTGCCATCAGTTCCATACAGAACGCTGCCATCCATCCGAAGTCACGCTTTAAAGGTTAAGAAAAAAGCATCACACAAGAATCAAACCGGAATATTTGGCTTGGTAACCGGCCACACTACCAACTGTGGCACTTAACTGCCTTACTACATAGGAGAATAATTGTGCACATAGTTATTACACATGACAATCTCTCACAACGCGCTGACTGCAAGGGTCTGCGCGTCTGTCTGTCCGAAGCCAGGTTTAGAGGTCAGCAGATTGCTTCATGCGGGATTCGAACTCTGACCGCCTTCTTGAATTCCAGAATAGTTGTTTAGATATTTATTCCCTGACAGGAAAAGTTAACAGAAAAAATATAAATAAAATCTGAAAAAAGACCATTTATTGATAATTTCCCAGAGTACACCTGACGACCCTTTACAGTACAGTAGACTGTCAGCGTACTAGTAGTAGTAATTTAATAACGCCACAGTTTAAAATCTAAAAACGCTACTTTTTAAATCACTCTAATTTCATACAGAAAGATGCTGACACAGCATTTACTCAAGAAAGCATTTGTGTTGTTATAAAGTTACCATCATCCCACTAGACTGACAGGATACTAGTAAGTTTAATAATATAATATCATTGACATTTTTGTAAAAGTTATAAAATGTTAAGTTTATCTACAGATTACCAAAGACAAATTGTTAGATTTTGAATATTGTTTTATAGAAATGAAACCTCAAATACTGGAGACACGTCATCGACATTTTATATAGAAGAGGATATATATACTTTTTATATGGAAATGGTTAAAACAAAAGATTAGTCACACAGAAGATGGTTAGCGCCAGTTCAACTACTATATAGATTAGATCCTGATTAGTCGGGAAATCTAAAAATATGAGCAACTTAAATATCAAAGGGAAGACAACTTCATGTCTAGCATTGTTGCTCGACCAGTAGAACACAACCAGTAAACATGCTTGCAATAGTAAACAAATTATTTATTAGTTTTTAAAAAATCTTTAAGTAATTATAACTACTATATTTTATATGCATAATTTTATAATGATATAATTTAATGCTATGTGTTATTTTGTATCGCAACCTGTGATTGCTCGAGTTTAGGCTGAGCCAGAAGTTCACCAAACTGTCTTTACGAGTAAACAATTGTCCTCCATTTTGCCGCTGCTTGCTCGACAGTTTTGAGAACGCTTAAGAGCACCCATAGCCTGTCAGAGGACACGATATTATTATTATTATTATTATTACTAGTATTATTACTAGTATTATTATTATTACTAGTACTATTATTATTACTAGTATTATTATTACTAGTATTATTACTAGTATTATTATTACTAGTATTATTATTACTAGTATTATTACTAGTATTATTATTATTACTAGTATTATTATTATTACTAGTATTATTATTATTACTCGTAAGCTGGCAGTCTCGTGCATCATGAAAGATCATCCTACTCTGTGTAATAACTATGTGCACAATTATTCTCCACTATAGTAAGGCAGTCGAGTAATGCAGTTGGTAGTGTGGCTAGTTACTAAGTCGAATAACCTGGTTTGATTCTCGTGTGATGCCTTTTTTTAACCTCTAAATGTGACTTTGGACAATTAAATAATTGCTCAAACACGACTCTTATTATAGTAAAGATTGTCATTAGCACCCTGAAAATCTAGCGCGCCGTGAGAGATTGTCAGATGTAATAACTATACGTACAATTATTCTTAACTGTCAGGTGTGCGAATGAAATACATAGAATAAGTAGCTGCATAACTACTCTAGAGTCTATGAAGGCGAATGATTAGAGCTGGTGTCGGGAGTTCAAATCCTACATGAAGTAGTTTTTTTTTCAACCTCCAGCTGTAGCTTCAGACCGCCAGGCCAAAGGATGGGCACGGTTCCTATTATAGTAAAAATGGTCAAGCATCTCTTATTACAATTGGCACCACTCTAGTTTTGTCTTTTCACAGCCTTCTTAGTCCAGATACTAGTCCAGAACTAGTACAATTTCTGATACAATTCAGTCCAATACTATATTTAATGGCTACTTTCTATCAAAAAATGACCTAAATAATAAAGCTCCTTTCGTAATATTTACATGATGTAAGCTCTATATTACAATTCTGGTCAAAACTACATAACTACATAAAATGTCCCTAACATGTCATAAGCTAGCCCAATATTCAATGTTATTCTAATAATCACCCCTCCACAGCAGAACTGTACAGTAGACCTTTATAGAAAAAGTCTGTCGCCATAACAACAAGCAAACAAGCAAACAAGTCTTTTGTAGAACTAGTCATACACGTAGGTCCGATCTTTGTTTTCTTTTATGAATGATAAGTTTTTCATGTGTGATTTTATTTGTTGGTTGCTCTGTTTTGACACAGCTTTTAAAGCTTTCTAAGTCATACTAACTAAAATGATAGGATATGATGTCATATGATGCCATATGATGTCATATGATGCCATATGATGTCATATGATGTCATATGATGTCATATGATGCCATATGATGCCATATGATGCCATATGATGTCATATGATGTCATATGTTGCCATACGATGTCATATGATGTCATATGATGCCATATGATGTCATATGATGCCATATGATGCCATATGATGCCATATGATGCCATATGATGTCATATGATGCCATATGATGTCATATGATTTCATGCTCATGTTTTTATAGCTTTTGAGTGAAGTTAAATAAAATGACATGACATTGCAAATCTGGTCTATCAAAAACCAAAGTTTGTTGTAATATTTTCTCTTTACCACACTTACTATCACCACACTTACTATCACCTCACTTACTATCACCACACTTACTATCACCACACTTACTATCACCACACTTACTATCACCACACTTACTATCACCTCACTTACTATCACCACACTTACTATCACCACACTTACTATCACCACACTTACTATCACCACACTTACTATCACCACACTTACTATCACCTCACTTACTATCACCACACTTACTATCACCACACTTACTATCACCACACTTACTATCACCACACTTACTATCACCACACTTACTATCACCACACTTACTATCACCACACTTACTATCACCTCACTTACTATCACCACACTTACTATC
Source organism: Watersipora subatra (assembly GCF_963576615.1). Taxonomy (NCBI): domain Eukaryota; kingdom Metazoa; phylum Bryozoa; class Gymnolaemata; order Cheilostomatida; family Watersiporidae; genus Watersipora; species Watersipora subatra. The sequence continues at coordinate 6,714,688 of NC_088717.1, forward strand.
ACCACACTTACTATCACCACACTTACTATCACCACACTTACTATCACCACACTTACTATCACCACACTTACTATCACCACACTTACTATCACCACACTTACTATCACCTCACTTACTATCACCACACTTACTATCACCACACTTACTATCACCACACTTACTATCACCACACTTACTATCACCTCACTTACTATCACCACACTTACTATCACCTCACTTACTATCACCACACTTACTATCACCACACTTACTATCACCACACTTACTATCACCTCACTTACTATCACCACACTTACTATCACCACACTTACTATCACCACACTTACTATCACCACACTTACTATCACCTCACTTACTATCACCACACTTACTATCACCACACTTACTATCACCTCACTTACTATCACCACACTTACTATCACCTCACTTACTATCACCACACTTACTATCACCTCACTTACTATCACCACACTTACTATCACCTCACTTACTATCACCTCACTTACTATCACCTCACTTACTATCACCACACTTACTATCACCTCACTTACTATCACCTCACTTACTATCACCACACTTACTATCACCACACTTACTATCACCACACTTACTATCACCACACTTACTATCACCACACTTACTATCACCTCACTTACTATCACCTCACTTACTATCACCACACTTACTAGCACCACACTTACTATCACCACACTTACTATCACCTCACTTACTATCACCTCACTTACTATCACCTCACTTACCATCACCTCACTTACTATCACCACACTTACTATCACCTCACTTACTATCACCTCACTTACTATCACCACACTTACTATCACCACACTTACTATCACCTCACTTACTATCACCTCACTTACTATCACCTCACTTACTATCACCTCACTTACTATCACCTCACTTACTATCACCTCACTTACTATCACCACACTTACTATCACCTCACTTACTATCACCTCACTTACTATCACCTCACTTACTATCACCACACTTACTATCACCACACTTACTATCACCACACTTACTATCACCACACTTACTATCACCACACTTACTATCACCACACTTACTATCACCACACTTACTATCACCACACTTACTATCACCACACTTACTATCACCACACTTACTATCACCACACTTACTATCACCACACTTACTATCACCTCACTTACTATCACCACACTTACTATCACCACACTTACTATCACCACACTTACTATCACCTCACTTACTATCACCACACTTACTATCACCACACTTACTATCACCTCACTTACTATCACCTCACTTACTATCACCACACTTACTATCACCACACTTACTATCACCACACTTACTATCACCACACTTACTATCACCTCACTTACTATCACCACACTTACTATCACCACACTTACTATCACCTCACTTACTATCACCACACTTACTATCACCTCACTTACTATCACCACACTTACTATCACCTCACTTACTATCACCACACTTACTATCACCACACTTACTATCACCACACTTACTATCACCACACTTACTATCACCACACTTACTATCACCTCACTTACTAGCACCACACTTACTATCACCACACTTACTATCACCACACTTACTATCACCACACTTACTATCACCACACTTACTATCACCACACTTACTATCACCACACTTACTATCACCACACTTACTATCACCACACTTACTATCACCACACTTACTATCACCACACTTACTATCACCACACTTACTATCACCTCACTTACTATCACCTCACTTACTATCACCACACTTACTATCACCTCACTTACTATCACCTCACTTACTATCACCACACTTACTATCACCTCACTTACTATCACCACACTTACTATCACCACACTTACTATCACCTCACTATCACCACACTTACTATCACCTCACTTACTATCACCACACTTACTATCACCTCACTTACTATCACCTCACTTACTATCACCACACTTACTATCACCACACTTACTAAGTTACTAGCACCACATTGTCTACAACTAGCACTATAATCAATATCTACGTAATACTCAACGTTTTGATTAAAATCTTCTAATAACATTCTCGTTGTCTGCATCTCATACCGTATTTATTGTACATGAGCTGCCACCTGTTAGCAGCAACAACAAGGCTTCCGATAGTTTGAATTTCTGCTAACCTGTTTTTACCAAAACTTAGCATAATCATAGGAACACAGGCTAGGCATAGCCTAGGAAGCATTTTCCCTTAATGTCCTCTTGGAATAGTGGTGCATTTTTGACCATCATGTCTGTTACAGTCTACCATATAGGCTACAGTACTAATTTTATGGCTGTGGTATCTCTATGAATGGTCAGATATCTATATAAATATCTTGAATGTTTGTGTGCGCGTGTGTGCGCGTGTGTGCGCGCGTGCGCGCGTGTGTGCGCGCGTGCGCGTGTGTGTGTACTTCGGTTTGTCCAGCTATAGCTATTGAAATATTAGAATGAGGAATCCACCGAAGAATTGATCTTGGAACCTTCTGTTCACCAGGCAAATACCTTACCAATTAAGCTGCTCAAGATTGATGGATTCATTGGGCAATATATGTCACTATGTGGGTGAAAATATGCTGCTGCTCTTCATTACAGCAAAACGTAATTTGACATAGAGCTTACGCTTACGCAAATTAGCCACTAGCAATGTGACAGGCAACTACATTACCTCTCACTGTTTATAAGTCGATTTTTAATACCCGTGCAATTTCGCCCATTCCGCTAGTATAATGCTATATATAGATAACCTTGCTTACGGTAATTCTTCTGTTCGTAATCTACAATACCTGCGATTGACTCAGGAACCACCTCCACCTCTCTGTATACTTTTTGCAAGTGCTCCTGTGTATCGCAGTAGCTCTTCAAATATTTGCAGAGAAGTTATAAATCATTTTTCTTATTTTGTTTAACACAATTACGTATATTATTATAAAATTAAAACGTAAACTTCGCAGCAGTATTTTAATATTGACACCTGTATCAGGAGCTTATTTTAGCTATTCTGACAACAATAGTGAGAGAAGACAACTTCTTGACAGAGTCCTCTCTAAAACAAATAATATTGTATACTAAAGCTTGGGTCAGTCTCAGTTTCTTTGATCAAAAGAATTTGGCACTTTTGGTAGCCATAGTTTAAGGTACCTAACTATTGGGGTATTTAGGACTCTCCGTTGCACTCACATCAAAGCTTTGAAGTGAGGACATATTTTGCAATTGTCTTCAAAACCCGTGAGCTGATGCTATATGGTAAGAGAACCCCACCTCCTTTAACACTCATTTTCACTTGCTGCGGCTTGTCATAAAATAAGAGAACTGTAAGATCATCTGTCACATTTTTTATCTCCTCCCATTCATTGTTTTCATCTCGCTTTCTCTAGTACTTCTTCTTGTTATATAATAAAGGCAAATTATACATTTACATATATTTGCATTGGTAATACTTTTAATGCATAATAATTCAAAATATAGATATACATAAATCAATAATAAAACGTTTTGTTGGCACTAGCAGGATGGGCTGATGATGATTGAAAGCTGACAAATGGAATTTTTACTAAAGTATCATGAGTAATAACATTATAATGATGAAAGTAAAAGGGTTGCCAAAAAATACCAAATACCATAACTGGGTGAGTAACAAACATGTCAAACCTGTTTCTCACCTAGCCACAAGTCAGTTCACTTGTCTAACAATAAAGGTAAGAGGAACTCCCAAACCTCACGATGGCAACAACAATGCTTTGTCACTGACGCAGCTCTGGTTAACAAAAGGCTCTCCGTATAACATCAACAACACTGCCGAGGCATAAAAAGGTAGAGAGATAGCAATGAGTGCTTTTCATAACACCCTAACATCTCAATCGTTTGAGTGACTTCATTAAACAAACAAAAAGTTTGTTTCAAATGCTACTATGAAATCACATTTTCTCATGCTTCTCCAGAATGATAGAGATCAAATAACTAACACATTCCAACTGTGCGATATTTATTATTAAATACAATAGAGTTATATTTGATCACTTCATTGCTGTGGGTCCTAATAAAACCTTGCATGATGTCATAGAATTGTGCTGTAGCCATTGCATGCATTGAATCTCAATGACTTCTTGCCCGCATCCTTCCTTACATCGATTCTAGCTACATTCATTTTACTCGTATAGAGGACACCTTAGATTGTGGCTTGACGATCTTAGCCGATAGCTGGGTATAGGAGACATGATAACGACAATGTTTAGTAGACAATGTTTGGCAGCATACATTATGAGACATAAAGTCGACTCCCGCTTCTCGGTGCTTTGCTTCCCTGAATGTATTATAACTTTTTATTGTCTGGAAAATGTGCCGGATCCGGATGATTGTCTGATGCAGGTGTGTCTGATGACAACTTTGACAAAACTTTGGTTTTTTGCCAAAATGTTGTATTGTAATTTTCGTTTGTTATTACTGCTGTTATTAATATCATACTGCACCCTATTGCAGGTATAACCATATTTACTCTCATTTATATATATATATATTTTTTTTTTTACTATTTATATACTGTGTGTATACTGTACTAGTTGAAGGCCCGGCATTGCACGGGTCATAAAAAGTCTGCACAAAAACTTTACTTTTAATCAACATATCACCATTCTAACTTTTAAATGTAAGTGCTTGTTTATTTCTGTGTACTGTTTTTATTTCTGTGTAATTCGTACTGTACCTACTGTACCTATTGCTCTATACTGATTGCAATAGTCTTGCAGCCTTGTGAGTTTAAGCAGTTTTTCTCATGTATGGGCTCATATTTGGTTTCTGGTGTGGCGTCACACATAATACTAGCTGAAGCCTTAAGCGTGAAGCCATGAAAGATTGGCAGGTGTAATATGTATGTGACCAATTTATTCCGTAGTATAGCCAGTTAGACAGAGAGTGTATTGGATGAATGTCTGACTGCAGAACTGAAGGTTCTAAGCTCAAATCCAGTTCAAAGTAGATTTTTCATTTTTAAAACTTTATTGCAATGGCTGGACACGCACACAGACAGAATACAGACAAATACCAACTTTTATATAAATATAGATATGCACATGAATCTCGTTTGTCTGTCAGCGTCCATACAGTTATAGCGTTTAAAATCTAGCAACGAAAAGTCCACTTCAGAAGAGATTTGTTCTCAGAACTTCGAGTTCTGGAGGCGTCTCGCTTATCCACTAGATTATGGTATTTAACTGAGCATACCGATCAATAATGGTTAAGATATTCATTATATTGGTTAAAATACGCATAGCAACGTTGCATCACACGTAACAGAGCTGTGCTCAAGTACTTTTTTTCAGTTCAAGTAGAGTAAGCGAGTACTCAAAACAAAATCGAGTACAAGTACAAGTAATATACACATGTTTCTGCCTTCCGAGTACAAGTAGAGTATCACAACTTGATTCCGAGTACAAGTAGAGTATCACAACTTGATTTCGAGTACAAGTAGAGTATCACAACTTGGTTCCAAGTACATGTAGAGTTATCTCTCAAATTTCAAGTTCAAGTAGAGTTTTCCTTCTGAATTTCAAGTACAAGTATAGAGTACATTAATCAAATATCAAGTAGTTTTTATTAAATTAGAGTAAAACGAACAAACAAGTAAAACAGCCAAATTAACCAGTACAGGTAGGCCTATATATATAATATGATAATGATTAGGGTATGATAACAATATGATAAAATAATATGATAATATAAAAGTATAATGTCCAACTATCCCCGGGTTCTAGTTTTCTTTATTTATACTAGGCCCTGCAACCTGTTGCATTTGCAGAAAATGAGGTTCTCCAGAACGGCATCGCTCATTGAGGCGCGATGTGGCCTCATCAAGATGCCACCGTGAGAGAATATCCTCTCGACGGCAGCAGAACTTGCCAGCACACTCAACACTTTTTGGGCAAGAGGGTACAGCTTGAAGAGTATCTCCCGCTTTCGGTGCCAGAACACCAACGGATCGCTTGCTGCCATGGGTGTTGATCTGGCGAGCTCCAGATACATAGTAAACTGGTCGCTGATGGTAAGAACTGTATTTGGATTGCTGGTAGTGACAGGGATGTTCTCCTCCTGCTGATAGTCAAATAGCCGAGGCAGTTTGAATACAGGTTCTCCAGCGGCGTCCTCTACATCGGCGGCAACAGGTACATTAACTTCATTGGTAAACTCCCTGGTGCAAGTAAGAGTAGAGTATATTTGATGTAGAGTAAAGTAGAGTAGAGTATTTTGATGTAGAGTAAAGTAGAGTAGAGTATATTTGATGTAGAGTAAAGTAGAGTATTTAAGTTTGCAAGTAGATTCCGAGTACTTTCTTCTCAAGGGAGTACAAGTAAAGTATATTTATCCCATATTATGGCCTCTTCGAGTAGAGTAGAGAGTAGTTGAAATCGGTACTCGAGTAGTACTTGTACTCGAATTTGTACTCGAGTAGTACAGCTCAGACACGTAACTATTAACAGTTGGCCTCACTAGGTGAATGTCCGGCTTTGCACAGACAATAAAAACAGCTTATAAACAGTTGAAGATAATGTAGCGCAAAGGTAATGTTTATAAGCTGTTTTTTATTACCTGTGCATCTCAGGGCATTCAGCTAGTTGTACCATATTGCAGTCTAGGCATTGTGTGTGAGACAATACAAGCAATACAAGACAATACAATTTAGTACTGCACTCAATTTTCAATCTCCGAGTTTTTTCAATGTCCAGACGGCCCAGTTTGTATGAGTCCGAACAAACGAGAGTTGTCTGCACTTGTTTATTTTAATTAAGTTATAGGGTAGGTATGAAATGAAAAGCGGAAATCTTATAGCTGACATCCATTCAATTAACTAAAACCTTTAATACCATAATTAATGCATTATTATTGTATCATTTTATTTTGTGCACAATTTTTGTATAACTAATATTTGTGGTGAAAACCAATCTTATTGCAAATGCAATGCTGATATATTTCAATGTAATGCAATGCTAATGCAATAACCTAATGTAATGCAATACGATACTTAATGCAATGTAAATGTTATTATAGATGCGTTTTCATCGAATATAATTTTTTTGGGTGCGTGTTGCTAAAGAATTTCATTTTATAGCATGCCTCTGTCTATTAATATAAACAATATTATAATAATTACAATTACAATGTAATGACATTGGTATTGCAGTAACTTGAAAGTTTAATATTTATCACAATTTGGTCTTTATCAGACTTTGATAAATGCAGTGAGACCTCGGTGCTTGATCATAATTCGTTCAGATTTGACAATCAAGCAACGATATATTTGAATACTGAAACCCATTTTTCCAAACAATAGTATTTTAATCCACTTTCACTCCTAAAAATACCTGCAATACTAAAAAAACCTTCCTTTTTCGTGATGCTTTACGGAAAAGGGGCAAGAGATGCTCGAACTAACTGCGTACAGACTCATCTAACGTTCTGAGTCGAATAGACGATTACCAAATGGTCGAAAAAAGCCGAGGAGTGCATTTGGCTCAACTCGGTTCGTAGCGTTTTCACTCGGCGTTTCCGGCTCGACTCGGCTCATTCAAACACCGAATTAACTGAGTTGACCCGAGAATCTGCTCTAATTTAGATGCATTTTCAAATTGAATTTTTTGGTTGAGCACCGAGTTGTTTGAGTTAAGGAGGAAGAGGCGGAGCGAGGAGGCTTCGATGAGTTACCAAATCAACAATTGTGAAATCTCTTACATTCAGCTCCGCTAACAATATAAAAACAAGTTTTGTTTAATTTCCTGTTATATGGAGGACTGTATACCAGCAGCTGGTATACAACAGTAAAAATGACTTGCAGACAACAATTGGATACACCATTGAATAAACGACAGATCAAAAGAGTCAGATCGAAATTAGGTTTAGAATTTTTATAGGTTTTAAATTTGACTTTTCTATTCTTTATTTTATTTTTTGTTTCATGGTCTAATTTACTACATCAACCGATAATAACTAAGTTCATATCATTCAATCTAATATAAACTAGAATGTATAAACATTAATGCTGTGTAACGTTGGTTAAATTCACAGCTCCGTCAAAGCAACTATGTTTACTGTAGGTTAAAATAAACGGCAACTGAATATCAGATGCGTCTCTAGTTGGTGAACTTTCTTTATAACGGAAAAAAGCTCTTTGCAAGCTTTAAAAGCTTTGATGGCTAGGCCTCTTGTCAGTTTGGTCACAAAGAAGACAATCTGTGCTCAAGGTTAGCTTGTCACATTATATTTTAGGCTGTCTTTAGAGATGTGGACAGCTACAGCAGACATGTTTGACATTTCCAGGCCACCGTATGATTTCGTTCCTATCAACATCTCTTATCTCAATGGCCTGGACAAGTGGACATGCATGCAATGCAAGAACCAACCAACTAGCAATAACAACAAGCAATAACAATTAGCGTTAACAACTCAATTGCACCCTGAAAGCTTTGACCTTTCAATAACCAGTATTATGCCAACAAACCAATGGTGTAAAATAATATCAATGTATAATAATTTTTCTTTCAACTATATGCTCAACCTAAAATTGTGTCTTGTGGTTTATCAATTTTTGTACCTTCTGTTTGAAGTTACTGATGACTACAATTTTCTTTGTGTTTGTTATCGGTGTGCGAATCATTAAATAGCATCAAAATATTTGTTTTTTCTTTGTGATCAAGGTTTGCATCACCTCCGATATAATGGTTATATTTATACATCTACCAAGATATAAAGTAATCATGTAATTAAAGCCAAGTAAATATGGCACAGATACTTACATCATATGAGATAGATAGACAGATAAACTAGACAAGGAAACAGGGCGAATAGGTTGATAGTTGAACTCCGTGAGGTGATGGTTTGTATTTTCGCTCGTGATACGTGATGAAGTAAAAACTGACTTCTAAATTAATTTTAGAATTTAGCTGGTTTTTAATCTGGGTTCAAAAAGGTTCTAGAGGTTCGAAGGAACCCTAGGGGTTTGAAGGAACCCCTCGAAGGAACCCCTAAAGGTTCGAAGGAACCCCTACGGGTTCGAAGGAACCCTAGCAGCTCGATCAAACCCTAAGGCTTTGATGAATAAGTCTAAGGAGTTTGATGGAGATCTCCCAAAGGCAACAACCAAAGTCACACTGATTGGCACAGTCGTATCTGTATGAAAAAATATATAATTTGTGGTCGAGTTCATGAATTGTATCGGTTCTATTCTTTGAACGCAGTGATATTAATGCAGTTCGTTTCGTGCGCCAATAAAACAAATATCTGTATTTGCCAAAAACCATATTTATCTTTAATAAAGAGTGATAATAAGAAGAATAAGAAGGATAATTTAAAGGTTGACTTGCAACAAAATTCACATTACAGTTATTTGGTATCAAAAGATTCACCATGTTTTACTCTGTTGTGTTGTAGGTGCCAAATATGTGGAAATGTGATTACAAGCTCTTAAAAGCTAAAAAACGAAAAGCCGCCGTATATTGGAATCTCTTTATTTCTCTGACGTAATCATGAAATTTGGTTATTGTCTTGTTACCTGATGTTTTCACGTGATTTGAAGGCCAATAAAAAGCTCAATAGAAAACTTATCGTAGCACTTATGACAAAGACTTCGGGTTTTACCGAAGACCCCGTATCAAATATATAGATGCTCGCTACTTTACAGTTTTGTTTCGGTTTGGTCTAATCGGCAAGTCATAATCTGATCATGTGACCCAATACTTCGCAAATAATTTCTGCAGCACTTTTCGATTATCACAAGTGACCAACATGCTCATCATGATTATCAGACAATGATATGTACTCATTCGAGCTAAGGTTAAATTATAAATTTTAACGATTTTTACGGTTAGTTGTAAGATATCAGTGCTAAAAGTGACAGCATTACAATGACGATAAAACAGACGCGTAAGAACAATAGACATGGTTTTATTGAATGCGTGAAGTATATTTGTGAAAATATTTTGACGAATAAGGTTGCATGAAAGTGTAAACAGAAACCATCTACCACAGCTATGTCACATTTGAGCCGTTTTGGAAAGAGAATCCAAACTACGGCGGTCTCTTGTGGCTGCGATAAGCTGCTCGTTTTTGAGCTTTCAAGAGCTTGTAATCACATTTCCACATATTTTGCACCTACAACACAACAGAGTGAGACATGGTGAATCTTTTGATATCAAATAACTGTAATGTAAATTTTGTTGCAAGTCAACCTTTAATAAGGAGTGTTCAGTGAAAGAGCATGTGAAACTGGTTCAGTATGTCCAGCAAGGTTAAGAACTAAGATGAAATTCTCAATGAAAAAGGATCCAGAAACCTAACCTACCAACTATTTAGTGAGAGCTTGCTGACTAGTATGTTCATTTAAAACATCCAAAATCAGCTCAAGGTACGTAAATAAATCGATTCTGACTTGTCCGCTCTATCTGGCTCTTTTAGCTTTTGTCCGAAGGCTTTTCATAAATTGTTTTGTTGGGCGAGTTCCAAAGATATCATTTACGGCAAAGTTTTAATGATATCATTTACCACTAAAATAGTTTGTTTCAAATGTTATTATGAAATCACGTTTCCTCATGCTGATACAGAATAATAAAAGTAAAATAGCTAACTCATTCACCTCGGAGATGTTTGTCAATTTTGTTTATCTGTTTACAGTTTTAAAATAACCAAGATATTAATCAATACCGAAACAGGAGGTACGAGTATGTTTGTCAACAGAGGCTTTTACAAACTTATTTTGTGAATGAGATACGATCTTATAGACCAGCTATAGCGTAGGTAGACAAGTAGCGTAGGTACTTGCAGAAGACAAATTAATAAAAGAAATTCGTAAGAGAGCAAAAAGTATGACGCTAGGCAGAGATTAACGATCTCCGTTACTGACAATCCTAAAACAACCTGCCAAATGCTTATTTAATCTCTCTACCAAAGCACCAAAAAATTACAGACACAATACGTGCACTCCTTTGATGTGACCAGGAGAGATGACAATTAATTTTCATGATGAAAGGTCAAAAAGATTTGTTAAATATGTGTATGTCTTTCAACTGAAATATAATATGAATAAACCTTGAAATGTACTCAGGATTGACAGCAATTCAATAGGAATGCGATGATTTGTATATATGCCAAGCTTCCGAGAAGATAATGGAGATAAGAATATACTAGACGTCAGAGCATTAATTTGCTTGTTTTGTTATATTCTATGTAAATGCACCCTATGACCCGGCAAGATTTGAGAAAAACTGAAGCGGTTTAATTGAAGAGGTTACACTAGCATTTGCAGGATTTTTGGCTGATTTCTGCAGAAAATCGGTTAAAAAAGTAACATAGGTAAATCAGTTGAAACCGGCAGAACCAAAAGTACACGTGCATTCCTTCAACTTGCACGGAATGACCTCACAGCATTTGTGAGAACATCAATCATTGCTGATAAAATGCATTGTCGTGGCTTTTGGCTGATTTTGACCGATTTTGATCTCTAAAGGAGACCTCGATAAAAGAAGACAGAACTGCAGAGCAGAATAACCAGAAATCTGAGTCGTGTGCTTATTTTGCTCTTAAATGCACCGAATGACCTAGCACGGTCTGGTAGTTGATTAATATGCATGATTATAACACGTTATAGCGGCATTTGCTGGTTTTACATGCTATTTTTATCTCCTCTACTTATGTGCAGGAGATAACAGAAAGGTCTTTCTAGCAAAATGACAATGCAGAGTACACCCACCTGAATGAAACAAAAACAATCTATTTGTATCAATATCTATAATTAATCTATATTGTTATAAAATTTAATGGTTCTACCCATTCCACAATTGCTAACATTTACAGGTTTTTCTTTGAATTACAAACATAATTAGTATATATACAGCTATGAATGACTCATTTAATTTTTAGATTGTATGTGTTTAGTTCAACATTTTGCTTCTGCTATATTTTAGTTTTTTACTGCTTTTCTTGGTTTTTTTGTATCTATAAGGAATATATGCTTGTTTTTTTCCTGTTTTTCATGTTTATTTGTATCTACAAGACATATATACAGTAGGCCTACTTGTTTTTGCTACTATAATTTAGTCAAGTAATTTTGACACTCCTTGGAAGCGGGTTAACAAAAAATGTATTGATGGTTTGTTTAACCAAATATTTGACCTAACCATAAGATTGACAAAAAAATATCTTGCAATTGTGTGAAAACCAAATATGCCGGAGAAAATTCCTGGTTTTTGTCAGCCACATCTATTTAACGCAATTTTCTTTGAAGCCACAAAAGACAATTTTTAGGGCAAACCAATCAATGCAAACCTTATTTACAGTATTATAGAAAAATATTCTTGGTGAATGATAGAGAGTAGATGGTAGGAGATGATAGGAGATACCAAGCTCTCAGCAACGATAGATAGATATTAACTTTATTACCACTGTTCAATGTCGTTCAAACCAAATTGGATCATGAGACAAAAATCTAAATATCTAGCAGGCTTTGACCTTTGACCTGTTATCTAAACATTGCTACCTTCTTTCTAGATATACCAAACTGTTCATGATTTTTAGAACAAATATACTTTTTAAAATATAATGCTGCTTGATTCCACACAAAATGTTTCTTTGCCAAACTCTTTTGTATCTTTTTTAGACGTTTGTTTTGGGCATATTGCAAGTTTTCTGTGAACTGTATTGAACACTATTAGAGAGACTCCCAAAGAGCCTTTTAGCTAACTTCAAGGAACCTGCGGGTCTGAATTGAGTAGCCTGCCGACCAGCGTTGATCACATGAAAATGGACAAATGGGTCCATAGGAGATGAGTAAGTCTTGAGATAGTATACAGATGTATATATATATATATATATATATACAGTGAAACATGGATAACTCGCCCTCGGATATAGCGAACACATGGTTAACTCGAATGGATTTGCTTGGTCCGTTCCCACGCAATGATAAATGGCTCTATATAACTCGAACTCAACACTGTCAATTCGAACTGTTTTTTGCCCAACGGCTACTGAAACGGTTGCTATCCCTTTAGAAAATCACTTTATTCAAAGCCATAGAGGTAAACCTCAACTTTTCGTAATTCATAAGCGTCGTTATTACCTCCATCAGCAAAATATTTTTGCCAACGACTTTTCTAAAGGTTTGGTGAAATTTGATTTATACTGCTATACGATGAATAGCACAGGCTAGCCGCGTCACGCGCGCAAGGATTTTCGCCACGCACATACAAAACAAAAACAGCATGTTGTTTTTGTTTTGTATTTGCGTGGCGAAAATCCTTGAGTGCGTGACCCGGCTAGCCCGTGATGAATAGTTTTCCAATGTTGATTCCGTGTTGAATCAACGTCGGAATGTTGAATGTTTAAAACGTCTTAAAAATTGTTGTAATTAAACGTATACGTTGTCTTAGCTAAAAAAAAACTATTCATCGTTTGACCTAAACACAGAATACGTGTGTACATTCAATAAGTATCCATTCAAAAAGCGTGAGTGATATACAATGTACCGTAAAACCTCGCAAAACTTTTAATTGAACTGCCTCGGAGTGTTGCTCTTAATGAATCCCAGGTAAAGTAAAGTAATCTTTGCATAAACTTCAAGAAAAATCGGCAAAATTGATCGTGGGTAAAACGCTCAAAAGAAAAAGATGTCTTTTCTTTTGAACATTTCAGCAACGATCAAGTTTTGCCAATGTCAGTCTTAAAAACGTCCTGGCAATAACATCACCTCAAACAACAAACCAATCTCAAGTGATAGAAAAATCTCTATACTTTTTGATAAAAACGTTTTAAACTTTACATTAGAAGCAGTTAATTTGAAACAAGCCATTTGTGCTTTTGATTTATATTATAGTTTGTATATGTACATGTATCTACTAATAAATAAGTAAATACATGGACTTGTGACAGTGCTCTGATAACTTGAACGCTCTGATAATTCGAACACTTTTGCTTGGTCCCTTGAAGTTTGAGTTATCCGAGTTTCACTGTATAGATGTATATATATACATCTATGTACCAAAATATAGATTATATATATGTACTAATTAGCTGTGCTGCCCGGCATTGTCCAGGCATTAAAAACTTGCTTATAAACAATGAGAGGTAATGAGAGTTGCCTGCCACTTGCTATTAGCCTGGCACGTTGCCAATGGATAATTTGAGTAATCTTACTAATAAGAGTTACCGCGAGTCTCATGACTTATGCCATCACTTTGTGTCATGACGGAGAGGCAATGGTTGGCTAATCTGATAACAAGGCCAGTTGAAGTGCTGCCCAGCTTCTAAATTTAGTTGGTCAAATCTAGTTTGTTTTGACAAGCTGAGACAGATGATGGGCAGAGGGAAGATCCTCCCAGTACAATTTGTTCTGAATATGAAGATGGGAGGCTGTTTAAGTAGAACGACCTAGAAGTACAAAAGAGCAGATATACTGATATCCTGATATACTGATATCCTGATGCTGTACTCAACTCCATTTAAGTGAGATTGAAATGCTATTTGACGTCTGCTTATGAATAAAATAAAAAACCAATTAGTTTTCACTAAGATTCTTTCAAAACATAAAAAGTATTTTATTTTAAAAGACATGAGCAATAAATTTCAACAGCCATGAGTAATATCCTTTAAACCTTTTTAATTCCGTTACCATAATTATATTATATTATATTATAATTAATTACCATAATATAAAATTAATATTATAAATAGCTGGCAAATCACGTTCAAACAAACCAAATTTCTACATGAAATGATTTATAACGATATTTATATCAGCCACCAACTGAAAATACATAATGTGCTATCAAATATTTGCTGTCTAAAATACTCAGATCGTATCTCCAATCTACCTGACTATCCATTACATTCCTGCTTCTCTGAAAACTCCACTACACCTTATACCAGACACCAACACCCTGACTATCCACATTATAAAACAGAATTATACAACAAAAGCTTTTTCTTTCAGTAACCTTGCTTTACTATCCCTTTTGATTTTTTGTCTCATAGTTTAAATTGCTTTGAACAGCTTTGACCTTGACCGAAGATGATATAGTTCACATCTATTTCGTGCTTATATAGTTTTCTCAAACTAAAACCATTTTATTTTGTGACATTGTTTGCTACAACTTCTATGTCTGAAACTGTCAATGCACCATACATAGATCTATCATACAATAGACCTACCATATATAGATCTATGTGATGGTATAGTGGTTCAAGGCCAGGGGGGGTACTGGTTTTCTTATCTATATCGCACTTCCTTTACAAGCAGTGAAATGTTGGTGTCAGCATGAAAAACACAAAATGTTAAGTACGCAATTTGGCATCGAGTCAGGACTTTGTTGATGCAAGCACTAAATTCTCTTCTAAATGACTTTCAGTTTCCTTCTTTGAAGAGATAAAAAAGGACTTGAACACCAACCATTGCAAGTGATTTGCAACTTCCTTTTCTGAAAAGGACAACAAAAGCATTTACTTATTTTGAAGTTGTGTGCAACGATGATATCATGTTTGATTTGGGCAGGTCTATGCAATATAGGTAAACACCTGCTTGTGCCGATGAATATGAAACCTGAAACATTCTTAAAATTTGTAGGACTTAGTCAAGAAAACAGGTGGTTATTGCTGTTTTCTTAGCTGAAATGCTTTGCAAAATATTTGCATAAAAAGCTGTGTTTCAATTAATCTCATTTCCTTCATTATGTCTTCCGGAGATCTTGTATTTGATAAATTAGAGAATGTAACACTGTTAGATCCGATATATATTATTTTTCAAACAAGGTCTCAGAGTTTATCTTCAACTTTCTTTTATAAAGTTAAAACAAAAATGACCTGACTGTAAGGGTACGGGTGGCTGTCAAATAAAAACACTAACTCGTGTTTGGGTAAAATTTGTCTGGAATGTGGAATGTTTATTTATGGTTAAAGAACATTAAAACTAACTATAGCGGGCTACCCAATACTGGTTATTATTTTTTTGTTTGGAAAATGATATTGAGTCGAGAGCTCAAAAAAGGTATACATCTCTATAGCAGACTGACTCATGCAGGTCTTAAACTAGACGTTGTCAATATAGCTGCTGTCAAAGGGTCAGAATTTGATATGTTTCCAAAAATTGATCCTAAAATATAAAGCCGAGTTGCTTGTCAGGTCTTGGCACTTCATATAACCAATCTTGTTTAATCGCATCCATGACACTTAATTCTGTGCTGAAGTGATAACTGTATTGGTTTATTTTGCTCATTATTTCAGATATTATAGTTTATTGAAATATTTTATTACTAAAGATACCTCCCTGTGGGTCTGCAAACTACTCACAATAGTTATTGCTTTTTGATGCTGTGACGACTTTTGGGTAACTATTTTAGAGCTGACTTGAGTAAATCTTGACTTGAGCATCCATGAGTAAACTTTATATGATTTCTCATTAAGGTTATATCGCAGTAGCTGTATCCGAATTGATTCAAGCTCTCTCCATTTTTGCTAGTACGGTGTCGGATCATAATTATATTTTTACCACTCATCTAATGTACCGAGCATTATGAGTCGTTGTCCATGACTTAAAGTTAATCTTTAATCGGAAAACATAAAAAGGATGAATACAGCACACTCCATTTTCCCTAAAATAAGCTTTGGTCAGATTCATAGACACAAAGTTAACCCAGAATGAAAATTCCTCAAGATATGCCAGCTGCGCGTGTGCATTGTCTCATGCAGACCACCTGCAGCAAGTACTTGTAAAATAGTTTACAATACACCTGCGTATAACATGCTATCTTCCTGCAAATGCGCACAGATCATTCCTAGAAGGAGAACAGGTATGACAAATGCAGTTGAGCTAGATTGGGTAAAAAAGCACTTTAAAGCAAGCTATATGTTGCCAGCAATTTAATATATCGCAAGCAGGAAGAATGGAGAGCAATGCACTCCAGCGCACAGGGAGTTGCCATTTGTCAGTGCAAACCTTTCACTTCTCAAATACATTCCACATTCTGACAGCCTGCGTGCATCAACTTGACTGATACTTGCCAAAACAGTTGAAAGCATTTAATTAGCCTTAGTTTGACTGCCAGAGGTAAACCTCTTAATGGGCCAAACCACACATTTTGAAGAAAAACAGCAGACTTGAGTGAAGAATGGATTGTGAAATTATGTTGATGTGGCTGAATTGGACAAACAATCTATTAGCCCGAAACCTCCTTATTCAACGAACGTCCGAGCAGTGCCATTTAGTGATAAAACAATTAATTTTGCACCGAAACGTGTTTCCTTATTCATTCAAAGTCGCTGCCAGCTATCCACATGCAGAGCCTTTCAAGTAGTCGATTTGGTGAAAGTTCAATGTTAGGTGGCAATAGCAAATGGCAACCGGTGCATCTATTATGTTTTACCTTCTGTGTATATGGCATCGAGTGCATGCTTTGCGCACTTAACAGCCCTGTGTGTATAGGATCCACCCGGCACTCAGCGGGTGAAAACTTTGATTGATAATGTAGCGGTTTATTACATAACACCCTCAAATGACTGTCTCTGTTGTTATTCTCCTTTGTACCTGCAGCTCGTGTCGCTCAATGAGTATCTGCAGCTCGTGTCAAAAGAGTTTCTAGACAGGTTATGTTACGTACTCTTTGACCAAAAGGAATTTTCAATCAATTTTTGCAATTCCACCGAATCGGCCTGTATAAAGAACCAAAGACAAGCTTTGGTGGTACAATTTCGCAACTGTTGCGTTGGCTAGCCAAACCCGCAGTACTGCATCTGCAGATTGTCTTGCAATCATACTTTCCTTTTAATCAGAATGAACTATGATATACAAATTATTTCTTTGTTTCCATCGTAAACAAGACAACTGTCTATGAATGCGGTGAGGTATGCTTATTGGTCACATTAATTAGTACAAAGAGGCTAGGAGAATAATACTACTAGCATTGAACGAGAAGAGATATGAACAACCAATAGTAGAGAGTCATGTAGTGAAGAAACCTGAATGAAAAGATAAATAAAAATGCAAACAAATTTAAACTATATTTGCTTATATCCAATTCGACTGCAAAAAATCATTGATATTGATATAATATTTAATGTAGCATAGAAAGCAATATAGTTGGTAAAATTCTCTACATGCTCAGCTACTAGAATAAATTCACCATTTCCCAAAAAAGTTTTCAAAAAAAAAAAATAGCTCCATGCCCTAACCAGCATCCTCCTTAAATCTCTTCAGTGGATAGCTAACTCAGTATAGCCTTCAAAGACCCTGCCATTTTTTATCTTGTCCATTCATAGGTAGTTTTCTAAACCATACAAGGTGAGCTCTGCACTCATGACAATTGAAATGTGGCCACCATTAAGCTATTTGGTTACATTTAGTAGGGTGGTTCCTCTAAAATACTGACACCTTTCCCGTGCATGCTGCGCTTCCCTGGAAACCAATAAAACCAGTGAAATATATGCTCAAGCTTTCGTGAGATGAAACACCCCACACTCACAGCCTCTTATCAGCCTTGTATGGATTTACTAAATTAGTACTACAGCCATACTTCGGCTTATGAGCTTAATGCGTTCTGTGACTGAGCTGGGACTGAGCTCTAATGTCAATTTACTCATATGTTGGTGCAATTTATTTATATATAGAACAATTAAATATATATTGATTGGTTTCCACACTCTAAAAAATGCAAACAGAAACACTTAAAACAAAATATTGTAACGGAAAAAAACATGTTAGTTATTGTCCTAACTTACCAAATGCTTTCAAAAAGCAACAAATAAAAAATAATGTAAGGAAATGTGAGTAATTAAAATGTAAAATTAAATCCATACAATAGCAGCTAACGCTAGCATTTGCCAGGGAGAGAGAGATAAGTTATCTTTCATTACAACATTTGACTTTGATAAATTTGGATTCTGATGCACAGACTTGAAAGCAAACTTTCATTTTAAACTTAACGTAATTAAAATTTCTTTGGCGTTCATAGTTTCAAATTTGTTCTCGCGGCTTAGCTAATTTTTCCTTTTTCTCGCTCTCACGATCAGCCGGTCGTTTTAAGAGAAACCTATCCAAGGACGTTTGCATTTGTCGCCCTTTTAACATGTTGCGAAAAGGACGAACCCAGGTGTCGTTGCAAAGGGCTAATGCACGACCGCTAGCCAACTTGTCCAAATGTATATTTTTACAGTTTTGATAGATAGCACCGGCCTTTTCACATAACATCTTTTCAGTTACGATGTCGCCGGCCAATTGTTTATCTTTTATCCAAAGCCTGAGCAGACTCTCCATCAGCGATCATGAAGATCGCTGCGCTGTTTAAAAACTATGGTTTGTCCTTTTGCAAACTAAATGCTCTGAATATAATCCTTGTTTGATAATTGTGGATATATTTGTCATATTGCTGAGCTAGCTCAATCATGCATATTTTTCAATAATTTTACATCTAACATCAATTGTTATCGTTCGCTTTTTCTTTGCATTATCCTTCATTGTACCGGTTAACTTTCGGTCTACACACAGTACTTTTAATTCTTGCGCATAATTTTGCACTGAAAAACGCGCACAAAAGCGCGATGCAAAAGTATAACATGAGCAGTTGAAAAATACAGAGTAATGCTGTTCTCATAAAACACCTCATACTAAAATACCAACATACTTGGCCACTGGCTCGCGTGCTCGAACCTCAAATATGGCTCGTATGTTAGTGTTAAAACCTGCTTAAAAGCTGGTTCGTAGCTCAAGTTTCTCGTATGTTGGGGCACTCTTAAGTTGAAGTATGACTGTATGCCCTTCCATTTGCGGGATCTGTCTAGTAGAATTGTACGCTGAACTTTTAATAATAAGACCGACACCATACCTGGAATAACTCAAGTGACAGTTTTTTTAAGGTTTCACTTTTGTTGGGCCTAACTTATAATAACTACCTAGTTATTGATGGGTTGTAGGCTATTGAGCAATCAATCTAGATATTTATTACATAAGTTATTACACATCTTTCATACGCACACATCTAAAGAATCCACAACCATGTAGGAAACCATTGGAATGTCAGCTGTTGTGAGAGGTGATTGGCAATCATTCAATGCCATTGGTTTTTTCTTGTTTTCTTTATTCAATGCAAATTCAGTTTGATAAAAAATAGTTTTGCTGAGGTTGATACAGAAAAAAACTCAGATTTTCCGTCACTCATTGAGTGTTTGTGCACTGTATGCATAAATGACATGTAGTTATTCACGAGGCTCCTTTGTTGTTGAAGCATGTTTTATCACGAATAGACATGTTTCATAATTGCATAAAATACATTTTCCAAATGATAAGATTTGTTTTCAAGTTTACACAAAGACAAAAAGATACACACTCTATTTTATATTTATCATACGATACTCGGAATATTTGAAATTTATTCTTCCACATAAATGACAAACATCATTTTCTGTTCCATGACATCAACACACTACACCCACTATTGTATGTTTATGATCTTTCTGTTACTGCAACGTTCAATTCACTCCTCCCAACTCCTCCACAAGACTATTAGATTACCAACTTTTAAAACACGTCAGTTCAACTCATTGAATAATTCCTGATTTCTGTCTTTTCATTTTTTTGGCATGTCATGCAAAACATTATTTTCTAGATGATTACCAATATATAAAGAGTTATACAAACAGTCTAAATTCGTAACAAGAATTTATAAGCTTAATCAAAGTTTTAGACATCAGCGTTATTTACAACAGCTTTTGTTTGCATTTATTTTAGATGAAGAAATCTCTGGAAGCTGCTATAAATTGGTACATGCAACGAATTTTTTGTGAATGGACTGAACATTTTGTAACTTAATGAGGCTGTTCACATCTACAGAGCTAAACTCTTTAGTACAAGCTATCCCTTAGTATAAAATGCATAACTATCTAGCCAATGAAAAGCTTTGCTCAATGACATCGGATCCACCGCTGTCACCGCAGACCTCTCCACTGAATGAGCATTGTTTGAAGAGCAGTAGTGGTATGACAGGCAGCGGCCAGTGTTTTTTTTTATAATATTTCTGCAGGTTTATACTTAGATGTTTTGTCACCAATACATCTCAACTTAAATGGTAAAAACAGAAAATGTCCTGAGTAATCCAAATGTCACAACAGCAAGCATTTGAATGACCACTAATCTGACAATGAAAGTCTTTCAAGAACCCCAAACCAGAGAGATCTGAAACCTAGAATATTCCACAAAAACCAAGCAAATACATTTTGTGAAAGGGATCACTAATCCTACACATTAATCCAGATTAATCGATCAGCTGAATTACACTACTAACCGAGAATGAGTAACTTGGCACCTACAGTTAGTCATCCACTAGGAAACGTACCAACAAGCAGACATTCTGCGGTTCCGTTTGGAACAAACATCTTAATCCTGTAGTTTAGATTTTCCAAAGGTTATCATTTACATATAGACCCTTACAGACTTCTTCAATGTCCTATTTAAATTAACATAAAGATACATTTATGTATACCCCCTCCCCGACACCATTTTCTGTCTCCAGGGTGTTATAGTCAATTGAGGACTGATGAACCGAGATAGCGGAAATACCGGTGTACTTGCTCTACTCTCATCAAGTTCACGAAATGGCAGCAGCTCTGCAGCTGATCGAACAGGAAGTTAGATAGCGATTAATGACGCTTTCCAAAAATAACTTGATTCAATATTCTATTATTTACCTACTATTTATTTATTATTTCTAATTCGTATCAACAAATAAATAAACATATTAATAACTCTTAATGGCAAGAATATAATAGCAACAAACACCAAATTATCAAACATATCTGTCTAATAGTTTTATTTTATTGATAATATGGCAAACACAATACTCAGATACAACGAATAAATAACACTAAATGTGGTTTAGTCAGAGCTGAGCGCAATTTGAATGTTTTAAATCACAAAATTCATTTATATTATTATGCTGTTAATGTTATGTTAATAGCCTATGTACCATCAAAGTGAGGACTTCGTCTGTTCTGAAACTTTTTACCAGGCCTAAAGGCAAGATTTTGTTATATGACTAGACACTATAAAAACTCTTTCTACAGTTGATAAATAGTATTTTCATAGTTTGTTACAAAGGTTGTACGATATAAAATGTTTAAAGTGAGTTGATCAAGACGGCTCTAACAAGCAGCAATAAGGAAAGTTTGTTGTAAGAGATCAGCTATAATACCAGTTCATAGTTCAATGTCTCAAGCAAAATTTGAAGTCTAAAACTTCATGAATTAGCAGAACTCTGCCTGAATTTTTATTCCTTGTTACAAATAGACACCATAATAAATAAAAAACCATGCTAATAGTCAGGAGCTCAACACAAGGTATTTTTGTGTAAAAATAGTAATTTTATAAAGGATTCGAGTTGGGAGCTAATGGTGGATCTCATGGCAACTGTGAATAATCAGCAGGTAAAACAATCAGCAGGTAAAACAATCAGCAAGAATGAAAGGAAATATGGTGAAAGTTTATAAAAACCACCATCTGACACTAGACAATATATACCCATGTATATAATGGCAAATCAGCTCGGAAGCCAACTATGGAAAGACTGATAGCTATTCTACTACCTGATTTTTTGGGGAATGTTTCCCTTTAAATGTGCCACAGTAAATATAACATGATTGCACAATCAGATACAAACTTACATGTAGCATACTCATCAAATCAATCAGTAGATAAATGAGAAGACAACTCGTATTTCCCACATTTATGTACATGGAGAATGTAAGCCTCAGTTCTGCCAAGCGTTACAAAGTGTTCACTAGATATAAATAGCCGAGCTTTACTACAAGCAGCTTTGAGGCTAGACAGCATGCTTTTACCAGTCAGTATGACAGCACGGCCTTGCTTCGATAGCAGCCTACAAGAGAAGACAATAATGCAAGAGGTGATGAATGTCATTATTGAACTAGGTGATACATGTATGTTAAACCTCGAGGTAGAGGAGAGATTGAAAATCCTGGTTATTGACATTCTGAACTATAGGAGTAGTAATCTCTCAAGTTGGGCATTGACCTGAACTCACTTCAAACAGCGGGTTATGAGTTTGTGTCAGAGCTCCATTATCAGCGAGTCAAACTCAAAGCAAAGACAAAATGTTTCTATTATAAAGTAAGCAAGGAAGAACTTGTTATTAATTCCTTAATTAATAAACTAGATATATACTTTTATCAATCATTCCATATCTGCGAACCACATGCAAGATGGCGGCCCAATAATAGTGTATATATATATATATAATTTTTGAACAAATTGTAGCATTTAATTGGGCAATCCAAAAACTGAGCTAAACAAGCAGCCGACATGACTAAAAATGCACAAGGCACTTATTGAATCAGCTTTTATGTGCGATAACTAGCCCTGTTGTTACAAACAGACAACTGTACAACACTCGTTCCATCTTTGTAATCGCTAAGGTCAGAACATAAATAACAACATGCGCAGCATACGAAGGTAGCACTGGTAATACCGACTTTCTCCCGATGTTAAAATCACCATTATTAGTCGTAGAGAACTTGAAATATTGCCAAATTATATCTTCTTAGCAAAACAAGCAATAATTTTTATGCTAAACTAAAAACCTTGTTAAAGAAATAATATTAACACGAAGATCAGAGCAGAAAACTCCAAACTTATAAGAAAACTAATTCTTCACCTGTTTTTAGTTTCAAGAGTTAACATATCTCTACATCAAAGCCAGGTATGCCAGAAGTACCTAAGGGGAAGCTTTGCTGCACCAACATAACATAGCAGAGATCATTGCATAATGTCTGGCTGTCTGTCTGTCTCATGACATCATATGGTTACCTTTAAGAGGCATGGCCAAGCAATATAGAAAGAGTTGCATATACGAATGGCTATATTTGCAACGTAATATAAGAAATATTATTTACTCTAAAAGTATTTAATTTAAAGTAACAGCCAACAACTTGACCTGCACTCTCTATACCACAAAAGGCAGAAAGCACCTTAGAATAGATGCAAATAGAACGGAGGAGTACCTGTTGAACTCTACGCAGCTCTGTTCATAGAGTGCACTCAGGCTGCTTGGCACTCGGTGCTTCTGTCCAAATGGTAGATCTGTTAGAATAACATCGATAGTGCCATGCACCAGGGGAATGCCTGGAGCAATACAAAACCATAACAAAACAATAAGGTGAACATATGCGTATATGAGATAACGTTTTCAGTACAGATAGCAAGTCTTTCTGACCAAAGGCTACCGAGTTCATCTTAAACTATGGTTAATACAGGTAAACCAACACATTCTTGGTTGGTAACAACATTTAGTATCGAGGAATTGCATTGGAATACAATGTAGCATAATTAGCAGCACCTGTGTACGTTACAATGCTTATTAAAAACTTGAAGAATTATCAAAAAGTAGAGAATGAAGAGAAAAAGGCAATAGATATGAATAGAAAAATATATCAGAGAATAGAGTTGCGTTTCACAGAGCATTAAAGATGGACTTACACAAAATTATCAAAGTTATCGGAAAGTATCAGTATTTTTCTATCATTTGCGATTGTTTTTGATGTTTGAGGTGATCTGACTGCCAGGATGTTTGAAGATTAAAATCGACAAAACTTGGTCACGGTTAAAACGCTCAGAAGACAAATGACGTCACTGAAATGATGTCACTAGTTGAGCGACTGCTTGTCTTTGAACGACCGCTTGTCTTTGAGCGACCGCTTGTCTTTGAGCGACCGCTTATCTTTGAGCGACCGCTTGTCTTTGAGCGACCGCTTGTCTTTGAGCGACCGCTTGTCTTTGAGCGACCGCTTGTCTTTGAGCGACCACTTGTCTCTCTCATTATTGATATCAGCTAGTGGTGTTCAAGTTGCAGCGTCTCGCATCTCTATTCTGTAGGTCTCTTTGCCTCCTTAGGTGCATCGACAAACATCCTAATCGCACTTTACTTGAATCTTAGCATTTTAAGCGAGATCAAGTTTTGTCAACTTCAATCTTAACACATCTTGACGGTCAGATAACCACAAACATAAAAAACAATCACAAATTATAGCAAAAAACCCATAATTTTTGATAAAATCCACTGAAATTTTGTACAGGTTCATTTTTAAGAGTACAAGAGTACACAACTTGAAATATAAGGCGCATTAAGAGTAGACAACTCAAAAAACAAAATACATTAAGAGTACACAACTTCAAAGACATACTGTACCTTGGGCATCACCTCTAACAAGCTGTATTGAGGTATTGGCTGCTATCTCTTGGTAGTGCTCCACATTGAGCATCGCTTTGTTAATCTGTGATTGGTCTATGTCCATTCCAACATAAAAGGCATGAGGGCAGATGTTAGCGGCCTCCAACAGCAAGGCTCCGACTCCACACAAAGGATCCAACACTATTTCACCAGGTTGGATAGAGGCTAAACGACCAAACACCAGACACTGTTCAGCATTTAGAATTCAAAGCTAAATAGCTGAGAAAACAATGATATACAATATCCTTTTAAATCAATAAAAGATCAATATAACTCACTAGAAAATAGTGAATGACTTCCTGTTTAAGACTAGTTACATTCATGGAAAGTTATACCATGAATATGGTTATTGTCTGCCCTTCATTTTTTCTATGAGCTCTATGCAAACATTCATAGCCGTATGGCCTGCATAAATACGGTATGTTTGAACACTATTAATATTTCTGTTTGTTTCAGGACATTTCACCACAAAATGTGTTTGGCCAAAACATGGGATTGCTGATTGGCTATATGTAGCAAAACTAGAAAAAAAATAATTGTAATATTTACATAAACATTTACCAACTTGGGACATCACAAATGTCCCATCATTTACGCAAGTTGTACTTCATAGCTCCTGAGCTACTATTTTGAAAGCAGTAAATTTTATATTATTTAAAAGCCAAGAAAATACTGCATCAATTAATTCAAAGAATTTTATAATGGGAGTAAATGTGCATGCGTAGTTGGCATCAAATAACATTAAATGTCAAATTATTATTATGGACACACCCATATATTTCTCAAAGTATGTGTCTAAATTTGTGTGTCATTCCGGCTATAGCTCTTAAAATTGAAATTCAGCATTCTGATGGAACTCATGACCAATTCACATTGACAAATTTCATTTTCGGTCGCTCTACTACTGAGCTAGAACGCCATAGTGATCAGATATGCTTTCATATAACAGATAAACCGTGCACGTGCGAAATATTTTAGCCTTAGGTTTTCGACCAAAGATTTTGAGATTTGTTTGTCTCGGAGCTCGAACATAAATTCGGTTCTCGACCAAACCGGAGCATGCGCAATGCAATTAGCAAAATTTCGGAAACAGCATGGAAACATCCGTTAACAAGCAAAGAGGCATTTTACGCTTAATAATTTCTTTAAGAAAAGGGAGGAACCATCTGAAACGACGCCACCTCTATCGAAGAAATTTGCTAGGGAGATAACCCCTCTAATCGAGTTATCCTAAATTATTTTGCAGGAGGATTCTCCTTTACAGATGTGAAGTAAACGTGCCATTGCTGTTTATATTTTCTTTTTACGATGATTTTTGATGTAACTGATCTGTTGCATTTTTTTGCTGTTTCATTTTCAATTTCTGCAATTTTTATTGCAGAAATTTATTACAATTTATATTGTATTTTAACCTTTAATGTTTTCGATGCTTTCGAGAGCCAAACATACGAAATGTTTGTTTTTGTTTTCTTTTTTCATCATCATAAATAAAACCTGTTAAAATTAAACACGATCTATGTCTACCCATTTCTATTAATAGTATGCGGTATACAGTACAGCTTATGGTGCAAAATGTTGAAAAATATTTTACCAAAGTTTTTTCCTTGCTTTGGAACGGATTAAAATTTATATAATTTTATTCTAACGGAAAAAATTGTTTCGGATCTCAAACAACTCGGTTTTCGAACAACCTTCTGGAATGGAAAGCTGAAAGTTATGAAATTTTAAATTTACAGCGGTTTGAAAACCTTAACATTTGTTTTATTTATTTCTAATTTATTATTATTAGTTGTCCTGCACAAAAACCTTCTTTTCATGATATGTAGTTTGAGAGTGAGAGTGGCAAATGTTGTTATATGTTAAATAAAAATCAATTATACTTAATTATATTAAATTATAATTATATAAAAATGAACTAGACTTTTTTATTACTTTATTTATTAAATAATTTTTCATTGTAATCATAGCTAAACAGATTATATTTAGTCATTACTTGCTAATTATTTCACATTCACATTTGAACACATTTACTGTTTTATTTGTCTTCCTAATTTATTTCAACAAAACACTTCTTTCATGATATGAAATTTAAAAGTTGTAGTTGTTTGAAAAAGCTTGAAAACCTTTACTGGTTACTTTTTCCTCTTAATTCCTTTGAACTGTTTAAAAATATTTTCTCATGATATGAAGTTTAAAAGTTAGAATGGTAAATGTTGTGTATGGTATGTTATATAAAAATAAATTTATTGTCCAAAGACTTTTTTATTACTCAGGCAATGCCGGGTAGTACAGCTAGTTCTATAATAGAAGAAACTGTATAAAATAGAAACCATAACTTTGCGTATGGCGAGACGACGAGACAATGATTATAACGTGGTCATTCAAAGTTACGCCACTGGAATTTATCTCCCCTAGACCAAGATAAGATTTTCTCGAAGACTGCTGACCCATTTAGGTAATAGAAATAGATGTTATATACCTAATAAGACCATCGCGGCACAGACAGTAGATCTCAGACCAAATGAATTCACATATTTTCTTATTGATAATGGGATGGGAGTCAATAGAACTGCCAACATCACCAACTCATCACTACAATATGTAAAACCTAGGATAAATATACCAGCGCAGCTCTACAATATAATAACTTTACCAATGCAGCTCTACAATATAATCGCTATACCAGTGCAGCTCTACAATATAATAACTATACCAATGCAGCTCCACATTATAATAACTATACCAATGCAGCTCTACAATATAATAAATATACCAGTGCAGCTCCAATATAATAAATATACCAGCGCAGCTCTACAATATAATAAATATACCCGCGCAGCTCTACAATATAATAACTTTACTACTGCAGCTCCACATTATAATAACTATACCAGCGCAGCTCTACAATATAATAACTACACCAATGCAGCCAGGCCTGTATTCCCTGGTAGCAAGCTTGGGCGGCAAATGTTAGGCGACTAGTTATGAACACCTGGGGGTTTGGGGGGGGCGGTGTAAGCCCCCAACAGGTTTCGCTCATGTAGGGCCTCAACAGGGCCTCTCATGTAAAAAGTTTTATCGGAAAGTATAAATATTTTTCTATTATTTGAGATTTGTTTGTTTTAGGTGATGTGACTGCCAGGACATTTTCAGATTAAAATAGGCAAAACTTGACCGCAGTTAAACTGCTCAGAAAAAACTTTTTTTTAGCGTTTTAACAAAGATCAATTTTGCCGATTTTATTTTAAGTTCGTCCGAAGGTTTCCACGCTTTCGATGAGCCATTGCCAAGCAGATGTTTGGTAAAACCTGACCTTTTGCAAACCTTTATAAAAGTCGTTAACAAGAATATTTTGCCGATGATGATAATAATGACGTCTAAGAACTACTAAAAGTTGATGTTTATCTCTATGGTTTGGAATTAAGCGATATTCTAAAGTAATAACAACCCTCTCGGTAGCCGTTGGGCAAAAAACTGTTCGAGTTAACCAAGTTATGGTCGAGTTATCTAAAGCAATTTATCATTGCGTGGGAACAGACCAAACAAATCTGTTCAAGTTAGCCATGTGTTCGAGATGAAATTTTACATTTTATCCGAGGGCGAGTTATCCGGTTTGACTGTATTTAGCAGCAGAAAATTCCTAAAAAGTTGGGGCGGCTCAGCCGGCCAGCCGCCCCAGGGAATACGGGCCTGAATGCAGTTCTACATTATAATAGCTATACCCACACAGTTCTACATTAAAATAGCTATACCAACACAGTTCTACAATATAATAACTATATCAAAAAATTCTACAATAAAATACGTATAGAAGCACTCACAGGTGTAACTATAAATTACGTTGCTTTGAGAAGTGAAATGGATCACCTGCATATAATGTTAAAGGTCACGTTGGCCTCGTCATCAACTATTCTGTAGCCTTTGACAGTGGAAGAGAATAAAGATGTAATCAGTTTACGCAACTTATCTTCGTCGAGACGTGACCGCCAGCCCCCAGTTAACTTAATGCTTGCCCGAACTCTTATGTCTACAGATTGGAACAGATTGGAAGATAGCAACTGTTATGAGTAGAAAAGAGCTCAAAATTCTAGAAGTTCCGAACTCACAAGTCTAAAGAACAATTGAAAACAAAAATTTATAACCTAATGAGAAATTACAGACATGTGTTAGCTAAGACAGCTTTCATTGCATTTATTTCGGATGAAGAACAAAATCTGTGGAGGCTTCCAAAAATTGGTATTTGCAATGACATCTCTGTGAATGAACTGAACATTTTAGAGTTTAGACCTATACGAGGCTGTTCACATCTACAGCGCCAGACTATTTGGTGCAAGCTATTACATAGTATAAAATACGTAATATCTAGCCCATGAAAAACTCTGCTTCATGTCAGATCTATTGCTGTCAATGCAGACCTAAACTAAGTGAGCATTGTTTGAGGAGCACATACAGGTAATACTTACGCACCACTCATCTCATCATCATTTGCCTTCTCATTGTGTACTTTGTCAGACGACAGACTCGAATGTCTCCTCTTTCTGGAACGAATAAGCCGTGCAAATTGCACTGCTAGCAAATCAACATGTAGGTAGGGAAGTTGCCTGCTCCTAATTCTACTTGTAGCAAAGAAATAACTGCGACTAGAGCAGAAATTAGACACATGATCTTACGCCTAAAGCTCTAGTTGTACTAAAACTACTTTACATTTGACACTAACAAGACTTCTTATACGTTCTCTGTAGGTTTACTGCTGGCATCAGTTAAACTATCTAGATCATATTTAACTTATTGAAGTATCTATAGTGAGATGACATGCAGCTAACAGGTGACAGTACATCAGGCTGCTATGAGATGACACGCAGCTAACAGGTGACAGTACATCAGGCTACTAACAGATTAATAGAGTAAGCATAGAAGTTAAAGGTTGACTTGCAACAAAATTCACATTACAGTTATTTGATATCAAAAGATTCACCATGTCTTACTCTGCTGTGTTGTAAGTGCCACATATGTGGATATGTGATTACAAGCTCTTAAAAGCTCAAAAACTAACAGTTAATCGCAGCCATCCCGAGAGCGCCGTAGATTGGAATCTCTTTATTTCGACGACGTACTCAAACATTGTGGTTATCGTTTTTGATCACGTGAAATTAAAGGCCAATAAACGGCTCAATATAAAATGTCTTGTAGCACTAGTTTATGACAAACGCTTCGGATTCTACAGAAAAGCCTGTATCAAATATACATGCTCGTTACGTTAGTTTTGTTTCGGCTTGGTTTAATCATCTAGTCGTAATCTCATCATGTGACCCATACTTCTTGCCAAATTTCTGCAGCAGTTTTCGACTATCACAGGTAACCAACAGGCTTGTCATGTTTATCAGAGGATGATATGCACTCCTTCGAGTTGAGATAAAAAATTAAAAAATGTTTTACGGTAGGTTTTGATATACCAGTGCTCAAAGTGACAGCATTACAATGATGATGAAACAGACGCGCAAGAACAATAGGCATGGCTTTATTGATTTGTGAAAATATCCCGACAGACGATGATGCATAAAAGTGGCAACAGAAGCCATCGATTTCAACTATGTCCCATTTGAGCTGTGTTAAAAAGGGATTCCAATCTAATAGCTGCGATTAACTGTTCGTTTTTGAGTTTTTAAGAGCTTGTAATCACATTGCCACATATTTTGCACCTACAACGCAACAGAGTAAGACATGGTGAATCGTTTGATACCAAATAACTGTAATGGGAATTTTGTTGCAAGTCAACTTTTAAAGTTTCAATTAAACATATTGTGCTGATAACTCCAAATTAACATTCTTACATGAGTATAATTACTCAATATTTACTGGAAAACATCTTTATAATAAATTACAACATTAATTATAATAGTAATGAATAATAATAATACTGCTGCGTCAGCATTAAAATCTTCAAAATAAATTTTAAAACAGCCAATACAGAGTCAATCAATCACAGCTCTGTATCAGATTGTTGTTCAATATCACCATCCACCATCATGAATGTTTTAATGAGTCTGCTGTCTCCCCAACTTACCTTGGCTGTGTTTTATTCTCATCATCATAGAACTCCTGCTTCCATAACTTGAGCACCCATTCAACCTGCGGAAGTTGTTCCTCCAATAGCACCAAGAGATTAGACTCTAAAAAACTAATATGAATAAATTTTAATGTTCTATATTGCACGGACATGGACTCATGACCAATGGTAAAGTGACCATTTTCCTGAAGTATATACCCTAGGACACTTATGTATTCGCGGCATCTAACTTTCGCGTTGTCATCCTCTCGCGAAAGTTTCATGTGCGAAACTAAACTATCATAATAAACGAGCGAAAAAGCGAAACTAAATAGCTTTGTTCATTGATACTGTAGAATGGAATTTTATAACGACATTTATTTTAACGTTTTTAACGACCACCATAGCATCGTTAAAATATAAACCAACAAAATAATCTGACTGTCAAAATTTATTACGTTATTATTTTGCAAAAAATTATGATTATTTTCCCATTAAGAATGATTTATAATGATAGGAATTTGATGTCAATGCACACAGCATTAGTAGCGTTATCGTTTGCTAGGGACATCAATCAATGCAGTGAGCACCGTGTGTTGAAATAAAATAAGACACACTGACACTCGCAGTACTACACAAGCAGCATGGCTCTGGAAAGGTTTGGATTCACCACTGACACCTCTTCAATAACTTGTAGTTTTTTGAGATTTGTTTTGTTTCAAGTGATGTGACTGACGATACGTTTTTAAATTAAAATAGGCAAAACATGACCGCAGTTAAAACGCTCAGAAAAAGACATCTTTTTCTTTTGAGTGTTTTAACAAAGATCAATTTTGCGGATTTTATTTTAAGTTCATTCGGAGGCTCTTACGCTTTCGATGGGAAATGGCCAAGCGGGTGTTTGATAAAACTTAATCTTCTGCAAACCTTTATAAAAGTCGTTAACAAAAATATTTTGCCTCTGATGATGATAATAATGATGCCTAAGAACTACTAGAAATTGATGTTTGTCTCTATGGCTTGGAATGAAGTGATATTCTACAGCGATAAAAACCGTGTCCATGGCCGTTGGGCAAATAACTTTTCGAATAAATGATGTTGAGGTCGAGTTATCTGAAGGAATTTATCATTGCGTTGGAACTGACCAAACAAATCCGTTTGAGTTGACCTTGTGTTTGAGATGAAATGTTACATTTTATCTGAGGGCGAGTTAACCGAGTTGGACTGTACTTATCGTAAAAAATTCCCAAAAAGTTGGGGCGGCTCAGCCGGCCAGCTGCCCCAGTGAAAACGGGCCTGTTGATAGTCCAAGAAACAAATGGCAGCAAGCGATCAAATTGCATTATCGACCTTGCCCACACCATTCTACCTGCGGTTCACAATTACAAACTAGTCGCAAATTGAAATTTTTTTTTATCGGTGAACTGAACCTGAGGAATCCAATTATGTTTGTTCCACTGCATTTATTTTCACATCACTATATTTTCGCACTCATCAGAGCTGCGAAATTAAGTTGCTTCGAAATTTTACTCTGTGAGCTACTCACGAAACTAAATACTAGCGAAATATAAGTGTCCTAGGGTAATGTATATATATATATATATCTATACATACCCTTTATTAATAACCCTATCTAACCCATGTAATAGTAGTAATAACATAGACATGTGGGTATACTAACGGATAGAACAGGTTTAATCTGATCTACTTGAGTGTTAAGCGCTACAACTTTAGATATTAACTACATACTAAATAAACATATACCATCTCTGACTAGATATATTGAAAGCATCAGTAAACACACCAATCAAGGAATAACATATTCAAGTTATTCCAATGAAAAAACATCACACTAGACGCTCCTCAATGTAAATAATCCATTTTGCGCGCATTTACGTTAAAGGCATTTCATGTTATACGACCGGTAAAATACAGTAAATTGCCTAATCTGTTTTAAGATCTTTCCAAACTTTCCCTTTGACCTTTCAAAAACGAAAAACTAGATTTAACTCTATAATTTAGCGACTGTGCAGTAACTGTAGTATTATTGGTTTGTATCGACAAATTTTCTCATTTTCTTATCACTTTCACTCGGTTTAAGGTCCATGATTATGATAGTTATTATGATAGTTTTAAGATAAATAAAAGGTACGGTACGATTTTTTATAGACAGCGAGGTCTACTTCGCCAAAAGGAAAATAATAAAAAGTGTTTCATATGTACACTGCAATAATAATAAAAAGTGTTTCATATGTACACCGCAATAATAATAAAGAGTGTTTCATATGTACACTGCAATAATAATAAAGTGTTTCATATGTACACTGCAATAAAGTAAAACATATCTTTCCTATAAGAGCAGTGTCTGTTCTGAATATAGTAAAGCTATATTTACTATATAGTACAAGCTATATTTACTATATAGTAAAGCTATGTTTACTATATCCCTCTATCCGTTGCTAGCGTTCAAGGTTAAAGCACATCAATTACATAAGTACTGTTTCAGCTTATTCAGGTTCTTCAATATCTTGGCTTTCAAATGATCCATTGTTTGACATGGTGAAACAGAAATTGGTTGGTGTTTATAGGATTTCCCCAGAGCTCTACCACAAAAATGTTCAATGGTATAGACTCGCAAATTATGACGTCACAATTTTCATATTCGGTGTTGTGTGCTCTTACCGCTTATTTATCAACTACGATAATGACACTGGTGGCAGGCGAGGGTAGAACAATTCCAGAGAACCAATGAAGATGACGAAGGAATCAGTGTCATTAGCTCTCCGTGTACAGATTATTTCTATGATAAATAACTCAGATTCCAAGCACCATACTATGTTTTCCTGATGGTATTATGCACTAACGCTCTCTTTTTATTGTGATGTTGAGGGGCACGACTGAGGCCAATTAATTTCAAGCATTGCGTGATCTCGCGAGAATGCAATATACATATAGTCCTAGGGCCGTGCCATACTGCAGGTCACAATTTAATCGATGTGATTTCATTAGCTTTATCAACGACAGTATATTTGATGAGGATGAACTTTTTATTGATTAAAAATAATAAATAAACAAAAACAGAAAAATGCCCCTTTTTGCGGTCCAAGATGAAAGATTAATATTTGAGAGTGTATAAATACAATCTAGAGTTTAATTGTTCCTGTACAGATTTTTATAGTGTTATAACAATATAATATTGTGAAAATAATATAATAATATATACAGAATGATTGTACATATAATATAGTATTATATATACATATAATATACACAGAAATAAAGATTGTGTGAGTATATTTATTGAAGCATAATCATATTTAGAAAACAACATGGAAAGCGATACAAATTCTTCAAATAATAATACTACTACTACTGCATTTCTGTATGGGACAAACAATGCCATCATATAAAACGATGAGATAATAATTACTATGTTTAAAATGAATGAAAGGATGAAAAAAGCAAACTCTAACAATCACTTGAAATCTAGTAACCCAGAACTTGTGTTTGTATTGGTCGGGCGTTAGCACGATCTCCGGTCATTGTTGATTATCTACAATCCTAGTTTATTATTAGCGCTCTCTGGGTTCAAGAGCATCGGGTGTCACAGAAAAGCGCAGCTTCGATGGCATCGAAAGGGATCGACAACCTAAGGCTAAATGCTAATTATGACATCACATTGTGGGAACCACATTCAAGTGTTTTTTTATTGCAGGACATACTTTTGACACTCTGTTTTTCATAGTTCTATTATTCTTTGTGTATTGAACATAGGCTCATTAGCCAAGACACTGAAGTACTAAAATATATGATAAAAGTACTGATATAATTGATGTGCTTTAAGTTGAAAGATAGTTTTCAAAGAGACTCCAATTCGTGACACTCAGATTAGTATGTCGACACTGTAACACCTGCACCAATCGACCGCCTTCAAGTATTTCTGAATAATTGTGCAGCTCCTTCTCTGAATTTTATCTACAGATGATGATCTCTCACGGTAAAGCAGACTGTCAGAGTACTAAAGTACTAGATGTAATGAAGGTAACCCTATACGCTGTTCTCTCCCCCAAATGCAACAGAAGAGAATGCTAACTTGTGATTCTCGTTATTCAAATAGAATTTGAGAACTTGCACTGACTTGACACTATGTTATATGGAATTAACTTTATATATATTATGTTATATGTTATATTAACGTTACTTTATAGGAAGTAAACTTTATAGAAGCGCTACCGTATACCGTATAACTAAAATATACCTGTAAGTGTTGACGGCAGATTCTCTTGAGTGCCCTTAGCGTAAGCAACAAGAAAAACTCTCTCAACTAAATGCAAACTGAGAAGATCCTTGAGGAGTGATCGTTTTGCAGTAGCAAACACTTTTCCTTCCGCACTGATATCATCCTACAACCACAAACTTTCCATAAACATTGCTCAAACTAGCCAAGATATCATCTCTTATGTATCTTACAGTCATACCTCAACATATGAGTGCTCTTATGTATCTTACAGTCATACCTCAACATATGAGTGTCCCAACATATGATCTTACAGTCATACCTCAACATATGAGTGCTCTTATGTATCTTACAGTCATACCTCAACATATGAGTGCTCTTATGTATCTTACAGTCATACCTCAACATATGAGTGTCCCAACATATGATCTTACAGTCATACCTCAACATATGAGTGCTCTTATGTATCTTACAGTCATACCTCGACATATGAGTGCTCTTATGTATGTTACAGTCATACCTCGACATATGAGTGCTCTTATGTATCTTACAGTCATACCTCGACATATGAGTGCTCTTATGTATCTTACAGTCATACCTCGACATATGAGTGTCCCAACATATGAGTGTCCCAACATATGAGTGTCCCAACATATGAGTGTCCCAACATATGAGTGTCCCAACATATGAGTGTCCCAACATATGAAAAAAATTGAGTAACGAGCAAAACTTTGCGCAAGTTAATGCCTTGAGATACGAAGCATTGAGATACGAGCATACGAGCCGGTTCTCAATGGCTAATTAAATGGCCAAGTATGTGAAAGGCTGTTTTTGAGAGCAGGGTTGCTCGGCCTTCCTCGTCAAATCAGGTTGAAACAAGTTTTAATTCTGATTAGTTAAAATTTTTTAGTAAATGTGAGGCAAAAAACCGTCAAATTAGCAACAGGTAATAAAAAATTAAGATGACAAAATTTAAGTCAAGTTTAGTAAAAGATTGAAACTTTGTTTCATGTGTGTGTTTAGTAAGCTAAATTCATTTAGGTTGAATGCAAAGTTTGTGTCATGTTACATAACATCACAATAATCCGGTGTACTGAATGTGTTGCTGTCAAGTCTCTCTCACATCGTAGTTGGCCACTTCATCTGTCTCGAAGATAAAAAACTCCATACCATACTGCAGGTAAAAATGTTACATTTTATTCCAGATCACAAGCACTAAACATGTAATTGTTTCGCTTTGTGAGCGTAGGTACTGAATTCGAAAAACTTAAAAAAACCTTTCTATCGTAATACTCTGTTTTAGGTGGTTTTTCATACTATGTGAATAAATTGATTAGCCTTTAGTTATCTTATATAAGAAATATTGCATTGAAATATGAGCACATTGACTTACAAGCTCAGTCCCAGAACGCATTAAATTCGTATGCTGAAGTATGGCTGTTTCTCTATATATTATTTCAACACCATTCTTGGACTTAGTAACTAATGAAATCTAAAACGACCGTGTGAGTTGCGTTAGAGACTGTGAAAGATTTAAAAAGGTTAAAGATCGAAATGTAATAAAATAAAAAAAACATTAGTAATAAAATCAGCCATGCATGATTCCCTATCATGTGATGCAAGTAACAAAATACAATGGTGGCATATCAATGTAGTACCACACTTGAATTGGCGGATTCTATAAACATATAAATTATATATTACTGATATAATCTTACCTTATATATATATATATCATTTATTATATCATCACAGGATTTTGTGATGAATTTTTTTATAACTACAAATTTAAACATTTTTTGAGTTTTAGAGAAAAATCTCCTTAGTTTGTATCTGAGGTGCATGTGGCGTTCGGGGAACTAAATGTATCTGGTTTTCAAACTTCCTAAAACAAGATAAGTTCACAATAAATCCTTCTGTGGAGCACTTTATTAGTTTGGGAAATTTTACTGATAAATCTAAGTCTGCACTGTGCCTCACAGATGCTTCCTGTGTAATTGTATAGAACTTTTAAGACGCGAGTTTTACGGCATTATTCAAAAAGGCCCATTGAAGTCTGTCAGGAGTGCTAGCTGTTTTACCGCACTCAACTGACAGTTTGAATTACCCTTTTTGTTACTAATTTAGCAAAAAAAACAGCAACAATATTGATCATCAGCTAGCAATGACTGGTGAGTCGTTAGCTATTGGTGACTCAGTTGGTAGTTTTAAGCAAAAGAAGACCGATTTTATGACATACATAATATTTTGGAGTTGTGTTAACTTGAAGCTCTCCATAAACAAATGTATTAGGCACATATACCTACCATAAAACCTTCATTTGAATGCCATGACGCTCTATTTTTTAACTATTCCCTTAGAGTGGCGCTTTATTAGAAGTGGCGTTCAAATAAAGGGTGGTGTTGTAGTTTTCAAGCACCTCTGCAAAATATTGAGAAGATAAATTTGTCCTCTCCTTTGTGTAGTGTGACATTAACCCTTTTCGATGCGAGAAGTTTGCTAACTTATCTTCAACTTGTCGTAGATTTGTAAATAAATATGCACAGAGAAGCTGATACACATCTCTACCAGTTAATATCTATTGTTTGCAATAAACCTACAGTGATCTTATAGTCTGCGTTGCAATTTGTTGGAGCTTTAAAGTTTTTTATTTCGTTCTAAATTTGAAAGCACATTTTCATTTTATAACTATATTTAACAAGGTTGGAATGCATAAAAGCTCATTGCACTCATTGATGCTTGCTACAGTTTGAAGCCAAAACTTGCTTTTATGCGCAATAGAAGATGAGCTGCAAGCGTCGTTCCATTGTAGCCGAGTTCAGATTACCGCAATCATGCTATCAAATTATATGCTATAAATCTGCAAATTTATCAGTTATATAATAATAGCAAACTATCAAATGGTACAAATATACAGTAATACTTCAACTTACGAGTGCTCCAACGTATGAGAAACTTGAGATACGAGCCAGCTTTCAAGCAAGTTTTAGCACTAACATACGAGCCTTGTTTGAGATACGAGGACTTGAGTCAGTTGCCAAGTATGCCGGAGGTGTTTTATGAGAACAGCATCATTCTGTAATTTTCACCTGCTCAGGTTATACTGTTGTACCGTGTTTTTTGTGCACGATTTTCTGTGCAGATTTATGTGAATTAAACGTACTGTGCGTAGACCAAAAGTTTGCCAGTAAAATGAAAAATAATACAAAGAAAAAGCAAATGATAACAATTGATATTAAACGAAAAAATATTGAAAAATATGCGAAATGTGTATGTGTGATTGAGGTAGCTCGGCAACATGACAGAAATACATTCATAATTATCAAACAAAAGGATTATATTCAGGGCATTTAGTTCGCAAAAGGACTAACCATAGTTTCTAAACGGTGCAGCGATCTTCACGACCGCTGATGGCATTGGACAAACAATTGGCCGGTGACAGCGTAACTGAAACGATGCTATGTGAAAAGGCCGGCGCTATCTATCCAAACTGTTTAATAGACATTCGGACAAGTTGGCTAGTGGTCGTGCATTAACCATTTGTGACGACACCTGTGTTCGTCCTAATCGCAACATGTTGCAAGGGCAACAAAGGCAAACGTCCTTAGATAGGTTTATCTTAAAACGGCCGGCTAGTCGTGAAAGCGAAAAAAAAGGAAAAATTTCTCGCCAACCAGCGAGAAACTTCAAACTATGAACGCCGAAGAAATTTTAATTACGTTTAGTTGAAAATGAAAGTTTGCTTTTAGGTTTGCTTCTAAGTTTGTCTTTTAACACTTTGATAAAATCCAAATTTATCAAAGTCAAATGTTGTAACGAAGGATAACTTATATCTCTCTCCCTGGCAAATGCGAGTGTTAACTACTATTGTATGTATTTAATTTTACATTTTAATTAATCACATATCCTTGCATTATTTTTTATTTGTTGCTTTTTGAAAGCATGTAGTACGTAAGGACAATAACCAACATGTTCTTTCTGTTACAATATCTTGTTTTGAGTGTTTTATTTGCTTTTTTTAGAGTATGGAAACCAATCAATATATATTTAATTGTTCTATATATAAATGAATTGCACCAAAATGCGAGTAAATTGACATACGAGCTCAGCCTCTGAACGCATTAAGCTCGTAAGTTGAAGTATGACTGTATATTTAGGAGCAAGTGACATAAACAAATTATATTTATAATACATGCAGAAACAAAAATTGAAAGTTTGAAACAAAAATATTAGCATCGTTTGCTCAGTCAGTTGCGTTGATGGTTGTTTCTGTTTGAAACCTTTTCATATTCTTCTGGCTGTTTAATACCTTCCACAGTGTCTTCTGACCGCAACTTATTTTTTGCACAGTTGAGCTAGTCGATATTAGCATGCGTCCAAACAATTTTTGAGCAGAGCAAAACTTTTCCGCGATGCGCTTTAGAACATGTATACACTTTTCACGCAAATAAAGAGAAACTGCTTGTACAGTACTTTTCGGACTATTAGCCGCTACTTTTTTTCGATGTTTTGAGCCATGCGGCTTATGCGGCTGTGGCTATTCTGTGGTTTTTCTTTCACCGCTAGGGTGCATTAACCGGAATCTCCTGTTAGTGCCCCTCTGGCGGTGAAAGAGAAAACAAAACAATGCCTAATGGTATTGTTCCGTTAGGCACTGGGTTAATAAGCGTCGGTTAATATGGAACAGTGCCTAACGGCACTGTTCCGTTTTAATCAGCAAAGTTGCGGCCGAGTTAAAAAGCACCGTTATGAGTTCTGCGGCTTATACAAAAGGTGCGGCCTATGTATTGTTTTATTACCGTTTTTTGAAAATAAGCAGATGTGGCTTATATAAGGGTTAATAATAAAGCTGTTAATAATCCGAAAACTATGGTAATTAGAATAGCCTCTAAATTTTAGCTCAAAATATCTAGTCGCACGTACTCCATCGTAAATGGGAAACATTTTTTCACATACATCGAATTATCAAAACCGATTTAAAATACTACTACATGTATTAGCGATACAGTTACTAATTATTTCTCCCGTGTTGCGATCGAGGTTTTTAACAAAAAAACCTAAAAACTTGGAGTTGGAAAAAGGACTTTGATACGAACAAAAACAACAAGCGAATGAATTGTTATTGATGTAATCGAGTCCTTATTAGTACGATTTGGTGGACACTTTTCTACTGATCACTTGCTATTATGGGTTCGTACAGACACAGAATGTCAAATAGTGGCGCTCAAATAGAGGTGGCGTTCAAATAAAGGTAATATTCAAATACAGGTTTTACGGTACATACCTCGAGGTTTACTTTGTAATGTAAAAGCTCCATTTGTACAAAAGGCTTCAGCCCACGTCCACAAGTTACACAGATGTTTATGTAACTGTCCTTAGTTTGTGTAGCTCTTATGGACATGTTCAATTCTAAAAGGAGGGATAAAATGATATATTTTTTTCGCAGTTATAAAACTACATGTTTTACTGTTAGATTACGTGAAATAAAAGTCTATACTTGTAATCATGAAGCTACAAACAAATGTAAAAGTAATATTTATTGTGTAGCGTGTCGTTATGGTGAAAGGTGATCACTATTTTCATTAATCAATAAAACGAACATACCACTGCAATTTTACTTAGGTGATTAAATTTATACTGCAACGAAAAAAGACAACTCCAGTCATCTAAGGCCAATGCCACCCTTAACAATGCAGTAAAATGCTTTATTTTTATCTTGATGTAATCTGAGTATCTCAAAGACTCTCTCATCAGCTATCTTACAGGCAGCGCATGTGAACAACCTGATTTCACAAAAATCTGACATTTTTAAATTTCACTGTGCCAAAAGCTAGTTAACACCATTTCTTATGGATTAATCTGTGCGTGACACTGCATCTACAATCTCTACTATAATAAGAGCTGTGTCGGTCCATCCGAAGCCTATCAAAAATAATAAAAACGTAATAAAAAAATTACTTCGCACAGGAATTGAACACAGACAATCCATTTTGCAGATAGGCGTATTAACCACTGCACCACTCAGCTACCTTCCCAATGCTGGAATAATTTTGAACATTTATTGCCAGTAAACTAGTCTTTATAAGCTGGAAAAGGATGACCAACAAGTTGAGCATACACAGGTTCAACAGAGAATGCCAATTTCAAAGCTGGATATCTGCAACGTTTTTGATCCGGTTAAATGTACCATGCATGCTGGATGATATGTAGGAACCATATCAGAAAAGGTG
Source organism: Watersipora subatra (assembly GCF_963576615.1). Classification (NCBI taxonomy): domain Eukaryota; kingdom Metazoa; phylum Bryozoa; class Gymnolaemata; order Cheilostomatida; family Watersiporidae; genus Watersipora; species Watersipora subatra. The sequence continues at coordinate 6,756,522 of NC_088717.1, forward strand.
ACCAGCCAGAATAGAAGCCAAAAAAGATTCAAGTGTACTATCTGAGCAAAAGCCTGAAAGATCTTTGTTAAGATAACCTCTTATGTCTCTAAAAAATACAAGCTCAAGAAATGGATATGCAGTCAAAACTTATTACGTCGGGCCAAGTTCATTATTTTACCTTGAAGTTAATATGGTTTTATTGTTTAAATAAAATGGTAAATCTGTATTTCACCTTAGTTAATGTGGACCTGCTACAAATAGCTTCCCCATAATAAGAACATCATGCACATATTCTTATCCATCCAGTACACGAATAACTGATCGTAAGTTATAATTAAGCTTAAGGTAAATTACTTTACTTTTTGTAGTTCTTGATCATACATGTTGCTATGATCTACATTACCATAAAGTAGATAGATTCTAAAGGTCTTACTCTTCAAGTTGGATATCATATTCTCGAGCTCAATATGTAAATATAATTTTCCTGCTTTAAGTTTCCAAGTCTAATTAATTGGAATTCCCATACTTATTGAACATGATGATAGTAACAAGTTTTGAATGTGTTAGTTTGTGTAGTAAATCGCGCGTCATACTGAGTCTAGAATTTCCCTGTGAGCAAAACAATTGGAAAGGCAAATCAAATATATAATTGTGACTGAATAAATCTGCAAAATTGTACGCGCATCAAATGTTTTCGGTATATTAAAGTTGTGAACAAAACAGTCAGAAAGGGTATATCTACTATATAAACAGCAATCGTTGTGTAATAAAAAAAGTTTTTGCGCAAAGTATTTACTTTCAATCAACATATAATCATATATCAACACATATCAACCACATCTACTATTCTAACTTTTAGATGACGGTGTTTGTTTATTTCTGTGTAATTCATACTGTACCCGCTGCAGTGCTTACTGCAGCTTCAGACTGATTGCAATAATCTTGCTGCCCATGTGAGTTTAAGCATTTTTCTACTGGCCAAGGATTTTAGCCTAATTCGAGCATAATACTAGATGAAATGTTTTGAGTGAAACCACGAAAGTTTAGAATATGGAATAGTATCTGCACAATTCATTCCTTAGTATAGCCAGTTTTACAGTGTAGTGTATACGATAAATGCCTGTCTGCAGAACTGGAGGTTCTATGTTCAAATCCAATAGGAAGTGGATTTTTCATTTCTATAACTTTGTTGCTAGAACTGGATACACAAACAAACACTGAGGTTTATATATATATAGATTATGAATTGGATGTATTGAAAGTAAAATAGCGCTACGCCGAACTGAAAGTTGTAACTGCTCATGTTTATATTAAACTAGCAGTAAGTCTAGTGATGCCTGGACTTCTTTTCCTTCTCAATCAGAGCCAGCAAGTGGGTGCTTAAGAGGCAGGTTCTCAGGAAGCAGACGGTGTTGTAAAACCAAATATCTTTGGCGACTTGACAGAAGGGATGGAACATATGTTTCGGAAGTTTGAACAAACTCTACAGTAAAACTGCTAAAAACACGCAGCATTTATGAGGACTATGTCATTGCGTGTGTCTCTGTTAGTCCGCCTATACGCTACGTGTTTCCACAGGTTTTTTGTCGATTTTGTTCAAACTTGCGACACTTTGTCATTGTGTGTGTGTAAGTGTATTGTTTGAGTCGGCTTTATTAATAAAGACTACTAATATATTATTGTTGGTTATTCAAGGTAAACTAAGGTTACATTGGTCTACAAGATGTGATAGCATTTTATATAAAACGCTTGCTTCAAGCATTTGTTAAAGGCTGTAAGCTAGTGAACACGGGAGTATGCAGGCATAAGTAGCTCACAAATTGAAACTGTATATGCTTCAGCCTAGTAAACGCTGTAATCATTTACAGCTCTACTCGGCATCAAACGCTTTACATGTATTTCAGAAAGCATTTTAATGTTCATCTGTATGTCCAGTTATAGTGATGAATTTATAGGAACGTAAAAACCTCTTCGCAATGGATTTGAACTCTAAGCCAGCAGTTTTGCAGACAGATGTGCTAACTAACCACTACACCGTGTGGCCACCATGCCATACTATAGAATCATTAAGGAGATACTCATTACGTCTGCCAATCTTCGGTTTACATTACCCACTTTTCACTTTAAACTAGCACGCTTGAACGACGAGAAGAAAAATGCGCACCCAAACTTCCTCAAAATGCTATCTACTATATAAACGGCAATCGTTGTCTGTCTATCTATCTGTCTGTCTGCTTTATAGAGTACCGTACTTTTCGGACTATTACCAGCTACTACGTATCTAGGGCGCATTAACGGGAATCTCTGGTTAGTACATGCTTCTATACCTAACCTATTCATCGTTTGACGTTTTCACACAAAAATGACATAATAATTTCAACTCAATGGCTTTCTTTTAGCTTCATGACACGCGATGCTTTTTTTCTCCTCGACGTATTAGGGCTAATTTGTTTTCGGCAAAATGATATCGACAATAGACTCTCTCGATATTAGAATTTGGCGATCAAATTTTATTAACTCTGAAACACGATGCCGTTATTGTGAACCTCTATTTCTGGCTTTTCTTAAGGTTTAATTGCTAAATCGCTGTTAAGGTCAATACTTTTCACGCGGACAATTGTATTATCTCGAGCGGGAATAGCATCTAGATTCTCTCACCTCCGATCAGACAAAGACACTAACATTTTTTTTTACATAACATATTGTCGTACCGGTATCATCGTATTCAGAGTTTTGATGGATAGCTGTTGATTAAACAGTAACTTTTTTATACACACACTTCTATGCAAGAATTGTTATTATTAATTCAACATATTTACGAATTTTATTTTGTTTTCTCAGTTCATATTAATTGTATCATTACCGAATCATCTCATATTGTAATCGTAGCAAAACAGACTCAATTTAGCTATTACTTGCTAATTATTTCATTGTTACATCTAGACCATTTTATAGTCGTCTTATTCTTAAAATATATTTGACCTGCACGAAACATTTTTCTCATGATATGAAGTTTGAAAGTTACAGTTGTTTGACAAAGTTTGATAAACTTTACAGTTGTTTTTATTTTCTTTTTATTTCAACTACACAAAACACTTTTCTCATGATACATTACCTATCATTTTTTCTCATGTTACCTATGTAGTTTGAATGTTAGAATGGCAAATGTTGTTATATATATGTTAAATACAAATAGATTTTTTGTGCAGACTTTTTTATTACCCAGGTACAAGTACAGCTTATGGTGTAAAATGTTGAAAAAATACTTTACCGAAGTTGTTTTCTCGCCTTGGAGCGGATTAAAATTTACATTATTTTATTTTAATGGGAAAAATTGTTTCAGATCTCGAACAACTCGGTATTCGAACTACCTTCTGGGACTGATTATGTTTGAGAACTGAGGTTCCACTATACGTTATCAAAAGATATGGGTCGCTGAAAGTTATGAAATTTTAAATTTACATTGGTTTGAAAACCTTTACAGTTGTTTTATTTTCTCTCTTAATTTATTTCGACTACACAAAACACTTCTTTCATGATATGTAGTTTGAAAGTTAGAATGGCAAATGTTGTTATATGTTAAATACAAATCAATTTTGTGTGCAAAGACTTTTTTACTACCCGGACAACAGCTAGGCTTGGGGCCATGGCGTCCCTCGGGGATGCGCGGGAGACATTTTTCGCCCCGAGTACAGCGAGAGTCTCCAGGCGCGGCTTTCCGGATGAATGAGTTAGCGAATGCGAGGCGATTGATTGCAAAGCGATTGAGTGTTAGGCAATTGGTTGCGAGACGATTGGTTGCGAGTGCAAGGTGATTGATTGCAAGGCGAGTACGAGGTGATTGATTGCAAGGCGACTGATTGCGAGTGCGAGGCGATTGATTGCAAGGCGAGTGCGAGGCAATTGATTGCGAAGCGATTGATTGCGAGGAGAGTGCAAGGCGATTGATTGCGAGGTGGGCCGATTGATTGCAAGGCGATTGATTGCGAGGCGAGTGCAAGAACGCGATTATCAACTGCGAGGCGGGTAAAGACTGGTCAGCCGAGGCGGGGGCTCAGCAGCAGAAGTGCGCAATCGTCAACTACAAATATGAACGAGGGTGAACGGATGCATGAATCTGGACACATGAATCTAGAACATTTACTAGATTTTACACGCATCTAGCTGTAAGACACATTGCAAATTTTCATTGTTCTCCCCAACATTGACATGTATATGTGCATGCATTCTCTGATCAGGACAACAATTTCAGTAGACTGCATATTTGGAGTTGTTTTACAGTATGAAAGACAACTCTCAATAAACCTAATGCTCCACGTGAATCTGTTCCTGTAGACGTGTAATGCAGCTAGTTTACATATATATGTGTGTGGGGATCTCAACTAATTGTTGCAAATTTAAATTATTTAAACATAGTAGGAATGCACTACTGTTTACCAAGATGTTATGAGAATTTATATTACGCCAATTTATTCCAAGTAAATTTAAATTTCCTAATATTATGTATTGTATTTCTGGATATTTAGAATATAGTTGACGTAGGTAGTCAAATAGGTCATTTACTGAGCCGTGGGTAGGTGAGCAATATATACATGAAATTCCAAGTGCTATACTGTGAGTATTGTTTAGTAGGCCTACACTGATAGCTTCAGAGTTAAACTCAGGAGTGATGACTGATGATTTTAAATTTTGATCTACTGCGATTAATACACCCCTACCATACATATCTTAATCTTTACAATATATGATTTTATTGTGTGCCTCAAAAATCAGGAGACTTGCATGTGGTGTCTCAATGTGTTTACGTAAAACATAATACATTAAAATTTGTAGCGATTGCTTGTATTTTAACTAGTTTACCCTTTATAGATCTAGTGTTTGCAAGAAATATATTTATGATATGAACTGTTTCATGCCTATTTTTATAATTTCTCTTTTTACTATTTTGTAAATTCCTTGCTTGTCCCTAGCTCGGGTTTCCTGTAATTTCTTCCTCGATAAAAAATCCTTTTTTTGTTCACTTTTGCTTAAGTAAAGTCTTGCAGAATGTCAGTCTTGTTCTAAAACATTACTTCTTCTAATTAATTCCCACTTTTGAGACTCTGATGATGTAACTACCTTAACCAGTCTTGTCTTGCTACTTTCTTTTGTGGGCTTTTTCCCAAGCCTTACTACATTGTCAATGTTAGGTTTAAAAGAAAGATGGCCTTATTCAATTAAATTATTAACTTGTTCAAAATCAAATAGTTCTTGATCATCGCTAATGCACCAAATTATCAAGTTTTCTCTTTGGTCTTCAACATTGCTTTTATTATTATTGCATATTATTACTAAGCCTAGCTGTTTCTTTTCCAATTTGAATACTAACAAACGTTTGGATCGCCTCGATCCCCTCTGATACTGTATCAGAACATGCTTGGCTCAAATTTTTAACGGCTTAGGCATAAGATTTCTCCATATTTGAAAAGGTATTGTTATATCATTTGTTATACCAGACCTATGTGACAGCAAAGCGTTTATATCTGTTTCTATTTTATCAAAAAATGTTGTGCATTAGACTTGGTCTAATGTTTAATTCTGCAAAACTTACTTCAACATTGCTAACTTTATCGTTGAGAGGTTAGAAAGTCAGATCACAATTTTGGCATAATCATCGTAGTCCATAATTTCTGGTTGCTATAAAATCAAAGACGTAATTTGGATTGGTCGAACTTTGCTTGGTACTTCATGCACTCTGACTGTTTTTCCTCATCCAGAATTATAAGCAGAAGTATAATGTAATTAGTAGTTACACATTGGAGGTAAATAACAGTAATTTAAATATATCAGCATACGAATTTGTTTACAAGTATTAACGATTTAGTTATCGATAATAATGACGTTTAGTTAAAGAGAATACAAAATAGTTAGTTTTCTAAATCGATGATAATTTGAATAATATTGTGAGAGCGCCGAAAACACCTAACAAACTTACCAAAACTTTGATCGCGTGTGGTAATGTTACGAAGAGGCACGTGCAGTCATTTTGTGCAGGCCATAACATGTGGAATCCTTGCCTCGCCAACTCGCGCAAAAATAGCCTAAATCGCTGCATTATTGCATGCTGTGATCTCCTATTGGAGTATTCAAATTACGCGAGCACCCGCTTCGCGCGAGTAGATTTACGAGCTAGGTTCTCCGCAACTAGGTAATAATTTTGCAAAGTCGGTTAGTTTAGGAACTTACGATAAAAGCGGCAGCGGTGAAGGCGACATTGCCGATATGATAGGCGGCACGCGTAAAAGTAAAGACGACATTATTAGACCAAAACACAACAGGCCCATTTTAACAATAGCTAACAGTCTTGTACTACCGATGACTGAGCTGTTTTAAATCGTTCGAAGCTAAGTTGTGGTTCGATAAAATATCCATTTCAGAAAATTTAAAGATGTTCACTAAGTTTTTAATCCCAATTGATAATTTTTGGTTTATTTCAAGTTGTCATTTGGGCTATCAAGTCCTGATACATGCCATGTCATATGTGAAGTTGTCATGCACATCGATATGTGTCCTCTTTGGTGAAACTGTTGAGCACCATGATCAGTGAGTCAGAGAGACCCTCAGTTGCACGCACACAGCTGGCATGATACTGAATAAGGACAGTTTCCTTGTCCTCTATAAATCATACGGTATTTGGTTCTTGGCCATCTTGGCAAGCGACATAAAGGGTAACCCAGACGCAGTGTAGGTCATTGGTGATTTTTTTAACCTCAAAACATCAGTGAAATCTGTAGCTTCCTTAGGATAGTAAATTCGCTAGCAAGCTCATCATCCTGTGATGAGTTCAGTGTAACTCTACTGGAGTTGCTGCGGAAAGGCACTACAAGTATTGAGGTCATGCACAAGTGGAACCACCTCATAACAACACAGCACCCTATAACTGAACGTATAAGGCTGTAGTGCAATCTATCTGACATTAGCAAAAATGGGTTAGATGACACACTACTGCAGGTCACCCATGACAAGTTCAAAAGCTAGTTTTAGGTCTCTCTATACCAATTCAAATAGTCAGAAGGCATTGGTTCAGGTTTAAATTAGGTTGAATAAGGTTTAACTTTACGAGTTGCCAGAGTGTTTAGAGATTCCGAATGCATTACATGTGATTTGTGTAGCTTTGCTTTTCTGTGCAATTAGCTGAGAGGCTAGGCAGACTAAGATAGCAGTTAATATGTCATGGCCAGTATATGTAGATACAAGTAAATCATTGTTTTGTCCATATGTTCTCAACTGATTAAAACTAGCTATGCTGAGTGGCTTGCAAGTATTTGAAAAAAATATCAACCCATTGTCTGCCGGACTAAACACACTTTCACAAGCCTACGGGGGATACCTTGGGATAACAATGTGAAAGAATTGGGCATGTCAGTTAATTTGGTAACCTGGCGTGAGTCGGCAAATAGCTGAGATGGTATGCTGCGGTGAAACCTCTAGAATGCATACAAATACTGTCAAGAAAGCCTTGCTTCGCTCAGTTTTCCAAGAAGCTGAAATGGCATATAGGAACTACCATACTCTATCTCAAAGGTCAATGGTACTTGCTGATGGTTGACTATCACCATTCTCATTATGTTGAAGTAGTCCTTTTCAGGTAACTGGATAGCATTTGTGTTTCCAAATACGAGATTCCAAATATTGTAGTGCCAGATAATAGCACACAATGTGCCTTAGGTGCCTGTAAAAAATTCATCGGTGAGTACTCTTGCTCTTACTGCTAGCTTACGGAAACATACGCCTGCCAATGTAGTGCCGAAGTGGGCAGTGTAAACTGCCAAAATGATTCTGAGGAAAGCCTCTGGCCTAAATACAATATAGCAATGTATATCACTCTTTGTCACTGGAAAACGGTTATTTTTCATAAAAGGTGCTGATTAACTGTAAGCTATGCACAACACTGTTGTGCTTACCCAAAGTGTTACAACCAGAAGTACCTAATACTTTGCGCTCATAAAGTATGAAGAGAGAAGCCATCGGGCTAACTTTGATAAAACCTGATTAAAATGCCTTGCTCTTAACCGGAGATGAGGTGATTGTTAAAGACCCAAAAGAGAAGTAAAAGTTGTTCGACTCGTGACAGACTTTCTCTGATTGCATGTTGTGCATGAATCACATAGGAGTAAATTAAGGGTAACCGTCAATAGCGTGTCAAGGACATTACTTCTACATGCAAAAGCATGGATGCAAGTACGTGTATTTGGTTTTTCTATGCAAGCAGTTAGGTGTGTCCCATTACAATTTTTCTTGTGCTTATATTTTCTGCAGTATAAGCATACATTCATGTTATATTTGATAAGCCTTCATGTTTTAGTGGAATGGTTTAAAAAAACAAAGATGTGTCTGTCTTATGTTACCTTTATGTTGGAATGGTTGCTGCTGTTTGTGTGCGCCTATGTTTCTGGTTAGTATCATTCTTGTAACTTCAATTACTTTGTGAAATAAAATAGCTATCTATTCTCTTACTACAAGTTATCATCAGAGACCGTCTATTATGAGGGGTAAATATTCACCAGTGAATATTAAGCAAGGACTAATATATAAGCAAGGACTAATATATAGCCCTACTACCTTTCATGTCACTATAATAAGTGATAATAGAGCAAAGATCAACACGTTATTACTAAGTACATACAACACGTATAGCCCACTTCCTTTAATCTCACTATCATACGGGAAGTGCTAACGGCGACTAACTCTCAAGCAGAACTGAACTATTCTTTGGTAGATGAATCAACTCCTTACTAGGCCTCAAATGAACTACACCAACAAAGACTTCCAGAAAATGAAACTACTTAAGCAAAGAGTTGCAAATCTCAAATCATCAAGACAACTGCTGTAAAACTTGAAACCAATATAGATAACCTATGAGATTAACTATATAAAATTCATGGCAGCCCTGAAAAGCTGGTTGCCCTGTACATTGAAGTCATCCCATTCGAGATTACAGTAAAACCTCTATTTGAGAGGCATAGTGCTGTTATTTTCAACCCTTCACTTATAGTGACGTTCTATTAGAGGTAACATTTAAATGGAAGATGATGCTTTATTTTTTGACCAACTGGTCAGAATTTTGGGAAACTAAATATAATCCTTTTGCGGATGTGACGATGCTAATGTCGCCTATATTTTGCACTCTCATTAAAAAACAAGGCGCGTTCTCCCACTTCGTATTTTATTTAATCATAGATATATAAACCTAGATTGGCCAATAATAGCTATTCCCATCGGTTGCCTTGTCAGACTTAAATAGCACGACGTAACGTCACTGTATTTTACCTCATGCTTGACTGCACTGTTGTTTACAATGAATCTAATGGGAAGGTAACAAAATTACATTTATTCTCACATAAAAACCTTCTTGGATACATAATCCAGTAACCTAAAGCAATTCTGTGATAATATCTGATAACCACCATAGATTAAAACTATAAAAGCTATGAATTGTTGCACACAAATCATGAGCCATCAGGGCTTTATTTGCAACCCTCTCCTATCCCCATTCTCTCTTTTCCCCTTCTCCAAAGAAGAAGTGAGAAAGGAAAAAGAGAGAAGGGGGAAAGGAGAGGGGGGGGGGCAAATAGCCAACCCACCCAAAGAGCCAGACCCTGGCTAGGTAAAAGACTAATATCATGTTGAACTAAACATTACTAAGTACAGTAATACTTCAACTTACGAGTGCTCCAACGTACGAGAAACTTGAGATACGAGCCAGCTTATAAGCAAGTTTCAGTACTAACATACGAGCCATGTTTGAGATACGAGCACGTGAGTCGGTTGCCAAGTATGCCGAAGGTGTTTTATGAGAACAGCATCACTCTGTATTTTTCAACTACTCAGGTTTATACTTTGGTACTGTGTTTTTGTGCGCGAGTTTCAGTGCAGAATTACACTGTATGTGAATTAAAAGTACTCTGCGTTGACTGAAAGTTTGCCAGTAAAATGAAAGATGATGCAAAGAAAAAGCAAATGATAACAGTTGATATTGAACAAAAAATTATTGAAATGCGAAATGTGTATGCGTGATTGAACTAGCTCAGCAATATGACAGAAATACATCCACAATTATCAAACAGAAGGATTATATTCAGGGCATTTAGTTTGCAAAAGGACTAACCATAGTTTCTAAACGGCGCAGCGATCTTCACGACCGCTGATGGAGAGACTGCTCAGGCATTTAATTGGATAAAAGACAAACAATTGTCTGGTGACAGCGTAACTGAAACGATGCTACATGAAAAGGCCGGTGCTATCTATCAAAACTATAAAAATAGACATTCGGACAAGTTGGCTAGTGGTCGTGCATTAATCCTTTGTGACGACACCTGTGTTCGTCCTAATCGCAACATGTTGAAAGGGCGACAAAGGCGAACGTATTTAGATAGATTTATTTTAAGACGGCCGGTTAGTCGTGAAAGCGAAACAAAGAAAAAATTAGCTAACCAGCGAGAAACTTTTAACTACGAGCGCCGAAGAAACTTTAATTACGTCAAGTTAAAAATGAAAGTTTGCTTTTAGGTTTGCTTCTGAGTTTGTCTTTTAAGACATTGATAAAATTCAAATTTATCAAAGACAACTGTTGTAATGGAGGATAACTTATATCTCCCTCCCTCGCAAATGCTAGCATTGGCTGCTATTGTATGTATTTAATTTTACATTTTAAATAATCACATTTCCTTGTATTATTTTTTAATTGTTGCTTGTTGAAAGCATGTGGTAAATTATGACAATAACCAACATGTTCTTTCTGTTACAATATCTTGTTTTGAGTGTTTTATTTGCATTTTTAGAGTATGGAAACCAAGCAATATATATTTAATGGTTCTATATATAAATAAATTGCACCAACATGCGAGTATATTAACATACGAACTCAGTCTCGAAACGCATTAAGCTCGTAAGTTGAAGTATGACTGTATAAGTTTTTAGCTTTTAGGAGCTTGTAATCACCTTCTCATATATTTCACACCTGCAACACAACAGAGTAAGACATGGTGAATCTTATGATACCAAATAACTGCAATGTGAATTTTGTTGCAAGTCAACCTTTAACTTGCTTTTGCGTATTGTACAAATAACTTGGTATTGTCCTTTCGTGACTGGCTTCTTAGTGGTGGCAATTAGTGCTAGCCTGGCAAAGTTTTTCACCAATCCAGCACTACTAAGCAACACTCTTGTCGCTTTCTCGCTGTGGTTGCAAACCTCAATCACCACAGGCGATGACAAAGTCAAGCCACCCTGATTCTTAACTGTGATTAGGGAATTCGCTGCTTGGTTTACATCAACGTTGGTAACATCCACGATGCTAGTGATACAATCATTACACTTCAGCTTTGGTGACCTAGCCAGCTACATAGCCATCTGTAAAATAATCATTCTGTCTCATTTTTGACTTCAGACATACTTGCATACTCATCATATTTAGTCATGTTTAGTTCAGCATATTAGTCTATTTACCTAGCCAGGGTCTGGCTCTTTGAGCGGGTGGGCTATTTCCCCTCTCCGTTCCCCTTCTCTCTTTTCCCCTTCTAACTTATTCTTTGGAGAAAGGGAAAAGAGAGAATGGGGATAAGAGAGGGTGGCAAATAAAGCCATGAAGGCTCATGATTTGTGTGCAACAATTCATAGCTTTTATAGTTTTAATCTATGGTGGTTATCAGATATTATCACAGAATTGCTTTAGTTTACTGGATTATGTATACAAGAAAATTTTTATGTGAAAATAAATGTAATTTTGTTACCTTCTTCCCATTAGATTCATGGTAAACAACAGTGCAGTCAAGCATGAGGTACAATACAGTGACGTTACGCCGTGCTATTTAAGTCTGACAGGCTTTTTCCCTATTGGCCAATCTAGGTATATATATCTATGTATTTAACGAGGAGAAACACACTGCAATGTCAAGTTCTTATGACGATCTGATCATCAAGACCGACTGGTATCCATGGTTTCCACCACAACTATGGCCAAAGGAGAACCACAGACAACATACATCAAGAAATCTGCCTACCACAACAGCTCCTTGCCACGGATTGTTAGAGAACTTAATTCAAAAATCTTCTCCTAACTACACGCATAACCAATAAACTAACATTTTTAACACAATGCCGCTAACCCTAGTCATAATCTCCAGCACGACGTAACTACCAAATGCTGGCAAATAACTTGAATTTAAGAGCCACACATCTTGCATTTTCTCTAGTGAGTAAAAAGAGAGGTAAGAAGTTGGTGTTTTATTTTTACAAAAGACAGACTTGTGAGCTTTAATGAATTGCTTTATTTACTGAAGGTCCTTGTCTAATTCTTGAGTACTATTGTCAAAAGAACAATAGAGCATCCTAGAAAGGAAAAAAGTTAACGGATTTGAATAAAAACATTTTTTTAGTAAAAAACTAAGCTCCCTCCTGTTGGATCGAGCAAGTTGTAGGTTAAGTAGCTTTTGGTTCAATGCAGTCTGATGGCTTCAGCAGAGTATAACGATATGGTTTCAGCTATTTTCTGTTTGGTCCAACCGGTTTACCACAGAAACATTGAACTCGGCATATTAATAATAAATTAAACAAATTCAGAAGGGAGCATAGTCTTTTTTTGTGGCTAATCAACTAGTTTGTTTGCAAAAGATGGTTCTCCTGTGTAAAAGCATGGAACAACAGAAGCGCATTCACACACAAAGGCTCTCACGTTGGTTCTAATTGGTTAACAAAAAACTCGGTAAGAGAAAGATTCATTGAAACAGACAGAATCTCGATATCCAGCAGCTACTATAAAACAATCACATACGCACTACAATTAGAACCAACGCCACTGTTCTTTTTCTAACTTATAACCACTAGCACCAAAGGATGTTTTTGATTACCCTGTAAGCCCCACTCCGCTAATCGATATACATGTATATATTTTTCAAAGTTTGTGTGTGTATTCATGTATTCGTCTTTGCGATTGTCCAGTTATAGCTACTATTTTAGCAATGCGCCCACATGTTAAGATTCCCCTGTTAACCCTTTCGCGGGCGAATTTTCAGGACTATATCAGACCCCCCTGGGCAAATTAATTTTCCAGAAAATCAATTTCTTTTAAAAGGTTTGTACACTCTTTTGTATGTTATTGTGTGCATATATCTATGTATAAACATGCATATGTATACATGTATATGTCCAGATGTATATATTTCTATATATTATAAATGAATAAAAATGTATAATATAAAAACATTTATATATGTAAATCTACCAAGATAAATATACATATTGTATATCTTTTTATGATACAAGTGTACACTTTAATAAGCACAATTTATGTATAATATATCCAAAAGCATCATAGTCTTTGCACCATGTGCTTATTCTTGTCTTTTTGTACCAATCACACAGCATCTACTGGAGTAAATACTGGACCTGTCACTACTACAAACTGATGAATGGTAGGAGATTTATCTCTTTTCATATTGGTAATACTCTTCCAGGCACTGGCATCACCCAACCCACCTCATCATCCTTACTGATACCAGCTTTTTCATCAATATCACTTCCAGATGTAAAATAATTACAATCACAATTTGAACCTGATTCATTGTCATCTCTGGCTACTAAATCTAAAACGTCACAGTCAGCTGTGATTCTCTTAGTAACTCCGGTACTAGTACTTGGTGTATTAGAATAATCACGGAGAGTTCTCTTAAAAGTCGTCATGATGATAAACAAAATTAAAACTCTCGAAGCTTTCAGTAAATAACAGCTAAAACAGAACCAAAAAGAAAAAAATAATTAAAAATTATTTAGAACGGTTTTCTAATTTTTTTTCGTAATTTTTATTCATTTATTATTGCTAAAAACGATTGTTTTGTGCAGATAGAAAATTTTTTTTAGAGGCTAACCGAAGCCAATATATCGTAGCTTGCTATCCATAAAAAAGTAAACAAAAAACGGCATTTAGCTAACCAAAAGCCGCAATAAAAGAAATATGTTTCTACGGCGACAAAAATGTCGCTCTGCCCATTTGAAGGAGTATCGCGAAGCGACAAAAACGTCGCTTTGCCTGCGAAAGGGTTAAGAAATATTTTGGGACCTAAGTATATGCAACACGATACTTCTTTTTTTCGTTATGGCTAATTTGTTCCACCCCACGATATCGACAATAACATATCTCGAACTTAAAATTTGGCGATTTGTGCACTGATTATATACATTATTAAGAGATATACGTTGCTCGCCATGGCGAGTTCAACGTTATCCGTTATGGCAACAACTTATAAAACAAATAAATGATAAAATTTTAGTAAAAAGTTTGAAGTTTATTAAAATACATTCTAAAACTTCCTGAAAGTATCTGTTCAGTAAGCTAAATTCATTCAAGTTAGATCAAGCATTTATGTTACACGTCTGTCTTGAAGGTAAAAACTATCCACATAGTACACTGTAATGTTATATTATCTAGCAGATCCTAATCACAAAATGCACTAAAGTCTTCTGTTCCCATATTTATGGGCGGAGCTTGTTATGCCAATCGTGTTGTTTTCGAGACCGATATTAAAACGCTGTAAAAAAGCCTTCATTACTCTGAAAGTTAGTGGACTAATCTTTATTTGGAGTACAAAATCGGAATCAGCGTGTCTGATTTACCTAGTAAATACGATAAAAGTTGTTCATGACAGTTATGGTTTAACATCATGTTTTGTTACTATTTTCAAAGATGATTTTTACCAGAAGGTGATTGCATTAGATAATTACTACGGGTTTCTATGTACGTTTTTCTATGTTTCTAGCCTACAGCATTTTTGATGCCAGTGTTGGCATGCCAATTTTTATATGCCAACACTGAAACGAACTAAAATCATATAATTGTATACCAAATAATTTTTCATTGTAATCGTAGCAAAACAGACTATACGTAGCCACTACTTGCTAATGATTTAACATTTACATTTAAACACCTTTACATTTTTATTTTTCATCCTAACTTATTTCAACGAAACACTTCTTTATAAAATTTGAAAGTTAGTTTGAAAGTTACAGTTGTTTGACAAAGTTTGAAAACCTTTACAGTCTTTTTTATTTTCTTTCTTAATTTATTTCAACTACAGAAAACACTTTTCTCGTGATAAGTAATTTGAAAGTTAGAATGGCAAATTTTTTATGTTTAATACAAATCAATTTTCTGTCCAAAGACTCTTTTATTACCCGGGCAACGCCGGTTAGCACAGCTAGTCTGTATATATATATAAATCTCAATGTTTGTCCATCGATTTGTTCTTCTGTCTGTCCAGCTTTTAAGAACTTAAGTCTAAAGTTTTAAGAAAAAGAAATCTGCCGAGCACTGGATTTGAACTCGCAACCTCCAGTTCTGCCGACATCTACTTATCCAATACACTACATTGTCTAACTTGCTACACAGTCGAATAAATTTGGCACATTCAGTACTTGGAATATATGCCAATCTTTCATGGCTTCACATTAAACACTGCAGCTAGCTTGATGTGTAAAGCCATACCAGATAAAAAACCATGAAACCTTACCCAAAAAAAATACATGCCCAGAAGTGAAGAAAAATGCTTAAACTCATATAGCCAACAAAACTATTGCAATCCATATAGATCTGTAGCCGGCACTGCAGCCGGTGCAGTATGAATGACACAAAAATAAACACAGTAAACATGAATGGCACAGTAGACAGAAATAAACAAACACCTTCATTTAAAAGTTAGAATGGTAGATGTTGATGTTGAATATGTTGATGAAAAGCAAATTTTTTGTACAAAAACTTTTTTACTACCCGTGCAACACAGAGCATCCAGATAGTGGTGATATATATATCAGCACATATATCAGCATACAATATATTATTACATATACAATAATATATTATATATATATATATTTTTATTTATATATAATTATATATTAATATATATACCCAATGCTACAGACAGTACTGTTTCAGCTACTGAAGCCTCATCAGTGCAGCTCTGAGCAGGCAAGGGAAACAAGTCCCATTGCCAATGAGAGTTGACTTCCTGCCATGAAACAACCAAGTTGTCTCACAGACTTTAAGAAAGTCAATGTGCTGACACCAGAGTGCTCAAATCACAAGAGTGATAAGCTATGCACGAAGGCAAATAGTGCCGCACCTCTTACAGAGAGCTCAACTAAACCGAAGGGAGCATATACTCATGCTACAGACAGTGCTGTTTCGGCTATTGAAGCCTCATCAGTGCAGCTCAGAGCAGACAAAGGAGACAAATCTTATTGCCAATGAGAATTGACTTCCTGGCTGGATATACCAGCCAGCAAACCAACAAACAACTACGACACCTACATACGGCCCCAGGGGTGGGACAGTCTCTAAAACAGACACCATGTGCACACAAAATTTCACGTCCTAAGAGGTATATTATCCCAGTCATCACGTTAACGTGCTATGGGTATATTTCAGTAAACTAGATAAATAAACGCGGTATGGGTCCATGGGAGATCTGGTTCAGCTACACTTTTAGTAGCCAGTTTTCACTACTAGTACTCTTATTTACATTTACCTTTTTTTCATAAAGTTGGGGCTGTTATAGAGCAACACAAACCAAAACTTAAGCGAATGATTTTAATACGAGCTTTAAAAATGCCGTATCAGTATTCATAAACAACTGCGAAGTAGCGCATAAACGGAAGCAGTGTGTGAAATGAAGTCCGAGATCTTCAACAATCGTGTATGAAGAAACGTTCAAAATGTCATTAATTTTATTTTGGGTGAAAGCTTTCTTGAACCAAAACACGAACGAGCGAGCATTATGCGCCGTTAGGTTGACGAAAGATCGACCATCGCTTTGCAAACAGCAAACCTGATTTCCAACCAGCATGGACAATATTAGATATTCAGGTACATGTACATTTATAGGCATATACCGCTAGCTAATTAATTGTGGGTCACAAAGCAGTTAGTGATGCTATAATCAACGGACATATTAAGTTGGATAAGATAAGTTGGTTAATAATTGTGTATGGTCAATCCAATGCATTACCGTCTAGAAGCACATTTAGTCTCCGTGTTTTCTTTTGAAGATGTTCTTCTTGGTTAGGTACAATTTAATGTTGTGCTGCTATACTT
Source organism: Watersipora subatra (assembly GCF_963576615.1). Classification (NCBI taxonomy): domain Eukaryota; kingdom Metazoa; phylum Bryozoa; class Gymnolaemata; order Cheilostomatida; family Watersiporidae; genus Watersipora; species Watersipora subatra. The sequence goes on from NC_088717.1 coordinate 6,773,629, forward strand.
GATTATGTACGTAATTTTCTGCTTGCATCAATAAAAATGCTTGTGCAAATAATTTCTAGGCCCTGTATTTGTTACTAGTCAAATGCTTTCGTCTCTCTACTTATATCCACAGTGATGGCTTGTATCAGGTGGTGGGGTGCTCCAATGTAATATTTTATATTCTTTAATAATAATCAGAATCCGAGAGTAAGTAAATTTGATGCTGTTGATTTAAAGATACAAAAAAGCAATCAGCACATACTTATCAGGACTCATCCCATGCAAACGCAGTCAGCCACATCCTGTGCATGGTTACCCAGTTGCAGGCATAAACCTAACATTATATATATTTTAAACTGAAGATCCTTTGTAATGGCATCAAATAGTCTTGGACCGTAATCTCTATCCGAATTACTATTATCAATTACCATGTTTCACTTACAGTGGCATTTAGCATGTGATAGGATACTACTATTATTCTCTGATCTTCTGACTATTGGTACTGCTGTTGGTGCTGCATACAGTCCTAACTATGAACTATTTACAGCTCTCAGGCTATTCATGGGCATTGGTGTAGGAGGCACAAGCCTATATTCTGGGTAAATCTTTTTCAAGGATTATCTTTCATCATCTTTATTTTTCTCATTAAACATCTGGGTTTTATTAAGTTGATCTAATACACATCATGAACAATTTAAGGCTAACCATTGTCTATTCTTTGATTGTAGTCATATAGCAGGTTGCCCCTGCTCCAACCATAGAGCCACATTTGTTTGTTTTCCGGTTATAACTTGGCTAACTTCTGCACAATGGGTTGGAGCACACCATACTCAAATTTAAAAATTGTCCGATTTTTGCGTCGGTTGCATATCACACCACTGAAAAAAACTTGCTCATTGCTACATTGCTTTACAACAAAGTTCAATCTCCATCTCTGATTTGTTTATAAAACTATACGTAGCTCCATCACTAGGGGAAGGATTTAGAGTGGGAAAAGGGTGGTTATAGGAATGAATAGAAAACGAGGTTGGGGTCTAAACAATACTATAAAACATGTAACGCAGAAAGGGTTAATCATGAAATAATGGTTAGTGGGCTATGGGTCATTTATTGAAACTTTAGGAAAATGGGCTATGGGTCCGATTCCAAGCATACCTGCCAACTCTCACGCAATTGCCCCATGCCTCACGCATCTCATGCTCGTGTCATGCAATTGCCCCTTTTACCCAAGCAAACCTGTTTTTTTGCCCCAATCTTCAAGTAGTAATCATATAGTTCTACTAATAAACAACTATGTATAGACATATTTGGGACATTCTCATCTATCAATAACCTCCATGACATGTGGTTTCTATATGGAGTTATATTATCTTTTGCTGTGGTGTTTATATAGCTATGCAAATTTACCCCACTTATCCAATCTTTGCGTTTTCATTGCCCCCAAAATAGACTCTCACTCTTTTCTCCACTCCAGGGTTGGCAGGTCTGATTCCAAGCCTAGGTGTGCACATGATGCCTGTTTCAGAGACTGTCCCACCCCTGGGCATACAGCTGACCGATCGACAGTCAAAACTATGATCGTATATGCTGAGCGATAACGTCGTATACTATACGTATATTTTTCATCATACGAGTTGCATTTTGACGATTTCTAGTTCTACTGTTGTATGGAGATACTGCGAACACAAGATACCAACAGGGAATGTAGCCAGACCACAGGATAAGCATATAATACGTACAAGCAGCAAGACACCCAAAGACAAAAGATTCAATAATTAGAAAATGTCAAAAGCAAATTAGAAACTTCAAGTTTGGAAGAAATCAATCATAGAAATTGCGTCAACACCAGATGAAGAATATGCCAAAAGGAAGTCGAAGCAATTAAACCTACCAACCACCATCATCAAAAAGCCACCAGAGAAGCATCAGAGACGAGTCAAATGAGTCACATACAGATTTGTCACTCTTGTCAAACATGACCTAGACACCATGAGTAAGTCACAAGCTCCACCCTACATGTCAACATCACATGCACCAGCTGAAGACTTATGCAAACAACATATCTTCACACGCCTGACAGAAAGCATTGAACCTTAACACTCAACCTACACCCACAGGCTAACCATCCCGCATGCCAGACATCCATAAAAGAGAACAGCTCCAATGACTCAGCATCTCTATCCCCATCTCTATCTCCGGCCCTAACTTGAGCTCTGCCTCTCTCTCTCTCTTCCCAAAGGCCTCCTTGGACGCTTTCCCATCTGCCGCTGAGGAGCCTCTCTCTCACTTCTCTACTGATGGAGCCACATTCTCCTTCATCGGCTGAGCCTCTTCTACACCACTATCTCAACTGCTGACACTATACATATGGCCTCTCACGACTCTCGTTTGACTGTCGAAACTCACAGCTCTACAGGATTGATCAACAAGCATAGACGACCGTTCGAGTAAGGATGTAATTTTATTAGCTCTTCTGATTGTTTGTCATTAATATTAGTGTTTTGAAATTTTGTTAGTTGTGTATTTCATTGTTTGACTTATAGAATAAAGAAGTAACTTTTACGGGTAAATATCAGCATTGCTTACAATAGCCTAACACCTTCACTTGTACCTGAACCAGTAATAATTAAAGTAGTTCCCACAAGCTAAAGAAAAATACACAAACTAAACATAGTCAAAATAGAATAATATGACAAGCAAATTCAACATTGATGTTGTGTGTGAATTCAGATGAGTTATGCATAACATAATTCCTCCACACCCACACATAACACTACAACGGTTTTTTCAAACGAGGACATGTTGTACAAATCATTTATTCGACTCACATCCAGATTTGACAAAGTTTAACATCAATATTTGATTAGTTTTATTTGATTGTACCCTTGGTTTGAAACGTAATAAACAAGAGTGATAAACAAACAAACACTTGCATTCAATCCGTTATTACGCATACAGACACGCATGCATGCCAAAACGTCGCCTCGCCGGTTGTGATATCGCATGTTTGTCGCCGTCTCAGATTGAAATTGTCGCACTGTGATGTATCGCCCTTGTGTTTGTCGCCTTATCGCCTGTAAACTTTACAACTTATTTGATAATGGAGTCTCACTGTCCTGTCTGTTTGCGAATTTATATAGAACCTGTAACTTTACCGTGTGACCACACTATATGCAAGCCGTGTTTTGATGAAATAATCAAACAATCTAACTTAGATTGCCCTCTGTGCAGGCGCAGAATAGGGAGCTGGGCGAGGCGAAATTCGAGAAACGGTAGTTTGATCAACCAAACTATGTGGGATGCTTTAAGAAAAGGACATGCAAAGGAAATTAATGCTCGATTACTTGGGACATCAACGCCAGTAAAAGTACAAACAGGTAAGTTACTAAAATAAATGCATATATCAGCTCATTTGTAGGCGAACAACAGTTGTCTAATTGATTCAATTTCTCAGATATTATTGCTTCGTGCACCGAGTAGCTTTTCGAACATAACTAGCAAAAGTAGCGCAAATATTTCAAATGTTTCATTATGCGTGTTAAGCCCAAGTCTGTTTTCTACAATTGATTAAAGTCGTCACTATTTTCGTTCTACAGTTTTTATTGTTCATGTTTTACTTTACCATTATTTAATTAGACCATAGGCCTATTTCTGTGGTAGTTGCCATCTGCTTTTGCGTATCTAGATGTCCATTATTTGATCTATTAACTATATATTGGTTGTCTTTCATTCTGGCCCCATATCTTGTCTATTTCCAATTACCTATACTCAGGCCTGCCAACCCAAGAGTGGGTCAATGCGTGAGATTTGGTTTTGGGGCAATTGATGTATCAATGATATTATGTATAAAATTGTGGAAATTGGGGCAAACATCTCACGCATTTTCATTTTTTCTTTGGGGTGATTGCGTCAGTCTCACGCCCAATGCGTGAGAGTTGGCGGGTATGCCTATACTTCTTACCTTGCATTGCTATTCCAAGCTTGACTTGGTGGTTTGTCTATATTTTGTCAATTGCCACTATTCTACAAAGGGAAAACTACTGGGCACATCTCATGTATCTAGATAGTACAATTGTATACAACTGCTGTGGTCGGCAATGCTAGAGGCAATGTTGCAGACCGAGCAGCAACACTTTCGGTATTTAAGGTTTGTAACCTCATCTGCTTGTTTTCTGGAGTAGAGAGTGGTTTGCCAGTGATCTCTGTTTTTGCACAACACTACCCACTGCTTAGGATCAGCTCCAATATCTCTCAAATCTCATTTTAGGACTTCCTTACGTTTTCCACACAGTCGATTAACCTTTCTAGTGCTGTTTCTTAGTACACAGTGCATGGTTGCATGAGGCAAGCACTTGCTTGTTATTTTTGGTATATCTCGCCCAAGAATTTTAGTCTAGAGAAAAGTGAACCTGGCCTAGTTGGTCTGAATAGCTCCCCATTTGTCTGATTTTGCACTCTAGGACAATGTGTAATGTGTGGGCCATGACTCAGCTCCACAGAAAACACTCAAAGTACATTTATCATACAATCCAACTTTGGTAGTGATATTTCAGTGTTTTTTTTGTTAAAAACTGAAGAAGCTACTCTGAGGTGGGTATTAAGGTGTAGGAAGGAATTCTTACTAATTGTGACACCCAGGTATTTAAATTTTTCAACATTTTTTATCCATCTTGAAATGGGAGAGAACAGTTTTCTTGTGATTGATTGTTAGACTAAATTTGCTGCAAGCTAGTTAGTAACAGTTCAGAAGATTTTGTTTGTGTCTTGGTATAGTAAAGTAGTTTCTATCCTCACAGGAGAAAATTGGCATTTCCAAGGAGATGGACACTTGTTTTTTCAATATGCTAACTAGCTTGTCTGAAGACAAGGCAGAATACACACAAAATGTATTTAGCATACATGTAGGTTCCGTACAAGAACCCAGCTTTTCTCGGCTCCTCTTTTGATTGGAAACTATCGAACTAGTCATATTCTAATGGAAAGATTGGAGGAATGGTAGCAGAGTGCGTAGACAACTGGCTGTTGCGAGGACAATGAATAAGTTTTTTCATTTACCAAGTTTAAAACTTTGCTCTGAACAAGGAAGACTTTATTTAGAGGCTGACGTCGCTCGCTAACCTTTTTTTGATAATGTTTGACCCAAGTATTTTTTAAGAGGTTGATCATACAAGTTTGAAATCATTTTGGGGTTATCGATAGTCGGTTTCAACAATTTGTTCAAGGTGCGATTGAGGCAACTAGGCCATCACTTTCCTAATTACACTGAGTAGTAAAATGTCTCTATAGTTATTGCAGTCTTCTTGCTAGCCCTCATTTTTAGACAGTATTGTGGTTTTGGCATCGCAGAAGTTTGAGTGTTTTCCACGCCCCTCGATGCAAGTTCAGTCAGTTGAAGATCTGTTTGCTAAATTCATACGAGCCTAGTTTTAGGAGTTTCCCAAAAATGCTATATTTACCTGTAGCTTTTTTCTTACAAGCACGTATTACTTTTACTGCCTATTTTTAAATATGGCACTTCATTCAGTTGGTTGTTAATTGCAGCAGAATCGATTGACTGCAATACTTGGTGAAACAGAATGTCATCGTGGCTGTATAAATCAGCAGTATTCAATCTATCGGTCCAATTTCTCCACCTTGCCAGCGATGGTTGCACTATCTTTTTATTTGAAGATGCTAAGTTATTGAGTTAAAGGTCAGAATATACCATCTATGCCAGAGCACATTCTCAGCTATCACTAGATTTGTGAGATGATTCAATAGCAGGGAGAATCCTAATCATTTTTGTGCATTCTTTGACGCTATTTCAAGGGTCAGTGTCAGGATATTTCAAATGAAATTTAAACTTTTTTGGTGGATGGTTTGAAGCTGAGACCTATGAACACATCTATGAGAGCACATCTATGAATGTTACATATGGCGGCCTTAGCTTATTAAATTGAATGGTCTCTTCTATTGTTGATAACTGTCTTTTGCAAGTCGGGCTCTATCACCATTAGCCATAGCATAACACAGATAACCCTGTTGTTTGTACTGTTATGACCCAATGTAGCAGTTAGCCTAGCTTTATTAACAAATTTTGTGGTATCATAGTCGATCTCTGTCCGAACTGAAAAATGATGATTGGTTGGTCTTAGCATTGATTAAATCAGATCTCTCACTGGTACTCTCTCTGGGTTAGAGGAAAGGTTGTGTCAATATGTCTGTGTGTCAATATACGTCAATATCTTTCATTAGCACCAGTACAGGGACTACCACATGAGGGGTGAGTAAGCAACTCAAGTGCTTTTTGCTGACTGGCTACTGGGTAGCTCATCCTCGGTTGAAGCCGAGGAGATTTTTGAACCATTCGAGTCCAAAGCATTAAGCCAGTATTAGCGGGGGAGCTCCAGCTCGTGGTATTTGATAAAACAAGTCGTATCGAGCTACACAGTATAGATAGTAGAGATCACATTCCTGACCTGACTCATGGACAAAGAAATAAAGCAATGTTGCCCGAACATTTCTCCTAAACTTTTGAAGTTGTCTTCTCCGCTTTATCTAGTTATGTTGTGACAGCTTACAATTGTCATGTGAAGTTTATAGATATAAAGTTATTTTTGTTAATTGACGAAATACATGTCTTTATATTTAGCAAGTCAATCACAAATAAATGCTGGAAAATGACCAGAAAAGGGTACAACATCTACTAAAACGATTTCTATTTGTCTAAACACCATAGCGATAGATCATGATATGTCTTTAGGCCAACCTCTACCAAATTCTGTATGCGCATGCCATACTCTAGGGCATATGAAAATAACTCGATATGCATCAGGTCAAATGGGCACAGGTCAGTTGCCAAAATAGCTTGTGTACCTCAGCCCAAGGCCTATTCGTTCTATAGGTAGTCTCATTCTCACATTTACCAAACATGCGTAAACTCTAAATTATGTCAGTGTCTAGTAGATCAGACAGCAGTGAATTCTAAAAATGTAATAACGGAATTAACATGTTTCTCTCAGACTTACTGACACACTTGGGCCATTTATAGTTTATAAAGTTAGTGAGACTACGGTGGTTGATTTGTGTAACAGTCAGACTATTAAAGTATGGAGGCTTGATCTACAGCTATGTATAATCTACTAACCTAAAATAAAACTCTTTCAAACACATGACCATCACTAGATTCGCATCAGTAAAACATGAATGAGCAACTTGACACAATGGCTTTAACTGTAAGTTTAAACCATAACTGTCGCGAACAACTTTTATCGTATTTACTAGGTAAATCAGACACGCTGATTCCGATTTTGTACTCAAAATAAAGATTAGTCCACTAACTTTCAGAGTAATGAAGGCCTTTTTACAGCGTTTTAATATCGGTCTCGAAAACAACACGATCGGCATAACAAGCTCCGCCCATAAATACGTGACGTAACCTAGCTTTTTAGGAACAGAAGTTACGTAGGGATGTTTAGACCGATTTAGAATAATAGAGATGGGTGTTTTAAAATCCATTAATATCTAAATTCAGCCTTAAAAATAATATCAGTTTTTTCTGAAAGGTAGATAAGCTATTTAGCATTGCATATTTAAAAAAGCGCGATAACAACACTAGCTTGTGATAAAACCGCGCTTTTTGAGCTCATTTTTCCCGGTGTTCAGCCCATTTAAACGTCATGTAACAAGCTACGAGCAATTTTAAATAGTTTATAAACCTTTTTATAAAAAACTGAAATTATTTTACAGGCTGGATTTAGATAATAATGGGTTTTAAGACACCCATCTCTATCATTCTAAATCGGACTAAACATTCCTAACTTCCGTTCCTGAAAAAGCTAGGTTTCGTCACATATTTATGGGCGGAGCTTGTAATGCCGATTGTGTTGTTTTCAAAACGGATATTGAAATGCTTTAAAAAAGCTTAAATGACTTTGAAGGTTAGTGGACTAATCCTTATTTTGAGTACAAAATCGGAATCAGCGTATCTGATTTACCTAGCAAATACTATAAAAGTTGTTTGTGACAGTTATGGTTTAACCTGTGAAGCAATTCTCAACCTTTGTCTTGTCATCTTTGAAAAATCTATATTGAAAGTTAACATGACGGCTAAGTTATGTTACCAATTATTATGTTCTTGAATACTCTAGGAATGGAATCATTAGGAGTTGCCCATTCATATTCGCTATTCATTACTATAAACTCAATCTCAGTTATTCTCTACATCTTCGTGTTGAATTGATCCATATGATACCCTACAGGATGAATTTATTCGCGAAGTTAAGTTTTGCTCAAATTGCCTTTTTCATGCATATTCGCGGATTAATTTATTCACTGGTGAACACTGTCACTCTCTATTAAGAGTTAATTCTATTGCGGCTAGCGATAGAGTTAACCCTACGCATGTGCGCACTGCATGTTTCTGTTTAGCTTACAACTACGAGTCGATCATGCTAAGCTATAAATTTCTTGCTGTGTTCAGAGGTTTTCACGAATATTCATCGATTTGGAGGCCTTTGATGAACCAACAACTTGTGGTAAGTAATGAGTTTTTTTCAAAACCATTTACTAAATTAATAATTGAATTTTACTTTGGTTATTCGGTAAAACGCAATTTTCTTTTCCATCCCTACCGCTTCGTTATTTGTTTTAGTGTGAGAGATTTTTCATCATACACGAAGGCATAATGACTGCAAGGGTAGTATATGTCATTCCCATAAGATCACCAGTCATTCAGGGAGGTTTTGATATTGAGGTAGAAGTGACCGCAGATGCTATTGAAGAGATTATATCTGTTTTAAAAAGGAACAAAAACGCCTTTTCGAGCACAAATTTTGGCCAACCGGCAGAACTTTGCAATAGTAAGTCAAGAGGAGAGTTTTGATGATAACTACCTTACCAGCCATGTAGTAGCGAGAGAATCGCCTTTAACATCTACCCAAGACAGTGACAGCGATATAGCTGCTATTACCAAAATAACTAGTCAGAGAGCACCATTACACGCTAGTATTTACTTATCAGGAGTATCAGTTTAATTTTATTGCCAGACAACCACCATATGGGCGAAACTGTTTCTATTTACTTCATTCATCGTTTGTAAAATTTTATTTGTATTTGAAATATTTTATTTGTACATTCAAGTTTGTAATAAATTATAATATATATATACATGAAATAGAATATATAATATAATCATGTTTGCTGCAGCGATATCAAGAAGTTGTTGAAGGGGTCTAGGTTGACTAGTTGCTTCTCTGCCAATATTCCTGCCTTGGTGAATATTACTACAGCCAAACATGGATAACTCACCCACGGATAGCTCGAACACATGGTTAACTCGAACGGTTTCTTTGGTCCATTCCCACGTAATGATAAATTGCTAAAGATAACTCGGCCTCAACTCTGTTAACTCGAACAGTTTTTTGCCCAACGGCTATCGAGGCGGTTGTTATCGCTTAAGAAAATCACTTTATTCCAAGTCATAGAGGTAAACCTCAACTTTTCGTAAATCATAGGCGTCGTTATTACCACCGTCGGCAAAATATTTTTGTCAACGACTTTTCTAAAGGTTTGGTGAAATTTGATTTATACCAAACATCCGCTTAGTGATCGCCCTTCGGAAGCAAGGTAAAGTGAGGTAATCTTTGCATAAACTTCAAGAAAAATCGGCAAAATTGATTGTGGGTAAAACGCTCAAAAGAAAAAGATGTCTTTTCTTTTGAGCATTTCAACAACGATCAAGTTTTGCCAATTTTAATCTAAAAAACGTCTCGGCAATAACATCACCTCAAACAACAAAACAATCTCAAGTGATAGAAAAATCTCTGTACTTTTTGATAAAAGAGTTTTAAACTTTACATTAGAAGCATTTAATTTGCAACAAGCCATTTATGCTTTTGATTTCTATTATAGTTTGTATATGTGCATGTATCTACTAATAAATAAATACATGGACTTGTGACAGTGCTCTGATAACTTGAACGCTCTGATAACTTGAACACTTTCGCTCGGTCCCGTGAAGTTTGAGTTATCCATGTTTGACTGTACTTGTCTTTAGTTTTCGTAATCAGAATACCGGTAGGTTCTGTTCTATTCTATTCTATTCTCAATCTGCAGTAACAAAAAAAAAATATTAACATGTGTAAAGAAAGTGCAAAAACAATAGCTGAAGTATTTAATGAAAGCGATCAGTTTTTAAACAAAAGAATTAACTAACGCAGTTGATTATAGAAAAACGTATCTGCACTGCAAATCAAATACATACCATAATGTGCAGATCATTATCGTCCTCAACTTCGGTATTAGAGGTTGATGGAGTTGATTTCAATGTAAAAAGAGTGTAGGAGAGATTTTTGCGATGACGACGCCATGTCTAATAACTTGTGAAACCTTGAATAATTTTGTAAAGAAGTTTGATGTATTGGCAATGGGGTTAACTCGAAGCCCCAGCAATGATTTTAAAAAAGTTTTGGAACTCGGCTACGTTTAGTACTTCTGCCTAGCGGCTATTTTTGCGATGATGCCATTCTGCATATTTTGTGACAACCTTGAATAATTTTGTAAAGAAATGTAATGCATTGGCAAGGGGTAAACTCGAAGCTCCAGCAATTATTTTAAAAAGGTTTTGGAACTCAGCTGCTTTTAGTATTTATGCCTAGCGACTAGTTTTTAAATTTGAGGCAGTAGTTATTCTCCCTTGTGATTAAAAATAGAACTAATTATTCACGGAATTTAATAATTCGCGGAATTGACTGTTCGCGAAATCGCGAATTTTTATATCTATCCAATATTTTCATCCTGTAGGGTAGGCTCTGTCCAATCATGGCCATTTCCTTGTGGAAAGAATACAATCCAAGAAACTTTTACTCGTAGCATATAACATTACAATATGGTGTTTTTTATAATATATTTTGTATAATTTTAAACGAATACTAGGTTAGATCAACGTTTTCAAGTCTTTTTAAAACTTTCTTGGAGTCCACGATTTTGGGACTGAAAAGAAAGGTATAACATACAGTTTAATTTGATCTGATCGCACTATAACCGAATTATGGTTAAGAGAACTGTATATATAACTGGTGGTATATACAAACTGCCGTGTTTCGTCAAACTTCGGACTTTCTATATTGAAAAATACTTCAGATATTGAAAAACAAATATTTGTTGGTAGAAGTTTGACTAAATGTATATATTGCTCTCTCTATATCTAAAACCCGTTATGACAAAACCTGAAATATCAGGTTAATATTGTTAAGTATTGATAATACCAGGTTTTGCAGGACCATTATTCTTGCATTTAAAGCCATATTTTCTAAACCGTGACTGTAACCAACTAGATTTGGATTATTGGTTTCTTATAGGAGGCCATCCTAATTATGTTTTGACACAATAAGTTCATAGTTAACCCAAAAAGCCAATTTCTGCTGATAATATTGTTAGTGATGTTCTCGTATTAAGGTAAATTAACATAGACGTATCTATGGAGAATTCTAGATATTCATAAAATAGAATTCATAAAACATAAAATAGCATAGGTGTAACTATAGGAATGGAAAGGTAAACAAGTAATATAGTCCTACTATATTATTTGGTCAATTTCTGATTGGGCTTCGCTATTTTAAAAAGTGCGTTCCGAGTACATCCCTTGACCTGTCAGTTTTTGTAACACCACTTTGGACACAGTAAGCTAGTGTTCCAATAAGAGCTTATGATTCAGGAAATGTTCAAAAGTGCAAACCTGTGCATTAAGAGTTGACTTGCAACAAAATTCACATTACAGTTATTTGGTATCAAGAGATTCACCATGTTTTACTCTGCTGTGTTGTAGGTGCAAAATATGTGGAAATGTGATTACAAGCTCTTAAAAACTAAAAAACGAACTGTTAATCGCCGCCATCACAAAACGGCCATAGATTAGAATCTCTTTCCAAAATGGCTCAAATGGGACGTAATTGAACAAGATGGTTTCTGTTTACACTTTCATGCAACCTCATTCGTCGAAATATTTTCACAAATATACTTCACGTATTCAATAAAACCATGTCTATTATTTTACACGTCTATTTCATCATCGTTGTGGTGCTATCATTTTGAGCATTGATATCTCAAAACCTAGCGCAAAAATTCGTTCAATTTTTTAACCTTAGCTCGAAGGAGTGCATATCATCCTCTAATAAACATGACGAGTCTGCTGGTCACCTGTGATAGTAAAAAAATGCTGCAGAAATTATTCGCTCTGTTTGGCAGGAAGTATGGGTCACATGATCATATTACGATTAAACGATTAGACCAAACCGAAACAAAACTGTTACCGGTAACTAGCGAGCATCTATATTTGGTAAAGGCTTTTCGGTGAAACCCGAAGTGTTTGTCATAAACTAGTGCTACAAGAAGTTTTATATTGAGCCTTTTATTGGCCTTTCAATTCACGTGAGAACATCACGTGTCAAAACAATAACCAAATGGATTGACTACGTCAGAGAAATAAACTGATTCTTATCTACAGTGTTTTCATGATGGCGGCGATTAACTGTTCGTTTTTTATCTTGTAATCACATATCCACATATTTTGCACCTCCTACACAGCAGAGTAAGACACGGTGAACCTTTTGATACCAAATAACTGTTATGTGAATGTTGTTGCAAGTCAACCTTCAACTTTCACATTTCTGGTTTTGAGATGACATGTGCCATTAGTAGACATGTTCCTTGCAATCGACCATCTCTTACACAAAATGAATGATATTAAACTATTTTTATACTTGTATGCAGGCTTGGGGCCACTAGTGAGTATTGAGCGCACTGCAATATTTGCTGGCTAGACGACAGTAAGGTGCACTAGGCACTGCACTAGCACTAGTGCATGGCATAGTAATAATATAAAATGCACTAGGCACTGCACTAGCAGAAATTCTTGTGCACTAGGCACTGCACTAGCACTAGTGCATCGAAAAGTGAAGTCAAAAATGCACTAGGCACTGCAATAGCAAAGATTCTTGTGCACTAGACATTGCACTAGCACTAGTGCAGTGTAAAATCATAAATGCACTAGGCACTTCACTAAACTTCACTAGGCACTAGACCAATGAGCTTTTTTGCTATAGCAGCTGCAAGAATTGCTTGCTAATCAACAGATATCTACTGCTATCCACTGCAATAGTACAATTATAGCCGTGCAAAGGATGTCAGCCATGTATTTGTCAAATAAACTAGCCTCACCTAAAATTTCAAACAAACCATAGAGCTACAATAATGCTCAATATTAAATAGTGCAGATGACAACAGATATCAAATAGTGCAATGTATTACAATTACAATAACTAAATATACTAAGCAAGCATGGAATGGAAGAATTCACTTCTTATTACATAAATGTACTATGTACAACAAGAAAATCTACCCTTGGATAAACCAGTATCATGTAAACAGTAAGTCATATTGATGGCAAAATTGATAAGCAATATTGTTCAGAGAAGATGTTTATTAGACCGAAAGAACATTAGCCTATCAAAGTTGGCGTCAATCAGTTTAGATCTAGTTTAGACTAGTGCATACTATGTCGCACTAGGCACTGCACTTGCAGTAGTGCATTTATGAAAAAGTTTCCAATCCGCACTAGGCATTGCACTAGAGCATTTTATGTTGCACTGTGCACTGCACTTGCACTAGTGCATTTATGGGAATTTTCTAATCCGCACTAGGCACTGCACTAGTACATACCATGTCACACTAAGCACTGCACTTGCACTAGTGCACCCAGGGACTCATGTCAAATTTGCACTAGCATTGTACTAGACATTTCTATTTTTACATTGCACTGCACTATGCACTGCACTAGTGCAGTGCACTAGTGCAGTGCGCCCTGCACTGCTAGTGGCCCCAAGCCTGCTTGTATGTAAATAAATATTGTTGGAATAAAAATTAAAGATATTGTTGATAAAAATGTTGAAGATACTGAAGCATATTTGCATACATAAGGAATGTTCAGGAAATACAGGCTGAGAGACGCTCAGTTTTTATAGTATAGTATATAATAAATAATTTGTCTCGGCGTGGGGAGTGATTGCCAGCATACCATTTCTATTTCTCAAAATATTACAGCCTTGTAAATAAAAGCAAAAGGCTGCTAGAAATTGAAAATAGAAAGTAAAAATATTAAAGATACATGAATTTAAATAAAATAGATTATATTAGCACTACTCCTGGCGATTCTTGGGACTTTCATTTTTAATCTGATAGCCTGCAGACGGATGTTTAAGATACTAGCTCTTAGAAACCATTCGGAGTTGTGAAACTAACTGCTTCTGGCGACCTGGCGGAGAGCATGAAGTATATGCGGGTGGAATTAGGATGAACTCGGATAAAAATGGTCAAATGCATAGCATTAGTGCTGACTAGCAGACGCCCAGCCACAAACAATGACATGGTAGGATTTACTTATAGAGGTACATGTATAGTGTAGGTTAATGTTATGCTGGACATATTACAGACATGCCCAGCAAGTTATGCTGGGCATGCCTGTAACACTTGCCCCGTTACTGAGCTCGTACATTGTTCAGCCCCACATTTGTTCAGGATTAAAGTGAAGCAAAAATGAAAAGCTCTTTTTATTGATTATTCATTTCATACCTCTTTGATGTCTCACACAGTCGACACAAGGGTTTGGAGTAGTCTACTCTTTGCCAAACCTCGACTGCATCGCATTTGACATAATTTTGCCTAGTTCACAATTTTTTAATCGTTAAAATTTGTTATAGCGGTTGTGTGGTATTACTTATCTTGTTAGTGGTCACCATTTGAAAAGGCTTTCAATGCCCAGGAAAAAAGTGGTAGAAATACCTGCGCTGTGCTACTTCAATGCTATAAGCATCGAACTATCATTCAATGCTTAAAATTTAACCCTATTGCTGCCAGGCAATTAGTAGCGCCTTTTGTAACACGTTCAACAGAAATCTGGTTTTTATCAAGTGGCAATTCGCTTTATTGAGTAGTGAACAAATTACTACTTCACATTGCTTAAATTGTATGTTGTAACTGTCTAGTTTATACACAAATCAATATCATTGTCTAATTCTTCCAATCTATCAATTGATCACTATCACATGCTGGTAATGAATGGGGGCTTCTTTCAACTTAGAATTCTTACGGCTATATGTCTGATTTAACTTGGTAGATGTTGGGGATAATGTGTTGCGGTGTGTATGATTGCTGTAAACTGATACAAAACAGAATGGAGAATTGAAAACAATGCATATCTATCAGATATAATTGAAGCGAAATCTATATTATTAAATTCCACTTTGTCCTTGTGTGTTTCGGTCTGTTAGTCTGTGTAAACTCTGCATTTCTACATTTTGTGACCGATTTAATCTAAACATCACATGCATGTGCTCGGCCCCTTCCACCAAGTCACCAAAATACTTAACCTGGTTACTGAGCACCAACCTCTTCAGGCTGGTTCACACTATATTGCCATACCTCGGCGTTGATGCTGCAATACTTCAGTGATCGTCGATGACCTATCCTGTTTGCATCAGGAAATACTCCGTGACGTAGTGTTCCTATTTCTCTTTTTAAATTTTCGCGAAGAAATCTCTTTGTTTTTGCGTGCTGGAATTAAATACTAGTCCCGCAGCGACCATCATAAATGGATATGAATAAATCACGCTATCCACTACCGCGAATTACCATCGGCGAAAAGGTTCACATGTGAAAGTCAATGGTCGGTAAAATATCGGGAAAGTTTGACAGCTGCAAACTTTCCCAATGTGTCCACGTTGCTTCGTCGATGCCATCTGTTGATGGTTCACATAATCGACGATGAACGCCGAAAGGAAGACACTGACGAATGGCGATATAGTGTAAACCAGCCTCTTAAACACCCACCTGTAAGCCATCTGATTGAAAATGTTTAGAATTCCAGGTATCGTCAGACTTACTGTTATTACCAATACAGTGCACCCTCAGGGAGACGATTGAGCCGCTTCAGGGTTGGCATTGTATGGTAAAAAAATCGTATGGAAGAGTATAGAAACCATAGTAATTATATAATGTGAACAACCCCTGGTAAAAATCATCAAATTTTATACAAGTTCTATGTACATAAAAATTAAACATTAAAACTTAGTAGCAAAGTAATATGTTAACCTTAAAAGCTACAGTTACCTACAGTAACTTGGAGCACATAAATTGTGTTGTTAATTTTTTTATTATATAGTTCAATACATCAGAGTCTTGGCTTTCGAATGAGCCTATATTCAATACACAAAGAATAATAGAACTATGAAAAACAGGGTGTTAAAAGCATGTCCTGCAATAAAAAAACACTAGGTTGTGGTTCCCACAATGTGATGTCATAATTATTATTTAGCGTTAGGTAGTTAATCCCTCTCACTGCCATTGAGGCTGTGCTTTTCTGTGACAATCGGTGCTGTTAAACCCGGAGAGCGCTAATAGTAAATTAAGATTCTAAATAATCAACAATGCCCGCGATCGTGCTAACGCCCGACCAATACAAGCACGTGTTCTGGGTTAATTAATTATGCTTCGATATATATACCGTCGTTGATAAAGGTAATGAAATCACATCGATTAAATTGTGACCTGCAGTTGCGTGGCCCTAGGACTATATCTCAATCTCTTGAAATTAATTAGTCTCAGTCATGCCCCTCAACATCACAATAAAAAGAGAGGGCTAGTGCATAATATCATCGGAAAAACATAGTATGGTGCTTGGAATCTGAACTATTTATCATAGAAATAATCTGTGCATGGAGAGCTAATGACACTGATTCCTTTGTCATCTTCATTGGTTCTCTGGAGTTGTCCTACTTTCGCCTGCCACTAGCGTCATTATCGTAGTTGATAAATATAAGTGGTAAGCAATAAAATAAGTGGTAAGAACACACAACACCGAGTATGAAAATTGTGACGTCACAGTTTTTGAGCTTACACCATTGAACATGTCTGCGGTAGAGCTGTGGGGAAATCCTATAAATACCAACCAATGTCTGTCTCACCGTGTCAAACAATGGCTCATTTGAGAGCCAAGACTCTGATGTATTGAAATATATGATAAAAAAATTATGTAATTTTTTTGCTCAAAGTATATTTAGTGTATTTATTGGTTATGATCTGCATTAAAATGTAACGTTGCTATGTGCAGTAAGTACCGTTGAGTGTTCTTTCTCTCAAGACAGACGTACGTATAACATAAATTTTGAATTCACTTTAAATAAATTTAGCTTACTAAACACATACATAAAGCCAAGTTTTAATATGTGTTTTCAAATATTTTACTGACTTTCAACTTTTTATCACTAAAATTCTATTGCTTATCAGTTTCTCGCTTCATTTTCAATATTATTTTTAGCCTAATTTGGCAATTAAGTCTAAATGATGCTGTTTTCATAATGAAGTGTATTTTTGCTAGCAGGTAATAGAAGTTATCTGACTGCTGGCTTTCTGTTTTAAGGGATCGCAACTCCAACTTTGCTTCGGGTTCGAAGGGAAAAGAAAATACAGTAAAACTCTAATAACTCGCCCTCGGATAGCTCGAACACATGGTTATCTCGAATGGGTTTGTTTGGTCCGTTGCAACGCAATGATAAATTGCTTAAAATAACTTTCGACCTCTACATCATTAACTCGAACAGTTTTTTGCTCAACGGCTCCCGAGACGGTTGTTATCAATTTAGAATATCGCTTTATTCCAAGCCATAGAGGTAAACATCAACTTTTAGTAGTTCTCAGGCCTCGTTATCACCATCATAGACAAAATATTTTCGTTCACCACTTTTGTAAAGATTTGCAAAAAATCAAATTTTACCAAACATCCGCTTTGCGATGGCCTTTCAAAAGCAAGGAAAAGTGAGATGACCTTCGGATAAACTTAGACTAAAATCGGCAAAATTGATCTTGGTTAAAACGCTCAAGAGAAAACCAAGATCATCGAATCAAATATGTCTTTTTTCTGAGCATTTCAACTGTGATCAAGTTTTGCCAATTTTAATCTGAAAACGTCCTGGCAGTCACATCACCTAAAACAACAAACAAATCTCAAGTGATAGAAAAATATCTATACTTTCTGATAAAAATTTTCAAAACTTCACATGAGAGGCAATTTAACTTGCAATAAGCAATTTATGCTTTTGATTTATATATCGTTTGTCCATGTACATGTATCTACTGATAAATATATATGCACTTGTGACAGTGCTCTGATAACTTGAACACGTTTGCTCGGTCCCGTGAAGTTTGAGTTAACGGAGTTTCACTGTATTACCGTTTTATACTCGAGAAATACTAAACTGAGAACAATCGATCATCGTATCTCTTTCAAGCGTTGTGAAAATGTTTTTGGCGAACAGCATTTTGGGGTCTTTGTTATTTTGACGTACATAATAAGCATACCGACTGCCAAATTTGAACTCGGGGGAAAATTTTGTTGAATTCGTATGGTAAAATACGATTCGTATAAAGAAGTGAAAAAAATCATCATGTTCCACTTCGTAAGATGAAAAAAATCGCATATCAGAGTTATCATATCCTGAGGGTGCACTGTAATTTAAATCTTAAAGTTGCAGCACCGGAAGCATTCCTTCAGTTCTCTTTATGTCCTGAGATCAGAATTTGTGTGAATGAGTACAACATTGCCCACTCCAGATACCTGCTGAGTACAGAAAACCAACCTCTCAAACAACCTGGCTGGTGTGCCCTGATAGTCTGACAAACTGGTGTGTTATAACATAGACCTAGTAACCATAGGCCTACATAGTTAATAGGTCTATGGTTATTTGCCATTCATTTTTTTGCTTTCATTTATAGTATTTGGCTTTCGAAAGCTAGTCTAGGATAATCGCTGCATACTGCTACACTGCCAACAGGGTACATAAGTTGTAAAGCATACTTTTCGAGTTTTTATGATTGCATATGACAAGTTTGCTCAAAGCATCGCGGCTAAAATCACAATTTGGGCAGTTGATGTAATTTTTAGTGTGCAATGTCACTGGATTTGGCCCATGGCTAAATGAGTTCTTTGACTTCAAGCGCTAGTCAGTGATTCTTTTGATGGGATTGATCATACATGTAGTTGCTAGTTGCTCACATCGTGTAAGATTTGTCTTCAAGCAGTGCTGATAATGCGCTAAAGTGGCTTGCTGTACCTACACTACATTTTCATTGTGTTGATTGGATTTGGAATTATTCGCCAGCGGCCATAGTAGCAAACACTCGTGTTTAGTCAAATTGAAATGACTAAAATGTTTAAAATGGAATAGGTTGCTTGGCACTTTCGTGTGCTGCATTTTTTATGCATCATCCGCAAGTGCCCCGTTTTCATCTTTCGCGAGTATGAAACATTGGAGAAAAGTTTGCGAGTTTCAAAACTCGCTTGACTTGCAAATTTTTACTGTGTCCATCTTGTGGATAACACAAATTTGCAGATTAACCACATCACGGAAACATGGTAAGTATGCCGAGTGTATTGTAATAATAACATGCCATTTCATAATGCCCTTGATCTGCCGTAGGAGTTGTTGAACACGCCAGGGCATAGCCGCTATCAAATGGTGCATATAGAGTAAGCGCTGCAGCTGTGCTGACCTTACAGTCAATGACCTTACGCATGGGCAGCATCTTAATTAGCCTAAGACTATCAATTGATTCTCTGCTATGGCTCAACTCTTGACAAGAGAATACAGGTCCATTGCCATAACTAACAGAACACAAGTAGTAAAGGCTGATAGGATAGCTGATTTGTCTCTCGTGGCTTGCCTTTTGTGCGGCATATGTTCAAAAGCAGCTGATGACACGCTTCTACAGTTGCTTGTTCGACAGCTAATATAAGTGTATAACACTACGTTTCCATGACACGTTTAATCTAGTTTGCGTCATCAAGATAGAAACAGCCAAAAGCGAGTTTTGTTGCTCACACATTTTTATCGAATGTTTCACGCTTGCGGAAAATGGAAATGTTCCTGCGAATAATGCGCAAGAAAATGCCGAGCAAGCTATTCCATTTTAAACATTTTCTACAGTCGTTATTATTTCGATTGGAGCAGTTTCGAATGTTCCGCTATGACCTGTGTTAGCCTGTCTTGACAAGCTGTTGTTTTTGCGTAGTTGTCCCCCCGTCGAGCGGCGAGCAACAACAGCTTGTCACAAGACGTACTGCACCTGATGCATCAGCTGCACTTATGAGTTATTCTCTTCCATCTATGCGGCTTGGTTGCGATGTTATGTCGGTCGCTCCATTGGTAATCATAACGAATTTTGCGCAAAAATTTATGTAGAAAAAATAAGATTATAACGTTTAACCAGCGACCAGTCTCTGCGGTAAACTTTAGTAGAACTTGAGAACTTAGGCAACAACAGCGACTAAACATGTCGTTATTTGTGCGCTCAGTCAGTTTTATTTCTATTTTTGTATCAGTCAGTTTTATTTGTTCTAATGGATTTTATTTTAAGTTTATTTTATTCTTAAGTTCTACTAAAGTTTATCACAAAAACTGGTCTTTGGTTAAACGTTGTAATCTTGTTTGTTTTCTACATAAATTTTTGCGTGAAATCCGTTATGATTACCAATGGAGCAACCGACATAACATCGCGGCCAAGCCGCGTAGACGGAAGAGAACAACTCCCTATAAGTGCAGCTGATGCATCAGGTGCAGTACGTCTTGTGACAAGCTGTTGTTGCTCGCCGCTCGACGGGGGGACAACTACGCAAAAACAACAGCTTGTCAAGACATGCTACCTCTGTGTATACATCTTTATTTTTTTAATAAAGCGTCCGTCTTAATCCAATAATGTCTATTGAAGCACTTATTAATCGGTAACTCAACCAACGTGCCCACAACTCCAAGGTCGCATCATCTTCGTCTTGGAAACGTAGTGTATAACAAAACATTTAAAAGCTGTACTATTATTATATGTTTTATTACAAATTTTGTTTTTGGTTTCATTACATTTAACGAAGTCAGGGTTAAATAAATTAAAAATTCTTTCCATAAAAACTTGGCTAACTTTTAAAATGTTCTAATCGCCATCTAAAATAGTTTGCAATGATATGCAGGGTCCGAGGATAGACTGGAATTCTTTCACAACCTGTATTCATCTAATTAGGTTGGATAATACAGCACCCACAGTCTTATCCTTAATAGCTGTTTTTCTATTGCGATGTCATAATCGTGGTCAGATTTTACAATCAAGCCCAGTAATGATTCACAATCATAATATACATGCATTATGAGCATACGAGCATTACAACCATACTAGTGATTACAACTTATTCTATGAGGAAATTATTTCACATTACGGTATTGCTGTCTATTCCATTAGCAAATAGACATAGCCTGTCATACTAGCTATACCAGGAATACCTCTTGATGGCATTGATCACTTTTTACCTTTATAAGGCAGAGCCAGTATTCCTTTTTTAGAAACATAGCAATATTGACTAAAACTTTGGAAACAAACACTTACAAATTGCATATAGTTGAACCTCTATTGGAAATGCAGACCGCATGAAAGAGAGACTCGCCCCTGGTCTAGCCACTCTTTCATGCGCTTTACTGGTTGTTAGCTTATTAGATATAAATTTCATTTCGTCACCACCCTGCCATGTTTGCCGATTGTCTTCTTTAAAATACCATTACTAAATGAAGGGTCTTCAATCAATGTCGGTCTCGAGAGATCCGTTCATCACTCTTTCGCTCACTCATATAATCCTCCTTGATCGTTCAAAAACTTAGCTAATTTCGTAAAGATTGTTTTAGAAGTTGTAAAGTTTGCCAGCTTACCTTTTCAATAGTTAAAACGGAAACATCAAAAGTGAAAATGGACACATCGAAACATATATAGTGAATTATATTAGCAAATAATTAAATATTTATTAATCAAGTACATTTACAAAAAGGTTATGTCTCCTCAACAAAACATTCAATCTAGGGGACTCTGATAGGTAAACCTATTTGTAATATTGATATTGTTGAATAATAGAAATGTTTATTACACATTTGATGAGGGTGTGTAGTGAAGCCGGTCTTTCTTGTCTGCTGTTGTCTGACCACGCAGTTCTCTTTATTATATCTTTTATCAAATGTAATTGGAAATTCCAATTTCTACCGCCTGCCCGAACACGTCATTCTTTGGTATGGCCTTCCTCTTTTGAAATGATCACGCTCAGGAGCGTAGATACTCAACAAGGAAACGGCTATTTTTTAAACGATATCCAATTAATCTTCCTGACACGGCATGATTAATATTTGTTCATAGCTGTTTCTTGCCTTTTATTGTATCCTCTAATGCTCTCCATTTCTCCTATGCGATAAGGTGACCTTATTAGTGAGCCATACGTGATCCACTCACCCTCGTGTGATTAGCCTGCTTTCTACATTCAATAGCTGATGCGCGCCGGAGGTTACGGCTGGATAATTTATAAAGTTTGCTTACGCATTCTACGCTCACGCCATCGCCGAATTGGTTGGTTACTTTCTGGTTGTATATGGGAACATCGGCATGATTTTACAAGGTATAATATATAGCAGGGTTGTGTATTTGGCTTTACTTTTACATGAATGTACTTTACAACAGTCATTGTAAAGTAAATTCACGGAAACCTGATTAGTGAATCTGTCAAGCTAATAAATATATTATTTTGGCAAATAGTACTTTTACGACTAGTTAATCTGGCTTCGTTCATGATAAGCTAAAAGCCTGTTCGTGAAGAACGTGTTGACCGTTATTTTAGATGAGGAAACATGGTTGTGTATTTTGAATATTTTGAAAATATTACTGGTGTAAGTTGAAAACAAAATTCATGCTTTAATTTATATCGATCCGTTTGTTTCTTTAGAGCCAGTCGTGAGGGACCTGGCACAAACAGGAGAGATTAGGAAAGAATATGAAAAAGAACTTTACAAGGTAAGAACGTCTGCTGCAACAGTATAGACGATTCTCATTTGATCGGACTAATACAGAGTGGGCCGTGTCTAGACATTTAAAAAACTCAGACATTGAAATTGAGTTCTTTATTGTATATTAAGCCACACATACTCGTTGGCTAAAATATGGTACAATATACATATACGATATACATATACGGGAGAGTAGCATATGGTTATACCTGTAATAGTGTACAGTATAATATCAATACAAGTAGTAATAACCAAAAATTATTGTACAAAGCTCTGGCGAGAAATTCATGCGCACGTGTCGCTCGCGTCGTCTGTCACGAAAGCCACCTATCGGCCAAAGATGTATTTCTTTGTACAGACACGGCTGCATCAAACAATTGTCCTGACCCTAGACGTATGTGATCTGGGCAACGTTGGACAACATCATAGATGTTGAACAACATCTGGGGTCCGGACATTTGTTTGGATGATTATGGATTATGGAAATCTAGAGTAGTAAAGTTTGGAAAAACGGGTTCTACTGTATTTTATGTATAACCCTGTTGTAATAGCAACTGTGGAGAAAGGATTTGACTGCTTGACTTCTGAGTAAGTCTCAAGTAGAACACCTTCAGGTCTGGCAATGTCAAGGTCGGAGTAGATTCAAGCTAGTTTACTATTTGATTTTGCTTGTTTTGTCGGAAAGTAAAAATGTTTGTTTGGTAATGGTTATTGTAAGGTCTGATGAATCTAGTTGTAAAATTTTTATTGTAAAGTCTGAATCTAGTTGTGAAATGGTACTATGCTCTGCTACAAAATGTTTTCATAATAATAACCAGAGCAATGGGACAGGATAGAAAATGATTTTATGTCAACACTCCAACCTCTACAAGGAAATTATAAGTTTATCCCGTTAACCACCATTCTGAAGCTAAGGTTTTCGTCATAGCGAATTTATAACTAATGAAATCATTCCTATTTTACTTGTAAATACTATTGTTTGCCAACACGTAAGCTTGATAACTAGACAGGCTGGTCAACCATGGTAGAATTGAAGATGTTGTTTAGTTCATATACAGTAGAATCAAGGCCTCCCATGCATTTGATTATAGTTGAACCATAATTTTAGGATTTGTTCTACCACTGACCAATGAGATATTGCTGCTGTCTATCGGAAAATTCTTATTTGAGTAGCTGCCGTATGCTTAGATGGCAGCCGGTAGGCATACAAAGTACCTGTTCGATCTATCACTAGTGCCATATGATAATGTATGTACGATGGCCTGATCAGTGTTCGATTGGAATTGTGCCAAGTGTTATCATGGGGGGAAGAAAATGAAATGAGTATTGGGAAGTTCTGGGTTAGCCTTACAAGTGCTCTCCCTTACAGCGTGTTGCTGATGCAATGCTAGTGACTGTTTCATTAATTGGGCATAGCAACAATCACGCTTGCATGGGCACAAACTCAATCCAGCTTGATTCAGATTCCTTGCAGGAACATGTTAACAGAGTCGACACATATGACTGGTCTGATATGTGATACGGTAAAAAGTGGTGGCGTTACAAATGCCTCGCCCACAATCTTAACCAACGATGGCTAGTATGCTGTTATACTAGTATGTCCCAATGTGTCTACTTTGTGTCTATTTGTTCATCTATGTCCTTGACCCCTGCGTTAGACTAGCATGAATTTGTTGTATATGTGCATGCATCGTACATGGTGCTGTCATAAATTTTGACATTAGCGAAGGTATAATGAAACTGGGCAAAGCAGACCACACCTTTTTATAGACTTCTATTGACCATTTGGGCTCTAAACTGCTATCATTTAGAAGTTATAATTATTGAGTATAATAATACGTCATTAAAATGCTAATAACAAAAGTAGTCACTATGAGTGTAACTGACCAATCATAAATAGAGTATCTAGCAGTACTCAATGTTTCCTTTTTACTTCGTTTGACTGTCATTTCTCCTAACCCTGGTTTCACATCTCGCCTTACTCCACTTTTCATTTTGCACATTTAATTAGAGTTTGACTTGTATGTCGTCTATAAGAGCCATGCAAACCGTTTATGGCATCCACGAATATAAATACAACTGTTTTTGTTTATTAACTTTTTACAAAAATTAAACTGGACTCACCAAGTCCTTTCAAATTCAGTTTCGCGCGGCAATAGCTCACGAGTGCGGTCACATTATCTGTTTACGTGAGCAACACTGCAGGAATGATGCAATGGGTCATATTGACAAGTCTAAACCCGTCTGACCGCAACTCGCAGCCATTGCTGGAGCAGAGCCAAGACCGGCTTGCATTGACTATAACTGTTTGATGTTGAATATGAATCCAGGGATGTAAGGGGAGGGTGTCAGTTTTATGTTTTCTCTCTAGGATTTCTCCTAATAACTCATTTCGTTGTTCAGTTCGGGTCAGTTATGTTAACGCTGGTAGGTGAATAGATAGGCTTAAAAATTGTTGTGGTCAAAAGGGAGAGGCTAGGTTCCCAAAAGCCAAATTCTCCTCAAAAGTATGTGGAAAGCTGTTTCCATCAAAAGGTCGAACCCCAGTTTTCTCCTTTAGTAAAGAAAACCCAAAGCTGCATTTTTTTATGAAATATTTTTAATGGTATCAATGTTGATTGTAAAAGCAATCGATCGATATTATTTGAGAAATGGCTATTCGCGCATCTGTATTTCTCGTGGTCTGTCTCCAAGTGCCTGTAACGAAAGTTTGCTTTGTAGCTGCAACAAGAAAGGGCGGAGCAAGACCTCGCTTCAGAAAATCTCATACAAGAGATACTTGCACAAGATGAACGGGAGTTGGCTGCCTTCAGGGTGGCCAATAAGGTAAGAGCCCAACCTTTGGCTGTGATTACGGCTGTTAGTAGATATAAGCTGGTTGAAACAGTTTGTTTTACAGTTGTATATGTAGTATGGATAGGCTGGACTCCCTTTTTATAGATTTAATAAACATCTCCACCTGGCTACTTTTTCATCACAAGTTAACTGAATTCTAGTAGCCGATTTCTCTAGTTGTTGTTCTCTTTTCATGCATTTATGCTCGGTTTTACGGCTCTCAGGTCAAGGTTTACCGATCACGTACTGCACTACGATGCATGTGTTCCATTGCAGTGTTACGATACATTGATTGAAGGCTCATTCGACTGCCCGCATTTATAGCTTGCATACGGCTACTTTGGAGACCTGGTTATCCAGGGGCTAGCTTCTGTGATAAAATCGTGGATAGTAGAGCGCTGAAATTATGTAGGTTAAATTACTAGCGTACAAGTACAAGCTGTTTGCGGTGGGGCCGGCGTCGGTTTCTAGTGTTCGACAGCTAGTAACAGAAAGCATTGTCAATAGATGTCTCATGAGTCGGTAGCTATATATATATGCGAATCTTAGCTGTCTGTGATATCGTGATATGTGATATGCACTCCAAATTTCAATTCTAATTTCATGCGGGCAGTCTTATAAGGGTCTTCCTACAAACACTAGTACGAAAGCTAACATAATTTTGACTTTTTCAAATAATACTAAACAAACTCTACCAATACTTATCGTACGTGTCTTGGCAAACCACCAAGTGATTGTTTCATATTTCAAAACTAAATACTCTCCAGCTGTCACAACATATTGGAAGCAGAACATAGATATGCTCACAATGAACGAAACGTTACTTCATATTACCTTCACCTTGACTTGAAGTCTTATAAAGCTAGTGTAGGATCGGAGATTTGGAGCATTAACAGATTCAGTCTGTTATATCATACTATACTAATACCTCAAATGCCGAATGCATTCATAGAATAACACATAGTGAACTTTTTGCTATTGCAACATGAGTTTTCATATAATAAAGGTATGGCCACACAACAAATTATTCGTTCATTCTGACCGAAATCACGAAATGAATGAATTATTCGGCCGAAATTCACAGAATTATCTGAGATGTACATGCACACCGAAATCGTCGCTAAAATGCTTCTAAATGGCTTAATTGGGAAATTATTAGCGAGCACAATTCTAGCACCTTTTACACTTAAATCTTTTACAATTAAATATAGTTCAGGACATGTATAACGACACACAATGTAAGTACAAGTGCAACGCGACATACTACATAGATTGCAACATAGAGATACAACTGGCTAGATTGAATTATTAGTAATTCTTTATCGTTCCGACACTATGGCTACAAATCGTTTCTTTTTCAATAATAAAACTTTTTTAGCAGCAAATGTTCCGCTGTAGAAACAGTTGCCATTTTAGCGCATCTAGGCAGTTACATCGTCGTATGTATCAGGTTGAATTGCGCCTATACTTTTATTGTGTGTCGAGGTACGTGTCTTGGACTAATACCAATGGCAAACGCTGCTAAAATTGCGCTTGGTAAGTTTGTTCAACCAATTAAAAGCGTTTCGTTGACGATTGCGGTGTGCATGCACAGCTCTGACAATTCCATTCATTTCGTGATTTCGATCAGAATGAACGAATAATTCGTTTTGTGTGGCCGTACCATAAGAATTATATTTTGGGCTATTACAAACACTGCTGAGTTCATGCTAGACACTAGCTAAGGTTTCACCCATCTTTCTGGTTAAATGGTTAAATCACAATGTTTTTATGTAGCATATAGCATCTTTGTTTTTCACTATTTAATGTTTTTTAAATTAAAACATACACTAATGTAAGCTCTATTTTGTTGTGTATATATATGTATCCCAGAAATTTTTTCTGCCACTTCGAAAAATGTGTGACATCATATTCTTATGAAAAGAGACGAGTAGCTGGATATGTATCAAACTACCTGAGGAGTTTGCCGCCCTACCAATAGAGACGTGTAACTTTTAGACGGTTATTTATTGCCGATATGTTATTGTTCCTTTCCTTATCCATAAAGTGAACACTACTGTTGCACATTTACAGTACTGGTTATTTTTTTTTTGTGCTTTGCCATTATGATAGTGGAACGCTCTTCTGTATTTTGTTTTGTAGTCCATTTTCTTACGCAGAGTTGAACTGCGTATTTGCAGCTAGATTATCAACCACTTTAGTTCAGAAAATAAAAACCTTTTCTTGACAATAATCTGAACTGATATTACTGTGTGCTTCTGTTTTTGTCTTGCAGGAAAACAAGCCAGCAGCTTCACAGGTAAGCCAGCATGGCCTTTATTGATTGCACTAAAGCTTTCAACATTTCTGTTAGGTTTTAATAGCGTAGCAATTAGCTGATCGATATGGTCGATACAGCTCACACTGTTAAGATTTCTAACGAAATTGAATTTTATTAAGACATGTTTAAACAAGCTATTCCGTGTCGGCTTCACTTAACTGGCCGAGATAGAGTTGCCTAACCTGTTGGAGATAAAACAAATCTTGTTTCATCATACTTGCTGTCATGGAGACATGCCGGGCATGTTCAGACAGGTAACATTAGCCTACTTTGCTTATCAAAGGCTACCATTGCTACGATGAGTACTACTTCAATTAGTAAGTTTCCATGCAGCGATAGCGTAGGCCACACCCAATATGATGCTGCAATACCAACATGGGAATGCCATCTCATTATGTCGTGATTTAGTGTCTAGTGTCGCTGTTTGGAAGCAGAACACTCGTGCAACGCGCTCTCTTTGCAATGGAAATGGCCTAAATGACTAACGCAGTCACACTTTTGCATGTGCATAATTTTTTCCGATCATTGATGTATTTGTCCTTGACCTCTAAAAGGTACAACCTTGACGTAAGGCTTCGCTCAACCATCGCTGTACTACATCACCTTATGAAAACACGACCTAGAGTAGGGCTTCAGCGCTGGTGTACCAATTTATCGTTACACTATCGCTGTAGCCTGTATGGAATTTTAGTAAATATTGTATGCGAAGGGAAAGGAGCAGTTCTAGTTTGATAAATATCTAGTTGACTAGCTCACTGTCTACAGGCATGTAATGCAAGGGAAATATATTGTTTGGAACTTGAGGTATACATTAACACACGAGTCACGCTATCCCTGCAGCATTGCATCGACAACCATCCCTTATGCATTGAGACACCACGTACGTGCTTTTAAAGTTTTTGTAGTTAAGTCTTCTTTTAAATTCCAGAAATTTAGATAGCGCTGCCGATCGCTGTCAAATCAGTGCATTAATGTTATCCGAGAGCTAGCTTGTAGAGTCAATAGTCTTCGCTATAAAATATTGTAAGCAAGCTGTTTTGACAAGCTTCTATGATGCTTTAGGATTTATAGTGAATCGTGACAGCTACGTGACCCACTTGTTTACGCGTTCCATTGTTTCCTTGACCCTTTCAATGGTTTGGATGATGTCACTGTTCCAAGAGCAGGTGGTGAGAGGAGGGCTTTTGGCTGCTGTCAATTGATGTTTACTAGGATGACCATTTGATCCTATGAAAAATGGCCCTTCACACAACTGTTTACTAGCCCACCATCTCTTGCGAGGATAACCATGGGCAAATGCTATCAAAATACTCCCGTAGCCACCTGCATTACCAACCGCATGCAAGCAATAATAAAGATTTAATGGCCAGTTTTGGTCTTTCAGGGGCAACGACTCCCACTACCGAAAAGAAGTAGCAGTCTTGATTCTATAACTGGAGAATTTAGTAGATATTTCAAGCCTATAGTGCGGTACCCTCGCACCCCGCCCCGACCGGCGGAGAAGGCAAAAGGATACCCTGAGACTATCAAGGTCACTCCGTGCCCTCAGACAGTTAAACGACTAGATTTTTCATCCTCCTCTCCACCAGGTGACTCCACTATCTTTTTTCTCTCTCCTGACATAATGACATTTGAGTTATAGTTTTTAAGATACAGTACTCCTGTGAAGGCTGAGTTTTGCTTAGACATGGTAGCACAAGGCAGTGTTGAGATTACCACGAAAGTTAAACTCGATTTTGTCGGCAAAATTTCTCCAAATTTATGATTTCTCCAAAACCTTAAAAACGTCTGCTAACAAAATGATATTCATCTACTTTCTCTATTAAAGTAAGCGACAGCAAGTTCTTTGCAATTCTTGTGTGTCATTGTTGTTAATTGAACATTGATATCTGACCAGTGCCGAATGTGTATAGTGGCTGTTGACCACTAGACCCTGTCTTTCTTCATTGGCTAGCTTGGAAGTGGCAAACCTCGCTGCCTCCCATAACCTTAGTTGATAAACAAACTAGTGAGTCATCTAGAATGTTCTGAAACTCCGTACAGAGTAATGTTGGCGCAATACACAATAGAACACTTGAGCTGTCTCCTACCATTGTGTATCACTTTGGTTTCTATTATTTTAACATCGCCTAAGCGGCCCAGTTTTTATCAATGTCATATGATTTCATCATCGGGTAACAGCCCAGGGCATAGCTAAGATGTCTTATTTGAATCTAACTATTACAGCCGTTAATCGCTGCCAGTGTAGCCATCATCGCTTTTATTCATGCCCAATGGTGTTCATGGTAACCGTGAGCCATAGTATTCTACGTGAGTGAACAATTCCAATTCGTTTTGTTACACATTAGTTCAGCGCAAACACGCGATATATAATTGCTGGATGATTGCCAAGCGAGTAGTAGTATATTGTTTGCTCAAAGCTTAGAATTATCGCCGGTATGCGGCTGGTTGTTCGGTAAAGCCAAAGGACGATGTTAATGGTAGTTATATGTTATTGCTGCTTTCTATTAGCCTGTAGCTGATAAGTGCATGCAATCTCTTCTCATTCCAACCTTTGTTTTCTTATTTATTGCTGTATTCTCATACTTTATGGAGATGGTAGGTTTCACCGGTCTCCTAGGCCATGCGCTGCTTGTTGCGGTAGCCGGCAGCATTCCGCAATGCCGCTTATAACTTATATAACCGTGGATCATATGTACGTAGCAAATGATGATTTAGACATTATTTACTACAGCAAACCTGACTGCATGTCTTTTGTTCATGACATTCAGGCGAGGCTAGCGGCAGTAAATCCTTAAACAAGTCATCATCCGCTGTTGCCGCTGCGGCATCTTCTTCTAAGCACCCCAACCACACATTCTTACAGCCACTTCAGACTATCGTAGACGACCAAAGCAACGATGGGTATGTCATCACGCAACTCCTTTGACTCGCCTCTGTTCGTTGCATATCACAGCTATGTCATGTTCGTCTCTAGTAAATGCGCTCACCAGTTAAAGCAAGTAAAATAAAGAACAAGACTGAAGACTTGCGACTATACTTTTTGTAACCTGTAACAGGGCTGTGGATATGTTACTCCACTGTCATTTTAGTGGTAGTATACATTGCGGGCACTGCTCTAAGGATACTTATGAGTTATTGTCACTTGTTATCAATAAACATGACACTTACCAAAAGCCTATTTCAGTCTGATGACAAAAATTCCAAATGTTTGTTTGCCAATCACAGACACTTGTTAATCTGGTAATCGTCGTCAGATTGTATATTTAATCCCGAGTGGGCATGTTGACAAACACTTGCTCATCGATGTCTTGCAGGATGTCGACGGTTTCCGTCAGTACAGACACTAGTACGTTCAACTCAGGATTAAGAATAAGTACGACAAGCCCTATAATACCACGATTTTCTTGGTAAGCTATTACTTCCCATCTGTGGTAGAAAATATCACTCTTAATTTTATTTAAAAACAAAGAGCTGAGAGCTGGTAGACCTTTATAAACCTGTATGAATCACTGTCGTATTTATACAGGTAAAATGATATTAGGGCATGATGATGCGAGTTGATTCTTGCTACCTCATGAGGAAGGTCTTCCCATCAGTTTATAATATTTAGGTTATTGGCTATTTTTTATTGCCATCCATCTCTCCTGCACGTATTTATACTCATACATGTTGCAAAAACTTATTAATAGAATGAGTTTGCGATCATATAATTTGCTTAGTACATAGTTTGTCCTCATGTTTATCTTGATCGCTTTGATAAGACTATTACGCGGCACAAACCAGGTAATACTGGTGGCTGACTTACTCTGATTTCGGCGGTGTAGTTTAGAATATCTACTAGGTATGCGATGTATAAGCTAGTTATATTAAACATGCCAAGTCATGCAGTTAACACAAGGTCTGCCATCACCATAGATACGCTTGCGTGAAGGGTGGTCTATAAACTAGTGCTGGCAGAGTAATACTCGTTATCTTGGCAATGCGGCTTGGAGGCAGGCCAATAACCTGGATGTTTATGCATCAAAAAAGTTTCTTCTGTTTAGTGAAAAAAATGAAGAGACGAGACTAACCTTTTTATGGATAATTTATTCTCTATTCCTATCAGGATAAGACGACTCTATTGTGTCAAATGTTAACATGAATCGTGTGATAATCAGGCATGAATGGCTTGACGGGCAGAAATATGGGGGTTGACAATGCTTTTGCATTCTCTCTTTTAGTAGTAGAGATGGTACGGAGAGGAGTGGTGCCACCAGTGACACTGTGTCATACAGGAGTGATCTCACCTCACCCGAGTTGAAACGAAGGAAAAAAGTGTATGTATGATACTCTTAGCGTGGTTTCTAACGACCCTAGTCCAATTGGACAGCGTTAAACTACGCATAATTGGCTCCGTTACAAGAAATTGATTAGGTTGGTCTACAAATGTATACATCTGACAAGACGTTAATGCGTCCACAGCAGTTACTGTTTTAGGAGATCTTGGTTTTAAAGTATCTTGGTTTTAAAGGCTTGCCTTCTGATATTTTCAGTTCCCCAAAATCCATAGTATACCAGCAAATCGCAGTTATGACAATATATCAGATTTCTGAATTATGAGCAAGCAAAAGATTCTTTATTGCATATTTTAATTATTTTTAAAAATCTTTTTGAATTGGTATATTAGAGTCAAGGCTGAGCATTGAAATCTATTGACAATAAAATTGTATTTTTAAACAAACTTTGAAATTCTCATTAGCAGAATTTGTTATTTGTTTTTTTGGTTCTTGAAAACAATTTTTGTGATACGTGAGAGAAACATTAATCAGGGGATTAGTTGCAACCTTCCATTTCCTGTTTCCAGTTTCTCGGTATTATAGCTAGAAGTCATCCGGTTATTTCCTGTGTAATGTTATTTTTGTTTCTCCATTTGGGGAGGGTTTGTCGAGATGCATGCGTAACGATAATAGATTTATCATACCAGTAATGGCTCACCTGGTATACCAAGGGGCTAGTCTTTGACAAACTCATGTCATCAAACCCAATTCACAGCATACTGTCACCTTACACATAACTATTGAATGTAATTGTTTATCATACGGGTAGAATGGTGTTCCAACCGTTTAGAAAAGTTGTGAAGGTGAGAACCATTCAAGGTTTGTGGACAACTACGACAGGCTTGTAGTCAATGTTTTACTTTCATATTATTGATTCATAAGTTTAAAATTTTTATGAATGTTTTTCATACTTCAAATCATATATTTGAATAAAACCATTGAGAATCCACAAATTCAGTCCATTATGGGCTAATTACGACTGGCTGTCTTCCAATTTTTTTTCGTGTCTGATTTGCTTTTGTCTAGCATTGTCCGGTGAAATAACCTTAAGATCTACCAGAAATATTCATATCTGTACGCTCGGCTCGTGCCTACAAAACACCTCGCCACTTACCATCTTAGACATTAGCCGGGTCTTGCTGTTGAAATGCCCAGTGGTTTATTTATTCAAAGGTGTGCCTAGAAGAGGTAATGGAGAGGCAGTAATTATCATGGTAACTAAAAGCTATTTTATCGCTAACAGCTGGCAGCTGGGCAATTAGGACAGCAGAACATTGGCAGCCAAATGATCTCTCTTCAATATTACCGATAGCAGACAACTACAATTATTATTTTGATCACGACATCTTTTTTCACCCAGGTGTTATGCGTTTTGAATGTCAGATTTTATTAGTCATTTTATTTTTTAAAAACAAGCTTTGATACAACCATGGCTTCGTATCAAGCTTATTTTAGGTTGCTTAGCCTCTATTATATATGGCTTACATTATTTTTACAATTTGTTACGATTTTTTAGACAATCATTAACCGTCGCTTTAATTATTCTGCCAAATAAATTCCTAGCATCATCAGTCATTTGTTAATATGATACACGTCTCAGCAAGACCAAATACGTTGCCCTTCTATCAATTTTCCAGCAGCAAATGTATAGAAAACACTGCAATTTCATCTCTTCTCTGAAAACAATTGAATTATGAGTTATCAACCATTACAACTATACTAGTCATGGTTTAACACAATGAAAAGCATTTCAAATTGACCTTTTCAATTTATTTGTCAAATTTATAAGAAGTCAAGCTCAGGGAGATTTCCCTTCGCGATGAGTAATATTTAAATCTACTTTCTATAAGAGATGTCCTATTATTATTGTACAGTAGACCTCCGCCGTACGATATTAATATAAGAGATGTCCTATAACTATTGTACAGTAGACCTCCGCCGTACGGTATTAATATAAGAGATGTCCTATAACTATTGTACAGTAGACCTCCGCCGTACGATATTAATATAAGAGATGTCCTATAACTATTGTACAGTAGACCTCCGCCGTACGGTATTAATATAAGAGATGTCCTATAACTATTGTACAGTAGACCTCCGCCGTACGATATTAATATAAGAGATGTCCTATAACTATTGTACAGTAGACCTCCGCCGTACGGTATTAATATAAGAGATGTCCTATAACTATTGTACAGTAGACCTCCGCCGTACGATATTAATATAAGAGATGTCCTATAACTATTGTACAGTAGACCTCCGCCGTACGGTATTAATATAAGAGATGTCCTATAACTATTGTACAGTAGACCTCCGCGGTACGGTATTAATATAAGAGATGTCCTATAACTATTGTACAGTAGACCTCCGCCGTACGATATTAATATAAGAGATGTCCTATAACTATTGTACAGTAGACCTCCGCCGTACGGTATTAATATAAGAGATGTCCTATAACTATTGTACAGTAGACCTCCGCCGTACGGTATTAATATAAGAGATGTCCTATAACTATTGTACAGTAGACCTCCGCCGTACGGTATTAATATAAGAGATGTCCTATAACTATTGTACAGTAGACCTCCGCCGTACGGTATTAATATAAGAGATGTCCTATAACTATTGTACAGTAGACCTCCGCCGTACGGTATTAATATAAGAGATGTCCTATAACTATTGTACAGTAGACCTCCGCCGTACGGTATTAATATAAGAGATGTCCTATAACTATTGTACAGTAGACCTCCGCCGTACGATATTAATATAAGAGATGTCCTATAACTATTGTACAGTAGACCTCCGCCGTACGGTATTAATATAAGAGATGTCCTATAACTATTGTACAGTAGACCTCCGCCGTACGATATTAATATAAGAGATGTCCTATAACTATTGTACAGTAGACCTCCGCCGTACGATATTAATATAAGAGATGTCCTATAACTATTGTACAGTAGACCTCCGCCGTACGATATTAATATAAGAGATGTCCTATAACTATTGTACAGTAGACCTCCGCCGTACGATATTAATATAAGAGATGTCCTATAACTATTGTACAGTAGACCTCCGCCGTACGGTATTAATATAAGAGATGTCCTATAACTATTGTACAGTAGACCTCCGCCGTACGATATTAATATAAGAGATGTCCTATAACTATTGTACAGTAGACCTCCGCCGTACGATATTAATATAAGAGATGTCCTATAACTATTGTACAGTAGACCTCCGCCGTACGATATTAATATAAGAGATGTCCTATAACTATTGTACAGTAGACCTCCGCCGTACGATATTAATATAAGAGATGTCCTATAACTATTGTACAGTAGACCTCCGCCGTACGATATTAATATAAGAGATGTCCTATAACTATTGTACAGTAGACCTCCGCCGTACGATATTAATATAAGAGATGTCCTATAACTATTGTACAGTAGACCTCCGCCGTACGATATTAATATAAGAGATGTCCTATAACTATTGTACAGTAGACCTCCGCCGTACGATATTAATTCGTTCCGTTGTTAGCATAGTAAGGCAAAAGTGTCATGTAGAGGGGAATAGCAAACCATAGTAATTATCTAATGCAAACAACCCATAGTAAATAAAAAATAAAAATTTCATGTACGTACAGTACATATTCAAAATTAGTAATAAAATAATATATTAATTTTAGTTACTATAGTTACCCACGGTAACTTTAGTGTATTTAGTTGTTATGATCTGCTTATGATTATTGTGATGATTCTTACCTCTTCTTTCAACGTCGTTATCAATCTTAGGACCCATGGCTAATGAATTAAAGTAATATATTTAGTTGTATAGTTATATACGTATCATGAATTAAAGTTTATAGTAAACATATTACACGCTAAAATTCACAATGAATTTTCACTTTCGCTTACTTTACACTAATTTTTGTTTCACTCCAGCAATATCAAACATTTACGAAACATGAAGAATGCTGAACTGAGAGAGAGTTAGTATCATATCTATTTCACGCATTGCGGGAGGGATTTCGGTGAATAGCTTATCAGCATCTTTGATATTCCGACGTATTCGGCACACCGGCCGACAAATTTAAATTTCAAGGACATTTTTGCTGCTGTCGCATGGCAAAAAATGTCGTAATGACGAGGCGAAAACATCGTGCTCCACATCATAAAGCAAAAATCCGTAAAATGTGTCGTAATTCGGGGTTGCACTCTAATTGGCAAAACCTTCCGTTAAAATATTTGTGTGCAGATATAGCTGTGAAGGTGGTTGTTTTTATATGTTTGAAACCTAATGTAAACCATCAAAAAATCGCAGAAAGTCTGCTCTCGATTGGGCACTATTGAAAGTTATGGATGGAGTCTATGGATGCTCAGGCAAGTACAGATATATTTAGTTGTATTATAAAAATATAAGCTTCGACTTTGATGATATACTAAGTAGATGATATACTGTGCCTTCACTTTGCACAGTTTTTTCAGCCGACTTTGTTTAATTAGAGACTGTATATTTAATAGTATTTTTCTTGATATGCCATAAATAGCTTTGAATTCACTCTTGCTTTATACACTTTTTAAGCAATGTATTTGTGATAAAATATGCTGCAATTAGCAAATAGCTTCACCTTTTGCTAAATCACGAATGTTAAACTTGCATGTCTTCCAAGATCATAAAATAACCATATAAAATTTACTATAAGATCGATTGTTATTACCTTGAACCAGAGGCTAAAGAATTCCACAATTTATGTTCTAGTTACAATAGCATGATCTGTTTAATAAACTGTTTGATTGTCTAGCAGCACTTGTTTTTAGGTGATGGCATAAAACAATCTTGAAGTGCAGGCTACTTCCTGTCTCACTTCTACCCCGTCAGCGTCTCCATTTCACCAGTTAACATGAAGATGATATCCATGTAGCTAGGCTGTAGACACCTACAAACGGATGCTGGAAAGAAGCCTGTCTAAAAAAAATTTTGATTTTCAGTATAGGTTTATTTTATTTTTAGAAATGTTTCCTTCCGGCACTGGATATCTTTATTTTGAAATATTATTTAACATACTTTTTTACGAATATTTTTATAGGTCATGTTGTTTCCGTAACATTTCATTATTTTTCAATGAAAAATCATATGTTGGTTATAGAAAGCTTGTCAGTACAATTATTTGTACATTTACAACCATATTTTTGCATCACGATTGGCTACTCACTTTTTTCACCAGCAACTGCGGGCAAAAATTCTGACTTTTATCGACCTTGTATTGATGACGGCTACAATTGCTCTAATTTTATTACAATACAATAAGTTCTTACTGAAGCTAAAAATTTAGTTTTTGCTTGTATTTTTGATATTAAGGTTCCTACATTAAGGTGAAAACAATTTAATACTTCATTGGCTGTAATTTCCTTTTAAACAGAAATGTGTTCCCAATTGTACCATACAAGAATCATCAAAAAGGGCAAGTCAATCAAATAAATGGTTTGTTTATTGAAATGGCTCAAGTGTAACACGAAAAATGTAGGTACTGCAGCAATGTTTTTAACTATGACTTCCGTGGCATTTTTTTAGATTATCTCCTTCGGCTAAATTTTTGGAGCATAATCGTTCAAAATTTTGAGCTTGTGTTCCAATAAAATGCACAATGATTACAAGTGACTAGTTTTCAGGAAATCGAAAAAAAGTGTCAATCATAAATTTGCACAACATTCCTAGTTTTGTGTTGATACATCTTTTGTTATGATCATTCTTATTGCCACGTTTCACGACTAACCATCTTGTACAGGCCTCGAAGAGAAGCTGTCAAAAAAAACGGATATATTAATAACAAGTCAACAAAATCTCAGGTGACCACAAATGGTGAAAGGAGGACGCGGTCATGGGCACGTTCTGCCGCTTCATCTGCTGCGAGTCCGTCTCGCAATGGCAGCAGGTCGTGTAATGGGAGCAGATCATGTCTTGATGACAGGTCATGCAGCGGCAGCAGGACACGCAACGGAAACAGCTCACGCACCGATAGCGGACCAAAATCTGGTTTAAGGTCTCAAAACCACAGCAGGTTGGTGTTATAACATGTAACATTCAATAGTTCATGTTGTTTGTTACTGCATAATATATATATACATATAATATATATACATATATATATATACTATACACTATAGTGTATAGTATATATAGACTATACAGAGTATACATACA
Organism: Watersipora subatra; assembly: GCF_963576615.1. Taxonomy (NCBI): domain Eukaryota; kingdom Metazoa; phylum Bryozoa; class Gymnolaemata; order Cheilostomatida; family Watersiporidae; genus Watersipora; species Watersipora subatra. The sequence goes on from NC_088717.1 coordinate 6,812,172, forward strand.
TCTATATAAATCTCAGTCTGTCTGTCCAGCTATAGGGATAAAGCTTTAGCAACGAAAAATCACCTTAGTACTGGATTTGAACTCGCGGCATTCCAGTCGCAAGTCTACTAACAAGTGTGAGTAACCCCAAAGCTAAGCCGTTCTTATTCCCTTCACTCTTACCATACATTCTATACCCTTTTCACGATTGCACACGCTAAATGTGCACGTATTATTATTAATTAATATTACCTTGGGCGTTTATTTTTAGTTTTTTAAAAGCTAAATTTTTTTCATTGCTTATTTTGTTAATTTGTAATTTTAAAATGCACCATTTCAATTTCAGATGTGCCATTACTCTCCTATTTTTGGTTTTTCAAAAGGTTTGATCGCTAAATCTGTAAAGCCAAATTTATTTTTACGTGAACAATTGTATTATCTTGAGTAGGAATTGCCTCTACATTCTCTCTTCGTTCGGTCGGACCAAATACCAGGCGAAGACAGGCCGATAACTCATTTTTACGTTTGTGCCAGTTTTGAGAGGTGCCAGTATTGTCGTATTCAAGGTTTTGGTGGGTAGCTTCTGCCGCAACAGTAACCTTTGTTATACACACATTTCTATGCACTAATTGTTATTATTAATTCAACATATTTGTGAGTTTTCTTATGTCTTTTCATTTCGTATTTATTGTATCATTACCAAATCATTTTTCTTTGTAATCGTAGCAAAACAGCCTTTATTGAGCCATCACTTGCTAATTATTTTACATTTAAATTTAAAAACCTTTACAGTTGTTTTATTTTTTCTTTTAATTCATTTCAACTGCACAAAACACTTTTCTCATGATATGAAGTTTAAAAGTTCAAATGGTAAATGTTGTTATACATGTTTGTTAAATAAAAATAAATTTTTTGTGTCAAGACTTTTTTACTACCCGGGCAACACTGGGGCATTCAACTAGTATATACATATATATGTATAGATGCATATATATATGTATAGATGTATAGATATATATATGCATGATGTATAGATATATATATATGTATAGATGCACATATATATGTATATATGTACCGGTATATATATATATATATATTTTGCTACATATATATAATTAAAGTGTAACTATATATACTTTTATTGGGCAGTCCATAATCACTTTTATAAAACTGAAAATTTAATAAACATTTATGTTCTTTAGTGAAATGTCCTATCCTCTTACCAATGTGTTTTGTATCAGGTTGACAACGCAGTGTTAGTTCGGAGCTCTTGTACATCATCATTTTTTGTCTGGTTACGAGCACGCTTTTGGCATTCATGAAAATTACTGGAAATGATATTCTTGGCATTGCCATGATTCGGTTTGTAGCAAATAAGAACTTAGTAGGCCTATGGTTTTTAAAAAAGTCCTTTGTGTTATATGCAGCTAAAATATAGTTAGTGTACAGCTCATGTGCAGCTAACAAACAACTACTGTTCAGCTAATATACAGTTATATACAGCTAGTCTTCAGCTAGTATACGATGAGTATATTGATGGTATACAAAAGATCAGCTAGTGTTTAACTAGTGCGCATCTAGTATACAGTCATACTTCGACTTACGAGCTTAATGTGTTCCGAAACTGAGCTCGTATGTTAATTTACTCGCATGTTGGTGCAATTTATTTATATATAGAACCATTAAATATATATTGATTGGTTTCCATACTCTAAAAAATGCAAATAAAACACTCAAAAAAAAGATATTGTAACAGAAAGAACATGATGTTGGTTATTGTCCTAATTTACCACATGCTTTCAAAAAGCAACAATTAAAAAATAATGCAAGGAAATGTGATTAATTAAAATGTAAAATTAAATACATACAATCGCAGCTACGGCTAGCATTTGCCAGGGAGGGAGATATAAGTTATCCTTCATTACAACAGTTGACTTTGATAAATTTGGATTTTATCAATGTCTTAAAAGACAAACTTAGAGGCAAACATAAAAGCAAACTTTTATTTTTAACTTAACGTAATTAAAATTTCTTCGGCGTTCATAGTTTGAAGTTTCTCGCCGGTTAGCTAATTTTTCCTTTGTTTCGCTTTCGCGACTAGCCGGCCGTTTTAAGATAAACCTATCTAAGGACATTTGCCTTTGTCGCCCTTTCAACATGTTGCGATTAGGACGAACACAGGTGTCGTCACAAATGGTTAATGTACGACCACTAGCCAACTTGTCCAAATGTTTATAGTTTTGATAGATAGCCTTTTCACATAGCGTCGTTCAGTTACGCTGTCACCGGCCAATTGTTTGTCTTTTATCCAAAGCCTGAGCAGTCTCTCCATCAGCGGTCGTGAAGATCGCTGCGCCGTTTAGAAACTAAGGTTTGTCCTTTTGCGAACTAAATGCCCTGAATATAATCCTTTGATAATCCTGTTTGATAATTGTGGATGTGTTTCTGTCATATTGCTGAGCTAGCTCAATCACGCATACATCTTTCGCATATTTTTCAATAATTTTCCATTTAATATCAACTGTTATCATTCGCTTTTTCTTGACATTATCTTTCATTTTACTGGCAAACTTTTGGTCAACGCAGAGCACTTTTAATTAACATAATTCTGCACTGAAAACCCCACACAAAAGACACGGTACAAAAGTATAACCTGAGCAGTTGAAAAATACAGAGTGATGCTGTTCTCATAAAACACCGCCGGCATACTTGGCAACTGACTCACGTGCTCGTATCTCAAACATGGCTCGTATGTTAGTGCTAAAACTTGCTTAAAAGCTGGCTCGTATCTCAAGTTTCTCGTACGTTGGAGCACTCGTAAGTTGAAGTATTACTGTACAGCTTCCATACGATTAGTATACAGTTGTACACAGCTAGTATACATCTAGCATACCACTCTATGCAACTAATGTACATTTAGTACACAACTAGTGTACTGCTATCTAACTAAAAGCTATAATCAGTTTGTGTATAGTTAGTATACTTTTTGTCTACAGCTAGTAAACAGATATAAACAGTTTGTGTACATCTAGTAAACTGCTAAACAGTTGTGTGCAGTTAGTATACAGTTTGTGTATAGCTAGTGAACAGCTACATACAGTTTGTGTACAGTTAGTATACAGTTTGTCAACAACTAGTAGACAGATATGTGCAGTTTGTGTGCAGTTAGTATACAGTTTGTCAACAACTAATAGACAGATATGTACAGTTTGTGTACAGTTAGTAAAAAGCTATATACAGTTTGTGTACAGCTAGTAACCAGCTATGTACAGTTTGCGTACAGCTAGCAAACAGCTATATACAGTTTGTGTACAGTTAGTATAGAGTCAGTGTACAACTTGTGTGCAGTAGCTAAGTTATATAAAGCACGATCATCAACCTGTTAGACTGCCCCTTAATTGTGTGAAGTCTTGTTCACTCTACTCTACTCATACCTTACCATCGTAAGCAGAACGAGACTTCATTATAAAAATGGCAATTTAAAGAAGCTAATGTTCTAATATAAAAATATAGATACTAATAATAATAATAGATAATATATAATAATATATAATAATATAATATAGATACGATGTTTATAGAAAGATTTACCAGTTTAGCGATTCTCAACTCGGCTTTCCAAAATCTATTTTATTTTATTTTCCACCATTGTGATGGAATCTACTATACCATGTTAGGATTATCTAAGACAGATAAACAAACCACGTTTGGCCTCTTGAGGAGTTATTCCTAGCAGAGTTCGTCTAAAATTATCTGTTCTCTGCTACATACATGTACTTTGTCTTGAAAAGCTTTACCTGGTCCTTCTGTAGCTGCACTATAGATGGTGTTAGACATCCTTTCATCAGTTCTGGATAGTTCTGGATAGTTCTGGATAGTTCTAAAGCTGACTAAAATTTAAATTAATTTTGTGAAAGAAATTTTAGTTCTTCCCCTATTTTGTTCAATTTTATGGAACAGAAAGTTTGTGACCTACCGGTTTTCGTTGTATTATCTTCATTTGAATTCATTATCTTTATTTCAACTAACTCAATAATCTCTTCTATCTGTCTTTTCGTTCTTTTCCTTTTTGCATGTATCGAAAAACATTTGGTTGTTGATTACCCAATGCCAATAAAAGCTATACATCGGTATATTTGAAATTATAATTAGTGAAATCTGCAACTGACGAATTTGTAACCCGCTTCCTAAAGAACTAGATGTAAAATTTGTGTTAAATAATTTCATAAACTGATTGGAATTTCAACTCTGACCAGATCCTACCAAACCAAACTGTCGTCTCATGATCTTTCATCTCTAGAAATTTCTTTGCACTGGTTTGTTCCAGCCGGTAGTGTAAGTGTAATGAGAAATCATATAATAGTGCTGATGCACAGCAATGAACACCTCTTCTCTCCATCAGATAACTATTCACTCTTATTGTTTGTGTTTATAGAAGTAAATGTTGGGCACTCGACAACCTGGCAATCTCAATCCATTGATTAGTTGCTCGCTGAGCAATCAGCCATTTTCTTGGAATTGTCATGTCTCCATCTTACAATATAATCAGTGTGAAATATTACCAGCTAACGATTGCTATATTCTTTTTGACAGAAGTGTTAACAATTCGGGTAGTTGTCTTTCCACTAACGGTCAGGCCTCAAATGGAACAGCTTTCAGTAATGGCCACACGGGTTAGTGAAGTATAATATCATTGAGCCTTTACATATGCCCCGCGCTTTCTCCAGTTGTATCAAAGCGTTTAATAGAGTTAAATGTACATCATTTAGAAAATATATCGTATTTGCTCCTAGTGACCTCTAGTGACCTGTTACACACATACACTGTGTTTGCTCCTTATCAATTAGGATATAGAAATTAAAAACAGGACATTTCAGTTTTAGCCTTTCTTTTTGAGAAATTTAAATGAAATAAAAAGTATAATATGTTTTCAAAGTTGCCTTGTAGCTGAATGAGCACACTCGCTATTGTCATTGGCCATTCTATTATAGCCATTCATTGAAGTTTGCTGTAATAAAAATAATTGAACATAATTTTAGTTTGAAACCCGCAACTGTAAGCTTCTACATATAAACAACTTCCAAATATAATTGTTAACATAGATAGATGGTGATAAACCATCAGAATATATTAACAATTGTGTAGAATGTTAACAACCATGTAGAATGTTATCGACCATGTAGAATGCAAACAGCCATGTAGAATGCGCTCCAGTAAGTCATTAGTTTTTGACCTTGTGTTGTTTTTGTCACAACAAGCGAACTAGAATTTATGAAATGCGAATACCTACAATCTTCACTGACTATGAGAAACTTTTTGTAATTTTTTCTCTTTAAACGTAGCAACCCCTTTGAAGGATATCTATGCAGTGTTTGAGCGATAGTTCATATGTATCATTAGCCTGACTTGACCGTTACTGTACATTGTAACTTGCATCTGCTAAGAGCTCTGTTTCAAACAAGTTGTTTGCAAAAACAATAATGAATAATTTTTTTTCATGTCGGCAGTAGCTTCAGCATTTAGTTTTAACTATGGAGTAAACAAAAGGGAGCTAGGTAATTTGGTACCTAATAAAAATATGCTATCATTCGCTCATTGCTTATCGGCCTGTCTATTGTAGAACCTGCGTTTGCAGATCCTGATGAGAAGTTAGCAAAAAATTTGCAGAAATTGTATAATATGGAAAAGAAATACAATCTGACTAGCTTACGCTGCACCGGCAGCGGCAATGAGTACAACATCCGCAAGAGAAGTAAGAATCAGAATAGTAACTGAGGGAAGACAACTGCCATATGTAGATAATGTATAGTACAGGATGGTTGCTAGTAATGTACCTATGTATCTACTGATTGTGTGTACAGTGTTTGCATGATCACGATGCATCAAATGTGAGCCCAAGGCTTCTTTTGAATTTTACATTGAGATAAAATTTTACAGCGCTAAATGATATTATATCTGATTTATTTTTTATGGCATTATAGTTGCTCTCAGCAGGTGCCTGGGATATAAAAGGTTTTTTGCAACCTGCTTGTGATAGTCACTAATCAGATCTCAAATAGTGTGGGCAACTAATCAAATCTGTCCATTGTATATTCTAAGTTCTCTTGCAAGGCATCATTTAGCAGTTATATGCTCTACATATTAATTTTATTTTCTGAAAGCTTGTTCTCAGTTATATATTTTTTATGTACAATTGCATTAATAATACTTTACATTTGTATGAAAGTTTGCTTGATAATTTGCTGCGTGATGCAGGCGGATACTGCAACAAATTCCCTACTGCATGCCCGACAAAAAAATTTATTTTGCTCTCTTAGTGTTAGGGTGATGCTGCAGGCCATTGTGATAAACAGAGTAAACAATAAATAATAATAAATACTTGTAACAAAATATATTGGCATTTAGTGAATCATCAGCCACCCTATTGTCAGCACCACTCTCCAGCTTCTTCCTCTTCATCAAAGTTTTCACGCGTTGCTACGACCTCCACCCGACCTTTCTTTGGTCTGCTATGAGCATAAGTATCATACTCAGCAACTAATTGGCGCGGAGACCTATCATATTCAGAATGATTGGCTTCCCCGTATCGCCGATCATCATTCTGTTCAAAAGATTCTTGTCTCGTTACTGCATGTTGAATTACACGTGGATCTACATCCAGCAGAGCATTCCTCCCATGATACGAAGGCCGAGATCTTGGGCTAGGATGTTCTGTAACAGAATGCAGAGAGTTGAGACATTAATGTAACGCTTTGCTTTTATTTAAATAACTTACCTGTTTCACATTGCTCTCAACTAAAATGAGCAAATGTTCATATCGAATGATTTTATATGAGTTGGTGGAGTTCAATGGTGTATCTTTAGTTTATATTCATTGAATCAATCTATGTTGAAAGCGCACGACTGGTTATAAAAAAACTCCCAAATACTAGGATTATTGAGTTGGGATTGTGTCTGCAATGAATATCATAGCAAGTTTTTTACTCTTTTTCAACTTATAAAGTAACCATTCTCCACAGACGAGCAATGGTTCCCCTTCATGAAGCCTGTCAGATCATAACTTACCATAGATAGAATTTTGGTTGACCTCAATCCAACTCAGCATTGGCTGTTGTAATAGTAGAATGCTATTCCTTTATGAAAATATCAATTATATCCTTTATATTTATTACTATATATAATATATATACATGTATATTATATTTTTATAGTCTTGGTAGCAATGACTGAAAATTAATTCTGAAGTTAAATCCAAATTAACTGGTCGTATTTACCGATAGGGAGCGTCTGATCTGAATCATAGTAATCATCATCTCTCTCCTTATATGGATAGGACAACTCTCTGTGCATCTCACCGGCGTCATCAGATTCATCTATGTTGTAATCTTGCTGATTTTGCCTACCTATAAGAAGATTAGTATAGGCAGGAAACATTAAAAAAACGAGTTAGTCTGATGAGTTTTAGTGATGTCTAATAAAGCTAGCAGTAGATATGCTAAGAATTTGTATATGTAATCAATACTATGTGGACACGTGAGTTTGTGTCCGACTATATCATACAAAGTTTGTTCAGCTAACAAGCGCATACGCATTGTTTGCAAAAGCATGCAGTTCTGTTTCATGATTCTCAGCCTTCATTGTCATGCGAACTCTCATTTGATAAGAATCCCTAAGAATAACAGGTTCCAAAAATAATCTACATGTAGGTGATAAATGATAATAAGATAATGATGAAAGATGTGTCAAAGCTATACACAATATTTACAGAAAAAACGTCAACCCTTATCAAAATAACTTGTAGACAAACTGCGCATTGCCTTACGTTACGAAGGGTAAAACCTGTGCAATACTGACTACTACTATACTGACTACCAAAGTACTGACTACAGTACTACAATACTGACTACTGCAATACCGACTACTCCAATACCAACTGCTACATTGCCGACTACTACAATTATACTGACTACTACAATACCAACTACTACAATACCGGCTACTACAATACCAACTACTACAATACTGACTACTGCTATAATACAGACTACTACGAGACAGACTACGACAATACTAATTCCTACAATACTTGCTCCCACAATACTGCTAAAGTATAAGCTACTACGATACTCACCGGTAGTAAATGGATTTCTCCTCTGATGAAATGTAGGTTTGCTGGAGAACTGATTGCTGCTTTGGTGGTCAGAGTCACTCAATCTATTTCTCTCCCTTGGCCTGCGGATTCACAAAAATTACTATATAATGCATTGCTTGTGCATTACTGTGTATTATGTAATTCTCATTTACCTTGTAACAGGACTAGCTTACTTCCTGTGAAGCAGCAACCTGTGTATTTTTAGGCATAAATAGACATGTGTAAGGCTACTAGTACTGTATCTCTATGCAAAAATAGCTCTTTGAATCCTGGGTAAATGTTATTGATTATCAGCTAACAGCTTCTTCTGCCCATAGCCATGTTAAACTCGATAAGAGTCCTGGTAAATTTAGATTTAGACTAGCACATCAATTATATCAGTACTTTTATCATATATTTCAGTACTTCATAGTCTTGGCTTTCGAATGAGCCTATATTCAATACACAAAGAATAATAGAACTATGAAAAACGGTGTCAAAAGTGGGTCCTGCAATAAAAAACACTTGGTTGTGGTTCCCACAATGTGATGTCATAATTAGCATTTAGCCTTAGGTCGTTGATCCCTTTCGCTGCTATTGAGGCTGCGCTTTTCTGAGACAATCGGTGCTTTTAAACCCAGAGAGCGCTAATAATAAACTAGGATTCTAAATAATCAACAATGCCCGGGGATCGTGCTAACGCCTGACCAATACAAGCACATGTTCTGGGTTAATAGATTTTGGGTGATTTCCACAACTTCGAACCATAAGTTGTGGAAGTAGTTGCTGTTGCAGTAGTATTATCTGAAGAATTCGTATCGCTTTCCATGTTGCCTTCTAAATATGGTTATGCTTCAATAAATATACTGTCGTTGATGAAGGTAATGAAATCACATCGATTAAATTGTGACCTGCAGTGGCGTGGGCCTAGGACTATATGTAAATTGCACTCTCGCGAGATCATGCAATGCTTGAAATTAATTAGCTTCAGTCGTGCCCCTCAACATCACAATAAAAAGAGAGCGTTAGTGCATAATACCATCAGGAAAACATAGTATGGTGCTTGGAATCTGAGTTATTTATCATAGAAATAAACTGTACATGGAGAGCTAATGACACTGATTCCTTTGTCATCTTTATTGGTTCTCTGGAGTTGTCCTACCTTCGCCTGCCACCAGTGTCATTATCGTAGTTGATAAATAAGTGGCAAGAGCACACAACACCGAATATGAAAATTATGATGTCATAATTTGCGGGTCTATACCATTGAACATTTCTGTGGTAGAGCTCTGGGAAAATTCTATAAACACCAACCAATTTCTATCTCACCATGTCAAACAATGGCTCATTTGAAAGCCAAGATATTGAAGAACCTGAATAAGCTGAAACAGTACTGATACAATAATTGTTGTGCGTTTAGTTCACTTAGCAATACATCATCAATAAATTACCTTTCCATGACAAACCAATAAATCTGCCTATGGATCTGCTATAGCCAGTTTCTTTCTTGTAATATGCATATCGAATAACTACTGAAAGACTAGTAACATTTAGCCTTTTCAATTTATCAAGTTTGTTTCTCGGTGATCGTTAGGCGGCAGCGGCATAGCCACCAGACTGAAATTTTCAAAGTGCACATGTCGGTGCCTATAAAGTAAGCTTGTGACTTAGTTTGTCATTTCAATTAATCTTTGCAGAAAAAACTGAAATTTATGAAGAATGGTAACACTCACTCAAAGGAAATGTTATTTCTGATACTCCCGGTTGCATGGGTCCCTTTAGCGCATGGGTTCCTTTATTTAATGAGTCCCTTTATTCCATGGGACCCTTTATTCTATGGGTCCCTTTATTGCATGGGTTCCTTTATTGCATGGGTTCCTTTATTCAATGAGTCCCTTTATTCCACGGGTCCCTTTATTCCATGGGTCCCTTTATTCCATTGGTCCCTTTATTGCATGGGTTCCTATTTTGCACGTATCCCTTAATTGCATTTGTCCCTCTATGGCATAGGTCCCTTTATTGCACAGGTCCCTTTATTGCATTTGTCCCTCTATGGCATAGGTTCCTTTATTGCACAGGTCTCTTAATTGCATTTGTTCCTTTATGGCATGGGTTCCTGTTTTGCACGTATCTCTTTATTGCACGTGTTCTTTTATTGCATGGGTCCTTTTATTACACAGGTCCCTTTATTGCATAGGATTTTTTATTGCATGGGTCCCTTTATTGCATGGGTCCTTTCATTGCATGGGCCCTTTCATTGCATGGGTCCTTTCATTGCATGGGTCCCTTTATTGCACAGGTTCCTTTATAGCATTTGTCTTTATTGCGCGGGTTCCTTTTTTGCATGTTTCCCTTTATTGTATTGGTCCTTTTATTGCATGAGTCCTTTTATTGTATGAATATCTTTATTCCCTTTATTGCATAAGTTAAATCTTGCATTTTCTAGCAATAAGTTGTCCAATCAAACCTGGGATTTGGCTGTCCCTGATAGAATCAATTTGAACATAACTCAAGTTATTCAGCATGTCTCGGGAGTGTTTTAAAAGGATATCATACATTATCAACACATAAAAGTTCTCATTTATCCTATGTATAAGACCTTTCCTCACATTTTAAGCTTTTTACCAATTTATCTTGTTTGCTACTTTACACGTTGTCGCGTTTTTTTCAATCAAAAACTTGAATTAAATAGATGACTTTGACTTTTTAGATGAATGCAAAATGAAGCACGCGACTCCACATGTTCAATTTCTATTCAATGGTCATTTAAAGTGAAACATTTCAACTCTACCGCTTATCTCTGTTCAGGTTTGCGCTCATCTCCAAGAATTATGTTTTGTGTATGACATTACACGTCTTGTGCAAGGGCCTAAATAAATTGCAAAGACTAAACATTTCTAAATTTGCAATCCAACCTACCTTGGCTGTGGCTGTTGAGCACTCGATTGAAATGATTGCGTCGAGCTACTTGGATACATTCCTTTTACTGCCCCATCTGAAGTGAATTCAAAAAGATGAAAGGGAGTCATTCTCAGGGAACACAGGGTTTGAGACAATATAGGTATGTTGTTCGCTGATGATCATACTTATACTGATGAATATATTACATGTCTATCTTTGAGATGGTAAATTACAGCTATTGTAACAAGTTGTGACCACCCAGTAGCCTTCTCACCACCTTGCCAACAAGTACATCTTACAATTTGTTCATCCTAAACAACCGGCGTGTATAAGAACGTATGACTAACTTAAAAGATCGGTTCAGGCATATTGAAATAAAAAATTTGTTGACAATCTGCTGTTAAGCAGATTTTTTTGTAAAATCACCAAATTTCATATCATTTGAAGCAACAGTACATGCATATTTGACCTCGATTCAAAAAACAACTACGGTTTCAACCAATCATTTTACAATGTATAAAGAGAGTTGTGTTATGGCCTATAAAATACTAGCCTGAGTTCCTAAGCCTATTAAGCAATCCCGGTCTGAGTTCCTCAGTGTGTTAACCAATCACTGTCTGAGTTCCTAAGTGTGTTAACAAATCACGGTCTATTTTTAAAGTAAAAACATATAGCTAAAAGCGTGTGCAATGCATTTTAGGGTTACAGTTGCGCAAGCATGAATAATGTCGGGAAGAACTAGCATGAGACTTTAATTCAAAAGAAAAACTCCGCCCATACATTGCTTAAATGTTATTAGAACTGATCGGATGAGATATGAGTGAAAGTAGTCCTTTATCTGCTGCAACAATGGTTTCGCTTTATTCAGCAGAATAACTGAGAAATTTAGCGATTAGCTCTTGCCTGAATTGTTCTGTATGTGAAATTTTGAGAGCTGCTAATTCATTGGTCAGCTGCTCTAAACAATAACGAACCAAATATCTTTACACACCATCGAATGACTGATAGAAACAGTAGTTGTTTTTCAATCCATGGCTAAATATGGATGTACATTATAGTCAATTACAGTACAAGAAAACTGGTGATTCAAATGAACTGAAATTTGATGATTCTACGTAAAAGGGTCTGTTTACCAACGCGGAACTCACAGACTGTTTTACCTGAACATGGTTCATTACAGCCTTTAACATCCTTACAAAGTACACATAAAATCTGTTCTTCTCTTTATGAGATCTCAAAGATAAATAAGTCTTGGTGCAGTGTTAGTGATAAACATACGAACTGTGAAGAATATTTAGTTACCTTTGCGACGCGGAGCAGGCTGGGGACGACTACTAAAGCTGTCACCAGTAACATCAATCGTTCGAACAGAGGTCATGCTGCTTGCAGCAGACATATTATCGCTATCATATCTTGGGACACGGCTGCGAGGCGTCTGGAAACCTCCTCTTGCACTCTCCCCTGTAGGTTGTTGGTCATGTACTAAAAAGTGAAGAGGAACAATGGCCATAAAACTATAGTTGACTTGTAGAGCCACAGTGTGCTGTATCTAGTTGCATTGTGTTGACAGGGAATGAAGATTTACAAGCAGAAATCACTCTGTAGTTTGACATTTTTTGTGTTATAAACAACCTATTAAGCATATTTCCACGTTACACGTACAAAGTGGTGAAAGTATTCGTATGAGCAAAAACCTATATCCTCGCGGAAAAAACATGACAGTTTTGTAAACCTTAAAGACCTGGATATACTAAAGGAAGGAGGAGACAATTTGCAAATGATAAAACTAAGATAATTCAAACTATCAAAGTGATAAGTAAAACTTATTTAAAAACGTGATCTTTTGACGTTAGTTTATATTAAGTTGAGAGATATTTATATTATTATTATTATTATATATTTATTTACCTAAATTGAAAGCCTTTTAGGGTGAACTTAAAAATATAAAAGATTTATAATCAAAGAAGTTTGGAGAAAAAATAAAAGCAATGGGAACGATGCAGTTTTCTCGCAGCAAAATAAGTGATTAGTTCAACAGTGAAATATTATTACTTTTTGAATGGATAGTAAAAGATAAAAGAGAATCATCACTTCCGTAATAAAACTGTACACAAGAAGTCTGTTTCCATAATAACAAGCAAACATTCATAGGACTACTATAGTCATAGGTATTGATCTTTGTTCCCTCATAAATGATAAGTTTTCCTATACATGATTTTATTTGTTTGTTTCTCTGCCTTGACACAACTTTTTAAGTGAGGCTAAACAAAATGATAGGATTTCAGTGAAAAGTTCAGTGGTAAGGGAGAGCTTTAGCAAAAATGATAGCTCACCGAATGACTAATTTATTAAAAGTGTTCATGTAACTGTTGCTAATGTACAGTAACAGTCAAATGATTTTTGAACATTGACCATGCAAGCAATTACACTCTCTCATTGGCTAGTTGTAAGTTAGCCTCTACACATTTCTCAGATGCTCAAGAGACAAACAAGAAAAAATTTTATCCATAAAGAAAACTGGAAAAACAGACATAGCCTTCTGTGTGTTCCTCTTGCAGGAAAAGGTGAACATAAATGACAAAATTTGAATATAATATCAAGCTATAGAATTATTATTTTCAATTTAATAATTGCAGCATAAAGGCATGGCCAAAACAGCTAGAGGTGTTCAGTGAAATGACAAGATCAAAAATATAAAAACACAGCTACTGATATTACATTCGGTGTTACAAAACATGAGTTTTAAACTATGTCTATGTATACATACGAGCATAGTAATGTCAAACTGGTTTGATTGATAAAATTCCGTAAAAAGCAAGAAAGCCATTCGCGCATAATAAGTCATATTTATGTTTAATTTCAGACAATTTGAAATGCTGGAACAGCTGAATCAAAAAGCACTGAGTATATCTCTAACCTTTAGCAAAAGTTGTAGGATATTTGCCGTTTATATTTTACACGAAAGAAAGCGAGGTGTGTGTCTAGCCGCATCATGTTTTTTAATAAAAAAGTGCACACTTTTTACTGGTGCTGATAGAATATTTACAAATAACACTCTCTAAAAGTACTATTGTAACTCGCTGCCGACTCAGTGCTATATTTTCAGAATTAGCGAATACCAAAGCTTCAGTTTTATTACCAATTATGTCTTGCTACCAATGATGTCTTATTACCAATGATGTCTTTGTTGTGAACTTTTGGTTTCATATGCGTGAAAAGGTTTTGTGCATCTGGAGATGAGTTGGAATGACTTGTTGCTAATTCGGGGACTGTCTCCAAGTTTGTAGCTTTTCGAGGAGTTCTTGGTTGTCTGTTCTTCTTTGAATCACTATAACAATGTAAACATAAGTTGTAAACATTACACAAGCCCGAGTAAAACTAACTACTGCCTCTAGGATTAGATTTAAAAAGCACATACTCTGAAAAGCTTTTTGCTAATGCATATACAAATGTGGATCCTAATAGGTTCAACTCTAACAAGCTGTTAACGCAGTCTATCATCGCTATTGCTAATCGCTCTAGAGCAGGCCAGGGGTCAGGAACCTTTTTGTCTGAGAAAGCCAAAAAAACATGTTTCAAAATTAATTCTAGGAGAGCCATATGTATATTTTGAATCTCGAAAAAATAAAATTGAAAAGGAAGACCAACAAGTTTAGTATGTTTGAGCAATTTTAGAGAATAAAAAACTGGTTTTCAAATAACAATTTTTTTTTTAGCCATCTTTTGGTTTGAAGAGTTTAACTTTTGATCTAAAAATGACTATTGCGGTCTCTTTGCGGCCTGTACAGAGTGGAGTAATGGAAACACTAGAAACCCTTTGCTGCGAGCACCACATTGAAAAGTTGCAACTGAAAATATATTTCGATTAAATGGACCTGATTTTTAATTTGTTTGTTACTGTAATTTCAGCGTTGTTTGTATTATCATGATAATTAAATTAAAATCAAAGTTATGGATTTTTTTTCCACCGATTTATCAAAGAGCCAGATGCAATCATCAAAAGAGCCATAGGTTCCCTACCCCTGCTCTAGAGATTGGGCAAGGAATTCCTGAAAATGAGACAACTCCTGACAAGAAATTGACACTATCCGCACTAACGATTCCAAGAAACTACATTAAACATTTATGCATTTGTGAAGCCCATCACTGATAAGTCTAGGTCACCTTTTAAACTAGTGTTACAGGAAAAGAACTAAAGAGAAAGCAAATCTTAACATAAATATATGCATGCATAGTGTATGAGAGAGTCAAATGCTTTCACTGGCAAATATCTCAGTTCAGAATGCACTCGTATCTAGCAAACTGAAATAAACAGTATTTACTCACGGTGGACTGCATGGTCTGTCTGCCTGATCAAACTGCTGCTGTGGTTCTTCAGAGAAGTTCTGAGCAGAGTCTACCGTACAGAAGTTTTATTAGTAATAGTTATATAATATAGTCTAAAGCTTCTCCAAGTCTTTCTAATGTGTGCCAAAAAATAATGGGGTCACGACCTTTAAACAAATGTGCCAATTAATGGGCATAAAATACTAGTGGATATATGTCACAAATATAGCTGATCAGCAAAATTTATTTATTCCTACCTTGGTTCTCTGTAATGACAATTTGTGGGTTGGTGGCCTACAAAAGGTATGCAATACCTGATTAAACGAGCAGCATTTTATTTTGCTATTAATAGCCAAATGGTTGTCGAGTCTGGAAAAATTGTGTGAATTTATTTTGCTCAAAGGATTAACCTACCTAAAATGAACTTACACAAAAGTTTAGTATATTTCATCAATAAGCATCGACATTTTTTTCATTTGCGATGATTGTTGATGCTTGAGGCGATCCGACTGCCAGGATGTTTCAAGATTAAAATTGACAAAACTTGGTCGCAGTTAAAATGCTTAAAAGAAAAATAGATGTGAAAAGATATCACTACATGTAGTTGCTATGGTTGCTATAGTTGATATCAGGTGTTGCGTTCAAGTTACATAGTTACACGCTTCTATTCTGTCGGTCTCTTTACAACTATAGATGTCATAATCACACTTTCACTTGATCTAAGTGTTTTAACTGCGATCAAGTTTTATTAATTTTAATCTTGAAACATTCTGGCAGTCAGATCACCTCAAAAATCAAAAACAATTGCAAATGATAGAAACATACCGATACTTTATGATAAAACCTATCAAAATGTTTTTAAAGTTTATCTTCTTACTGCAAATCAGTCAAACATACACTGGCTGCACCATGTGCCATTGTGTGTCATAATTTTTATAATTCTTAAAATTATAGCAAAAATAAAGGCAAAATATTTATTTACTTTGCAATAAGTTTTTAGTTTTTAGTAAAGCTACGCTACTAAAGCCTAAAGAAGTTGCAAGTGCAGACATGCCACAGTTATTCACACCAGTGGTCATCAGCTACAAATATTCTTTTCACAACGAATGCTGATATACAGGTAATTGAGGTAAGAGAAGGTATCATGCATTTACAAAGCACTAAGCCCCATACTGACGTGCATGCAATATTCAACAAGCGAGGGTTTGGTGTATGCGATAAGCACTACGCAAGGGTGCACTACGCAAGGGTGCACTAAAAATGCAGCCATGCTCGCACAGACCAGCAAGCAAGGGAACACTCCTTAACCAGACAAGAGTGTAGAGGTGTCACTCGAGGAGGAAAAGAGTGAAATAATGCTAACATATCGGCAGTAATGAGAGAGCAGCATTTGTGCAGCAGACTACAAATCTAAACAGAGCCAATGCAAACGGATTTACTTCTCGTTGTTGAAAAGGAATGTCTCCTTTAAGAACCTGAAAAAGCCATCGATTTGTACAGGACCATAGCAAAGAATTTTCCTTCTTTTCCTGTGTTAAACAACAAAGCACCGAATTTTTTTAATATCCCTTAGATAAGTATGCATTTATAGACAATGTCATTTCATGAAACTGGCATCATTATGATCGTAATGAATAATACTTTGTACACAATATAGCATTTCAAGTACTTTGATTACAGGTTATACCTATAATTTGAAGGAAGATGAAGGTTTTGTAGAAAGGATAACTCCAAAAGTATTTAATAAAAAAAATTAATGTTTTGACTTTTAACTGCCATGAGTTCATTACCCACAAGGCAGTGACTGTTACGATGACTACAACAATGCTGAAAACTAAATGAGCTTTTATCATTTGTATGAGTGTTATGTGTATAGTTCTAGCTGAAAAGTGCAGCTGACAGATTTCAGAAATAGTGCAATGCAAGCTGTTGCTAATTCACTGCGAAAATAAAATAGATTTGGTCAAAAGTCAGCAATCTCTTTGCATTCAGTGCATAAACAAAGCAAAACATTTATCAGAGACCCATAGGAAAAATAGTTTTTGAGGGAACAACTCTCGAAATATTGACGATATGGTTAGTAGAAGGTATATGCTCTTGGATACTTTTAAACAGAAATTGCTAAATAGAAATAGGGTTACAGCATGAACAGAAATATTCTCTCGAGCAAACAATAATTGTTGCGTCACATTGGTAAACAAATACTGATCAAGAGACGACAACTACTAAAAAACAAAAGAAGAGCTAATATTCTAACATAGTGCAAAGATTTCTCAAAATCAGCAAATACATTTGATGTTGCATGACGGGACTTCTTAATAGAGCTCACCTACTGGATTTCATAACTAGGCTAAAAGCTTTCAGACTGGATTAGCAAATGAGTTACATTGACTGTTGTCCTGGCAGGTTATATTAAAAAGATTATACAAACTACAAGCTAATTAATAAACAATGCAATAGCTACAATAATATAAGAAGATGAACAGCGCTGCCTCAACTAGTTTCATGAACTAAAATAGTGAAGAATGCTATTGTAATGGCCAATAGATAAGCCGACGTTATAACGAGGTCATAAGCTATCTAGCAAACATTTAAGCAAAGGAACAAGTCGCTAGCTACACATTGTACCGCGATTAATAATAAAACATAGCGAAACTTTTTATCAAGTAATATGTACACTTATTAAAAATTTGGATGTCTTTAACTAGGGAGTTAACATAGTTAACTCCTTCTAAAAATTTATGATTTTAAAGCAACAAATAGTGAAAAAACACTTACGTATGGTGACACTGCCATAGTAGTCATTCCAAGCAGGGCATCGGCAACACCACCCCTTATAAGAGAGTCGGCTATACCTCCAGTTTTTCTATCTTCGTGCGTATGATGTACTCTATGCTGCTTCTCCTCTTGAAGATCATGCAGACGCTCTTTCTCCAGAAGTGCTCTGGCAGCACCCCAACTTTGTCCTCGTTGAAAATTGTAAGAACTGCTTGGAGGAGACCTGGAAAGAGGTAAGTGAAGGCTGACAGTGTAGGTATTTGTACAGAAGTCTCAAGTGGTAATAATTTTGTTGGATGACAAACACTTTAGTTTATAAAAGTAAACCCAATGCCTACGCAGCAGGTAAAGGGTAGACATAATATCTACAGCGATGAAAATAAGGTTGATCGAGCACCTTTGTCAGTATTAAAAAGTTAGTCCTAATACCTATGGCAGAACTAAGTAAGTAGTAGTAATTTATGCAGATCTACTTGTCACAACCTGCTGTCTGTAATCAGTGTAAACGTACTGTTTAATATGATCATCGGGATGACGCCTTTCTTGGTACCGCTGATAGAGGAGTTGTTGCCTCTCCGGAGTTATCCTATTGCCTTCCTTATCATAGGCAAACGGATCCCAACAGTCATCCTCGTTGGCACCCTCTGGTACATGCACACTCGTGTATGCTTGTGACATCTGGCTAAAGTCTTTCTCATATCTGTGAGTTGGAGACATCTCCCACTGCTCTTCTCCTCCCAGCCCTATTTGCCCCTGCACAACATTTACAACGCATTCGTCTTTACGACTCCCAAATGTGAAATTAAAAATTGCTCATCGTGTATCTGTCACATCAAAGAGGCTACTTTTTATTCACGTATATTAAAATAGCTTGAGCTCAAAGCTACAAACTGCATTCACATTTTCGTTCTCTTCAATTTTCTTCTAAACTTTAGCGGAAAAAGACAATACAATGATCAACTAATGGTAATCCATAACTTTTCATTATTTTAGTGCAAAAATTTTTAACAATGATACAAAGATATCAATGATATATTAAAATATCTCAGTGTTTTGTTATATTATGCTTTTAAAATATTATCTGGTTCAAATAAAACATACAAGATCACGTGATGCTTAGACATGCTGAGTCAACAGTCTTGAATATTATTTTAAATACTTGAAAAAAATATTTAAAAGAAGCATTTGAAACCAGCAAAACTTTTTAATAAGTATGTCATAACCAAGGACTATACGCAGACGAGAATCTTGCAAAGGTTATTCTTCTTAATAATGTTTGCTACTGTTACTAACTCAAGAATTAACCTGATGTACTGAAAGCCAAACACAAAGAAAGAACAGATAACAGAAGCAGAGAGCACAGGCTGATGGTTGATACAAGTTGTACGAACAGAACACTTCTATGAAAGATGTGATGGAAGTGTGAACTAAATGAGTGTACAACAGCTGGAGACATGCTGACACTGCTGACATCTATTAGACCAACCAAAGCAGCTAACAATATGTATATATGGTACATAATGACACTTTATAAAACAACTATATACTTTAGGCATGGCTATATACTGTAAAACATCTAATTGAACGCCATGGTGCTTTATTTTTCAACCCTTCTCTCAGGGTGGCGGTCAATTGGAGGCGGCGTTCAAATAGAGGCGGCGTTCAATTAGAGGTTTTACGGTAAATGGGAAGGCTTGGGTTGATATCCTTTATTGCCAATCAACAGTTGCAAGTATTAATGAATTTCTGACTGAATAAATATATCGACTATTTCTTCTCCTAGACAAAAACTCTCTTTTACTGACACACTAAAAGACACTGCATTAAAATGACGTCATAAACAAATGCAGCAAGCCATTTATTGCCACAGCGACAAGCAACACTGATGCTTTCCCACTGCTTGAGAACTAATATAAACCCAGCTAATGCAGCTAACTTTCCTTGAACCAAAGGCTAACCTACAGAAACCAATCATAGAGCTTCTGTCATAGATGTAAGCTTGAACAGGAAATGGCTAGTTATGAAATGTGGCAGCATGATTCTTAAAGCAACACGCTAGAGTTTGATATTAGACCCAGGGCGCTACCATCCTTGAAGTGGTAAGAGATGCAATAAAACAATGATTTAAGCTACGGGCTGTTGGCATGAACTGAAGAGTTAAGCTTTGAGCGAGAACCTTAGTCTACAAGCAAATAGCAAAGGCAAGGACACTCAAGGTAAGCAAGTATATCTAAAGTGAGACCACCCGTGTGGAGAAAATGAGGCCAACCGAAAGCACCCAATCATATCACATACAGGAGTTGGCGTAGCAGCCCCTTCCTCTCTAATAGTAGACAACGCTTTGTGTCGCCTGCTTGCCATAGCCTCAGTTTCAGCAATCTCAAGATGACTGCTAGATGACGGTCCTCTTTTTTCCTCTTTTTCTTGAACTTTCTTAGCAAGGTTTACTAACGCCTCAAATTTACTTGTTTCCGCTCCCTCAGTTGTCTAATACCACCGGAGACAAAACCACAATATGTGCAGTTACAACATAGTTACACATGCATAACGCATATGACAATAGCTCTTGGCAGAGGATAACAGCCGAAATTAGAATAGCATAAATGCACAACAAAGAGTGTCTCGATTATATGATCAAAATGGTTAAACTGGAAAAGCTATGCAAAGCAGTTTGTATGCATCGTATCATCAAATAGAATCCAACATGAGTTAGGTGTTGGCAATGTTAAGATCCGTTATTTAGTAAAAGTTAACATTAGTAAGCGTGTGATTGGCTGACGATTTGTCATACATGTTTTCATTGGTTCTACACTTATCATGCATCTGACGCCGCTTGGTTAAATAAACATGCAAAATGTACATGCTATTCTTACGTAAGCCTGCCTATGTCGAAACTCTACCCAATCAGGATAGAGGTAATGTTCATAGACATGGGGAAATGCATAGGCATACTGCAAATACACAAATACAATGTACAATAGCTCTTAACGAAGATACCACACAGAAGTTCACACTTGCACTGACAGAAAATATTTGCCATATTTTGGTACGCAAACATTATATACCTCAGGGGGGTCTTTTACAGATGATTTCGAAGCTTTGGAATGGCGGCGCAACAAGTTCCAGCCTTTTTTCCAGAGTTTTTCACCCCTAGCAAATATGTGCATAATGCTGCAGAAAATGCACAGACTAGGAGCAAATAGAAACGGCATGTTCTGATGAGTGCGTGCTAACTGTTGTGCAAAAACTGGTGAAAAGGTCGGAGGTCATTGCGGAGGTTTAGCAAAGATTAAGGGTATTTGAGGATTCCTAAAAAGGTAAGTATGAGATATATCGAAAGAATTTTTTGTTATTGAATGGAGTACAGAATAAGCATCTATTAAATCTATAAACTTGGAGTTATTCTCTATATGCTACTTCCAGCTTCATGTGACCTAAACAGTTATCCAGGTCAATGGATCTTACAGACTTGGTTATCACGCATCTTTGAGTGGCTCAACCAAGGTATAAACTACTGTAAATGTTCTGACGTTGTGATTGATTGCCTACAGACCAAATGACCTAGTACATATTGACATACTGTATAATCCCTGTATTGACATTTTGCATAATCCCCGTATTGACATACTGTATAATCCCCATATTGACATTTTGCATAATCCCCGTATTGACATACTGTATAATCCCCGTATTGACATACTGTATAATTCCCGTATTGACATACTGTATAATCCTCATATTGACATACTGTATAATCCTCATATTGACATACTGTATAATCCCTGTATTGATATACTGTATAATCCTCGTGTTGACATACTGTATAATCCCTGTATTGACATACTGTATAATCCCCGTATTGACATACTGTATAATCCTCATATTGACATACTGTATAATCCCTGTATTGACATACTGTATAATCTCCGTATTGACATACTGTATAATCCTCATATTGACATATTGTATAATCCCCGTATTGACATACTGTATAATCCTCATATTGATATACTGTATAATCCCTGTATTGACATACTGTATAATCCCCGTATTGACATACTGTATAATCCTCGTATTGACATACTGTATAATTCCCGTATTGACATACTGTATAATACCTGTATAGACACACTGTATAATGAGACTGCCTACAAAAAGAGCCATTACTGTTTTGTAGGTCTGGTTGCAATTCTGTCAGGTTTGTATCACATCAGCGCTTGCTGTACACAAAATCTCACACAAATATGCATGCAAAAACTAAGAAGTTTTATCGTCAGATTAATCAGTGACGTAACTGGAGAGACACGACTTTACCAAACCCACTCCTCACTCCCACCCACTGTTCCTCTCTCACACTAAGTTTCTCTCTCCTTAGCTCCCTCTCTGCCTCTCTTCTTTTGTCTGCCTTTCCTTCTTTTCTTCTCACCTGCGTTTCCTCCCTCCTGCTTTTCCTTCCTCTCCCTCTCTTTCCCTCCCTTACTCTCTCTCTCCCTCTCTCTCCCCCTCTCCCTCTCCCTCTCTCTCCCCCTCTCCCTCTCTCTCTCTCTCTCTCTCTCTCTCTCTCTCTCTCTCTCTCTCTCTCTCTCTCTCTCTGTCCGGTTTCCACTACTTCCTTTTCTCTTTTTGGTTTTTCCTCTTTTTCTGTTTTTCCTTTCAATTTCCATCTCCCTTCTCTCTATTTTTTCCCCACTGTCCTTCATTGTTTCCTCTTTTCTTTTTTGTCTACCTCTCTCTCTGCTTCTCTCCCCCTCTGCTTCTCTCTTCATCTCTGTTTTTTTTCTCTGCTTTTTCTCCCTCTCTTTTCCCTTCCTCTCCCTCCTTTCTTTCTCACTCTCCTCTTTTTCAGCATGGATCATTATAGAAGCCACCATAGTACCATTTTGGAATTATGCACTCTTTCAATACTGGTTTGTTCTACATTTGCTAAACACATGTTCATTCGTATCTGCATGCTCTATGATAATTACCTCTATTTTTAGCCAATTTTTTCCTTCATAACATTTAGAACGCTTATAGTTATACCGTGTTCTGAAGTAAAACTAATTTACATAACTAGATCAAATATCTGCAGTAGTTTAGAGAAGTCATTTTAGACAAGTATTCAAGAAGATTTCATTGTTGACAGTAGATTTCCTAGACTATTTAGCTTATTCAACGTTGAAGGGTCTGTTTCAAAGTTTCTCATAGAACTGAAAATACTGAAGTGTACTCGTCAAGCATGCCGTGAAATTTCCCTATAGCTATATAGCTTCTCTATAGCTATATAGCTTATAAAGATGAACTAGGATTAACCTGACAAAACCGAAACATGCATCCATGCTAATGCTGATATGCTTAGCATGCTAATGCTTATACACATGATATCCATGTTAAGGCTGTAAACAAGTCATGCATCAATGCCAGTCTGCTTGTCATTGTTTTGCGCTCAACGTAACCAAAGCACACAAGCAAAAAACGACTTGAACGTACAATGCTTACTTAGGAGTTGTGTTTATTGAGGGCACAATACTCCAAAATTAACTAAATATTGGACAGCTGAACAAATGCACAGACATGGCAATGCATAGACAGCAATAATATTACCCATGATCATTATCATTGCAGAAGTACGGCAAACTGAATGAAGATACAATTTTAAGGTAACAAGTCAGATTTATGTCATGGAGTCAGCATTATAAATATGTTGCAGCAATATATATCTTTAATTCATTTAGTTGAATGCTACAGCTTGTCTTTAACAGTTTTTGTCATGAAAATCTTTTGAGAAGTTATTGCTGATAAAATGTCTCATTAAATATGATACGGGTTAAACACCTCTTTAGACATATATAATTTGACCAGCTGTAAATACTTTTTACCATCATATCAAGTGTTAAATACCAAAATCATAGTCAAAGCATTACTGCAGGAACAAATAAAGTTACATTGTACATCAAAGTTTTCAGTATTAAACTCTGCGTGATATTTCTGTGATTACGGAAGAAATGCATGACTATGAATATATAAAATATAGTATGCAACAATAAGTGGTATTATTCAATGTTGTGGAAGCTAATACCATAAATAAACTATATGTATATATGTATAAATTAATAGTGAATTAGATAGTGTACTTATCTTTGTCAGCTACTGTTGGTTTCTTGCTCACTCAATCATCAGGCTGTAGATCTCAACTCTTGAGTTCTACACCCTGATGATTGCATAAGCAAGAAATTGACAGCAGCTGACAAAGATAAGTACACTATCTAATTCTCTACTAATTTATATATACATGTATATATAAATACATATACATTAATAAATAGTAATATATATTATTATATATATATATATGGTATAGTATGTGGTGATTTACATATTATTAAATTTATTTATATAAATATAATAATATGGTAAGAAGAAAAAATACTTAGCTAGAAATCACTACAAATTTGTTTCCGCAATTGTGTTCTTCAAGTGTTGAGTTCTCTTTAGTTAGAACTTTAGTAATACTAATTATATAAATAAATATATATAGGATACTGCATTAAAATATAATACAATTAAATTCCGACTACAAAATATTATAACTTGTACAACTTACCCTCCAGAACTTTCCAAGCCATCAAAGTTAAACATGTTCAACAGCCGCTGCAAAATACAATATTAAATGAGGCAAATACAGTAACCTGCCACATTACTAAAGAAAGTCAACCAGCATGCTATTCAAGCACACCTGCACTAAAATTGAATTCATGTTAGCTGAAGCTATCAGTTTTACCAAAGTTTTTTACTTCAATTTATAACAAGTTTTTTAAACTAGCGAAGAACTGAAAAAATAATGGTGGAACTTTGTTAGAAATCTGAAATCGTCAGAGTACTGTATATCCTTGTAGACTGTGGTTCAAGCGTTGAAATTTTCTGTAAGACGCAGGTTACACAGTCAGACTCGTCTGTTATAACAATAAGTCTACACGAATGTAAATAACTACCGACAAAACTGAGCACAGCTGCAACCCTAGATATACATAAGAAGCACTTTATAAAAATAAATATTTTGCAACTAAAAGTTGTTTCCTCTAGATATCTCTACGGAACTGACCGGCTTGGGCCCAGACTCTCCACGAATAATACACTCTTTGTACGCTCGCCAGTTTTCTAAGATGATTTTGCCTGCGTAGAGTTTGCCAGTCGTGAGGCTCTTGTAAGTGAGAACTGCAACAATAGGGTTTCAAGTCAATTTCAACAGAAGGCAATATAATGACCTCCCACCATTCTGTGAATCTTCAAGTTTGAATAGAAAGTTATGAAAGTACATTTCTGGAACAAACTGGTCTCGCATGCCTTTTGGTGTACCCATGTTTCGACTGATCACTAGCGAGTAGCTGAGAAAATTCATATCAGCAATTTTATGTTTTTTTACTAATCCTTTAGACTGACTGCGCATTTACAATATACGCTTGCGACATCTAGTGTGACAGATTACGGCCACGTATCAACTGTCATAGAAGCGTGCAATAAATAAAACCTTCAGGTATGATATGTCACATTACTTGCTGGTCTGATTGGATTAGTTCGAGGTTTCTATGCAGGCATAACTCTTACTGCTAGCTTATAGACGATAATAATTAATTTATTACTCCGCATTTCAAAGTTCATTAAAATCATTTTTCAAATTAGCTTATAAATTTCAAAATAAATCTGATTTAGAGATGAGTGGACGACAAGGAATTATTGATGGAATCTGACCTTCACTCGGTGGAACATAGAGGTCGATATTCTTCTTGGTCTGTACCGGCCAGAGGTTCTGTATGGTTCTCTTTAGACCCTCATCACACGCATTCATCGCGTCCACTGCAACAATTCTTAGCTCTTGACCCAACTCAAACATGAATGAGACATAATGACTACAGTATCAAAGAGATTTGTGGGTGGTGGGAAGGAGAAAGGGTAAGGCTCCGCTGCTCACCTGGGCCAGTCTGTATCTGCAGCGTCTCTCTGATGAGAGCGAAGAGGGTTGTCTTGAAATGCACAGACATGTTCTTGCTGATGGGAATGTTCATTCGAATCAACTTCTACAATACACAGAAAGGCTGTTGGGTGAGCAAGGGCTAGACAGAAGAAGACGACTCTCAGCTATGTTGACAGTAGACAGTTGTCGATATTTTGCCAGTTGTCGTTGCTTGTGTAAGGATAGCACTATAGTCATAGTGATAATAAGAATATACTGAGAAGAACTAAGGCTAAAAACTGACTCTGTAGGCTAAGCGATACGGACAGTTCTTTCCAAATCCAACAGGTGGTTCCATGTTCCTCAGCATCTCATACATGTCTGTGTAATGGATCCGTGACCTGCGGCATACATCTGGCCAGGTTAATACATTAACAGATTAATGGCAAAACAGATCTTAAAAGCGCAGCTCAATGTCTACAAGAGAGTATGTAAAGCATATATCTTACGTTGCTGCCGGATCATACTCAGACCACGCCCTAATAAACTCATCCAAATGGTGAGGTCCAAGGATAGAGGCATCTCTTGTCAGGTAGTCAAAGTTATCCATAATGACAGCGACGAACAGGTTGAGCATCTGAAACAGCAAGCTGACCTGATTATCTGAAGCAGAATGCGATGTCATAGACAAATGCGATATTATACACATAGGTTATTTTACAGACAAAAGTGGTTTTTATAGACAAAGGTGATGTTATAGACAAAGGTATTTTTATAGACATAGATGGTTTTACAGACCAAAATCGTTTTACGGACAAATGTGGTTTTATAGACAAAGGTGTTGTTAAATTTAAATGTGGCAGTTTTGTCAAATGGTAGATAACCATTTTTCTAGATCAGCTAAGTGGGCAATGTAAAAACAGAAAAGTTAACCACTGGTGATGTAGCAGGGTTAATGAAAGTTGTATTTAAAAGTTATTTTAAAAGATGCATAGGCACAAGATGGTAGCGAGCCACAAACTAGGTATGTAGGATGCATGAAGTATCAGCAGCAATGTGGCACTACATATCATAATGATACCACACACTTCTAGTACAATTGACAATTTATTTGTACAATTGTACAAATAAATTAGAGCATCAAATAGTAAAAAAAAAGATCAGCAGCAGTTCCTCAACAGGCAAGTCCTATCACTGTTAGCAAGCCAGTCGTATCAGATCCACTAAGTGTAATCAGCAGCAAATACTCAAAAATTTATTTAGATATCCTTTCTACAAGTTATAATCAGCAACAAATACTTGACAATATATTTATATCAGTTCTACTAAGTGGAATCAGCAGCAAATAATCCACAATCTTTATATATCAATTATGCTAGGTGTAATCAGCAACAAACACTTGACAATCTATTTATATCAGTTCTACTAAATGTAATCATCAGCAAATATCCCACAATTTTTATATATCATTTCTACTAAGTGTAATCAGCAGCAAATATTCAACAATCTATTCATATCATTCCAACTAAGTTTAATCAGCAGCAAATATTCAACAATCTATTTATATCATTTTTACTAGGTGTAATCAGCAGCAACAACAGCATCGACAATGTAAAAATCAAGATATAAAAACTAAATTACATATATCAGAAACTACATAGATTAATTCATAAAAACAATTGTGATTATCTTCTTGCTTTTTGTGTTTAAAACAAACAGACAAACAAACAGACAAACAAACAAACAAACAAACAAACAAACAAACGAATGCTTAGCCTTAGTGATACAAGAAACATGAAATGTAAGTACAGTTTATAATATTTGCTGATTTAACTTACAAGGAACGAAGAAAGGAAGACGAATGATGTGAAGTAGGCATAAGCACCACTTGACCCACATTCATTCTCGGTATCAGCATCAGGATCACATGGAGCAGGACTGAGACAGGCGAGCATGATCAGCTGCCAGGCTTCACCCGTGCAGCACCTGTTATCATACATCAAATTACATGATACATGAATGTTACTCTATATCATTATACTTTTTTAAAGCCAATTGCGATAACATTATTAAATATTACCAAATATTACTTAAGAAGTAAATTACGCCACTTAGAGAGTGATGCAGAATTATAAATCGGCATCATTTGAAATAATTTCATGCTTTGTTTACACGAGAGCACAACTCTAAAAAGTCAACGCAAAACTAAACAGTTTCATTTGGGTGGTCACGCCTTACTAAATTTTTAAAGGTTTTTTAGCCATTTCGGTTGACAAATCAATTCAGCCATTATTAATGCAAAATAGGTATATCCTGCATGAGCCTGAACAGTATTATCTTCCTGCAAACTAATGAACAGTAGCATATAACCAATAAAGAAGAGATCAATGAGTTAACTACCCAATCATATTGATCCTTTCACGTCATGATTTTATAAAACCTAACCCTGCTTGATCAAAAAAAAAACCTTCACAAATTCATTACGTTGGCCGGAACAAATTTTGTTAGAAGCCTTTATCCTAGGTGTCATTGGAGATTTGCCCTCGTATGAACCAAGCACTAACCTTCAAGCTCTATAAATAACTCTATTAATAATAATAAGCAATGACTTTATGTTGATGCAATTTATAGCTTCAAAAACCATTTTATGTATGAGAAACACCAGCTTAAGAACAAACTATACTTTGTACTACAAACACAGCAACACCTTTGATATCAACCTGGGCATGTGCTCCAGTTATCAAGGTTTCCTTGCCACTGGAATCGGACATAGATAACAGAGGCATTGTTTGTACAACAGTGGCTCTTACAAAACAGGCACAGCCTCTGTTAAGCTAAGCAGACATATTCGATGTGTGCGCATACATATGATAAAAAGTTATATCAACTAACACATACAGTTAAAGATTTACCTACATTCAACCCTCTACCTACAAATTTAATTCATTCCAGAACCTGCTTCCACTATTAAAACCTTTATAAGTTAGATCTATAATATGATAATAATAATGATCAGGATATGATCTAACATTATATATGTAACATCTAATATATTACATTAAAAAATTATTGTAGTTGATTTGATTAGTACATTTAGTTATAAATGACAATAATTTAATCTTGGAAACGCAACAAAAATGTAGGCTCAGAAATGCATAGAGATATGCAGTCTAATAAACACTCAACAGAATGTAAAATAACGTAGCTTATGTATTTGTATAACTTTTGTATTTTAGATCTTGGTTGTTTGATTGATAATTTTTATACATTTCAGCCCTTTCAGACTCACTTATAAAACAGTTCGAAAAACTTCAACTGTTTTATGCTAGAGATTAATTCGGGCGTAGTTAAATGTTACCTTTAATTTTACATAAAACTCTTGGAAGATAAAAAGGCTAAGACAATGGTATATTGTACCGAGAAACACTACCCGCTATATTTGATGCCAAACGTACATACCTAAAGAGCAGTATAAGAGATGAGAAGATATTTCGGAAATTATTATGCCGATTAATGGCGGAGTCCGGAACCTTCTGCAGTTTTATATTTCCAAAAATCTACAAAGATGAAATATATAATTATTTTCTTCATTATGCGAATCAAATATCATTTGATACAAGAAACTTAGCCAAACTGTGGTAGAAGTGAAAACTCCCAAAATAATTTTAGTTCATTATCCACTGAAATAATTATTAGTGTTACTAAAAAGTTCGTCATTTTGAAAAGCCATTAGGTTAAGGGTCACTAAAGAGCCCCAAATTAGATACAAACTGTCAAGGAAGTAGAGGGCAAACCGAAAGTAACGCCTGGCTCACCTGCATGGCCACGATTGCATAGATGAAGAATAGCATGAGTATCAGCAGACAGACGTAGGGCAGAGCCTAAAACATAAACAACTCACAGTAACTGCAATGATAAGATAACTCCTATGTAGTAGTCACTTCATCATGTGCCAAATGGTTTGTTATATTGAACAGAAAAAGCCTAATTTCTCAATAGATTTCATTTAAAATCAAAGAGTTTCAATTTAAAATTTATCTAATGAATTTGTATGATTTTTAATAAAACTGATATTTTTCACCTGCTTCCATGTTTAACACGTTACGGAAACCAAAGCAGATTTTAGACTGATTTTAGACTTAGTCCATGTGAATAACCAGTACACATATGTTGTCCAGCTTGTAGAAATGAACCATGAGAAAGAATTGAGTTGTGAATCATCAATGCAACATGAAAAAGAAATAAGCTTATTTCTTCTTAACAAATAAATACTTAACATAGTCTATTTTGAGGCGTTATTGTCTATCTAAATGTTACAATTGTTAAAAAATGCGATGCTAATATAAATAAATGTTTATCCAACTGTAAAGGCACTAACTGCAGTGATAAGATAACTCCTATGTTGTAAAGGCACTATAAGTCAGTTCTATACTGATAAGCATGCTATGAGAAATCTTAAAATCATGATTGCTTACTATAAAAATATTTCATGTAAATAGTAATCACCGACAAGCAGTAGGTAGAGTTTTTAGTGGTTTAACAGTTCTCATTTATCAGTATAGATATATGAAAATGTTTGCTTCTAATATATGCCACATTTTTCCAGCACAGGGTGGTACTAGACACCCTAATGCCGCCATTGGAACTTTCCTACACCTCAGTGTAAATTTGCTTGCTGGATTAAGGTATGAGCTCACAAGAAAATAATTTAATATTTCACATCTTTGTAGATATTTGGAAATATCAAACTGCAGAAGGTTCTGGACTCTGCCATAACTTGGCATAATAATTTTTGAAATATCTATTATTCATTTACAATTATATTACTGTTATATAATACTATATTACAATAATATTATACAACAGTTACTATATTATAATATGATTATATATACTGTATCATAATACTATTATATAATACTATATTATAATACTAAAAATATTAATTATTTTAATAAATATGCTGAAATAGTTTTCACCATCTTTTGCTAAGTTTTACCAAAAATGGATAAGTCAAGGTTAAAAGCCATTTATGTAAAGAGACCAATCCCATGCATGAGCCTTGGAACTTTTCTCAAAAGAATGACAACTAATGCAGCTCCTTTGAGGGACTTAGTTAGTATAAAGCAGTTTTAAACAAACAACAATTTTGATTACAACGGTGAGATTTTTTTGACAAAATGATTTGAAAGACTGGCTGTGGCAGAATTGTTGAAGTGAGGTGAATGCATACTTGCGAAACAAAAAAAGGAAGAATCATTGCAAAGGAATTGAGTTGAGTCAACGAAATCAACAAGATAAGAACCATAGAGTCAAGTCATGAATAGAGTTACGATGCAAGGTCTGAGAATGTGTCCAACTTCGGTGTGAATTAGAGTTAGCCAAAAACATTGTAAAGACTGAGCTCACAGAGAAGACCTTGTAGGAAATCAAGTTTTGTTTAGTCCAATACACTCAGTCTTTATTAACTTAAATTGTCTTAAATTAACGTTCTTAAATTGTCTTAAGCTAACTTAACGTTCTCAAATTGCCTTAAATTAACTTAGTGTAAAGCTGTCTTAAAACTTAAATTCGACATTTCATCAGGCCAGTCTATAGATATGCGCTAAAAGGTACGAGTATGAAATGAACATCGAAATTCTAATGCTGACTGCGATAGTTATCAAAAGTTGGAACAGAATCTTGTGTTCTAACTGATTGTTTGATGTGAATAGATATATAATGCAGGGAGAGGGGGGGGTTGTGCTAACTAACTCCATACCTAATCATTTCACTCTATTAAATCTCTCTATTAAGTAAAAGATTTATGCAATTAACCAGGCTATCATCATTATATTTATCGAGCAGTATACCCTATAAGACAGAGCTAGCTTCATGCAACTATTTACTCTGTACGAATGATTCATACTGGTCTAGTGTGAGAGAAACATTTTTATATACTCTCACGGTTACATTGTACTTTGTACAGTTTATCACTAATAGAGATACTCAATTCACAGATATGCTTATTTACCCCACTATGCGCTATAAATATCTAATGATGCCTTCTTGTCGCTAGGCTTCGTCAATAAGACTAGCTACTTACACCCTCAGCTTTCCCAGTATCTTAAGTCTTGTATTAAACACTTGTGCCCCAAATACACCATTTTTTGTTCTCAGAGTCATTGCATGTTTTATAGATGCTGATTTCTTACACAAGGATTATATTGGTTTCAGCCATTGGCTAGATCTGTATATCAGATGCTAATTGTTAACCAATGGTAGCGAGCCTACACTTACTGAGGCTATGTTCCGGGTTGATGTGACATGAGTGTATTGACTGTATGTATTATCTATTGATGAGATAAGACCAAAGAGGTATTAAAAGCTTTTTATAACAAACAAAACTTACTGTAGTAGTTAACTAATGCTTAAGTACATACATACATACTTATGTACTACATAAGTACTTACTTACCAGGTAAGTACTAATGTATGTATATCTTTTTATTGGTATTGGGAATTGTTAACAAAATGTTTTTAGTCACATGTCAAAAATAATAAAAAGACCAAAATCAGGAATTATTCAGTGAGTTGAACAAACGTGTTTTGAAAGTTGATAATCTAATAGTATTGCGGAGGAATCCGGATAGTCAATTGAAGGTTTGTATAACAGAAATTTATAAACATAAACATACGATGGTGGATGTAGTATGTTGGTGTCACAAAATAGAAAACGATGTTTGTTAAACTGGAATGTACATGCCAATAGAAACATAAAAACTATCCAAGTTTAGTGGCATCAACGTACATTTGATGTACATATACAGAAACCTAGAGTTATCTTCTGCCCTATGGGAACAGAACAGAAAAGAATAGAAAGTCTGCTAGCTACGGAGCACATGAACTGCTTCTGATCAAAACAGATGAATACTCCCCTACCATTCTAATATATTATAATATATTAAAATATAATCCAATATTTTTTTACAATTATAGAATTTGCTTGCTAACCAAAAACAAACAAAATACAAAGACTCATAAAAAAGGAAAATAAAAATATACAAACTGAAAATAGTGAAAGTAATTCAGTTGAAAGTGAACAAAAGGGATGAAGGCATAGAACTGTTCAAAGAAGAAACATTCGAAGATAAAATATGAAAAGCAGAAATGAAGAAGATAAGAGTTTAGCGTGAGCAGTTCCAATCATAGGCTTTCATTGATAAGGTAATGGCCAATAGTTACCACGAGATAACGCATGACTTGGAGGCTCATGCAAGTATACAGACTATTTGAGCCCTAATTGTATGCTGGTAAACTCAGATACTAAACTTCCTAGATAACCTTCAACAACTCAAACAGAGAACCGACCAACACTGTTTCAAAGCACAACATGTTCGACTCCACAGACTACGGAAACTTTTCCATCGACTACAATGAAACAATTTATTCGAAGACCCCAGCACCGACTTCTTCGACCAGCTTTAAACTGACAAGGAGCCAAAGCCAGGCTGGGTTAAACAATCCAGGGACGATCAGCGGCTATACAACGACCGGCGACTACATGACGAACGACACAATTGGCACTTCCGATGGAGTGCCCTCTCCAGATAGAGCGGTGTTCCGATCACTGGCGATAACCTTCATAACAATATCGGCAGTCCTCCTAGCTACCACTATCATACTGGCTATCCTTCTGTACAGGTATTCAACCAGAGCTAGTAAGGGAATATTGTAAAAAAGTGACCACACTGTTCATTAATGATTTCGGAAAAAATGGTCTTGAGCTTCACTTATCAATAAAATGTGGCTACCACTGTACGACACTACACTCTACACTGCGCAAACTACTTTTGAGCGCATTAACATTGTATAAGTAAATGCAAACTGCATAACAGTGGTATAACATATTGTATGAACCGATTGGCCGATGCCACAAAAAACAGAGAAGTCAAGTAGAACATTGACTTGTCAACATTCTTATAACAAAAGCTTGTCCTTTTACATGTATGTTGTCCACTGGTTTTAGCTCGAGTTTGTAGTTACCAGCTGGAGCTATGATCGTCTGTAGCTTTTAATTGCCAATTATTTGAAGCTTAGTTCTGTTTCCTCACTAGTATAGCTTTGGTTGTGGCCAAACTATTTATGTTAATATCTTTAAAATGCAACGGTCATCAAATTTGCAGACCTTGCCCCACAAACGCTATGAGAGTTATCGACAAAATCAAGTTAAATTAAAATGGATTAGAAAAAGTGTTTCAATTTTGCAGATAGAAGCGAACAACTTTTTTTTTCGCCGAACTACTGTCTTAGGTTGCTAATTGTGTTGAATTCTGTGAGAGGATAATATAATTTACTGTGTTGTCCTAGTATCTTGTACAAAAGAAGACATACAAAATGTTGCACAAAGCACTGAATCGTGGAATTATAAACACATTATTATATATGCTGTTTCTTATCGAGCCCTTTTTGGTATAATTATTACCTTATTTTTTACAGAAGCAAAAGATTGAAAGAGACATCCGATAAGGGGTCAGATGAGCTTGAACTAAACGCTTCTAATCCGCCAACGAGTAGCTCTGGAGGCAAGTCAAGTTTGTACAATGTAATTAAATTTAACCCTAGCATACCAAGGCAAAGGTGAACTTACACTAAAACTTAAGTAGATTTTATCTGAAAGTATTGCTATTTTTTATCATTTGTGAATGTTTTTGATGTTCGAGGTGATCTGACTGCCAGAATGTTTCGATACCAAAATCGACAAAACTCGATTGCGGTTAAAATGCTCGGATCTAGCGAAAGTGTGATTATGAAAGGATAGAAAAATACTGATACTTTCTGAGAAAGAAACCTTAAATTTTGTGCCAGTACATCTTTTAGCAGAATGAACCTTTTGTAAACAACTTAGCCAAGCATTCTGTGAGTTTATCCTGCTACAGCATTGTCTATCATTTACTTAGCCAGTAACCAAGTCTTTAATGATTTGATATTCTATAAAAAATTACAAATAGGAATTTTGGAAACAAAGATCAGGTGGTGGAAACTGTTTTGCCGGATGTAAAATGTGAATAGTGGACTTGCAAAATTGCTACAAAATCTATTATTCACATGCTATGTCGCTAGATGCCAAAAAATCAGGTGTCACTCGTTTTAAACTCACGAGGTCATCCAGAACAGTTAATATTACTGACACCGTACTTGGTAGCATGGAAGAAGGTCGTATCTTACTGACAGCCTGTTTTTTAAACTAATACAACATTGTTCTTTGTTGTGAAAGGCTTCAAAAATAAACAGCTCGGGGCCTGTGTAGAGACGGTATGACCAACTGCTGGGTACAAATTCAAACAGCTGCTAAGATCAAAGCGGATATACATTTTAAGCATCACTCAAAAAGAGGGCACATCTGCAATCCTTTTATGTTAGCTTCTCGATTACAGATAACATCGAGATAGTAAATTTTAGTGGCGCATTGTTTGTTACCCTATCAACACTAAAGCTCCCAGGTATAATGCCAGTGTAGCGATCTTAATCAGATAACATGAGATATGACTAAATGTACTTAACTAGGTCAGGAGAATATAAAAGATGAACTCAATACGCAGCATTGGTACTCAAAAGAGCACTGATAATATTTGGGCTACCGATACTGGAAGTACTAGTATCACTGTTACTAGTACTGGTGTAGTGGTGTATATATACACCTACACTATAATATCAAATTTAATGAGTACTTAGCCGTTATCAAGCAACGAGTGACTTTTAATACCCCCGCAACGCCGGGCATTCCGTTAGTATATATACATATATGTATACTACTGAATGTCCGGCGTTGCCCGGGTAACAAGAAAAGGCTCCGCAGAAAATTAATTTTATTTAACATATACAGTATTTACCATTCTAACTTTTAAACTTCATATCATGAGAAGAGGGTTTTTGCGCAGTCCGAATAAATTAAGAAAAAAAAAACAATGAGTACATCAAAGTGTGTGTATAAAAAAGGTTACAGTTGCAGTAGAAACTCGTTGTATTCAAAGTTTTAATGGACGATATTACTACTTCTCAATACTGATACAAACGTAGAAATGTGATATCAAACTGTCTTGTCTGATATTTTGTCTGGCTGAACGGAAAGAAAATTTGGAAGCAGTCTTTACTCCAAATAAAATAATTGTCCACGTGGAAAGCATTTAGCTTTTACAAATTTATCGAAACCGAAAGTACAAGTGTAAATATAGTGGATATGGTGGAAATATAATTGAAACGGCACATTTGAAAATTCCAAATGAAAAAAATAGATAATGGTAAAACAAAAATAACAAACGCAATAGTGATATTAATTAATAATAAAAAGTGGATATTTAGCGTGTGCTGTCGCGAAAAGGATATACGGTACATGGTGAAAGCGATGGGAGTGATGACAATGGCTTGTGGTTATGCGCGCTTGTTGGAGGCTTGTGGTTATGCGCGCTTGTTGGAGGCTTGTGGCTATGCGCGCTTGTTGGAGGCTCGTGGCTATGCGCGCTTGTTGGAGGCTCGTGGTTATGCGCTCTTGTTGGAGGCTTGTGGCTATGCGCGCTTGTTGGAGGCTCGTGGTTATGCGCTCTTGTTGGAGGCTCGTGGTTATGCGCGCTTGTTGGAGGCTTGTGGCTATGCGCGCTTGTTCGAGGCTCGTGGTTATGTGCGCTTGTTGGAGGCTCGTGGTTATGCCCTCTTGTTGGAGGCTTGTTGGAGGTTATCTCGCTTTATATTATAGTATAATTCACTCCACACTTAGTGTATTGAGTGCACTTTATTATTATTCTTTATGAAGCTGGAAGTGAATCCATGATAATCAATTGTCAATGGACTGGTGCTATCCACGTAAAAAAGAAAATCATAGTTTATTTACCAATTGTCCAAATCTTACAACTTTTTAAAAACACAAGTTTGTTTAAACATACATTCATATAGATCCA
This sequence comes from Watersipora subatra, assembly GCF_963576615.1. Taxonomy (NCBI): domain Eukaryota; kingdom Metazoa; phylum Bryozoa; class Gymnolaemata; order Cheilostomatida; family Watersiporidae; genus Watersipora; species Watersipora subatra. The sequence continues at coordinate 6,849,154 of NC_088717.1, forward strand.
ATGAGTCGCTATTTTCCTTGGCAGGTAAAAACAAGCTCTTAGCTCTCACACTTCAAATTACCTAAACTAAAAATTGTTACACCGGCTAATCTTTACCATAATATGAGTCATGTTTATCCATTTGTCCAAAGCCACAATAAAATGTTGAAAAATAAAATTGCATCATACGGGATTTGAACTCCCGACATTCGGCACACTACCATCCGCGTTATTCTTTCACCTTCAATAGTTTTAAAAATTATTGTGCGTATACTATGAAGCGTAAAGATGTCAATAGTATCAAATCACAATAGTAACATTCTTAATGTCACACGCGACAATCTTGACTCTGGACTGCATGGGTAATAGTTTGGAATGGCAAATATAATGAGCCGTTATTCATAATATTGGTAATCCAGTTACCCGACCAAGAGTGTTTGCCAATCATTCAATGATTAAGCTCTGAATAAGCCTTATACCTATCTTATAACAACACATTGATTGTAGCATGTCTGGCGGTGAAGTATAAGAAATTCCTACATATACAATTACATTTTAGATGGTGGGGCAAGTTCACTTTATGCCAATCAATCAAGAAGTCATTTGCCGGTGCACAGGGGTAAGAAGATTTTTCAATACCTTCGTGACCCGAACCTGAGAGTTGTCATATACCAACCCACAGCTGCGTGATTCATGGTGCGCTCTTTTTTACAACAATATCCTTTTAATCTCTTTGTTGCAGAAGTTGAGAGTTCACCATTGCCAGAGATTCCGGCGGCCGAGCCACGACCAGACACGACATACAACCTCATAAATGAAGGCTACCGTAGAAGCTCTGGAGTAAGTACAGTAAGTACAGTAAGCACAGTGAGATTATGCGTTTGTAGCTAAAACAGAAAATACTAACCTTTATTCTGATACTATACAAAAAATCAACTTTTATGATGTATTGGAATAATGCATTCTTTCCAGGTAAATATGCTAAAAACTTTAGTATAATAATAAAAATAATATATTTTATTTTATATATCAAAACATCTTTGTATCTTTGTAAAAATCTTAATATTTGATTGACACTAGAGCGATTGTGGCTTTCTTTTTTAGCCTGAGTGCAGTTTTTCTCTGATACATCTAGCAACAATGACATTCAATTCTATTGTCAAAATGAAGCTTCTACATGAAGTTTCGTGTCATCTCAACAAAATAAATGGCTAATCAGATGCTACTGCTAATATTAAATTTTGCTAAGTTGTAAGGAGAATAATAGATGAAATAGCTTAGGAATTTAATATAAAATTGGATCGGCAAAAGAAATCTTTGAATGCATCTATCATTGTTTGAGAGGCAGATTTTTTTACTTAGTTAACTCCGACAAAAAATTATTTCACTCGCATAACCAAAGTAACTCATAATGATGATCCGATCATTTGAAAACCCTGACTTTTTTTTAACTGTTGTTCTTGATATTCCAAGTAATATATTTGGTTGCGAGAAAACAAAAATTTGACACATATTTTAAACAAAATGTAAAAGTTGAATTAGGTATGTACCAAAAAACCTAATGAATAGCAAATTGTTCTCCTTGTCTTAGGTACCGTGTATACATTATTATATTTGATAGTGTTGATAAACTAGAATGGGCTATAGAGTGTTCCGTTGGTTGTTTTTAAAGATAAACTTACACAAAGTTTCTGTAGATTTTATCTGAAAGTATCGGTATTTGTCTATCATTTGCGATTGTTTCTGATGTTTGAGGTGATCTGACTGCCAGGACATTTCATGACTAAAATCGACAAAACTCTATGGCAATTAAAATGCGCAAACCAGTCGAAAGTGCGATTCTGATGTCTATAATTGCAAAGAGTAGTAGCTGTGCGTAATGCTGCAACTCGAACACAATTCCTGATATCAACTATAGCAGCGATAGCAGCTAGTGACATCACTTTGAGATGTATGTTTCTTCTGCAAGTTTGAACCCTGAACAAGTTTTATCGATTTTAATCTAGAAACATCCTGGCAATCAAATCACCTCAAACATCAAACAAAATCGCAAATGATTGACAAATAGCAATACTGTCAGAGGAAATCTATAAAAATTTGTGTAATTTCATTCATAAACAGTATAAAAAAAAGTTGAAAACTTTGTGTACCGTATTCTATTTCCATTATGATTGTGTGCTAAAATCCATTATAATCATTATCATTATAATCATTGCCCATTATAATCATGCTTGGAGTTGATTCATGGTTGTTCCTAAAACAGTAGTCTAAATTATAAAAATACCTTAGAGTGGTCTACAACCATAGCATCTTGACCTCTACGAAATTTTTTTTAAATAATGACTGTTTTTATGGGCTTAAGATAACTTAACTTGCTGGCGGCTATTCCATTGTAGCGTGTAAAAATCATTTAAGAGTAATATGGTGAGAATTTTGACAAACCTACGCTGTAAAACTCAATAGTTAGTATTTTTACTATTACTATAAATCACTTATATTTTTGCTATCTAATCTTCCTGCGCTGACTACACTCAAAGCAGCTTTGAAATACCAAATAATCTCTTACTAACTGTGAGCTCTTCAGTTAATCTAGTAAATGAACAGTAATCTTTTAGGAACGGAACTGATATTTTTGATATTAAATAAATTTAACTGATAATTTCACACAAAAAAATAATTTTCAACATATAATAAATCAATTAGTGTCAGAACAATATTGAAAGAATTAATTTGTTGTGGAAAAGCTGAAACATGGTTGAAACTTGACAGCATAGATCTTCATATCTATAGCAATAAGACGAGTCAAAGAACAATATTAATAATGATAACAATAATAATAATAATGCAAATCTTTATGTATGTATTGATTACACTATTTAACAATTGACAGGAGGATGAGACAGATGATCAGGTGTCAAGCACAGGGTCAAGGCCAGTGTCAAAGACAATGTCTAGTCATGAATCTGAAAGGTACGCATACAAAAACGGCTTTTAAGCAAATGAGTAGTCGTCTAGCAGTAAAAGTACAGAGTCTGAATTAAAGTTACATATTTATACACTGCAATAATATATATTATTAAAATGTTTAAATGTGTTGTTTTAGAATAAAAACTAAATTAACAACTATAAATATGAAAGCATCAAGTCTCAAAATGTACAATTTAAAGCACTTGACATGAGCTTAGGTTAAACTACCCCAAAAGTAACATTCTGTCTTTTAAGCGATAGCTCATCAGTGGAGGTTCAGATGTTTATTTTCCAGCATCATACAAAAGAAAACCAAGATGTAAATCTGTTGTACAGTTGATTTTACAATTTTTATGTTTTAAAATTTTTTGAACTTTACAATCCAAAAACACATCTACTTTTTTAAATATTCAAACATTTTTGGGTGACTTTGTAAAGCAAGCATTTCAAAATTTAGAAATTTTAGAGTATTTTTACAACTGTCTAATCCAAGCACTTGACACTCCAAACACTGATTACTTGAATCTCTGAAATATGATTAGCTTGTATCTAAATATTAAATAATATTTTATTAATATCGGCACACTTAATTTGCAGAGAGTCAGATGCGGATCCTCAAAGAGAGTCTCTCTACATCAATCTACCACTGGTAAGAACAACTTGGGGAATCAGAAAATTATCTTATGGATATTTCAGGTTGTTTGATAACTGGCCAAGTTCCTGTTTATGCACACACTAGCTGAGTTGCATGGATGATAAAATATTAGAATTTGAGTAACTTAAGCTAGCTATAATTAACTGATAAGCTAGCGAATTAACTTACTATAATAAGATCTTTTACACAATCAATCATGATCTTCAAGCATGATAGCAGCATCCAATAATATTTGTGCAAGTGTTTCAAGCATTCGTATTTTACCAGTTGTAATGAGTATGGCCACAATTATTCCATTGTATAGCAACGTAGCCGTTTAGCCTAGTGGATTAACTTGCCTGTCTGCAGACCTTGAGGTTTCGAGTTTAAATCTAGTGCGAAGCAAATTTTTCGTTTCTATAACTTTATTGCTATAATCGACACACAAATGACAGACCAACAAACAGATAAACACTGAGATCTTAATACATTGATATATAAGTACATACATGTAATACGAGACAGTTTATGTACACTTTGAACTAAACAGTTTATGTACTCTACTTGATTTACAGTTTATGTACGCTTGGTATTATATAGTTAATGTACACTGACTGTTATACAGTGTATGTACACTTGGTGCTATACAGTTTATGTATACTTGGTACTAAACAGTTTATGTACACTTTGCACTACACAGTTTGTGTACTCTACTTGTTATACATTTTATGTACACTTGGTAATATACACTAAGCTAAAGTTTATAGAGCATTTAGTTGAGACCAGTTGGAGAATACAGCACTAGAACAGAGTATCGAGTACAGGGTATAGAATTATGACAGAGGAATAGGAATATAGAGTTAGTGGTGTGGAGCTAGTAGTCAATTTAGCTGGCGAAGTATTTGGGCGTGCAAAGTAGAGAGCTTATAAGGTATAGAGATGAGATAGAGAGGAACAGCGACACGACTAATCTATTGCTGAGAATAGTTGAGAATATAGTTGGGATGGAATAGAGACTATAGCTATTAATCACAAGTTTGCAGTCATCTCTTTTCATATGCATGTATATACTCTAGGGTGAGTCAGTATACTTGTAGAGGTAACTCTGGGTTCACAAGAACAATAAGTGGGCGGTGTTAGAAATGCGTGATTTAATTGGCAACAAACTGGAGTTGCCATACAAATTGTTCAAGATATGAGATTTTAAAATAAGCTTGACGTAATTTTTATATCTTTTTATATTTAGAAAGACCAACAGGCCAACACCTTGTGTGAATTAATAGTTAACCTTCCATTATAGTATGTACATGTACTAACTGCCATGCCTCAAAAAAGGCCAACTTTTGAAGCAATCAAGGAAAAACAAATGCAAAATAACATCTAGCAAACACCATTCCCTTTTATTGCTAGAGCCGACCAAGTTCTTTGGCAACTCAAGAAAGAGGCTCTACAAATATTCAAGAAACATACTTCCACATGGGAGGAAGAGCATCGCCAGAATCAGGGCCGGAGTACATCAACCACAGCGAAATCGAGTTGAGGGATTCTGATCAAAATTTCGAAGGAGAATGCTATGAGGTTGGTAAAATACTCATTTACGTAACAATAATAATTATTGAAAGAAAATTGTTGACGTATTTTAAACTTTCAACTAGACTGATAGTAATGCTTTTTATTTTATATAAAAGAGTGAGAGCTTGAGTACCATGAAAAATATACTTTAGCATATTTTTCATGACTCTCAAACTCTCACTTTTACTTTGTCGATTTATTATTATAATTTTACTAAATAATAATTCTGAACAGTCTGCTAGCTTATAAAGAGAAAATCTGCAAACATATATTTTAGGTGCCGTTCTCACCACAACATTGAAGAGAGAGCGCTCGACATTACTGATGGTACAACAGACACGAAGGATGGCTAGGCAGTTTAAAATTTGCAAACTTGCAGGTTGCCAATGAAGACAACTTTGAATAAATAGTAATGCTACTATTGTCAGGTTTCATAATCGGATTTTTTGTATGTTATTTTTATTGTTACGTATTATTTTATTTTCTGCGAGATGTACTAATAAGATCCTTATCAATTATTTTATTCTACTTTTATCTGTGAGTCTTTTATAGGACATTGTGCTAATGCTTGCTATTCTGATTAGCAATATTATAATTAAATTATGAATTATGTATGTTATACATGTACGATTAATGTTATTTTTAATAAAAAACAAAATAGCATAACTGCGCATATTTGCATGTTTGGAAAAACATTGTTTGACTGTATCCCAAACACATGCTCAATACATACTAGTAGTACAGTATGTACAGTAGGACATACATATAAGTACAGCATGCTTCTGTCATAATCGACAATGACAGCATTATTTCACATTTTTCGAATGAATGGCCAGAACTAATAAAACTGCCTTTTGAAATCTTTTGAGTCAGTGGGGAATTCCAAGTGCTGGAGCAGCTAAAGAAACCTGCCATGCAAGAGTACAGTACCTTAAAGGTTGACTTGCAATAAAATTCACATTACAGTTATTTGGTATCAAAAGATTCACCATGTCTTACTCTGTTGTGTTTTAGGTGCCAAATATGTGGAAATGTGATTACAAGCTCTTAAAAGCTCAAAAACGAAAAGTAGCTGTAGATTGGAATTTCTCATAGATATAGTAAACCCTAGATATGCGAATAATCAAAACAAGTGAGGCCTATAATTAGCATGACGCAACGTCATGGTGATGTGCAAAGCCAATCAGCTGATCTATTAACTCCTATCAACTTGCACTAAAAACTGCTCAATTTTTCCATAGTTTGTGCATCTGAGACTGCATATTTTATTGAAAATATGTAAAACTTATATGCAGTAATACTTCAACTTACAAGTGCCCTAACGTACGAGAAACTTGAGGTACGAGCCAGCTTTTAAGCAAGTTTTAGCACTAAAATACGAGCCATGTTTGAGATACGAGCACATGAGACAGTTGCCAAGTATGTCGGAGGTGTTTTATGAGAACAGCATCACTCTGTATTTTCAACTGCTCAGATTATACTTTTGTACCATGTTTTTTGTGCGCGATTTTCAGTGCAGAATTATGTGAATTAAAAGTACCGTGCGTAGACCGAAAGTTTGCCAGCAAAAGGATAGATAATGCAAAGAAAAAGCGAATGATAACAATTGGTATTAAATGTAAAATTATTGAAAAATATGCAAAAGACGTATGCGTGATTGAGCTTGCTCAACAATATGATAGAAATACATCCACAATTATCAAACACAAGGATTATATTCAAGGCATTTAGTCAGCAAAAGGACTAACCATAGTTTCTAAACGATGCAGCGATCTTCACGACCACTGATGGAGAGACTGCTCAGGTTTTGGATAAAAGACAAACAATTGGCCGGTGACTGCGTAACTGAAACGATGCTACGTAAAATGGCCGGTGCTATCTATCAAGACTATAAAAAATAGACATTCGGACAAGTTGCCTAGCGGTCATGCATTAACCCTTGGTGACAACACCTGTGTTCGTCCTGATCGCAACACGTTGAAAGGGCGACAAAGGCAAACGTCTTTAGATAGGTTTCTCTTAAAACGGCCGGCTGGTCGTGAGAGCAAAACAAAAGAAAAATTAGCAAACCAGCGAGAAACTTAAAACTATGAACGCCGAAGAAACTTTAATTACGTTAAGTTAAAGATTAAAGTTTGCTTTTAGGTTTGCTTTTAAGTTTGTCTTTTACGAATTGGATAAAATCTAAATTTATCAAAGTCAACTGTTGTAATGAAGGATAACTTATCTCTCCCTCTCTGACAAATGCTAGCGTTAGCCGCTATTTTATGTATTTAATTTTACATTTTAATTAATCACATTTCCTTGCATTATTTTTATTTGTTGTTTTTTGAAAGCATGTGGTAAGTTAGGACAATAACCAACATGTTCTTTCTGTTACAATACACTGTTTTGAGTGTTTTATATACATTTTCAGAGCATGAAAACCTATCAATATGTATTTAATTGTTCTATATATAAATAAATTGCACCAACATGCGAGTAAATTGACATACGAGCTCAGTCTCTGAACGCATTAAGCTCGTAAGTCAAAGTATGACTGTAATGACTTTGGATGAGAAAGGCAAGAATCTTACACATATGGTAATGAATAATACCAATGATTTAAAATCTTCTATATTATTAATAATACAAAGAGTGACCAAATAGAAATTAAACTAATAACAAACTAATGAATCAAATGAGGTTTAGAAGCAGTTACGCTGGACCACTGTATTAAACACCCATTAGACATGACTGAAAATAACTAGACGAGATAGTTTTTGTCTAAGGTTGGTTGAACTAGATTCCTGCTTTGAAGCGGCATAGTGTTTTCTGATTTTAGTATAGCGATTTACTATAGTTTTGAGTAGACTGTGGGCATGCACTGTACATGTAAAACCTTGATGGAGGTTATGTAATAAGACATATATGTTACTGTCTGTGATGTTATTTGTTTAAAAGCTCTCTGTGTGATACCACAGCTCTCCATGTGTGAACGTAGGCACTTTTCTGCAGCAATTCATATTCGGCCTATCAATCTGGTCACCAATCCTCCTCTGTTTTTAACTGAGATTAGGGTTATGTCATCACTATTTCTACTTCCCACTACTTCGACATCGGTCAAGAACTTGATACGCTCATCACATTTGAGTTAGAAAAAAATCCTTATCACCGAACTCCTCATCTTCACCTTCCTCAGCTTTTGTCTCTTCTTTCTTTTTCTTTCTAGCCAGAGAATGTAGCAGGAGTTGGCCAGTTTTTTCAGCCCTGCTCACATCCAGATAAATACAGTTAACATTGGGACATGGTGTGATATCTGCTTTTATGAACAGTGCTCGAAGTGCAGATCTAAAGCACTGCACATCCGGATTATTGTTATAGCCACCCTTAGATCGTATTGTGGAAAACAGAATCTCAATGTGATCCTGGTTGATCTTAAAGGTTAGGAAGTAGTTGATGTAAGGGTAGTTGCTGAAAAGATATTGAGCAATGTCATGTACAGATTTGGCTGCTGACTCAAAACCAATGACGAAATGATGATGATTTTCCTATTATTTTCCACTAGCAGCTTTCAGCTTGGTGTCTTTAATCGGCATAGATAGCTTATGATATTGTTGAGAACTTCTTGTTTTGAGCTGAAGTTCTGTTTTGTTATGGGCAATTCAGGATATACCTGGGGTGTTGTGGTCTCTTCTGATGACATTTCACTAAGAATTTGGTCTTATTGTTATGTTTATGACTTAAAAACTAGCATGCAAAGCGTGCTTCCACTACTAAACTTATTGCTCAATTGAAGGCTTTGATGCTGTGATGCACATCACTACGACGTAACGTCGTGAAAACAACAGCCAATTATAGGCCTCACTTTTGCTCCATTGTATTGATAGCTATTCGCCAATCTAGGGTTTACTATATCTATGGAATTTCTTTATTTCGATGACGTAGCCATGAAATTTGGTTATTGTCTTGTCACGTGATGTTCTCACGTGAATTGAAAGGCCAATAAAAAGCTCAATATAAAACTCATTGTACCACTAGTTTATGACAAACACTTCGGGTTTTACCGAAGACCCCGTATCGAATATAGATGCTTGCTACTTTACAGTTTTGTTTCGGCATTATTCAATCGTCAAGTCGTAATCGGATCATGTGACCCAATACTTCGCAAATAATTTTTGCAGCACTTTTCGATTATCACAAGTGACCAACAGGCTCGTTATGATTATCAGACAATGATATGTACTCCTTCAAACTAAAGCTAAAAAACTAAACGAATTTTTACGGTAAGTTATAAGATATCACTGCTAAAAGTGACAGCATTACGATGACGATAGAACAGACGCATAAGAACAATTGACATGGCTTTATTGAATGCGTGAAGTATATTTGTAAAAATATTTCGATGAATAAGGTTGCATGAAAGTGTAAACAGAAACCATCTCTCACAACTACGTCACATTTGAGCCGTTTTGGAAAGAGAATCCAAACTACGGCGGTCTCGTGTGGCTGCGATTTTCTGTTTGTTTTTTAGCTTTTAAGAGCTTAATATCACCTTAATATCACCTAGGTAATCACCTTTCCACATATTTTGCACCTACAACACAACAGAGTAAGACATGGTGAATCTTTTCGTATCAAATAACTATAATGTGCATTTTGTTGCAAGTCAACCATTAATAGGGCTACAAGCCATCTACTCCATGTTATGTTGAAGCGTAGAAGCAACTTATGAACAAACACTTTTCCGACAGCCCGTAGTGAGACTTAAACCACCAATCAGCCACTTCGTAGTTATCCATACTAACCACTACACTACGGTTGCTCTTACTACTATTGGCTAGCAATGAGCAGTAGATTCAGGTATTCAGTCTGCCTTCTATATGAATATAGACAACACGTGGGTGCTTTCAGATATCCAGTGAGTAGGGATATGCGTTTAAGTACATGTGCGGAGTTCCGATTCTCGTCAGCAACAAATTAAGGGGAATTAGAGTAGTTTGATTGGAGTAAATGATGGTCCTCTATAACCAAGTAGGGTAGAATCCATTGACGATGAGTACTTGTGTAGGGACTCGTGTAGAGGGCTCGAGACTTTCATTTATATGTTTATTTCGTTTGACTTTCATCCTTGTTTAAACCCTGCAGGCATCTCTTAGTTGTGGACTTCATTTGTGTACAAATCTGATACAATAAAGTTTTATGGTTGATGTCTGTGAAATGAAGTGTATGCATATTTAAAAATCACATAAATTCTGTTTATATATGATAAAAAACTATACCATGAATTTATTGCAACACCTGTATGTCACAAACAAGATGAATGTTTATGCGACTGAGGAGTTACGGCATCTTTATATTTGCTCTATGTTTATTATGCTAGATTAGTAAGCTGGAACTATAGAACTTCCTAATTTTAGAAGATGAAGTCAACGTTTGAGATGTCTATCTGGAGTTCTCAGCAATGACAGTTCAGTTGATCAGCAAACTGTAGGTAAGTTATGATTTGATAACATTTAATTTTTATCACTACTACTACAGCTACTTGTTCTTGCATGTCACTAATAACAGCTACTTGTTCTTGCATGTCACTAATAACAGCTACTTCTTTTTGCATGTCACTAATAACAGCTGCTTGTTCTTGCATGTCACTAATATCAGCTACATGTTGTATATCAGTAAATTCACCCCTCGCTCTGGCATAATCTCTAACTTTTAATGATAAAGAGCATTTATCTGTCAGTCAGCAGTTGTAATACAAAAGTTAACATCTGTTAACAAGACACCACTATATTTGTGTCTTGTCAATGGCTATAGCCATTGCAAATCAACAGCATCAGCCGATTCATATGAGCTCTATGAAAAGATTCCCGACATTTTGTGTCATATACTTGATTGAAAAGATCGAATTGGACTATTTCTACCATAGACCTATTAACTATACTTAATATAGTATAGTTAATAGGTTTATGATTTCTACAGTCATTGATGTACAATTATCTTGGGTTACCCACCAGCTTGACCGGCTTTATTGACAATTTTGGCTATAATTTTTAACCTTGTGAAATCAAATATTAAACATGGGACAGATATCAAAGACCGACACAAGCGAGGGAAAGTTAAAGGATTTGTTTAAAAAAGGTTTTGCCATCTTGTACAAAGAAATTTGTTGTAAACATATAGATAAAAATGTAAACACATGTATAACAAAGGGTCGTGTAGATAATTGGTTTTATACAGAAAACCAGAGAAATGGCGCTCACCAACTAAAGTTAAAGAGTAAAGTGTAAGAATATTGATTTACGAGGATGAATTGTAAAGTTATACAAAGTTTACTTCTTCTTTAATTTAATCCTAACTAGACTAAATCAAGGTAGTGTTTGAACATATAGTTACTATTTATTACTTTGCCTCTTTTTGATGTTATTTTACTGTTATTGTCTGTTTAATGTTCATCGGTTTGGTTTATCGCTCATGCTAGTAGCCAACAAAACAATAAGGAAACTCCGACACAGAATTAAACAATTGTGAATTTTTGAGCTAATAATCAACTTACTTCTATAATACACTAAAACTGGATAATGAAAGTTACCTTTAACATCAAACAGGATTGGCCAACCCCGTTCAGTAGGCAGCAAAAAACTAATGTTCTAGTAAGTATGACCTACCTAATGCCAATCGTTCAAGAGCTGTCGCTGGCGGCTAAAGTGGATTTCTAGGACAGTTAAATGATTCGAAGCGAAATGATATTAAGTGGATTTCTATGGATTTCTATTGTTACAAATTATGACATATATTAATAAATTTTATGTTGTAGGAGAATGATAACTCTTAGATTTTTTCAAGTTGTCTTCTCATTTCCCTAGCAGTTTAATACACCTGACACATATCTGACATACCTTTATTGACTGCACAAATGTCCAGAGCAAGGTCCTAATTGTGTAACTTTGTCGAAGAAGCTTGATCAGTCTGGCAGCTCTGAAGAGTCTTAGAAAGCCAATGTTAATATTTTTACCTCCTTCACTCTGCAGCACACCAGACAGCGAATTCATTTCATTGAAAGAAATATAACAGCTCGATGTGAACGATTGAAATATATAGCACAAAATATAATAATAATTAAAATCTGTTGTGACAAAATTAAATGGCCAGTGATGGAAGGATGTGATACCATAATGAATATTCAAACAGGTGTAATTTAGGAACACTGACAAATATTTGATCATTGATATCCCCATAACAAAAAATAATTACAGCAAAGGGGTGCAAAGCTTGTAAGAGTGTTCTAGAAGCTTCTACAAGCTAGAAATGTGATAAAAAGTGACCTACTATAATATGCAACAACTCAATGCATGGAGGGTGATTGAAGCCATATATACCGAATACACATGTATTGAATGTCACATGTTTGAATGGGAATATCATATTGCATATGAATAGAATTGGATAGCAACATACAGCAAAAGGAATGGATAAGTTAGTTAATGAACTAGAAAACATATAAACAATGGAGCTGACAAGCGAAGATGAATGTGGGAGTTGGATGAGTAAAAAAGGATATGTTTTAGACAAGTCATCAGATCATGAAGTACAGAATAAACATTATGGATACAATAGATCTGTATGGGAATATATGGTTTACTAGGAGCATCATTAGACATCTAGATAGATGTCTAGATAAAACATATTAGTATTGATTTTATAGTTAGATACATCAACAGTTACATCATACATCGTTTGCTGCTTATGAAACAGTAGCCAATCAGATTAGACCTACCAACCATAACGCATGTCCAATTAGTGACGCTTTTGGCAACTTTTAGTAATATATATTTAGTTTTACAAGCGTATAACTCCCCACATAGATATCATGTGAGAACTTTGTGTAATATCCAGCTTCAGCATTGCTCATAGTTATAATAGGGATTTGTAACAACAATAGGGATTATTTTAAAGAATTATTTTATTTTATATTATTTTATAGCATAGACATATAGATTAATCAGCAGGATTATTGTTAGCATTTACAGTGCGGATAATCAGAAGTTATGAAGAATCCCGAAAAGGTCTAAAGGAATGTAATTTGTCAAAGAATAATTTTATACTAGCTTAAGTACAGTAGATGAAGGTTTGTCAACACGAGTTCTTGCATGCACTTTTGTCAGAAGTTGTCTCCTTCTAGATAAGACAACTACTAGTACTATTGATAAACTGTAAATCAAAGATTTAAAGATCTTGCTTGACTGTGTCAAAGTGAAAAAATCTGTTAGCACTGTTATTAAGCAGAGTCTTTTATGTACAATCCCCAAATTTCGGGTCATTTGGAGTTTTCTTTTCATTGGCTAAAATGTACATGCATTTTTGGTCAAGAGTGAAAAGCTACTATGGTTTCGACCAGTCATTTGATGAGTAAAAGAAATTGTGCATTGTTGTTAAGGGTGACTGACCTATGGCGTTACAACGTTTGAACCTCACATATACATGTAAAACAATAGCGCTAAAACTAATAGCTGGATTTCTGAGTTATCCTATTGAATAAAGCTAAATCATAGTTTAGGCAGATAACGGACTTCCTTCACCTGTATACCATTTGATCATTTTTAATAATATCTCACGTTCAAGGAGTTTGTAGACTTAAAATATTCTAGTAATGTATGAACAAATGTTGTCGTTTAAGACCATAATTCGAACTAGCTCCACTAATTGGCATCAGTGCTTGCACAAAAGTACCACTGAAATATACAGCTAGCAAAAGAATTTACTCAGGAATTAGATCGTTTTGGATTTAAGCATTCAGGAAGTCGGACTAACAAATTATAATCAACTAGCCAAATGCTCGGCGTAGCGTTGGGATTGAAAAACAACTTATAAACAGTGGGAGGTAATGCAGTTGTTTGCCATTAGCCTGGCACATCGCCAATGACTAATTCGAGTACGCTATTATTGCTAAACTTACTAATAAAAGCTGTGAGAGCAAACTTTAGTGACGTTGCATAACACAAAGTGCTATGCGTGTTTTAACCAACATAGCGACTCATATCGACTAATGAAATCATTGCATCTGGCGTAGCTTAATTGGCAAGATTATCGCCTGGTGATCAAGAGGTTCCGAGATCAAATCCAGCACAAAATAGATATTTATGTCCTAAATTTTAATAGCTATAGCTGGACACACCAAACGGCGGAGTTTGAGATTTATATATGGATTAAGCATAATTCTTTATATACATTACCAAATGACTGGTTAGGACCTTAGTTTTTTAACTTGTGAACGGACTTGCATGTACACAGTTCAGCCAAGTTACAAGAAAAAAGGTTTCTAATGATATGAAGTTTGGTGATTTAACATAAAAGACTGTTCAACAACAGGGTGCTAACAGATTGCTCCACCTGAACACGGTCCAGCTAGACCTTTAAATAAAAAAGTAGCTTGTCTTTCAGATAAGCTTAACAACACATCACAAAATTGGTGACTGGCTAGTTGTTTATAAATGAGGATATTTGAATTAAATGACCGATGCAATCGTTGTCTTTAAGGTGACAAAATATAATTTTTTAGCAATTGGCTTACCTCAGGTTTCTATTAACATACAATAATAACAATAGTAACAGACAATAATAACAATAGTAACAGACAATAATAAGAATAGTAACAGACAATAATAATAATAGTAACAGACAATAATAACAATAGTAACAGACAATAATAATAATAGTAACAGACAATAATAACAATAGTAACAGACAATAATAATAATAGTAACAGACAATAATAACAATAGTAACAGACAATAATAATAATAGTAACATACAATAATAACAATAGTAACAGACAATAATAATAATAGTAACATACAATAATGACAATAGTAACAGACAATAATAACAATAGTAACAGACAATAATAATAATAGTAACAGACAATAATAACAATAGTAACAGACAATAATAATAATAGTAACATACAATAATAACAATAGTAACAGACAATAATAATAATAATAGTAACATACAATAATGACAATAGTAACAGACAATAATAACAATAGTAACAGACAATAATAATAATAGTAACATACAATAATAACAATAGTAACAGACAATAATAATAATAGTAACAGACAATAATAATAATAGTAACAGACAATAATAATAATAGTAACAGACAATAATAACAATAGTAACATACAATAATGACAATAGTAACAGACAATAATAAGAATAGTAACAGACAATAATAATAATAATAGTAACATACAATAATAACAATAGTAACAGACAATAATAATAATAGTAACATACAATAATAACAATAGTAACAGACAATAATAATAATAGTAACATACAATAATGACAATAGTAACAGACAATAATAACAATAGTAACAGACAATAATAATAATAGTAACAGACAATAATAACAATAGTAACAGACAATAATAATAATAGTAACAGACAATAATAACAATAGTAACAGACAATAATAATAATAGTAACATACAATAATGACAATAGTAACAGACAATAATAACAATAGTAACAGACAATAATAATAATAGTAACAGACAATAATAATAATAGTAACAGACAATAATAACAATAGTAACAGACAATAATAATAATAGTAACAGACAATAATGACAATAGTAACAGACAATAATAATAATAGTAACATACAATAATAACAATAGTAACAGACAATAATAATAATAGTAACAGACAATAATAATAATAGTAACAGACAATAATAACAATAGTAACAGACAATAATAATAATAGTAACATACAATAATGACAATAGTAACAGACAATAATAACAATAGTAACAGACAATAATAATAATAGTAACAGACAATAATAACAATAGTAACAGACAATAATAATAATAGTAACAGACAATAATAACAATAGTAACAGACAATAATAATAATAGTAACATACAATAATGACAATAGTAACAGACAATAATAACAATAGTAACAGACAATAATAATAATAGTAACAGACAATAATAATAATAGTAACAGACAATAATAACAATAGTAACAGACAATAATAATAATAGTAACAGACAATAATGACAATAGTAACAGACAATAATAATAATAGTAACATACAATAATAACAATAGTAACAGACAATAATAATAATAGTAACATACAATAATGACAATAGTAACAGACAATAATAACAATAGTAACAGACAATAATAATAATAGTAACAGACAATAATAACAATAGTAACAGACAATAATAATAATAGTAACATACAATAATAACAATAGTAACAGACAATAATAATAATAATAGTAACATACAATAATGACAATAGTAACAGACAATAATAACAATAGTAACAGACAATAATAACAATAGTAACAGACAATAATAATAATAGTAACAGACAATAATAATAATAGTAACAGACAATAATAATAATAGTAACATACAATAATGACAATAGTAACAGACAATAATGACAATAGTAACAGACAATAATAACAATAGTAACAGACAATAATAATAATAGTAACATACAATAATAACAATAGTAACAGACAATAATAATAATAGTAACAGACAATAATAATAATAGTAACAGACAATAATAATAATAGTAACATACAATAATAATAATAGTAACAGACAATAATAACAATAGTAACAGACAATAATAACAATAGTAACAGACAATAATAATAATAGTAACAGACAATAATAATAATAGTAACAGACAATAATAATAATAGTAACATACAATAATGACAATAGTAACAGACAATAATAACAATAGTAACAGACAATAATAATAATAATAGTAACAGACAATAATAACAATTCATAAACTAGAAATCCAAGTCATTATAATACTAGCTATGCACCAGACTACAGTACCACAGGCTAACTTGTAGGGTGATACACTTCATCAATCTAGACTTGACACAATAACTTTTTAATACGCAGAATGTAAAATCATTTGCTATTTCAAACAAAGCAGTTGCATGCTGCGAATCTATTTTGATTTTACATTTTTATTGCTGAGAGCAAAACTACTAGTACAGTGGAACCGCTAACTAGTACAGTGGAACCTCTAACTAGTACAGTGAAACCTCTAACTATTACAGTGAAACCTCTAACTAGTACAGTGGAAGCTCTACTTACGAAAGACTCTTCAAACAATATTTTCAAGTTACGAAACATCTCTTGGTAGAAATTTTGCTTAGACTTACAAAAGATATTTCTAGATACGAAAGGCCAAAAGGTCTTTTATACTTTGGCCCGTTTGTTAGTTTCGACCCTTGTCCCATTTGCATGGACTTATAATGCGTCTCACTTTTTGCTAGCGGAAGTTGATAAAAATAGTCTTAAAACTTTACTGCTAGTGTTTTGTTTCCATTTGTTGTATAATTTGGAGTTATCACAAAACCGCATTACAGAGTAGAACAACTTTGGTTTCTAACAATTCTAGTTATGTGTTTTCTGTATGATGACAGTTTTCGGATCATATCAATGTAAATAAATCTTTCTACATGTACTTGAGAAAAAAATTTTTTTTTAAAACATTCATTTCGATCAAAACAAAACCAAGACAACAATACAACACTCATTTCTTCTGACTACCATCCTCCAACTTCTCGAGGACTTTTCTTAGCCTCGACTAAAATATGGCCAACACCAAAAGTAAATAAACTAACAAATAAATTTACCACTCATAGTTTCTATTCCTTATTACTTTGTTTGTTTTTTTTTGTTGCTGTTGTTGTGTACTTATGTTAATTATCACTTAGTAATATAAATCTAACATGTATTTGTTACACGTTTTAACTATTACAGGTATTTACAATTTATACAAATGTTATATATGAGTTTTGCAAAGGCTTGGACCTGATTACGGTATTAATATGGTAGAATCGGTTTTCACTTATGATATTTTTTTTACTTATGACACAGCTTCCGGAATGAATTACCTTCGTAAGTAGAGGTTCTACTGTACTAGTTAGAGGTTCCACTGTATTAGTTAGAGGTTCTACTGTATACCCTTAAGACAATACTATAAAGAAATTAAACTACATTCTCTATTCATTTCCTTATGAGTAGATAAAACAACAAATATAGCAAGACTAAAACCTTTGTTCTTTAGTAGTGCCTTCTCGGGAATACAGACCAACCAGATTATTATGTAGCTAAAACTAAATAAATATTTAATAGTGTGGAGACAACTCCTCAATAAACTATACATCAAACATCGTACACTTTTATAAACAAGAAAAGGTTGTATAAAACAGTGAAACTTATCAGTGCATTAAAAAGTAGAACTTACCGAGAGGTTTAATACAAAGATATCAACTATACTTCCGACGACTGTGATGAAATCAAAAGCATTCCATGCATCTCGGAAATAATTCTAAAACAACAAGAGTACATTAGAAGAACTGTCAGTATTTATTGTCTAAACATTACCAGCTGACAACCTCAAAGAGGTACTATATCAGCAAAATGTTTATCAGAAATGTTTGTCGCATAGATAAGTGCTATGAACAAGATTTTTTATATAACTTATGGATGACAAGCCTTGAACGGCATCGTAAGGGTGAAATAATAAGACTCATAAAAACTACCTAAGATATGAGGTCGGAGCATGCTTGTGTAATAGGCTAGACAAGAGGAAAGGATAGAAGATATGACAAGACCCAGACAGTGCTGGTTATCCCAAGAGCCAACAACTTCAGCAGTGAAATAGCATTCTTCGCAGAAAACCACAGCTGATATATCGAGACGAGCAGGGAATAACTTGCTATGGGAGATGTTCAGATTTGTATCTACCGACTTCATCAATCTATCATTACCAAAATACATTTGAACTGCGTGTCGATAGCAGAGCCTAAAATTTTAATTGACACACAAAAAGCAAAAGAGATTATATAATAGGGTATTTTTATAACGCCTCCAAGGATTTACTCTTAATATCTTCTACAATGAGTTTGTACTTTGCATAATAATTCGACAGCATGACTTCTGCATTATAATTGCACAAAATCATCAGCCTTTCATGACTACTCACAGAACTTCCAAACTATCTTCTGCATTTGAATCTCCTCATCTAGAAAAATGAGTTTTGTTTGCATAGATTGACAACTTTATTATTAACGAGAGTTTGGTTTGAGCTTACTTGTCAAATAGTTAGTAATATCTACATGATGTAGTTGTGTTCTGTTCGCAGTAATAGTCTAAAAGTAGTGCTAATAGTAGTAATAATAGTAGTAGTAATAATAGTAGTAATAGTAGTAGTAGTAATAGTGGTAGTAGTAATATTGGTAGCAGTAATAGTAGTAGTAGTGGTAGTAGTAATAGTAGTAGTAATAGTAGTAGTAATAGTAGTAGTAATAGTAGTAATAGTAGTAGTAGTAATAGTAGTAGTAATAGTAGTAGTAATAGTAGTAGTGGTAATAGTGATAGTGGTAGTAGTAATAATAGTAGTAATAGTAGTAGTGGTAGTAGTAATAGTAGTAGTGGTAGCAGTAATATTGGTAGCAGTAATAGTAGTAGTAATAGTAATAGTAGTAGTAAAAGTAGCAGGAATATTGTTAGTAGCAGTAGGTGTAGTACTAGCAGTAATATGAGTAAAAGTCGTAGTAGGAGGAATAGTAGTAGCTGTAATACTAATACTGTCTGAAAAGTGAAATGTTTGCCTACTGCGGCCTGCAGAGGTAACGATAATTCTCAGCTATGCCAGCGATTTGACTGCAACCGATGACCTAGAATCTTTCATCTTATCAAGGTTTTTTCATGCCAACTGGCACAAACTAATTATGTAGAATGATTATCCATGCTGCCCGTACAGTGCCTGAAAATGAGCTAAATAAGATAATAACATCATCATCTACTCCATTTGAGGGATGCAACAGCAACAACAACATGGAGACACTTGGACACGCTTTTCTAGCATGAGAGGAAGAGAGGGTTAAGCATGGGAAGGGCAGGCGAGCAACAGCAAAAGAACACCTAAGGCTCGCTACAAATAAGCTGCTGCCAAGCCGCCGCAAGGCATGACAAACCTGTGGGTTGAACGCGTAGAGCTTAAGTGCGCATTCAACCGTAAAGACAGTAGTGAAGATAATGTTCACAAAGGCGGTCAACTCATCGAGGAAGAACTCATCAAGGTCAGTTGGAGTTTCCTTGTAATACTAGAGATAGAGAGATCGGGAATGACTGACAGGATGTAAGTATATACAGCAGTAGCCTCAGGGCTCCCCGAGTACGAGTTTGGGACGTGCTGTTTATTGCGATGCATTATTTTTTAATGACAAAAACCTAACAAATAGTTTTCATCCCAAATATGTAAATGTCATATTTAGCTGTTTTTGCACCATTATTCTGCTCAGATTATGAACACAAAAATTATTTTAATCTCTAATCCTTAAAGATAAACTTACACAAAACTTTTGTACTTTATTAAAAAGTGTCCACATTTTTCTATCATTTTCCAATGCTTTTGATGTTTGATGTGATCTGATTGCCATGATGTTTCAAGATTAAAATTTATAAAACTTGATCAATTGCAATCGAAACGCTCAGCAGAAAAATATGTGCGAAATGACGCCATTAGTTTTTATCATCATTAGAAATATTGTCATTAGCTGCAAAAACAGGTAGCTGTTATTGGTGACACGCAAGAACAGGTGGTTGTTATTAGTGATGTGCCAGAACAGGTAGCTATTAATTGGTGATGTGCCAGAAGAGGTAGCTATTAACTGGTGATGTGCCAGAAGAGGTAGCCATTAATTGGTGATGTGCCAGAAGAGGTAGCTATTAATTGGTGATGTGCCAGAACAGGTGGTTGTTATTAGTGATGTGCTAGAACAGGTAACTGTGGTTAGTGACGAGCAAGAATCGTAATAAAAGAATATGCTGGCAGTATGTTTAGTTGATATTAGCTATTGCATTAAAATTTTATTTCTCTATTTTAATCTTAAAACTTTCTGGCAATTAAATCACCTCAAACATCAAAAGCAATGGCAAATAATAAAAAAATATCGATACTTTCTGATAAAATTTACTAAAATTCTCTGTAAGTTCATCTTTGAAAAAATGCAAAATACGTTTTCAATTATATGGTTGCCTAGAGATGAAAGATTGTAAATCTGTAAATGATCGCCAATAACAGCAAGTCACAAACACTAATCTGTCAAAACAGGTTCACAAACCTTAGGGTTGAACGCATAGATCTTGAGTACGCATTCGATAGTGAACACTGAGGTAAATATGATGTTGATGTAGTTGAGTACTTTTGACATGAAAAATATGTCAAGGTCTGTGTATTCATCTTCTTCCTTATAGTACTAAATAAGTAGCAATAAGTTAGTGTACAGAACAGACACGGAGGTAAGTAAGAGCGCCTTATTTACATTATATAACATCCTCACACTCGCGACCTTTGACCTATTGCAAAAATGTGACTACTTTATTATGGATCTTTTTTCTGTTTTAATTTCATTTTGCGTATTATTGTTGATCGAAGTCAACCTTATGCCTTTTGAATGAATAAAACTTTAACAACATTTAATCTGACTCCATGCACACATGACATCCTCTGACACTTAATATAGTTAATGATGTTATTTTAACAACTCCATGAATGCATTAACATAGTTGTTGATGTTATTTTAACAACTTCATGAATGTATTAATATAGTTTTTGATGTTATTTTAACAACTCCATGAATGTATTAATATAGTTGTTGATGTTATTTTAACAACTCCATGAATGTATTAATATAGTTGTTGATGTTATTTTAACAACTCCATGAATGTATTAGTATAACTGTTGATGTTATTTTAACAACTCCATGAATGTATTAGTATAACTGTTGATGTTATTTTAACAACTTCATGAAGGTATTAATATAGTTGTTGATGTTATTTTAACAACTCCATGAATGTATTAGTATAACTGTTGATGTTATTTTAACAACTCCATGAAGGTATTAATATAGTTGTTGATGTTATTTTAGCAACTCCATAAATGTATTAATATATTTGTTGATGTTATTTTAACAACTCCATGAATGTATTAACAGAGTTGTTGGTGTTATTTTATGAAAAAATTACCCAATAACCAAACAGAATGATATGTTTGTAGAAGACTGAATGACATTATTTCGCATATTATAGCAAAATGTTGTTATTATCTCATTCAGTATCTTTGACCTACTCCAATTCCTAGCTCACAAGCTTCCTAGCCTACGATGCTAGCTTTTAATCCAAATAATAGCTTACAAAACTCTGGCAAATTGGTCAAAGAGATTAAATCTGTCTGACCAGAGGAAAGGCGTTATTAAAAGGATGACCAATGATTTTAAAATTTAAATAAAAAAATCCAAATATTCTTATATCACGGTTATAAAGACGCTTCGTGTCAGTTTCTTTGTGATGTTTCTTAACTAATGACCTTGAATCTTGACCTCAGTAAAATAAGGATTGTCAGTTCATGAGCCTCTGTGTGAGTCAGCGAGTACAATTATCACTGGAATTAAGCCTGGAAGTCGCCTGAGATTTCTGTTATTTTAAGCGGATAGCCGGCAGCACGTATGCATAGTTTTTAAACGCAAATTGTTAAATTGCTTTCCCATTGACAATCCATGAATGTGTTCATCGACGGCAATCATCCTTAATACATGTGAAAGCACATTTTTAAGTTTTTAATCAGATCGGTGTTTAGGAGGCTGGTTCTGAGGACAAAATCAGAATTTTGAAGCCCGATATTTTGCCAGCCTGACAAAAGGCATGGAGAATATGCGTGGAAAATTTAGATAAAAATGGCCAACATGTGACAACTCACAGCATTATCACAGACTAACAGACAGACAATGATAAACTGAAATATAATAATAATATAGGTTAAGCTATAATTACTGCAATAAACATCAAGCTGATTCTCTACCAAGTTAGCGGAGTCAAATACAATGTGAACTTACCATGTACATGTATATTACATACAGCAACAGTTAGCTTATACATATTGCTACACAGACTGGTCATCTTCTACGTCCAACAAAAAAACAGAGAATTTTATAAGGGTTCTTTTGAGACTACACTGTTGTAAATGTAACAATAAAAAACTCATTTGATATCATGTAGCAAGTTTATGAATGAATCCATAGGCTACTTTTAACTACTTAGGAATAATGTAGACGCTACACAAATAAAAGTAGTCTTCACTTAACGACAGGTTCGTGTAACGATAACTAGGAGTTACGACACCATGTTCAAAACTGAAAACTGTCAAAAATATGTTTAGAGGAGCTAAGTCAAAAAAGGGAAAACATTTTTTTTAAACCATCAAAGTCAAAATGAATGTATCGATATTAAACATTTATGCTAGCCATGACATTGTTTTTACGCACACCCAAAGGGTACCAGGTGTTGGGCTAGTATCTGTCGTAGTAGAAACACTATAAAAGTATACAAATGCTAAAGGTAAAGAGAAATAACAAGAAAGTACAAATAAAGAAAAGGTAAAAACACATAACATCTACCGCAATGTACTCTATGATAGCCTAACATTTGTTTACATGTTCAAGGGGGGACACCCAAAAGCTAAATTGAAAAGAAGAAGCTGAAGTTAACATATTTGTTAAACGTACTATTACTAAAAAATCGAATAAAGAGTGGAGAAAGAGAAAATGTGAAAAAGTACAGTAGTGCGAATAACTCATACATATGCATCGGACACCTGAGAGGGGTTCATTCAGTCACGGAATCGCTTAACACTGGAAATCGTCTAACGATGCGAGTGAGAACTACTCATATACAAATCATGACACATGTGCAGAGTTTAATTATCTGTCCAGAATAAACTTTATAGGTACTTTAACTAGCTGTGCTACCCGGCGTTACCCGGGTAATAAAAAAGTCTTCAGTCAGAAAGTTGATTTGTATTTAACATAGAACAGCATTTTTCATTCTAACTTTCAAACTACATAAGTATCATGAGAAGAGTGTTTTGTGCAATTGAAATAAATTAAGAGAGAAAATAAAAACAACTGTAGAGGTTTTCAAACTTTTTCAAACAACTTTAAAACTTTATATCATGAGAAAAATGTTTCGTGCAGGTCAAATAAATTAAAAAACATAAAACGACGATCAAAAGGTTTAGATGTAAATGTGAAATTATTAGCAAGTAATAGCTAAATTAAGTCGGTTTTGCTACGATTACAATAGAAGATGATTTGGTGATGATACAATTAATACAAACTGAGAAAACAAAATAAAAACCCTGAATAAGTAGAATTAATAATAACAATTCTTGCATAGAAATGTGTATTCATCAAACTTTGAATACGACGATACAGAGACAATATAATTATCCATGCGAGAAGAACTGGCCTTGACCCCAGATATAGTAATTGAACCTTACGAAAAATATTTCTTAGCAGAGGCATCGTAACTCGTGGCCGCATCGGTAAAATAATTAGCGTGCGCTATAGCTAAAGCAGGAATGACAGACATACGAGACAGAATCCACATACTTTGAGAAATATATATATAGATAGACTTTATACAGGCGTATTCAACTAAAGTAAGATTTTTGTAACTGCGTGTCTCTTTTCTCAGTCTATTAAATTCCAACATATTGTATTATTTAGTTTAATTGTACAGACTAGACGGTAAACCGGGAACACCAAATACATAGATATGTAGATACGGTATATAATCATACAGTATGATCCTAGAATAAGTGTTAGACACATAACCAACTATCTTACTAAAGCTTACCTTTGTCATGAGTGCAATTGTGTTAAGAGCAATAATAAACATAATGAAGAAGTCGAATGGCCAGGAGTTGACAACTTTCCAGATGCGATATTGAAAACCCATCGAGTTCCTTGGTACATAGCGATCCATCGGAGTTGCATTCACCACAAAGTCTATGCACTGCTTCTGTAAAAATTTGTTGAAGATGTCAGAATACCTTGCTTGGACACCAAGTGCACAGTAAAACATCAATTGTTCAGTCTAACACAAAGCAGAATGGTACATAGACATATATTTGAAATATTTAGTTCAGTTTAACATCAGGTACAGTGGTCTATAGAAACTTATTGAAGAAATGTAGTTTAGTTTAAAATTAAATAGACTAGTCCATAGACATATTTATTTGAAAGATGTAGTTCAGTTTAACATTAAGTAGAGTGGGCTATCGATAAAGATCAGCTTCACATTGGTGTTTGACCTAATATGTCACTTGCTATCTCATTATACAACCAAACAGACAATGTATGCTTTAGTCTGGGGCACCTTCATTTCCCTTAATAACATGTAGTCTGTTTTAGTTAAGAGCACTTTGATTATCCCTTAAAGGTTGACTTGCAATAAAATTCACATTACAGTTATTTGATATGAAAAGATTCGCCATGTCTTACTCTGTTGCGTTGTAGGTGCAAAATATGTGGGAATGTGATTACAAGCTCTTAAAAGCTGTAAAATGAACAGTTAACCGCAGCCACACGAGACCGCTGTAGTTTGGGTTCGCTTTCCAAAACGGCTCAAATGGGACGTACTTGTTACAGGAGGGTTTCGGTTTACACTTTCATGCAATCTCATTCGTCAGAATATTTTCGCAAATATACTTCACGCATTCAATAAAACCATGTCTATTGTTCTTACGCGTCTGTTTTATCGTCATTATAATGCTGTCACTTTTAGCACTGAGATCTTAAAACTTACCGTAAAAAATCGTTAAACTTTTCAACCTTAGCTCGAATGAGTACATATCATTGTCTGATAATCATGACGAGCCTGTTGGTTACCTGTGATAATTGAAAAGTGCTGCAAAAATTATATGCGAAGTATTGGGTCACATGATCAGATTACAACTTGACGATTAGTCCAAGCCGAAACAAAACTGTAAAGTAGCGAGCATCTATATTTGATACGGGTCTTCGGTAAAACCCGAAGTGTTTGTCATAAACTAGTGCTACAATAAGTTTTATACTGAGCTTTTTATTGGCCTTTCAATTCACGTGAGGACATCACGTGACAAGACGATAACTAAACTGTAATGAATACGTCAAATAAATAAAGAGATTCCAATCTATGGCGGCTTTTCGTTTTTGAGCTTTTAAGAGCTTGTAATCACATTTCCACATATGTGGCACCTACAACACAACAGAGTAAGACATGCTGAATCTTTTGATACCAAATAACTGTAATGCGAATTTTGTTGCAAGTCAACCTTTAACTTCCTGTATTACCCTAGGACACTTATGTATTCATCTCATCTAACTTTCACATTTTCGCGGAGTCATCCTCTTACGAAAATTTCATGTGTGAAACTAAACTATCATAACGAACGAGCGAAAACGCGAAATTAAATAGCTTTGTTCATTGATAGTCCAAGAAACAAATGGCAGCAAGCGATCAAATTGCATTATCGATCTTACCCACACCATTCTACCTGCGGTTCATAATTAAAAACTATTCCCGAATTTTTTTTCTTATCGGTGAACTGAACCTGAGGAATCTAATTATGTTTGTTCCACTGCATTTATTTTCACATCACTATATTTTCGCACTCATCAGAGCTGCGAAATTAAGTTGCAGCGAAATTTTACTCTGTATGCTACTAATGAAACTAAATACTAGTGAAATATAAGTGTCCTAGGGTATGTTTTAGTTTTGGACACCTTCACTTCTCTCTCTCACCTGTCATAACTGTTCAACACAGCAAGAAATCATGTTTCAATCTCCCGAAACCTGGCAAGTTTCTTTAAGTAAAAAACTTTCTTTTCATGACCAAATGAAAATTTGCTCTATTTATGTTCATATTTAATAACATCTGTCCGGCTGTCCGGAGTATAGATCGTTGAAGCAGACAAGAGAAAACAACAGATGAGATTACTGCTGCTGTCTGATTCTACCTGATTCTTATCAAGATTCTGGTCCTCCAGCTCGCTATCACCCTGCTCCTGGAAGGTGATGATGATTAGAGCTACGAAAATGTTGACGAAGAAGAAAGGAAAGATGATGAAAAAGATAACATAGTAGATGGCAATCTCAGGTCTGGAGCCTGGCTGAGGACCTTGATCCATTTGTGTTGACTCCATCGAGTTGATCAGCACACTAAAATACAATATATGGCCGTATAAATGTGTATTCTACTCCAAACGGTGAAACAACTTTACTCAGTTTGAGTGTTTGAATCTAACAAAACCACAAGAATTCATACCATCTAAACTTGATTTTATGTGTTTGCAACATTCAGTGCCTCTTAAAACAGCAACTATATCATTGAAACCAGCAGTCTTTACACAAATATGAATTTGGACCCAAACAAATGATACTCTATAAACCGTTGTACTATTTGCATATGTTTGTGAATTTCTATATTGACAATACGAGTACAAGCACAATCACATTCAACTGTAAATATCACTAATGGCAAACCTTTTGCTTGCAGATAAAACGTTCCTAAAGAAGACTTATTCGCACGAATTGACTGAAATTTACAAACCTGTACACACGTACAACAAGGCTTCTTAACAAATCTTCAAGTCATACATTTGAAACAGTTTTTACAGCAATACTCACAATGGCCACCCTTCTCCAGTTGTCACAGTGAACAATGTGAGCCAGCCATAGATAACATTATCATAGTGAAAGTCCTGCGTAGCCCAAACTCTGTCTTTCACTTCAGGAGTTGTCGTTCCAGGCTCATAGTAAAAGAATTCTCCTCTATGAAGATAAATTACACTTATAGCTGAAAAGATCTCAAGTTGCAACATGGCAGCTAACAAATAAATACTCTAAAGTCTAAAACCTCCTGTAAGGAAAATCAAATTTATAGCGACGAGAGGTGAGTAAAGATTTTTTCCTCACCTTCTGTATGAACTTACCGACAGTCTTTTTCAAACTTCTTGGAAGAATCGGTACAAAAAAAGAACTTTCCTTTGAAAAGTTGAACGCCGATAACAGCGAAGATGAATTGGAAGAGGGTGTAGACAATAAGTATATTGATGACATTCTTTAGTGAGTTGACGACACAGTCAAACACTGCCTGGAATAATTGTAGACAATCATTGTAGTCTCTAGTACAGCCCGAGAGTACACGCTGCAAGTTCTATCAACTACAGTGAATCTGATAAAGCCTAGTTTGTAAAATACCAAAGAGATATCCTGCTGTTTAGGTTAAATCATTAAAAAACCTTTGACATTACCAATAGTCCATAAAAACACACACTAGCATTGACATGTTAGAATGTAGCGAGTGTATTCACTCTATTATTAGTATCATTATTATTATTATTGCGAAAAGGGTTCAGTTAACTACCATACTTTATTAATTCATCGGAGATTATTATTTATATAATTTATTTGTTTGTTTAATAATTTATTTGTTTTATAATTTATTTAATTGTGGTAATGTATAATATACATATTTATGAGTTATATAAAGCCAATGTAAAAATCTTTAGTAAATTGCTAGCTTTATTCTTGAAGCCGTCAGCAATATAATTTTAACACCATATAACAATATCAACCATTGCCGAAGTTTAACTGAACCAGTCCAGTGAATTTTCAGTTTTTTTATCTTTTACCATATTATACTGTTTTTGTTTTTTCTTATTATTTTTATAGATAACAAACGAAAACGTTGTTATGGTCTCATTTTTGTAGCAAACAACAATTAGCAAAAATTTCTACAATGCACTACCCTAATTTAATGCTAGTTTTTAAGCATTTTTCCGAATTTATTAGACTAAAAAGTTGCGCAGGTCAAAGGTTATTTAACTAAACCGATGGTTGTTACTTTTAGTCTCATCAGAATAATTCTTAAAAGAAGGCAACTCCTAATTATATATACTTTTATCTCTTCACCTTTAGTTTGGGAACTCTGTTGATGGTCTTAAGCGGTCGGAGGACTCTCAAGACCCGTAAAGACTTAATGGTGCTGAGGTTACTACCTACAGCACTTGAGCTCGCATCACTACAATATTCAGCAGAAATGTGATAGCTGTTGGCAACAGAGAACGAAATCATCTATAGCTACAAGCGGGTGATAGCTTTGAAAATATATGAAATCATATCATAAATAGACGGGCTAATATTATGCAGTAAAACAAGCACTTTTTGACCTTCTACAATAGATAAAAACTAAACCATAGATTGTGGTAGATGATATGAACCTAAGGCTAGTTTGATTGTAGGAACTCATAAGTGTAGGCATTTGTGAGTTAAATTATAAAATACTTAACCCGAGCCAATCACAGCCATAATACACAAGTTAGGTTCTATGCGTGCCAACTATGCTTCAAGAGAATTAGTTAAATCTAACTTAAACAAATGAGAAGTGGATTAACTACGAACTGAGTGTGTGCCAACAAAATATACTATTAGTTTTCAACAAGTACTTGTACATCTATACCTTTCCAGCGAACCAGATCCCTCCGTATAGCTGACAACCAATCAAATTTGTTAATACATGGATAAGATGGAACGTGACCTTATAAATATAGAAGCTATAACTCAGATATACTGAACACACTATGTGTAAAAAAGAATATCTATATGGCTGCTGAACATTTGTTTCAAATAACTTTTATACAAAACTTAGAACACATCAGCAAGTTTTCCTCAGACCTACATGTGAGAGCAGAAAACTTCTATTTATATTAGTTTAATGGCTCTTGGTTACAGGGTTACACAAGAAAACATTTCACCCAACTACACGTAAGGAAAAGTTCTTACTTGAAAATGGTCATACAAGGCAGGGACAAAGGCTAAGACACCATATGTAGACAATCACAATATCATACATTTGGGTACACACTCATTCACCTATGCTTAGATTCTGTACAACTGCATACACACAGTAAAGCAAATTCTTAACAGCAACTCATACCATGGCTATGATAAGTTACAGCAACTCATACCATGGCTATGATAAGTTACAGGAAAGATTGAAATAAAATCTCCAACTTAATTACATCACATAAAAGTGTCTCCCGTAGCTTTAAAGAAATTTTAGTGTTTTTAACTTGCAGTATTTTTTAGTGAACGAGAGATATTATTTAATGTTAAGTAAGGAGATCAAAAATGAATTACAAAAATGCATAGGAAAATCTCCTGCTAATGTTAAACCAAGTAGAATGTAACATCTTTGAAGCTGAAACACCTTCAAAATCCCTTGAATAATAGAATTATACAAAACTTATAATTTTGGAAGTTTATCAAATTTTAAACTTACAATTACTTGAACTTGTCACAAAAGTTTTAACCGATGTTTTTAATAATATGATAAAATTTAATAAAAATATTCAACAATTATGTGAACTACTTACATTAGCATCAACTACAACTTAACTCTGTGCAGTACGTAACTCATCCGAACTAGAATACACGCTTATATTATGCAGAAGAGATATGATATTAATGCATGTGGAGATAAACTCAAATAATAGCAATGAAACCAGAAGCATATAAATAAAATTCGCAAAACTATTTTACCAATTTATTGTAGCAAACACTTATAATATCGTCACATGATGGAATTCACTACAAGCATTTTATTCAAACCGAGATATAAACCATTATAGCTTGAGCTTCAGGTTAAACAACTAATATAGAGATATGTAGGTCCCAATAAAATCATTCACTGAAGCCCAGGCTAATAAACTGTATGAACAAAGTGCAAAGCATAATCTAGTTGAACACTGATCAGTCGAGAATAGAAAAAAAGATTAAGCGTGCTGATGGTCAGGGTTTTCTCAACTCAAGGTCAGAGCAAGGTCAAGCACAGGGCTCGCAAACTCATCAACATTTTGTCGCTGGCCCAAGTGCCTAACGAGAGAGTGAAAAAAGTGTACAAAGTGGTAAAATAGTGAGAGAGATAGAAGATGTCATATAAGTGGGCAACTGTGATTAGGCTAAACTCTCATACACAAGAGGGCACAAATCCTACAAATGATAGTTACAAATGAAGGATAGATCTTACCCGTTATCATCCTCGTCCCTAAGTTAGACCAGACAACAAATGTTAGCTGCACTGTCGATAAAACTCTACGATTATATGAAGGTGACAAAGTATAGGCTCGTTAAGCTTTGTATGCTCTAAATTCTGAGGCAGCAAGTGAAATATTCGACAACATTTTCGCTATGTCTACCCGACTGTTAGGCTATATGTGATGTGTGATACGCTAATAATGAGAGTTAGTAACTACAATAAACTTCCATCTAGCTTAGCTAAATAAAACCTGAATGAAACGCTTCCATTCAACCAAAAACATATTAAAAAGTATATTTGAAAACATTTTAACACTATTATTACAAAATGTTGATGAAATCTGAGTTAGAGAGATGAAAGAGCCTATCCTGGTGTTCAGCGGTTGGTGTAATGGGCAGCAGTGGAGTTCTTAGAGGGATTTAAGACTTAAGGGAGTATGGAATGAACAACTGCTTTGATTCGAGTGACAGCATAAATTATAGAGTTAGAAGGGCAGTTTTGCTGCCGACAGGCTAAAAAGTGAAAGAATGCTAACAAGTAGTGCCTCTGACAGTAATAAGCAACTAAACTGGAGTACATACAGTTTAAGCAGTGCTCAACACACTCTGTACAGTAAATATAGTCCTTGACAAATGTATTATTTGTCCTCTCAATCAAAAAACTAAAATTTTTTCCAAAAGTCGCATGTTCAAGAAATGAACTTAGTACATTAAACATCACAATTTTGGTTTCACATTAAAGTGCGTTCATAGTAAGGAGTGCCAAAGAGCTGCTGAATTTTAAATCAATCTTGAAAGTTAACCTGAAACGGTACCCGGCCTTTGAGCCAACGTACATTTGGCAGATGTACATTTGGCCTCATAGAAATTTAGCTGAATGGGCATTTGGCTTTGTAGATATTCATACTTACAGACGAACCACGGAAATTATAGCAATGATACGAGGAGGAAGAGAGTCATCGGTGGTTAAAGAGAAATATCAGAGCTGGAATATAAGGCTAGGGTCTATTACTCTGAAATACGAGTTTTACAAAATTATTGTTATTTTCTGATAATTAATTATTAGCAATAGTTTTTGATAATTAATTATTAGCAATAATTAATTATCAAAAATTAAATTAACTAAGAATTAAAGCAATAATTATTGCTAATAATACTTGGATTTTCATTTTTGCTGACTCTTTCATTAAATTACAATAAACTTGAATAAATTTAATTTTCTTAAATTTCACTGAAGTTTATTAAAGCTCCTCTCTACACTAGAGGCCTAAATCAAATCAGTTTCACGATAAACGTTAAAATATTGGCGGTTACTAAACTTCTTTGGCCAAATGTCCTTTATGCCAAATCTCCATTAGATCAGATATCCGTTAAGTGTTCATTAGGTCAAATGTTCTCTATGCCAAATTTCCACTAAGCCAAATGCTAGTTGGCTAGGTGTACATCTGGCAAATGTCGTTAGGCGAAAAGTCTGGTCACATCTGAAATGAACTGACATTAGCTTAAAGTTATATTGAAAAGGTTGTTTATAATGAGAAGGTTATGATGACTGCTGACAGGAGAGAAGGAAAGTCAGAGGTAAGTAGTCAGCAACTACTAGGTTTAAAAACAAGGTTGAGTTCAGCCACTATCTGAAAAGTGGCATCGAGTTAAAGATGCCTAAGTGAGAGGCAAGCTAATACAAAATAAATAAAAAGCTAATGAGCAGATACCGTAAAACCTCTAATTGAATGCCACCTGTATTTGAACGCCACCTTTATTTGACCACCACTATATAGAAAGGGTTGATAAACAAAGCGCCATTGCATTCAATTAGAAGTTTTACGGTAAGCTCCATGCAAATCATCAGATTACAACGAAACAAATTAGTTTAAGATAAATGTGTTTTACATCACCTAAGACAACGCCGTGCATTTTATCAGAAAATTGAATAAAATTAATAAAACAGCAGACTTGATACTTACGCGAAAGCAAAGCCAACTAAAGCACACAGCACGACTGTAGCATCTATGATATTCCACAGATCTCGACCATACGCTCCTGGGTGCAAGATCAATCCTTGGTCTATAATCTGAAGGCGCAAATGAGTCATTAAAATTCTAACCATTAGAATTGAAACGCTCATGTTAAATTGTTCAACTGAATTGAATTCAATGTTCAGTTGAAATTGTTGAGGCTTGATTTGTTGACTGACCCTATTGGCCAATTTCTATCATCAAAAGTAACGGTTACAGAGTTATTTAGGCTCGGATTGTGAGTTCAATCGGATGAAAATAAATTCAGATGAAAAGGAAAATGACCAACCTTGATGGACATCTCAAGAGCGAATACACCCGTGAAGAGGTAGTCGAGGTTGTTGAGTACCTTGTTTTTAGTTGAATCTTTGTAAACTGGATCTTCGGCAGCAAGAGCTATGCTGCTTGCTCCGATTACAATCATGATAAATAGGTCAAAGAAACGAAGGTTGACAACAAAATGGCAGAATACTCGCACGCTAAAATAGACAAAAACAACAGAAATATTATAACAGCCGGCACTACACTGGAGTAGTTCAAACAGTGCTCAACACACCATTTTCACTAAGACTCATCGAAAAGCGAAAATTCTTGACACGATCTGCTTCACCCTCAACCATTGGATTAACATTTTTTCAACAGCTATACTTTTAAAAAGTATGCTTAAAGCGGTGAACATCACGAGTTTGGTTTCATATCAGAGTAAGTGCAAAGTAAGGAGCATCAATGATCTTCTGAACGTAAAATCAATAAAATCAATGTTGAGTCAGTCTAAGCCAGCCTAAAACAAACTGATATTAGTTTGAAGTTGCCTTCTTCCAGAAAAACAACACCAGCGTTATTACTGCATACATGTATAATTTCTTGAATTCATCCGAGAACTTTAGTTACTAAAACATGACTTGTGGTAAGATTAGGGTTTTAAATGGAAGGGAAAACGATTTTATTCATCAAAGCTTCATATACACGTGCACTACTTAACTGTCATTGGTTACAGGTACTGACAACTCATCATTAAGCCTTGATGTGCGTCAGAAAGGTTGCTGAGTTCAGGAACTGACCAACTGTCGAAGTAGTCATTCTTACCAACTGACTGATGATTCTATCATACCAACTATTTCATGTATCCAATAAAATGGTCAGATCATACACATAACCTAGAGACCTAGACAAAGAAGTGTTCATTTACATGCCTATTGACATCTCTATTCCTATGTCTGTTCACATGTTTATTGACACCTCTATTCCTATGTCTGTTCACATGTCTATTGACACCTCTATTCCTGTGTCTGTTCACATATCTATTGACATCTCTATTCCTATGACTGTTCACATATCTATTGACACCTCTATTTCTATGACTGTTCACATATCTATTGACACCTCTATTCCTATGTCTATTCACACACCAACTCACATGCCTCGTAAAATAACATGCTTGATTAATTTCCGCAGCAACAAAATAAAATGGGTCTAATTAGAAAAATATTCTCCGCAATAAACAACTATAATTGTAGCTATTAAAATAGAAACTCTCTGCAAAGTGTAAACAACACTCTTCAGGTAATCATTACCCTTACATATATGTCAAAAATTGTCTCCTCCGTCAACTAAACTAGCATCCGATTATTTAAATTATTACTGATATCAACTCGCCATGAAAAAAAACTTGTAATGCAAACAGCTACTGTATGGTTGAAGGTTTCAGCGAGGTGAGCTTTTGTATGCTTGGTGACCTTGAAAATTCCTCGTAGAATAACACAAAAGCTAAAAATTCACTTCAGTCCAAAGTTTTCACTTACGGATTTGTAGGTCCAAGGATGTAAAGAGAACTGAATGGCAGCATAGCCTTGGGACCCGGTTTGTCATAGTCTGGAATGACAGGCTCCGACTCATCATCAGAATCTTTTGCATGAAATTAAAAATGTTTTGCTAATCATCCCTTGCATTGAGTTTTATGTATTGTAACATTACATTAACCAAGACCTTACTACAAAAAAGTTCCAAACTGAGCTTTTGGAGCTGTTCCTTGGTGAACATATGATAGGAAGAGCCTCCCCGGTCACAACTTTACCAGTATCAATTCTATGTGTCATTATTTCAAAATCAATTGCCAAATCACTTATTGGTTGGTTGAGACAGGTTGCCTGCTGAGACGAAGCTAGTCATGCAGTCAGGCATAATGCGATAACAATCACCAAGCAAAAAACATTTCGGTAAACCCTAGACCGTACCAACTTCCTTCGCTTTTTTCGGGTCCGGTTTAGCAGCACCTGCTGCTCCAGCTCCAGCTCCAGCTCCAACCACGGCTGTACCATTGCTTTCTTTCTTTATCGTTGGGGACTGCGGGCTGATGACAATATTAACGGGGTCAATAGCCTTAGGATCGCTACTAGGATCTGTTGGATTAAATGTTTTCAATACTTCTTTTTTCTAAAGAAGAAGATCATAAAATAATATAGCAACTCAAATTGAAGAAACATAAGTGTTGAAAAACAATGACTTGGTGGAATAACTCTAACTGCAATGTGAGATAAAATAATCTTTATGAATGCTTCACTCCTTTCATGGCAGGGATGGCAAGTGACAGTCTCCCACTATTTCAAGCTAATTTTCATCAGAGCTTTTCTGCTTTTCATTACCATGCAGAGATCAAGCGTCGCTTTGAGAATTACTGTACTACCCTTTTATTCAGTAAAATATCTTATAATTTCGACAGTCTTGCTTCAGGAAGACTTCATACAGCTCGTTTACTAATTTCATCACTGCAAACGCAACAAGCAAAAACCATTTCATTTAAAATGTCAAAATTTTTCATTATCAAAACTTTTTCTTTACGGTATAAGTAAAAAAGGACTAACAAGATTTGACAAGCATAGATATATTGTATATATTTCAAAAAGCATCTTCATTTCAACTTGACATACGGCACTTTATTATTACTATTATACTTATTATTTTGGTGAACAACTGTGTTCTAGCCCTGATTCACTACATATAGACTACAAAAATATTTTAAAGATAATTCTGTGTAGGTAAAATAATAACTTGGTGGGTGAATAACAATAAGTGAGTGTATAAGATGAAGCTTGACTGAGAGTACGGCCGACAGCACTCAAAAGCAGGGTTCAAAAGGTTAAGGAAATATGTGTGCCGGTAATGGTAAGCATATAAATATATCCGGGTACATACAAGCAGGTGTAAGTGTAAATATCTGGTCTTGATGCAAACAATACAACAAAAAGCTGTTGTTGACAATAGAGTATTCGACTAACAGCCAATCAGTTTGCAGTGAACTTCTAAAAGTATCAAATCATAGTGTGGAACTAAAATGGACTATCGGCATATTATACCTAGTAACATTGCAACTATATACTATATAAAGTAAACTTGTATTTTGTATGTTCTACAACACGGTTTCCGCACACAACTGTCTCATAATCATACAAAAATATCTAAGAGATTAGTATAAAACTAAATCTATTTGAACCAAAAGAGATGTCGCGGAGCCACAGTGACCATACGCTGTATGTCCTCGAGCTGGGCCGGTATGGAGTTATCCGCTCATACCGAACCGAAGGATTTCTGGTATCTAGGAAAACTCACCATTTTTGACATTGCTACTTTATCCATTGGCGGTTCTGCATTTCGGTCCTTATTAGTTTTTTACCCTCGGTAAAAGGTTTTTCCGGAAACCCTAAAGTTACCCATCATGCTTTTTTCGCGTAAATCATTATCACACAATAATTCTTCAATTCGATGGACCCGTAAACATTCAGTAGCTCGATTCGTTCATTGCACTGTATTGGAATAAATATGTCAATGTAGCTATACTGGTATAACTTATTACTTCGCTCCTCAGACATTAATTCAATGCGCCATTGTGATTTACCATTTTCATTTCTTAATCCAAGTTTTGTTTAATATTTTGCTATGCCACCATCTAAAGTGTGGGAGTTCTTCTTCAAGGATGGCTCAAAGTTTACAGACACAAACAAAGACTGTGGCACATGTCTCATGTCTCATTGGTGATAAAAAGATGAAGCAAGTTGAAGGGAGTACCAGCAACATGATGTCTCACATAAGAGCGGTTCATGCCAATCAACTGTATTCTTCATCGTCATCATCACCCAACTCTAGTCAGGGACCAGTTTTTCCCCATGATATCTATGACAGGCACAGAAGCAAAGGTTTTCTTTGAGACAGGAAAACCTTATACCGACCTTCAATACCGACAATACCGACCATCTCATACCAGAATATGATACCGAAACCCGCCAAAACCGAGGATACTGATACCGCCGATACCGATCAAAAACCAGATGAATATCCTCTCCGACACTCAACTCCATACCGGCCCAGCCTTAGTATGTCCTACATATAGGAACAACATCTCTCCATTCTCTTTAATTATTCCAAGAGTTGACAACCCCGACAGTGGGAAACCCTAAACAGCTGATGACTGCAAACAGTTGGTGACCCCTGCAGTTGACAATCCCAACAGTTGATGACGTCAACAGTTGATGAGCCTCAACAGCTTATAACCCTCAACAGCAGATGACCCCAACAGCCCGCGAGATAGATTATATTGCAAGCAGTACACTAGTTTCACAAAATGACTTAAGCTTTGAATTGAATGTTTTTTACAATTATCTATAAGCATCACAAATAGTAAGATTATAACAGTGATATTACAACAATCAATGTACTGATTTATGGTACATTTACATTCAATAGAATAATCAATACAACCAGTAAATAATAACAAAATTTGAAATGAAAAAATCATTGTGTATCTTAACATTTAATCATGTTCTCTACTCACACACAATCGAGTACATCTTACATAAACACAGAAAAAACTGATGTGAAAATGCCTTTTATAGTACTCACAAAAAATAAAACTATCTATTTTGTATTGATCATTAAATAGTTTTTTTTGCTGCAACAAAATACATCAAAAACCCTGCTAAAACAGTGAGTTTCAAGACTGGGTAATTTTTACGTTTTAATTAGAATGACATTTTTAAGAATGTTCATCATATCAAGATTTACCGATTATGTGATACGCTTACTGAAGTCTATTTAACTACCGTATCACTCCTTTCACGTTGTACAGATTAGGCCGAGTATAAAATGGTGTTACCACACTCACTCATCAGATATGAGCTGTTAGCATCTAAACAACTAAACTCTAGATAAACTACTCACAGCCAGCAATAGACATTGGCACGCTCTAATATACAACTCATATGCTGGAACAAAGAGAGAGATAAAATTGACAGATATGAAGAAAGAGAATGCGACAGAGAAGTGCCAGTTACCATTGCAGTTGCCTGAAATAAAAATTCACCAACATTGGTTGGACTAGAGATTATGCAGTGGCTGGCTGTACATATGAACAGCAAAGATATATACATATGATAAATAAATAAGACATGCTCTTGGATGTACAAATGATGATTCTATACGGAGGATTCTATGAGGATCCGAAATTGCATTGTTTTGTACATCCAAGGATGTACAAAACATGAAACTTCAGATTCTCCGTGCATACCCCGGAGGAGTACAGCGGTATGAAATAGAAACAATTTATTTTTGAATAAAACGTGTGGTAAGCATCTGTTTAGTTTGACACATAGCCATAAACTTGGAGTTGTCCTCCACAGGATGCTTTTAATGCTATGCTATCGACATGGTTATAACTCCTACGATGACTGCAAGTGAATCCGATCAAAGTTTTTTAGCATACAAGTGTCTGCAAGTGTTAGCGTATTGTAGCCTATAAACATTAAACTATTTATACCTATCTCGAGCTAAAGTTTTCATAATGCATCAGCACGCATGCGCTCAACCACTGTCTACAAACCCTACCCAATCCTTGTGTACACTAAGTTAAGGTAAAAACCATCATCACTATCCTAAAATCACAGGTGTCCTTTAGCAGGATATTGCCGAAGCCGAGGCCGGGCCATAGTCTACACACACAAAAAACAACAAAGGTCCACGTAGTTATGAGCAAAAACAAAAGTATCCACCCAAATATCTCACTAATCCGATGAACAGCACACACAAAAACTAAACCAATCGACAGAGCCAGCCATCATGTCAAAATATTCCAAGTTTCAAGTCATGTCTTGCACAACTCACCTTATGGTTTCTCAAAACTTGTTCCAAAGTCCCTATTAATTTGAGACTGTCCGATTGCTGTTTTAGAAATGGTCGCCGCTAGCCTAGCCTAACGTCCTGATTCAACATCTCACTATCTCTGCGTAAAATTGTAAATGCTAATTCTTTCAAAAATGAACTGAAGTGCTACCTCAGACAACCAGACGACTAAACCAACTAGACATACTTCTGCTGACTCTACTTTCAGGTTCCGCGCCTTGATTAGCCTTGCTAATGCGCACAGGGACCTCATCATCACCTTCCCTGGAGTGACATTTTTTTCTATTTCTCTTGTCTTTTTATACTGTTAGAAACACTCTTCATGTTATTTTTTGTGGTTATATTATAGATGAAAATAAACAAACAAACAAACAAAACAAACAAACAAACTATTGGGGCATTGCTAAAGGAGGGAATCAAAAAGTTCGGGAGCACTCAGCAATGCCCCGATAGTTACTGACATGTTGAATCAGGACGTTAGGCTAGGCTAGCGGCGACCATTTCTAAAACAGCAATCGGACAGTCTCAAATTAATAGGGACTTTGGGACAAGTTTTGAGAAACCATAAGGTGAGTTGTGCAAGACATGACTTGAAACTTGGAATATTTTGACATGATGGGTGGCTCTGTCGATTGGTTTAGTTTTTGTGTGTGCTGCTCATCGGATTGGTGAGATATTTGGGTGGATACTTTTGTTTTTGCTCATAACTACGTGGACCTTGGTTGTTTTTTGTGTGTGTAGACTATGACCCTGCCTCGGCTTTGGCAATATCCCGCTAAAGGACACCTGTGCCTAAAATAGTGATGACACAGCTAAGATAACTGGAGTAACACGAGTAACACAACTACAATTCAAACTTCAAGTGTATAAACCAAACCCTTCATGTAGGGAATTAGAAAGTGCCTTGCCAATAGGTATGACTGCAAAGCTAGCATCTTTCAGCAGACATTATTAAACGTCTGCTGAATGAACCGGCTTGGATTTTGGGTTTGGCCAGTAGGGTATCTGATAGAAAATTTAATGATTACAAAACGTAACAAGGCTGATATCAGTGTTTCAAGGATAAGCAACTTTTCATTACAAAATGACAGAAATCAACTGAGGTCACGCCTCCACTTAGTTATTGTGCCTTAAACTAATATCACTGTTATTAGTAGGTAACGGCAAGCAAACAATGATACAAGTCAGAAGTATCTTATATATAGTCAACAGTAATCTAGTGAAATACTAAAACGACACAAAGAAATGTCAACAGTTTGATATAAACATCTCCATATACTAGCAGAGTATTTCACTACCATTATGATGAGCTGGCACAAAATTTTAGTAGATTTTAGTAGAAAATATCGGTATTTTTCTATCATTTGAGATTATTGTTGAAGTTTGAGGCGATCTGACTGCCAGGATGTTTCAAGATTAAAATTGACAAAACATGATCGCAGTTAAAATGCTCAAAAAAAAATATACCGAAACAACACCACTAGTAGTTATACTTGCTATCATTGCTATACTTGCTATCGGCCCTGTCAGTCTCCTTGCAACTAAAGACGTCGCTTGATCTGACCGTTTCAACCGCTATCAACCTTTGTCGATTTTAAACTTGAAACATCCTGGTAGTCAGATCACCTCAAACATTAAAAACAATCGCAAATGACAGAAAAATGCTGATACTCTCCGATAAAATCTATTAAAATTTTGTGATCTTCCATTTTTAGACTGTTACAATTCTGTTGCTCCTGTAATGTACTCAAGTATAGTAGAGGAAATCAAGGTTAAGACACTACCTTTATCAAAGCGCCTAGCTTCTCCATACCTATAAGTAAAGTCTACTGACAAGCACAAACGGGTTGTTAGAGACCAATTTTCTAAAGTATGAAATGCTAAGAAAAGAGTGTTATGGTTCACGAGCACGAGGCGGGTGACTGAAGCTTAAGGACTATCTGAGTTCATATCCTAGCTTTAATCTAGTGATTTCCATTGCCACCACCACATACACATAAATACTTATTCACAAATAACGGCTAAGTCATGGCCACACAGCCGCAGTGAGGCTTGCAATAGAAGCTTCAGTTGTGAGACGCAGCTGAAGGGATGAAAATGTGAAAGCTTGCACTGACTCGCTCTGATCAATTTCAAGTTGGCTCAGCCAAACGCGACTCAAGCTCGCCTTTTTTGTAAGGAAATTCGATATTTGCTTTATTTTATAACATAATATTAGTTCTATTGTGGATCAGAATACATAAAAGGAATCTGTAACTATGAGACAAAGATGACTGTAATTTGCTAAATCTGGCTTTGACCCGTTTTGACCTTGCTACAAATTTCAGTCACTTCAGCTGAGATATAAACATTTTAGAAGGCTCAGTTAGTTTACTGTATGGCTACGCCTTTTGTTCTATGAAAACAGCAAAAAGTTGTTACGTACAACCAAGTGGGCCTTCTACAAAAGAGTTTGATACTATTGCATATGAAGTGAAATGAGATTTGCTCAGCATAGATAGAGAGAAACTCAGGAACTAAGGCTATAGCACCAACCTTTTCCTCTTCCTCTGCTGCTTCTGCCTCCGCGTCACTTAGTTCCTGTGCATTAGCAAGGTTGTCAACAGCGATAGCCAAAAACACATTCAACAGTGTATCTGGTCTTGTGTGTCAAGGTCATCAACGTTTAGTGCCATACTTTTTACAGATCTACTGAAAACTGTTGCAGTTTAATTCTCCGGAGAATTTAAAGTAATTTATCAAAAGATTCGTAATGATGCTTTTCAGACAAACTCTGGATTTTATGCAATGACGTGCGAGTATGCACAGCATGTGGTCTAATAGGATTGTGCAATGTATATCAATAGAGCTCCAAATATGGTTTGAAAGCTTTGGAAAAAAATTTAAAAGTTAAAAAATGAAGAAGTTAATAAAGAGCAAATACGAATAATAGAAAACATTTCATTTTTCAGTGAAGCAAGTCATTCAAAAATGTCTGAGGTTACACAAAGGTATAGGACAGTTATATGAGGAGAAGGATACAGTTTCCAAAGACGACAAGCAGAATAAAATAGAGGCTATAGACCATTCCACCATTTTTTACTCCGCCTTTTGCATCGATAGCATCATACATCACTTCATTCCAATCCTCGCCAGTCAGTATCTGCGACAAAAAGTGTATGGCTATGTCATAACTAGTGCATTGTTGTATAATCGAGCTGGTGGGCCGCGGGCTACGCTAATGCCCGAGGTCATGGTAGTTACAGGTAGTTACGAGGTTACGGGAAGTACGAGAGGTTACAGGAAGTACGAGAGGTTACAGGAGTATAAAGGCGTGGGGAGATTGGGAGAGGCTTCCTTCTTTGCATCAACCACATGTGAGTACACACCGTTTATATAACATGGCGCAGTTGACGAAGCTCTGATTTTTTTTCCTTTTTTGTTGTCATTAGCGATAATTTTTCTGGTTGCGGGTAAGTTAAACGGTTGTATAGACCCTTTCACGGGCGTGTAGGTGAGGTAACGTGAGGTAGGGTAGTGTTGTGAGGTGTAGTAGCAGTGTTGTTGAGGTGCAATTATTTATTAGGGTAGTGTTGTGAGGTGTAGTAGCAGTGTTGTTGAGGTGCAATTATTTATTAGGGTAGTGTTGTGAGGTGTAGTAGCAGTGTTGTTGAGGTGCAATTATTTATTACATATTCGGAGGTGGGAGTTACACTAATTATACGAGTGGGGTAGAGTGTATTCGTGGCGAGGGAGATATTGTATCGGGTAGAGATGGAGAGTGGGTTTCCGAAGCTTGTGTTTGGAGAGCACGGTGATGGGTCGTGGGAGAGATTTATTGAGGAGATGAATTTATGTATTGAGAGTGCTGTTGAGAGAAGAGGTTACGAAGGTGAAGGTGACAATAGGCGCCCAATTATGAGAGGTAGAGCTAGGTTAGTGCCACTATTGAGAGCTATTGGGCACAGTGGTAGAGAAGTATTGAGAGGTGCAGGGTTTGACGTAGATGGCGTAAATTCTACTTATGAAGGGGCAGTGGAGGTTTTACAGGGTTATTATGGTAGACAGGAGAGTATGTTCGTAAAGGGGCATAAGTTCCTTACGGCTAGGCAGACACTTGGGGAAAGTGATAGAGAGTTTTTACAACGGGTAGAGAGCTTGAGCAGATATGCAGAGGTGACTAACGATAATGATAGGGTAAGGTTTGCCCTTATTGTGGCGGTTAACGGGTTGAGAGATAGAGAAGTAAGCAGAGAGTTAATGAAGAATGCCAATCTTACTTGGGCGTTATTGCAGGAGGCGTTGAGGGCTCGTGAAATGGCCAACAGCTCTGATAGATTTTTGAGAAATGAGGGTAGAAGTACCGAGTTAAAGAGTGAGGTTAAGAGAGAAGTAGCAAAGGTATCAGAGTTTGATAGCCGAGTGCAGTACAGGAGTAATGATAGAGATAGAAGTTATGAGTCAGCAGGTAGATCTTCCCCTAGGGGTAGCCCGAGGAGTAGTAGAGAGTATTATGGTAGTGAAGAGCAAGGTGCTAGTAGATATGGGACAAGAGGCAGGGAGTATAACAAGGACGGTGACAGTAGAAAGTATAGAGACAATAGCAGGGAGAGGCATGTCTCTAGATCTAGAGCAAGCAGTAGAGAAGGCAGTGGAGGTAGAGTATGCTACAATTGTAAACGTAGTGGGCATGAGATGAGGAGTTGTCCCTCCATTAAATGTTTTTGTTGTGGACAGCGAGGACATGTATCCCGTTATTGTAGGGATAGGAGAGAAGTAGGTTATGACAGGCGAGGTAGTAGCAGGAGGTCAGGAGGTAGCCGAGATAATAGCTACGAGCGATATGGTAGCAGGGACAGTAGTAGGGAGAAGTACAGGGGCCGAGAAAGCCCCCGCGAGATTATAGACAAATTTGGCAGGTACAGGGACAACAGTATGGATAGGTTTGAGGGGGAGAAGTATAAGGAGAGGTACCAAGATAGTGGTAAGGGCAGAAGTGTTAGGTTCTCTGGTTCTAGGGATAAGTATGAGGATGACAGTTGACTAGAAAGGAGAATTGTACAGGTTTTGAAGGTCAATGGGAAGAACGTTGAATTTACGTTTGATACTGGGGCAGAGGTGTCGACTGTAACCGAGGGGACGGCCGAAAGGCTGAACCTACGGCTAGAGGAGCCATCTACTGTTTTGGCGGGAATAGATGGTCGTAAGCTAAGAGTAGTCGGTAAAGCAGGCGTTCAGTTGGAAAGTAAATATAGAGATATGGAGACAGAGGTATATGTGGTGAAAGGATTGAGAACGAACTTCTTGGGCATAACTGAGTTAAGGCAGCTTCAATTATTTGCTGTTGTAAACGCGGTTTGCGAAAGTAAGTTTGAGGCTGTTAAGGAGTGTAGAAGTATTAAGCCGGTTAAGCTGTTTTCGTCAAGAACCATTATTGCTGGGTCAAGTTATGTTTCAGATGATGTCGAGTTGCAAAACCTGACAAAGAAGTCTGACAGAGAGAGCGAAGTTAAGAGAGGTCACACAGGTCAAGATTGGTGGACTTG
Source organism: Watersipora subatra (assembly GCF_963576615.1). Lineage (NCBI taxonomy): Eukaryota > Metazoa > Bryozoa > Gymnolaemata > Cheilostomatida > Watersiporidae > Watersipora > Watersipora subatra. Next base: position 6,893,993 of record NC_088717.1, read on the forward strand.
TAAAACCAAGGGAGTGAAGAGTAGCGAATACGTGGAAATTGGTAGCCAACAGGGGACAGCCCAAGGCACCAAAGATGTGCAAGGGTCTATGGGGTGTGATGGAGAACAGAGTCACGATGAGGTAAGGGAAGGTGCTGAGAAAGTAGCTGAACCAGTGTCTGTAATGGAAAAGGTTTGCTCTTTTTTAGCCGAGGTATCCAGCAATGGAATGTTAGACAGAGAAGGTCATGAGAAAAAGGTAGCAGAGATTGAAAGAGAGGAAAGGGAGGTGCGGAGGAAGTCGAAGGAGAAATTGGCTAAGCTGAAAGCCAAACGGGAGGCAGCAGTCATGGAGTTGGAAAATGTCAAGGCTTTCAGGGTAGTGGTGCAGGAGTTAGCCGAGGTTCAGAGGAGAATTGCTGGTAGCAGACCTGCACTGGTTGCAGGTGAGGTCGAGCTAGATAGGTCTGGGCCTATGCCAACTCCCAGCTCTGTGGTGCCATCCCCTGTGCAGCCGGTTACGGCCCAGGTGGAGACCTCCCACAGGAAGCCTGTTGAGCCTGCCTCTTATTGGGGAGAGCGAGGTAAAGACGGAAGAGACGGAGATGAGGTTGAGGAGTCATTACTGACCCAACCAAAAGACTCCGGGCTTGTCAGGGTTGGTGGAAGTAGTGTTGGAGATGTTGGTGGGAGGAGTGTTGGTAGTGACAGTGGTCACGGTAAAAGTATTGGTAGCGGCGGAGGTCAGAGTGATGGAAAAGCCAGTGCAGACTGGCAATGGAGCTGGCAGTAGCGAGAAGAGTACACTGATTTATACAACAGTGAGAGTGGAGGATCAGGAGAGTGAGGAGAGTAGTACGGCCGGGTACGACAGCAGCCCCGGGTTGCTGGGGAGTGATGGTACGCAGGAGGAGTCGATGGAGGAAGACCTGGGTTAAAGCGTAAGGTAAACTTCACCAGCAAGGTGAGTTGATGAATGAGTCCCAATGTATTTCTGGAAGGTTAGTGGCCCATACAAAAAAGAAAAGAAAAAGGGCATGTTGTATAATCGAGCTGGTGGGCCGCGGGCTACGCTAATGCCCGAGGTCATGGTAGTTACAGGTAGTTACGAGGTTACGGGAAGTACGAGAGGTTACAGGAAGTACGAGAGGTTACAGGAGTATAAAGGCGTGGGGAGATTGGGAGAGGCTTCCTTCTTTGCATCAACCGCATGTGAGTACACACCGTTTATATAACATAATATAACTAATATAAAGTGTTGTTCATCAATATCTTCTGTCATAGTCCTTCAAAGATTTGCAACAGCATAAACTTTATCATCAATAAATAAAACCTGAAGTTCACGAGATAATAAAGAGAGAAGAGAGTGAGAGGAGCCTAAACCTTAAGCAAAATATAAAAAACCGATCTTGCTGATGTAGTTATGAATAACTTGTTTTCTCCTTCACAAATATAGTCAAACCTCTAGTTACCCTCTTCATATGAATTCTTACAAATATGGTATAAAACTGATACAAAACATGAACGAGTATTTACAAATACACCCAAAGTAACTTCCAGCACACGACTTTCAGAGCTCCTCGAAATACAGCAGACCAGTAAGTGAGTGAGAAATACAGCAGTCCAGTAAGTGAATGAGAAAAAGCTGGTAGAATTTAATTTAAAATTTAAATAAATATGAAAATCGCAATAAGTTCATTTAAACTTTGCCTTGTCTAAGGTAAATTAAGTTATACAAGGTACCGCCACCTCTACCTCTGAACCTCTGTTAAGCTTACACTGTCATTTTGGTGTCTATATGGAGGAGAAATAATCAAACCTTTTCATGGTGATTATTTTTTCACAAATTTAGTTTTTGGCACATAATTTAATCTTTAAATTTAGTTTATTATTTAATTTAATAGAAAGCATTTATTTGTGTAATTACCTAAAGGCCTTAGTGTTAGATTTTATATTTCGGAACATGAAATACAACATAATCTTATAAAAATGTTTGCTCTGCCCTACGACGGTTTTGACAAAGCGGAAATGTTAAAACGAATTAAATTTTTATGTTGATGTTCAACTGTATTATATGACAAGTACAGAAATGCTTGTCTATCTTTGCTGTGACTCAGTTTGTCTGAATTTTTGTCTCTCAAATCTCATCAATAAAAAACATTAACCTGTTGTCTCAGTAAAAATAAATTTGAGTTTCCTTATAGGCATAGCATTAATAAAAAATTAACGTATTTCCTAAATATGACAATGTCATAGTAGGGTGTCGGTTTAAAAATCTTTATAAACTTCTAAACTCAGCCTACACCCTGATAAGCCTTTCCAGCTCTACTCTCTCCCCAAGAAGCCTCACCAGCTCTTACTTTCTCACCAACCAGCCTCACCAGCACCGGCATACCTGAAAAACAGTCATCATGGCCATATGAGATGTGTCAAAATGCTGTTTGGGGCGGCCATCTTCAAAGTTGAACTCTCCACCAAAGAGCTGCATTCCGAGTAAAGCGAAAATGACAATAAAGAGAAAGAGTAGGAAGAGAAGGCTAGCGATGGCTCGAATCGAATTCATCAGTGAGATCACAAGGTTACGCAGCGAAGACCAGTGTCTGAAAAAGAAAGGATGCCACATGCATTAGTGGTTACGGCAATTGTGCAAAAAAAAAATTAACCTAGCTGCAAAAATTTTATGATCATTAAAATGATTATATATACATATATAACATCAAATTGTTATTCATAGGTCTACAGTATCTAATGCTAAGATATTAAAGGCTTGTATCATCTAACTACTCAACATGCTCTAGTTTAACTGTCTGAATTTGACATCAAGAGCAAGCATTTTAGTGAAGCAGCTGATCCCCAAAATCAAAATCTGTGAAGCTCTAGAAATTTTATAAATGGCCGTATCTCAAAGGCTGCTTCATGAAACACAATGATTCTTTTCGCGGTTGGTGAGTACCCATCTTGCAAACAGTGTGTTAAACTTTAACTCTGTAAGTCCTTTTTGAGCCAAAATAGTTTTTGGGTTGAATTAAATCTTAAAGATGAATTTCCACAAAATTTTAGTAGATTTTCTCCCAGAATATCAATTCTTTTTTATTCTTTGAGATTTTTTTTTATGCTTGAGGTGATCTGACTGCCAAGATGATTGAACTGCTCAGAAAAGCAAAATGACATGACTAGTTGTTATGGTTGCTATTGCATTCAAGATGCAGCGTTACTAAACTCTATTCTGTTGGTCTCTTTGCCAAAGTGCAACTATAGATGTCATAAACACACTTTTGTATAAATCTGAATGTTTTAACCACGATCAAGTTGTATCGGTTTTGATCTTAAAACATCCTGGCAGTCAGATCATCTCACACATTAAAAACAATCACAAATGATAGAAAAATTCTGATATTTTTGATAAACTTTATGAAACTTTTGTGTGAGTTCATTTTTAAATAAAAAAATAAAATAGAAAGTCAACAGTGCAGCTTGTAGAAGTCTTAAGTTTCAGTGAATCGTCTAGTGAAAATTTTATAAAAGAAATGTCTTTAGTTGGTTTACCTCATTTGCATATCATCCCAAGCCTGAGTACCTTGTAAATAACCTAGAGTCCCTCACACAAAAAAACATTGAAATGTGTAACTAATTTATTAATAAAGAAGTAACCATGTGGCTTTCCATAACACAGAAGAGGTTTCAAGTCCGTCATCTTCAATCTTAATACTGGCTAACCTCACCATGTGAAGTTCATGAAGCTAACCTGTTTCATTGCATGTTGGAACAGACATTACTATAGAATGCACTATGTTTCTTTTATTTAAATCTTTTGATAAATAAAAAAATTTAAAATAAAATGTATAAAATAAAGATTTGATTTTTTGATACATTCCTTTATCAAAATAATAATAATAAATAATGCATTATAAAAGCATGTAAACAACTAAAAACACATAAGAAATTAAACCAATAAAATATGGTTTCATTGATGAACTGGCCGAACTGAGGCTTAAAGGTTTTGAGGAATTGAGGTAGGTACAGATTCTGATAGAGACATACAACTCAGACTATATTTACTTGATTATAATTATGTTTTTATATTTGGTGATTCTTTAATCTATATATATATGGCCAGCTGCTCCAGATTCACATATTTCAGATTTTTTTGGTTTTCTTTTTTATTGCTTCCTTACAATAACTTCCAAACAGTTTTAAGAATTTTTTTAAAAGAATTGATACAGAAATGTTTGCTTATGTTTTTCAATTACTCAGTATATTTGGTTCTCAGACAAACCTCACCTTCCTCTGAATACTACTTGCACCAGCATAAACTTCTTGAGATCTAAGACTTTCAAATCAGAGATAAAGAGATAAGTTTAATATCACCTCAGCAATGTAGAGCCATGCTATTCAATGGAGAATTGCATACATATGTGTTGAGTTACAAAAAACTGCAACATTTGAAAATCTTTTGATGCAGTTTATTGGAAACTACAGTGAATATTGAGACAAATATTTGATACTATTTAATATTATTTAATATTATTTGAGCACTGTAAAACCAAACTATGTGAATGACTGCAGAAATATATACTGATTTTTAAAAACTGCAGCTTTTGGAGAAACTCTGGATGTCGTATGGTAGAAATTACATTGTATATTAAGAGAATTAATTTATGTCATTTGTAAAACAATTAATTTTGCATACATACCCTAGGACACTTATGTATTTGCCTTATCTAACTTTGGCGTTTTCGCGGAGTCATCCTCTCGCGAAAATTTCATGTGCGAAACTAAACTATCATAACGAACGAGCGAAAACGCGAAACTAAGTAGCTTTGTTCATTGATAGTCCAAGAAACAAATGGCAGCAAGCGATCAAATTGCATTATCGATCTCGCCCACACCATTCTACCTGCGGTTCACAATTACAAACTAGTCCAAAATTGCAATTTTTTATCGGTGAACTGAACCTGAGAAATCTAATTATGTTTGTTCCACTGCATTCATTTTCACGTCACTATATTTTCGCACTCATCAGAGCTGCGAAATTAAGTTGCAGCGAAATTTTACTCTGTATACTACTCAGAAAACTAAATACTAGCGAAATATAAGTGTCCTAGAGTACATACTGATCTACATAGCAGCATGTTTTTAGAAACTTATCATATGCCAGAACAAACATTTGCTCAAATTGTAGGCACATTTAAAATGATTTGTACGTTGAGGTGATTATAAGTTGACTTTTGAAAGAATATTAACAAAACTCGACATACTTTGTAACTTTGAATATTCGTAGAATACGCAGAGCTCTCAGAACAGATAGTCCGAATGACTCAGGAGAGTTAGTGGTGAATGCAAGCTCAAAAATGCTGCCAGCAATGACGAGGCAGTCAAACTTGTTAAAAGATGAATGGAAATACATCTCAAAGCCGAGACCCCAGAGCTTAATCATCATCTCTGAGAGAAAAAGACAGAGAAAGCCAATCTCCGCTGTTCCTGTTAAAAATATAGCGGCCATAAAAATGCAATAAGAAGATGGCACTGCAAGAAGGAGAAATAAATAAATAAAAGAAATAAATATGTGATAGAAAAGTTTAATTCATCCAACTCAAAGTCTCTGTCTGCAAAACTTACGAAGGAAACGATCGAGCCACTCAGGCTGCCCGTAATGTTCCGCTGCCTCACAGATCGTGTTTAGGAACACTAGAACTATGACCAGCCAATAGAAAGGCTGAGATTTTACCATCTTCCTCACGAGTATCCTAGAAGATAACAACAAGCGTGCAAGCTCTCATGCATCCAATGATGAATAACTTCATAAGACGTGCAAATTTTCATGGCCTATGGCAAAAGCAAAAATTAAAGCATACTTTAATGCAAGAATGAAAGCATGAAAAACCTTTTATTTCACTATGTGGAACAATGAACTTTTATAAGCTGATAAAAAAAGTTATTCATAAGGCATAGATTGACCAAAATAGCATAGATAGACTATAAGAACAGAGAACTTGGCTGATTGATAACTACAGCATTATTGAGATGGATAAACTGCGTTAAGAAACTCAACACTATCAGATACTTTAATTGAATCAAGTTGGGCCTGATTCGATTTTAATAAGGCAGTTATTCTGCCTCTCAGCAGCTCTAATATATAACAGCTAGCTTACACTGAATACTAGCTATGGAAGAGATAGTATAAAAAAAGAGTACCAAAAGTTGCTTTGTAAAAAAGGAAAAATCCTTAAAAAGTAAAATTAAGGGAAAATAAAAAATTGTGTATGTAAAAACAAGAGTAAAAATGATAAAAAAAGGAACAGATGGGAAAAGTTGTGTAACAAAATGAAAACAAATGAGAGAGCAGAAGAGAATGGAAAGTTCAGTGAAAGAAAAGGATGAAAAAAGAAACGGAGAGCTGAGACAAAATATCAATTTTTTTTAAAAGAATGGTTCAGAAGGGGTCCAACCTCCACTTCTTGCTGCAAGTGTTGCTACCCTTTTTCTTTGATGAGGAGATCACGTCTTGTGAGACACCTTTTAACAAAGCTTCATGATCTTCCACACTGAAGGTCACTTGCCCTCCCTTGGCTGCTGCTGCCTTTGCTTTTTTGTATGCCTTTCGACGGCCTACAATAAAAATAGCATGTCTAGACCTCTGGTTAACTTCAAAATGACCTACTCGTTGCATTAAAAATCTATACGGAAAGAACATTGTTTTATTGCAAACCGAACATTCAGAAATGTATCACAGGTTTCTTATTTTATCACTTGGAGTTGTCTTTCCATGTTATTCATTTACTTTCCGATTTAGCTGGTTATATGCAAGTATATTTTGTACTTTTCAAGATGAACTTAGACAAACATTTTGTAAATTTTATCAGAAACTATCGGTATTTTTCTAGCATTTGCAATTGTTTTTGATATTTGAGGTGATCGGATTTCCAGGATGTTTCAATATAAAAATCGATAAAACTTGATGCCGGTTGAAATGCTCAGATCAAGCGAAAGTGCAATTTTGACATCTATAAATGCAAAGAGACAGACAGAATAGAGACGAGTAATGCTTCAACTTGAATAGCAATAGTCAATATCAATTATCGCAACGATAACAACTAGTGATGTCATTTCACACGTATTTTTCTTCTGAGTGTTTTAATTTCGATCAAGTTTTGTCAATTTTAATCTACAAACACCCTGGCAGTCAAATCACCTCAAACATTAGAAACAATCACAAGTGATAGAAAACTACCGATATTTTCTGATAAAATTTACAAAAAAATTGTGTAAGTTGATCATTAACATTGTTGGGAGCAATCTACTATAACGATATTTTATTATTTAATATATAATAATACAACAATACTCAAGAGAAGCAAAGCGAGGAGTAATCACAGACATATATTATAAATAAAGATGATATTTAGCTAGATTTAACGAGAATCATTAGTCAATGAACTAAAAATTATATAATCACACCCTTTCCTCTTCACACTCTTTTACCATTGTAAACTGGAGGTTAACTGATGTTTCAGTACACCCAATCATGGAAAAGTTTATGACTTGAGTAGATACAATTAAAATAATAAATCCATGTGAACTGATCAATAGTGAACACAAACAATGAATGAGTGGAGCAACATGAAAGTCTTCACTTTTTAATGATGAACTTACACAAAATTTTAGTAGATTTTATCAGAGTGTATCGATATTTTGGTTTTTGATGCTTGAGGTGATCAGACTGCCGGGATATTTCAAGAATAAAAGCAACAAAACTTCATGGCTACTACAACGCTAAAAAAAACTTGCGAAATGACGTCACTTGTTTCTATCGTTGCGATAGTTTATATCGGCTATTGGGTTCAAGTTCCAGTCTCTTTGCAACTATAAAAGTCATGATCGCACTTTTGCTTAATCTGAGTGTTTTAACCGCGATGAAGTTTTATCAATTTTAGTCTAAAACCATCCTGGTTATCGGATTACCTCAAACATCAGAAACAATCGCAAATCATAGAAAAATACCGATCTTTTATGGAGAAATTTTCGAAAATTTTGTTTACAAGTTCACCTTTAAGTGTTACCTAAAACCGCAAACACTATGTTGAAATCTCGAGTGAGGAAAACTTTTGGGTAAGAAAGTATTAAGCCGCACTGCAGATATTACTATAATCTTACATAAGACAACAGAATGATTTAAACTAGGAAGATCAAAGTAAACTCTATCTATATAAATCTCAGCCTGTGTGTCATGTGTATGTCCAACTATAATGATTAAAATATCTAGCAACAAAAAATGCGCTTCACACTGAATTAGAACTTTGAACCACCAGTTCACGCAGTGACAATCTAACCCATTAAGTTGCATAGGATACAATAGCTTCATTGCGTGGTTAATCGTTACATCGGTTAAAATAGGCATAACGACGCTGTGTTATTGTGCAAGGTCACTAAAGCTTGTTCTCACGGCTCTTATTAGCAAGTTTAGCAATATGATAGCTTACTCAAATTAGCTAATGGCAACTACACCTGCCACTATTTAAAGGCACTCAACTAGTATAATATATAAATAAATATATAAATATATAAATAAATATATAAATAGCTATATAAATAAATATAATTTACTATTGATAATCCTTTTCTTCATCTCGGTAGTTGTTTGCTCCTCGTTTAAAATGATCTCTTCAGCCTTGCAGATCCACTCTAGATATCCATGCAATTGCCTCTCTACGTCTTGTTTCTGTTTTAGTTTCAGGAATGCCCGACGCTTTTCTATCCTTTCTCTTTCCTTGGCAAACTCTCTGTGTGAAATTACAACATGAATTAAACTATAGAACAAAACCCATTTTAATTATCTGATTTATGAAGAGAGTTTTAATTATATTTTACATTTTAGTTGTGCTAGATAGAAACTCAATAATATAAGCTAAAAAACGCCTTGCAAGATATGGAAGTCATCTGTATTCATCTACAGCTTAATGATACAGATGTATGAAACCACGTGCATTACATTTTAATATCTATATTTATTTTTGAAGTAGTTTTATTTTAATTTTAAATTATAAATAAATTTATTGTTTTAATTAATAATTTTAATTCAAACTAAAGTGAAAAGCACATATTTATACGACTCTCGACCAGCATACCATATAAAATTTTGGCGCACTTCAAGTTATCAAAATATTAAAAAATGTGTGAACAATTTTGTTTAAATAAAATAAGTAAAACGGCAGGTCTAGCCAATCTGATATTTATTCTCTCTACATGAAAATAATTTTTCATAAATAACTAAAATTTTGAAACAAACTGTAGCTGTTCGAGTTGCGTTGCATAGAAAGTATGATAGACTGAGAGACAAAAAGAAGTTCATACCCAGATAAGACACCGAGGACAAGGTTGAGCATGAAGAAGGAACCAAGGACGATGAGTGGAATAAAGTAGATGACATTGAATGTGGCTCCCAGGGCGTCGTCTGTCTGTAAGTAGAAACGGATACTCAGAACAAACAGTTTGTATGACACAAAAACTGAAAGCTGTCTAAGCTATTATTTTGCTTATGTTGTCGACCTTTCAGATGACACCGATAAAATCATGTAACACTTCATGCAAAAAACCTGAAACTATTTTTTGCAGAAAATATCATGGTGTTATAATATTTCCATGCCTAAATCAGAACTCAAATGTGTTATATAACACGTTTTGGCTTTTAAAATGGTAGAATAAAATTTGAACAATGGAACTAAGTTTTTGCACGCTTACCCAGTACATGATGTCTGTCCAACCTTCCATAGTGATACACTGAAACACAGTGACCATAGCAAAGAGTACATTGTCAAATGTAGTGATGCCGTTATTGGGCCCAAGCCAGCCGGTCTTACATTCAGATACATTTGCAGTGCATGTCCATCCTTTACCTGGCTTCGTTGAACAGGGAGAAGTGCCTTCTGAGAAATCATACTCTACAGAATAGAGTGAAGGGCCTTGTCCGTTATTGCATATAACCTGTTTCACTATTAATTCTAAATTTAGTATCTTACTAGTTGAATGCCCGGGATTGTCCAGGATTTGTTTAATTTTCAATCAGACAGCCAGCATGTAAATTTGTAAAGCAAATTGCTAAACTTCTTTCACGACAACAATCCATGAATGCATTTGTCGAGGGCAGTTGTCCTTAATGCAAGCAAAGGCGTACTCTTGCATTGGTAAGCAGATGGGTGTATAAGAGACAGGTTCTCAGGAACCAAACAGAGCTTTGAAACCAAATACTTTTAGCGACTAGTGAAAGGTATGGTGCATATGCAGTTTGGAGTTTACGTTGTGAAGTTTGGATAAAATTGGCCACAAAATGTGAAAATGCATAGAGTTTATGCAGACTAACAGACAGACACACACAATGACAAATGACAAATCTTTATTAATATTTAATAATTAATTTATTTTAATTAATAATTAATTAAATTAATATTATTAAATATTAATAAAGATTATTTATTCAAAATTTTTGTTGTTTATCATAATTATTATTCAAAATGTGACTCGCAATCTGCACACTGGTGAAAGCTGGCACAAAACTGTATTCATGGTGTAAATAATGCATGCTTCTTCTTGTGCTACAGGTAGGCTGTCTTAAGATGAACCAGTTGGAGTTGTCTGACTACTACCATGGTAAATAGAAGACAAATATAGATTGAATTAGACCCAAATTATTGTGAAAAAATATTGGTTATAAAATGGAAAAGAAGTGAAATCAAGATCTATTAAACCTAAATTTCATTCCTGGAGCCAACCTGCCTTGTTCAAAGTCTTTTTAGCATGTTTCACAAAGTTATTAATATTGTAGGCCCTAGTAGACTGTAGGCTAAGAAAAAACAAACCTGAAAATGACCATTGAATTGTTATATGTACAGGAAATAAGTACAGAAAATATTTCTACCATATTTTATAAGAATGCAAGTGACTGATCAAGGTCCTTGCGTTAAAACTAGGATAAGGCTATTAAAATCACAGACTATACAACAACAAAAAATATGATTTAACAAGCAATATTTTCAAAAACAGTAACTTATAAATTTTTTCTAGGATATAACTATAACTTTTTGGTGAAAATAACAAATATGCATTGGTAACTAATCTACTTATAACTTTTTAACTTTATTTTGTCGAAATTCGGTATCTGCATTTTCAAAAACTAACTAGCTGAATTATAATAGTCTGTTGCAGCAAGTGTATATTCTGGAAAAGCTTTAAGCGAGAGCTTAGCATTTATTCTTTCATATTTGTTGCAGCCTCCTGCACACATGCTAGTGAGCTCACACAGTTTTTAACAATATAATTTTCACCCTCTTATGACGCCAGTTGAAAGATCCAATTCTAAGCCATTTATTAATACTGATGAAAGTTACTTATTCCCAGAAATAAATTAATCAATAACTTACTGCGGCATTCTTAGCTCCGTAGTCAACAGGTATACTCGACTCAAAAACTTCAAGTGAACTTTAGTGTCTGAATCACACTGTAGAGAAGGACTCACCGTGACCGTAGAATGACTTCTTCACTTTTGGCAGGCTGCCATGCATATGAAGACTATGGACCTACTTGCTATCAATGCGATCAAGTAACCGCTTTTTTAAAAGAAAGAACTAATTTGGGTCTATGGGGCTGATTGGTTAATTTGGCTAATTACATATGGCATAAGAAAATTTTTGTGTGTTTTTAGTAGAAACTTTCTACTGACCTTTAAATGGCTAATTAAGGCTGCTTGACATTGGTATCACTGGTAAGTATGATTAAAAAGGGATGATCTGGTCGACCCGTTAAACCCAAGACCCGTTGCACCCTATTGTTTTGCCCTTTTTGTAAAAAATTAAACAAGAATGACTTTGGCAACCATAATAATACTAGAACAGCAACTTTAAGATATCTCACACTGTGTCATACAGGCTCAGGTTTGTGTATAACGATCAATGACAGACTGATTGGCTTCACATCTTGACCTCACAAGGCTTCATATTAATCATATAGTCTACACATACGTGCATGACTTACATCACATACAAGCTTTAATCTAACATGAGAAAAATCATCCATCAATGCAATTCTAAAAAGTACCTTGGCTATCACAGCCTCTAGGACTGACCCATCTATCTAGAAAGTACCCTGGCTATCATAGCCTCTAGAACTGTCCCATCTTTCTAGAAAGTACCCTGGCTATCACAGCCTCAAAACTGACCCATCTATCTAGCAAGTACCTTGGTTATCACAGCCTCAGAACTGTCCCATCTATCTAGTAAGTACCTTGGTTATCACAGCCTCAGAGCTGACCCATCTATCCAGTAAGTACCCTAGCTATCACAGCCTCTAGAACCGTCCCATCTATCTAGAAAGTACCCTGGCTATCACAGCCTCTAGAACCGTCCCATCTATCTAGAAAGTACCCTGGCTATCACAGCCTCTAGAACTGACCCATCTATCTAAATAGTACCCTGGCTATCACAGCCTCTAGAACTGACCCATCTAACTAGTAAGTACCCTGGCTATCACAGCCTCTAGAACTGAAGCATCTATCTAGTAAGTACCCTGATTATCACAACCTCTAGAGTCTAGACTCTAGAGGCCTTTATATCTAGAAAGCTATTGCTTCCTCCAAGACTGATCGGTGTATCAAGCAGAATGACGCTATATTGATGAACAATAGTATATTTTATAGCTGACATTATAATTTATTGTTTAGTTTCTGTCCCACCACAGTTTGTCAGTGTAATAGTGAGTCTTAGATTCAGCACTAATGACTAGCCTGTAACACTGAGAAACAGTTCTGTCACCCTCCATGAAAAATAAAATAAATTCTCAGTTTTTTTGTTTATACCATATGTAACATATCCTTTGCTTTAAATATCTACACAAACTCGTTGTGCAAATCTTTGGTATTCTCAGAGAATGAAAACTTTGTTCAAGGCAACATAACTATCTGTTAGACAAAGGACCTTAGGAAAAAAGACAAATTTTGGCATACATGTCGACTCGGTGTATAAATCGAGGTTCAAAGTTTGGTTTAAGAACCCTAGTTTTGACTGTACCTGCTGTATAAGTCAATCCTCTTCTCCGGCTCAAATAGTTTGATCGCTAATAGTTCAGTTGGCATCGAAGGCGAACGACGCGTAGCTGAGGAAATGGTATTCTCAAACGCCATCAGAAAAACACCCATGTTTTTGTGCCACCGACAATACGTACAACAATTAATAAAAGAACAAAAGATGGTAGTTTTAGTGAGGACTACGAGCCATGAAAAACAATACTTCACCATTGTATTGGCCCGCCTCGCCAATGGAACAAAACTGCCACCTTTGATAATACGTATGTTTTAACAGTAAAGCCATGCCGCAAGACAGTTTTTTGTCAAGAATCGTGATTCATGTACAAAAAACAAGATGGATGGATGAAAGTGGAGGTGTCAAATGGATTACCGACGTCTGGGCTTGTCGGCAGATACTACGAAAAAGTATTAAATAAGAAAAAACATGTTATTCCAAAAGAGAATCCTAGCGATGACAATTTGCATTGTGAAGAATGGGACTTTGTGTTTGATGCAGCTCATGTTGAGTAGGATTACTAGTGTTTTACCATTTTATAAATAAACCCCGGTATGTCTCTTGATGTAATTTTGATTTGCGATGGGTTTTTGAAATTGAATTTTACTAGAACTCGTGTCATAAAAAAACGTGATCACCATATAAGTCGAGGATGGATTTTCAAGCTTGAAATTTGATGTAAAATTTTTAATTTATCCGAGTTTACGATAATCATACGACTCAACGTGTAGGGCTCATTTTCATCATTATAACCTTTATTGTCATCCTAGCTGAATGACCGGCATTACACAAGTAACTAAAAAGGTCTTTGTACAGAAAATTGATCTTTAATCAACGTATATATCATTTACCATTTTTAATCAATATATACCACATTTACCATTCCAACTTTTAAATAAAGATGTTTGTTTATTTCTGTGTGTGTTATAACTCTAATTAAGTTTATGCTTTATACATTTATTTATTGCATTTTGAGGAAGTTTCGGCGCGCATTTTTTTTCTCATTGTTCAAGTGTGCTAGTTGAGAGTGAAGAGTGTGTATTGTTAACCAAAGATTAGCAGATATAATGAGTATCTCCTTAACTATTCCATAGTATGGCATGGTGGCCACACGGTGTAGTGGTTAGTTAGCACATCTGTCTGCAAAACTGCTGGCTTGGAGTTGAAATCCATTGCGAAGAGGTTTTTACGTTCCTATAACTTTATCACTATAACTGGACATGCAGACAGACATTAAAATTCTTACTGAAATATATGTAAAGCACTTGATGCCGAGGAGAGCTGTAAATGATTACAGCGTTTACTAGGCTGAAGCATATACAGTTTCAATTTGTGCGCTACTGATACATGCATACTCCCGTGTTCACTAGCTTACAGCCTTTAACAAATGCTTGAAACAAGCGTTTTATATAAAATACTATCACATATTGTAGACCAATGTAACCTTAGTTTACCTTGAATAACCAACAATAATATATTAATAGTCTTTATTAATAAAGCTGATTCAACAATACCCTTACACACACAATGACAAAGTGTCTCAAGTTTGAACAAAATTGACAAAAAACTGTGAAAACACGTAGCGTTTGGGTGGACTAACAGACAGACATACATACAATGACATAGTCTTTGTAAATGCTGCGTGTTTTTGCAGTTTTACTGTAGAGTTTGTCCAAACTTCAGAAACATATGCTCCATCCCTTCTGTCAAGTAGCTAAAAATATTTGGTTTTAAAATTCCATCTGGTTACTGAGAACCTGCCTCTCAAACACCCACCTGCAGGCTATCTCATTAATAATGAATGAAGTCCAGGCATCACCAGATTTACTGCTAGTTTAATATAAACATGAGCAGTTACAACTTTTAGTTCGGTGTAGCACTATTTTACTTTCAATAAATCCAATTCATAATCTATATATATATATATATATATATATATATATATAAACCTCAGTGTTTGTTTGTGTATCCAGTTCTAGCAACAAAGTTTTAGAAATGAAAAATCCACTGTGCGCTGGATTTGAGCATAGAACCTCCAGTTCTGCAGACAGGCATTTATCGTATACACTACACTAGTATAGCCTAACTGGCTATACAAAGGAATGAATTGTGCAGATACTATTCCATATGCCAAACTTTCGTGGTTTCACTCAAAACATTTCATCTAGTATTATGCTCGAATTATGCTAAAATCCTTGGCCAGAAGAAAAATGCTTAAACTCGCATGGGCAGCAAGATTATTGCAATCAGTCTGAAGCTGCAGTAAGCACTGCAGCGCGTACAGTATGAATTACACAGAAATAAACAAACACCGTCATCTAAAAGTTAGAATAGTAGATGTGGTTGATATGTGTTGATATATGTTGATTGAAAGTAAATACTTTGCGCAAAAACTTTTTTATTACTCATGCAACACTGGGCATTCAACTAGTATAATATAAACATTAGCATTGTTTGTAATGTCAAAGGATATTATCGTGAAGCTCACCGTCAGTGCCAATGAATGTGCAGGCTTGGTGAAACTGTGGGCCATTGTAAATCTCGAGTCCGATGATGGCAAATATGACAATAGCGAAGAGGACGAGAAGTGCAATGTTTGCGAGAGGTGCCATGGCCTTGAGAATAGAGCTCAATACGACCTACAACACCAATAAAAAACCACATCAAATGTCTGCCAAAAGTATATGATAAACCAGATAACAGAGACAAAGAAAAGGTTCTAAGCCATTTAAACTATATTTCAATAAACATTTGAAAGCAAGTTGTGGAATTATGAGAAGGAAAGCGCATATCTGTTTGTCAAAAATACATTTGTATCTATCGACGATAACAAAATGATTAAATAACTCTAATGGTAAATGAAAAAATGGTAACACAGTGGACCCCGCCATTCGGCGTTCATTTGTTTCGGCGTTGGTGTTGTAAAGAAAATTTGCCCTATAGAGGGATATAGATACCTGTAGTGCTTATCTAATGCAAAAACCTCCTGGTAAAAATCATCAAAATTTTATATATACATCTATGTATATATTTCTCAAAGTATGTCCGTGTGTATGTCATATGTCTGTCTGCATTCCGGCTATAGCTATTATTAAAATAACTGCAGCTGGACAACAATGCTGACGCAATGTCATGCAGTACCGTCATTAGAAGCCTGGCAGCTTACTGCAATTTTCCATTGGCAATGTGCCAGGCTAACAGCTTGAAAGTTACAGTTGTTTGACAAAGTTTTAAAACCTTTACAGTTGTTTTTATTTTTCTCTCAATTTATTTCTACACAAAACACTCCTCTCATGATATGTAGTTTGAAAGTTAGAATAGTAAATGTTGTTATATGTTAAATACAAATCAATTATCTGTCCAGACTTTTTTATTACCCAGGCAACGCCGGGTAGCACAGGTAGTACATCTATATATATATAAATCTCAGAGTTTGTTTGTCTTTTTATTCCTGCGTCCAGTTATAGCGATTAAAATCTGGCAATAAAAAATTAGCTTTGCAGAGGATTTCATCTGGCGATATTCAAACCGCAAGTCTACAAACAAGCACGCCTAACCACTAGGCTAAGCTGTTCTCATCATTACTAACACCTTTATGTATAGGTATATCGCGATTACATACAGTAAATACACAATTTTTACTGTTTAATATTACATTTTATTATTGTTATTTTTTAAAAGCGTGTTTTTTCACCATTACCCTTTACCAATTTTTTCTTTTGTAATTTTCAAATGTATCGTTTTAATTTCAATTGTGCCATTACACTCATATTTCCAATTTTGCTAAGTCTGTAAAAGCTAAATACCGCTTGTGTGGACAATTGTATTATCTGGAGTAGGAGTTGTCTCTACATTCTCTCCGTTTGGTCATACAAAGTAACAGACAAAGAAATTCCGATATTATCATTTTTACGTTTGTACCAGTATCAAGAGGTACCAATACCATTGATTAAAACTTTAATTACAATGAGCTTCTGCTGCAAAAGTAACCTATTTATACAAACACTTCGATGTACTCATTATTTATTTGTTCTCCTAATTTATTTAAACTGTACAAAAACACTTTTCTAATTATGTGAAATTTAAACGTTTGAATGGTAAAAGATGTACACATTAAAAATAAAATAGGTTTTCTGTGCAAAGACTTTTTTATTCCCCGTTCATCAAAATATTGAATATAGCAAGTTTCTGCTGCAAAAATAACCTTTTCACAAACACACTTCCGTGTAATACGGTAATTGTTAATTTGTTCTCTTAATTTATTTAAACTGCACAAAAACACTTTTTCTATGGTATGAAGTTTAAAAGTTAGAATGGTAAATGCTGTATATGTTAAATAAAGTAATTTTTCTGCGCAAAGACTTTTTTATTCCCCGTGCAACACCGGCCAAGCATCTAGTTCTGTACATACTAAAACTTGGTAACAAAATACTATATTAACCTTAGTAATTATAGTTACCTACAGTAAATTTAGCGTATTTATTGGTTATGATCTGCAATAAAATGTAACATTACTAAGTACAGTACGTACCGTATGAAACTCTTCCCTTTGAGACAGACGTATAACTTAAACTTGAAACACTTATAAACTAAGTTTTAGAATGTATGTTACTAAACCGAACTTTAATTTTGTCATTGTTCTAATCTTTATTACCTGTTTCCGATCTCGTTGTCACTATAACTTATAACAAATAATGCTGCACTGAGATCAAGGGAGCATCATATTTCTTTCAGGCGTTGTGGGAGGGATTTCGGCAAATAGCGTACCAGCATTTTCATTATTCTGATGTATTTAGCAAACTGATGGCCAAGTTTGAATTTTGAGACATGTTCATTGATGTCAAATGGCGAAAAAAAAGCTGTATAGAGGGAACGGAAAAACATCCTGTTCCACGTCGTGAGGTGAAAATACCGTAAAACAGGGAATGCACTGTATTGTGCAAGTGGTTGTTTCATATCCCCTAATATGAGGCAGCCATCAGTCCCTAAAAACAAAACTCATAATAATTAAAGCGACTTGTGCGTTAATTAAAGTGTGTTAGAAACTAAAAAAAGCTTTCACCCAGTGGGTACTGACTACTATGACAAACTATATTTGTACCTGCAAACTGGGAATGCCAGAGACAAGTTTCAAAGGCCGAAGTACACGAACAGCTCGAAGTGTTCGTAAATCAAACCCACTACTACTTGTGTCATCGGCGAGAAACATGGTGACAAATCTAAAAGAAGTAAGACACGAAGGCTAGCATTACAAAGAGGCGTATCATGGTACATCACTCGAAACATTAGAAACATGTACAACGAACCAAAAACACTGAAGACTATTTTTGGTTTCTAATTGGGTTATGCATCGCTCTGATGGCATCATTAAAACATGACAATTCAAAGCTTGTCTAATAAATATGCTTCAATTCAATCTATGTGAACTAAGACCAGCATTGATTCAGAAACATTTCAATAAAAACCAGTTTAATAGGACAGAATAAACTGCTAACCCGGTAACGACCACTACAAAGTCCATAATATTCCATGGACTTCGTAAGTAGGCACCCTTCTGGAATATTAGCCCTAAGGCTAAAATTTTTAATGTAGCTTCTGTGCAGAAAATTGCAAGGAAATATTGTTCCGTCTGCTCCTGTAAATAGAGTACAACAGAAAGTTAGGATTGAATCCATAAAGTAGCTTGTCCAACCATTTCACATTAGCGAAGTCTTAAAATCGCGTGTATAATGGTGACACCTGCAGTGCGTGTCAATCAATATCACCAGGCTCGGTGTTTGAGTCTATACAAATCTATCAGGTTAATCAATTTGTTGGCTTGCCGTTATAAGTTAACATAAAACATTCAGTGCATAGTATGACGATAAGGCCTAGGTAAACTTCACTCTGATGAATTCAGAAACAAGCGTCAAGTTCTAACATTACCCTAGGACACTTATGTATTCGCCTCATTTAACTTTCGCGTTTTCGCGGAGTCATCCTCTCGCGAAAATTTCATGTGCGAAACTAAACTATCAAAACGAACGAGCGAAAACGTGGAATTAAATAGCTTTGTTCATTGATAGTCCAAGAAACAAATGGCAGCACGCGATCAAATTGCTTTATTGATCTCGGGCACACAATTCTACCTGCGGTTTACAATTACAAACTAGTCCCAACTTGAAAATTTTTTCTTATCGGTGAACTGAACCTGAGGAATCTAATTATGTTTGTTCCACTGCATTTATTTTAGCATCACTATATTTTCGCACTCATCAGAGCCGCGAAATTAAGTTGCAGTGAAATTTTACTCTGTATGCTACTCACGAAACTGAATACTAGCGAAATAAAAGTGTCCTAGGGTATTCAGTTAATCAAAATAGAATGACTCTTCTTAATAAAGAAACTTAGAAGTAGCTTGGTTTCGGAAAACCTTAAAGCCTCGAGAAACGAATTTCACAATGTTTGAGACCTGTGCTTTCTATGATTATATCTACGAAGCAAGTAATGTACAGCGTTACTACAGCAGTAATCCTAATTAAGGAACCACTTCAAATAAACACATTATTTGTTAACATACAGGATTACTATGTTGCAGTAAGAAATTGGTGTAAATCATAAATATACATCAGTGTCGAGGCACTATTACTAGGCCTGGTTTTGCTACCATACATACATATAAGAGGAAAGAATATAAAATATCTTTGAGGGCATAAGAGAAGTTCAAACTTCTAAGTTCAAACGGAATGATATAATGGGAGATCCAAGATCAAAACACAATATTTCCGCAATGACAGGGTTTAGCAGTTGTTGTTGTTACAAAGTATGTCAGAGGAAGGTCAATGCCCAACAATTACTAGTAGATGCTCAATGAAGTGCTTCAGTTGATAAAGTCATATTAATATGACTCCATAGATTCCCCTAAGCCCTTCACAACTGAGGTGACCCAGGTCATACCGCTTAATACTTCACATCTTTATAGAGACCTGATATCATGACTACTCAGGTCTACTACTTAGTACTTCACATCTGTATAGAGACCTGGTATCATGTCTACTCAGGTCTACTACTTAGTACTTCACATCTGTATAGAGACCTGATATCATGACTACTCAGGTCTACTACTTAGTACTTCACATCTGTATAGAGACCTGATATCATTTCTACTCAGGTCTACTACTTAGTACTTCACATCTGTATAGAGACCTGGTATCATGTCTACTCAGGTCTACTACTTAGTACTTCACATCTGTATAGAGACCTGATATCATGACTACTCAGGTCTACTACTTAGTACTTCACATCTGTATAGAGACCTGATATCATTTCTACTCAGGTCTACTACTTAGTACTTCACATCTGTATAGAGACCTGGTATCATGTCTACTCAGGTCTACTACTTAGTACTTCACATCTGTATAGGGAGCTGATATCATGTCTACTCAAGTCTAGTACTTAGTACTTCACATCTGTATAGAGACCTGATATCATGACTACTTAGTTATACTACTTAGTATTTCACATCTGTATAGAGACCTGATATCATGTCTACTCAGGTCTACTACTTAGTACTTCACATCTGTATAGAGACCTGATATCATGACTACTCAGGTCTACTACTTAGTACTTCACATCTGTATAGAGACCTGATATCATGACTACTCAGGTCTACTACTTAGTACTTCACATCTGTATAGAGACCTGATATCATGACTACTTAGGTATACTACTTAGTACTTCACATCTGTATAGAGACCTGATATCATGTCTACTCAGGTCTAGGACTTAGTACTTCACATCTGTATAGAGACCTGATATCATGACTACTCAGGTCTATTACTTAGTACTTCACATCTGTATAAAGACCTGATATCATGACTACTCAGGTCTACTACTTAATACTTCACATCTGTATAGAGACCTGATATCATGACTACTTAGGTATACTACTTAGTACTTCACATCTGTATAGAGACCTGATATCATGTCTACTCAGGTCTAGTACTTAGTACTTCACATCTGTATAGAGACCTGATATCATGTCTACTCAGGTCTAGGACTTAGTACTTCACATCTGTATAGAGACCTGATATCATGACTACTCAGGTCTATTACTTAGTACTTCACATCTGTATAGAGACCTGATATCATGTCTACTCAGGTCTAGTACTTAGTGCTTCACATCTGTATAGAGACCTGATATCATGACTACTCAGGTCTACTACTTAGTACTTCACATCTGTATAGAGACCTGATATCATGACTACTCAGTTCTACTACTCAGTACTTCACATCTGTATAGAGACCCTACAACATGGCTACTCAGGTCTAGTACTTAGTACTTCACATCTGTATAGAGACCTGATATCATGTCTTTAAATATCACCTTGAACGCGTCCATTATTTTTGATTTTTTTTTTACTATGTAAAAAATTTATGCTGTTTAAATGTGAATCCGCAGAGCTACTATTGTTAATGATTTATTGTCTATGACATCAATTTGACTATCAACTTGGCAAAAGGTCAACATATTACCGGATGAGTAAAGATATAGCCAAGAATCAGCATGGCAACTGGATCAGAACAATGTCGCAATTCTATTTTAACCTCCGATGTCATTAAGAAAATTTCACTCATCAAAAGTCAACCCGCTTGTTCCAAAATGTAGTTTCAACGCAGTAAATGTGGCGGACGATATGGTAAATTATTATGGACCTCCTAACAAATATCACAATTTCACACCTTTACAAAACCATCCATTTACGTGGCCAAATTCTGTTCAAGGACTGTGAATGATTCAAAGGATGTATGCTATTCAATCACTCGGAGAAGAAACTTACCAATTGGATAGATAAGGGTGTTTTGTCGTTAAATGGTAGTTTCTCCTCCAGAGCCAAAACGAAGCAGTTGGCTATGATTGTACCAATCACAATCCAGTCAAATGGTGTAAAGAAACCCGTTAAGGAAAACATATGTTAAATTACATTGTAAGGCCAGTTTGTCATGTCAGTATACCATTTTCTTGCTAGTGTGCAGCCTACAGAGCCTTAAAAAAGCATGAGATAGCAATAAAAGAATTTCTATACACTTCAAAAAATAAAGTGCAGCAGGTTTAAGAATGTAGCCACAGCTATAAGCCTCATGTTAAATGTACAAGTGTATATTACTATCTAAACAGTAACAAACTGATGCAGTAACAAAGGATATCCCCATTCTATAATAATCTTGGCATATTTCCTCAAAAAGTTGTCTTCACTGAAGATGAAGAGGGTTCTATTGGTAGAGAGATCGAGGCCTAAAACAGTCAGCAGTGAATCACAATGTGGGAGAGATCTGCCGATGGAGTTGTCATCTCATGAATCAGCATATTGAATTTTCAAAAACACGCTTGAAGAAAAAAGATGAAATAGGTTAAGAGAGACAAAAAGAGATGTTTTGTTAGTAGTTAAATTATAACTATTGGCAATTATAAGCAGACATATCAACTAATTTAACTATCATGTCCAACAGTCGGACTACATCTGAGACTGTCAGCTTCATTACTAGCAGGTCTAACTATGGTCTACCTATGAGTAATATTCAGTTCCCAACTAATTGATGTCTTTAAGACTACACAACCTGTTTAATATTATAGAATTTATTGAAGTAAAAATAATTAATTTATGAAATTCCATATTTCCTCTAATGTTTATATTATATCTTGCTCACAAAATTTGTAGAAACAGTTGAGTGATTTATTGTAACTCAGTTATATTTGTTTTATTGAGCATACAACACACTAGACGATCACTATCAGATAATATCATTCCAACAACAACCTCCACTTACTTTTAAGCTATAAAAATAACTGAGTTGAAAGTCATATATAGATCGACAATGAGTTCCTAGCCCTTAGTAAAAAGTTATTGCATTCTGGGAGTGCAGTCGTCTGCAGCCTATACCATTCTGACTTGAGTGCAAGGTGAACTGATATAGAAGTGCATCTCACTTTCTTCAATTTTCAACAAAACACCAACAAGCAAACCAGGCCAAACTTGACAAACCTATGAAACTGAAAACACCGCTATTTGTATAACGATAACGCTACAATTTTTATCACTATTACATTTACGGGAGCAGCTTTGTGTCCCTACAGAGAGATTTATCAAATGATTCCTGAGTTCATTTCAGACTCCAAAGAACAACTAATTATGTCATAGCTGCTTAAATAAAAACAAAGCGCTATGACCAACAGCCAGTATCGTTCATTACTATTGTTTACATAAAGCCAGTAGTGCTCAGCTGGCATGAAGGTAAATTGCATTCACATCTTGTACGGCAATATTGATTTGCGTTTTCACACTGTCAGACATTTCATGATCAAAAATGTTATTGCATGAGATGTGAGCATCAAAGAATCTTATTCTGAACTGCCTAGTCTACCAGCTGCTTGACAACGGCATCTTAAAATGTCATTCTTAGCGTCAAGACACGTTAAAATGTCGGTCTAGATGAGTTTAGCGATTCTTAAGACGTAACAGGGTCAGTTATGTCTCAAGTTTTGATAAGCTTCCAGCCGCTTCTACACGACCTGAAGGTAGCTTTACAACGATAAATAGATTACTGTTTGTCCAGGCAGCCTTTGACACGCTTCATACATACACATTGGAACACTAGCTAAAAACCATTACAAGTCTATTGGGAATATGCATTATCGCAGCATTAGCACACGTCTACCTTCAATTATATCAGGATTTCCATATTTCAGAGCTTACTGAATCAATTGACACATCTTAGTAGGTCACGAGAGACTTTCCACACTTAAGATGTCGGGTGAAAACAAGATATGATATGGTCCAAGCTACTTGTTGGACAACATTGTACGATACTACAGCACTCAAACCAATACTATGAACGTGTATATACGTGTATATCTCATCCCTAAACCATTCTAACTTGAGTGCAAGATGACTTGATATAGAAGTGCATATAATTTCTTTTTATCCTCATCAATAAAACCAACAAGGAAACCAGCCCAAACTTAACAAATCTAAGAAACTCAAAACAGCGCCTAGTTTTACATGTATAACGATAAATTATACGATAACGTAGCTTTGTAGCCCTACAGATAAGTTTACCAAACCAAACACTATTGCTGGATTCTTTTCTGACTTCAACAAACAAGTAAACATATTTCAACTTCAACACAACTAAACTTCCTCCATTCCTCTCTATCTGTCAGTCATAATGACCTGTCTTATACACACACAATACATTTCCTCTAGTAAACAGAAACATACACATTATTAACAAACTGATGAAGAGCTTTAAAGATGTCACATTATACAGTAAAATACTGGTTCAATGAATATGTAAAACTGCTATAAAACTATGAAGACATTCACCTTGTTAGAATCTGAATGCATTTTCCCTAGAGTAAAGACAACCACAATCAGTGTGAATTTCCTTAGGCTGTCAATTTTGTGTTATCCGTGTAACACACGGCTAGCATTGGCTGCACCATCAAGGCATTTTATTAGTCAAAGCACAAGTTAACACTTTCAATCTTGGGTCCGAGTAAACTCGGCTGCCTAGTTACGCTGTGTTTTTTACACTTCCAGCTTAAGTAAGACTACAAAACTGATCACTTTGTCCGTAAGTTTCTTTTAGCATAATTCCAAAGCTTCAAATCGATTTGACAGGTAGTTTTTAAGATATCGCCGAAATACTAAAAGTACTTTTAATCGACTGAGATATAAAAAATGTCTGCAGACGGAACACTAGTATCTAATGGCACACTAATTGAAGTTCTTGGTAATTAAGTTTAGAAAATAGACAAAACAACAAAACTTCTTTTTTTCAGCAACAAGAGTTTTACACTACAACTATTTGTTTTTCAATTCATAACAAATATATACACTCTATCTGACTCTGTGTACTGCAATCATTAGGTTTCTTCAGTTATCTACTGTATAAAACATCACTTCTTTGTGAAGTGTGTGAAAAGCTATTTACTGTACATGTATTTTTCTGTTTGTTCGTTGTGTTATACAAACTTTGAGCTTCAAAATGATACTTGATTGAAAAAGAATTGTGCTGTTCGAAGTACTTTCAGTCGATGAAAAGTTGTTAGTACGGTCTAGTATCAGCGTTGAATATCAGCCTATGATCAGGGGACCTGCTTCTATATGCAGGATCAAGCTTCACAGGGTTAATAGGCTTGTTCAATGAGTTTCATAGACAAACCTGGTAGCCGGAGTCCAGTAATTCTTTTGGCTGACTGACAAGGTGAACAGGGAGAACACGAACCATTGTCCAGATCGTGTTGAGCTGTAGCCTCAGCTTCTTGGTTTTTCAACTTTGACATTATATTATACATATTTTTGCTAAAACAGGTAAAAAATGTAAATGCACTACTAAATTGCTAGGATACATTAATCTATTAGACTATTAGAATGCTTAGAAACACATTATCAAGGTCATGGGAACCAAGGTCATGAGAATCAAGGTCATGAGAACCAAGGCCATGAGAACCAAGGTCATGAGAATCAAGGTCATGAGAATCAAGGTCATGAGAATCAAGGTCATGATAATCAAGGTCTTGAGAATCAAGGTCATGAGAGTCACGGTCATGAGAATCAAGGTAAGAAACAACTATAAACCTACATATGATTGTTAGCAGTTTAATAATTGTCCTACATGTATTCTATAATGATACATGAAAATACTATGACTGGCACAGACAGTGCCTATATGAGACACAATAAAGTTGTATGTTATTATATTATCTATATGAAACACAATAATAATCTTCTCTGAATTATTGAATAAACAAGTTCGTTAAAATTTTCATAAGAAAAATTCCCTGTAATAGTTCTTAATATTCTGATGGCGTTTGTTAGCTAGTTAACACAAGACCCCTGAGCTCCAGCGCGCAAGCTATTATTTTTACTCTACAAAGGGAGAAAACTTCCTAAGGAAATCTCTCAGATTATCCAATTGCATAACTATTAAGATGCCATCTATAGCCTCAAAGCTAGAGCACCCGAATACGAAACCTTACACAACCGAGGAAAATCTCATTACATGGGTACCGAAGACCAACCAAATGACATTACAATTACACAAAATTGACGACAGCTAGCAAAGAAGCCATGTGGTAGTATGTAATAAAGACAGTCTCAGTATTCGTTAATGACCACGGGATCTTTTGCTAATCGTTGTAGGTAGTGGTCCTTTAGTATTACAATATGTTACATTATTAACAGAAACTTATTTTTAGCCAAGGAACCGATTATCTTAATCAGAGAACAGATTATCTTAAAAGAAATCAGATATTGGTCATGTTTATACAATCAATGCATTATGTAATAAGTAACTACGTATCACAAAAACTGGAAACTAACATATTTCAAACTAGTAAGTTTGTAGGACTAATGAACAGGTGGCAGCATGAATGGGAAAGAATATTTACGTAGAGCTTATTGCAAGTATTAATATTAGACTGCAAAATGAGACGTGAGAATCTTTCCTAAAAAATTGTTAGTCATGGAGGGCACCACTTGAAAACATGGCGGCCATATTGAACTACCTGCCCACCAAATATTTTTCAAGTTGATTCAGTGTCAGAAATATCTGTTCAGCCCCGAAACTAATCATTTAGGTCTAAAAATGACCTAAATATGCTTCTGGTTGGGCAGATAGGCAAAACAAAATCTCTTGAAAAGTTCACATCGAAACAACTGACTAGCTACTATAATAATGTATTTCTGAAAGTATTCATGTTTTTACCCACCTGATAACTGTTGACTTTCTAACTATTTGCTTATCTTGCCTGTGCTGTCTACATTGGTAAATACACAGTGCAGTATCTGATAGAGAGACAATAGCAGAGAGTAACCCCTTTGAGCCAGAAGTGACACAGATATTATGTCTATACCTTGACTCACTTCGCAATCAATACTGTGGAACAATAAATGCAAGGATGACGAACAAATACTTGCTTTCAACAACGCTTCATTTTCTCGTATATATATATAATGGATATAGCAAAATCATTAGATATGCAACCGGTTCCATTCAGCCTGAGATGCAAATCAATACTCTAGGTTACTCTCATACGAAACAAAACCTGTCGATAATCAGGAAGAGCCTTCACACCTTATTTAAGAGACGAACTAAAGCGCACTTTGTAAGCGAGCTGATTAAATATGGCCACTGGACAAGACAGAAATGCAAAGAAGCCCTTAATAAATACATGACACATGGAGTATACGCTGAGACAACATCGGAGAAGCCACTTTATTTGACAGAAAATCATCTACAAAATCTGTCATGGCCTCAAGCAATGAATAAAGCCTGTCCAGCTTTACAACGATCACTCTATCAGCAGATATGTAGAAACAAGGTAAGCACAGCAAAGGAATTTCGGAGTTATCCTACGCATTCCCTCATGAGCGAGATTGATGATGAGCAGACGACTTTGTGTAAGTCCTCTTGTTCTGATATCCAAAAATACCTATACATGTACTTAAAAGGTGACGTCTCACGCACTCATAAAACAGTGCTAAAATACATCATCTAGTAACTGACATACACTACAAACAATGTTTTGCAGGCATCTGAGCCTTTTAAGAAAGGCGCAGCGAAAACCCGAAGCATGTATGATAAAACAGAGAAAACATGTATCTACTGAAGACAGTAGTGTTTTGTCACTTACTAGAATCAATTTATGCCTCAATATGATGTGGCTTATGATCAAGATTGTCAACATACCAATAGCCTTTCTTCAGGAAAACAGACAATACTATGAAGGTGTACCATAAATGCATACTTTAGCCTATAAACTATTCATACGAAAGCAATGCAATGGAGGCATATAATTAGCATTTGACAGCTTACAAGATACATGTAACTGTCAGTTTACCACTGCAAACATATTGTAATAAAACACCCTCTATCATTAAAATAATGAAATACATAGGTAGATGGCATACATCCCCGCACTCAGAATAAAAGATCATGCTATTAGTGTTTCAATAATCAATATTACCATTAGCTGTGCTGTACCATAACATCCAAGTTTCTATGTTTCGATATGAGAGCCGC
Source organism: Watersipora subatra (assembly GCF_963576615.1). NCBI lineage: Eukaryota > Metazoa > Bryozoa > Gymnolaemata > Cheilostomatida > Watersiporidae > Watersipora > Watersipora subatra. The sequence goes on from NC_088717.1 coordinate 6,922,105, forward strand.
CATATCACCTCATTAAAATTGTTATGACAAGATGTTGGAGATGCTATATCTAAATATTGGAGTTGTTATACCATGGGATTCAAGCAGTAATAACACTACATTCAGAATTGAAGTGCCCCTTCCGGTGAGCTGTGCAAATTTCTACATCACACAGTATAGTTTAGGAAGTCGGAACATTATAAAGCAGTCATAATCAACTACTACAGCTATCGCGTTATTGCATCTTATCTGAAACAGCAATCTTCACACTAGTGCTGCTACAACAGTCAATAGGCCAGACAGAAAGTCTAGACTAGAATTAAAAAACTTGTTACCATAACAGTAATCCGCTAAAACGTCACCTAACAGCTACTAAAAGGTCATGATTCAATCTGATACTATGGAAAGGCAACAAGAGATAAAAGAAATGTGTGACAGATTTACTGCGCAATAACTGGAGAAAGAAATGACATGTTTTGACTGACGACACAAAAGTTTTCAATCCACAAATCAATGATATCAGCTTAATACAATTTAAGCTTTAAAATAGAGTTCCTAGCATATGTTTGTACATTTTTAAAAATGGCATCACTCAGTAGGAGATCAAATACACAAAAAAGGTGTATAATCACACCCTTTGAAGAACTTGATATATCTCAAATTTAGATCATCTAACTTCCAATTTTCTGCATTTGATGGCAAGGCCTCAAAATACTATTTCAATAGTCTAGGAACATCCGGCAGAAAAAAGGGTGAGGCATCGGACCCACCAATTACTTCAATGACCATATTTACAAGGTATCTTCAGTCCATGTGAACTTAAAAACAACCAAGTAGTAAATGCCTGAGGAGATAGAAAGACTCTTCAACAAAGTATACAAGGATTCCTCATTGTAAGATTCACTGCTGTCGGTTTGTTCAATACTTCAATGCTGCCGACAGTCATTTCTATCGAGTTTCTGATCTCATCAAAGCGATGTTCAACTTTTCTATCCTGCAATATATAATTGCGAACCAAAACATTAATTTTCCATTTAAAGTGAGACTATAGGATTCTAAAAGCTAAAGAAGTAGCAATTTTTGTCATATTCTGGTTTACACCAAAATTAAATTTAGATTTTACAGCTAGTTGCACAACATTTCAAAAATAGCAAAACTTAAAATTAACTGGGTTTTCATATTTTTCATGTAAACGAAGATGCCCGAATATGATTACCGTAGATGTATAGAGGTTGATGTGTTGAAACTCGAGTTAAGGGGGCTGCCTAGCCTGTCTTGACAAACTGTTGTTTTTGCGGAGTTGTTCCCCCGTCGAGCGGGCGAGCAACACAACAGCTTGTCACAAGACGTACTGCACCTGATGCATCAGCTGCACTGAAAGGGAGTTGTTCTCTTCCGTCTATGCGGCTTGGCTGCGATGTTATGGTCGCTCCATTAGTAATCATAAAGGATTTCGCGCAAAAATTTATGTAGAAAAAATAAGATTACAACGTTTAACCAAAGACCAGTCTTTGTGGTGAACGTTAGTAGAATTTAGCAAAAACAAGCAATATCAGGCTTGTAGTAATTTGTAAACATATTATGCTCATTCACCGGTTGTTAAGTTTCATTGATTCTGAGCCACTATGGATTCACAGAAAGGCAAAATTGGCCCTCGGAGGAAGGAAGCGTTTGTGCAGAAACGACACCAAAAGGGTTAAAGCTGATGTGGTTTTAGCAAATTAGTTTAAATACTGTAAAAATCACATATAACATTTCCCACTTTTAGCCCCATTGCTTACTAAATATTAATGCCTATCAGCTGTAAATTGTGTAAGGACAACCACAAGAGGCAAACCAAAATTTGGTTTTGATTCAAAGCAAAAAATGAAAAATGTATTATGCTATGAATTTGTCAAATTCTAATATTATGTCAATAAATATGCAACCACATTGGTTTGACAACTCCAACAACGAATTAAGTGACAGGCAAAGCAAGCCAACCAACCAATAGTTGCTCACTCTTAGTCTGGAAATGCAGCTACTGCTCATCACTACTTGAACTGGAAGAGCTCTCCGACTGTGACATTATCTCAACGTCGTTGTTCTGCTTCATATTCATGGAAGAGCTGAGGTTAAGAAAAGTGGGCGTGTCTACCAGCTGTTGGTTCTGCCAGTTAAAGCCAAGGATTGGAGGCTCTAAACATATATAAGATGTTATGGCAGCCATGTTAAACATTAATCGCGCACAGTCAAATATCGGCTTACGCGTACCTCTACATACAAATTGTTTGATGTATGACATATCTAATAGTTGTCTTGACCTGAGAAATAATTTCCGACACGCGATGTTCCATTTACATGAATGTACACAGGTGGCCTTAGCATAGTTGAGTTCTACATTGCATGAATAATAGTAAACAGCTCTTCACAGCTTCCTTTGTTAGTTTTAAAATCAAGGATCTCAAATACTAGACATAATGCAGCTGTCATAAAAATGAAAACTGCACTGCATATCTTACAATTAAAACAACAATTACTAGAAAAACACGAGCCAATGGCTACAAATCGGTTCTTCAAAATCTGTAAAACCGTATAGTAGTTATTATGGTTAGTAGCTATTATGGTTAGTAGCTATTATGGTTAGTAGCTATTATGTCTAGTAGTTATTATGGCTAGTAGTTATTATGGCTAGTAGTTATTATGGCTAGCAGTTATTATGGCTAGTAGTTATTGTGGCTAGTAATTATTGTGGCTAGTAGTTATTATGGCTAGTAGCTATTATGGCTAGTAGTTATGATGGCTAGTAGTTATTATGGCTAGTAGCTATTATGGCTAGTAGTTATTATGGCTAGTAGTTATTATGGCTAGTAGTTATTATGGCTAGTAGTTATTATGGCTAGTAGTTGTTAGGGCTAGCAATTATTATGGCTAGTAGTTATTATGGCTAGTAGCTATTATGGCTAGTAGTTATTATGGTTAGTAGCTATTATGGCTAGTAGTTATTATGGCTAGTAGTTATTATGGCTAGCAGTTATTATGGCTAGTAGTTATTATGGCTAGTAATTATTATGGCTAGTAGTTGTTATGGCTAGTAGTTATTATGGCTAGTAGTTATTATGGCTAGTAGTTATTATGGCTAGTAGTTATTATGGCTAGTAGTTATTATGGCTAGCAGTTATTATGGCTAGTAGTTATTATGGCTAGTAATTATTATGGCTAGTAGTTGTTATGGCTAGTAGTTATTGTGGCTAGTAGTTATTATGGCTAGTAGTTATTATGGCTAGTAGTTATTATGGCTAGTAGTTATTGTGGCTAGTAGTTATTATGGCTAGTAATTATTATGGCTAGTAATTATTATGGCTAGTAGTTATTATGGCTAGTAGTTATTATGGCTAGTAGTTATTATGGCTAGTAGTTATTATGGCTAGTAGTTATTGTGGCTAGTAGTTATTATGGCTAGTAGTTATTATGGCTAGTAGTTATTATGGCTAGTAGTTATTGTGGCTAGTAGTTATTATGGCTAGTAATTATTATGGCTAGTAGTTATTATGGCTAGTAGTTATTATGGCTAGTAGTTATTATGGCTAGTAATTATTATGATATGAAAAAAGAAAAAGAGTAAACAAATCCCATATACAAACAGAAGTACATGTATATAAGTTGTACTAATTTAGGGTTTCTCTAGTCCAAGTTAAAATTCTAGTTAGAATCTTTATCGTGACCTTGACCTAAGCACCAACTGTTGCGTGCATCCTCAAAGCTCTACCTTAATTCATCTGTTCATGAGTGAAACTAAAGTTTTCACAATTTGTTTTTCGCAACATAAATTTATATAATTCATTTGTATAAATGTTATACTTATTTATACAATATGTTTATCATTAAGATTTTAGCCTGTGACATAAATAACAAAATGCATTGTTCTTATAAAAATATTTAATCCAATATATGACAACTTCAACGTAAGAAAGGAATATTTTATGACTTCACATCTCACTTCGAAGTTTAACAGCATGGGAATTTCAATAGATAGATCAGCACTACATCATGTAGGAGCCCATGTAGGAGAACATAGGCATGAAGTGATTCCATATCAGATCTACAGTAAGTGTACCTGCGCAGATGTACCTGCGCTACACACAATGGTTATCTACTACATATCAATTAGGATACAGCTATTGCGTTCTTACATAACTACTAAAATTAAAGTGTGATACATAGATCTAGCACTAATCAGTAAAAATCTTGTAAATAAAGCTATCATATATTTTATACAAATTAGCTTGTAATATATTTAAAATATTCAGAACAAGGGAACAAAGAGTTTATAGAGCTAGACAACGACAACACTGAAAAGCAAAATATGGCATACGAACCAGTCTGAGGTGCGGCGGCGGCAGCAGACTGTGAAGCTTGTGGCTGACTTGACTGATTTATGTAGGACTCCTTCAATTTATCAAAGTTTTTGCTAAGAAAACCTTGTCTCATCTCTGTATCTGTGGGGTAGGGCCTGCAGCTAGGATCCCCTAAACACAACAATGAATCCATTATCAATAGCTAGATTTTGCGATTTTTAATTTCCAACAAGTCTTGACTACAATAAGTGCCATGTCCGTCCGTCGCCACATTAAAAGTGTTAGGAAAAAGATTGCATCACACAGGAACTGAACTTGTATACACGATTTTGCAGCCAGTCGCGCTACTGAACCACCGTGCATCATCATATAATAATTGTGCACATACTTATTACACGTGATGATCTCTCAAGGCACACGAGACTGTCAGTGTACTAGTTTCAAATCTTTACTATGATAAGAGCCGTGTCCCTCTGTCTGTCCAAAGTCACGTTAAGAGATTTAGGAAAAAATTGCCTCACACAGGACTAGAACTCGGATATTCCGTTTTGCAGACAGGCTACCGACTGCGGTTCTCAACCACCTTCCACATTGAAGAATAACTGTACATACGGTTATTACAACTGATGATCTCTCATTGCAAACGAGAGTGACGGCGTACTGGTAGCGTATAACACTTAAAAAACAAGGTAGAAAACAAAGTGAGCAACAATTCTGCATGTAGTAAGATTTTTAACATTCGTATATCAACAATCATTAAGAATTGTATTCTTTTCTCATCATCTCCCGCATATATTCTTCGACAATCTGAAGCCTGGGCCCAAGTTATCTCAAGTATATGCTTTTCCAGCAAATCCCATGCCTGATAAAAATCGGCAGCGTAGTTTTGTTTTAATTTCACTCACTTCCGGTTTAACTACGGTTACAAAATGTTTACCATTTTGGGCTAGCATCTACATATAATTCAGAAGTTTTAGGGTGATTGGCCGAATATCTTTTGAGATACAACTGAAATACTGAAGGCGTGTCAAACAGGCCGATAAACGAAAGATGGCGGCCAAAAGTAAATTAGTTTGTGATAACACACTGGTTGAAATTCTTGGTAATGAGGGCTGAAAAATTGACTCAGATAGTGAACCAGGGATGTACTTTCAATCCTAACATTCACAATAGATCAGAGCTTACTTGTTGCCAATCAAGAAAATTTATTCAATAGTGCAATCATTATATTGTTTCAGTTACCTCAACATCATCACTTTATGGATAGAATGTAGAATAGAAACTATTTACATCCTTTTACTTTTGTTTATTTCATTTGTACTCTACAAGCTTAGAGCTTTACAATGATCATTAGTTGAAAAATAATAGCGTTATTCAGTGTTTTAACAGCTGATTGAAAGCTGTTAATATGGCCTAGTATCAGGGAACCTTCTTGTATACACAATACTTGGCTTCAAAGTATACTTGGCTACACGAACATCATATGAATGGCATTGAAAGAACTTTCTTCTTAAGTGTTACTGAAGTTTAAACATCCAGACTTTTCTATGACCAGTAGATGTGTTATCTGGCGCCCATCATGGATGTACTATTTGGCTTATGCGTGTGAGATATTATAAGTGCTGCAGACGTAAGGTCTAGTTTTTCTTACAATTTCTTACAATTCATAGTTATAGAGCAGAAATTAATGACCATTGAAAATGTTTTAAAGCTATTCACAAGGTTCACACTAGTTTTTATAAATCACATTATAAGAACTGATAACTCCAAAACTAACTGACTCTTGAAGGTTATGAAACTTGTAAATTGTCTTATGGTATGCTTTATAAAAAAGTGTTTTACACAATCTGCAGATAAGACTAGATCCTAACTTACCAGGAACCCAAGTTGGTGGGGCAGCAACCGCCCCACTCGCACTGATCCTGTGAGCAAACCTGATTAGATCATCGGCAGACACAGCCTTCTCTTCAGCTTTTTTTATTGATGCCAGTTTCTTCTTAGCATCGAATACTGCAGAAGCCTGCAAAAATTAGTAGGTTGATTTAAATACATATACTTAAGATCTTAAGCTAATACAATGCAGTTGATGCATCGTCTTAGAAAGTTACTTCAGCAACAGGTCAGTGCGGACTATGCAAATTTCGATTTGCCAAAACTAAAATGTCCTTCACACGCTTACTGCATATACTCTACATACGAATCTTATGTCACATCTAGACCTGTCTGAGGGAATACACAAGCAACTCTGAGCAAAATCCTAACCAATATATTAGGATAAGGAAGTTCTGATCATGTCCTAACGTAATGGAGAGGCATGAAGGTTTGCTCAGATATTTTCCGCTGCCATACTGTAAAGAAGCCACATCATTATAGACATAAAGATAGCTTGTACCAAGATTGTTTCAGCATCTTTGAGGTTTTTCTGTAAAGAAAGAATCTCCCCATTCTTTTTATCCAGTTCAACGTTGAGCTGGTCTATTCTTTGCTGGACAACAGCTTGTTCCTCGGCTACAAGGTAAGTATAAGGCCCCTAGTATAACTACTGAACACATAATTTCAACTGTCAAGTGACAATGATGGTCCTAAAATGAACAGGGAGCAATTTGATTGGTCCGAAGGAACAGGTGCTAAAGGTTTGTTTAAACTGTTCATCTGAAACCTAATACTTGATGTTTTATTTTAGTTATAACAGTTCAAGGTAAACTCACTCTCGCTTTAAAAGTCATCAGTTCGACTCTGAAATACATACAGTTTCAACAAAAACAATTAACAGTTTCCCTAAGTAGTAGCCAGTTAAACAAGACAAATATGTATTAAATTGACGGTTTCAAATATTTGCGAGGTAAGTGCGCATTTATATTAATACATTTTCAGAAATTAATTTGTAGCGACTACAAATTAAACTGATCTATTTACGAAAATCGAGATTACAAAGAGCCATAAACGACTGGATACATAAATAAATGCTATTTGTTCTCTGAATCTTTATTTTTATAGACTGATCCAAATAATTAAAATATTCCTACAGATCTCTCAACTGATCTAGAAGTACTTCAACTAACACTGAGCTTAGCATGTTCTAACATGATGAAAACCATGGTGACTATGAAACAGTATTATGCTGATCCACTCGGAATCAATCTATGAAAATGGCAAAACACTTAGTCTTCATATGATTTAATAAAATGAAAGTTTACATCCAACAAATTTCAGTTATCCTATTAACTAAAAAATAGTGACTTCTTGCAGCTGCAGTAAGATCATCTTTTAAAAATTCAAGCATCACAAAGACCATTTATTAATAATTTCAAGTCATTCCAATAATAGCAGGTAAATAGGAGGTAAATAGCAGGTAAACAAAATTTAAAAAAAACAAACCAATTTTGAGCTTTTCTTGCAGTTGTTCATGTTGTTTGACCAATACCTCTAGAATCTGTGATACTTTGGTAGTCTCTGTAGAGCGGTTGGCTTGTGAGGTGGTTGCCTGTTCAAACACCTCCCTAAAAACAGATCATGATGTCAAATCACACTAGCTATCACATTAAAAAGAATGATTTGTCTCACAAGTCAGAGCAGAACAATGTGACCACCCCACTACCTGTGTTGTAAAAAAACTGAAGATTCCCCAAAAAAACTATTATTTTTAGGTTACTATAATTCAGCAAATAATATTATACTTTCGCTTTTACTGAGAAGGCTGTGAGAAACAGCAGAACGTAAAAGCCAACATGACTCATTTTAGTTATTTTCAAATAGATGTTAAGTACCAAGATTTGCTAAAAAATAAGATTTTTTAAATTTGAAGTTATTATGAAGTTTGTTTTGTTATGAAGTCTATTAGTCATAGCACGTCAAGTTTTGTTAGATTGTTCAGATCATTTTGAGTTAAATTTTTTTTTATTAATATCCTTGTTATCTTTTTCCAGCTGTCGCTTATAAATCATATGCTAACTTTAGCATGAGTGTGACCTGGAGGTGTAACAACAATGACAATTCTATCTATATTTCTAGCAAATTCCGCATTATTTCTGCTACTTCATGACGGATGGCATTATACATTTGTAAATCTACAGTTTTCAACAATTTTTTCCAGGTTTTTTTTTTCAAAAATAATATACAAGTAGGTCAGACTGTGATGAATGTGTAACATTTTCATTTTTTCTGATAAATCCATTTTACATCATTGAAAAGCGGTTGTGAGACTCAATCAAAATATTACCTTGAAAATAAAGCAAACTCGACTTGATTTTTATCCGAGTTCGCATAATTCAACTCAAATATAAGGTACAGTGTACATACACTTTCTACCACAACTTGCATTAACAACAGTAATGTTAAAGCCTATCATCCTTCAGGCAAATAAATAAGACAACAAACAGTTTTTACTATAGATGAATATAAAATATGCGAATAAAACACGTCCTCATTTTTCCCACTTATTTTGAAGACTAGCCTGCCATAATTTTGTAGAAGTTTATTACTGTTTAACTCAATTTACCAGATAAATTTAAGATTGTGCTCCCTTTCTTGCATGTGTATTTTTGATCATACTAATAACTCTTTTGCCAAGTTCATATCAAATGTCAACACTTGCTTCGTTATAACGTAAAGCTTAACGGCTAAATATTTAAGGATGTTTGACAGTGAAAAAGAAAATCACAGTTAAATAACATACCCAGTTGATATGTCATTATTCAATTCACACATTGTAACCGTTGTATGTTGAAACAAATATTCATATAAGAAAACATAGTATTTTGTTCAATTCAATACAGAGACAAATAAACAATGAGAAACCCTTCAATTACTTCTATATTATGTTAAAACGATAGCATTATATAAAACAACGAAAAAAGTAAATATATAAACTTAAAATACACATAAAGATAAAATCAACAAAATAATAATTGACCAAACTAGTACAAAATATGCAAATACCATTTCACTCAGAATGACAAACTCACTATATGCTTGACAGCTGTTGGTACAGACCATAGAGTTATCTCCCCCTAGAGTGATAACTACACGAGCGTTTCCGGTGCCAACAAGGAGCGTTTAAGCCACGCCTCTTTTTTGTGCTAGTCAGTCGTAGTGATTGACTAGATCAATAACATCAGCCATGAGAAGGGTTAAACAAGGAGCATGAATTTCCAGTTAAGATAGTAATTAATGCTCATATTAAAAAAATGATGATTATAGTTTATTACTCTAATATATGCTTATTATTTAAAGCAATTCAATTCCTACCAGGATCACTAAACATATTATGGAAATGTTTACTTTTTCATATCCATTTCCATCAATGATATACAGCCCCACATACAGCAATGATATACAGCCAATGATATACAGCCCCCTGTATATCATTATTTCCATAAACATAAATATTTCCATAACTTTAGGGAAATGAATATGGAAATTTTATTTTAGAAATATGGAAATGTTATTGAAATGGAAATAATATGGAAATGTTATTGAAATGGAAATAATATGGAAATGTTATTGAAATGGAAATAATATGGAAATGTTATGGAAATGGAAATAATATAGAATTGAAGTGGGGAGATGTTATAGAAATGGAAATGAATTATGAAAATTATATAGAAACACTATGGAAAAGAAGAAGGGAAATGTTCTGGAAATAGAAATAATATGGAAATGAATTATGGAAATGGAACTAATATGGAAATGAATTATGGAAATTTTATGAAATAGAAATAATATGAAAATAAATTATGGAAATGTTATGGAAATGGAAATAATATAGAAATGAAGTAAGGAAATGTTATGGAAATAGAATTAATATGGAAATAAATTATGGAAATTTTATGAAATGGAAATAATATGGAAATGAAGTAGGGAAATGTTATGGAAATGGAAATTGTGACATACACGTAATCCCTGATACCTGCATGACTTGCAAAGACACTGAATAGATAGTGTTAAGTAAATGAGTTAATGCAATCAGTTACTCATAGATAAGATAGATAGTCATACTAGGGTTGTATGACATTAGTGTGATGGGAAGCTAGTCGACTGCCATCAACTATGAGCTGTACTACCCGAGTAATAAAAAAGTCTTTGGACAGAAAATTTATTTTTATATAATATTTACCATTCTAACATTTAAACTTCATATAATGAGAAAATATTTTTAAGCAGTTCAAATGAATTAATAGGAAAAAGAAAACAACCGCAAAGGTTTTTAAGCTTTTTCAAAAAACTACAACTTTTAAATTTCATATCAGTGTTTTGTTGAAATAAATTGGAAAAAAAAACTGTAAATGTGTTTAAATGTAAAATAATTAGCAAGTAATGGCTAAATATAATCTGTTTAGCTATGATTACAATAAAAAATTATTTAATAAATAAAGTAATAAAAAAGTCTATTTTATTTGTAAATAATTAAAATTTAGTATAATTAAGTATAATTTATTTTTATCTAACATATAACAACATTTGCCACTCTTTCAAGCTTTTTGCTTGCTTACATCAAGCAACGATGTCCATTAACTATTGGACATCTTTACTTCAAGCTAGTCTATGTATTTGATTGATATGTATTGAAATCTAATATTACATGCAAGGGCTGTTTGTGGACTGTGGGTCAATGAATCACTCTATCACCATACAATGTCAATACTTTCAGTTGATGGCAGTTGATTAGCTTCCCATCACACTAATGTAATACAACCCCAGTATGACTATCTATCTTATCTATGAGTAACCAATGATATACAGCCCCCCATGTGTGGGGGCTGTATATCATTGGAGTAACTGATTGCATTAACTCACTTACTTAACACTATCTATTCAGTGCCTTTGCAAGGCATGTAGGTATTGAATTACTTTAAATAATAAGCATATATTAGAGTAATAAACTATAATCATCATTTCTTTAATATGAGCAATAATTACTATCTTAACTGTGGAAATTCATGATCATTCTCATGGCTGATGTTATCGTTCTGTCAATTACTACGATTGACTAGCACAAAAAAGGGGCGTGGCCTAAATGATCCTTGTTGGCACCGGAAACGCTTGTGTTGTTGAATACACAGTTATCACTCTAGGGGGAGATTACTCTATGGTACAGACACACACTGTGCAATAAGAGATTATGTAGACTAATCGGCAAAAAATCTTTCTCATAAAGATTGTCACACAATTTTACGGACAAGGAATATTTTAGCAAAAGTTTAGCAACGGTTAGAAACTTGCACACATACACAAATGGCTAGCTTTCAAGCTTTAATAAACCTAATGTGTTTTAATTGATAATCAGTGTCCTCTGTATCCCATCCTCATAGATTCATTAAATTATATAATTTATAATTCATATAAAAATGGCTAACTTTCAAGCTTTAATAAACCTAATGTGTTTTAATTGATAATCAGTGTCCCCTGTATCCCATCCTCACAGATTCATATAACTTTCATGAGAAAATTTCAATTGCATTCAGCATATCTACATCAAAGCATTATCATCATTATCTGCAACAGTTCCATAGTCTCACTACTTCTGTTCCTCAAGTTTTTCGGAGAAAATTTAACAAAACATACCAATCCCCCCATACTGAGCAATCGTCTTCAATTCACCAACACCCAACTTATCTAAGTCTGACTGCAGATTCTTCCTCCATGTAAATATAGCCACTTCTCCGCACATCTTGAGTGGTATGTAGTGTTTTGCCGTGGCAACATTGGCAGGTGCTTCTCTTCTATTCTGCTAACATGCCCATAGAATCTTAACCCTGCTTCTGAATTACTTCACTCCATGGTTGTTTTCTGGTTAACTTATACACCATGTCATTGATGAATTTTCTGTATACATTTAACACCTTTCTAAGTTGTTTTTAATGGAACCTGTCTATTGTTTTAGCTGTATCCTTGCTAATTGTCCATGTTTCACTGTTGTAGGTAACTATGCTTGCTACGAAGCATTAAATGCCCATAGCTTTATGTCCAGACTGATCTCTTTGTCTACAGCGATGTGTTCTATTTTCTGCATGGCTTCATTTGCCAATCCTTTCCTTCCCTTTATATCTGCTGTTGTATCAAGTAGTATTCCCAAGTACTTGCATCTCTCACAGCTTGTATCTTCATCTTTGTTGATCTTATATGTCTCTGTCTTAGTTTCCTTAATCGTCAGGTTCTTTTTTTTTAATGTAGCTGGTATTTCATTTTTACTTTTGTATTTCATGATTACAGTTAATGCCAGGCCAACATATGTCGTCTGCATATTGCAGTGAAATAGGTTGGCCACTCCTCAGTCAAGTCAAATCAATTAATCGCATTCGCCCCATAATGGGGCATTAGAGCGATATCTTTATTAAGTAACATGAGTAGATTACTATTAGTTTGGGTTTCTTCCTTTCTATTTTTTTTATTGTGATTTTTAAATTTGGTCGGGCCGATTTTGTTTTTAAAGTTGAGGGTGGGGATTAGATGGGGACAAGAACTTTCAATGAATATTGAAAGTTCTTGGTGGGGTTGCGTAAAAAGAAAAAAAGGGTTAGCCGTTTAGGGTTCGCACAAAAAAGGAGTGTTTTTTAACATTGGTGTTGATTGCACCTTTAGTGCTTTTGTGGCGTGTATTGTGTAAGTGGGCATTTGAGAAAAAATGGGTTGGTATTGCAATTTCTTCATTTATTATTGTTTTTTTTAGATTTTGGTCAGCCGTTCTCCAACGCTCTGCAAGAGTGGCCCATGACCACTCAGACATGAGGTCAGAAATCCTTTCATTTTTTTAAGTTTAAACACCCACCTAAAAGCTTTTCTGTTCACAGACTGGAGAGTCTATGTGCTTGGATAAAAATGGAGACCAGACAGTTGATGAATATTCAAGAACTGGGTGGCAGATGCTTTTAAAAGAAAGGGTTTTGTTTTGGGTGAGCAGCTTCTGAGGGACTTCATGAGCATGTATAGTGTAGATAAAGATTTGGTTATAGTCTTTTCTAAGTGAAGGTTAAAGTTGAGTTTATTGTCTATAATGACTCCGAGGTATTTAAAATGATTGACATAAGTTAGTTGTTGGCCTTTCATAAGATATTTGTGAAAAAAGGGGCTCTCATGACACCTAAAAAAAGAAGTTGTCTCACATTTTGTGATGTTAAATTCCATCTGCCATTTATCAGCTCAGTCTATGAGCAAGTCAAAATCTGCTTGAAGATTCGCACAGTCGCTGGCTGACTCAATTTGGGAATATAAGAGAGCATTATCAGCAAAAAGTCTAGAGGTCTTGAGTCTAGAGGTCTTGATAGCCGCTGGCATATCATTTATAAAAATCAAAAAGAGGAGGGGGCCTAAAACAGATCCCTGGGGCACACCAGAGGAAAATGGACATGGTTTGGAGCATGTTTCAATTATAAAAATGGTCTGTGTGCGATCCTTCAACCAATCCCCGATCCAGGCAATAATTGTTGTTTAGTTTGGGTAAATTTGAATAAAAGTTTGCTGTGGGACACTTTGTCAAAGGCCTTAGAAAAATCAAGGATAATGGCATCAGTTTGGATTCCAGTATTAAATGATTCAATGAGTTCATGAGTTGTAAGGATTAGCTATTTCTCCTCGAGCAAAAACCATATTGGCAGTCATGGAAAAAATCAATGGAGTTTAAAAAGTTGCGGATGGACTCCTCTCTAATTTTCAGTAGTTATGATCTTCTATGTACGGTGATAGGCAGCTTATCCTATCTAACTTTGCATGGCAGTGATCTCTGATTTCCATAGGTATTTGTTGATTTTCACCTTCGCATCCTGGTTTAATCCTATCCTCTATTGCTCTCGTCAAATATGGGGTGAGCAGTATGTGTGATAGACAGTCACCTTGCAATGTCCAAAGTTCTATACAAACAACACAACATCGAACAAATGTAACACAATTTTTAAAAAAAACTTTCAAAAAATGGGTACTAAAACAACTGTGCTGGTAAAAATTGTGTACGAATACGACAAGAAGCAAATAAAATTTATTTACGCAAACAAGTTAAAAATAATAAACTTGTTTTATTATTTTTAACTTGAAATAATCAGCCAGAGACAGACAACATCGTAGCAGCTCTTACTTTGATAATAATTCTATATCGTTCAATAGCAAATGAAGCGACTGTTTTGTGCTTTTTTGTGCCATTAGCGCTACAAGTAAATTTGAAGAAAAAGCGCACCAGCTACTTCAGCGAAAACACGAACGTATAAACGTTATACATGGAGTCACTAATGTGGCAGACATTGCTATTTGAAATACGGTATCGAAATTCGAAACCGGATATTCTTAACTCGAATTTCAATGCCCGGTATTCTTTGACGAGGGTAGCGCGGGCTATTTTATGTTCGTAAATGCAGGTTGTCTAATTTTTTTTACAAGTGCCACAAGTACATGTAGCAATACAGTGCTTACAGGATTAAATATTTTCAACACGGTTAGGAAATAATGTATTACGCGTTTAATGTATATGACCTACTACATCAGTTTTGTAGGCGTAATATCTGAATACCCTTTAGTCTTTTAACTTCTAAACTCTCAAAGCCTTGGGCTATCGGATGTTAAGTTTGTGAATATTATAAGTCGCTCAGGCTATTTGTTTGCTCTCGTTGTCCGAGTGTCTCATCAGCTTGGGGTTTTCTTTTGAGACTTGATAACATAAAATGGCCTCCTCTGCTGAAACACTTGGGGCACAGGATTGGGACTTTAGTTACGTCAAACCGTCACTTGCTGAGATTACACGACTAACAGAAGTTGACTCTTTAAATGATCCCGAGGAATTACCTTTCAAGTCCAAATATGCTGCCCGAGAAGTCCTTGAAACTCTTAAAAAGAAACTGTGCTCGTTCCTCGAGTCATATCCTTCTGACGAAGAACTAGTTAACATAGATGAGGCTATTTCACCTGAAGACGTAGAGTTGTGTGATCTAACTTCTAGTGTGGAGAGGGATGAGAATGATGACAATCTAAACAAATCACAAATACGTCAGCCTCAGCAACAGCTTCGAACTCCCCATTCAGATGTTGATAGAGTTGAAATATTTTTAAGGTATATTCAAGGAAAATTGGGATTTAACTACATAGATTGCGAAGAAACCTCAAGTGGAGAAGAACATTTAAATCAAGCTTTGGGCAATATTGTCACAAAGTTTAGTACGAGCTCTCCCTGGACTGCTTATATTCACATGTACTTGCTCAACCAACTCGGTATCTTGCAAGCAACTCGGAGACAGAATGAAAAAGCATCCAAATTTTTGCATAATGCTGAAGCGACTTATGCATCATACAAATCAAATCATTCTGAAGCTCCATCTTTTCCTACAGATCTATTATCCCCATTTATGGGTAAGTAGACTACCCTATATTTCATAATAAAACAAAAATTCACATCGATGAAACCTTTTTGCAGCAACATTTATGAGATTGTATTTATGAAAGTTCATAAAACTGGCATTATCTGAAAACATATTGTAGGAACGGCTGATGAAAACAATGAGCAAGAAAAATGGAAGCTTTTTGAAGCAGAGCACACTCAGACTCTGTTTTACTTAGCACAGGTAACTGACATAGCCCAGGCTCTAACTCATCATCATCTGTGTTGAATTCGTAGTCTCATTACTTCTGTTCCTTGTGTTTTGCCTAAAGAATTTACTAAAACACACCACCTACCCCTATTCTGAGCGATGATCTTCGATTCGCTAATGCTAATCCCCAACTTATTTAAGTCTGACTGCAGATTCTTTCTCTGTGTGAACTTAGGCGCTCCTCTTGAGTGGTCTATAGTATTCCGTCATGGCAATGTTGACAAGCGCTTCATCTTCTATCCTACTAACATGCCCATGCCCATCGTTGCTCTCTGGTTAACGTTGTCATTGCTGATTTTCCTCAGCCAGTATACATTTAACACCTTTTCAAGTTGTTTTCAATGGAGACTGTCTATTGCTTCTGCTGTAGCCTGGGTAACTGTTCATGTTTCACTGTTGTAGAGAACTATGTTTGCTACTTGGGCATTTAACGCGCGTAGCTTTACATCCAGGCTGATCTTTTTGTCTACAGTGAGGTGTTTTATGTTCTGCCTGGCTTTAATCGC
Organism: Watersipora subatra; assembly: GCF_963576615.1. NCBI lineage: Eukaryota > Metazoa > Bryozoa > Gymnolaemata > Cheilostomatida > Watersiporidae > Watersipora > Watersipora subatra. The sequence goes on from NC_088717.1 coordinate 6,938,494, forward strand.
TAATAATTTAACTCACTGGTGCTTTTTCAAAAACTTATTGACAGTTTTCTTAGAGTGACTTTTCTAGAGTGACAAATAGGCACAACAACGTTACTTTGTTTTATCAAGTTTCTTTCCTTATGATCATTAATAAACAATTTTGTTTGTTACTTTGATTTGACATATGATTGTGCTCAGGTTTATCAGAAATCAGAAGAGGGTTCAAAGGCCGCGCATTACTGTCAGTTGACACTGATGAGACAGTTGGAGCAGAAGCAGTACCAACCAGTAGAATGGGCACTGAATGCAGCTACCCTCAGCCAATACTTTCTAGTAGAGTATCAGTATACTCTGGCTCGACACTGTCTATGTATGTTATCACTCAAGTATTCCATGCTGTACCACAGTTTATACTAATTGTGTACACTGTCTATGTATGTTATTACTCAAGTAATCCATGTTGTACCACAGTTTATACTAATTGTGTATACTGTCTATGTATGTAATTACTCAAGTAATCCATGCTGCACCACAGTATATACTAATTGTGTGCACTGTCTATGTATGTTATTACTCAAGTAATCTATGTTGTACCACAGTTTATACTAATTGTGTACACTGTCTATGTATGTTATTACTCAAGTAATCCTTGTTATATCACAGTTTATACTAATAGTGTACACTGTCTATGTATGTTATTACTCAAGTAATCCTTGCTGTATCACAGTTTATACTAATTGTGCACACTGTCTATGTATGTTATTACTCAAGTAATCCTTACTGTACCACAGTTTATACTAATTACGGCAAAGCATATCCCGTCTGTTTTGTCATGTTGGTAAGTTTTGCCAGCCGGTTGGTTTGGTTCTACAGCAGCTGCAATGTTGTCTAAAAGTATATGGATCAGACTTGGTGGCTTCATTATGATGAACACTGATAATTCAATTATTGGTGGTTTGATATAAATCACTAGGGGTCAGCCGCATAAAAGAGCTGTGTATTTTTGGGACCACGTATAAAATATTATTGTTACCGCAGTCTGCCCAGAATAATAGTCACTTTTGATGCAGTTCGGCCTGCTAACTTTGAAAGTTCAATCCTAGCAAGGTCCACCTGTTTGTCAAATTGAGCTCTTGATGCTTGATGTAACACTTCAGTATTCTAAAATACACAAACAGTTAACGGGCTTCTTCAGTATCATCACTAATGTTATTCTTATTATCGATGAGTCTGATCTTCTAATATCTTAATTATTTTATTTTTACTTTTGGTTGTGTTGAGTTCATATTTACTGGTTACACGGCTTTCTGTAAATAATAATTTATTGATGTTACAAAAGTATTCATCACTATGTATATATTTTCTTTACTTTAAACTGATGATAGGCTATGCACGTCAAAGCTTTCTTAACAACCTTAATGCAAACAAAAATGCATGTTTACTTAATTTCTTTATAGTTTTAGCTAGTTTTACTAGTACCCTAGTAATTGCTGCCCTCTGTCTAGGATGTTAAACTTTATTTGTGTTATGGAGGATATCTGTTGCTACTCCACAGCCAGTGCAATGAAGATATTTGAAGAAGTTGGTGAGTTTGAAAAAGACACGGAAGAAGAGGGACTGTACAGTAAGTCACTCGACATTAAGAGATGTTGGGTCAAGTATGGTTTGTCTCTGCTAGAGTTCTCATGGATGAGGCTTGTTGCTGATGAGGATGGTGTGCTGAACGATGTAGGTAAGTTGCAGGTAGGGTGTAGGTAAGTGTAAATAAGTTGAAATATTGACTGGCCTCATAATTTTTATAAGGGAAATAATAAAATGAACAATGATAATAAAAAGGTAAAATACTTGTTGGAAGCTATTGTCTTTTATACTTGATAGTTGTTGTATCAGCGCCTGTTGATGTGGCATTACCATGTGATCGGGGGAGCTGGTGCAAAAATTGTATCACGTTAGAGATATTTTAAAGATAAATGGTAATGTAATACCCTACAGGATGAAATTATTCGCGGAGGTAAATTTCGCGAGAATTTTTTTTTCATGCATATTTGCGGACCAAATTATTCGCAGATACACACATTGGCGAATAAATTAATCCGTGAAAGCCGCTAGCAATAGAGTAAAACCTTCACGCGCGTATACCACGTGTTTAGGTTTCTATTTAGCTAAGAAACTTATGTCAATCGTGCTAAGCTATAAATTTTTGACTGAATTCAGAGGTTGTCATGTATATTAATCGATTTGGAGGCCTTTGGTGAACCAACAACTTGTGGTAAGTTATGAGTTTTTTCAACGTAAAGAACTGCAGGAGAGATTTTTGTGATGATGTCCCCGTGCCGAATTCTGAATAACTTGTGACAACCTTGAATAATTTGGTAAAGAAGTGTGATACGTTGGCAATGGGCTTAACTCAAAGCCGCGGCGATGATTTTAAAAGAGTTTGTAACTCAGCTACGTTTACTAACTCTGTCTAGCCGCTAGTGTTTAACTTGAGATAGTAGTTATTTTCCCTGGTGTTAAAATAAAACCAATTGTTCGCGGATTTTAATAATTTGCGGAATTGACGGTACGCCACTTTGCGAATGATTAAATCCATCGAATAATTTCATCCTGTAGGGTATTAGGTAAACCAATATAATTGCTGTCCAACTCTAATATAATTACTTCAACTATGTGATGTCGTTTTGATTTTGACACCGTATAAGTAGCGTCTTCATCTCACATAGCTGTGGAAACCATCTAGTATCAATGGATAACTTGATATGATCTGTGGGTGTAACCAAAATGTCTTGAAATGGTGTCCATTCAGAAATGGCTGTTGTTCTTGTTCTGCCGATGTAGAAGGATTCAGAATCCACGTGTTCTCTATTGTTCTATCTCTAATGTTCTAATGTTATATCTATTGTTCTAGATGATGAGCCAAAGATTGCTGACTTGTTTGACCTTGAGCTGACACGCTATGAAAGCTGGATGCCAGACAAATATCTTCTCGATTTTGGTCAAGCTCGGCCTGTGTTTCTAAAGGTACGTATGGCGAGTCTTTCATCTCAACTTTGGCCAGCACTGGGGGTGTTACTGACATAGTCCTACCTTTGCAGTTGCTAGTTGGTTTCAGAGGCAATGGCTTTTCTTTAAATAATTCAAAGTCAAATAAAGTAAAACGGTAAATTTAAAAATACATGTATGTGCCCCGATGTGTGAAGTTGGGAGTGTTGCTGAGGGCACATTAAGTGAGGGGCGCTGCTCACCCTCACCAACTGCAAACATCTTAATGATTTTTCCTAAAATCCTCACAGTAACTGTAAATATGAACTCGCAGAGAGTAGTTCTGTATTAATCCCTTAGTTTATTGTCTTAGTTCTTGCATCCTCTAACAAGCTAGCTGTTATTGCACAGCAATCTTAGCTACTTCGTGGTTCACCTATGGTGGCCTCAGTACTTTGGGAGAGGGTTTTTGGTAAAAATACATGAAATACATAAATCTCTCTCTTTCTCTGACCCAGTGATATCTCTCATTTTGCTAGCAGCAGTTGCTGGTCGCTGTTTGCCTGTTCTGTTTTCTGAAGTAAAAAAAATACAAAGTAGTTGTAGTACCCTTCATCATGCCTCTTAAATGCCCTCGATCTTCCAAATTATCCAATGAACCAAAGAAACGAAGAAAATGCTTTTGAATAATGAAAAAGTGACACTATTAGGCGTGATTTTTTAAATTTCCTTTTCACAGATTTTCAATTACCACGAGGGCAGCGGTCGCAATTAACCGCAAAAAGTGAAGTATTACTGGGTACCAAATGCATTTGGTTGTCCATCCTTTTCATTTTGGCAGCGAGTTACTTTTTCTGGTGATTTAATTTAAGAGTTGTGTTTCATCATTTCATCAAAGGTTTATTCATCACTTTTCGTTGACGTACTCCAACATCTTTTCATTTACTGTTCTACATTTATTTTTTTAAATTCCTTAAGCTTCAACAACACAAAATGCGATGTCTGACCAATCAAAGTAAAATGTCATAATCTTTCCTATTATAGGAGCCGCGTCCTTTCATGTGTTTGAAACAACGGTGGGAGGTTGCGTTATAATACATAACTTATTATCTCAACATAGATACAAGAGTTTCTGGGAGACATCAAGCAGTTCTACACTCTGGACAGCTACTGCTCAGACTACATCGAGCTCACGCAGGATCACAGTAAAGCTTACAAAAACCTGAGTGTGTTTGAGACTGAGCCAGATCGTAGGAGCAAGATGCATAAACGACGAGTCGACCTGCTGGAAGCGGTCACTAAAGAGCTGAACCCGCAATACTACCTTCTGGTATGTAGACCTTCTGGTCATGTGATCACTGCCTGGCCAAAGCTTAAGTCATCTGAGAGGTTGTTTATTCTCTTGTTGCAATGTGTGGTTCATCAGCCATCATCATTAACCTTTTGTTACTGGCAGGTTGCGTCAGCTCTGTATATAAGTACTCAACTGTATATAAGTATCTCAACTAGTTAATCACACATGTAGACTTAATTTGGATAGAAAGAGAGTTAGCTATTCTTTATAGCTTTGTTTTTGTAACATGACATGGTTGTTCTTTCACCGAAGCCAAAGATGATTATAAAACTGATTTTAAGTCTCTAATTTATAGTAATAAGCTATCACAGTGCATCCCCGGGCTTACAGTTTTTTTGCATTACGATGTGGAGCACAATATTTTTCCGTCCCCGCTTTATGGAATTTTTTCGCCATACGACATCAACAAAAATGTCTTTCAAAATTCAAAGATGCCGGTTGGTGTACTGAATACATCGGAATAATTACAATGCTGATATGCTATTCACCAAAATTTCTCCCACAACACCTGAAAGAGATACGATGCTCGCTCTCAGTTCAGCATTCTTCGTGTTTTGTAAGTGCTTGATATTGTGTGAGTGAAACGAAATTTAGTGAAAAGTGTAAGTGCACTTTAATGGTAATCTTTAATTCACTATACATATATAACTATATAACTAAATATATAACTCTAATTTCGTTCGCCATGGGTCCTAAGTTTGATAACGATGTTAAAGGAAGAAGTAAGAATCGTAATCATAAACAGATCATAACCACTAAATACACAAAAATTACTGTGTGTAACTATAGTTACTAAGGTCAATATATTATTTTGTTAATAAATTTTAGTATGTAGGTATATAAAAATTAGGTATTTTTTACCTGGGGTGTTTGCATTAAATAATTCCTATGGGTTTCGATCTCTCTCTATACCACATTTTCGCCTTATGATGCCAACATCGGAACGAATTAATGTCGTAAGGCAAGTGTCTGCTGTATTAACAGCCTATGGAATTAATCACATAGCTTTACAGAAGTTGCTTATTATTCCTATTACATGTATATAAGATGGGTTCAGCGGTCCTATTATATGAGACAGGTTTAGGGATCCTATGATATGAGATGAGTTCAGGGTTCCTATTATATGAGATGGATTCAGGGATCCTATTATATGATATGAGTTCAGGGGTCCTATTATATGAGATGGGTTCAGGGATCCTGTTATATGAGATGGGTTCAGGGATCCTATTATATGAGATGGGTTCAGGGATCCTATTATATGAGATGGGTTCAGAGATCCTATTATATGAGATGGGTCCAGGGATCCTATTATATGAGATGGGTTCAGGGGTCCTATTATATGAGATGGGTTCAGGGTTCCCATTATATGATATGGGTTCAGGGGTCCTATTATATGATATGAGTTCAGGGATCCTATTATATGAGATGGGTTCAGGGATCCTGTTATATGAGATGGATTCAGGGGTCCTATTATATGAGATGGGTCCAGGGATCCTATTATATGAGATGGGTCTAGGGATCCTATTATATGAGATGGATTCAGGGGTCCTATTATATGAGATGGGTTCAGGGATCTTATTACATGAGACGGGTTCAGGGTTCCCATTATTTGAGATGGGTTCAGGGGTCCTATTATATGATATGAGTTCAGGGATCCTATTATATGAGATGGGTTCAGGGATCCTATTATATGAGATGGGTTCAGGGATCCTATTATATGAGATGGGTTCAGGGATCCTATTATATGAGATGAGGTTTAGCGATCCTATTATATGAGACGGATTTAGTAATCCTATCCTGCAGTGATGAGATACTCAACAAAACTACTCCAGATAAATTTGCTATGAAAATTAATCTGGTGATAGTTGTGCAACTGTTCAAGGTCGTTATCCTGTTTTAAAAGCTGTTGCGTATATTATATACCAGGTATGTAGCATATCGTTGTTTTAAAAAACTTTGTTTAGCGCACTTTTGTGTGTCATAAAGCCACTCATTTTAGTGGGAGTCCATTCTATTTAGCATTCCCAAGTACTACATACAATTGCCATAATTATACAATGCAATCGCAATGAGTATGTTTTGAACAGGTCTGGCGTCAGCTTGTCTATGAGACAGCTGAGGCGTACTCAGCTATGGTCGACTGTAAAGTTGAGATAATGAATGAGTTGGGAGATAGCCAGCCTAGCTCACAAGCAGTCAGCAAGCTCAACAGTCTCTGTCAGAAGAGTATTCACAAGTATCTCGAGTATGTGGGGTCACTGAAGGGGCCAGATGGCAGCCTCCCCGATCCTATTCCTGAAGGTACCGTGAAAACAAGTCTAATTATCACATTGAATAATCTATAATTTTCATTGTCATATTTTATGGACGTCATTAAAAGCTGATATTCTACAACGACCTGTCAAAAGTATACTGAATTTATCTAAATTCTACCCTGCTACAGGTGCAGGCAACTCCTGCAAAAAAGAGTGCTTTCTTTTTGTGAACAAGATGGCTTTACTTCCAGAAGTTGTGTGTGAAAAGATTGTGATTAGACTTGAAATTTGCAATAAACTGTCTAAAATGTTTGCTTTTTTGTTAATATTTTTGGATTACATCAAGAGCTAATGCTAGGTGGAGACATTGAAAGCTGTAGAACTTAAAGCAAGTTTACCACATTAGATGAAGTAGTGTGCATTTTTTATTCAATTCAACACATAAGGCAACAACAAAGTTTTATAACTGTTGGCCTGTTGAGAGAGTTCAAGTTCTCAAGATTTTTGACTATGTCAAGGACATTTTTATTCTCTATTCGTGTTATACTGTATTTTACCAGGAAAAAAAGGGTTTTTTGAGTCAATTGCCCAATGTAGGTCTTCCTCCATCATATCTATGTCTCTATGCCCCTCTACATACTTTCAGAATCTGACAGAATAGGTTGGTATTTTTAGCTAGAAACTTGTCCATTGCATATCTAATTGATTTTCAGGGTGTAAAAATCTGAGGAGCGTCTCTCTGTCTTGTTTATACTTTTCTATAACCTTGAAATCTAGTAACTTGCTGTAGCAATTGTGTTCCATGCAAAATATGTTGAACCGCTGCGTGATTTGATATTGTTTAAATAAAGTCTAAGGTGCAACGTGCTTTTCTTTCTGACTACGGAAACACTAATGAGGAATATACGATTACTGAGGAACAATTGTTTATTTGCTACGCAGAAATCACTTCAGCAGTGCTCAGATAGGTTGCTGGCAACTATCACACATGTTGCCAGCGTAATAGAAGATTTTTTGCATAGGAATGCGATCTTTGCTATCAAACAACAAAATTGCTCAGCAAATCACTTGATTTTAGTGCACCTCGCCTTTTTTCATTTACAATAATCTTTTTGCTAGATAATCTTGTTTTAGTTTTTCATTTCAAAGAAAGAATTAGATATCTATTACTTATTTAAAGGAGTTTCAATAACGGTCAACTTTGAATTTTGTAAAACTCATGAGACAGACAACTATTTTGATTAGGAGTCATTTTCTTATGGAACAATATATATTTGTCATGCTTACGCCATATGTCTAAGGTAAAACATATTTGAGTGCATTTGTATTGCGCATACCACAAAACTTTCATTTGAATGTCACCTTTATTTGAACGCCACCCTTATTAGAACACCACCATATGAGAAGTTTGGAAAATAGAGCACCACTCTTTAATAAACCACCACCTCTATTTATCCCTCAATTTGACATTCTTTTATCTTTACGAACCCATAATAGAAAGTGGTCAGTAGAAAGATTTCCATAAAATAGTACTAATCATGACTCAGTTACATCAATAACAATTAATTCTTTCGTTGTTGCTGCAGTGGTTGCTACGGTTTTAGTGACGTGATTGTCACAATCATCAGAACTATACTCTGATTCGAAGTCACTAATGCCAAAATCTGATCAATTGCCTTCAGATTCATCCATAATGTGGTGTACAATCTGACCTGAAGACTTGAAAACTTTGTTGAAGAATGATGAGAACACTCTTCAGGAACACCCCATGACATAATAGCAGCCGTTGTTATGGCGTATCAAAGTCTAACTTCAAAAGCTTTACGGTTTTTTTAAACTTTGAGAGCAACACCATCAAAATAATTGAAAACTGTTTCCGCCTAAACTACTTGGAGTAGTTCCTTGTTTAACTCGGTCTAATACGTCACCTTATTTTAAAAACGGTTAAGCAAAAAGACTGAGGCCGATGGCATTAATGTCGATCCGCCCAAAGGAAAGTGCAAAATATAGTCGACATCAGCATTGCTTTACCCGTAAAAGGGTTAAATTTATCTTTTCAAAACTCTGATGAGCTAGTCAAAAAACAAAGCGCCACCCTCTATTTGAATGTCACCTCTAATAAAATGCCACTATAGAGAGAGTTGAAAAATACAGCACCATGGCGTTTAAATAGAGGCTTTACGGTATATTTTGGAAACATTACTAAGAAAATCTATTGCATTCTACTATTTATCAATTTATTAATTAGCATGGAATAATACGGTATCTCTATTGCTCAAACCCCAGTAATGTGTAACATCTTTTAAAATCTGCTTTTGTTTTTATCAATTTCATTTAAATATTGTAAAGACAGCAAATACAGAATATCCTATTTATGGTGGCTCGCTATTTTTGTGGATCTTGTACAGAAGGCAACTTTCCCATGAACAAACGAGCGGAAGCGAAGTATGAGAGTTTTTATGATAAATGCATGTGCACACAACTTATGAAAATTAATCATCAACAATGAGCCGAACCCTTGTCTAGAAATTTCATCAACAAATTTCACCATCGTTTTGTAGAGTCGTTATAGTATAATAGCGATACAAAACACATTTTAGCCTATTTAAATATGTTACCATGTCTTTGTAAACCGTCGGCATTATCTTAAAACTTACCCATCTGATCGGATTATACACAAATAGACAGATTAATTTGGACGAAAATCGCCGCAAAACGCTTGAAAAGCTTGGTTTAATATAGGTTAAGACCGGAAATTGAAATGCCGAGCGACAGAGAATAGAACAATAAAGTCGTGAGCATTTCACGAAAAAATAACGTGCACATTTCACCAGTCTATAGCATTGTCGAAGGTTTCTGTAATTAACGTAGGAGTACTGAAATCATTTCATTTTTGCCGATTTCAAAGTAACTGACATTTTAGACTCTTGAGTACTTCGGTATTCTAACTGATGTACAACGCAGTGTAACTAAAGGAAATGATGATATTTTTTTCTAACGATTCTTATGAGATTTTAAGATTATGCGATTATACTTATGAGATTATAAAAACTATGACGTTTTTAAATGTAAACAAAATTGTGTATTGGTTTTATATTATTACTATATTAATAATATCGGTTATTCTAATAATATCAGTGCATTTTACTTCTAATATTGGCAAATATTGCATTTCTCCTATTGCAGGGAGAGAGATATAAGCATATAATCTTTTCCTTTCATTATTGCTATTTGTTGTATATAATAACACCCACACCCAGTACATTACAGCTACCATTGCAGTTATCCTATTGCACTGCAGTGCCATTTGACTGCTAATATTGCATTTCTCAACCATCAGTACCCTTTCTTTTTTTCCAATATCACTTTGGTCGTGGGCTGTATGACAGGAGAATATCTAGTTAATATAATTATATCTATATAAGGTGTTGCCTAAGCGGCTGTAAAGTGAGGTGGTCAGCAGTATTCGAACACAAATGGCAGACAGGGGGATGCAAATCTGAAATTGGTTGTTAACTAAAGTTAAAATACAGGGAAGTTACTACACTGTACTTAGGAGTGTTTGTAAAATACTCGTGTAACACTCCCTTTAGACTGCATTTTAGTCTGACTCGTTGGTCATACAAAGCTATTTAGTATGACATTTTATGTACTTTTGATTGCTAAATAGCATAAATAAAATTTATGGGTACAAATAAAACAAAATATGCAAAATATTCAACTCAGACGTTCTTACAGAACTGTAGTTAAACTGCGATGATACAGAATGTTCGGGTTGTAATATCGTTGAAAAACATTACTTTGTGTCAGGAGGCAGACAACTCCAAATACTTTCTACCTTAAATGTAGAAGACATATACCGGTATTTTCTATATAAAACGATAGGACTTGTTTGTGGTTTATAAAATTAGTAAGCTTTGCAAAATATAGCTTGACTATAATATTGCAGGTGATGAACGGCCACTACTAGTAGCATGGTTCTGCATAGCTAGACTTTACTACAAGATGTCATATAGAGACCCAGAGCAACAGATCAACTGCATGAAGAAGACTTTAGAGTATTACAAGCTTGTCGTAGAAACTTGCGACAAACAAACAAAATATGCTACAATAATGGAAGCGGAGCTTCCTGTTTGCCGAGAAATGGCTTCATTGCTGGTTGTAAAGATTGATAGAATGGTTTCCCGTCTCTCATAAGGCAGTCTTCATTGCTCAAACTACATATGTATGCTTTGAGGAATTTTGATAATGTGTTATTTTTGTAGTAATAAGTTTGTTTCGCTTGTTAGGATGTTTTCATTTGTAAGTTTTAGCGTTACTACTAGTGTCATTAAACTGGAATTTAATTGTTTGCTTGTTGCGAAGAGCATTTTACACAGCATCTATCTATATATATTATTATACTTTATTTGTAATATTTACAGGCTAATACAATAGTAAAGTGTGCTTAGTAATAAAACGATATCCAATATTATCTCATCGAAACCTCGAGTCATGTAAGTTTATACTAATATTACCAAGTATGTGACAATTTTCTTACATTGCTAAAATGATTGGAATGACAACTCCATATCCGGAAAATTATGACAAAACGCCAGAAAAGTATTGATTATTACCAAAGAAATAGCAAAACTGACAAGCTTAGCAATAAATAAAAATTACTGGTTAAATTGATAGTCGTAGGCCTGTAAAACAATAGATACTAATACTGAAGAACTCATACTGTAAAGCGAGATTAAAGCACTAAAATTGTTGACCATTGTTGACCATTGCAAAATGTTAATAGTGAGTAGATTCAGAAGACGTTTGCTGTAATTTTATATTGTTCTTGGTAAACCCAAATTCTCGACCAACCAGTCACACTGTCTATCCAGTTGAGCTGAAAATAGTGTCATTTTCACCGTGGTAGCAGCTCTTTCCTGTTGTGAGCTGTACTTTCCGTCTGACATGTTGTAAACAAACTCGAATTGAACTTTGAACACCAAGGACATCAAGTTATGAAGATGTTTCCGCAGACGGCTGTTCAGAAGGCTCATCTACGGCAGCATTTTCTTTTGTTGTGGCAGCAGCAGTCTCTTGTGCAGCAACTTTTTCTTCAGTAGCAGGCTTCTCCTCGGCGGCAGCCATCTCTTCAGCGGCAGGGATTGCCTCGGCAGCCGGTTTTTCCTCAGCAGCAGGTGTCTCTTCAGCGACTGAAGCTTCTTCAGCAGCTGGTTCCGGAGTCTTATCTGTGGCAACTTTTGGTTCTTCTGAAGCTACAGTTTCTTCAGCAGCAGGTGCTTCTTCCGCACTGACAGCAGGTGCTTCTTTCGCACTGACAGCAGGTTCCTCTTTTGCACTGACAGCAGTTGCCTCTTCAGCACTGACAGCAGGTGCCTCTTCAGCACTGACAGCAGGTGTCTCGTCAGCGCTTGCAGCAGGTGTTTCGTCAGCGCTTGCAGCAGGTGTTTCGTCAGCGCTTGCAGCTGGTGTCTCGTCAGCACTCGCAGCAGGTGCCTCCTCTTCCTTTTTTTCCACATTTGCTGTGTAACAAAAGTATGTTTATTAACACAGGTAAGTTAAAGCTAAAATTATCTTGAAAATTAAAAATCTTTATACTTTGTTAGACTTCATAACTCACGCTTTTTAGTTTTCTTGAACGAGAAGGAAAACAGGCCTTTTTTCTTCTCTTTTTTTTCCTTCTTGGGTTTCTCTTTTTTCTCTAAAAAAATTTAGCAGATGGTCAACCATCAGGACAGCAATGGCGTCTAGCGGACATATTAGCAGTATGTCTATTAATAGTAGTTGTTGTTTCATTACTAAATAAAACTACTTAATTTATAACATTTAGTCCAACTAAGCGATTGTATATTTGTAGCCAGACAGAAAACCGTAACCAAAAGAAACTTTTTATTTACGACAGCTCTGAACAGCGTTTGGTTTTCCAATGAAAGGTTGAAGTATTGTACTAAGAGTTATATCATGATGAGAATTTTATTTTTAATATTTTTGAATTTTATTTTAGCTTCATTCTTAAATTCCTAATAAAAGTATATATGATGAAATCCTTGCTAAAACGAAATTGGATCAAAAAGGGCATTGACCTTTCCACTGATTAAAATTGTAAAACAATGACACTAACTTAATTCTCACCACTTCGTGCGCTAAGTCACCATGAACTCAAAAGATGTTGCTAGAGCATAATTCCTGCTTTGTTTAGTTTCAATAACATCCTTCATTCTCAAAATATTTTGGAATAAATCACTAAAAAGAATATAATACCTTTTGTTTCACTCGATTCGGGATCTGATGTTGCCGCGGCTTCTTCTTTCACTTCCTTTTCTTCATCTGTGTGTTTTTCTGCTGTTGCGCCACCAGCTTCCTCCTTGAAAGCAAGAACAGGTTCACAAATAAACAACAAGCCTAACAGCTCTCGTCTCAGCCCAGATAGTTCACTAGCGCATGGCATAAGCACATGTTCTACACATTTGTATTTCAAGCATGGCTTTTTTGAGTCCAAGTTCTGTGCATATGTTTTTGCTACTGAGGCCTTGCCATTGGTCAGTTCTTAATTTAACCAAAAGATGATTGGCTAAGGTCTTTTTATGTTCATTTTTCATAAAAGCAAAGCTCTATATGAATCCTATTCTATTTACAAGTTGTCTATTGTGGAAGGCAACTCAAAACAGTTTAAAAGTTAACTCAAGCCATTCTAAAATAACATCTATTTATACCAATATAATCTTGAAATTTTATTTTTCAACTACGATTTTGATGTTATAAGAACCAAAAACAATTTGCAAACAAAAACACATTTGGTGAAAGCTCCAAACTTCGAAATAAGGAGGTCACTTGTTCCAGCAAAACGCAGACTTATGGATTAGGTGTAAATGTTGATTAGCCAATGCGTGAATGCGAGATAAAAGCGCTTGTGTTGTCCGCCATTCTTATAAATATTCCGTAATATAGCCGCCAAGCTGCTTTTTTATGGCTATAAACATGGCAGATTATTTTAATGCAAGGTCAAAGCAGATTCAACAATTACCAAAAAACTCTGTGCCCTATTCTTACGTCTCGCATTAACTTTTGAGCGGTGGTTATAAATTACACCAATCATCTTTTGCGCGTATATTTTTTTGTGAGGGCGAGCAAGAAATTCTTCCTTTGCATCAATAGGAAATTTATAAAATTGTCCATAAAAATTAGCCATTTTTGAAAGTCAACTGTTTAAAACCTATAAACACTCGCTCTATTTTCATGAAATTGTGCTGATATTTGTAGTGTCAGTTAATCTTTAACAAAAGCACATGTAGAGGTAGTCATACATTATTATAAAGCGGATCGGTTCACGTGCAATGTAGCTTGCATTGTGCAATGACTGTTATCGTTGCATTAGTGCTATCTTTGGTGAAAACACCTCATATTATTATTATTATTGGTAGGCTAGCTTCTATATTTTCACGTATTAAATTGCAATGCCAGCGTGTACATCATTCAGTACCCAGTGCTAACAGAAACATTACTGCATCAATAAACTTGTCAGCAATTTAACGTTTCCCGTTCCAAATCACCAGAGTATAATATCATGAAATACTGGTAAAATCTAACCAACCACTCTAGCAGGATAGCAGCAAAGGTCAAAAGGTTGTACCTGAACTTCAGCCTCTGCTGGCTTGGGCTCTTCAATAGCAATTGCCACGTCTTCAATGGTAGCATCTGGCACAGAATCATTTTCTGCAGAACCGGATGAGGATGCTGCCTTTTCGGGCTCATCCTTTTTCTCTTCGCCTTCTTCAAGCTCCTTCTGTAGATTAAATATTTAAATAGAACAATGAACAGTTCATTTAGGCAGTTTAGTTCCACATGCAATGTTTCTGGTGCAGCAATTTGGGAGATTCCATATGATCATGGCGAAGAGCTTTTTTGCTCGCTCTAGTAGCCTGTGTTACACAACAATGACTCCACTGTTCACATTTTGCAGTGCCTAATTAGTTTACTAACGCCATTGCAACTAACCTCCACATCTTTTTTCTTCCTGAATGTCATTTTTTTCGCTTTCTTTTCACGTTTTTCCAGCTTTTGAACGATTTCAAGGTTGATCATGCTGTGTCCCATTTCAATGAGAGACTCCTTAACTTCTCGTGGCTCAACCAGAAGCACCTCACTCATCTGTTGAATAATCTCTCACGATTAGACGAATTCGAAATACAACTATGATGTAGCCATAGCAACAATGCATCACTTCTTTTCTAGTATTACAGCCGACTAACGCTAGGAATATATGCAATATTATCTATTTAATTAATAATCTTTTTTGTCCTTATTTCATTCTTATATATTATCATTTTTTGTGAACATTGAAATCACATTCAACATAACCACATAAAAGCGTTATACAACCAACAAAATATTTAACAAATGTTACAGTAAAATGAAAAGCTTAAAAATTGATTACTACAACAACTGTTTTGGCAAAGATCCTCTAGGAAGATGAGAGACGGCTAATAAAACATATATAAAAACAAATTCTAATATAACAAGGTAATAATTCTATATTATTAAAATAATCCATAATTCTCTATATTTTATGCATGCATAAGGCACAGCGCAAGCTAGTTCATTAATCACTTATTAAGGCAAATTTATTGAACTTTGTTTGCCCTTCAGGTAGCACAAAGGCAAAAAATTCGCTGAGGAACTGGCAGTTGTAACAGTTGAAGGTTTGAACATTTATTAATAAGATGTCACGAGTTTCTTGCTAAGATAAGCGATATGGCTGGATGTCATTAAGTAAATATTCATCATGGTTGTCATAGTTGAGCGGTTGACTAACGTGACACTAGGGAATAACGTGACACTAGGGAATAACGAGACCACCGCGAATTAGTCGTGTCAAAAATTGATAAAGCGCATTTTTTATGCATTACCACTGCCAAGAATAAAACAAAACAATGTTAAAAGCCAATCCATGTAATCATAACAGTGTGGGTTATTTTTGTTTAACATTCGATAAATACAGGGATTGGCGTAAT
The DNA here is from genome assembly GCF_963576615.1 of Watersipora subatra. NCBI lineage: Eukaryota > Metazoa > Bryozoa > Gymnolaemata > Cheilostomatida > Watersiporidae > Watersipora > Watersipora subatra. The sequence goes on from NC_088717.1 coordinate 6,954,075, forward strand.
GCCAAGTGGCTAGTACCAACCCTCTTTGTGTCAAAGTTGAACATTTTGCCAACTGTCGGAAGCATTCGCTTGACGCTCTGATCAAAGTGTGACTTGAGCCAGACTACGACATAGGAGGCTTGAGATGTGGAAATATTGAACCCTGCAATAACGCGTGAAGCAAAACTTTAGGAAACCAAATTAATTGATTTCAGTTTGGTTTGTAAAGTCATCAAAATGCGAGTTTAGCCTCTGAACCAACTGGCTGTCTAGCTTGCTAGATAGAAAAATTACGCTCATCCAAAACCTTCGACTATATTAAATAAAAAACAGCATTGATGTAAACCACTGCCCATGACAGACTGAATTTGTGATAGCTTAAGTTATACTTCCGTAGAAATGTTTTTCCAAACGTTGTTATACTTCTGTTTTATAACTATTGCTTATATTTGTTCTTCCATACTAGAATGACTAACTGTTTTAAACTCAAAAACATTTTGCAACTTCATCGTCATTGTTATAAAACTGAATTGCTATGCTATTAGTTTGTGATTAATTTAAAAGAAAAACTGGAAATACAGATTAGAAATGTTTACAGAAAATTTTCTCTCAGAACGTTCAATTATTTAAAGTAGAAGCACCAAAAAACAGGAGATTCTGTTTATAGAGATGTTTTCAGCTACTTTGACAGGATCTAATAGTTTTAAGCAAAAAATCCAAATTTGCTTTTCTTTAACCTTTTGAATCCTGACGGCCGGTATTCCGGCATTCAAATTGCTATTCACAAATGCTGTTTATTAGTAACAGCATAAACCAATCAAATTACTTCTTGCACAGGGCATTAGAATAAAATTTTCTCTTTCATTTTTAACCGTTTTCAAATATCCTTATCTATTTCCTTCATTATAATAACAAATTTTATTGGAAAGATATCGCGAAAAAATCATATGACTCGCGTGTTGGTAGGTCATGGATGATTGTGATACAATTGAAGAATTATATGATACTAACTATAACTTTCTAGTTTATTTTGAGACATGAAACGATGATGAACATGTGCTTGATAGATATGATGCTACTGTAAGTAAGTATTTATACGAGTTTTTAAGATTGTACGAATTTTTATAGTTACAGCCCGAATGCTCAATGAATATGATGCTACTGTAAAGAGCTTCACAAGTTTTTAAAATGGTACAAATTTTTATGATTTTAGCTCCAATAACCATAAAAACCGTTCTTTTATTTAGTGACATTTGCTGTGTTTTGTCAGACATTTTTTACTAATATTTTACTAAACATCATTGTATTATGAGCACATTTACATATATTTGATAAAAGAGTTTTAAAATTTCTGACCGTTAGACAAAGTGCCCAGAATTACTGACACACGTTGACAAGAACGGCCGCGATTCAAAGGGTTAATGTTCAGCGTTAGATTAATAAAATTGCCGTGGGCAGTTGCTTGCTTTCATTATTTCATATTTTCTCGCATTTTTATGCATATAAACGAGTAAAACTATTCCTTTGAGTACAAGTGACAAATAATTCACGTTGACAGGAGGTACACAATGAATACATGTGTATGCTTATGTGTAGTGTATAAATGTATACATCAATTTGAAGTTATCCTCTTCACAACACTTTCCACACCGCACTGCTGTTATGACGGCTATAGTCAACTAAATCCTGTGGTAAGTGCGCAACTAACCTTGACTGTTAAATTCTTGTGACATTATGTTTGCCATATCCTTGAGCCACACAGATGACTTGCACACAATATGTCTGCTGCCTGCAATTGCAATTATTTTATAAATATAGACATGGCAAGTCATACAAAGGTTCAATTAACTACAACATATATTTCCTGCAATGTCGATAAATGTATTCAATGTCTGAATCATGTTTGAACAGAAGATTAATCATAGGTCCTAAAAATAGTAGTGACTGTACTAGAATCATAATTGAGCATCACTTCATGTACTTCTGACCTCATTATCCTACAATTATTTGATGTTTCACAAAGCCGATGGTTTTGACAACTTCTGACAGGTTTTGTAGACAACCTTCTTGTAAAGTCAGCAAGCTTTAAGTTTATAATGTTCAATTTACTTTTCAACCGCAAAAATGTGGCATGATTTTTTTAATCTGCGAAATTACTGTTTATCAATAATATTTGTGATTTTCGTAGATTGAAAAATTAGAATACATTAAATATCCAGTAATAGCTTTTCACTTTTTAGACAGAAAAAAAACATTGCAATAATAGCCTTACGCAAAAAGCCGCTTGACACTACTAAAATTAACCTATGAAAAATGGGCACTGCGCACTTACTCTGAACAAATACACATCATACTAACTTCCAATCTCTTCTAAAACAGCCTGTGCTATCTAGGTCTTGCATTTTTAACAAGTACAGATGCATACTTGTGAAAATTGGTCGCTTAAAAATATGGCAGCCTTTATCCACAGCCGAATGGCAGCCGAAGCAGAGATTCTAAAGTCTGAAACAGGTTGGGGGAAGCATACTAAGAAACTGAAGCTAAAAGTTTGGAGCTGAATATTGTCAGTAACAAAAAATATTCTTGAAAAAATTAGACCTGTGCATATACATCAACTTGAAGTTATCCTCTCCGCAACACTTTTTACTCTACGCTGCCATCACGAAGCCACAAGCCATTTCAATCCTGTAGTAAGTGCACCGCTAACCTAGTATTAATTTACATGCACTAATATAGCTTTATTAATACATATAAAACTGTAGATCGTTTAGTATAGGTCATTTACTGTACGTCATTTACTGTATGTCATTTACTGTAGGATACATTGTGTACTCGGCATTTGTAAGTCAGTGTTTATGAGTCAGTGCAGACAGCTGTGCCATTAATACAATTTGTTTTGGCATTTCTGGAATGTTCTGAAATGCAAACTGGTTGTTTGATCATAATAAGCTTGCCAGCCGAATGTCAGTCACCTACAACTTGGTTTTTGGACACAAATGCCAAAATCGACTATCATTGATGGCAAAGGTACTCATAGAACGAGCAGCCTCTGAAAAGGTTTTCATCGATCTCAGCAGCCGTCATGCCAAGTTACAAGTGAACCAAGTGAAGCAACTATTGTAACAATCAAGCACTCACAGAACAACAAAAATGCATATTTTTTGCGTAAGTCAGAATTTTATGAAAATGGTTTTAGGAGTACCACATCATTAATTTATGACCAGAAAAATTTCAAATACTGACTAACACAATGGAAGAGCTTGACAGGACACAACAGCTTGGGAGTTTTTGTCGGCATTCCAGAAATTTTTTGCATTCCAGAAATGCCGTGAGCACCTGCCCAGATGTAGAAACGTTCTGCCTGGGGATTGAGATTGTTTTGTTTTTACCATCTGACAAAGCTCACACCCAGAGCTTTAAAGCTAAAATCTTTTCGAATCTGTTCAGAAACTTTGTGAATTGAAGCGATTGAACAATGCAGGATATTTTTTGGCATATCAGGAGATCCGATCGTCGCCTGTTGAGGTTTAACCTTTCCCGACATATTTGGTCTTCTCAACTATGTAAATTGTGATGTGATACCATCTATGTTATCCTACAGACACACTATTGATTGTATGTTCCATCTTTACAAATCCTGCAATATAACAGAATAGCACATTTCTACCTCTTGTGCCGTGTCCAACAAACACTGCGCAAGAGTGTCGAGTCAGAATGTACCCTATACTATGTCTTGGAAAACGCTGGCATTCACGTACCATTATCACAAAGCACGTGTTTCATAGAAATTATTTGTTGGTTTGTGCGGAGACATAACAAGCGAGCAACTATGACGCGTATTAACCATTAGGCTAGCAGTTTTTTAAAGAAAACGCAAAGTTTCTGCATTCTTTCTCAAAACCATCACTGAATATAAGTGTACTGTCTCTGTTACAATGATGCCAGCAACAATGAAAAAACCACTAAACAGCTAGATTAGGTCTCAAAACCATTTGATTCAAGCAGTTAGCTATGCTGGTATAGATAGAATCTTGCTGACCTAGATCTGTCTCAACCCACCCGCTGAGTTATTGATCATGTTGATGATAAAAGCATGAAGGCTTGACTCATGGCTCACATGTGTACATCTAACCGCTGAGAGAATTAACCTAACCTAACATGGCTGCTGTGTATAAGCTTGGCTTGAAAAGTGCGCTGCCTGACCTCTCTAATTGGAGATCGATGATGCTCTCGACTACAACGCAATTTAATTTATTTGGCTGATTCATGGGAATCAAATCTCATGACTGACACGGATGTCAAAGCTGACAAACTTATCCTCATTTAGGTCAGAATGGAAGATAACAAAGAAGGTTTGGCAATAATCTTAGCTCGGCCTAGAGCTAAGAGCTAGAGATTAGCCTTCGTTGTTTGTACATGAAACATTGTTTGTACATGAAACGCTCTAAACTTCAAAGACAGGAAGTATTTTGCAACTTGGAAAGCTAGAATAACAGCATCTAATCCTGACTAAACTAGAAAAAACTGACACACAAAACCTTTTTTCTGACAGTAAATATCATGTCCAAAACTTATATAGTCATATAATAGTTTAAGTACTTAAATAGATTTATATAGTTTATATAGTCATAAAGTGTAACTCGCACTTGTTTCCTACAATTCGCTGTACAGCATACAGATAATTTAAGAGGTGCTAACTTTTTGAGACTCGATATACCCGCTATAGTTATGTGGCATTTCTAGATATATTCTCGCTTAGTGAAGGAATATTACCTGAGGCTTGTTTGATGACCATTGCTCTGATGTGGGCGAGGGCAGCATCTCTAACATCCACACAAGCAAAGCTGATCTTGGGCATGAGCGACATCTCTCCCTTCATCAGCTTTTTGAGAACCTGACAGAAAGGCACAAGTTAGCTGTAGGCTTACTTCAAAACAGAATTACTTTACATATCAGTAAAATATGAGCAGGTGAAATATATTATAGCAACATGGTAATCCTCACTCGCGTAAAGTGTTAACACATTCTTTTACATTTTTTAAAGTATTTTTCATTGTGCAAATATTTTCAAAAGATTAAATAGCTAGTGTTCGAAGAAACTTTGGTTGGCTAGCGGAGAAAAAGACACTGCTGGTTGACAAGTGCCAGCAAGTTCTTCCTGTGCGGCTACTAGCTTTGCAGTAGATTCATAATGGCACCATTCAATGGCAGTAAAATATTTTACGCATAATCAGTTTCCAGCGAACTCATCTCAAAGCAATCATCTCCAAATGAAGTAAACACATCTACTTTCTTCTAGTCTCTATGCTGTTCACTCACAAATAAGGTCACGGCAGGTAGCTGCTTGATATTTAAATAACCAGCAACGTTCTATTTAAATTTTTCGAATGGAACATTGAGATTTGCTACCGACAAGGAAAACATTGCTATCTATGCAAGGCATCACTTTGTAATAAGGAACATTTTCAAATACATAAAAGGAAGTTCAGTTTCTGTTCAAGGTCATCTCAAGGACACCCTTAGATAATATAGCCTGATAGAAAGGCTGTTATCGCCGCATACACACCTCGATGCTTGTGCTGTCTTGTTTCATCAAAGGAGGCCCTATGATAAATCCAGGGTTGACTACAGACAGCTCCATGCCATTCCCCTCTAAAACACAAGATTAACAGGCAATATAAAACAGAATCTGTAATCGCCATCAATAAAACCTAACTGCACTATAAAGCCATTTTCTTTCCGTGTTGAATAGTTTGGCACTGCTTCTACATGTATTCCATAACAGAGCTGCTCTGTCCCATAGACAGTTTGACTTCCTGTATTTTGCCCGACAGATAACTTGAGGAAGCAAAGAGTGATGTCATATCTTATCATCGACCTTGACACCATTAAGAGCAGGATATCTACCAGCATCACTAATTGTTTTTCTACTTTTGCTAGAAAAAAACCTCTAGAAAACCTTCATGCATAGATTGCAAGATATCACCGATAAACTAAGTTCCAATTATAAATATGTATATTATATTTAATATATAATAATGTAACAAAGTAATAACAATGATGTAATATTATGTTAGTTGCTTTTCTAAAGATTACTGATTGATCTCTTAGGGAAACTCCTACTACACTGAGGTGACCTTGTAAGCATTTTAGCAATTTCTATTACTTGATCTTTTCAGTGTCACCATCAAGTGCAAAAACAAATAACCAAAGTTTTTACTGCAAATCTGCTTTCTGACCTGGTACTTGTTCTTTCATAAAATCCCAAGCAGCTCTTTCAGCGATAGCCTTGCCCTTGTCATATGCGCTAGGAGACTTGTCCACATCAGCCCACATCTCCTCGTTGCATGTGTCCTTGTCAACTGGAAGGCAAAGCAATGCTCTCTCTAACTGTCTATGTGAGGACAACTCTCAACTCAGACCTAGGCTTGAATCAATCCTCTTCCTCCATCACCATGTTTTTATCACGCGGTTAATTAGCAAGTTCGAGTCATCTCCAAAATAAAAACAGCAAAAACCCGCCAGTCACGCGAGTTTGTTTGCTCGCAAATTTTCATCAATGCTTCATATATTTGCGAAAAGATATAAATGGCGCTCACAAATAATGCGCCAGCTATTCCAGTTTAAACATTTTCTACACTTCAATCATTCCTATTTCGATTTGAGCAGTTATCATGCGCTGCTACGACCTCTGGTATAAACACCTTAACTTTTTTTTAAAAGCGCCTGAATTAATCCGCAACATGCTATATCCATCGAAACACTTATCGTACGGTAACTCAATGTACGCACAACTCCGAATCTGCATCACTTGTACAATAGACACATAGTGCACAACTCATCAAGTCGAGGAGCGGAGCTTGTTTACTCGCTTCACCAGCAGATGAGCGTTTGTCAAGTCTTCCACGTTTGTCAAGTCTTTCACGAGTAAACACACAAATATGAAATGAATTGTTTTCCTTAGCTGTCTCTCACCTCGTTCTTTGTGTGAGGCTGCACTATTTATGTAACACAGATTATAGCAGTAGTCATCCACACATGTGATATAATACCAGCATCAACATTGCTATACTCACAAGTTTTGCCGCCATTAATAGCGACAATGGAACTGGTGAGGACAACTCTCTTCACGCAGCCCGAGTCAAGGCTGGCTTTCATCACTGCCAAAGTTCCATCTCTTGTCGGGTTAATCACTTCCTCTGCATCAGCTGGTTCGGTTGTTGGGAATGGGCAGGCTGTATGTATGACATAGTCACAGTCCTGTACAGCTCTAAAGATACAGAAAATATTTTAACGTTAATTTGACCTTATCGAGAAAACTTTCTATTTGTAGTACAGGTTGTTCACACCTAATCACAGAGTTACGTTCTGAAGAACCAGCCTGTCAACAATTCCGTTGTTAAATGTACCCCAACCCTCTGTGAGCATTCATTGCATACGTACAGGCTATTTACACTGTACTGAACTTCTTCACCATTTCTCATTCTCTAGTTTCTATTACCTTTTTTAATAGTAGTTCGTTTAACAAGTACAACTGATTTTAACTCATTTCTTATCATGTAACTTTTGCAAAAACATGTAAACAAATATAAGCCACCGTAGAAATACAAATAAACAGAGATAAGAGATGCTTTCAATCCGTGACATACGCGTACACTCATGCGTACACTTACGCGTACACTCACGCGTACACGCGCGCGTACACTCACAATTCGACTGCTTTTTCGACCTGACTCGTTAACAGTAAAAGGTAATTTTTTGCAAGTTTCAGTTTTTAAAATGCCGTCGTATCTGCGGGAGGTCATTGAGTGAGCCAGTTGAATAACGACTTTTTCTATACTAAATGACTGTGAGAGTGCTTTACACTAGTAACACGATGTTGGACTGTATTAGATGTTGCTTATTTTTACCTATTTTTCATGTTTACTTTTCTGTCATTTTCCTTTTTATTTATTTTTTATTTAGGTATTTTTATAATGCTTCAATTACGCTGACTATTAGCCTAAAGGTACAACCACGCATAACAAATTATTCGTTAATCTGACCAAATTCTGATTAACGAATTAATCTGGCGACTATTAGCCTAACACCCGATACTGTACATGCATAAAAACGATGTCATGGCTAGCATACATATGTAATATCAATACATTTATAGTTCTTTTAATGGTTTTAAAAAAAGATACTTTCTTGCTTTTACTTAGCTTCTTCAAGCATATTCTTGACAATTTTCCTAATTTTTACTGCGGTCTCGCATCGCTGTGTCGTCGTTAGCCGATCCCGTCGATAAGTGCATGCAAATATGAACGACAAATGGAAAAAATTCATCAATAAAGCTATCCGTTGGGTATCTGTATTATATTCAGCCTAGTTTTCCTATAGATATTCTATCGTCAAAGCATTTTCACCATATTCTCTATCTACAGTACTTCAACCTCATAAATATTGCAAATGAAACAGGAAACTTTGAAGTAATTCCTCCACACTTACAAAGCGGGAGCGTGTGGTTGACCGAATACCATGAAAGCGCGCTAGCATTGGAGGGAGAAGAAGCCATTACTGATGCCTATTTGGTCCGCTGGGAGTGCAAACTATATCGAGGCTAGAGATGAGTGGTCCAAATGAGTACACATCTATAAATTCTTAGCTCGTTTCTGTAACGGGTTCGATTAATTGTGGGCATCCACAGCACACTTCCCTGATGCTCTATGTTAGTCAAAATAGGGCTATATGATCATCGCTTGCTGCTTGAAATGGATACAAGTTAGATAATTAAAAATCAATAGCGGCTTTCTGTCCGTCTTTAGCTTGGAAAAATCAATTTTTATAGTATTGAAGACTTCCATGTATTTCAATATACTTAGTTGTAATGTCAATGCAAATCCCTAGTACACCGTACTCATAAAAAGTACGACTTCAAAGGCATTCATTCAAAGTTTTTTATTCAAAAGAGTACAACCGGGGATGCAGGCAGCTGCTTCTACATGTATATAATCTCTTTGACAGTAACAGTTCAAGGGTATATTAGCGATTACCAAACCCCGAAGAAAACTTGTAGTAAATCCTTTGACCAGAACATCAAAGCACCTTTATTGTAACATACAGTTTGGTTATACATTGTGTCTCGTTTCCTTTGCTGTGCCACGTATCTCATCTTTTAAGACCCTCAAAATGAACTCCATTTATTTTTTTGGTAAAGAAACAATTTTACTGTATCAAGTTTTATCATTCTTTTAGTTTCCTTCTCTTAAGGATGAACTCCCACAACATGTTAGTAGATTTTATCAAAAATTATCAGTATTTTTCTATAATTTGTGATTGCGTTTCATGTTTGATATGATCTGACTGACAGTATGTTTCAAGATTAAAATTGACAAAACTTGATCGCAGTTGAAACGCTCGGAAGAAAAAACCGTGTGAAACGACATCACCAGTTATCGTTGTAATAGTTGATGACATCACCAGTTATCGTTGTAATAGTTGATATCAACTGCGTTCAAGATGAAGAATGACAAGTCTCTATTTTGTCAGTATCTTTGCAACTATAAATGTCACACGCACTTTTGCTTGATTTGAGCATTTTAACCGCTATCAAGTTTTGTCAATTTCTATCCTGAACTATCCTGGCAGTCAGATCACCTCAAACATCAAAAACAATCGCAAATGATAGAAATATACTGATTCTTTCTAATAAAATATACTAAAATTTTGTGTAAGTTGCTCTTTACGGAGCCTTAGAAATCAATGTTGACTATCGCAACCAATCTTAAATTAAAATTCAGAGCTGATTACCGCAATAAGGTTTTAGCATGTCTTTTGCCTTGCAGGCTTTGTGCGAATATACGTCGAACATCGCGGAGAAATACCAGAGCAAACATGAAAAGCAACTATTTATAAAACTTATTCAGTAAAGGTGCAAAGACAAGTCACTTAAAAGACAAGAAATCAGAACAAAGCCAGTAACATGTGTGATGTGAGCACATGCGCTGCACTAAGTCTTTGAGATTCCGATATAGAAATAACCTTGGCACTTACTCTTTCCATGAGTCGGGCTGGGTAAGGTCAGCCTCCACAAATTCGACGTCATATTTAGTGTTCTCTCCTAGCAATGCTTTAAGGCGCTCCAACTTAGTGTTATCTTCTATCTTTCTCACAGTTCCTCGCACCCTGTACTGCTCTGATTCGACGAGCTGCTTGACTATGTGTGACGCCAGATACCCTGTGCTTCCAGTGACCAACACGCCTAAAATAGACAAGTTTGAAATATATTATTTATGTTATATTCATAAATGATGAAAGAAGGTAAACCTTGTTATGTTTCAGTTAGTTTTGAGAAATATCCGCAGAGGTTTTTCGAACTCCTCCGTGACTAATTTTATTTTATTCTTTTTATTTTCTACAAAAGCTTTGCTCCAGATTAAGATCAAGATTAAGATTAAGCTGCCATATGCAATAGTTTGGCTACTAAATGGGTCATTTACAATAATAGCCATTTTATCTCATTTCAACTTGCATTCAAAATTAGTTTGCTTTTCACTTTTTAATAAAACATTTTGCTCCATTGGGTACAGAATTCACTACAAACTATGTCCCAACTTCAATAGAGTAATTCAACTCAACAAGTAGTTACATATATCTAAGAAACGATCTTAAGCTACCTACTTCATAAGCTATTTGACAAAACTGCTTTATCTACATTCAATAATTTGCCTTTAAACTTGCGTACCATATATACTTTTAATTTATATATTTCATCGTTCTTCATAAAAACACCTAACCGTTTAGAAGATTTCACAGGTTTATTGGTTTTTCTTTTTAATTTTCCTGTTACAGACATATACAGTGAAACTTGGATAAATCACCCTCGGATATATCGAACACATGGTTAACTCGAATGGATTTGCTTGGTCCGTTCCCACACAATGATAAATGGCTTTAGATAACTTGACCGAAACTCCGTTAACTCCAACAGTTTTTTGCCAAACGGCTACCGAGACGGTTGTTACTATCGCTTTAGAATATCACTTTATTCCAAGCCATAGAGGTAAACATCGACTTTCAGTAGTTCTTAGGCCTCGTTATTCCCAACATCGGCAAATATTTTCATTAACGACTTTTCTAAAGGTTTGCAAAAATCTAATTTTACCAAACATCCGCTTAGCGATAACCCTCCGAAAGCAAGAAAAGCGAGGTAAAATTTGGATAACTTTAAAGTAATATCGGCAAAATTGATAATGGGTTTTTCATAGTAAAGCAGTTTTGTAATAACTGACATACTGCAAAATTGATCTTGGTTAAAACGCTCGGTAGAAAAATACGTATGTATTTTTTCTGAGCATTTTAACCGCGATCAAGTTTTGCCAATTTTAATCTGAGAACGTCCTGGCAGTCACATCACCTAAAGCAACAAACAAATCTCAAGTGATAGAAAAATATCTATACTTTCTGATTAAAAATATTTAAAACTTCACACGAGAGACCCTTTAACTTGCAACAAGCAATCTATGCTTTTGATTGATATATAGTTTGTATATGTACATGTATCTACTGATAAATACGTGCACTTATGACTGTCCTGATAACTTGAACGCTCTAATAACTCGAACACTTTTGCTCGGTCCCTTGAAGTTTGAGTTATCCGTGTTTCACTGTATGTATAAAATTGTCTTACGGAATAAATTGCCTCAATGAAGTTTCCATATATAAGCGGATATAAATCGCTCACTTTCATCTTGGCTAGGAAACCCATTCTTCATGTCCAAAAATATAATTTCTAACAAACGATTTTGTCAAGTTTGCTCAGCTCACAACAGATTACTCTCCGTGCTAATCCACTAATCATTAATCTGACAAGACACTTGATTGCTCTCAGCTAACGAACAGGTTGAGTGCACTAAATATAACACTTGGCAATAAGTTACTCTGCTGCAGAGACAAACATAATTAAAAGCAAAGTTAAATAATGGCATTACATCATGCATTTGACTGAGTGTAATTGCCATGCTTGTTGTTTAGCAGGAGGCATAGATGCTAACTAGGCCAGGAGAAATCAATAGCGATAATGAACAATGACTGCTGGAACAAAGATTAAATGCACCTTCACTCTCTCCCTACGACATGTTTGCTTTATTGACTTCAGAAATTCCTGTAAACCACATTTTCTCATTTGGCGTCCATTAGCCCTCTAACCTAACTAACGGCTGCCCATGAACTCGCATATATGGACCCGCGCGCACTACAAAGCAGATATCCTAGCTTTTACCTTTTTATGAAGCTGCCGATAAAATTTTATTTTCAAAAATGTCATAAACTCATAATGGTGAGCGCTTTTATACCATGCTCAACCTTTGAACTTTGTGTTTAACTCAGACAGGAAATGAACAGTGAGGCAGCATGGAGAGACATGACCTAGAAATGTCAATAGGTGTAGGCTAGCTAAGCCAGACACTAACGCGAAGAGAGGAGAAAGAAGTCATTGCTTTAGCAACTGAAAGTTGCCTAGTGGATCTATAAAGCCGTCTCGAGGGAACTTCCGTATCCAAACCTATAAAAGTAAATTTATTCCGATTTCACCTTGACAATTTTACATGTGTATTTTCGGTATCAAGAATACCACTAAATACTTGTCATCCAGCCAACAAATTGTTAACAGCGTGTGAATCATCTTCCACGATGATTCACCCATTGGCGAGAATAAAAATGACTAATCAGGCAGCAGATGAATCATGATAGAGTTATGTAAATCACGTAAAAAATATCAGCCTATGAACCCCAAGAAATGACTCAGAGCTGCTGTTGAAGAGATCAAAGGGTGTGAAGAGAGCAGAGCGCTAATGGACAGCCTTTCAGATGATAGCAAATGTCACAGACTAATCCTCCTCTCTTACTAATGACATTACTAGCTCCTTGAACAAACAGAGAACAGCTACTGGAGAAAGCTTTGAAATTAAACCCATTAACAAAAGGAAGGACAAAGAGGCTGGGATAGCAATTGACTACAGCTACTGATGCTCCTCGCAGCCGACACTCGCAAAGATTAGAGCAGTCGATGCAAGGCTTTCGCTGTAGAACAAATGTGAGGGTTCATGTAGCTCACTACAGACTAAAGACAAAGTCATATCATGTTCTCTAGAATTGTAAAAAGTAAACCGTGTAGATTTTTCAACCATCGCATACTCTCAGTATTGTAGAGTACTTGAATACTTGATGATATTCCATAAAACGGAGTTTAGCCAATCATCTGCTTTCCTTCAGAGCTAAAAAATGAAATGATAGCTTTTACCCAAGATATGTGTTTGCATTCCGTTTTGGAAGCAAAGGACTCCGCGCTCACGATGGGAACATCACCAAAACTTATTTATGAGGTAGCTTTACAACAGCGAGCAGAAGTTTTGCAAACGTGCTGCAATATGTTCGAGTTAACTTTGACCTTCACATATAAAGTATTTAGATGTGTTCTCTTCTAATTATTAAAAATGCATCAAACTAATTTAAACTAATCTTTAAAACCAGGAAATGTCACAAAATAATTTATATTTATGTTTCGCTGAATACAAGGTTGTCTTCCGATATTCAGCAACTCATCAAAAGACATACCGGACAATACATGAAAATTCATGGACTATTAGAAAGTATGCTGGCGTGCCACGTGATGAGATAAATGGAGACGGTGGCCAGCCACTGGGTGACTGTTACACATTGTTGCTAGGAATACTCAATTAGCAATGAGGGCACCATCTGCCAGCCTATGCATGCTGCAGCACTTGAACAAAGCTTTCAACACTTCCTCGTGATCCTTCAATGACAAAAGCACGCAGGCGAGTCTCTGGTGGCCAATAGAGAAGCAGAGGTGTCTAGCTAGCAATAGACAAGACAAAGCTGGCGGTATGTGCCGCTATTGAAGCTACGACATATCTGAAAAGTTCTCTACTGCAGAGGCAAAGAACTGAAAACAAAATGGCAATATCGCTGCGAGACGAGAACGGGATGAGAAAAAGGGGGAATATGCGATGAAATCACCGCTATGGCCAATTAGCAGGTACCCTTTAAAAGCGGCAGCTGTGCGTGTCAGCGAGACGAGAAGCAGACAAGCAACCTGCCGCTATCTGCCTCCACAATGGACCAAAGTTATGATAATGAGATAAGCAGAGATTTGTCATTCATCAAGGCAGCTCTGCCGCTACTCTTCAAAACATGTATTCATCTCTGACCATCGGTGATAAGACAGCGTTGAATGTGACAATCAAAAATTACATGGTATTTACAAACAATTTTGCGAACATCAGACGATGGCAACAAGGCAACAAGGATTCATGGATTAAAGCCATGATATGGCATGTAGATCTCGTGACTGCCTAGATAAACAGTGTCCTAATTGGCACTGTGCGGCCCTGTTTGTAAGACAAGTGTGTGTTGTGTGAACTCGAAGCGAAAGGCCAACTACAAAGTCACAGCAACATGACCAACTTTTCAAAGGACTAGTAATAATAAATAGCGACAAAATATTAATTGTCTCCGTATAAAACCACAGAATCCTTGACACAGGGTAAACAAATATAATGACACCAACTAAGAAAAATTTGCGGCAGAATATTTCAATCTTTAACCTTTCCAAATATAAACCAAATTTTTGTAACACCTAAATGGCATAGAAACGAAAGTTTTTAATTTTTGCTTTTTATTCAGGAGACAAATGTCTGTCTTTATTATCTTTTATAGATATGACAAAATATTTACAAATAGCTGCTGTCCAGAATGCGATTAGCGAATATTTTTTACGGCTTTCAACATCTCACATCATCTGACCAGCTCATCAATGGACCTCCTAATCGTCCTACCCTCCTAATCGTCCTACCCTCCTAATCGTCCTACCCTCCTAATCGTCCTACCCTCCTAATCGTCCTACTCTCCTAATCGTTCTACCCTCCTAATCGTCCTACCCTCCTAATCGTCCTACCCTCCTAATCGTCCTACCCTCCTAATCGTCCTACCCTCCTAATCGTCCTACCCTCCTAATCGTCCTACCCTCCTCAGCATTCAACTTTCTCATGGTATGAGAATATGAATCTCTGTTTCTCATATAGAACTAACAGAAAAACTTTTTCCAAGTAATATAAGCATAGCTAGAAATTGATTTCCTATGAAGGCATCAATTTTATAAATATATGCATTATTTGATATTTGAAGAAACCTAACATTAAAAATATATACCTGTTGAGACGAACACGGTTGAAATTACTAAAAAAAATATAAAAACTCTTGTAGAAAACCACAAATTCATAATGGCATACATGCCACCACTGTGCAATATTACACAATGCTTAAATAGATTTTCTTTCAATATCTGTTTGTTATGTAATAAAATTTTTTGAATAAGTTTATAAAAATTTCACAATTTCGCATACAACAAAATAATAAATATTGATATTCACTTACGCTCTCCATTTCCTTCGGGTATCTCTATTGGTTCGGGAGCAGGAGCTTCCTCGACAGCTTCTTCTGGTTTTGCGTTTCCACTTTCATCTTCTTTAGTAGCTTCTGGCTTCGCATCGTCACTAGTAGCCTCGTCTGCTTTAGCTGCTTCTGAACCTTCTTCCGAAGCTTTAGCCGCCTCTTCAGGTTTGTCTTCAGCTGCTGTCGATTCTGGTTCAGCTGCTGCAGATTCAGCGGCTTCTGGAGCAGCGACTTCAGGTGTCTCGGCTGTTGGGGTAGGCTCGACTTGAGTTTCTGCAGCACTGTCAGACATCTTGGAATTGTGTTAGAGATGGCAGTGTAATGCTCACTTGTCCAACCAGATAGAACGATAAGGGGAGTTTAAATCAGTAAATAACCGCTCGTCTTAGTCACATGTGTTGTGCAAAACACAATGGCAATCAATGAAGCAGATGTAAAAGGGGTGGAGCCTATAATATTTCATCAATTGAGCGCTTGAGTATAGTAGGCGGAGTCTATGTTGGGACTTGATAAACAATGTCGACATTCCAGAACTGTTCTGCCAATACAGAGTCAAATGCCAAAATCATGAAACATAATTGAGATTGTTGAAGTTTTGCATACTGCGTATTACAAGGATTGGGGATAAGCCTTGTAAACTAGGTCAACAGTGGTCTTGCCAAGCATCGGCAGCATAGGCAGCATTCTAATTAATCACATTAGCCTTACCTATCCTATGGTTAGTTCACTTGTGATCAAGAAACCAGACCCTGACTGGTTAGCTGTGTAAGTCGGCCATCTTGCACTCAGAACTAGGAAGTGTACATGCTTTGCTCAGTATCGTGCTGGGTACATTAGACCAATATCCACTCATTGAAGATGAGTGACTAATCCAACCAGCCAGAATGAATAGACGACATTATCAGAGAGCTTTCTATAATCGGTTTTCGTGTTATTTTCCGATTTGTACTTTGCATAAAAGGCAGTTATAGTTGTTCTAGCAGATATGAGTGAAAACATATCGGATAGCTTGAAAACCATCAACAATTTTCAGATCTGATCATGAAAGTGATAGCAGACCACCCATATGAACCAAAACAAAATGCCTTTAGTATTGTAGCCGCAGTCACTTCTAAGAATATGATTCCAGCAAAATGTACCTGTGCGAGAGGCATTAATAATCCATCTTTAGTCGATCAACCACGTGTAAAAATGAAATGCTACAAAATTTCATTTTGCTAGGATATTTCTCTAGCACACCTGCTTTATTGTGGTCAGCATGCATTCTTCTCGCCACTATGAATCTATGGTCTAAATTTTCCCTACAGTTTTGTGCCATCTTTTAACAGCCACTAACCGGCGCTACTATCAGGTTTCAAACAGTTTGAAATGATTATAAGAGGGCGATGACTTTCTGCTCTATGTGTATTCAGTCCTATTTAACCTACACCATGTTCCCATGATGCCATTAATCCTCGCAGGTTTGCAACATCCGCAAAATAGGAATGGCAAAAAAATGCAACTCCAGAGAGTTTCGTCACTCGTAAATTTTTGTCGAATGCTTCGGGCTTGCGAAAGATGCAAACAGCATTTTCAAATGATGTGCAAGAAAATGTTGCGCAAACTATTCCATTTTAAACTTTTTTCACACTTGAGTCATTCCTATTTCAATTTGAGCAGTTCCACGAGACAGGTGTGCACCGCCATCAACTCTGATGTAGAATTTTTTATTATTCTAACAGAGCGCCATGTTAATCTTAAACACTTATAGCATGGTAATTCAATGGGTGCACAATTCCAAATCCGCACAATGGAAACATAGCACGGACAGCAGCTACCGGTACGTCTAAACTGAAGTGGCGCCATTGCATTGCTGTGATTCCATATTTTGATTTCCTCAGCAGTGACCAGTTCAAAATGAGCATCAGACCCATGGATGAATACAGTAAAGCATCTGGAGAAATAGCTTCCGTAATAATACACGGAGGAGACAACTCCTTCAAAGGCATTACAGAGCTTTGACCCTAACTCCGTGTAATTAGATAGCTGAGATAGGGATATTCTATTCCCACTGAGCTGTTTGCTACATGATTTTATCATTTTAGGCAGCTTAGAGCTCTAGACCATTCATCAATGACAGAATCTATGACAATAACAGCTTTATATTGCAACACAAATGATTGGAATGCACAATCGGCAGAAAATTCATTGTGAAGGTATGTGACCTAAATAGTTGTAACTCTTTACTTATTCAGGTGCAAATTCCACAACCTTACCAAGCAGAGTTTAGCTTAAAACGATAAACTGCTTTAGGTTTTTCAAAGCGAATAATAAATCATGGCAAGTAGTAAACAGTTTTTTGGATAGGAATTACCAAGATGAATAAGAGTGGATAAATATTTCGTGATGCGTGATATTTATCAGGGCTACTCCTGTAGCCTATATAGCTGTCACCACTTCCACCCCTCAAGTCTTATAGTTATGCATCTAGCAAATATTCTCTCAATGTAGAAGCAGAATTAATCATAACCACAGGCCTTTGCTGCCAGACCTCAGAATCTATTTTATCTTAGAGTCAATTGAAATTACGAATCAGTCTGGTATGGGAAAGATAAGGAAGCTCGCTTTTAGCTGGGTCTCTTTACTGAGGGCTTGATAGACACCTGACCTAGTTCCAGCGATGGAAGCTGTGGCCATGAATTAAGCGTGCATCAATAAAAACTCATCTAAAATGCTGCAAGGTTGGATGGCAAAATGTGCATTGGCATTTTTGCAGCATCTTTGAACTAGTTTGCTGAATGATTACGCCTCAAATGATGTGTGTAGTTGTAAAACTAACTTATATAGAAGCCAGCTTGACAGGAAATCTGGATGCGGCTTCTCGTAAAGTCACTATACACGACCCCAGCTAAGTCGAATTTCTAGGTCAGTCTCGGTAAAACAGAAAATTGTGATGATCGTCTGTTGGTTCATAAAATTGCAGAAGATCGCGACAATAGCTAATCACCCTCTTGATGTTTTATCCTAAGCATGGACGATCGCAAAATAATAACTGTAGCCGTCGTGTTTAGGCAGTGCCGAGATCAGAAGCATCGATTTCAAAGTTTCAAAATTTATAGGTTTTTGTCGTTCTTAGAGCATTTATTAAAACATAATGTTGGTTGAAATTTTCGACTGCCATACTTCTTGTATTGCGACATGAAAAACTTTTACCCAACATTCGTCCATGCAAAATGTTTTTCGACTGAATTGATCTAGAACTTGTATTGCAATAATCATATTGATCCATTATTGTCGATTTTTTTGGTATGTGATTTGTCTAGGGCGGTATCTCCACCATTGCTCTAATCTATGGACTGTTTGTTAATCGAATCTGCGTCATAAAGAGTGGCATGCCATAGCCGGTTACTTAGTCTCAAGGAAGTGAACAGAACCAAAGTACTGGACCAACTAGGTTGTATTTTGTCATTGCTGATATTAAATTTCAGAACAGGTAGAGTCTACAACCTGCCAAAAGTTGCTGCGTATAATTATGGAAAATAAGCAATTGCAATAAGAACTGCATGAATTGCCTATGAAACATCCCCACAGTTGTCACAACTGATTGTTGCGAAATCGCCACTTATCTTATGCATTGTCTGTTGAAGGAGCCGATGAAGGAAGTCAGAGTATTAGGTCAAAGTTCGATTACTGAGAAATGTTGTGTGGGTATCATTTATAATGAGTTCCATATTAGTCACGTTTGAGGAGCTATAATTACAAAGAAACTTCAAACTTCTGCGTCTGTCATAATTATTATCAGGGCAGAAGTTGTGATATCTACAATCTGCACGTAGGCTATTTTGGTTGGTCGAAAAGTGAGCCAATCAGAATTCATTTTTGACCAGGGCAATTTCTCTGGCTTACACGCAAAGACGTTCTTTCCAAAGGCAGCTTTTGGCAGCTGCAAATTTATTAAACAATAAAGGCTTAAGAATATAAGGCTAGTTACGCTGATGATAAGGAATGCCTCAAACAACAATACACATGCATAAAGGGATAACTCCTAAAAACCTGATTAGTGTGTTATAACCAACTAGTTAGTATGTTACAATTAATGTTGAAAAGATTTTAGAGTTGAAAGTTTCATCTAGAGAAGTTGATTCTTGTAAGAGAAAAGGAGCAGAACCTGGATATGAAACAAAAGTGGAATTGTGGGTGAAATGATACGTAGCAGCGTATAGTAGCTGGGAGAACTGACTAGATAATGTCGATTAAAAACATTAAAAAGATTGTTTGAAGCTCATAAAGTCTCGCCCAAATATGCCATATATTGACTGTTAACTTTTCGTTTAGAGTTGTGCTTTCCTACAAACTAATTATCGCATCATCTGACTGCGCGACACTATTTAAAGGTTGACTCGCCACAAAATTCACATTACAGTTATTTGATATCAAAAGATTCACCATGTCTTACTCTGTTGTGTTGTAGGTGCCACATATGTGGAAATGTGATTACAAGCTCTTAAAAGCTCAAAAACGAAAAGCCGCAGTAGATTGGAGTCTCTCTATTTCTCTGACGTAGCCATGAAATTTGGTTATCGTCTTGTCACGTGATGTTCGCACGTGAATTGAAAGGATAATAAAAAGCTCAATATAAAACTTATCGTAGCACTAGTTTATGACAAACACTTCGTGTTTTACCGAAGACCCCGTATCAAATATAGATGCTCGCTACTTTACAGTTTTGTTTCGGTTTGGTTTAATCAGCAAGTCGTAATTTGATCACGTGACCCAATACTTCGCAAATAATTTTTGCAGCACTCTTCGATTATCACAAGTGACCAACAGGCTCATCTTGATTATCAGACAATGATATGTACCCCTTCAAGCTAAGGCTAAAAAATTAAATGAATTTTTACGGTAAGTTATAAGATATCACTGCTAAAAATGACAGCATTACAATGACGACAAAATAGACGCGTAAGAATAATAGACATGGTTTTATTGAATGCGTGAAGTATATTTGTGAAATATTTCGACGAATAAGGTTGCATGAAAGTGTAAACAGAAACCATCTAACACAGCTACGTCACATTTGAGCCGTTTTGGAAAGAGAATCCAAACTACGGCGGTCTCGTGTGGCTGCGATTAACTGTTCGTTTTTGAGCTTTTAAGAGCTTGCAATCACATTCCCACATATTTTGCACCTACAACACAACAGAGTAAGACATGGTGAATCTTTTCATATCAAATAACTGTAATGTGAATTTTGTTGCAAGTCAACCTTTAAGATTAAAAAAAGTTGGCAAACTGCCAGTCTTATCAAAACTTGAGTTGTAATATTTTGAAGCTTCACAATTGTGTCAAAAGCTTAAACCATAACTGCCACATGCAACCTTTGTCATTTTGTCTAGGTAAACCAAACACGCTGATTCCGATTTTGTATTCGAAATAAAGATTAGTTCACTAACTTTCAAAGTCATGAAGGCTTTTTTAAAGCGTTTCAATGTCTGTCTTAAAAACAACACAATCAGCACAACAAGCTCCGCGCATAAATATGTGACCTAGCCTAGCTTTTTAGGAACGGAAATTGAGGATGTTTAGTCTGATTTAGAATGATAGAGATAGGTGTCTTAAAACACATTGTCTAAATTCAGCCTTCAAAATAATCTCAGTCTTTTTCTTTCATGAAAGGTAGATAAACTATTTAAAATTGCTCATAGCTTGTTACAGAATGTTTAATAGGCTGAACGCCGAGAAAAGCGAGGTCAAAAATGCATGATTTTATCACAAGCTAGCGGTTGTTATCGCGCTTTTTTGAGCTCATTTTTAAGTATGCATTGTTAAATAGCTTATCTACCTTCCAAAAAGACTGAAATTATTTTGAAGGCTGAATTTAGAGAATAATGGGTTTTAAGACACCCATCTCTATAATTCTCAATTCGACTAAAACTAAACTTTCCCAATTTCCGTTCCTAAAAAGCTAGCATACATCACATATTTATGGGCAGAGCTTGTTTTGCCAATTGTGTTGTTTTCAAGGCCGATATTAAAACCCCTGTAAAAAAGCCTTCATTACTCTGAAAGCTAGTTGACAAATCTTAATTTTGATTACAGAATCTTCATCTGATTTACTGAGAAAATACGATAAAAGTTGTACGCAGCAGTTATGGTTAAAGATAGTTTTGAAGTAAACAGCCTAATCTAAACTATCTGACAAGCTCTTGGTAATCAGGCAAAGACAGAAATAACTTGAGACACAACATAACGGACAAATGGATTTTTTTTATAGCGCATTCGTGATAAAGTCTTGTATCAAACGAGGTTGAATCACTGGGTCAACGGAAGTCAACACTAGTCATAACTGAGTCCTACTAGCTTGTATGTGCTATCATTATTGTGTGACAAACAACAAGGGCTGGAAGAGCATGAACTTTAGAGCTATGCAACTGTGAATCACATTGCAGTCTTTCAGCATTCCATCTGATCAAAGTCCACATTAGGACAATAACATGTTTATTCTGTTTTATTTCGATTATCGCTTGATTGATTTAACACCTAATGTAACAACCAATCAATATCAAAATTAAAGTTATATTCATACACGATCATGTCTGTTATACTCATTAAGCTGTTTTTTATAGCACGTATGCAGAGAAAACAACTCCTTTTAAACAGATCTACACAGTGATAGGACAACTCTACATGTTGGTTAAGTTATACATTTAGTCATACATACAGCAGTCTTAAAATTTTTTAACATTTTAGTATTAAACTTAAAACTCTATAAAATAATTATCTTTTTTATAGATAAATAATGTATAAGTTTTTTTATGTATTAAAGGGCTCTAGTATAGTTTCTCTCATCACCACTCTGATCTAAAATGAGCTAAAAAGTATGGTTGACAGGCAGCATTTGCATTTTCAAATATCGACATTATGAATAAAAAAAAAACATAATATAACTATAGATATGTTAAAAAATAGAAGGTTAATTTTGTTTAGACATTTCTTTCAGATGGAATATAGAACCTTCCCAATAATATTCTTACTATAGTGCAAGCTATATAAATCTCAAAGTTTGTCTTCTCTGGTTTCCTGTTTGTCCAGCTAGAGTGATTAAAAACTGGCAAAGAAAATTCTGCTTCATACTGGATTTGAACTCACGGAGATCGCAACTGCAAGTTTGTAAACAAGCACATCTAACAGCAAAACCACACTGTTCTTATCATTACCATCACTCTTGCCATGTACTGTATACCCTTTTCGCAATTGCACTTGCCAAATTGTTAATTAATACAGTGTGCCCATAAGATTTTTGCGCCTTAAGCTATGAAACACGATGCATTTTTGTCCTCACCATACTAGGGCAAATCTGTTTTCAGCCATACGAGATTAACATAAATTTCTCACGAAATTAAAATTTGGCAGTTGGTGTATTTATTAAGACGAAATAACAAAAATGTTGGTGTTTTAATCGCCGAAATTTTTCCCACAATGCCTATAGCTATACAAGCTATAGTAAAAACAAATTCAAATACAAATTCAAATACAAATAAGTGATAAAATTATATTTGAAAGTTGAGGTTTAGTTTAGTAAAATGCATACTAAAACTTAGGAGTATGTATGTGCTTAGTAAGCTAAATTTATTCAAATTAAATGTTATACATCATATGTTCATGTCATACATCTGTATCGAGTGTAAGTACTCCCCACGGTACGTACTGCACATAGTAAATAGTAATGTTACATATTCTTGCAGATCAAAATTACTAAATACACTCAAGTTACTGTAGGTAACTATAGTTACTACAGCTGACATATTGTTCTGTTACTAATTTTAATATGTACAGTACGCATGTAAAATTTTGATGATTTTCATCAAGGGTTGTTTGCCCTAGATAATTACTATAGATTTCTATACCACTCTATACAATATTTTTGCTACAACACTGAAATGAATTAAAATTATATAATTGTATACCAAATAATTTTTTATTATAGTCGTAGCAAAACAGACTTTATTTAGCCGTTACTTGCTAATTATTTCACAGTTACCTTTAAACATTTTTACATTTGTTTTATTTGTTCTCTTAATATATTTCAACAAAATACCTTTTTCATTATATGAGATTTAAAAGTTACAGCTGTTAGAAAAAGTTTTAAAATGTTTACGGCTGTTTTATTCTTTCTCCTAATTTATTTGAACTGCACAAAACACTTTTCTCATGATATAAAGTTTGAAAGTTAGAATAGTAACTGTTGTTGAATGAAAATAAATTTTCTGTGCAAAGACTTTTATTACTCGAGAAATGCCGGGCATTCAGCTAGTATATACATAAATCTAATTGTTTGTTGGTTTTTCTGTCGTATGTCCAGTTTTAGCGATAAGATACACATGAAAAACCATTTTACACTGGAATTATCTTAGTAAAGCCAGTTTTGCGAACAGGCGCTTTGATCACTACGCCATGCGGCCGCCTTACCATACTATGGAATAATTGTGAAAATACTTATTACACCTGCCAATCTTTAATGGTGACTAGTTAAAAAATGCATGGTAGAACTGCGAGAAAAAAATATGCGCCAAACTTCCCCAAAACGCCATAAATGTATATAGCATAAAATTAATTTAACTTATAGCTCACACAGAAATAAACAAACGCTTTCATTTAAAAGCTAGCATAGTAAATGTTGTATATGTTGATAAAAAATAAATTTTCTGTGCAAAAACTTGGTTTATTACTCGTGCAATGCCGGGCATTCAGCTAATATTCTTATAGGAGTACGTTGTATTTTTTACTTTGTGCTAAAAGAAGCAATGATATATATTTCAACTAATATCATGTATATATATATATATATACATGATATTAGTTGGGATATATCGTTAAACTATATCATTTGTATAAAACTAAGCAAAAAACTGAATATGACAACCTATATTACATTACGTATACGTAAAAACTAAATTCATTAAGAAAGGATTGGTGAGAAAGGGTTTTTAGTCACTTTCCTTCTGAGTCAATCAAATGAAAGTGCGTAAGTTTTATAGTAAGGTAACTTACTATAACTTTCACCAAATATGGCACAAATTAACTCACTTTATACATTTGTGATTTTTTTGTCGTTAATTTTTACCTTAATCTTTATTTTTACTTGTAATGTTTCGAGATATTTTAGCTATTGAAAATAAGAAATAACTTCCGATGCTGAAAAATAATATTTGCTCAAATTTTATTTCAAATATCAAGTAATTACTATGTAGAGGTGATCATCCAGCTAACAAATGTAATTTTTCATCAAAACTACCTGACTAATTTTTATAAGAACTCATCTTTTTGGGACTTTTGTGCTTTCCACTGCATATCCACACCACATCAACTAAAAAGTATTGATTGATGACATGTAATAAAAACGATAAGTGAGGAAACAATTTTAATTATTTTCAATGATTTTTCATTGAAAATAATGAAGATATTACTGTGCAGCTTACCATGATACCATAATTTTATTAGACAAACTATTTTTTACTCGTATATACAATTAAAATAAACTGTTTATTTGTAAACAAAATACATGAGGGTTGTAAATTGTTTACAGTTGAACGCATCATGATTTTCAACATAGGAGGGAGAATGGGAAGGAGAATAGGAAGAATGAGGGAGCGAATGAGAGGAGAGATAGCATCTTTGTCAATCGCATGCTAACAATTCATCGCGACTGGATCTATCCTAAACATTCACTTAAAATACCGTACTTGCTTTAATATGCTTAGCCCAAATTTACATTTTGAGACGCGTAACCTACTATATTGAACTAAATGTATGCGTTTAGCAGATCTTTGCTATGATAACTGAGTGACTAGAATAGAATCTGTTGTTTTAGCTGGACAGTATCACAACTCTCTAATGACATGCTGTTGTATTACTGGTCCAAGTTTGTCAGAAGCACTTCCATAGCAACTCATGGTAGTTTTTGGAAGTTAAGTTCAACGCTAATTAAAATCAGTTCGAATTGGCTTGTTGATTTCTTAAATACTCGGCTAGTTTTGGATGACAAAGTAAAGTATTTTTTAGACACTAAATTAAGGCTAACTAAAAGCTGTTCCAATCCTAGTTCAAATCCTTGTACTTTGACTACACATAATAAGAATTAATTTTTAATAAACTTTTACACTACAGTAACACTATCAGATCAAATCAGTTCTATTTTATCTCAAGGAAAATAAAGTATCATCTTCCTTTCTTTCACATTTCTTCACTTTGTTGTTTTGTCCTCATTTGCTGGTCTCTCACCTAGCGTCATTTTACTTTCTTTTCTTGATTTTCTATTAGTTTTCTTTAATATAATGGTTATCCAATAACTGTTCTTTTTTCACATTCTTTTTTTCCTTATAGTAACATTTTTCTTTGATCATTATTGATATTTTCTTGTCCTTCCTTTTTACATTTATTTGGTTCATTATTATTTATTTACATATAGGGCAGTTTTCTCATGTTTGTATTTAACCACTAAGTACTATATCATGCTTGTCATAAGATGATGGCTATTATAATGCTACCTATTTTATTGAAATTGGTTATTTCTACTTTCTCACTTAGTAAGGATAAAGAAATATAAAACAGAAAGCAGCATCCTCTGCTTGTGCAGCAGTTTACAATTTATTACAGAATATCATAACAGCTCAGCTATGGTGAATCAGCCATTAATCTTGTAGAATAATCTCCGAAACATAATTCTGAAGTTGTGCTAACAATATAGCATATTACCTTAAAAGAGCACAACTCCAGGTTATGAAATTATAATTATAGGCTACTGAACGTCCGATCTTCAAAGGTCATGTCTGAAGCCATATAATTAAGACAAAAATTATATGAGCTGGCTAAGAAACTGTGAATCAAGCAGTGTAAATATGAGTTACCAATTACTTGTCATGAATGATATTCTTGGCTAAACTTTCAAGATGATAAAGGTACAGCATAGATAAATAGCATGAAATAACAAAACCACCCTTGCAATATACCTCCCACCCCTCTACATATATCTGAAAGAGATTTATATGACTTAGAATTAAACCAAACTACATAAAGGCACCTTTAATAGCATAAGAGTATAAAAATAAAACACTGATCACATAGCTTAGTCATGTTCTCAGGCTATATACATGTATATATTGCTACACATCTCTTTAATACTTTGCATATACTTTGTATATGTAAACATAATGGTAAGCCTAGAATTTAGGACAGAGTATTACTGAAGCCTGATGCACCAGTTTATAGAAAGGCTAAGTGCTGAGAACAGAAAGAAAGCCTATTTAATAGACAATAATAGATTTTCCTAATATCTATTTGGTATGTGGCACAATGGAATGCTCAACATAGCGGAAACTGACAATGATGACGATTTTAGTACAGAGATCTGATCTACTTATAATCACTCGACTGTGTTAACTAAAATATACTCCTATCCTATCTAAAAAAAAAAATATGTTAAACATCTTCATCAAGCAAAAAGAACTCATGCTTCGAGAGAGCTGCAGCAGCGTCATTTGCCAAAATCTTATGCGACGTGACGATGTCTGATGCTATGGCTGATTTGAGCTCGTCCAATGAGGTGAAGTCTAGCATTGGTCGAATGAAGTCCACGATGACGAGCTGCAATAGTGACATGCCTTCTCACTCACAAGTCACATTAACTAAAGTGCCAGATTAATATATGATGCATTCTGGCCACATCGGCGGAGTTATCTTTCAATGGAAACATGACTCCTATGGGTGTCACCACAGTAACAATAGCAAACATGAAAACCTTAATAAGCCATAGGAAAGAAAGAGGGTAGCTACACATTATACTGATACTTGCACCTGTTTACACGATCGTACGACGATTCTGAGCTCTAGCAACAAGAAAATATGTCGAGCAGTTGAAAGGTAACAAACATTCCAAGTCTGATAGGAGATTGTTACATCGTTCAACTTCCTAATCCCCAAATATCCATCATAGCTATTGCACTCTATCACCTCAATCAGCACATAATATTATTAACATTATTGGCAAATACAGACAAGATGACAAAACTGACGATCATTTCTACATGCAAAGCTTTCAACAGACAACATAAAATTAAAGCAAATACATATATGGGTCGTGATCGCAGAAACCATGGTTAAGTCAGGATTGTAAGATTTGGAGTTATCTACATTAGCAGAAGGAGAAATTTCTTAGCTATTTTGCAAAAATTTTTTTGATTCTAGCTTAATTATAGCATATTTTATGGTCAATAAACTGAATGCATGTTTACCATTAGTGCGAAAACATCGTTCTGAGAAAACTGGTGTTAAAGTTTGGGAAACGAAAACCAGTGCACAATTTTGTGTACATTTTAAAACGTCATATCAACTAATATCAAAAAGTGATATTTATCTAGATTTCTGTATTTATATCCAAAAAGTTATGCTGAATTTAAAAAATTAAACAGATTTTAGCTGATTGTCATAGAAATACCTGTATATTTATAAAAAATGTATTACTTAATTTTGCAGATATTAAAAACGGCTTGACAGTACCGCGATATCGCACACAGCCAAATCATCAACAAAATCTTTACAAAAATAACAACAGTAACATATTGCACACCATCGGTTTCTATATACTTCGATCTTGGAAATTCGAATAATTATTCTTATAATAATCCTATAAAATCGAATAACTATTCTTATAATTAAATATTGTAATAATCTTGTAAGAATCGTTAGGAAAGTATCATCGTAATTCCCTTTACTTTTACTGCTTTTGACATCAGTTGGAATACCAAACTACTCATTATAAGTGTCCAAGATGTCAAAGATATCTTTAAAATCGGCAAAAAAGAAACGATTACAGTCATACTTCGACTTACGAGCTTAATGCGTTCCGAGACTGAGCTCGTATGTTAATTTACTCGCATGTTGGTGCAATTTATTTATATATAGAACCATTAAATATATATTGATTGGTTTCCATACTCTAAATTTGGATTTTATCAATGTCTTAAAAGACAAACGTAGAAGCAAACCTAAAAGCAAACTTTCATTTTTAACTTAACGTATTTAAAACTTCTTCGGCGTTCGTAGTTTGAAGTTTCTCGCTGGTTAGCTAATTTTTCCTTTGTTTCGCTTTCACGACTAGCCGGCCGTTTTAAGATAAACCTATCTAAGGACGTTTGCCTTTGTCGCCCTTTCAACATGTTGCAATTAGGATGAAGGCAGGTGTCGTCACAAAAGGTTAATGCACGACCACTAGCCAACTTGTCCGAATGTCTATTTTTATAGTTTTGCTAGATAGCACCGGCCTTTTCATATAGCATCGTTTTAGTTACGCTGTCACCGGCCAATTGTTTATCCAATGCCTGAGCAGTCTCTCCATCAGCGGTCGTGAAGATCGCTGCGCCGTTTAGAAACTATGGCCAGTCCTTTTGCGAACTAAATGCCCTGAATATAATCCTTCGGTTTGATAATTGTGGTTGTATTTCTGTCATATTGCTGAGCTAGCTCAATCATGCATACACATTTTGCATATTTTTCAATAATTTTCCGTTTAATATCAACTGTTATCATTCGCTTTTTCTTTGCATCATCTTTCATTTTACTGGCAAATTTTTGGTCAACGCAGAGTACTTTTAATTCACATAATTCTGCACTGAAAATCGCACACAAAAAACACGGTACAAAAGTATAACCTGAGCAGTTGAAAAATACAGAGCGATGCTGTTCTCATAAAACACCTCCGGCATACTTGGCAACTGACTCACGTGCTCGTATTTCAAACATGGCTCGTATGTTAGTGCTAAAACTTGCTTAAAAGCTGGCTCGTATCTCAAGTTTCTCGTACGTTGGAGCACTCGTAAGTTGAAGTATTACTGTATATTTATCGGACGCCATTTTTCAGTACTTCCTGTTTAGCATAGCAACGGTTTTAAGGAGTTTTTTTCCGATGGTTAAAGACTTCTATTGGCTAAACTGACTTCAGATTCAGAAAGATAACTCTTTGATTGGTCCAGATGCACGTGTTACAAAAATTGTTACCAATATTATAAATTCAATTGGTGCAACTTCAAAGTCGGATAAATCAACTTCGTGATTTGCGACTTAATCATGGTTTCTGTGACCGCGACACATATCTGTTTCTGACATATGACATCGAAAAGTGCTTGAAACATTTCAGTTTTGTAAGTAAAATTTAACAAGTTGGCAAGGAATTAAAAAAATGTTAGATTAATCAAAAGCTATAAATTAAGTTGATTTAAAGCATATTATTAATTAGAGTAAGTTACGATGCATATATCTATCATCTATTAAAACTTATGTTTGCTGATTAGCAGTTTACAAATTAATTTTTTTAACATAATTTTGCTTTTTACATAAAGTTTAGTTTTATATAATGCATTTATTCTAATAATATATGTAATTACTGCAAGTATTTATCATTGTTTTCAAACGAGTTCTCGCAATAAGTAAACAAAATACCATATATTCTTATATAATCATTTGGTCCAACAAATGATGGTTTCAAAATACAAAAATTTAATATAAAAATAGATCAACTTCATCTATCGAATGTTTGACGGTGCGAACCTATTTTGATCTAGCAGGACTTGTGATGAAGAGCCAGACAAGTTATAAAACTGATGAAATAATAACAAAACATGTCAGATAAAGGTTAGTTTAACAATGCACAAAATTAGTAGACTACTCTGTCCTGAGAGATGAGGGAACGTACAGCGATATCTTGATTAGTGTTATATGAATGTACAGCAAACTAAACTAATATCAAGTATTTAGTCCGTGGTAGTATGGAGAGTGAGCATCCTTTTTAATTAGAATTTGGGTTTATATTACACGAGTCAATATATCTTATATCGAACTAACAAACTGAGGCCTGCATCTGCGGTAAAATCATCATAAAAAAAGATTGTCCTCTTGGCCTAAAAATTGCCAGATAATGAAATGAAGCCATACCCACACAGACAGCTCCTTGGATATTTATTGCATTGCAGTTTAAAGGATACCATAATATGGAACCTTTTAAACAGCACAATACTAACCCTATTACGCATTCATCGTCTCTGAATCACAGTAAACCTTGGCAACACAGAGAGTCAACTGTATGCCCAATTACAATTGAACTTACAGTTACAACTCCTAGGTCAACCCTATATCAATGATATAAAATTAAACAACATGATTGAGTGATGGAAATGTATTAAATCAATGACTTTCGATGAACATCCTTATTTGAAGTCGCAGTAAGCGCCTGATCATTACACCCTGGTACATTTTAGCACTACCGACCATGCTTAGACGAGGCCCCATTAGACCTCTAAGAATAAGTGTCAAAAAAGGACCACTGCTCCGTAGTGTCCGGCATTCAAAAGTGTAGTTTTGTTTTGGGCTGTGACCGACTACCACGCGTACAGCACAATACAGATCCCGTAAGTATTACAATATTATGCAATAGAGCATAACGCGAACGTCTTATCACTGAATTTGAGTGTAGCGCAGTAATTAAAACCTAGCAACTAACTGGTAACCTAGCAACTAACTGGTGATCACACGGTGATACTTTATTAGATGGCTGTAAGCAAGGAGCTACATTTTAGCTCATTATAAGAGGACATTAATCAAATTGAACCACAGACATCCTTGAGATTGTTTTTGTGGAAGCCTGGAAGGTTCCCTATATACCATACAACAAGAATTCATAACATGGTAAAGAACCTTAATAATACAATACACAAGGTGACATTTTAACTGATCTGATAACTTTTTTAGCATCAATAGTGAGCTATAAATCCCAATTCAATTCGCAAAAGAACTGTCAACAAACAACTATTTTGTATACTTTTCAATAAATTGTGCCATTAGATACTGACACAGCTAGTGTTAGCAGGTGTGTCATTTCATCATCTTATTATAAAGGAAAATTATGACATACCTTTAATTGCTGGTCATAAAAGTCTTCAGAGAAATTGTGAATAATATGTGTTTCCATTGTTCTTTTCTCATTCTTATAGTAGGGGTTCCATCCAATACTAAGACACTACAGTATATAGTAAACACTTATAGTAGGGGTTCCATCCAATACTAAGACACTACAGTATATAGTAAATACTTATAGTAGGGGTTCCATCCAATACTAAGACACTACAGTATATAGTAAATACTTATAGTAGGGGTTCCATCCAATACTAAGACACTACAGTATATAGTAAATACTTATAGTAGGGGTTCCATCCAATACTAAGACACTACAGTATATAGTAAATACTTATAGTAGGGGTTCCATCCAATACTAAGACACTACAGTATATAGTAAATACTTATAGTAAGGATTCCATCCAATACTAAGACACTACAGTATATAGTAAACACTTATAGTAGGGGTTCCATCCAATACTAAGACACTACAGTATATAGTAAATACTTATAGTAGGGGTTCCATCTAATACTAAGACACTACAGTATATAGTAAATACTTATAGTAAGGGTTCCATCCAATACTAAGACACTACAGTATATAGTAAACACTTATAGTAGGGGTTTCATCCAATACTAAGACACCACAGTGTATAGTACTTCTATAGCCGAACAGTTAAACACAAGATTACAGGAATATGCTTCAACTGCCAGAGGATCACTGAACCTGGTAGTAGGTTACATTAGATATGACAATATGACTACCTTTATTAACATTTCTAAGATTTGCTAAGTTCATTAAATGAAAAACGCCTACCATATTGATAACAAATATGAACTATTGTAATCAAAAACAAATAACATGTAAACACATTATACCATTTCCAATATGAAAGTCATATGAACAGCCTTACTTTCTTAAAATTATCTTCTAACGACGAAATTTTTTCTGGAAAAACAAGACATTTTAACTAGTAGCACATGTCTAGCTACAATGAAGAGATGCTGAATCACTTACAAATGACAGCAACTAATAAACACAACTGACTATAGTATTTCAACTATATTCCTTTGCTTGTCAAGGTTTAATTTGAACTTTGTAGAGTAGTTCAAAACATTATATTTACAGAGATTATTTTTTCTATATTTTGACACTTATTTGCTGTTATAAGATCAATTACGTATTTTGTGTGTTACTAAGTGACTGAACAGAAACATAAACATGATAACCTCGTGGCTGACACCTATGTACAGCTCACTTTGATAAATAATAAGTGTGACGTGTTAGGAACATGACGCAACTGTTTAGCGTATGATGCAATCGTAATACTGGGGGTCCTACCACACAAAGCTGTCGTCAGAATAGTCACTTTTAAAATCACTGTCGTCACTTTTGAAATCACTGTCGTCACTTTTGAAATCACTGTCGTCACTTTTAAAATCACTGTCACCTTTTTCAAATTGGTAACCAAAACAACCTCTTTCTTCACATTCGTTATTTTAATACAAATATCTATACTGGTGGCACTGGGTTGCGTTAAAAATCTGAAACTCGCTAGGTTTAAACTTCTGCTAACCAAAAGCATGGCTCAACCAGCGACCTTCACAAACATATTAGTGCTGTTTGGGAACGTTGCTGATTACTCCGCGAAGAGTGACAGCCGTCGTAGGTTTTTAAAGCTATATTTCTTGTACTGAAAATAGACCGAGATTGCCTTTAATAATCACTGTCAGTCATAGACTTGGAAACGGATTTGCTGTCAATGTCGTGGCATTTCATTGCTTTAATTATTTGGCAGTGTATAAATGCTGGGCCAGATGCTTCAAACCAAAACTAGTGAAGTTTCGGTTGACCGTGGTGATTTATGAACAAATAATAAGTTAGTAACGGTACGGCAACACGTAACAAAATTTCCGTTGGTTCTAACCAAAATCACGAAATGATTGAAACACACAGAATTATTCTGCGCTGCTAGAATCGTGCTAGCGAGCACGATCTCAGCAGCTTTTGCAATTAGTATAGTCCAAGAGACTTATAATGACACACAATAGTAAAAGTATAAGTGCAAATCAACATAGTACACACGATGCAACTGCTTAGATTGCGTTATTGAATGCATTAATTGTTTGGACGCTATAGCTACAATTTGTTTATTTTTTAATTATATTCCCTTTTTAGCAGCAAAAGTTTTGCGGTAGAGAATGTCGACATCTCTAGCGCAAACAAGTCAGTTGCATCGTATTTACTATCATAACTTTCTGTAATAATTTTCTTGTGTGTCGCATTATGTTTTCGGACTACATATATCTTAAAATTTGCTAAAGTCGTGTTCGCTAACTAAAAATAGCGCGACTTAGACGGTTTTATCGTGTGTTCTATGTTGAAATGCTTTCGTATTTTTATTGTGTGTCACGG
Organism: Watersipora subatra; assembly: GCF_963576615.1. Taxonomy (NCBI): domain Eukaryota; kingdom Metazoa; phylum Bryozoa; class Gymnolaemata; order Cheilostomatida; family Watersiporidae; genus Watersipora; species Watersipora subatra. Next base: position 6,987,844 of record NC_088717.1, read on the forward strand.
TACATGTCTTGGACTATACTAATTGCTAAAGCCGCTAGAATCGTGCTCGCTAATAATTTGTTTAATCTGTTAAAAGCGTTCATCGACGAACTCGGTGGGCATGCACAGCTCAAATAATAACTCTGTGAATTTTGACCGATTAATTCTGCGTTTTTCGTGATTTCGGCCAGAACTCCGAACCAACGAAAAATTCGTTACGTGCAGCCGTACCTTTAGTAATCCTATTTACGCAATCCTCGTCACCTACATTGGTAAATGGTCGTCTCGTCTGTCACTTTTTAAATATCCCTGTCGTCGGGTCGTCAGAATCGTCACAAAACATGGGAGGACCCCCAATACTCAGGCGTGACAAAACAGGAAGTATTCTAACCATATTCAGTGATAACTATCTTTAATATTTGGAAACAAGGCAAACAGATGAATATCCCAACTATGACATTCCCTAGCAAATGTAGAGTGTTTTTAGTTTATCTTCTATCTCGCCTTGTTACAGCTGCTTCGTTCATTGCAACATGTCATGTTATGGAATCCAAAAAGCGGTGTCTCATTAAGAGTCTGCAACATTGTAAGCTAACAGAGCTGTTACATGATAAATTCTTTCAAGTGGAGATACACTGAAAATAAATTAAGCCATACCATCGGGTAGACAGTGCCATTATCGATGCTAGCAAATCCGCAATACACTCCACAACACAACTCTTCCGGAAGATTCTCAACGACATCGTCAGGAAAGTTAGCTGTAGGCACACCAAGCTCCTTGCTTCCACGCCCGAACCCACGAACAACTCTTCCTTTTGCGAAGAAAGGTAAGACCTTTCTAGCCATTGTTCCAAGACTGCTCATGGCTGCAATCTAGAAGCATTGATGCATAACTTTTAGCTTTAGCTGTAAGACGATATATACACTGCAGTCCACAAATTCCACCTCCCACATTAGACCTACATTAAACTGAATAAATGCTCTAAGGAAGATAGATGTGAGCTTTATTATAGTGGGTCAATGTTATTCAAAGCAAACTAGACCATTTAGCATTAATAAACTTAGTACTAGTTTTTTACTGACAGAGAAAAAACACTTCCACTGCTATAAGACTTGAATTTTCGGTTATGAAAACTACACTAGGAATAAAAACTTGTAGACATCCTGTCTACACCAGTCACAGCATGGCCGACACAAATAACTGCCTAAAGGTTTTCGTGAAAGGTGTACGTGTAGCGACGAGTAAACAACTCCTACTGGCTCAATATTCAGGTCTAAAAAGCCAAAAAATTAAATGTGTTGGACAACATTGGTTTATTTTCCTGATCTCTGAGTAATAAAGAAAACAAGCCGAGATTATTAGAAAGTATTACAATTGAAATATAAATTTTAAAGGAACAATAATGTCGTAATTAATTTATTAAAGAAATAATCATATGGATAACACAAAATGTCACATGATCAGGGGTTGATGGCTAAATCGTTCCTTTTGTTTACAAATTAGGCCTATGTGACAGCGCACTCACAAGAATGTGACAGCGCACTCACAAGAATGTGACAGTACAAGTACAAGTACGTAAAGTACATGCAAAAAAGAGCGGTATTGAGAGCGAGGTATGAATATTCCATTAGAGATCAGTATGTTGATCAGGTTTGGTTGGAAACAAGCATTTTTTGTTTCTGGTTTTTGATGAGCAGAACTTTGTGAAGCTATACGACTCTGGCAGAAAGTAGTTAGTATTTTCCGGTCGAGCACCGTCTAAAAGCCTGTGCACACTATCACTCAAATTACGATTAGCTGTGCGATTGATCGCAATGATGGGCTACTGACATTTTACAATGAGCGGCCAACGTAATCGTTGCTAGCGACGATGCGATGGACTTTCAACATGTTGAACTTTGACACCGATGTTCGCAACTGTTAGCATCTTGATTAGCCGTTTGTTGATCGCATCGGATCCAATTTTAACAGTTGTGAAAATTGGTGTAAATTCATATTCGCATGCATGGCGAAAAACTATGCTTGCGATGAATTGCACAATCAGATAAATAAAAGATAACAAAAGGACCCGTGATATCACTAACGCAATTTCGTAATTTTTAATCGGTTGTTGGTTAGCAATCACCAACAGCTAATTGTTAGTGATGACGTAGAACCAGCTACCATTGCAGTCCATCGCGCAGCTAAACATTGATTTGATTTACACACGTTCTCACATTATGCTAATGGACTTTGGACGAATTCAAATTATAATCAACCATTACTGACAGAAGATGAAAAATTGATCCATAAACAACCCTTGCTCAATGTTATTTCTTCACCACATCATGAATAATAATCGGCAACAAGCCACAGAAGCTATGATAACTATTCAACTAAGGTTTTCTCTAGCGTTAAAGACGCCTACCAGAAAAGTATTTCTGAAATAAAATAAACCAATAAATATAATTATAAGCTTTCAAGTTTGCACCTTTTATTAGTATCTTTTGAAGTAAATTCTGGCAAACTAGAGATGTGTGTACTGGCACAAACCATGAAAGAGCCAGCAATACAGTTTCTAGTAATCATGGTGGATAACCGACCAAGTATACCAACGACCAAGTACCCTACAGGATAAAATTATTCGATGGATTTATTAATTCACGGATTTGCGAACAGTAAATTCCGTGAGTTATTAAAATCTGCGAATAATTGGTCTTATTTTTAACACGAGGGAGAATAACTACTACCTCAAATTAAAAACTAGCCGCTAAGCGGAGTTAGTAAACGTTGGTGAGTTACAAACTCTTAAAATCATCGCCGTGGCGTTCAGATAAGCGAATTGCCAATGTATGACTTCTTTACAAACTCACTTCTCACTCACCTCTTACTTCTTATTTAACTCCGCGAATAATTTCATCCTGTAGGGTATATCAACGTAGGGGGGGGTAACCAGTACAACGGCTGAATATACATACTCAAATGAGCATAGCAGGCAGCAACCATTGAGCGTACTAGTATAACTCAAGCAAAGGTTGATAATACATACTCAAGACATCTACAGTCGACTATGAGTAACCAGCGCAAGCTATGACTGACACATTCCCAGACATTATTTTAAATAAAAGTAATTACCTTATTGCGATATAACAACATGCTTCCTCACACTATAGCATACACAGGTTGACGCTGTCATTTTACGAGTATGTAGAAGACATTTGATTGCAAATTCTAGGCTAAAAATGCCTTAACTTTTATAAACACAGGAATTGGAGTAGCAAAAATGTAAATAACAACAGATAAAAACAGCGGGATTGCCGGTTAAGAAAACATCAGTAAGTAAAAACTGCCTTTTCCTAATTTGTCGTGCAAAGACCACAAACCTAGAATAGAGATTGCCTGTGTACACTTCTAGCAAATACTTTACAGCTTGCTGCTGCCTTAGTGAATACTTTGAACTCCAAGTTTGAGCAAAAAAATTCAAATGATCAGACTGACCACAAAACTAAGACACTCTTAACTAGTGTGCAGCATTCCAATATATCTGTTGACCGCAAGTCCTGGAAGTTTTGAAAGAACGAACCGTGGACCTGCCGATTCCAGAAACACAAACAGGATCACTGATGAAACATGTGCCGTGAAACATGTCCCACGAGATAAATTAATTGAACCAATATCGGATGTTCATGAGCACTCCACTGGCACCAAATTTAAAGGTTGACTTGTAAGAAAATTCACACTACAGCTATTTGGTATGAAAGGTTCACCATGTCTTACTCTGCTGTGTTGTAAGTGCAAAATATGTGGAAATGTGATTACAAGCTCTTAAAAGCTCAAAAGCGAACAGTTAATCGCAGCCATCACGAAAACGCCGTAGGTTGGAATCCCTCTCCAAAACAGCTCAAATGGGACGTAGTTGTACACATGTGCTTCTGTTTACACTTTCATACAACCTCATTCGTCAAAATACTTTCACATATATACTTCACGCATTCAATAAAACCATGTCTATTGTCATTGCGCGTCTATTTCGTCATCATTGTAATCCTGTCACTTTGAGCACAGATATCTCAAAACCAATCGTAAAAATTAATGTAATTTTTTAACCTTAGCTCAAAGGAGTGCATATCATCCTCTGATAAACACGAGGAGCCTGTTGGTCACCTGTGATGGTCGAAAAATGCTGCAGAAATTGTTCGCGCCCTTTGGCAGGAAGTACGGGTCACATGATCAGATTACGACTAAATGACTAGACTAAGCTAAAATGAAACTGTTATATTTGATAAGGGCTTTCCGGTAGAACCCGAAGTGTTTGTCATAAACTAGTGCTACGAAGCGAAGCATTTTATATTGAGCCTTTTAATGGCCTTTTATTTCACATGATAACATCACGTGTGAAAACAATAACCACATCGAGTTGAGTACGTCATTAAAATAAAGAGATTCCAACCTCCAGCATTTTCGTGATGGTTGCAATTAACTGTGCGTTTTTGAGCTTTTAAGAGCTTGTAATCACATTTTCACATATTTTGCACCTACAACACAGCAGAGTAAGACGTGGTGAACCTTTTGATACCAAATAACTGTAATGTGAATTTTCTTGCAAGTCAACCTTTAACAGAGGAAATAGTAGAAATCAACTTTCTCAAGTGCTGCCAAACATTTCAAACCAAAAATACAGCCAGAACATTGCTAGATATAACCACCAGGCAAAGCATAATTCACCTATCATTTTCATAGCTTTAGTCTGTAAGCATGCTACAATTTAACGAAATCCAACAATTTCTGTTTCATTAACACTAATTGGTAGCATAGCCACATACATATTTTGATGTTACACATCAATCAATAACCACACCAAGCACGATGATTAAATCTATGCATAACTGCCATTGCTAGCTAAATATCTTTCTATCATGACTTGAACTGGACAGAGATAGACATTAAAAAAGTGTACATTTCTCAACTACTTGAAGGAACTGTATGATTGCTGTTGATTTTTAAAATGGGCTATTTAACTCACTAAAAAGCTATCTAGGCCTAACCATTTACAAGATATTTTAAAACTCTACTGCATTGTGATTTGTCTAAAAATAGTCATCACAAACAGCTTAGCATTGTGGTAGTTGAATGTATTTAAAAAGTTGAGCGTGTCATTGTAGAATTATGATGTAACAATCACGGGTTACAAGTACCACTATGCATCTATTTCTTTGTCTTGGGTAAACCAATCTAGCTAGCTAACCAGACTAACTTTATCAAGTAGTGATATGCTATTATCCAATTTAATTGTCCTGCACTCACTCTGTAGTTATCTATTATAATGCTATGAACTATTATACGGAATTGTGATATATAATGCGTTTGATGCTCTATTGCTGGATTATTGACATGTAGACCTGAATAAAACGAATCCCTTATAACTTACACTCAATCTTATTTACGAAGGAATATTAGTACATCTACCAACAGAGTTTAGCCAATATATTCTCTAAGATATCATGTCTTCTATTAAGTTTTCTCCTAATTTCAAACCAATTACTTACGGAGCCGTTCATAACTAACAGTAGGCAAGTGGCAAAAAAGGCATCCGACCTAAAATTGCACCTTCTGCCCAATCGACAATGCCAACTAGGAAGGCATGCACGGCCACCTGAATATAGACATAACATAATCATAAGTATCAATTGCTTTCCAAATACATGAAAAACAATTTTGTACTTTATTATGTTACTACCGACCTCCTACCAAAAACAGTATTGATGATCTTTTCTCTCACATACATAAGCTCAAACAAACATACCCAGCAAACAAATTACTAGTCGTTGGTGATTTCAATTTGCCAGGCATAGACTGGAAACAAAAAGTTATAGTTGGGGCAAACCGGTCCCACTACAAAGACTTCCTTGACAATTTATTTGACTTACAACTTGACCAGCTAATAACTGATCCCACTCATGTGGCTGGAAACACGTTAGACTTGGTATGTACAGACCTGTCTTACCGAATAACGAATACAAGCGTCATACAGCCTGGTCTTAGTGACCACTATATGATCGAAATAAACATATCCACTTCGCAGACAGCGGAACTTCAAAACAATGTAGACCTACCTCCTATTAGACTGTTCAAGCAAGTTGACTTGCCCAATTTTGAGAAGTCGCTAGCTGCAATTCACAAACAGGTAACGGAGTGTATAGGCATTGGAGGTACCATAGACAACGTTTGGAACATTTTTAAACTTGGCTTACATAATGCAATAAATGATCATGTTCCTACCAGACAAAGACAGCCTAAAAGGCCAAACGAACCACTCTGGTTTAATAAATCTGCAAAGCTTGCATGTAACAAGCAACGTAAGTTATACTCCTTGTATAAGAAAAAAGGAGACAGTGAATTACTTAACAAATACAAACAACTACGTCGAAGTAACAAAAAGTTATTTAAAAACCTCAAAAAAGACTACATGACCAATAGACTATACAATCCACTGGTAGAGGGTGACACCAAACCCTTCTATAGATATATAAAAGAATTAAAAGGAAATGCAAACAAAATTGTGTCGATGGAACAAGACAATGGAGTATTGACTGAAAATGATTATGAAACTGCTAATATACTAAATTCTTTTTTTCAGAGCGTCTTCTCGAAACCTTCCCCTCTACCTACACTGCCATTTATTGCCGATCCCCAAAATATTTCGATCTCAACCAACGGAGTATTAAAATTAATAGATAACCTGAAAACTGGTAAGGCCGCAGGCCCAGACAAGATTGGAAAAAATCAACTCACTTTAGACCCCGAAGGAACAGCCGCTATTTTGACGAGCATATTTGACTATTCACTTCAAACAGGTACCTTGCCCGAAGAATGGAAAATTGCCCACGTGACTCCTATTTATAAACAAGGTAGTCGAACTTCACCATCCAATTATCGCCCCATTTCTCTAACTTGTATATGCTGTAAATTATTGGAACATATAATCGTTCACCAGCTAAATGCGCAGCTTACAAACAAAATTTCCTCAAACCAGCACGGCTTCAGAAAAAGTCTCTCGTGTTGTACCCAACTGATAACAGTAAACCATGACATACTCAAATTTAATGACTCCGGATCCATTGTACACGCAGCCATTTTAGATTTCTCTAAAGCGTTCGATGTAGTAAATCATAGCAAACTCCTAACTAAGCTTATAGGCTTCGGTATAAATCCCATACTTATACGTTGGATAGCATCCTTCCTCAAAGGTAGGTCTCAGCGAGTTCTGGTAGGAGGTATGATGTCGGATCCAGTACAGGTCACATCAGGAGTCCCGCAGGGGAGCGTACTAGGCCCTACTCTGTTCATCTTGTTTATAAATGATATAGTTGACTGTGTTGCCAATAGTTCTATACGCCTCTTTGCCGATGATACTCTAGTATATCACCCTATTACAAACTCGAACGACATGACACTATTACAAACTGACCTCGATAACCTATTTCAATGGGGACAGTCCAATGGTATGTTATTTAACGCCAAAAAGAGCACTATTGTTTCTTTCGGGAAAACCTCTCTTACAGACAAATACCTCATAAATTACCATCTCGGGAACACCCCTTTAATCACATGTGACACTGTAAAATACCTTGGTGTGTACCTTTCAAAAGACAACAAGTGGAATAGACATATTGAATATATTTGTATGAAAGCATCACGCATCCTTGGATTGTTAAAAAATACTATTAGTGATGCCCCAGTCGCAGTGAAATTGATTGCTTATAAGCAGCTGTGTCGACCTGTTCTTGAATACGCAGCCGAGGTCTGGGACCCTCATACAGCCACGCATTCCGACATGCTGGAACGCATACAAAATAAAGCTGTGAGGTTCATTAATAATATTAAAGGCAGAGATGTGTCCGTCTCAGAAGAAAAATTCATGTGTGGCTTAAAGTCTTTAAAACACAGAAGACAGCAACAGAGATTGTCTTTGTACATTAATATCGTATCAAACAAAGATACGTTTCCATCCATCCATGACACACTGACCGAAATGAACGCATCTACTCACTACATGACCACACGTTCTAACAATCTGAACGCCCTTTCCTGTGACTCTGGTCAGTTTTTGCAGGGATTCATCCTCAGGACATCTCGGGAGATCCGCACTGGGGAGATTGTAGCGGACTAACAAAAAAAAAAACAAAAAAAAGACCTAGTGATCGGAGGGTCCCTCTCTTGCTTCTCATGAGGCTCTAGGGACTAAACATCATCCAGATCCAGATAACTATCATAGCCTAGTAAAACAGCAACGCAGTAACCTTATTGCTTTTTCAAGGAATATTCAACGCCTATCCCATACCTGAGTTATATTTAATGACACACAAAGGTAAACTACTAACGTATATGTGAAACAAAAAATCGAGAGAACTGCCGGTCCGCACTTCTTTAGCCTTGATCACGTTCTGATGGCATGTTTATTTTTGATCTTGTAGATTATCGCTGCATCGCCGCTTGCCGATGACAAAAGGTCACATCCGTTTCCGTTGTCGACGCAAATGCCTCCCAACAAACGAGACACCGCCCCTTTTATAAGAGCTTATGCTAACCCTGAGTTTAAGATTATAAACTCTTATAAAGATTATAATCTTATTAAGATTATTCTATGTTCTACTCAGTGCTAACCCAAAAAGATAACATGACATGACAACGTCACGAAAATAAACGCAAAAAAGTTTGTTATGTTTTTAATCGCGAACCAGATATTCTGTTAACAGTCGATACTAACGCTATCAACTTTAATAATATGTGACCGGTGCTCTGTAGCGTACACGGTGCCAGCGTCGTATAGTTTCTCACTGTACGGTTATACGAACCGGCTTGTGGAACCATTGAACTTAAAACCCCTGGAATGGCAAGAGGTCATTCGCGAGTACGGAAATCCGGTCGACGCCATTATCAGTTAATGTTCAAGTTAATTTCATTGTGTTCAATGTGAGAAAGAAATCTAATTTCAGATTTAACGATTTGAAAGAGAGAGAGGTCAAGGTCAACCAACATGGCGTGGTTTTTAATTTTGTGAGAAAACTTTACCTAAATTGATCTAAATTCACCCCTAGGGTAGGGCTGCCTCACCGACTTGACACCAAAAAAAAATTTATTCATAACTTTGAGTGATTCAAATCCGAAAAATACTTGGCTTTCACTTTTCACACACACACATGATGGGTGGAAAGGACGATGATGAAAAACAAAATGGTGGTTACAAGTGCAAAACATGCAATATGGAGGAATGTTTTGTAAAAGATTCTAGAGGAGCATCTCAAAAATGCTCAACCAAATTAATAGGATGTGATCTCTGCAAGAACTGGTATCATGGTACATGCCAGGAACTTACAATTCAAGAGCTTACATTTATTGGCAAGATGGACAACAAAGGAGTTAAATGGTTCTGTGATAAGTGTGTCATTGAAATTAATTCAGCAACGGGGAAAAATGAACCGGGGAATCTAGCCGCTCATGCTGAAAATACAGCAACTACCAACAAGCTCAATAATATTGAAACCATGGTTTCCAAAATGATGACAACAGTTGATTCAACTAGAAAGGGGTTAACTGAGAGAATAGAAAAGCTTGAGATTTCATATGCTGCAGCTGTACAAAGTAACACTGAAGGTGTTAAAAGGAGCATTGAAATAAACTCCAGTGCCAAACATCTACTAGCAAAAATTTTTGAACAAAACCAGGCGGAGAGCCGCAAATACAATGCCATACTTAATGGAATTAAAACAGAAGAAAACAAAAGTGCTCTTGAACAAGTCACAGAGATGCTCCAAAATGAATGCTTCATGCACACAAAAGAACCAATCAAGGCAATATGTCTGCAATCTACAGCAGCAAACAAGCCAATAAAACTTGAATTTACAGATGAAAACACCAAATGGGAGTTTATGAAAAGAGTACACGCAACCCAGAGAGGAAATAACATCTGGTGCAAGCTTGATGAAAGCAAAGAAGTACGTGAATGACAATATGAACTAAGACAACACATTAAACAAAAAAAGGCTGAAGACCCATCTAGCAACACTCAATACCGAATAAGAAACATGAAGATTCAGTCCAAAGAAGAGTCGGGGGAATGGCGAGACCTGAACACAACAGAGCAAGTGCCAAAGACGGTTTTAACCCGTCATTCAACCTTGTAAAGATGTTCACTGCAAACACTAGATCTCTTAAAGGCAAAACTGAAGAATTAACTACAGAAACATACGACTTTGACATAGTTTGTCTGACAGAGACCCACATTGACTAGAGCATCTATAGCCATCAAATATTTGACTATAACAATAAAAATATATACAGGAAAGACAGAAATGTACATGGAGGAGGCGTTTTGATTGCCATTAGTGATTCATTCATTAGCAAGAAAGTCACAACAGACGCGAACAAAACCAAAGATGAAATCTTATTTGTTCAAATACATGAGTCAATTTTAGTTGGGTGCTTCTATCGTCCACCAACACACAAAGATATGACTATGTTAAATAACATAATAGAAGACCTCTCACAAAGATTTCCTAATGACCACATTATATTAACTGGCGATATGAACCTTTTCTGGTATTGATTGGCTAAATATCACTATAAAGCCACAGTCACAAGACCGTGTTATGAGCAGAGAATTCATAGACTTACTAGCTCAGCACAATCTTCACCAGCTCATCACTCAACCCACACACATACATGGTAATACGCTTGACCTGATCTGTACAAACCAACCTGAGATGATCCAGTCACATGAAGTCATATATCCTGGTCTTAGTGATCACTTTATTATAAAGGCCGAGATCAAAACTGCATTACCAGTAAAACAATTTCCAACAAAAGTCATCAAGCTTTATAGTAAAGTGGATCTTGACAGGTTTGAGTTAGTTATGAATGATACCAAACATAGACTAAAAGAGATGGATGATGTCAACAAAATGTGGACATTTTTCTCAAGAACCCTTAAAAATGCTATCAATGATTTTGTACCAAAGAAAACTGTCGAGGACCGTCCAAAAACTGAACCAGTTTGGTTCACCAAAGAGAGTCGTAAACTAGTCACCAAACAAAGGCAACTATACAATCGTTTCCGTTGCAGTGGTGACCCATTTGACCAAAAACAATACACTAAAGCACGCAAAGATACTAAAGCAGCAATCAGAAAGATAAAAAGAGATTACATCACAAACCGAATCTGTAAACCACTATCAGAAGGCAACTGCAAACCATTCTATAGACACCTAAAAGGAATAAAAAACACAAAGAATCAAATTATGTTAAGAGATGAAAGTAACTTTCAAACAGATGACCCATGTAAGTGTGCGATAATGCTTAACACATACTTCCACAGTCAATTCAATAAAAACCACTCTCTCGCAGAAAACTGTACTGTCAACGCATTCACACCACCAAAAATAGATATCTGTGGAATAATCAAGCTTGTCAAGGACTTGAAGGGGGGTAAAGCACCTGGTCGAGACGGAATACGTAAAGAAGACTTGATGATTGACATAGAACAAACATCATACTGTCTTGCTACCATATTTAATAAATCTCTCGAACTAGGAATACTCCCAGAAGAGTGGAAAATTGCCAATGTAACACCAATCCATAAATCAGGTACAACTGAAACAGTTAGCAACTACAGACCAATATCGCTTACCAGTATCCCATGCAAAATCCTTGAACACATAGTGCTGAGAAACTTACTAGCCAAGGTAGACAAGATTCTTCACAATCGACAACATGGGTTCCGGCAAGGACTGTCATGTGAGACACAACTGTGTGCAACCCTTAATGACATTCTCACCTCTGTTGATCAACAAAAAAGCGTCCACGCAGCAGTCCTTGACTTTGCAAAAGCCTTTGATCGGGTACCGCATGCACTCTTAATGGAAAAACTGTCAAAAACAGATATAGATGACTGCATAATGAGTTGGATACATGACTTTCTACTTCATAGATCTCAGTGCGTAGTACTTGATGGCAAAGAGTCCAACTTCCTTCCAGTAACGTCGGGAGTACCACAGGGGTCGGTACTTGGCCCAGTGTTGTTTCTGCTCTTCATTAACGACCTTCCTGAGTGTGTAACTTGCTCAGTTTCACTTTTTGCAGATGACACACTGCTCTACCAAGAAATATCAACTACCGGAGATATCGATAACTTCCAACAAAACCTAGATGCACTTGGAAGATGGGCTACCAGATGGGGAATGGAATTCAATGTCAACAAAAGCAAGATTGTCATATTCAACAACACAAATAACGAACCCGCACCAACATATACGCTGAACAAAATAGCTTTAGAACAAGTATCCAACTCCCGTTACTTAGGGGTAACACTGCAAGATGACCTAAGGTTTAACAAACATATAGAGACAAAAATTACCGCTGCTAAAAAGCAGCTTGGTATGGTCTAACGTGCTCTCTTCCGGGCTCCGCAAAAGGCCAAACTCTTAGCTTATAGGTCATTATGTCTACCCTATCTAGAATATGCATCTGCAGCTTGGGACCCTAGCAATAAAGGTGAGATCAAAGATTTAGAGCTTGTACAGAACCAAGCTATCAGGTTTATTGCAAACCTGAAAGGTACAAGAGGCATAAGCGAGGCTATGGACAAGCTAGGAGTGATCCCACTACAACAAAGAAGACAACAACAAAGAATGAGGCTACTTATGAGAGTACTAAGCAAAGAAGATATACATCCTGCACTCACAGAATCTTATGACAAGCTCATTACCATACCAACAAACTTTATACAAACTAGATCTCAAAGACACGGAGTTCCAATCACTCTACAAACAAACAGGTCACTCTTCCACAATAGCTTTTTACCAAAGACAATACGAGACCTTAAATTGCAGACTTCTATGTAACATTAATTCATAAATTCTAATTATGAAACCAATTACTGGAACATTGTTTTACAAAGAAAAAAAAATCCATTTGGGTCTAATTGAGGCACGCCCCTTACATCCCTAGGTGGTTTAGCGTGAAGAATCCTACGAGGTAATACGAGGTAACAGCTATGGAAGGTCACGAATACACCGCTCAATCAAAGGAACAGACTACTGAGATTGCTACTAATAATTTATGTACGAGAGATAAGGGTGTAGGTGCACAGTGCTATTGCTATTCTATAAACTGCAAAAACCGCAAGAATGGACTTTTAAAGGAAAAGGCATGACATTTCACAAGTGAGTCACTTCTACTACTAGTTCTGTTACTATTGCTCAAGTCTACGACTACTAATAGTTGTGCTACTACTAGTTAGTACTGCCACTAGTTAGTTCTACTACACTAGTCACTGGGTGAGTGAGAGTCGATCAGTGTCACTACTGAGTGTACGAGTTTGACTGTATTTTGTCGGTGATTAGATAAATTTATAAGCTAGTGAGTGAAATGTTCTTCCTTCAGAACGAAGGTTTTTTATTATTTAAATTTTGAATTTTTTTTAAATTAATATTTTGGAACTACAACCCATTAGGTTATTTCTAAATATTTATATTTGAAGGAAGTGTTTGTCGTGCTTATAATATTATTTATTGTTGTACCTGGATCTAGCTAGCAGTAAGGAGATAAGAGTAATAATACTATTGTTATTACTACTGTTGCTAACTAACTACTACAGTTTCATTTTAATTTTTAGATTTCCAAACAAAGCAACTGAGAACTCTCGTTATTTACAATGGTATCGCAACCGCAGAAGAGTGAATAAGCCTGATCCTTGAGCACTTATCTGCAACGAACATTTCAATGATCCATGTTTTAACAGCAGGTTAAAACGTTCGACTGAAGCCATTTAAAGGTACTATTTTTCAATGTTGAATGATACTTTTCAATGATTAAATTTAAAACCATATTGTCAAGCACAGTGCTGCAAGGTTGCTCAACTTAAAGTAGCTATATCTAAAAAAAATTTAGAAACCTCAAACAGCACCCAAAACAGTGACAGCTGCCACAGCAAGTGCCTATGAATATGTCTGCAGCTTAGCAGTTGTGTGATCTGTTCTCTGTGATTCTTCATCTTCGTTTCTGGGATTTAATGTCCAACGCATAAATTATGCTGTCCTTTTTATCAAATGTTAACTGTGTAAATGTTTTTTTCATTTCCTAGTTGTTGTAATAAAACTACATAATACTCCTGCAAATCATAAATTCCAAATTGATAGCAATAACTTGCAATTTAGAACACCAAACATCTTTTTGGAACAAAAAAAATCAAAAAAATCGATTTAAATCTAATAAAATCTAATAAAACAATAGAAATCGATTTTTTTGATTTAAAAAAAATCATCGATTTTCAACAACCCTGCCTACAACACAACAGGGTAAAACATGGTGAATCTTTTCATATCAAATAACGGTAATGTGAATTTTGTTGCAAGTCAACCATTAAGCTTTATGCCTAGGATGGGTGTGAATGACTTCCAGTGAAAATTGCTACATTTTCATTTTACATAGCGATATGGTAGCATTTTGAGCGGTTTTATTTTCATTTATTTTATTACTTGTATGGTTGTTTATTATGGGTACTATGTTTATGTGAATAAGACATTCATTTTTGTTGATTTTATGTAATTGTTATAATTGATGCTTTTGTTTAGGGGGTTGGAATAATAATCCTACTGTTACTCAGTTTAAGGCTACCTCCGCAAACTTATCATCAAATGTGGTGCAGAATCAGATGCTAGTAAGACAGGTAATGTTACTGCTCAAAACGAGATTCTCATCATACTGGCTACTCCAGAAGTTGATCAGTTTGTGGAACTCAATGATTTCAGATGTCAAATTTCTGTTATAGGTAACAGTATAGTCTATATAGCTGGCTACATTGTGCAAAAGCTAACTAAAGTGCTGTCGTGACATTGGCCGTCAGTTGCTGGTTACCACTAAGTCAAATATCCAGTACCGACATCTCTATACTCTACTCAAGCTACAAAACAATGGAGGATTGGTGCGTCCATCAGACGATGTCATCAGGATCCTGCTAGTTGCAGATCAATACTTTCGTATTCATACAAAGCCAGATCCACTCCATTGTGTGGTGTATTTTATCAGTAGTGTAAGGTCTAGTGATGTGTTATGCTTTGGGAAACACCTTACGGATACGGCAGATGGCATATCCAACCACTACGTCATTGATGAAAAACTTTATTCAGTCGTTTTATGATCTCCGACAGCATCATTATGCTAAAATCCTGCACTCAAACTGTAAGGTGCATCTTTGTGGCATACAATACTAAAGTGGTACTTTTTAAAGGCCAGTAACAATATAATCACTGTAATATTCATCTGCAGCTGTTGTTGTGCTGTTATTCCTAATCTAATTTAGTTCTAAGAAACTGATGCACCTTGGCTCAATATCCACTTCTATACAAATCTCCTTTTACACAGTTTCTGTAACGTGTATGTATAAGTTTAATCATCTGATTACACTAATTCCTGCATTTCCTTGTTTGCATTATTTTGATTATTCTCTATTACAACGGTTTTTAATTTCCGTTTAGTTGTTGCAGTAGTTCATTCCATCTTTTACAGATACTGTATTATACATATCATACATTCATAAGCTATTATCACTTAAATCTTGAAAACAGTTTCTGTTTTGGCAGCATACCTATGTGTTGTTTTTATCGAAATGCTTCATGTGCTAAGTTTTTCCATATGCATTTATGCATATGTAATATAAATTTTAATATAATGGAACAGTTTGTTATTTGCCTGAATATATCGTTTGCTGGGTTTATGCATTTGTAATACAACAGTTTGTATGAGTAACATGGTCCACGAAAATCTATTATACATCTAATTATCATTTGATATATCCTACTCCATATGTTATAAATAGGTTTTCTTCTATCAGGGCACTCTAAACGTTGTGTAGGAGTAGCTTTCATTAATGCCCAGCTGGAAAATAACTATTCAACATGTACATTTCTGTCATTTTTCACCGTTTGTTTACAAACGGTACTAGCATTCGATTAGCTCTCCAATATGGCGCATACGTTTACGTATTATTATCAACGCAAAAGTCACGTGATTACCATTCCAGGGGTTTTAAGTTCAATGTGTGAAACGATACGGCTCTGCACGGTGCTACACGGCAGGTGACGACTTAAAAGCTAGGATACATGGTCACTGCAGTGCGGGAGAAAATAGCGGACATGAGAAAAAACAGCAGACAACAGCTTGCTTTTGACGGATTAGAGTTAATATAATAAATGCCATGTTCGATCTTAGTATTAGTGGCTGGCCAGTACCTAGTTGCAGACTATATTCCACCTAAGATAACTGGTTACAAATAATACACCAGCTATATGTAAGTTTATGATTAAATAACTACTAATCTAGAATGTTTATGATTAAAAAAACATATGTGGTGTAAATTCTAAAAGAAAACATGTTTCCAATAGTTTGCGAGAGCGTTAGTGCAGCGCTCTCAATAATGTTAAAGATCAGACAACTCCCGTAACACGCTGCTGTTGTCACTTGAGTTCGAACAGCAGAAATTGTTATGAATTACATAATTAGTTGGTAATCTTCTGAAGCGTAGTTGTTGGTGCTATCAGAATTCAACATCTTCATCACAAAAGTAAGTCTAATTCAGAAAAATGCTCAACTGAACAGACACACACAAAGATGTGCAAACACACATATTACGATAATTACATTTAAAAATCTACACATATAAATCTCAAAGCTTGTCAGTTGTCATTCGGTGTCTGTCCAGCGGTAGCGATTAAAATCTAGTAATGAAAAATCTGTATCGCTGAAGATTTGATCTCGGAACCTCTCACTCACAAGGTAATAAGCTAACCCATTCAGCTAAACGAGATGCAAAGAATTCCTCGGCGATATGAGTCATTATCTGGGTTGCTCTCATAAAGCTTGCTCTCATGGTTCTTATTAGTGAGTTTAGCAATACGAATATTAGCTTACTCAAAATGGCCATTGGCAACCACATTACCTGCCACTGTTTATAAGCTGTTTTTTAATACCCGTGCAACTCCAAACATTCAGTAGTGCATATATAAAGCAAAGTAAAATATATGTTGCTGTTTCATTAAAACTATAACAATACTGAGTACGGTTATTCTAGCAAAGTGCATTTTCCATTTCTAAAAATGCTTTCCAATAAGTAAGATTGCCCAATCTAGGAGCGGATTCTCACTCTTGTTCTTACAGTAAACCTACACTCAGCACTTTTGTGAAAATAACTGAAACAAGGGAGTTGTGTTTTCTTAATCTACGATAGCTAGTGCTATACAGGCTCGTGTTCCATTTAATCACAGAAATGGAACCATACTGCATGACATCTTCGATGGTAATTACTAACTCCCAAAGGAAGGAGTCCGCAGACTGCGTCAGTGAGGAAAGCTGTGTGCAGATGGAAATATAACATTCTAATTATACAAATCAGGACTGCTTCAGTGCTTTTGTCCAAGTCAACCTTATCATTTCTGAGAAAACTTTAACTATGCTCAAAATCTCTTTTAAACATATGAGCGATTAGCAAATGAGAGATGCTTAATGGTAACTGCAAGAGACTAGTGCATGAGTTTAGTTGGTAACGAGGTTTAGTATCTTAGTGTCTTTAAAGATTCTGATTTCGGTCCTTTTATTAGGATATAGGGACAATCTAAAAAAATGGAATAGATATTGGAAGACTTACTATAAATAGCCACAGAATAGTAAAAAAGAATATAAATATATGTATACAATAAAGTATAGGCTAAAAGTCAGCATAAAGTGCTCAATACTTAGGTAGAGTTTACTATAAATTTGGTAAGAACTTTATTAAAATTTGGGTAAACATAAAAATTACTAAAAGTTTACTAAAAGTTTCTAAGAATTTCATCTGATGAGTTTCATATTTTGTGTAATATGAAACTTTTAGTAATTTTGATGCTCGGGCAAATTTAAAAAAAAGTTTTTACCAAATTTATAAATATATGTATATATAATATTATATATGCATACATATATATGTACATGCATATATATATGTACATGTAATTATATACATATATATACATACATTTATATTCTTTTTTACACATATGTATATTCAAATGTAGATTGTTTCCTAACCCCGGTTAACCCATATGGGTGGTACCTTTTGCTCTAACTCGGGTCTTCTACCAGAAACCTGGGAGTTTGAGCACTTGCCTCAAGATCTTAGCTGAACTCCCAATAGCGCACTTTTCTGCAATTCACTGCAGAGTTGATTGCTGATACCGGCAGAGTTGATTGCTGCCGGTATTTGGACAAGCCACAACTTATGCGCAAGTAATATTGTGCCCAGTGCCCCAATGACTACTGGAATTAGTTGTTCTTACATCCCAGCATTTTTCAATCTCTTCTCCAAGAGGGAGATATTTCTCCACTTTTTCTTTGTTGGTTATATCGTAGTCATTGGGCACTGCTATATCTATTATAATAGTCCTCATGTTCTCCTTGTCCACCACCCCTATATCTGGTTGGTTTGCTCGGACATGCTCGTCAGTCCGAATGTAGAAGTCTCACAGGGTCTTAGCGTAGACACGCTCATTGACTTTACCAGGAGCTTTCCACCAGTGTTATGGTTTATTAAGGCCATACTCATCACATAGGCTTCTGTATACAACACCTGCAACATGATTATGCTGCTCAGTGTATGCGTTTCCGGCTAGCTGCTTGCATACACTGATGTGTTGAATGGCCTCAGGTGCATCTTGTAATTTTTAGTAACTTAAAAGAAGGATATGAATGAGCTGAGTCAGAGATGCACGTAGTATATTGCCGACACTGCTGTGTGCACTTCAACTTACTCAAGGCTAAGAGGCTTTACTAGACACCTTGGTAATACCTATTTATATTGCCAAGCCCACATTTGTCCGAGCAATTTATCTTGCATCTTCTGTGATTGGAAATCTTGGCTGGTTGGGTGTCTGTTTTCATCAAATATCAAACTAATGAAGTCTCTATGTGGGGAACCTTTTATACTGTTGTGGTTTTTCCAGGATGGTCTACTTCAGCACCCTCTTCTTTTTCTTGGCTGCAGTCGACAGACAGCAAATGTGACATAGTTTATCCAGTGTTGGGGTAGATATCAGGTCATTCCTGAGTAATGAAGACTGAGTGTTAACAACTCTCCACCTAGATATTCCTAATCATAGAAGTTCCTTATGGTCAATAAGGTGCCATCTTAGTCTTAATCACACCTCAGAGATCACAAGAAGCCTGAAGAACTCGGACTAGAACTAAGCTCTCCGATCAGAATGCATTATTTCTGGCGTGTACGCAGTGAAGCACTCATCCAGTATAGAAGCCAATATGGTAGCCTTTCTATCCAAAATCAGGATAGAATTCTCCTGCCTAATAAAATAGTCTCATTAAAAAGTGGCCGAAAGTGTAATGCCATTTTTGCTGTATTTGTAATTAAGAATATTATTTTTCTCTAGCAAAAATGATATCTTTTATGCTTGAGTTCTGTTCTAAAACAAACCTACTATGTATTATAGCCACTTACACGTACCTACTGCTAGCGTTGATTTCACTGTAAGAATGAATTCTTTTGTTGTTGTGTCATCCAAAATATTGTATATTAATGACAATAACCATGTTAATCATTTTATTACGTATAAATAAATAGTACTTGAAACAAATATTGCTGTTTGAATCAAAACAAAAACTATTCATAAATGACGTACCATGACAAGTTTGTGGCATGTTGACCAAATACGTGTTAAAATTTACTATTTGAGTTTTTATACTACATCGTGTTTTATTCAGTCATTTTGGACCCTGAATGTTAATATTTCTATGACAAGTTCAGCATGATAGCGACATAAGACATGAAGGTTATACAACTTTACATTATCACCGATCAATATGCAAAGTTCAGCTACCCAAGCCTTTGGTCCTCAAAGGCCAGTGACCGGCCATCAATGTGCATGTGCATTAAAACAGCTAATGGAAGTTCTCAGCTTCTGCTTGAAGAACCAGTTGAACCTACAAAGATTAAGAGATGCTGTATCATCCAAAGTCATGTACCCTATGAACACACATTACTGTAAGTTGGTAGTATATTGCAAGATCGTTGAACTAATATTCCCAGAACTAGTTTTGATGCAAGCTGATTAATAGTGGGATAATCAATGTCTTCCATAAGCTAACTGCAAGCTACAATATCTTTGCAACATTCAAGATTAGACTTGGAGTCAAAAATGAGTCTCAACCTATATGAAGCTATTGAAAACTGAGATTTTAAATGCAATACGCACAATTAGGAACTCACATTGGAAAATTTTCGATATTTTGAATTTTTAGTTTCCAAACCAAATAAATAAGATTGTAGCAAACACCTTGCAGTTAGAGTTGCAACTTTAATCAATTGTAGTATTAAAAATCATAGTTTAGGTTGGTATTTTACATTATTGTATATCAGAAACATATTTTACATTCTTGAATCATTTAGTTTATTTATTTTATAATATGTATTAAAGTAATGTTTTAGAATTAAATTGCTATTTGATTTGCAAATGCCATGCATTTAAATTATTTTAATATTTCTATAAGTCAAGACTCTTTGCTATGCAGCAAAATGGGTTCACTCTGGTAATTTGATTAAAAAACTTCAAGAAGTCCAGATTAGCTTAAACCTTAAAAAATCACTTCTTGAGAAAAAAATTCAAATATGTGTCCAAATAAAACAAAACTCTTAACTAATTAAATTTATATTTTCTGCAGTCTCAACCAGAAAGTTAAGTTAAAGTTAAAATCCAAACCTTGAATGTCTCTTTTTGTTGTTTCAGCTAACCTAGCTGCTAATTAAAAAAAAACTATCGGAAAGGTCACCATGCACATACAATTTGTGCAATATAATACTCACATAGCAAGAGTGTTAAAATAAAAACTAAGGACATACTAAAATAATATGTTTTTAAAGAGTAATATAATAAGCTAAAATTACATGCAAATGTTAGAAAAGCTTGTTAACAGCACAGTGACAGCCAAAATGCTTTCTAACTTATTTTGCTTCAATTGCTGCCTCAGCCATTCCAAATAAATAGAAACTCCATTATTTGACCACGGACTTCCTTTACTACATCTGTTGTACTTTTGGTCATATTTTACATTTGGTCTCTAGAAGTACTGAAATCAGGTTAGAATACCTACTGAAGTGAGTGTTAAAACTCTTAACACCATTAATATGTTACTACCTTTTCAAATAAAATATATCAGGAATAAAAAACCAGTGACAATTTTTTTAAAGAGTTTTTAACCTGAGATGTAAAAATAGAAATCTGAAAGCATCACATTAATCCCTACTGTAATAAGACCCATGCCACGTGGTTGGATGTTAGAAAAATGAATAGCATCAAATGTGATTTGACCTTTGACATACAGCCTAATGGTCAGGCACACTACGATTTACTCCGCTCAACCATCTTGCTGCCCGTTGGGAATTATTGTGCACATAGTTATTACAATTGATGATCTCTCACGATGCACCGGACTACCAGGGTACTACTTGTGTGGTTTGCATTGTATTATGTATTGTATTATGTAACACCCCCTTACATCTCCTTAACAACTAGAGTCAATTAGTAATCTGGCTTCCTGCAGTCATTAATAAAGCCAGCATACTTGTAAGTGAAAATACATGTGTAGCGTCTGTGTGGAAACTTGTAATTGTTTCTTTAAACCACAAGCTATTTTGGCTCTAAAACTGCAGTAGAAATGTCCGTGAAGGTATCCGAGTTAATCAAGACCTATGAAGATGGTAAAAGCGGTGACTTTACTACTGGGTGGATAAGCTAGAGTTGGTGACTAAGCTTCTAGGACTTCTAGGGTACCACTGTAAATAAACTTGTGTAGAGTTATATTTTAGTTTAAAACTTTGTTTTAGTGCTATAATTGAAATAGGCTTTCTCAGATAAAATATATCAAGAATTTATCCAAAAATTAATAGAAGCCAGTGACAGTTTTTTATTTTTTCTAGGAGCTTTTAACCTGAAGATTTTTACCGCATACAATGTGCAAGCAACAAATTAATTTTTGCTGTAATAAGAGCCATGTCTGTCTGTCTGTAGCCACAGTTGGACGTCGGGAAAATGGATTGTACCGCACAAGATTTGAACTCGAACATTCAGTTTAATAGCCAGCCACCACTCAACCACTGCCGCACATCTCAATAATGTTGCACATAGTTGTTGCACACGACGATCTCTCATGATGTACCAGACTTCTAGAGTGCTACCTTAGATAAGATTGCAAAGAGTTACATTTCCTGTCTAGAGGCCAAATTAGCCGCTTTAAAATACCCACCTAAACAAGTTTTAAGAAGGGATATTCCAAGTTGTCACTGGCAGCGATACTTGTGAAAGAGGCTTTTTGTTCAATTGAGCCACAACGCGGTTGAGACAGTCGTTCAGATCTGTATTGATCAAACTTTAAAGGTGAAGTCATCTGAAGGAATGTGTCTTGTCGTATGAGCTCTGGTTGGCTTTCTTTTTCAAAAACACTCGAAGAGGATATGTTATCGAGCTCTGTGAGATCTTCAATTACATCGCATCTGACAGGACTTCTTTGTCGTCGTCGCTGTTTTTGTCTCAAGATATGCTGAAGTAGTATTCTCTCTTTGAGTATACTACGTTGTTTGAGGTAGTATCTCACCTGCAATTCTCCTTCTGGGCGATAAGTCATTTGAGCGGCTATAAGAAGAACGATAGCCAAAGCAAATATCGTGACAACGACCACTATGTAGATCATCGCTCCTACATCATCATACAGTTGCCTCTCATTGCACATCGCCAAAGTTTTATTTATCATCGTGCATAGAGCTTCTAGATGAGACAGATGCAGATCGTAGGTAGAGTTGTGAGCCATATTACAAATAGGCACTCGTAAATCGTCACAGTTATATGGCAAGATTGTTTTCCTGTGGCTTTCTGCCATCAACACACGATCCCTTTGCAAAAATTCTTCTTGTAACTTGTAACAGTGAATCGCCACAAATCTTGAATCGGATGTAAATCAGCCTATATAAGCTGGCTAAGTAATTATACAGATGTATATGTATATACAGTTTGTGCTATCCTACTGACAATTGGCTAACTGATTTTCTTCGCAATCCTCCTATAAACAGCGAGGATATTTGAATTAATGAAACTTCCATTGATTTCGCGCTCTAAATGGTGGACTCAAAGGAAATTGCCTGACAGCACTTCTAAGAATCCCACACGAAGGAAGGTTCTATGACAAGCTATATGTCAATGCCTTAGGGACCAAAGGACAATGAGAAAAGGTCTATAGATCTGATAGCATGCTTCTTGCTCCGAAGGTAGTAACTGGTAGGCAACAAAGCTGTGCATGGCAAAACAATTTTGTGTGGAATTGATTTAATATCGTTGAAATCTTAGAATTTTCAATTTAGTAATGCTAGAGTAAAAAGCTAGTACGTAAATCCCTTGACAGAAAATCAGTAGCAAAAATGATTTGCTGTCTGAGTAGATAATGTCAATTGGCTTGTGTAAGCGATAACATTATTGCAATACAAAGAGCCTTACAGCAGCGCCCTTGACTCTAGTATGTGGAGATTAAACAATATAAAATTGCTTGGCAAACAAATATCAGATAATGATTGTATTTTGTACTTACCCAAAAGATGCACTAAACGATTGTACTGCTAATTCTTTTCTTTTTTTATCAGCAACTATAAGATATGTACCTAAGCTTAGTACGCAGTTTCAAGTTGTTCTTGTATAAATTTTTATTTTTGTGTTTATGACACAACGTCACAATACCATGTTATTTATTAATTTTTGTGGCACAAAAAATCTTGTATTTTGTGGCATCGTAAGCATTTTATAGATGTATTTTCCATATGATGCCACAATTTGAATGAATATTATATATTCAAATGAATTGATACAAACAAAATAATAACTTCCTGACTGAGTAGCTTTGTCAATAATCCATATACACGGCCTAAAAATGAACCCAAGTGAGTTTAGTGTTGAATAGAAGACAATTTCCAAAGCTGTTTGTCTGCATAAAGTTTTTAAGCTGATATGGATTACTCAATGTACATAGATGGTCGAACACTTACTTTGTTTATCAACTCATTGAGATGTAAATAAGGTATCAGTATAATACACCAAGAAAGGCATTCGTTTCTTACAAATTGTGATACTAACTAATATATTTCTGTTATTTTCATTGTCATGCCATTCTAATTCGGAATTCACAGCATTACCAAGCTATTTGCCTTAGAACCGCATGCTCTTTACTATAGTATAATACATTTGCCCGTCGCCATGTTTGGAAGTAAAGAATTGCATCATCCCGGATTAGAACTCCAGACGTTCAACTTCGCACCCTGACACTCTTACACCTGGGCGAATTGTCCACTAACTGTCTTATTCTGTATTTTAATGGCACATCTGATGACCTATCGTGACACTCTAGACTCCCAGGGTACTAGTACAGTGGTTCTCGAACGCTTTGGTTCACGACCAAAAAAATTGAAATTTGTTCGTCTCGGATCTCGAAAATAAATTCGGTTCTCGACCAAACCAGAGCGTGCGCATTAGAATTAAACGTTTGGAACAGCTCCGGAAACAGCATGGAAACATTCGTTAATGAAGGGAACAGCAAGTTACGCTTCATAAATTCTTTACAAAAAAGAAGGAACTATCTGGGACGACGCCCCTCGACCGAAGAGATTTGCTAGAGAGACAACTTTTTCAGTCGAGTTACCCTAAATTGTTTTGGAGGATTCTTCTTCGAAGATGTGAAGTAAACGTGCCATTGCTGTTTATATTTTCTTTTTCAAACGATTTCTGATGTAGGCCTAACTGATCTGCTGTATTTTTGGCTGTTTCGTTATCAATTTCTGAAATTTTTGTATTGTATCTTAACGTAGAATGTTTTCGACATTTTATGAGCAAATCATACGAAATGCTTACTTTTTGTATTCTGTTTCCATCTTCACAGATAGGAAATGTTATTAGAAACAAACACAATCTATATCTACTCAATTTTATTTATAGTATGTAGTATACAGTACATTCTAGTGTAAAATGTTAAAAAAGTACTTTACTGAAGCTGTTATCTCTTGGAACGGATTCATGGAATGGAATTTACATACATCAACTCTAATGGGAATAGTTGTTTCAGATCTTGAACAACTTGGTTTTCGAACAACCTTCTGGAACGGATTATGTTCGAGAACCGAGGTTTTGCTGTATAGTTAATTTTTTAGCAATACATGCTCTTGTAAATTTATCTGCGTATCAATAGACCCATAAAATATTGAGAGAAGAATTTGTTTTCACAATATTAGACTTTTTCTAAACCTGCAAAAACATTTGATATCAACATACAGCCCAGAAATAATGCAGTATTATCTGTATTAAACCTTTAGCTAGCTCAGTTATTGTCTAGTTTACACAAATAGAACAATAGCTTTATATTTGTCATCGTTTAATGGTAATCAGAAACCATGCCATGACAAAGCAATGTCAGGTTATATTAGTATTGCTCGTTCTCTAATCACTTTTGCAAAATACGTAAACTATTCTTTGTTTTATGCATTTGGTAAACAAAGAAAAAGGCAACAATGAGAGATTATGTGCATTCAGTTAGATTTATTTTAAACAAGGCACACACAAAAGGAAATAAAACTACAAGCGTTCACCATGTTAGTATACATTAGAAAAGAATGATTGTGACAGAAACGGCGAGAATTAAGAATGGACATAGCTGGTTACTAAAATCTACCAGTTATGAGAAAAGAGAACATGTGAAGACAAGAAATAAAACTGGAATATCATAGAATTTAAATACAATTGCAAACGTGGGATGAGAGCACACTCGAACAGTCTCCGATATAAAACGTCTATCTGTCGATTATGCATGACCAACATTCTTCGAGTGGAGTAAATGAGCCACCCTTTGATTCAATTATCATACTTTTACAGTAACTCGCTACAGTCCCTACACATTTAGAGTTTCGAACTCTTACCTAATCAACCTTTACCACGCCGTAAATCTTCCTCACAAACCAAAAGCAGGAGAAGAACCCCATACAACCTGTAAAACGAGTGTCCTGAGTTAAAAACGCAACAACAAACAGGATGAAAGTCGCCAACATCGTATGTGAGCTAGCCAACAGATAAGCAGGCAGGTAAACCAGCTAATGGAACACCTAAGTAGGGCACTTGCTCTTTCTATCCATTGTCAGTAGAAAATTGTACATAATGACAAATGAGTTGAATAAGATTATATCAGTGAGTAAAACCTTTTTTTTAGTGAACATTCACTAGATGTAAAAGGTGCTTGAAATTCTATGCATAATGTATTGGGGCACACAAATGTGAGCTATCTTGTTTAATCAATTAACTTCAATTTTAACAGAATTTATATGGGATGAATAGCAAAATACATGTGTACTCAGTTAAAAATGCATTCTAATGACCAAGGGAATGTAAAATAATAAATATATTATGACTTTACGGTTTTACGACCGGCTGTAGAAATAAACAACCAATCATAAAACGGGTATCAGGTCAGCACTCACCAGTGATAAGAAAGAACACAAAGACCATCATAATGGTGTAACCAAAGAAGAGGAATGTTGAAGCAGTGCCTGTGATGGCCATTTTGGTTACAAAGAAATGAATACAATAGATGAAAAGGTAGACCGCAGTGAATCCGGTTGTCATGAATGATCGCCACCACCAGTTGTAGTCCTAGAAAAGATTAATCAGTAATCAGGGTAATTCATATGGTAGAGCCTGTAACCAGCTTACAAACAATACACAAGTATGAATGAAAATATGAATAAGCTAACCTACCTCTGCACAAGATAATGATAACTTACCTCTGCACAAAGGTGGAAGTAACATAGCAAAATGGATGTCTCTGAAGAGGTTATCACCAAAATTACAAAGACAAGAAACAAGAAGCCGAACATGTAGTATACATGATGAGACCTGCAACAAAGTGTTGGTAGGTGAAACTGTCATTTCCATGAAACATCACAATAAAATTTAGTAAAACATTTAAAACGATTTACGCTTGAAATTACAATTCACCTCAAAGATCATACGTAAAGACATTTATTTCAGGATGATTGTTCTAACCTTTTGATGCTTAAGAGTGAACTCAACAAAAATTCCGATATGTCTACCATTACCGCAAGAAACTAGTTGCATATAGCTAAACCCACTTGAATCAATAAATATACCGATAAAAAAGTTGAATCTTTGTCAAATAATAATTTAGCAACTCTAATCCTTCAACTTCATTTAAAATTGAAGTGAAACAAGAGTGAAACATTTTCTACAGATTTAAAGCACATAAATTACAAAAATGTTTTATTGTATATTTCAATACATCAGAGTCTTGGCTTTTGAATGAGCTATTGTTTGCCATGGTGAGACAGACATTGGTTGGTGTTTATAGGATTTCCCCAGAGCTCTACCGCGAAAAAGTTTACTGGCATAGTCTCGAAAATTGTGACGTCACAATTCTCATATTCGTTGTTGTGTGCTCTTACCGCTTATTCATCAACTACGAAAGTGACGATAATGACGCTAGTGGCAGGCGAAGGTAGGACAACTACAGAGAATGAATGAAGATGACAAAGGAATCAGTGTCATTAGTTCTCCATGTACATATTATTTCTATGATAAGTATCTCAAACTCCGAGAACCATACTATATTTTCCCGATGATATTATGCACTAGCTATTATTTTTAATGCGATGTTAAAGGTGAGGACTGAGACTAATTAATTTCAAGCATTGCGTGATCTCGCGAAAGTGCGATTGACATTTAGTCCTAGGGCCACGCAACCGCAGGTCATAATTTAATCGATGTGATTTCATTACCTTTATCAACGACAGTACATTTATTGAAGCATAATTAATTAACCCAGAACATGTGTTTGTATTGGTCGGGCGTTAGCGGGCATTGTTGATTATCTAGAATCTTAGTTTATTATTAGCGCTCTCTGGGTTTAACAGCACCGAATGTCACAGAAAAACGCAGCCTCAATGGCAGCGAAAGGGATCGACGACCTAAGGCTAAATGAGAATTATGACGCCACATTTTGAGTACCTGAACCAAGTGTTTTTTTTTGCAGGACGTACTTTTGACACCCCGTTTTTCAAAGTTATATTATTCTTTGTGTATTGAATATAGGCTCATTCGAAAGCCAAGACTCCGATGTATTGAAATATATAGTAAAAAAATTATGTAATTTATGTGCTTTAACTAGACTGTTAATGTCCAACCTAAATCAGTACCATCCTTCATGAAACAACCCAAAAGCCTTAGCAAACGAGTATGGTAAAGTTTGAGAAGTATGTTTTCTCTTGTATGAAACAGGATTTTTTGCTAGATAATTTTTACAGTTCTCTGACCCCTAGAGGTAGAACGAGACACCAGATATCTCGAGTATCGACATGTCTTGTCCCGAATCGATCTCGTCCCGACCTAACTATTGCCACACTCAAGACAGGAAATAGAACTAAAGCGTCCGGGCACGGCTGTTAAAACATGGCTGAGATCGATTTATCAGAGGAAAAAGAGGTATTAATCAAAATATAAAATAGTGTAATGCACAAACATACCTATTTCACATTTTTAGGGAGTTCAACTACACGAATAAGAACTGAAACTAGCAATCTGCAGTTCATTTTCCCAAGGATATTTCCCAAGGATATTGCTACTAACAACTAGTCCTACTACTACTACCTTACTACTGAAAGACCACGATCAGTTTTATTCAGACCACGATAGATGTACAAAGCAATATATTTATAATAATTATTATCAATCAAGCTCAAAATTCGTAGAAATATATAACTTCGTTATTTTAGAGCAGTTTGTGTCACTTTTGCTTACAAAAAATTTGTACATATTGCTATTAAAATGTTGTATCTGAATCGTTTACACCAGGAGAAAATTCAATTTAAAAGAGGTTTATCAATTTCATATATGAAGTGCACTAGTCCTTGTGTAGTGAAATCATCACCAAATGCTCATTATTTTACTGTCTCGTGTCTCGAATTTTTACAAGACAGTGTCTCGAGTCTCGTACTTAAAAAACCTGTCTCGTTCCACCTTTACTGACCCCACATCGATTCCATTCTTTTTCTTGTTTTTTTCCTAAGGAATCAAAAGAGAAGCCTTTTTCCAGTCAAATTCTTAACAATTATATCAACGAGTAAAGTGACAAAGCAAGGGTACCATTTACTACATGCCTGCTAAAAATGGCTAGTTTTTCTTCCGCAATCACATAACAGTTTACAGTTAGAGTTTAAAAATTGATAAATAGCTTCTAATGACGTTCAATTATAATTTAGAAAACTGTAATAGGTAAAAAGTGCTTTTATTATGGATCCATTTTTTATATTATTCGTTAATGAGAAATAGGGTTTTCAAGCAGATATTTACGGTGTTATTTTACTTCATTGATAGTAAATAGAATTTTAATTAATTAGTAGCTATGTTAAGAAACCGCAGGATTAACCACTAATAGCTTGGAGCAATAAACTGTTTGGTATGGCACCAGGATGCTTCCGGAAGCCAAAGGGACCAAATTGAATCTACAACTGTATCAGAAACTGGCTGACATTTGGTATCAAGAGTCAACAAGCCAAAGGTGAAACCGTTACTACGGTAATGTTTGTTACTAACACACATCAACAATTGGTTAGATTTGCAACTTTCTGTAGTCAGTCTAGTTGATGTGATAACAGCAAAAACAGAATCTGTCACATTATAGCTACAAAGCTACTGCGCTTGGCTCACCATATGCTGTTTAAAATGAAGAACAGTTGAAGGAATATGCAGCCGAAAGGCAGAACTGCTCCCATAAGTACACCTGGTAGAGGCCTTGTATAGCAAGACTGGGGAGGAACTTGTCTTGGGATCTGATTGGTTCTTACAGGATTTTCTATCGGCTGCAACATGCAAATACAAATGACAATTAAAGAGGAAGCAACAAACAAATTATTGATTTTTAAACAGGATCATTTTCAACAGCCATCTGACCTGATTGGTACAGCTAAACATTTGAACTGGTTGGCACAGATGGACACCTGAAATAGTTGGTACAGATGGACACCTGAAATGATTGGTGCAGAATGCAGCATAAACTGGTTGGCCCACAATGACACCTGAACTGGTTGGTATAAAATGACACTCAAACTGGATGGTGCAGAATGACACCAGAACTAGTTGGCAGAGTGGAAAATTGCTAGTGAATAAAACATGCGAATGATAAAGGACAAGAACGCTCTGTGATGTGCTGTCATAAATAACACGACGATGGCTTACCTATAATTATATTAAATGTGAGGATATGCAACTAACAATAAGCTACAATAAAATGATTATGATGCAACTTACAGTTCTCTTGAAGCCAAAGTAAGCACCGAGGAAGGTGAGAGGTGCAGAAACACAGAACCAAAGAGCAAGAACTGCCACCAAAGTTCCAAATGGTACAGCAGCGCTGCTGCGTTCTCCCCATAGTACCAGATTGAGAAAGAAAAAGGCTCCAAACATCATTCTGAAATGAAAGATGAAATTGCAGAACCAAATATAACAATTTAGACTAATAAGTAATATGTGACCAACTCGCCTGTTGACAAGTTCAAAGCATGTAAATTCACGCGGTTATAACGAGAAAATCGTCCAATTTCTTGTATAGATATAAAATTCAGTAAGAACAAAAACTCTGATCTAGCTAAGCTTTAGAAACACAACACAAACAGAACACTAGGTACACAAGAGCAAAACATAAAATAAGCAGTTTGTACAGTTTGTACAATAAATACAGTTTGGGAAGACATTAGGTACACACCATATCAGCTATAGAAACACTTGTGTACATGATGGGAACTGACTACATATACAACAAAAACAAACTAGGTGCACAGTAGGAACACTACATGCCCAGTAAGAGCACATTACGTGCACACTACAAACCCAAGGAATAGACCAAGTACACACCAGGAACATAGCAGGTACATAGCAGGAACACACTGAGCACACTATAGAAATACACTAATTACGTACTAAAAAGACAATGACTACACTGCAGGAATATACTAGTTACACACTACATACGCAGCAGAAACAATAAGTGCACGTTAAAGCAGCCCTACAATTTATGAATACCTATCTATAAATATACGCGCGCATGCACACACATGCACATAAATTGAGAGCCTTTTGAAAAATGCTGTCAAACAAAGACCAAATACCAGGTAAAAATGGATTACCCATCACATGTTATGAATAGACAACTCCTTTTAATACAGGCAGAAGCTATACGATCTCAAGACTACTGGCTAACTGTTGATACGTGTCGTTGTCAGCTACTGACCCAGGAACAAGGAAAGCTGTCAGCATAACATTAGACTTCCACTTTTCCCCTCCAAACATCTTGTATATTCTCGCGGATGAGTAACCGGCAGGAGTTCCCATGAGCACATAGCAAACAACGGCGCATGTCATGAGGAAACCTCGGTTGGCCGGAGAGAGAAAGCCCATACAGGCAAAGACTAAAATGAATATGTGGAATATTAAACGACAGTGATGAGAAAGGCAGGTTTGAAGAATTCAACAACAGTTAAGCTGGTTGATCGGTACTATTGGTGGTAACACTGTACAGCCAAACTTCAACATACGAATTTGAGCTGTCTCCACATTTGCTTCGCATGGCAAAACTGTCGGGTGTGGGAAAAATATTCTTAAAAGAATTTACTAATACGTCAATCATAAACTAAAATAAAAACAAACTATAAATTTATGATAACTGTTAGGAAATTAAAAGTAGTTTGTAGTAATTAAAGTAAAAATTATAATTATTTCGTATGCTGAGACAAATATTTGCATGAAGAATGTCGGAAAACAAAAACCTGGATGTAACTGTAAGCGCAGGTTTGACTCTGATTGGTACAGTAACTTGTTATTCACAAACCCGCTCAAATGATGACTTTTGAACTAGAAACAGTCATTAGAGCTATAAAAGTGATCTAACATACAAATCTAACATGAGAATAACACACATATAATTACAAAAGCTATCAGATATCTAATTTACAGTCATGAGAGAGAAGACAACTTACAGAGAGTTATTAGACACATAAAGAACAGCTGTACACCATTTCCCAAAAAGACTGACAAGAGCATTCCCTTAGCTGGTGGTCTGAACACGTCACCGTGGACAAGCTTCCAGCCAAACTCCTCCTGAGCATCTTCCTATGTAAAAACCACATTTACCGATTAGGACAGGATATGTAATGCAATCACAGGTAGGGACAGGATATGTAATTCCAGCACAGCCCTTTCTTAAAACAATAACAACTGCGATGAACCTTTCTTAAGCATGTGCCTTTGAGCTAAGAGTTGATTACAATCGAGTTCACTATGACCCAAGGTTGATATGCTAATGTCTAACACCTCACAATGTTGTTAGATAACAAGACGGTAAGGTCCCCTGGTTGAAGTCAGCAAGAGGAGCGCATAAGGAATAGAATATAATGGCAAACTCATCCTAATTTCCCTTAAATGTGCATAAATAAAGTATGATTATAGTGACATTCAAGCAAGTAAGAACTTACTAAGTTCTCTTGATTGTAGCGAGCGATGTCACGATGCAATGTTCTTAGTAAGATCATTGCTATCATGCCAGACATGAAGAGAACAATTACGAGAGAGTTGACAATCTGAAACCATTGAATGTCTCCACCATGAAGACTGTTGAGAATGTAGTCCCATCTGGATGACCACTTCACAGTTGTGTTTGCCTATAAATCCAACTATTGCATCAGCGCATGTAAACTATCTTGACCTAATAAATAAACTGCTAATACAAAACCATAAGAATAAAACAACACAATGGATACCGTAAAGTCTCTAATTTATCGCCACCTCTATTTAACTGCCACCTCCATTTGACCGCCACCTTTCTTTGATCTTTATGAAACCATAATATCAAGTGATCGGTAGAAAAGTGTCCACAAAATCGTACTAATAATTAATCGTTTACATGAATAACAATCAATTTTCTCGCTGTCTAACTTCAAAGCTTTTCGCTTTTTTTCCGTTAAAACTTTGAAAGCAACACAATAAAAGTAATTAACAACTGTCTCAAGCTAATAGCAGTTCCTTGTTTACCGAGGTCTTAATACTTTAAAGTACATGCATATAAAAACAATTAACATTTACGATAGTAGATGAACAATTAGTTTTGGAAAGGTTACATTTAGTGAGCAAAACTTTTATGTGTTACATTTGTGTTAAATGCAACGTGTAAAAGTTTTGAGCTGCCAAAAAAGTTGTTCAAACGCTAATATTGACTAGTTCAGCAGTGCAGAAGAGTTGAGGCCAGAAGATATTGTGGAAGGTATTGGACAACCAGAAAATATTCGTTCCATCGAAAGCAACAATCGAAACATATTTTTGTTTCAAAAATGTTAACTTTTATTTCTGCATGTAATATAAGTATGGTTCGTTTATGTCACTTGTTCTCGAAAATCTATTTGGAGCATTTGATAGATTATTACTATATAACCTAAATTTGCAAATTTATAGCATATTATTTGATAGTATCATTGCAGTAATCTGATCTTACAATTGATCGACACTCGTAACTCCTCTTCTATCGCACATAAAAAGCTAGTTTCAGCTGCAAATTGTAGCAAACATATCAATGAGTGCAATGAGCTTTTATGCAACATCAGGAAATATAGATATAAAATCTGTCTTCAAATTTAGAATGAAATAACAATTGAAAGCCACAAATTGTTAAGCAGGATACAGGCTACAATATCATCGCAGGTTAATCGCAAGCAATAGATATCAACTGGTAGAAATGTTTTTTCCCTTCTCAATGCATATTTATTAAGCGATATTTGACAAGTTGAGGTAAGTTAGCAGATTTAATGCATTCAAAAGGTTTAATAATCGCTTCACCGAAGAAAGAGAGCGAAATATAGGCGACATTCATTTCGCCTGTAAATTGCTAAATTTATCTTCCGAACAGTTGTGCCTTATCTTTTGAAAAGTATAACGCCAGCCTCTATTTGAATGCCACCTCCAATTGACCGCCACTATAGCGGAAGGGTTGAAAAATAGAGTGCCATGGCATTCAATTAGAGGTTTTACGGTAGATGTAAATTAATGGAAAACATCAAGTACTCAAGTGCGTGTCAACGAGCACAAGACCATTTGAATAACAGAGCGAGTGAAAAGGTATAAAAGAGGTAAGATAAAAGTTATGTAATATAAAAGACATGTAATGGAATGCAAAGTACAAACAGGCTTGTAAAGTAACAGATTAATGGTTGGGCAAAAAAATCAAGTCGGCTTACAGAACAGAGGCTAGTTCCATAACGAAATGAAATAGGATACAAAATCAGCTAACAAATAATATTATAGATAGATCACATACGACCCAAGTAACAGAGTAGCTGTATGGTATAGATTCTTCTCCTGCCACGTCCTTTCGCTTAATGTACATCGGTGGAGAATTGGAAAAAACTTGGCAGGTTCCATCTTTGTTTACAGTTTGCTTCACGCTAAAAGAAAATTAGGCTACATTAAGAAGAAAAGTGAACTTTGTTGACAACACAGCTGTAACCGTGGTAACATTGAGTGGCTTATATACAACCAATATAAACTCGTAACACAATACTAGTTCATTATTGGATTTACAATGTTCAACATAGTCCTGTGAAAAGAGCCGCATATTTATATATATATACAGTCAAACATGGATAACTTGAACTTCACGGGACCGAGCAAAAGTGTTCGAATTATCAGAGCGTTCAAGTTATCAGAGCACTGTCACAAGTCCATGTATTTACTTATTTATTAGTAGATACATGTACATATACAAACTATAATATAAATCAAAAGCACAAATGGCTTGTTTCAAATTAAATGTTTCTAATGTAAAGTTTAAAACGTTTTCATCAAAAAGTATAGAGATTTTTCTATCACTTGAGATTGGTTTGTTGTTTGAGGTGATGTTATTGCCAGGACGTTTTTTAGATTGACATTGGCAAAACTTGATCGTTGTTGAAATGCTCAAAAGAAAAGACATCTTTTTCTTTTGACCGTTTTACCCACGATCAATTTTGCCGAATTTTCTTGAAGTTTATGCAACGATTACTTTACTTTACCTGGGATTCGTTAAGAGCAACACTCCGAGGCAGTTCAATTAAAAGTTTTACGAGGTTTTACGGTACATTGTATATCACTCACGCTTTTTGAATGGATACTTATTGAATGTACATACGTATTCCGTGTTTAGGTCAAACGATGAATAGTTTTTTTTAGCTAAGACAACGTATACGTTTAATTACAGCAATTTTTAAAACGTTTTAAACATTCAACATTCCGACGTTGATTCAACACGGAATCAACGTCGGAAAACTATTCGTCACGGGCTAGCCGGGTCACGCACTCAAGAATTTTCGCCACGCACATACAAAACAACATGCTGTTTTTGTTTTGTATGTGCGTGGCGAAAATCCTTGCGCGCGTGACCCGGCAAGCCCATGCTATTCATCGTATAGCAGTATAAATCAAATTTGACCAAACCTTTAGAAAAGTCGTTGACAAAAATATTTTGCTGATGGTGGTAATAACAACGCTTATGAATTACGAAAAGATGAGGTTTACCTCTATGGCTTTGAATAAAGTGATTTTCTAAAGCGATAACAACCGTTTCGGTAGCCGTTGGGCAAAAAAACAGTTCGAATTAACAGTGTTGAGTTCGAGTTATCTATAGCAATTTATCATTATGTGGGAACGGACCAAAGAAACCGTTCGAATTAACCATGTGTTCGAGCTATCCGTGGACGAGTTATCCATGTTTGACTGTATATATAAATATATATATACATTTATATATATATATATAAATCTCAAAGTCTGTACTCTGATTTGTTTAATTATAGCTATTAAAAATTTGGAACGAAGAATCCGTATCGCGGAAGATTTAATCTCTGAACCTCCCATTCCTCAGACACAATGATAAACCATTGAGCCACATGAGATTGATGGATTCATTGATATTGATATATTCATTGATATATGTTGCTATGTGGGTGAAAATATGCTACCGCTCTCCGTTATGACGCAACGTCATTCTATCTATATAAATCTCAATGTTTGTCGTTGTCTGTCTGTCTGTCGTCATCTGTCTCTAGCTATTAAAATCTTGGAATTAAAATCTCATATCCTGCTGGATTTGAACTCACGATTATTGCACCCAAAATTTGAAATCCATTTTTTAATCTTAAATTGAAATTTATGAAGTTCAACATAAATTCAACATCTTCGATGTTGAAGATGCTTTCTTTTTTAGTTTTAAAACCTAAGATCCCAGAAATATCTATGTGAATTGTGCTGGTTGAGAGAAACAAAAGAGTGAGGCTATTGCTAGAATTAAAATAGCATATTACAGTTTTACCTCAACATATGACTGTCCCACCATGCAAGAAATTCGAGTTATGAGAAAAATTCTGAACAACCTTCTGCCTTGAGATACGAGCTGAGTACGCGAGAAGCCGCCTACGGTAACAGCACCGCTCGGTTTTTCTCGTCGAATCAATTTTAAGAAGTTTTAAAAAGGCCAGTTAAAAGTGAAGGTGGAAGCGAGTCAAAAAGTGAGAGAAACAGCCAAAAAAATAAAAAACTGAAAATGAAAAGCTAATTAGAATTGTGTTACATAAAATTAAAACTTATTTGAAAGTATGTGTGTAGCAAGCCAAGTTCATTGAAGTTATATCAAAGGTTCATGCTATGCTATGTAGTAACACATAGCATACCAAACGTATTACGGTCAAGTCTTTCAAACACTGACGCTAGAGGCCACCGTCTGTTTCGAAGGTGCGAACTTCATTCAGTACTTAATAACGTTACATCTTAATCACATCTTTAATAATGTTACATTTTATTGCGGTTGATTTACCTGCCAACTGTTATCCTAATGTCTATTATTCTCCCAGCTTTGTTTTCTTCAGCGTGATCAGCATCAGAAAGAGTTGATAACCACTCCGTGGATTTATTGGCGGGGTGATAAGTTACGACAATGTCTAAATGGTTGAATAAATAGAAGGCTTCTTTTTCTTGGAATCTTCGGCTCTAAACAAATAAATGGCAAGTTTGTAATTACGCAGAGTGAACTACAAATCGGTTGTACTAGTATCAGTGTAGTTAAATATCATTATCAATGACTGAAACTCACATCGGAGTTACAGAAATCTTTGGGTTGGCCATCTTTGTTAACGTAACAGCCAATGGGAAATGATCTGTCACAATGTTCCAAGATCGGACCATTTTCGATAGGTTGAACTTTGTAGCAGAAGACCATGGGTAGATTATCTGCAATCCTAAAAGAAAATTAAAATTATCTTCAAGTTTAAAACTTCAGACGTTACAATGCTACTTTTATCATATTTAGTATGTTAGGCAAGTATAGACATTGTATCATGAAAATAAAGAAAATAAACTCAAACAAACAAGATGTCATTAAGTTCATTTGATAATACATACTGTGACTCTTATATTTGGGAATGTTAACTGTCATCAGCGTGAAGTGAGAGAAAGAACTAATTTTATCAGAGGGCTATGGAAAAACATTTTGCATAAGTTTATTGTTCCAAACAACACTAAAATTTACAAGCAACACCTTTGCTGACAGCATAACGTATCACAATCTTGTCTGTCTTGATGATCCGTGTCAGCAACAGCTTTAGTATGAAGTGCCATGCTAGGTTGGTAAGAGGAGATAAGTTTCAAAATAATGAATGCATCTGAACTGAACATGTCAGAGACCCTTGAATTAATAGCGTCCGCTAACCATGATTAGACTTCTTTGAATGCGGTTGAACAAAACATTTTAAAAACAATAGAAATGAAATACTGTAAAACCTCCAATTGAACGCCATGACGCTCTATTTTTTAACTCTTTCTCTATAGCAGTGGTCAATTGGAGGCAGCGTTCAAATAGTATGGGGGTGTTCAAAAATAATGATGGTGTATTTTTCAAATGGCTCGTCAGAATTTTCGAAAGATAACTTTAGCCGTAATACGGTCGAAGCGAATGTCGCCTATATTCGCTTTCTTTTTCTGGTAAAGTGATATTAAACCTTTTGGATGCAATATATCTGCTAACTTACCTCCAACTTTTCAAGGATCACATAATAAATATGCATCAAGAAACCGAGAAATATTTCTTCCAGTTGATATCTATTGCTTGCAATTAACCTGCGATGATATAGACTGTCTTTCTTTGCAATTCGTTGGCATTTTCAGTTTTTATTCATTCTATGTTTGAAGACATATTTTTATTTTATATCTTTATTTATCTTTATTTATGTTGCATAAAAGCTCATTGCACTCATCGATATGTTTGCTACAGTTTGCAGCCAAAGCTAGCTTTTTATGTGCAATAGAAATGGAGTTATGAGCATCGATCCATCGTAAGCCGTGTTAAGATAGCCGCAAGGATGCTATTAAATAACATGCTATAAATCTGCACATTCATAAGTCTATTTACAAGTCTGCACAATAATAATCTATCAAATGATACAAAGATATATTTATGAACAAGTGACATAAACGAATCAAACTTATATTACATGAGGAAACAAAAATTAACATTTTTAAAACAAAAATATTTCCATCGTTTGCACGGATAGCTGCGTTATGATTGTTGCTTTCAATGAAACGAATATATTCTAGTTGTCCAATACCTTCCACAATATCTTCTAGTCTCACATCTTCTTCTGCACTGCTAAACTAGTCGATATTAGCGTCCAAACAATTTTTGGCAGAGAAAAACTGTTACATGCTGTTTTTACCACAATAAAAGTATGCTCGGTAAACGTAACCTTTGATCCAAAACTTGCGAACCGGTTTTTATATGCATATCTTTCGAAGTATTAGGACCACGTTAAACAAGGAACTGCTATCAGCCTGAAACAGTAATTATTTCTATAGCGTTGCTTTGAAAGTTCATCTCCTATCGTAAATTCAAGCCGTTTTTTATATGTAGGCTACTTCGAAGTAGAAAGACTGCGTTAAAAGAGGAACTATTAATAGCCTGACAGATATTAATTATTTCTATGGTTTTGCTTTCAAAGTTCATTTACCGACGTAAATTTACTCAAGCCGTTTTTATATGTAGGCTACTTCGAAGCAGAACGACTGCGTTAAACAGAAAACTACTACCAGCCTGAGACCGTTATTGATTATTGCTATGGTGCTGCTTTCAAAGTTTTAACAACAACAACAAAACGAAAAGCTTTTGAACTGGATGAGAGAATTAATTGTTATTGATATAAATGATTCATTATTAATACGATTTTGTGGACACTCTTCTACTGGTCAGTTGGTATTATGGGCTCGTAAAGATTAAGTAATGTCAGTTTGATGTCAAATAGAGGTGACGCTCTATTTTTCAACCCTTCTCTTAGGGTGTTGGTCAATTGGAGGTGGCGTTCAAATAGAGGTGGCGTTCAATTAAAGGTTTTACAGTAATGACTAATTGTCTAACATCACACTTTGGGTCAAACAGAATGTACTCATATTCAGTAAATGTTAAATATGATTAAAATTGGCTATTGCAATCTTTAAAGGAGCTGAAAATTTGCAGTGAGTTTTTTTGCTGCGCGTAAGAAAGCTGAAACCCTCAAATCGAGAGACAATTTCTAACTTCTGCGTGAAATTGTAATAGCCTAAACTCTACTTGATTCATGCCCAGTTCTGTCAATATTTGCTTTTAGAACAAACATATTAAGTTCATTGGCCACAACTTAAGCATTTCTCTGACACGTCAGAGAATAACATGAAGCATTAGAGCTAGTTGTTTGTCAAGTGAGCAATATTTCTCTAACATATGGAAGAGTGAGAATGGAAGATTGGGAATGGAAGATTGGGAATAGAAGAGTTGGTTGTTGTAGAGACCAGCAATAACGAATGAATAAATATCAGTGACAAACCCCATTGACCGATGTTGAAAGACGACAAGGATACTACGAACATTCATTTAGTTCATTAGTAACTCTTATCATTTTTATATTAAATATTGTACATCGGAGAACAAAGGAGAAGATGATAATCCCATCAAAGAAAAGGATATGAACTGGAAATTGGGACGTTGAGCAGAAATGTGCATTGCCTTGAGTATCGGCGACACAGACTAAACCCTAGCCTTGAGCATCGGCTGGCTTAAGTTACATTCACTTTCCAGTGTGGTAACAGTGGACTTTGAGTTCTATGTATGTACAAGCTATATGTATGTACATGTAATATATATATATATACATGCTATATGTATGTACATAATATATGGATGTTCATGCTACACCTTCAAACACTGTCTATGCTGGCTGGATAATTTCCATAGAGGTTGTAATTAATGTCTGTGAACCAACACATTCTCCTCATTTGGACATGTATGCTTCAGTATCGTCAACTACCAAGTACATAAGCTTCACCTATCAATCCTTACTATAAAAGAACAATACAGGCGAATGAGAAAACCAGAGGAGCCAACAAAAGATCGTAACTCAGCTTTTCATTCCATAAGCATACAACACAATAGGGTCCACCTATGCAAGGAATCAATAATATTCTCTGAGGAGTAAACAGCCCCAGCGCAAAAACCACTAGTGGAACAATCTTTTTGCCACATGCATGTAGGTCCGCTTCACATGGTGCATAGCATGCAAATCAAATCCTTACAATAGAAATCCACTGACTACTTTGATAATATTTATGCCTCGTTGAGGGAACACAATGACTTGCAAAGCAATCACATATGATGGACAACTGACACAACATGGCAAAAAGAGAAAATCAGGCAAAATGAAGACTTAGAGAAGGACTGAAACTGTGTGTAGATTTTGCAGTCTGAAACGAGCTACTCCTAAATTGAAAATCAAAATTAGTTGTCATAATCTGTGTACTTACAAGTAAAAGTCTTAAAAGTCAACACCTGATCCCATTGTCAATGAATACGTGACAGTTAGGCGAGTAAAATACATCATTAGAACTGCTTTTTAAAAAGGAATACTTAGGCAGTTCATGGAATTTTCTAGAACTTGCATGTCAGCAGTTATATTATTACATGGATATGGTCTTATTGATCCACTGAAACTGACAAAAAAATTCATATTCATATTATAG
This sequence comes from Watersipora subatra, assembly GCF_963576615.1. Classification (NCBI taxonomy): domain Eukaryota; kingdom Metazoa; phylum Bryozoa; class Gymnolaemata; order Cheilostomatida; family Watersiporidae; genus Watersipora; species Watersipora subatra. The sequence goes on from NC_088717.1 coordinate 7,029,040, forward strand.
TAAAGTACATTTATATTTTAAACTACATGTACCTATATAAAAACGAGTTAAATTTACATCGGTAAATGAACTTTGAAAGCAACACAATAGAAATAATGAATATCTGTCTCAGGCTAATAGCAGTTCCTTTTTTAACGCTGTCGTTCTATTTCGAAGTAGCCTACATATAGAAAACGGTTTAAATTTACGATGGTAGATGAACTTTAAAAGCAACACCAGAAATAATTACTAACCGTCTCAGGCTAATAGTAGCTCCTTGTTTAATGCGATCTTAATACTTCGAAGAACATGCATATGAAAACGGTTTGCAAGTTTTGGGCAAAAGGTTACGTTTAGCGAGCAAACTTTTATGCGTTGCATTTGTGTTAAACATGTAAAAGTTTTGCTCTCCCAAAAAGTTGTTTGGACTCTAATATCGGCTAGTTGAGTAGTGCAGAAGAGTTGAGACCAGAAGATATTGTGGAAGGTATTGTGGAAGGTATTGCGGAAGATATTGCGGAAGATATTGCGGAAGGTATTGCGGAAGGTATTGCGGAAGGTATTGCGGAAGGTATTGCGGAAGGTATTGCGGAAGGTATTGCGAAAGGTATTGCGAAAGGTATTGCGGAAGATATTGCGGAAGGTATTGCGGAAGGTATTGCGGAAGGTATTGCGGAAGATATTGCGGAAGGTATTGCGGAAGGTATTGCGGAAGGTATTGCGGAAGGTATTGCGGAAGGTATTGCGGAAGGTATTGCGGAAGGTATTGTGGAAGGTATTCTGGAAGGTATTGGACAACTAAAAGATGTTTGAAAGCAGCAATTAGAGTGCAGCTATCCGAGCAAACGATTAAAATATTTTTGTTTTAAAAACGTAATTTTGGTTTCCTTAGTAATATAAACATAGTATATAAGCTTGTTTATGTTACTTTTTCATGAATACATATTTGTATCATTTGATAGACTATCATTATATAACTTATAAATATGCAGATTTATAGCATTTTATTTAATAGCATCCTTGCGAATATATTAACACGGCTTACAATGGATCGATGCTCCTAACTCCACTTTTCTATTGCACATAAAAAGCTAGTTTTAGCTGCATCATATCATCAATGCCAACAAATTGCAAAGAAGAACACAGGCTACCATATCATCGCAGGTTAATTGCAAGCATTAGATATCAACTAGTAGAAATATTTCTCAGTTTCTCTATGCATGATTATTTAAAGATCTTTGACAAGTTGGTGGTGATTGGTAGCAGATTGATTGCATCCAGAAAGTTTAACATCACTCCACCGGAAAAAAAGAGAGCAAAATATAGGCGACATTCGATTCGCCAGTAATCGAGGGCTAAATTTACCTTCCGAAAATTTTGATGAGCCATTTGAAAAATACACCGCCAGCCTCTATTTGATCGTTGCCTTCAATCGACCACCACTATAGAAGGGTTGAAAAATAGAGCGCCATGGCGTTCTACTAGAAGTTTTACGGTAGATAAAATAATTAATAAAGCTCTAACTGGTGATGAAGAAACAAAACCATCTGATGTTGGCAGTTTCGGCTGAAAGGAGCTGCTGAAAAAACCAAATGGATAAACTTGCAATTTCACTCGACCAGATGTGATGAACTCTCACAGTTGATTGGACAACTTATGCTAATAGTATTGTTAGAATCATGTGACAATGGGACCAACTATAAACTAAAAATACATGAATTATATGTGTTCCACTGGGACCCACATTGCCATCTCTTGAAGACCTTACATTGCTGAAATATTTAAATTTTAGAAGCTTCGGTCTGGTTGCTGCTAATTTATACTACAATATAAATTCTTCTGTATTTGTAACAGCTTGAAAGGCTTGCCTATCATAAATGTAAAGCTATATAGTATAGCTTATATAAAAGCTATCCTACTGGCGATATTTCTCTGTCTTATCTAGTCATTAAACCATAACTGTCACGTACAACTGTTATCGTATTTACTAGGTAAATCAGACATGCTGATTCCAATTTTGTACTCAAAATAAAGATTAGTCCACCAACTTTCAAAGTAATGAAGGCTTTTTTACAGTGTTTTAATATCGGTCAAAAAAAAAACAAGTTCCGCCCATAAATACGTGACGTAACTTAGCTTTTTAGGAACAGAAGTTACGTAGGGATGTTTAGACCGATTTAGAATAATAGAGATGGGTGTTTTAAAATCCTTTAATATCTAAATTCAGCCTTAAAAATAATCTCAGTCATTTCTGAAAGGTAGATAAGCTATTTAACATTGCATATTTAAAAAAGCGCGATAACAACGCTAGCTTGTGATAAAACCGCGCTTTTTGAGCTCACTTTTCTCGGTGTTCAGCCCATTTAAACATCATGTAACAAGATACGAGCAATTTTACATAGTTTATATACCTTTCGTAAAAGACAGATTATTTTACAGGCTGGATTTAGATAATAATGAATTTTAAGGCACCCATCTCTATTATTCTAAATCGGACTAAACATTCCCAACTACTGTTCCTGAAAAAGCTAGGTTTCATCACATATTTATGGGTGGAGCTTGTAATGCCGATTGTGTTGTTTTTGAAACAGATAGTGAAACGCTTTAAAAAAGCCTAAATGACTTTGAAGGTTAGTGGACCAATCTTTATTTTGAGTACAAAATCAGAATCAGCGTGACTGATTTACCTAGAAAATATGATAAAAGTTGTTCGTGACAGTTATGGTTTAAAAATTCACAGACGATCACCAAATGTGTGTTCATGGCATATTCGACAGTTGGAGGAAGAATAAGCATTCAGTAATTACTATAACTGGAAGTTCACCATTGTAGCGATTACTTGATAAACATGATCTAAGCATAGAAAAAATTACAGATCATTCAACAACTTCAGCATTAGTAAATTCAACTCATTGTACTAAGTTAGTGAATTCATACCGAAACTGAGTATTAAAAACTTTGAGCAGCAAGTAATTTAATAAACTAACGTTCCCATCTTTATGAACATAAGACATCCCAGCTAGAGCAGAAAATAAACTAAAAAAATCTTTCTGACACAAATTTAGCTCGGTTCTTTTAAATGTACTAACCAGTGTTGCTGGTAGTTCAGCTGAATGGCTCTCATCAGAAGTTGTGTTGATTTGTATTCAGTCATTTTATCTTTTCCCACTTTCGTTTTGACCAAATCTCGTCCAGGAATAAGTGTAGGTTTTTCACAGATAATTTTGCATTTGATATCCTCTAGATACTTCAGCTAAAACAAATTTAAAATAATTAATCTTTATAAATGAATGAATATACTCATATTGGATTTCACAAACAATAGATGAAAGTATAAAAACACTAAACTATAAAAACTTCACAATGACGAATCTGTAAACAATATCTCAATTCAATAGCAATAGATGCTTAGGCTACACCATCAAAATATTTCAAGTTGCAGGAAAAGTTTAAATTTCTATAAAAGTCAAACAAATTGATGAGAAAATAAACATACCGCAAATGGAGCAGGAGTGATTCTTTCACCAAATAACACCTGCCCAAGATTTTCACCTGGTGCAGGCAACTCATCCTTTGGTTCACAAAAAGGAAACCTAATGAGACAACAAGACCGATTATATTTTGCTTGAGTAGAACTAACATTGAAAACAATTGAGCAAGATTATTATGACAATAAGTAGAAAATTGAGGCAAAATGAGACGTAGAGAAGGACCGAAACCATAATGGTACTCTTTGGAGCATGAATGATACAGAACAACCAAATTAATCTCTTATACTAGTCTTTGTAAATAGGAAGAAGCTGATTTAAAATAAAAATATCTATTACAGCATGATGGTTGGCTACGCCTGACGGTTGGCTACGCCTGGCCATGAAGCAAGTTATTGCAACGCTCTTCAAATATACCTACTGCGGCAAATTGATAATTTTTTACAGAGTATAGATTTACATAAACAATATTTTTACAACATAGTCGCATTTATCAATGTTTAATTACCAACAAATCAAGACCTCAATGCTTTCCTACGAATCCATTTTTGCCAGCTGGGATCAGTAACACTGCTACCAATGGCAAACTACAAACGTGATGACAAGCTCTTACCGTTTGTAATCAAATGGTAAAACGGATCTGTCAGAGTCCAAACGATTAACGTAAACGTCCAAAGTGTTCTACAAGAAACACAAATCATCACACAAATATCAAGTATGTAACCTCTGTTTTTTTCTCATACCGATCCTAAACAAACGGGAGTGGTTCATTGGCTTGAATGTCTTTTTCGTATAAACCAAAACTTGGCAACAAGTCTTTTTACTATAAATCAAAACTTATCAGCAAGTGCCAAGTTATTATTCAAACACGCTGGATAATCATTTTACTTACAGGGCAGCCCGCAACATCTCCAACACAATATGTCTTGGGTGCTAGTCCTGGTAGATAAAATGCATGACTGCAAGAAATAATAAACGCTACTACATTGCAAATTGACTTCATTTTTTCTTTTATAGACACATCAAGCCACATTTAGAAATTAATGCCGAAGGGTGAGTCACAACTAACGAGCTGGTGAGAACCGAAGCGTTATGAAGCTACGTCATCACCTAATCGAGTAGTGTCGCTTGGCACCAAAGCTACAATGACATACAATTAATTCAACAATCTATGTAAAACGCGGTTACGATGTCAAGTGTATGTAGCATAACTTCTAATTAATTCTTAAGAAACATAAACATATAAACACGACTTAATAAAGCTCTAAATCATAAAGCCAACCTAAAAGTATTCTCCAATCAAACTGCGTGTTACATAAACACTATCATTGGTTTCTTTTGTGAGTCGCTATTGGTTACATTTTACGATAATCTCTGCGTAGCGTTAAGGCAGATATCCTAGCTAAAGCTCAAAATGCTGGGCAAACTATTGTTTGGTTCTGAACGGAACCTGCCTGCTGTACAGGAAAAGTATACTATGATACGCAGTATGGCAGTGCACCTACTTTCTTTGGTACAACCTACTTGTGTGAATCAATGTTTTCAAACTTACATTCATAAAAAGTAGGTATCGGAGTGTACCGACAGAGGAACACACTCAACAGCTCTTAGCCGTAGCAGTAACCAAAGATAAACCAGATATTGCAGCAATAACTGCTAAGCAAACTCGCTTCCATGTGTCTCATTAACATTGCAGATACTTCTTCTGCACAGTAGATTTTGTTGAGAATAAACCTGCATATGTTATTATGTTCCACCTTGTTACTTTCATGATTATGTTATATGTTAACGTATACATTACTTAAAATACATTACTTAAAATACATGCACATATATATAGCTATATTTGTGCCTGGCTCTCCTGATAAGGCCTAGTTACCTGTTTGGCCTTCCACCTAAAGTATTTGGGCATCCCTGGTGTACATGTATGTCTAACATCTTCGATTAAATCACACAGCTCTAATTCTGCCACACCTGTTTGAACATGATGAAAGTTGTCAACTTGGGCTTTTCAAAGCTGATGTGCCTGACATGGGCACGCAATCAGCTCAATAATGCCATTAATACTATCAAAGGCAGAAAAGCGGTGCTCCATCTTTGAAGATACATCGATGAGAAAGCCGCTTGCTGTTGTAAGGTCCACAACATCATCACGACCCTTCACAAATTCTCTGATGATTGGAAAGTGGTTCATATTACTGTTTATGTCCTCGTAGAAGCAGTAGGCTAGAGTTTGTCTTTAAAAGATGTTACTGCCTGTCAGAGTTCTACCACATTACGACCTTCACCCTGCAACTTCAAATTTAGGTCATTCAGATAAGCCAAAATGTCTGTCAGAAAAGCCATGTCTCTCAGTGAATGCTCCGATATGAGAATCTGTAAAAATTGTTTTGCGGCATCTCCTCCAATCTCACTAAGAGACTGCTCAATATGCTGTCTTACAGACTATACTCTTTGCAAAGCTCTACCCTTACTCAGCCATCTGTACGTACATTTAAAGTACATTATATATTAAAAATAATTGACGATATTCACAACTTTGCAGTGCTCTTCACCTCATCATAATGTAATGAAAATGAGTATGTCAAATATCGTAGTGATGATTTTGATCTGAGAATGTTTATTAGTTTCATTACGTCCAGCATAAGACTTCTAAATTCATCTTTCAGTTGTGCACAGAGAATGCTTTCATGTATGATACAATGAAATGCAATCATCTGAGGATTGTTTTTTTCAGGCGATTAACAAAACCAGAATATACACCCACCATAGCTGGGTCGCCATCTGTTGCTACAGATATTATCTTATGCATTGACACTTTCTGGGAGTCCATGTAAGCCTTGAATGCCTGATATATATATGTTCTCCAGTGATACATTCTGTCAGTGGAATAACTGCTGCAAGGTCCTCATTAAACTTGTTGTTGAGATAATACCGAACGAACACACCCAGCTGAGCAACATCGTTTTGTCAGTACTCGCATTTACTGCAACTAAAAAAAATTCACACCTGTTCAAGTGTGACACCTTCAGTCGCATGATTGGCAATAGCTTCTATCCGTCTTGTACATGTATTCCTAGATAGCGGTGCTGACTGAACAGCTTGCTGAATATCTTGCTTGAATATGAGCGCTTGAACGGTTGAAACCATGCATTCGTTGAGCAGTCCGCTGTGGCTTTATGGAGCCATTGCCTTGGCAATTTTATAACAAACCTCATACCCAGCAGTAGCTGATCTTTGATGCAACCTTGTAGCTTGTAGTAGTAGCCAAAGCACCTCCAATAATTAACCACACTTTAACACTACTAGGGTAAGAGCTGTTAATAGACTTGCTATTTCACAGCCGATAGCAGGCTGTGGATGTACTAACGCAACCCCAGCAAGAGCCGACAATTCAGACTATATATCACAGCCGATAGCAGACTGTATAATTATGTTAGTTATTCTGCTTCACTGAAACAAATATTCTAAAATTACAACATATTCCCAATAAAAGCCTATATTTGCAGGCATGACAATTTGAACAACATGTAAATGGAGTTAAGTATCATCTCCTGTGGCCCTCAACAGCACCAGCATCGTAGACAAAACTGCGAAGCGAGCTGCAGAATCAACTAACTACAGGAAGAGCAGGCAAGCCCGAGAAATGCCCGCAGAACTGCACAGCATGTTTCCCATCAATATGTGCTTGAGTGTCTGGCACTTATCATTAATGTCATCCCTTTTTGCACACTCATGCGAGTGCGAAAACTTGATACTATACTTGAGTTGTGGCAACGTAAATTTGTACTTTTATTACAACATTCATTCATTTAGTATTCAACTGTCTAGTGAAATGCTGTCAGCCGTTTGTTGCATCAACACTCAAGATTTGGGTTTGACTCGAGAAGGTAGTTGCTGTAAAAGGAGAGTTGGTGAAGCTGAAGCATGCCTGTCCAGCCACGTGAGCCCATCTCTGTCAACCAGAACGCCCCCTGACTCGATCTCACCCTACGACCGACAGCCAGCCATATCCCCGACGCAGCCACTCCATTCAGACCATTGAAAGGAGTTTCAAGTAGTATAATAATATTGTCCAAAAATAGATGGATGGAAAATATATGTTATGTAATAATAAGTAAACGTTAAATGTATTACTATTAAATGAAATTATTTTAACAGTAATATGTTTAAAATATGTGCAAGTATATATTTAAGAGTTTTTGTTGTGAATAGACTGACTAGTAGATATTCGAGTATTTATGTAGAAGACATGTAGATATGAGTATTTGTTGCTGATTATCAGTGAAGCAGATGTAAAAAAATTATAAGTGGGACCAAGTGTTTCCGTGACAAGTAAAACAAGACAAAGTTCTGTACATGCAATAATCTGCAAACTGAGTAGTAGCCCTTGATTAATTAATACCAACAAGGGCTACTAAAAACAGCACGGGTTAGCATAGCAATTATCAGTCCCTTGAAGGGATACAGAACAGAATTTACTGATAAAGGCCAACTTTTACCCTATTTGTTTTGTCCAATTTACTACGTTTAACAAAATATAATTTACTTCTTACAACAGGTAAATGGTCAGAATAATTTTTTTAAAACGAAAAATTGCCGTGCATACACATATAACTAAGTACGGAGCCTTTTTTCAACTGCATATTTTGCAAAAACCGTATAGATAACGCCTTTGCGAAAATGAATGTGAAACGGACTCGCCACTGGTAACACTGATTCTCAATCAATCATCCAATCACGAGACACGTAGTGTTTGACTTGATTCATGATTATCTAATGTGAGGGACACCGCACGTCCCCCGCAATTGTGACAACCCGGAAACTAGTGCATATTTAAAACACATGTCTATGATCATCATTGCTAATATCGCTAAAATATTTCAACTATAATCTATTTCTATCGTTGTTCTATTACGTTCACAATACAATGGCTAAAAGACACGCAGCTAAAACAACTTAGTAACTAAAACAACAACTACTACTCCTTACTGGTCTACGGGTACCTTGGAAGAAAAAACCGAAAATTTATTCCTTCATGCATTGTTTCCTACATACGCAGAATGTGGACAGATCCAAATGGGAGTTATGTAGGCTTCAAAAATGTAGAATCAGAAGATGAAGAAGATGATCAAAATGAAGCAGATAAAGTGGAGCTTTTTATTATGGATGAAGGAAATTAATGTAAGTTCAGTTGTGGGTTGAGCAGAATATAGTTTTTATAAATCATTTAACTGAATCTGACAGCAACGTTACTTAGCTGATGTTCATGTCTTGTACAGTTAATAAGTGATTTTAACAAAATAATACAATCATAATGTACGGTTTGATAAACTAAAAATTCCACTGTCATACAGCCCACGACCAAAGTGATATTGGAAAAAAAAGAAAGGGTACTGATGGTTGAGAAATGCAATATTAGCAGTCAAATGGCACTGCAGTGCAATAGGATAACTGCAATGGTGGCTGTAATGTACTGGGTGTGCGTGTTATTATATACAACAAATAGCAATAATGAAAAGAAAAGATTATGTTTATATCTCTCCCCTGCAATAGGAGAAATGCAATATTGGCCAATATTAGAAGTAAAATGCACTGATATTATTAGAATAACCAATATTATTAATATAGTAATAATATAAAACCAATGCACAATTTTGTTTACATTTCAAAACGTCATTGCTAACAATATCACGAAGTTGTGATATTTATATAGATTTTTAGAAATTCTGTGCTACGTAGTCATTGTTCTGTAGTCATCCAAACTTATAATTAATTATTGTAATAATCTCATAAGAACCGTTAGAAAAAATATCATCGTCATTTTCTTTACTTACACTGCGTTAGACATCAGTTAAAATACCAAAGTACAGTAATACTTCAACTTACGAGTGCTCCAACGTACGAGAAACTTGAGATACGAGCCAGCTTTTAAGCAAGTTTTAGCACTAACATACGAGCCATGTTTGAGATATGAGCACGTGAGTCAGTTGCCAAGTATGCCGGAGGTGTTTTATGACAACAGCTTCAATCTGTATTTTTCAACTGCTCAAGTTATACTACATTGTACTGTGTTTTTGTGCACGCTTTTCAGTGCAGAATTATGTGAATTAAAAGTACTGCGCGTAGACCGAACTGAAAGTTTGCCAGTAAAATGAAAAAATAATGAAAAGAAAAAGCAAATGATAACAATTGATATTAAACAGAAAATTATTGAAAAATATGCGAAATGTGTGTGCGTGATTGAGCTAGCTCAGCAATATGACAGAAATACATCCACAATTATCAAACAGAAGGATTATATTCAGGACATTTAGCTCGCAAAAGGACTAACCATAGTTTCTAACCGGCGCAGCGATCTTCACGACCGCTGATGGAAAGACCGCTCATGCATTGGATAAAGGATGAACAATTGGCCGGTGACTGCGTAACTTAAACGACGCTATTTGAAACGGCTATCTATCAAAACTATAAAAATAGACATTCGGACAAGTTGGCTAGTGGTCGTGCATTAAACCTTTGCAACGACACCTGTGTTCGTCCTAATCATAACATGTTGAAAGGGCGACAAAGGCAAACGTCTTTAGATAGGTTCATCTTAAAACGGCCGGCTGGTCGTGAAAACGAAACAAAGGAAAAATTAGCTAACCAGCAAGAAACTTCAAACTATAAACGCTGAAGAAATTTTAATTGCGTTAAGTTAAAATTGAAAGTTTGCTTTTAGATTTGCTTCTAAGTTTGTCTTTTAAGACTTTGATAAAATTCAAATTTATCAAAGTCAACTGTTGTAATGAAAGATAACTTATATCTCCCTCTCTGGCAAATGCTAGCATTAGCTGCTATTGTATGTATATAATTTTACATTATAATTTATCACATTTCCTTGCATTATTTTTTATTTGTTGCTTTTTGAAAGCATGTGGTAAGTTAGGACAATAACCAACATGTTCTTTCTGTTACAATAACTTGTTTTGAGCGTTTTATTTGCATTTTTTAAAGTATGGAAACCAGTCAATATATATTTAATTGTTCTATATATAAATAAATTGCACCAACATGCGAGTAAATTGACATACGAGCTCAGTCTCGGAACGCATTAAGCTCGTAAGTCGAAGTATGAGTGTACTCAAATTGTCTAAAATGTCAGTTACTTTGAAATCGACAAAAATGAAACGATTTCAGTACTCCTAACCTAATTACAGAAACCTTCGGCAATTCGACAATGCTATAGACTGGTGAAACGTGCACGTTATTTTTTTCGTGAAATGCGCACGACTTAATCGTTCTATTCTCTGTCGCTCGGCGTTTTAATTTCCTGTCTTAACTTTGGTAAAAGTGAGGCTTAGCAAGTTTTAATAACATTTTTCATTAGATTTTCGGCCAAATAAATCTGTCTATTTATGTATAATCCGATCAGATGGGTTAGTTTTAGGAATTTGCGGTAACCTTTCAAAGGCTTGGTAAAATATTTAAATAGGTTTATATGCGTTTTGTATCTTTATTATACTTAAACGACTTTACTGAAAAATACTTAAATTTGTTGATAGGATTGGGTTACAAGGGTTTGGTGACCGCCGTTAACGGATAATTTTTCGGGAGTTGTGTACACATGTGCATTTATCATAAATCTCCCAAACCAATCGCTTCGCTCGTGTTTGGTCGTGGGATAATTATATTTTATTCATTTGACTTGCACCATGACATAAAAACACCACATTTAACAGCTCACGTTACAAAAGTCTAAATCATGTTATACAAAGAACAGCATAATATTTATAATTTGAATAGCCTATTATATTAATTTGATTAAAGTGATATCTCACATAAAACTAAGGATTGAGTTTAACTTTTATGTAAATTTTGACCTGTATATTTCTTTTGCTGTTCTACTATCTGGTTTTGTAAGATGTTTTGAAAGCGGAGCTGCTCTGTCCTGCAATTCATATATTTATGTACACATATTTAATATAGCGCCTCATATAATTATTATCTACATGTAGAGCAATTAAAAGTATAACAAACTAGTTGAAATTTTTTTATTTGTTACACCGTCATCATACTAATTTCAAAATGTTGTACAGTGTTAGGGTAATTTAAGACTGCATGTTGACTGTATGTTCATGCATTATTCTGCAGACTGTGTGACAGTGACTAATTGAACCAACACCTTGACGCAAAAATGTGCTTTTATTACATTGCAGTTTAGGTATGACTTACTGCAGGTACTTTTGGAGTTGATCCAATAGATTTCTTACAGATAATCTCTAAAAGCTCTTTTCGAGATTCAAATGTCTTTCCAGCATATACATTTCTTGTACAAAAGCCTTTAGTTTCTTTAGAGTAATAGACTGTCATCTTCAGTTCCCCATCGTTATCTTTAATAAACAATTTTATAATAATTAAAATTTAATGCCAGTTATCAATTGTGTTGTTACAATTTCTGCATGAATTTATCTTTAATGTTGTACAAGTTGTATCCCTGCTGAAAAGTAGTATAATCCATATATAATTTTATTGTAGATACAGCTTACCAATTAGAACTTCTCTTCCCACATTCATGTTGTAATCTATCACTGCTAGTTTGATTCTCATAAATATTCTGGGGATCAAAGTCTATTCGCTTTGGTGTTGTAGGTGCAAAATATGCGTAAATGTGATTACAAGCTCTTAAAAGCTAAAAAACGAACAGTTAATCATAGCCATCACGAAAACGCCTTAGGGTGGAATCCCTTTATTTCGATGGCGTACTCAACTCGATGTGGTTATTGTTTTGAATTGAAAGGCCAATAAAAGGTCCAATATAAAATTTCTCGCAGCACTAGTTTATGACAAAAACTTTGGTTTCTACTGAAAAGCCCTTATCAAATATAGACGCTTGCTACTTTACAGTTTTGTTTCAGCTTGGTCTAATCATCTAGTCGTAATCTGATCATGTGATCCATACTTCCTGCCATATGACGCGAACAATTTTTGCAGCATTTTTCGACTATCACAGGTGACTAACAGGCTCCTCATGTTTATCATAGGATGATATGCACTCCTTCGAGCTAAGGTTAAAAGATTAAACTAATTTTAGGCTAGGTTTTGTGATGTCAATGCTCAAAGTGACAGCATTACAATGATGATGGAGTAGACGCGTAAGGACAATAGACATGGTTTTATTGAGTGCTTAAAATATATTTGTGAAAATGTTTTGACGAATAAGGTTGCATGAAAGTGTAAACAGAAGCACATCGTGTTCAACTATGTCACATTTGATCACTTTTGAGAGGGATTCCAACCTATGGCTGTGTTTGCGATGGCTGTGATTAACTACTCGTTTTTGAGCTTTTAAGAGCTTGTAATCACATTTCCACATATTTTGCATCTGCAACACAGCAGAATACGACATGGTGAACCTTTTGATATTAAATAACTAAAATGTGAACTTTGTTGCAAGTCAACCTTCAACAGACTTAATTAACAGACTGTATACATGTATATCAGTGACACCCTAGCAGGAGCCGATAAATCCGACTCTACATTGCAGCCGATAGCAGACCGTGTATATACCAGCACAACCCCAGCAAGAGCCACTACTACAGACTATATATCACAGCCAATAGCAGACTGCAAATATTTAGGAAAACTCCAACAAGAGCCGATAAATCCGACTCTATATTGCAGCCGATAGCAGTCTGAGTATATACAGTGCCAGCCCATACCGCAACAAGGGGTGACAATTCAGACTATATATCGCAGCCGATAGCAAACTGGGTATATCAGAGCAACTCCAGTAAGAGCCAACAACACAGACTATATATCACAGCTTATAGCAGACTGTGTATACCAGTGCAACCCTTTGATCCAATCTGTCTAAGTTACAAAAGAATTTGTGTTATCCTTCAATAATTATATTATGGTATTATAGTATATCTCCACAATACTAACCAAATTCCCACTGTCCTTCAGTGCGGAAACAACTGTTTACATAGCAAGCAGAAGCAGACTTGATATATGATTGGTGGTTACTAGTGCAGTTGTTGAAATTTGTAGGTCAAAACAGCAGTTATTTTTTAAAAGAAAGTTATTTACAAGTAAATACATGATATAAAGTTAGTAATCTTTTGTTTTGTTGATAACAAAATAACAGAAAGGCTCTATTTGCAGGCGTATTATCAAATAAAATGGAAACTGTAAAAGTATCTTGAATATAAGATAGTAGTGAACAATTCAACATGATATAAAATTTTGGCTACATTTTTTTAACGTTAACATACATACATACATTAACGTGGGAAAAGAGTTAATAACAAAATGAGCGATCAACAAATATTCATTCTCTACTTTTGGGGAAATTTTCGTTTTGCGAGTTCAAGGGAGCAGGTGCTTTATAATCCTTTTAGCAGGCACATTCTAGCCCGTATTTATTCCAGCGAGCCCTTAACAGTTTTCGTTAGCCGTTGAACACGTCATAATTCGAACCTTCTAGTCTAGTGCCAAGGGTATATAAGCCCTGATCGATTCGCTGGAATAGTTTTAACCTTTGCTCCCATCCTCTTCTCTGCCTTTCTCAGTGCCACCGACATCTAAAATGGAGTTGTCCTTTTGCTTCGGGTTTAGTAAAACGCGCGATGTGTGAATCAGTGTGAAGACTGAAACCATTTCTAAATAACATAAATTCATTCAAAAACGCTCATAGATGAGTTGGAAAATTTTCAGTTTGTTAAAAAATAGAGTGACACTGCGTGAAGGCTGAAATCATGCCAGATCGTCATAAATTTGCTCCCAATGGTTTACCATTGGGGTTTCCAATGGCTTACCAGATACATTTCAGGTAATATCTCAACAAACTAGAAAAATGTGTGAGGGTCAAAATTGGTCCAAAATGTATTAAAACTAGCTAAGAACACTTTAAAATCTATTAAAAATTGTCAGGAGTCATATTCACACACGCTTGTAAAAACCTTCGACCTATATTAGCTTGAAATAACAGTATGACACTTAACTACATACTCATCGTTTTCCCTATTCAGTATCCACCCATGTAAAAAAGGAAATGGTGTATTGGCAATGTATTTCCTCTTTCCATATAATTAGCTGCTATATATTTGGCAAGATGCACACCCTCTTTCGGCGATTGATGGTAGGAAGGGAGGGACTGACTTGCACAGACTTGGACACAAATCGTCTGTACCTTATCCATGATATCTGCGCCATTTTTCTGGGTGTTATCTTCCTGGCCATGGATTCTGCATGTGTTAGTCTCACGGAGAGAACAAAGTTGCCCTGAAACTTTAATGAGTGCGTTACGTTGCCTGCTGACAGTTTTGATGAGTTTTTTACGACTCTTCTTTCCTTTGCCGCAAAAGACGAAACTGTATCACAACCACAGAAAGTAGGAGAGCCTGTGAGACTTTCACATTGGTAGATTATATCCGAGCCTAGTAGCCATCGCACTGACATCTAATAGCCACTTCTCATACTTTTGTCCAATAAAAAACAGTCGGCAATTAATATTCTTATCACCTTTTGCTTCGCTCACTCTCCTTGATTCTCTTCTTGTAATGGTTGTTAATCACAGAATTCACACAAGAAGCCTTGTAGTTCTTAACATGAGCAGTAAGCAAAAACAGTATCAGCAAGTTGTCCGAATGTTGAAGGAATAGCGCTGGTTGGAAGAGTTTGAATCATGGTCCCACATTCTCAATAGCTTGGAGTCACTGCATTTATGGTAGTTGGATCATGTCGGCCATAGATATGAACTGGTCCTTTGAGAAAGTTTCTGACTTTGTTGTATCAAGTGACTTGAGCTGAAATATCCAAAAAATACAGTTAGAGGCGCAGCTCTCTGCTTGTCCCTTTACATGAAAAGTTCAAAGGTATCATAGGTAGGCCTATGTGTTCAACAATCTTTTTAATTGATTCTGTTGAGGCATAATTGATCAATATTTTCACCGCTTACCCAGTCCTGTATCAAGCACGATGCAGATATACTAGCCATAACGCTTGTCATGTGTGTTGAATTTTCTGTTTTAGTTGAGACTTGATTTGTGAAAATATTTCGACAACTGGTTTTCAACGAATGAGGTTGCATGAAAGTGTACACAGAAGCACATCGTGTTCAACTACGTCCCATATGAGCTGTTTTAGAAAGAGATTCTAATCAACAGCAGTTTCGTGATGGCGGCGATTAACTGTTCATTTTTGAGCTTTTAAGAGCTTGTAATCACATTTCCACGTATTTTGCACCTACAACAGAGCAGACTAAGACATGGTGAATCTTCTGATACCAAATAACTGTAATGTGAATTTTGTTGTGAGTCAACCTTTAAAGGTTGACTTGCAACAAAACTCACATTACCGTTATTTGATATGAAAAGATTCACCATGTCTTACTTTGTTGTGTTGTAGTTGCAAAGTATGTGGAAAGGTGATTACAAGCTCTTGAAAGCTAAAAAACGAACAGAAAATCGCAGCCACACGAGACCGCCGTAGTTTGGATTCCCTTTCCAAAACGGCTCAAATGTGATGTGGTTGTGAGAGATGGTTTCTGTTTACACCTTCTTGCAACCTTATTCGTCGAAATATTTTCACAAATATACTTCACGCATTCAATAAAACTATGTCTATTGTTCTTAAGCGTCTGTTTTATCGTCATCGTAATGCTGTCACTTTTAGCAGTGATATCTTATAACTTATCGTAAAAATTCGTTTAATTTTTTAGCCTTAGCTCGAAGGAGTACATATAATCACTGACGAGTGATTATATGTACTGATAATCATGACGAGCCTGTTGGTCACTTGTGATAATCGAAAAGTGCTGCAGAAATTATTTGCGAAGTTTTGGGTCACATGATCAAATTACGACTTGCCAATTAGACCAGACCGAAACAAAACTGTAAAGTAGCGAGCATCTATATTTGACACGGGGTCTTCGGTAAAACCCGAAGTGTTTGTCATAAACTAGTACTACGATAAGTTTTATGTTGAGCTTTGTATTGGCCTTTCCATTCACGTGAGAACATACTTGACAAGACGATAACCAAATTTCATGGCTACGTCATCGAAATAAAGAGATTCCAATTTACAGCGGCTTCTCGTTTTTGAGCTTTTAAGAGCTTGTAATCACATTTCCACATATTTGGCACTTACAACACAACAGAATAAGACATGGTGAGTCTTTTGATACCAAATAACTGTAATGCGAATTTTGTTGCCAGTCAACCTTTAAGGCTCACTTCACAATTGAATCATAAAGAATCAGTTCTCTTGTATCTTTTATTTACTGGAAAATTGTATTGACTCAAAGCATTTTACCTGTAAGAATTGAATCCAGTCTTTTTGTCACCATGGAGGAATTAACTCGATTCTCTATTTTCAATAAGCAAAACGGGTTCAAATCAAAATTTACCAATCATTCCTTTTATAATTACATTGTTGATGGAAAATCTCTTAATTAATAACTTTATAAATAGCTACACAGTCTTGTCATGCTTAGTTTAGCAGCATTTGTTCAGAACATTGTTGCATTGGTATTGCTCAAATCGAAATAAAAACGACCGAAGTGTAAAAATGTTTATAATGGAATAGCCTGTGCGATATTTTAATGCGCATCATTCGCAAGCATGATGGATCCGATAAAGTTTTATGAGTAGCAACACCTGCTTAGCTTGCGGATTCAGCTTGTTTCCATGATGTGGATAACTTGCGAGTTGGCTCAAACCTGCGCATCATGAAAATATAGTGTCATTTAAAGTGAATGCCATGTCTTCTCATTTATGCATGTTTTGTCATAGCTTCACTCACGAGTAATAATTCTGTTGATAGCACACCTGAATGGTGCTATCAACAGAATTATTGCTCAGGTTCAATTATTATTGCAATGGCATGATAATTGAAGCATCTGCTTGAACTATTATGCTATTGCTATAATAGTTGAAGCATATTATGTTAGCAAAAGATTGTCTTTCCTATAAGTTATCCATTATTAAGGATGAGCTGAGATGTTAGCAAAATATCACCCTCCATATAGTTATGCATTATTTGCGATGAGCTTGGCAGTGCAGAATAATTAGTAAACTCGATAAAAACGTTCACTGCAAACATCGTAGGAAACAGTCAACAAAATGCAAAGCATGACTCACTAAAAATATATTAGCTAAAGTTATCTGACTCTGCAAATAAAATCTGGCAAAATCGCCTAGTTTCGGTTCAAACTCAGCCAAACTAAAAATAAAATGGCCAATAGTCCCCACAAAATCGTTCAGAGATTGGTCACAAAAACCTGGTCGCAAATCGACTGGTGTGAATGCAGGTTAAAAGATAATTTCTACCTTAATAACAAAACCTAACTCCTTTATCGGTTGACAACATAGACAGCTGTAAATACTAATGCTACTAGGCTGATAGAAGAAGGCTCAATACTAACGCTGATAGACTCTACACTAACAACAACTAACGATTGAGGTGAACCACTCCTTCTCAAAGACAACAATATGTACATGCGTATGGCAATCGTCATATTCGTGTATTTGTGTTTTTAAATTTGCACAGACTATCAACGATAACTGCTCTTTAAAGGTCATATATATTTACAAAACCTACAAAAAAAAACAAAAAATATTGAAGAAACTACTATTAGTAATTCCTTCTGTTTAAATCACTAATTACAAGGTTGTATCTGAGCATTAAAAACTCCAGCAAATGTCAAGAATCATATGTAGCATTTGCGGTTGCAAATTTTTAGCTTTCACCGTTGTCCTCAATTTAGTTTTTAGTCATATTTACCTGCACATTATGCATCCAAAAGTCACACTTTGTTATGTTTAAAACAACTTTAATATGGACAGACAATAGAAATCAACAAACTATATGTGGTTATGTTAGGTTAGTTACAAAACTGACGATATAAAAGGTTTGTGTACATGTAGGTACTAATTTCACATGATCAGATCCAATCAGCTGTTGTTCAAAGGCAGTTCGTTACCTATTAGGACTCGAAAGCACTTAATATGGTTTACTCTAGAAAGAAATACATGGTTCATAGTGACCAACAGTGAAGACAATACAAAGAACGGTGATATAAGATTATGCCGTAATCAAATCATTTTAATCACTATATTTTTTCAGTTTGTTAATAGCAAATACGACTCTAAAAATGTTTTGTCAGACTTTGTGGCCTTTTTACATAAGCAATTATTGATATACTGTAGTCATTGCAGCAACTTTCAGCATAGCTTACACTGATCAAGATTTTGCAGATTCTGGTGTGATGGTAAAGGGTAGTTTTTTCTTTCATGTATATAATGAATGGTTGATCCAGTAATCTTATTATTAGGTTTACTTTGGCCTGTGATGCTAAAATTTAATATTTAACTATAGGCAACAGACCTTTTTCAGGGTGATTCCAGAACTTGTTTACCTCGAAACAGTTGTGTACAGCCGAGTGAATAGTTTCTTGGAGAGCATTGTACTCCAGCATGATGTTGGTAAGGTCTGTTGAGTAAACGACTGTCTTCCTATATTTTTATGTTTTTTTGGTTTTAGTATTGTTGTATAGCATAATTTGAAAAAACATTTCTATTTAAAATGAAATTGTTGCCAATAAAGTAGTATATATAAATAGCCTTGTGCATATTTATTTATATATTCCGTATCAACGTAGAATAGTATTATAGTATGACCAGAGTAACAACTATCGCAAAACCTGTATTTGAACGCCACTTTTATTTGAACGCTACCTCTATATGACCACCACCTTCAAGGGTTGAAAATAGAGTGTCACCCTTTACTTGAACGTCACAATTATTTGACCACCACTTTGACATTCTTTGATCTTTATGAACCCATAGTATAAGGTGATCATTAGAACAGTGTCCTCAAAATGGTACTAATAATGACTCGATTACATCAATAACAATTAATTTTATCCTCGTTTCTGTTCGTATCAATGGCCGTTTTCTAACTTGAAAGCTTTACGGTTTTTCCGTTAAACATTTGCAAACAACACCATAGAAATAATTGATAACTGTATCAGGCTAATAGTAGTTCTTGGTTTAACACGGTTTTGATACTTCGACATATGGTGAAAAAAGGTTTAACAATTATGACGGAGTCTGTACTATTTTGAGGCTGAAACTTCTATTTAGCATGCTTGTGCAAGATTACATGGGTTTCTCTTTACTCGCGCAAAAAGTGTATTTTCAATGGCAACACGTAAAAGTTTTGCTCTGTTAAAAGAATTGTTTGGATGCTAATATCGGCTAGTTTAGCAGTGCAGAGGAAGAGTTGAAGTCAGAAGACACTGTCGAAGGTATTAAAAGCCCAGAAGGAAATGAAATGGTTCCAAATAAAAGCAGCATTGAAAATGCAACTAGCCGAGCAAACGATGCAACGATGTTTCAAAAATGTTAACTTTTGTTTCTGTATGTATTATAAATATGGTTTGTTTTCGTCAATTGTTATTGAATATATATATTTTTAGCATTTGATAGATTATTATTATATAACTTATAAATTTGTCTATTTATATAGCATACTATAAGATAGCATCATTGCGGTTAACTAAACTGGGCTTACAATGAATCAACACTCATAAATCCTCTTCTTTTGCACATAAAAAAGCCAGTTTTGACAGCAAACTGTAGCAAACATATCAATGAGTGCAATGAACTTCAATGCAACATCATTAAATATAATTATAAAATAAAATAAAGCTTTTAAATTTAGAATAAATAAAATTAAAAGCTCCAACACATTGCAATGCAGGCTGTACGATTATCATGGGTTAATTGCAAGCAATAGATATCAACGGGTCGAGATATTTCTCAGATTTCCAATGCACATTTATTTAAGTCTGCGACAAGTTGGAGGTCAGTTGCAGCAGATTTTTCGCATTCTAAAAGGTTTACAACAATTCGCCCGAAGGATCATGCAAATTATAGGCGGCATTCGCTTCACTCGAGAAAAGGTTAAATTTATCTTCCCCAAAATTCAGAAGAGCTATTTGTAAAATGCAACACCACCATATATTTGACGATCACCTCTAATAAAGTGCCTCTATAGGGGAAGGATTGAGGAATAGAGCTCCATGGCATTCAAACGATGGCGTTATGGTATGTACCCTTCTTACATTTCCCACATTTAAGTTGAATGTTCACTTTGTTGTGAGGGGCACTATATACATTCTATTGCAAATAATCAACAAACTTTTAGAAAGCTCTGCGTGTGTCTGTTTGTTTTTACTTTAACTAAGTTAACAAGAGTAAATTAAAAAGAGAGTTAATTTACTCGTGTTACAAAATACTTTAATCTTGTGCCAATCAGAGATGCGAATAATAGGCAGATTTTTAGAGAATATACAATTTCTGGTATATATATCAATAACTCTGCTAAGTAGGGGTTTGAGGCAACTGACAGCTGCCTGTGCTCCACCATCATTTGAGTTCAAGAGTTGTCGCCTATGGAGGCAAGTTTAGATGTTTCCTACCTCAAAAACGTGCTGCACTAAGTGATATTTTACGAAGTTCTTAAAAGACTAGACCACAAGCCTGGTAAGCATTTCATTAGTATAAAAATAATATTTTAAAACTGGATTAAAAGAATGTGTCAATGAATCTACTTAGATTATGTGTCAAATAAAAAAATAACGATATTTTAGATGCACAAAAAAATATTGGAAATACCGAGAGCTGCCAGGATGGAGGTTCTCAACTCCAGATACTTCTGATTGAGCTAGCAATAAGCACAAGGCAAAGCGCAAAAACATTATTATCTATTTTGTGACTTTGTTTCCGTCTGTTTATCTCTGTCACAGGCAGAGGCCTCTTCTTTATAATTGCTCATTACAGGAGACACTGTCAGCGAGTTACAAACTGATGCTAATTCTTGTGATACTTCAATCTTGTCGGGAAGAAGTTCTCTAGCTCTCTCTTTTCTTATATTGCGTTCATAAATGATGTGGATAAACCAGAGACAGGAAAGAAAGCCGATGGAACCTGCAAAATTTTAGCAGTCTTTTAACATTAATATAACCTTTAGCATTCCTTCAGAAGAAGTAGTGTGAGACTAGATCATCAATAAATCACATCTAATCAGAGTATGAATACAGACCAAAATTACACAAAAATCTTACAACTATTCAAACTTCAATAAATCAAAGAAAGTGGTGCAAACAAGAAAAGCATCACTCATTTATTAAAATGGCAGGAAAAATGCTAGCTTGTTTACCAACTCTGTCAGATGAACAAGCAAACAAACTAGAGAGCTAGACAACAGATAAGCAGGTAACTGGCCAACAATAAAAAAACGCCCAAGTAGGGCACCTGTTATTGCTAGCCAATGTCAGCAAAAATTGTATATGACAAGAGAGCCTAATACGATTATATCAGCTTGTAAGACCTTTCTCTCTTGTGGACATTCAGTAGATGTAAATGATGCTTGAAATTCAATGCATAAAACTTTGGGGGACACAAATTTGACAAATACTTTTAAATAAACTACTTGCCAGCTAGAATTTACATTCAATCTTTACATTATACAGGGTAGATAACAGAACTGTCAGCTAGAAAATACACTCTATTGACCAGGAGAAAAATATTGTTGGTGTAGAAGTACTCATACAACCAATCATAAAAGCTGTATCAAGTCAGCACTCACCAGTGATGAGGAAGAACACAAAGACCATCATAATCGTGTAACCAAAGAAGAGAAATGTTGAAGCGGTGTCTGTGATGGTCATTTTGGTTACAAAGAAATGAATACAATAGACAAAAAGGTAAACTGCAGCGAACCCGGTTGTCATAAATGATCGCCACCACCATTTGTAGTCCTAGAAAAAATTAATCAGTAATCAGGGTAATTCATACGGTAAAGTCTGTAACCAGTTTACAAATAATACACGAGTATGAATGAAAATATGAATAAGCTAACCTACCTCTACACGAAGGTGAAAGTAACATAGCAAAATGGCTGTCTCTGCAGAGGTTATCACCAAAATTACAAAGACAAGAAACAAAAAGCCGAACATGTAGTATACATGATGGAACCTGCAACAAAATGTTGGTAGGTGAAACTGTCATTTCCATGAAAGATCACAAGGAAAGTTAGTGAAACATTCAAACGATTAACGCTTGAAATTACAATTCACCTTGAAGACCATAAAGATTCACATAAAGACATTGATTTCAGGATGATTATTTCATCCTTTTGATGCTTAACATGAACTCAACAAAAATTCTGATATGCCTACCATTACCATAAGGAACTGTAGTTGCATTTAGCTAAACCAACTTGAATCAATAAAGTTACCGAAACAAAAACTGGATCTTTGTCAAATAATAATTTGGCAGCTCTAATCCTTCACCTTCATTTAAAATTAAAGTGAAACAAGATTGAAAGATTTTCAAAAGGTTTCACTAGACTTGATGTCAAACCTAAACTGGTACCATCCTTCATGAAATAATTCAAATGGCTCAGCAAACAAGTATGATAAAGTTTGAGACATGTTTTCTTTTGTATGAAATAGGATTTTTAGCTAGATTAATTTTTTACAGTTCTTTGATAATTTCTAACTTCCTGTCTTTCTCTTTTTTCTAAGGAGTCAGCAAAAAGTTAGGTAAAATCAGCAAAAAGCGAGTCAACAAAAAGTTGACGATAATATACCGTAAAACTTCTAATTGAATGCCACCTCTATTTGACAGCCACTATGAGAGAAGGTTGGAAAAATAGAGCACCACCCTCGAATTGAATGCCACCCTCGATTTGAATGCCACCTCCATTTGACGGATACTTTTACTATCTTTGATCTTTATGAACTCATACTATCAAGTGATCAGTAGAAAAGTGTTCACTAAATCGTATTAATAATGAATCGTTTACATCAATAACAATCAATTCTCTCGTTGTCCAACTCCAAAGCCTTTCGCTTTGTTTTCGTTAAAACTTTGAAAGCAACACCATAGAATTAATAAAGGGCTAAATTCATCTTCCAAAAGTTCTGACAAGTCATTTGACAAATACAACGCCAGCCTCTATTTGACCGCTGCCTCCTATTGACCGCCACTATAGAGGAAAGACTGAAACATAGAGCACCATGGCATTCAATTAGAGGTTTTACAATATTTGTATAGAGCCAATGTTTGAAAACTTTTTCCAGTCAAATTCTTTACAATTATATTAATGAGTAAAGTGACAAAGCAAGGGCACCATTTACTGCATGCCTGCTAGATATGGCAACAGTTTTTTTTCTGCAATCGCATAACAGTTTACAGTTAGATTTTAACAATTGATAAATAGCTTCTAATGACGTTCAATTGTAATTTAGAGGAGTGTGATAGGTAAAAAGTGCTTTTATTATGCATCCAGTTTTTTATATTATTCGTTAATGAGAAAGATGTCTTTTCAAGCAGATATTTACGGTGTTATTTTACTTCAGTGATGGTAGATAGAATTTTAACTAATTAGTAGATATGTTAAGAAACCGCAGGATTAACCTCAAGTAGTTTGGAGCAAGAAACTGTTTAGTATAGCACCATGATGCTTCCGGAAGCCAAAGGGACCAAATTGAATCTTCAACTGTATCAGAAACTGCGACTGACATTTGGTAGCAAGAATCAACAAGCCAAAGGTGAAACCGTTACTATGGTAATATTTGTTGCACTAACACGCATCAATAATTGGCTAGATTTACGATTTGCTGTAGTCAGCCTAGATGTGATAACAGCAAAAACCGAATCTTTCACATTACAGCTACAAAGCTGCTGCTTTTGACTCACCAGAGGCTGTTTAAAATGAAGAACAGTTGGAGAAATATGCAGCCGAAAGGCAGAACTGCACCCATAAGTACACATGGTACAGGCCTTGTATAGCATGGCTGAGGAGGAACTTTTCTTGGGATCAGATTGGTTCTTACAGAATTTTCTATTGGCTGAAACAAGCAAAAAAATTAGTTTTAAAGATGTGGTTGCGTCAAAAAGGTCGATTTAATGAAATTAATACCAATAAAAGGCTAAAACATCGGCTACAATTTGATGCAATTTTTGTCTTTGTAGACTAACCCTGTCCAGAGATATGTGCGTTTGAATGAGGCCATCTTTTAAAAAGCTCAGGTTCCAGCGGGTGCTTCATTCGTGACGTAACGAGTGATACATATGAAAAGAGTCCACGAGCGATAAATATAAGTTTGCTTTATTAGCCAATCATCAGCACAAAGTTTTTATATAGGTCATAATAAATGTTATCACTCGTAAAACGCATTGTCTGTGATGTCAAATTTAGGGATTTTACTCTATTATTAGATGGCATCGAACTCGATATTTACCAAAGTATCATCGTTACTTTAATGAATTACTCGACTGACACATTTTATTGACGAACAACAGAATTGTAAAAATGCTTCCAGTTCCTGCGAAGGTGACTCTTGAGTTTTCTGAGCATCAAGTGGTCAACGTTTGTGGCAGACAGCTTATAGTTAGAGCTGACAGGCGTCAGCAGCATTATGCTACAGAGGAAGATAGGAGAATGGATGTAAATTTATTTTTACTTTGAGTCTCCTATAGATATACCGTTGTGTTTACATTCAGATTATAATTCTCTGTTTGAGGCTATAATGTAATTTCCTGTGCGCGCGTGCGAGATACGGATGCACAGTGAGTTCTTGATGACTTCTTTTTAATCCATAACATCTAGCAATACAATGGCTTAGATTGTTGAATATACTAAAGGTAATAAATTTAGTGCTCATGAATACATTTACTAATTAGTAGAATTATAACTTCTTGCTATCACCAATCATAGTTATATAATTTTTTATCGTTTCACCTAACTATATTTGCTTCAAATTTTCTTTGGTAGTTTTAGCTAGTAAATTAAATTTATGACCAGACTTTGGATGTTCACTTCTCACTTGCAGAAAGTGAAGAAAATCGATTGATCAATGCACATCTTTAACTTCCAGAATCAAAGCTTCGAATCGTTGGCTTGGCCTACTTATGCTTTTGTTAAACATTTATTCATTTTTAAAATTACACTCGCAATCTATTTAACTCCCAATTTGAAAGCTTTCAGTAGATACGCATTAGAATGTCATATCTATGAATGACATATATTTATTAAATTTGTTTTATTGATTACAGGATGTTTATGTGGTCCCACCGGCGAAGCAGTTTTGTCAGTGTGGAAACTGCCATAAATGGGAAAGAGAGACTTGAATGTGTGCTGCATAAACCATGATATTTTGTTTGAGTTTGCTGCAGTAGATGAATTTGTCTTATTGTATGACCTGAAACTATGTGAGTGGCCACGACTTTGATGAATATTTTTAATAAAAGCTTTATGCCAAGATGAAAAGTTTTTTGCTTGTAAAAATTATATAATAAAATAATATTGTTGAAAATAATGCAAAACATGATTTGCAGAACATATTGAATATATTATAGCGCTGTTATCATCTGTGCTGAAATCTTCTCTGATAGATAGATTTATGAAGTGTAATCAGAGCTGTATTGACAGATAATTTTGGATAGCTCGACTCAATTCTAACGGACCAAATATTAAGTTAAACATTTTTATGCTCTACCCTACTAAGTGAAAACAGGTGAGTCCACAAACCGCCAACCAGGTGCAATAATGGCTTTAGTAATCCTTTGGCAGAATCAATAAGTTAATCGATTTCAACGAACTTGCCGTTTTGCGCTCACTATTTCGGTCAACTCATAAAACCAATCGTTTTGTAATTTAATTAACTAATCGAATGGACCAGTAAAATTTTCTACAAATTGGTATTAATAATGACTAAATAACGTAGACTATACATGACTTTTTGGGATGCAGTTGTTTTCACCGTATATTCGAACATATTATTTCCAAAGATGGCGTTGTCCCTATTTAGTAGCTAGTTTCAGGTGTGCGTGTAGCAACTGAGAACTTAGCTGATACAAAGGCCAATGATGAAACAAGCTAACTCGACTACCTAATTACCATAGACCGGTAAAATTGGTAGTCGGTACTCAAATGTTTACACAGCATTTAAAGGAAGCTAATATGACAAGTTTATAATTTCCCTTATTTGAGGCGTTTGAAACATTCATAATAATGTATCTGTAGTTGGATTTAAAATTCTATTTTAGCCAACATGAGCAAATACAAAATAAAATATATGCCAATAGAGCCGCATATGACTGGACTTTTATCACACTAGCCAATGTAAATACGAGAGATAGAGACAGGTTGTATCACGTGTCACATCAATTTGGGCAAGTCTGGGCACATTTTTTTGGCCTGAGTGTTTTTACCGCAATCAATTTCTTTATATTAATCTTCAAATATCTTGACAATGAGATCGCCTAATACAACAAACAACATATCAACTGATAGACAAAAAATACTTTCTTTTAAAATTAACTCAAATTTGATGCAACCACATCTTTAAGGAGACAGCAACAACCAAAATATTGATTTTTAAGTAGGACCATTTTCAACAGACATCTGAACTGGTTGGTACAGATAGACACCTTACCTGGTTGGTACGGATGGACACCTGAAATGATTGTTGTAAAATGCAGCATAAACTGGTGGGCCCAAAATGACACCTGAGCTGGTTGACATAAAATGACACTCGAACTGGATGGTGCAGAATGACACCAGAACTAGTTGGCACAGAGTGGAAAATTGCTAGTGAATAGAGCATGCAAATGCTAAAGGGCAAGAATGCTCTGTGATTCGCTGTCACAAAATAACACGATGACGGCTTACCTATAATTGTATCAAATGTGAGAATATGCAACTAGAAATGAGCTACAATAAAATGATTATGATGCAGCTTACAGTCCTTTTGAAGCCAAAGTAAGCACCAAGGAAGGTGAGAGGTGCGGAAACACAGAACCAAAGAGCAAGAACTGCCACCAAAGTTCCACATGGTACAGCAGCGCTGCTGCGTTCTCCCCATAGTACCAGATTGAGAAGGAGGAAGGCTCCAAACATCATTCTAAAATAAAAAATGAAATTGAGGAACCAAATAAAACAATTTAGATTAACAGTTCAAGCGTGATCAACTCGTCTGTTGACAAGTTCAAAACAAGTAAAATCAAGCGGTTGTAATGAGAAAAATGGTTCAATATCTTGCAGAGATATAAATTGGGTATTACAACTAAAATTTGTTCTAGGTAACCTTTAGAAACACAACACAAATGCAACAGAACACTAGGTACACAAGTGCAAAACACAAAATAAGCACTAAGTACAGATTGGGAAGACATTAGGTACACACCATATCAGCTATAGAAACACTTGTGTACACCATAAGAACAGATTACATATACAACAAAAATATACTAGGTGCACAGTAGAAACACTACATACCCAGTAAGAACACGTTATGAACAGACAACTCCTTTTAATACCGGCAAAAGCTATACGATCTCAAGACTACTGGCTAACCGTTGATACATGTCTTGTCAGCTACTGACCCGGGTACAAGGAAAGCTGTCAGCATAACGTTAGACTTCCACTTTTCCCCTCCAAACATCTTGTATATCCTCGCAGATGAGTAACCGGCAGGAGTTCCCATGAGCACATAGCAAACAACAGCGCATGTCATGAGGAAACCTCGGTTGGCCGGAGAGAGAAAGCCCATACAGGCAAAGACTAGAATGAATATGTGCAATATTAGACGACTGTAATGAGAAAGGCAGGGTTTAAGGATTTAACAATAGTGAGGCTGGTTGATCGATACTATTGGGGATACAGCCAAACTTCAACATATGAATTTGAGCTGTCTCCATATTTGCTTCGCCTGTCAAAAGCGCTGGGTGTGGGAAAAATATTTTTAAAAGAAGCTACTAATACGTTGAAAATAAATTGCAATAAAAGAAAATAAAAACAGTAGGCTATAAATTTATGAAAACTGTGTAGGAAATTAGTTCGTATGCCGAGACAAATATTTGCATGCAGAATGTCAAAAAACGAAAACCTGGAGGTAACTGTAAGTGCAGGTTCGACTCTGATTGGTAACTTGTTATCGACAAACCAGCGAGAAATGGCAATTTTTATACTAAAAAAACTAGAACAGTCGTTAGAGCTACAAAAGTGATTTAACATTCAAATTTAACATGAGAATAACACACATGTAATCACGAAAGCTATCAAACAACAGATTATTACGCTATCACTCCTGTGATAAATCCCATACGCTGATGGTCACAGTATATTTAGTTCTAGGATGAATATGAATCAGAATAAAGTGCCATACATGCAGCAGAAAAAGGCGTAAATCTTGATAATGAAATTGGATAATGAAAATTCAAAAAGATCTAATTTATGGTCATGAGAGAGAAGACAACTTACACAGAGTTATTAGACACATAAAGAACAGTTGTACACTATTTATAGAGAGAAGACAACTTACAGAGAGTTATCAGACACATAAAGAACAGCTGTACACCATTTCCCAAAAAGACAGACAAGAGCATTCCCTTTGCTGGTGGTCTAAACACGTCACCATGGACAAGCTTCCAGCCAAACCTCTTTTGAGCATCTTCCTATGTAAAACCACATTTACCAGTTATCAATAGCATATGTAATACAGTATGCCTTCAGGTTATAATGACTGTATTATACGATTTTTTTCGCAATACGAATCAACACAAATTTCTCACAAAATTCAAATTTGGCAGTCGGTATGATGAATCTGTTGAAATAACGAAGATTCAAATATGCTATTCGCTGAAATCCCTCTCACAATGCCTAATAGAGAAACAATGCTAGCTGCCTCTCAGTTCACTGTATTCGCTCGCTATAAGTTATAGTAAAAACGAAACAAGAAACAGATGGGTGATAAAATTTGATTCGATGATGAAGTTGAAATTTAGTATAATGTGTAGTAAAAATTAGCTCTAAGTATGTGTTTATTAAGCTAAATTCATTTCAGCTTATTAAGTTAATTATTAAGTCAATTCAACGTTTATGTTATAACTCTGTCTCGAAAGTAAAAATTCCCTATGGCACGTACTGCACAAAGTACTTTCTAATGTTACATTTTATTTTAAACTAGCTGCATTACCCGTCTACAGGAACAGATTCGCGTACAGCAAGAGGTTTATTGAGAGTTGTCTTTCATGCTGTAAAACAACTCTAAATATGCAGTCTACTGAAATTTTTGACCTGATCATACATGTCAATAATTTTGGGGATAACAATGGAAATCTGCAATGTGCTTGACAGCTAGTCTACAATGCATCAGTCTTGAACCACTCAAATGGGAGTTGTCCTATTGCTGTACAGAGAACTGATAATGAAATTGACATTGCTAGGCAAACCCAAGTTCTTCAAACTGGCAGTATTGAAAAGTTTTTCGTGTTTCAAGAAATTCTACAGAATATTTGCTATCGTTAGCATTTATTGAATGGAGACTCATCCATGCTTAAAACACTAATCAAGGCTCACCAGTTCTTCGTCTATAGGCTGTGTTTTGATACGGTATATAAAAACAGTGCAACAGTAATGTGGTTGTGTTGATAAAATTTACTATCAGCAAAATTTATGTGTATAACACCACAGACAGTATGTCAAAGCAGATACAGCATTAAGCACCTTACAATAATAAACAACGCCAACATGATAGCCGTTTTACGTGATATAATAAGGAAAACGAAGGCATGAAAATATATGCATGTATATACTGAAAGATATGTTAGAAAATGCTGCATGTGGATAATATGTAGGTATAGCAGAACATGAAGGACATAGCATGACATAACAATAACATAAGGTTAATTCAATGCAAGCATGACGTTACAATAATACAATGTTAATTCGACGCAACACTTGCGGACAGACAACATTTTTCGTTTTTCTGTCGGGTGTATGAACGAACAGTTTTCGGCTTAATCCTACTCTCGAGCAGGCAACGTACAGCTCACCGAGCAGCTGCTGTAGCTAGTCCATCATGTTCTTGTCGCCGCTGCATCTGCTCAGTGGTTTCTGCACGTCTGGCAGCTGTAGTGGCTGCTCTGAGTCGTTTGAGTTGCTGCTGGGTCGGCTCAGCAGTCTGCACTTCTAGCAGCTGCAACATCTATTCTGGCCTGCTCTCGATGTATCTGTGTTTGTTCAGCGGTTTCTGCTCTTCTAGCAGGTGCAGTAGCAGTTCTGTTTTGTTGTAAGCGTAGCTGTGTTTGCTCTGCAGTTTCTGCACTTCTAGCAGATGCAGTAGCTATTCTGTTTCATTGTAGGCGTAGCTGTGTTTGCTCTGCAAGCTTCTGCACTTCTAGCAACTGCAGTAGCAGTTCTATTTCATTGTACGCGTACCTGTGTTTGCTCCGCATTTTCTGCCCTTCTAGCAGCTGCAGTAGCAGTTCTGGCCTGTTCTAGCCGTAGCCGTGTTTGCTCAGCAGTTTCTGCTCGTCTAGCTGCTGCTTTGCGAATTCGGTCTCTTTCTCTACAGGAATCAATCTGTTTTTGCGTTTTGGCAGTAGAATAGGCTTTTTGGGAAGCATTGTACTGCTTCAAGAGGTGAGCGTTTTAATTGGTAAAACTTCTGGTTTTTAGGTTATTTGAGGTATATTTTCAATCAGGAGCGTTTCTAAAAGTGAATGAGAAGGTGTGCTTTTTTGTAATATACTCTGCTCTCTTTCTTTCCACCGTTGCCTATCGCAACGCTCGGAGTACCCGTGCAAGTTCTGTAGTAGCTTTAGTTCTGTAGTACTCGTAGCTGAAAAAAAGTAAAAGTAATTCAGATGCAGAAGGAAATTAACCTGTTTACTATCACGAACAGTGGCAAATTTAACGTTTTTACGTAGTGGATGTGTGGCAATTCATAGACAATACAACATTAAATGAGAAGTACTTACCTTTTTGAAGTGGGAAATTAGTAGGTAAAACGCAGTAGCAGTACCCGTGCCAGTTCTGTAGTAGCTGTAGTTCGTAGTACTCGAAGCTGAAAAAAAAGTACAAGTAACTCAGTTGCGGAAGGAAATGAACATGTTTACTACCACAAACAGTGGCAAATCCAACATTTTTAACACTTTCACTGCCATTGATGCATTTATGCGTTTTCTATGGTCGGCTGCCGTAGATGCATTTTTGCGACTTTTCCAGCAATTGCATAGCAAACTGAATTTTATTATTCGCTGATAGCATAACCAACGATCTTTAGGACTTTTATGGTAGTGACAATGTTGTCCGAAGATTTCTCTATAAAACTAGCTTAAAATTTAATTTTAAATCTATGTTTGGGAATGTCCAACTTGAAAACAAACACTTTTTGTGTAAGTTTTGTAAGTGCCTCCCGAGTTAAAAAAACAAATAATTGCTTATGTTAATGACATTATAACCAATTTAGATTTTTGTGATTACACAGATAATTAAAATAGCAATAGTAACACTGACTCTGACGATGGTGAAAGTAATGGTTTTGTAATAATAAGGAACATTGTAGAGGATGGTTTTAGCTTCGTAGCTTCCCATCGCTTTATCAATGCACAAAGTATAGATACAATGAATTTTTTGCATAGCAGTATTTGGTAACATGTTAGCAAAATAAAATATATAACCAAAACGTTCTACATAGAGTTTGAAATTGAAAAAATATTGTATACATATAAGCAATATTGGCAAATACATAAGCAATACATAGGCAGATACATGAGCAATATCGGCAAAATGGCTGGCAGTAGGCTGATAGTTAAATTTGTACATGAACGTGAGTGAAGGGTTAAATAGTGGAGGTGTGACAATTCATAGACAATACAACATTGAATGAGAAGTACTTACCTTTTTGAAGTAGAAACTTGGTAGGTAATTTTCGACGCGAAAAGATTTGTCTAGGTAGCTGGAAAAAAACAATGTTCACGTGACCTTCCGTTGGCTTCGTCTGACCGCGGTGAAATTTATAAACAATCTATTTCACCATAGATATTTCGGCAAAACATGACTGTTTCGGTTTAACGATAGGCGGTCTAAACGGCATCTATGACGAAATAGATTGTTTACAAATTTCATCGTACTACCGACTCGAAAAAAAAGGAATGACCGCTCTATGATCTATTTACTATTCATATTAATTCAGTTCACGTCGTACGACCGAAATTCGTACGACAAAAAAGGAAAGACTGCTCTATAAAGTGGACCAACACACACACGCACACACACAGATTGCCGTTCATGTAGTAGAACATAACCACTATAAACACTAAAGTTACTATAGGTAACTATAGTTACTAAAGTTAATATAGTGTTCTGTTACTAATTTTTAATATATACAGTACGCATATACAATTCTGATAATTTTTAGCAGGGGTGTTTGCATTAGATAATTACTATAGGTTTCTATATCCCTCTATATGACATCTTCGCCATATGAAGCCAGCATGAGAATGAATTAAAATCGTATGGCAAGGGTTCACTGCACAATCACAGTTGGCGACAGAATATGTGATTCCATCACAGCCCTTTCTTAGAAAAAAACATCTGTGATGAACAAGATCTTCAGCAAGCGCCTTTGAATTAAAAGTTGATTACAATTGAGTTCACCAAGACCCAAGGTTGAT
The DNA here is from genome assembly GCF_963576615.1 of Watersipora subatra. Classification (NCBI taxonomy): domain Eukaryota; kingdom Metazoa; phylum Bryozoa; class Gymnolaemata; order Cheilostomatida; family Watersiporidae; genus Watersipora; species Watersipora subatra. The sequence continues at coordinate 7,062,029 of NC_088717.1, forward strand.
ATGCTGATGTCTAACACCTCACATTGGACTCACAATGTTGCTAGAAGAAGACAAGACGATAAGGTCCCCTGGTTGAAGTCAGCAAGAGAAGCGCATAAGCAATAGAATATAATAGCAAACTCATCCTAACTTCCCTTAAATGTGCATAAATAAAGTATGATTATAGTGGCATTCAAGCAAGTAAGAACTTACTAAGTTTTCTTGATTATTGATGTCACGATGCAATTTTCTGAATAAGATCATTGCTATCATGCCAGACATGAAGAGTACAATTACGAGAGAGTTGACAATCTGAAACCATTGAATGTCTCCACCATGAAGACTTTTGAGAATGTAGTCCCATCTGGATGACCACTTCACAGTTGTGTTTGCCTATAAATCCAACTATTGCATCAGCGCATGTAAACTATCTTGTGACCTAATAAGTAACTACTACAACAAAACCATACAAATAAAACAGCACAATGGATAGATGTCAATTAACGGGAAACATCAAGTACTCAAGTGCATGTTAAACAGCAGAAGACCATTTGAATAACACAGCGAGCAAGAGGGTAGAAATGAGGTAAAATAAAAGTTCTGTAATATAGAAGACATGTAATGAAATGCCAAATACATACAAGCTTGTAAAGTAACAGATTAACGGTTGGGTAAAAAAATCAAGTCGGCTTACAGAACAAAGGCTAGTTCCAGAACGAAATCAGTTAACAGATAATATAATAGATAGATCACATACGACCCAAATAACAGAGTAGCTGTATGGTATAGATTCTTCCCCTGCCGTGTCGTTTTGCTTAATGTACATTGGTGGATAATTGGAAAAAACTTGGCATGTTCCATCTTTGTTTACAGTTTGCTTCACGCTAAAATAAAATTAGACAATATAAGAGAAAAAGTGAAACTCTGTTGACAACACAGCTAGCGGCCTTGGCAACATCGAGTGGCTTATATACAATCAACATAAACTCGTAACTCAATACTAGTTCATTATTGGATTTACAATGTTCAATGTGATTCTGTAGAAAGAGCTGCGTATCTAACCATAAACTTTAACTATAATAAGAGCTGTGTCCGACATTCTGCAAAATTTTTTGCCTCGAGATACGAGCATATGAAGAGGTTCTTGATGCGGCCGCTAGGCAGCCGAGTACGCGAGAAGCCGCCTACGAGAACAGCATCGCTTTCTCGTTGAATCAATTTGAAGAAGTTTTAAAAAGGCCAGCTAGAAGTGAAGGTGGAAGCGAGTCTAAAAGTGAGGCAAACTGAGACAAGCCAGAGAAAGAAAAGTATAAAACTGAAAATGACAAGTTAATTAGAATTAAGTGTTACGTAAGATTAAAACTCATTTGGAAGTGCATAGCAAGCTAAGTTCATTTAAACTATATTTATTTAAAGTCCATGCTATGTTATGTAGTGTCACATAGTACATGTATAGTGTATACCAAACGTATTGCCCCCCAGTCTTTCCCACACCGCCGCTTGCAGCCACCGTCTTTTTCGAAGGTGTAAACTCTATATAGTACTTACAAATGTAGTTGCACCAAATTCTAGTTGATTCTCTCAGAATGTTTAGGTATTATTCTATCATTTGCTATTGTTTTTTAGGTCTGAGGTGGCTTGACTGCTAAGGTGTTTCAAAATTAAAATCGACAAAACTTTATCACTGTTAAAACGCTCAGAAGAAATAGATGTGCCCTGACTTCCCCAAAATGATGTATATAGCCGCGAGACTGCCTGTCTCTCACTCATATTACATTGGCTATTGCTATCAACTCTAATTTTTAATTGCTATATTTTAATTTGTATTTACTCATAATTGCCAGAATAAATTTTTAAATCTAGCTACAGATACATGTACATTATTATAAATGTCTCAAACCCCTCAAATAAGGATACTTGAAAATTTATCATATTACGTATTTTTCTCTAAATGCTGTCTAAACATCTGAGTACCGACTACGACTCTGCCAGTCTACGGTAAACAGATCGTCGAGACAACTTATTTCATCGGGCCTTTGTATCAGCAAAGTTCTCAGTTGCTACCCACACCGAAAACTAATAACTAGACAAAAATAAGCAAGCCCCATATTCAAAAAGAATCGGTTCGAATATATGGTGAAAACAACTGCATCTTTAAAAAGTCATGTATAGTCAATGTTATCTAGTCATTAGTATCAATTTGTAGAAAAAAATTTGCTGGTCGCATTTCATTAGTTGATTCAAGTACAAAGCAAATGGTTTTTTGAGTTGACTAAAATAGAGAACGCAAAATGTTAATTTTTTTGAAATCAATTAACCCAGCGATTTTGGCAAAAGGTTAATTAAGCCATTCCTGACTCTGGTTGGTGATTTATGGCATGGACTCTTCTGTTTTCATTTCGTAGTGTGGGGCATAGAACTTTTTGAGTAGTTTTTAATATTTGGTTCGTTGGAATGGAGTTGAGCTATGCAAAAGTACCTGTCAATACAGCTTTGATTAGACTTCATAAACCCATTTATCAGACAAGATTTTGGCACAAGTGGCAACGGGGCTATGATGTATTTAATATGTTCTGCAAATCATGTTTCGCATTATCTTTAACATTATTATTTTATTACATAATTTTTACAAACAAAAATTTTTTCATTTCAGCAAAATATTTTCATCCAAAACATCCATCTAAGTAGTGGCCACTCATATAATGTAGCTTCCGCCCATATAATAGGACAAATTACTCTACTGCAGTAAACTCAAACTCTGTTTGTATCGTATCTGGATATTCCTCCTAATTTTTGGTCCTAGGACATGTAGCTCTCACAATGTTGTATATGGAGGTTGGTAGTGATCACCGCTCTGTTCTTATAAGTCCTTCTGGGTATGTCCAAAATACCAATGATCTGTAAGTGCATAACTTCCTGTCTTTACATACCATGTTGTAGATCTCATGTTCCTGCAGCCGTTCAGATGGTTTCCAGACACTCCGCATCTGGATACTTGGATACAAACAAAATATTAAACATTTATCATATTTGAATAACTTCTCGAATGTCGCTTGAAAGTGATATGACATCTAGTAAAATTATTAGCAACAAAAATACAATTAGCTACAAAACCTACCATGGTAGTGTCGGTAATTATAATAGGCCACTCTTAATGGACTTGATTTCAAATGGTCTGTAATCTGCTGCACTTCTGCAACACACTTGAGATCAGTCTGAGGAACAGAATGTCACATATTATGGATTGCGCAGAAAATATTCATGTCTCTCTTTCCTTCTGCATGGGACTTTCCACACTGACACCACTGTGCCACTGGCGGGGGCCACATAAACATTCTGTAATCAATAAAAAAAATGTAATGAATATATGTCATTCATAGATATGTCGTTCTAACATGTAATTACTGAACACTTTCAATTTGGGAGTTGGATAGATTGAGAGTATAAAATTACAAAATGAACAAAAATTTAAGAAAAGCGTAAGTATGCCAAGCCAACAATTCGAAGCTTTTTTCTGGGAGTTGAAGATGAGCATTGATCAATCCATTTTTCTACCTTTTTAAAAGTGAGAAATGAACAGAAATTCTATTTATAAATCTAATTTACTAGCTAAAACTGGCAAAGAAAATTCTAAGCAAATATTATAGCTAGGTGAAACGATAAAAAAGTTATGAAACGATTGGTGATAGCAAAAAGTTATAATTTTATTAATTAGTATATATATTCATGACTAGTAAAATTATTGCCTTTAGCTTATGTCACGGTGTGTGCTCACACTGAGTGCTAATGACCTTTCCAGCCTTACTATAGCTGAGCCAGCTTATCCTCATATTATAATGTTACCTATGCTAGCTATGTTTGTGCTAGCTATGTTGTATCAGTCGCTTACACACATCCTACGCATGCGGTTGACACTCAATATAACCTTATTACACTGACAAATACTGGCTTTATGATATGGTGTCAGGACAGGATTTTTGAGGAGAACAAGAGTTCTCCTCAAAAACCCCGGAGGGTTGAAACTGCCGTCAAGTTTTGTAAACTCTACAGACAGCCCCAGCGAGACTAGTAGAAGATGGAAAGCATGGCTCGAACAATATGAATTTTACATGATAGCGACAGAAAAGACTAAAGATGGAGTGATACAAGTTGCGACTTTATTGACACTTCTTGGCACACAAGGCCAAAAAATATTCCGGATACTTAACATAGTGGACCGAAAAAGACATTGCAGAAGTAAAGAAAGCATTCACAGAACACTTCAACCCTCAAGTAAAGACAGTCTTCGAGCAATTCAAATTTAACAACAGAGTTCAGAAGCAAGGTGAGCCACTTGAAAGCTTTGTGACAGCGCTGAGAGATCTCATCACAACTTGTGAATTCCATGCTGATGAAAAAGACAAAGCGCTAGTGAACAGAATCGTAGCAGGTATATCGTCTAAGTGGGTTCGTGAAAATATATTCAACTTGCTAGGCAATCCTACATTACAGGAGGTTATCTCAGTATGCCAACGTAAAGAGGCTACAACACAATACCTCAGAGAAATGAACCCCCGACAGATGCTGTTAATGTCATATGAAGTGTCGTACTTCCACAACAGAAAGTATCCTTGTCACAGAGCAAGAAGCCAAACCAACAATCGGATAGACAATATAGAACTGGAACATTACAAATGATAAAGAACTGTAAATACTGCGCTATGAAACATCAACAAGGGAGGTGCCTGGCTTACGGAAAGATGTGCAGAAAATGCTCCCGAACAAATCACTTTTCTACTGCATGCTTGTCTACACGAGATGGTAGTGACAACACTACCAATGAGGTATCGGAACCTGACAATGTTAATACCGAAGACATTGCATTCGCCATCAAGTATCATGCAGTAGAGTTTATAGTCGTAAAAACTGATACAAACATGGCAACTTTATTGGGACTGCCCAGTTGCATTGAGCTCGGGCTGGTTCATGCAGCGACTGAGGCTGAACACGATAAAATCTTAGAGTTGGTATTGCAGAGATGCAGGGATCGTAATCTGAAAGTGAAAAAGTCGAAATGCAATTTTAGGCAGTCTGAGTTGAAATATCTAGGTCACATTATAGGCAATGGTACTATCAGGACCTATGTCCGTAAGGTGGAGGCAATTACAAACATGCCAAAACAAGAGTGTAAAGATGACGTCAGTAGACATTTAGGAATGGCCACATATCTAGCTAAGTTCTGTCCGAATCTGTCGGAAGTTACCACCCCACTGCGCGAGCTAACTAAAAAGGGTGTAGAATGGTCCTGGAGCGGAGCAGCTGAATGCCAAGCAGCATTTTAGTTCGAAAAACTAAAATTTCTCGTATCATCTAGCCCAACGCTAAAAATGTTTGATCCGGAGTTGCCAGCTACTCTATCAGTTGATGCCAGTCAGTTTGGCATGAGAGCAGTAATAATGCATGCAGGCCAACCAATAAAATATGCCAGTTGCTCCCTTACGGAAACTCAAAGAAAATATGTGCAAATTGAGAAGGAATACCTCCGGGTTCAATATGGTCTGAGGAGGTTTCATCAGTACATATACGGCCAGAATGTCACAGTGGAAACAGATCATCTCCCACTAATAGGAATTATGAAAAAGAGTTTAAATGAGCTTAGCCCTAAATTGATGCGTATGAGACTACGTAATCAAGGATACGATTGCACTTTAGTTCATAAACCAGGTGGAAACCTAATTTTGGCTGATACGTTGTCACGCGCATTTCTCCCTAGCTACGGTGCTGAGGTTAATAAACTTGAAGCACTAGATCATGATCAGATTGATTCGATAACCACAGGCATTATCACACAACCTCTGTTCAAGGAAAAGTTGAGTTAAGCAACCAAACTAGATTCCACAATGCAGATACTAGTGTCATACACAGAGCACGGCTGGCCAATGACTAAACATGCTTGCCTTGAGCCACTAAAACCTCACTGAAACGTAAAATCTGATCTCACAATGCATGACGACCTGCTACTGTGCCGTGCCAAAATTGTTATTCCTATAGCAATGAGGAAAACGGTGTTGGACCAAATACATGCTGGTCACATGGGAGTTAGTAAATGCACCGAGCAGTTTATTGGCCAGGCCAATTAGGTCAGATTAGAGATTTGATAGAATCGTGTTCTGTTTGTCAGGAATACATGAAATTGAACAGTCAGCATACCCTTGAACCATATGCTATCCCAGAATACCTTATGCAGTCAGTAAGTACATGTATGGATATTTTCCACCTTTAGTATGGATGGCAACAATTATTTGGTAACAGTGGATCGATACTCGAAGTGGCCGGCCCGTTATCAATTAAAAACTTCTCGGTCTTCAGAAGTCATAGATTTACTAAAAAGGCAGTTCATCGACTTTGGTCGGCTTGAAACCTTGGTCAGCGAGAATGCGTCATATTTCCTGTCTTATGAATTTAAATGCTTCGTTGAGGATAATGACGTTAAAAACATAACTTCCTCTCCCTACCATTCACGCTCTAATGGGTTGGCTAAACGCATGAATCAAACCATCAAAAACAATCTCTGAAAGGCGTTGATATCTGGTCAGACATTGTGCGATGTTTTAGCCACATTACGGTCAACTCCATTGGGTGACCAACTTCCATCCCCAGCAGTTTTGATACAGGCACGAAATTTAAGAGGACAATTACATTGCCTACCCCACCAACTGAAGCCCCAAGGAGTACATTTAGGGGAAATACACAATCGCTTTATTAAAAAACAATCACAAGCGATATTTCAGACCCAAATGGCTACCCTTCCCACTGAGTATTGCGTAGGAATGAGGGTTTAGGGTAAACTAGGCCAAAGAAGGTGGGCAGAAGGTGTTATTGTTGAACACGCGGAAATGCCTCGAAGTTACTACATCAGATTAGCGGATGGCAAAGTTTTCAGGCGCAACATAAAGGCTCTGAGACCTAACCAATCTTCTCATGCCTATAATAAAACCTCGTTGAAAGTACTAATTCTGATAGAACCTTGATTAATGATAACCTTGATAAACAACAGAGACCCGCTGAAAGTACTAATTCTGATAAAACCTCGATTAATGATAAACTTGATAAACAACAGAGACCCGCTGAAAGTACTAATTCTGATAGAACCTCGATTAATGATAACCTTGATAAACAACAGAGACCCGCTGAAAGTACTAATTCTGATAGAACCTCGATTAATGATAAACTTGATAAACAACAGAGACCTGCTGAAAGTACTAATTCTGATAGAACCTCGATTAATGATAAACTTGATAAACAACAGAGACCCGCTGAAAGTACTAATTCTGATAGAACCTCGATTAATGATAAACTTGATAAACAACAGAGACCCGCTGAAAGTACTAATTCTGATAGAACCTCGATTAATGATAAACTTGATAAACAACAGAGACCCGCTGAAAGTACTAATTCTGATAAAACCTCGATTAATGATAAACTTGATAAACAACAGAGACCCGCTGAAAGTACTAATTCTGATAGAACCTCGATTAATGATAACCTTGATAAACAACAGAGACCCGCTGAAAGTACTAATTCTGATAGAACCTCGATTAATGATAAACTTGATAAACAACAGAGACCTGCTGAAAGTACTAATTCTGATAGAACCTCGATTAATGATAAACTTGATAAACAACAGAGACCCGCTGAAAGTACTAATTCTGATAGAACCTCGATTAATGATAAACTTGATAAACAACAGAGACCCGCTGAAAGTACTAATTCTGATAGAACCTCGATTAATGATAAACTTGATAAACAACAGAGACCCGCTGAAAGTACTAATTCTGATAAAACCTCGATTAATGATAAACTTGATAAACAACAGAGACCCGCTGAAAGTACTAATTCTGATAGAACCTCGATTAATGATAACCTTGATAAACAACAGAGACCCGCTGAAAGTACTAATTCTGATAGAACCTCGATTAATGATAAACTTGATAAACAACAGAGACCTGCTGAAAGTACTAATTCTGATAGAACCTCGATTAATGATAAACTTGATAAACAACAGAGACCCGCTGAAAGTACTAATTCTGATAGAACCTCGATTAATGATAAACTTGATAAACAACAGAGACCCGCTGAAAGTACTAATTCTGATAGAACCTCGATTAATGATAAACTTGATAAACAACAGAGACTTGTTGAAAGTACTAATTCTGATAGAACCTTGATTAATGATCACATTGAAAAACAACAGAGACTCGTTGAAAGTGCTAATTCTGATAAAAGTTTGGTTCCAGTCAAGTTTGCTCAGCAAGGTCAGCTAGCTGTTGTTCCCAATTCTGTTGACCTGAGTGGCGCTGCCACTCCTGCATCGACAGGTGCAACCAATCCCAATCAAATGAGTGCAAGCTTTTCCTCAGTTGTCACTAGGTCAGGACGAGTGTCCAAACCACCCAATCGTTTAGGCTTCTTTTTATTAGGACAAATTAATGTATGCTAATCCACCAGATTTTTGTGATTTTTATGTAAAAAGGTTATGTGTGTTTTTGTGTGGCTTTTGGACAAAAAGTCAATTTTTACCAAGAATCAGTTTTTGACAACTGTGTTTTTGCAATGAACTTCTGTTATTGTAAACTGTTATGCAGATATGGTATTTTCCTATGAGTGCCTGACTTGCGATATATTAGAGCAGTTTGAATTGTAACAACAACTAAAGGAGGAAGATGTCACTGTGTGCTCACACTGAGCGCTAATGACTTAACCAGGCTTACAGTAGCTGAGTCAGCTTATCCTCATATTACAAGATTACTTATGCTAGCTATGTTTGTGCTAGCTATGTTGTATCAGTCGCTTACACACATCTAACGCATGCAGTTGACACTCAATATAACCTTATTACTCTGACAAATACTGGCTTTATGATAGTTTTATATATAAATGTATATATGCATATATATACATATATATGTATATACATATATATACACATATATATACATATATATACACATATATATATATATACATATATATATACATATATATATAATAGGTAAGAGACTCAAAGTTAAAGATAGATTTACCTTGATTTTTCTATCTTCCTCTGCAGCATAACACTGCTGACGCCTGTCAGCTTTAACCATAGGCTTTAATCCTTAATCACCTGATCCTCAGAAAAATCTGAGTCCCCTTTCCGGGAACGAAGTATTGTTAAAATTTTTTTGTTCGTCAATAAAACGTGTCGTTTCAGCATGCGCGATCTAGAAAATCAGTTAATTCCCCAACGACGGAAATCTTCGAGATCACAAAAATGCATTTTACTAGCGATAACACTTATAGTGACCTATATAAAAATTTGGTGCTGGTGATTGGCTAAAGAAGAAATCGTACATTTATCGCTCAAGGACTCTTTTCATATATGCTGACTATATACAGGTACGTCACAATAAAACTACCCGCTTGAATCTGAGCGTTTCAAAGAATGATCTGATTCAAATGCTTATATCTCTGGACAAGGCTGGTCTACAAAGACAAAAATGACAGCAAAATGTAGCTGAGGTTTCATATTTATATTGGTCTTAATTTCATTTGATTGACTTCAATAGTGCAATCACATCTTTAATAATGTTATATTTTATTGCAGTTGATTTACCTGCTAACGGTTATCCTAATGCCAACTATTCTCCCAGCTTTGTTTTCTTCAGCGTGATCAGCATCAGAAAGTGTTGACAACCACTCCTTGGATTTATTGGCGGGGTGATAAGTTATGACAATGTCTACATGGTTGAATAAATAGAAGGCTTCATTTTCTTGGAATCTTCGGCTCTAAACAAATAAATGGCACGTTTGTGATAACGCAGAGTGAACTACAAATCGGTTGTACTAGTATCAGTGTAGTTAAACCATAACTGTCACGAACAACTTTTATCGTATTTACTACGTAAATCAGACACGCCGATTCCGATTTTGTACTCAAAATAACGATTAGTCCACTCACTTTCAGAATAATGAAAGCTTCTTTACAGCATTTTAATATCGGTCTCAAAAACAACACGATCGGCATAACAAGCTCCGCCCATAAATACGTGACGTAACCTAGCTTTTTAGGAACAGAAGTTACGTAGGGATGTTTAGACCGATTTAGAATAATAGAGATGGGTGTTTTAAAATCCATTAATTTCTAAATTCAGACTTAAAAATAATATCAGTCTTTTCTGATAGGTAGATAAGCTATTTAGCATTGCATATTTAAAAAAGCGCGATAACAACGCTAGCTTGTGATAAAACCGCGCTTTTTGAGCTCATTTGTCTCGGTGTTCAGCCCATTTCAACGTCATGTAACAAGCTACGAGTAATTTTAAATAGTTTGTGTACCTTTCATAAAAAACTGAAATTGTTTTACAGGCTGGATTTAAATAATAATGGGTTTTAAGACACCCATCTCTATTATTCTAAATCGGACTAAACATTCCTAACTTCCGTTCCTGAAAAAGCTAGGTTTCGTCACATATTTATGGGCGGAGCTTGTAATGCCGATTGCGTTGTTTTCGAAACGGATATTGAAACGCTTTAAAAAAGCCTAAATGACTTTGAAGGTTAGTGGACTAATCTTTATTTTGAGTACAAAATCGGAATCAGCGTGTCTGATTTACCTAATAAATACGATACAAGTTGTTCGTGACAGTTATGGTTTAAATATCATTATCAATGACTTAAACTCACATCGGAGTTGCAGAAATCTTTGGGTTGGCCATCTTTGTTAACGTAACAGCCAATGGGAAATGATCTGTCACAATGTTCCAAGATCGGACCATTTTCGATAGGTTGAACTTTGTAGCAGAAGACCATGGGCAGATTATCTGCAATCCTAAAAGAAGATTAAAATTATCTTCAAGTTTAAAACTTTCATCATATTTAGTATGTTAGGTAAGTGTAGAGTCTACACTGTAGACAATGTATCATGAAAATAAAGAAGGTAAACTCTGAAAGTAAACTAAGTATCATTAAGTTCATTTGATAATTTACATACTGTGACTCTTATATTTGGGGATGTTAATTGTAATCAGCGTGAAGTGAGAGAAAGAATTAGTTTCGTCAGAGGGCCTTGAAGAAGCATTTTGCATAAGTTTATTGTTCCAAACAACACTAAAATTTAAAGTGAACAGCTGAGCAAAACATTTTCAAAACAATAGAAATGAGACAATCACAAATTGTCTAACAACACACTTTGGGTCAAACAGAATGTGCTCATATGTTAAATATGATTAAAATTGGCTATTGTAATCTTTAAAAGAGCTTAAAATTTACAGTGAGCTTTTTTGCTGCGCACAAGAAAGCTGAAATTCCCAGCTATGTCAAATCGAGAGACTATTTCTAACTTCTGCATGAAATTGTAATAGCCTAAACTCTAATTGATTCGTGCCAGTCTTGTCAATATTTGCTTTGAGATCAAATATTTCAAGTTGATTGGCGACAACTTAAGCATGAGCATTTCTCAGGCACATCAGAGAATAACATGAAGCGTTAGAGCTAGTTGTTTGTCAAGTGAGCAATATTTTTCCAACATATGGAAGAGTGAGAATGGAAGAGTTGGTTGTTGTAGAGACCTCCAATAATACAGAATGAATAATATCAGTGACAAGCCCTACCAACCGACGTTGAAAGATGACAAGGACACTACGAACATTCATTTAGTTCATTAGTAACTCTCATCATTTTTAAATTGAATATTGTTGTAGGCTTTACATCGGAGAACAAAGGAGAAGATGATAATCAAATCGAAGAAAAGGATATGAACTGTGGAATTTGGGATGTTGCGCGGAATGTGCACTGCCTTGAGTATCGGCGACACAGCCTCAACCCTAGCCTTGCACATTGGCTGGCTAAAGTTACATTCACTTTCCAGTGTGGTAACAGTGGACCTTGAGTCCTATGTATGTACATGCTATATATATGTACACGCTACCCTTGCAAACACCGTCTATGGTGGCTGGATAACTTCCGTAGAGGTCGTAATTAAAGTCCATGAACAACATTCTCCTTATTTGGACATGTATGCTTTGGTTTTTCTCAACTACCAAGTACATAAGCTTCACCTATCAATCCTTACAAATGACCTTAGCATACTTTAAATTACAGACCCATTTAACAATTTCAGTATTAATAAATTCAATTTAGTTGTACTAAGTTAGTAAATTCATGCCAAAACAGAATATTGAAACCTTTAAGCTACGGGTAAACCAATAGACTAACATTTTAATCCTTCTGCTTAAGAATGAGCATAATAAATCCAAGCTAGAGCAGGAAATGAACTGAAAAAATTTCTTTGACACAAATTTAGCTCGATTCTTTCAGGGGTACTAACCAGTGTTGCTGGTAGTTCAGCTGAATGGCTCTCATCAAAAGTTGTGTTGACTCATATTCAGTCATTTTATCTTTTTCCAATTTTGCTGAATATCTTCCAGGAATAAGTGTAAGTTTTTTACAGATAACTTTGCAGTTTGTATCCTTTAGATATTCCAGCTACATGTACAACAAATTTAAACTAATTAATCCCTATAAATGAGTGAATGTACTGATATTGGATTTTACAAACAATAGATGAATGTATAAAAACGCAAAACAATAAAAACTTCACAATGGCGAATCCGTGAACAATATTTTACTTCAATGGCAATGAATGCTCACACCAAAAAAATATTTTAAGTTTTTTATAGTCAAGAAAATTGATGAGAAAATAAACATACCTTAAATGGAGCAGGAGTGATTCTTTCACCAAATAACACTTGCCCAAGATTTTCACCTGGTGCAGGCAACTCATCCTCTGGTTCACAAAAAGGAAACCTAATGAGACAACAAGACTAATTATATTTTGCTTGAGTAGAACTAACATTGAAAACAATTATGTTAATTAAAGGTTGACTTGCAACAAAGTTCACATTACAGTTATTTGGTACCAAAAGATTCATCATGTCTTACTCTGTTGTGTTGTAAGTGCCAAATATGTGGAAATGTGATTACAAGCTCTTAAAAGCTCAAAAATGAAAAGCCGCCGTAGATTGGAATCTCTTCATTTCGATGACGTAGCCACGAAATTTGGTAATCGTCTTGTCACGTATGTTCTCACGTGAATTGAAAGGCCAATACAAAGCTCAATATAAAACTTATCGTAGTACTAGTTTATGACAAACACTTCGGGTTTTACCGAAGACCCCGTATCAAATATAGATGCTCGCTACTTTACAGTTTTGTTTCGGCCTGGTCTAATTGGCAAGTCGTAATCTGATCATGTGACCCAATACTTCGCAAATAAATTTTGCAGCACTTGTCGATTATCACAAGTGACCAACAGGCTCGTCATGATTATCAGACAATGATATGTACTCCTTCAAACTAAGGCTAAAAAATTAAACAGATTTTTACGGTAAGTTATAAGATATCACTGCTAAAAGTGACAGCATTACGATAAAACAGACGCGTAAGAACAATAGACATAGTTTTATTGAATGCGTGAAGTATATTTGTGAAAATATTTCGACGAATAAGGTTGCAAGAAAGTGTAAACAGAAACCATCTCTCACAACTACATCACATTTGAGCCGTTTTGGAAAGGGAATCCAAACTACGGCGGTCTCGTGGGGCTGCAATTTTCTGTTCGTTTTTGAGCTTTTAAGAGCTTGTAATCCACATATTTTGCACCTACAACACAACAGAGTAAGACATGGTGAATTTTTTCATATCAAATAACTGTAATGTGAATTTTGTTGCAAGTCAACCTTTAAGCAAATGATGGATTAATTTCAATGAAGGAACGCAATGCTGAAAACCATTTAAAAAACATTAAAAAAAAGTAAAATTCTGGTAATCTGTAATTGTTGACAGCAGTGCGATTTTAAACATCTCCAAATGAGCAAGATTATGACAATAGGTTTGTCCTCTTTGAAACATAAGTGATAACCAACTCTTAGTGGTAATGAACAGTGATAACCCTCTTAGTGATAATGAACAACCAAATTAATCTCTTATACCAGATCATGGCTTATAGGCCTATAACAGTGATATACTCACACATACCTGCCAACTCTCACGCATTGGGCGTGAGACTCACGCAATCACCCCAAAGAAAAAATGAAAATGCGTGAGAAATGCGTGAGATTTTTGCCCCAATTTCCACAATTTTATATATACTATCATTGATACATCAATTGCCCTAAAACCAAATCTCACGCATTGCCCCACTCTTAGGTTGGCAGGCCTGTACTCACATTACCATATTTACATTACCAGTATTGTTCTAATATAGTCGTGCTTATCAATGTTTAATTGGCAACAAATCAAGACATCAATCAGGTTTTCCTGCACCTCTCTAACAAATCCCTTTTTGGCCACTTGGTTTCAATAACACTGCTACTAATGGCTAACTACAAAAGTGATGGCAAGGACTTACCGTTTGTAATCAAATGGTAAAACAGATCTGACAGAATTCAAACGATTAACGTAAACGTCCAAAGTGTTCTACAACAAACACAAATCATCACACGAATATTAGGTATGTGAGCTGTTTTTTTCTCATACCGATCATCAACATAAACAGGAGTGGTTCATTTTAGCTTGAGTGTCTCTTTTGTATAAACCAAAACTTGCCAGCAAGTCTTTTTACTATAAATTTAACTTATCAACAAGTGCCAAGCGATTATTCCAACGCGTTGAATAATGATTTTACTTACAGGGCAGCCCTCAACATTTCCAACGCAATACGTCTTGGGAGCCAGTGCCGGTAGATGAAAAGCATGACTGCAAGAAATAATAAACGCTACTACATTACAAATAAACTTCATTTTCTTCTTTCATTGACACATCAAGTCACGTTTAGGAAATAACGCTGGAGGATGTCGCAACTGCAGCGAACTTGCGTAAAATTTATGAAAGAGCCTTTCCGTCACTAAAGCGAAAGTGTTTAGTAAAACGCGTGATGCGTGAATCAGCGTGAAAATTTTCATCATGCCAAATCGTCATAAAATTGCTTCAAATGCTCACCAGATGCATTTCCAATAATATATACACGTATATGC
Organism: Watersipora subatra; assembly: GCF_963576615.1. Lineage (NCBI taxonomy): Eukaryota > Metazoa > Bryozoa > Gymnolaemata > Cheilostomatida > Watersiporidae > Watersipora > Watersipora subatra. The sequence continues at coordinate 7,077,058 of NC_088717.1, forward strand.
CTAAATATTTATCTCAAAGTATGTCCGTAGATATGTCGTACGTCTGCCTGCATTTTGGCTACATGTATACGGTAGCTATTAAAATCTTGGAATAAAGAATCCGTACCGAAGAAGATTTGATCTCAGACTCTCTGTTCGCTACTTTATCGCCGTACTGATTCGGCCACGGAGAATAATAAACTCGCCGAGCCATATACGATGTATGTCGATATGTCGTATGTCGATATATGGGAGCAAATTATGGTGGGTGATTGCAGCCATTTGAAACCGGGGCTTGGTGACCCAAGATCATGAAACCCGCAAGGTCGTGGCGTATCGTCATTAGAAGCCATGGCTTAGCGAACCAATATTTATTAGCGACTCGTCAACTAATTTTGCAGAGTTTTCATAAACAAGCGCAGACTGCGAATTAAATAGTTCTATGGATTACGAACGCAACTCGGTTCTCTGAAGTAACCAATCCGAGTTCATGTGCGTGCGCATACGGAAAATGCAACTGCTCAAAGTGAGTGGTGTTGCTAAGTTACCACACAAAACCGCTTATAATCGGGTTGTATTTTGGTAGGCATCCACTATTTCGTTAAAAATTAATAAAATACGACGATCCTACCACGGAGCAACAACAAAAAGTAATCAGTAAACTAAAATGGCTCTACCATTTTTGCCAGGAAACAATTTCAATAAAAATGTAAGTATTATCATTAAAATACGATCAACAAAGCCTTGATTTGGACATTTCACTAGATTTTTGTCATGAGGTAGTGCTTTGAATGATTTTGATTTTCTTAGTTTAAGCATGACGTTAATTTAAGCATACTGGTCTTGTATAACAACAATAAATGTGTGAATACTTACAGCTTGGAAAAGAAAAGTTTCACAAATCTCACCACTTTGACTATGTGAACCGTGATGTTGCTAAAATGCTGGATGACAAGTCTGGTATTGGTGGTGTACCCTTACCAGGTCAAGATCTCACACCTAAAAGCTCAGTCTTTCCACGAGGAGAAGGAGCTAATCAGCCTGCTTGGGTTGCTTTTGATAAGCAAGTTCTTAGTTTCAATGGGTAAGATTGTCTTAATATTTATATAAGACTTTTATTTAAATACTAAATTACAAGGTTCATTAACCTAACTGCATACCATTACATTATTTTGATGCCATTTAAACAATAACCTGTTTCATACTTTTTAACACTCTAACTGTCTCAACGTTTTAACCTTTAATAGCAAGACTTTTGATAAGCCGTGCTAACAGCCATTGAAAGCCAAAGGCTCTTAGTGTTCATTTTTCCTATGCATTGTAAACTTTCTACAATGACCAATAATACAGTAATATCTGTTACAGTTATTAATAAGCTTGAAGTAATATTTTAATATTAGTTGTAATATATTGTGGATTTATCAGTTCTTACGTTATATGTGAGCACAGAGTGTAAAATGCATGCATTAGCTAACCAGTTTTAGTACGACAAGCGTAACTATTAGCAACAGTGATTGTTGCTGTGTAATTTACATATTAAAAAAATAGCTATGGCAAACTTGTCATATTTTACATAAAGCAAAATCTCTAAAATTTCATATCACTTTTAAGTCAAGTTACATGTAACTTGTATAGTAGTAGTTCCATCATTTAAACTTTAGCTTTTTCGGATTGTGCTAGATAACAAACTTACATGATAGTAATTGTACCAACATTATTGTTTAACTAATGGAATTTAGTATTTGATTATTTCTGTAATGTTTTGCTGATTAGAATACAATAAAATTTGGTATGTTCAAAGTTGTTATCAAATCAAACTTCTGGCTTCAATGCGGTAAGAGGCTTATTGACCAACTCAGTTTTAACAGGATAATAAATGTAAATATAATGAAGCAATGGAGAAGGTGCTGACAAACCGTATTATATTTTAGGTATTTCCAAGAATCTGTGGTCGAGCGACGAGAAGAGCAGTATCGTGTCAGACCGTGCATAGTTTATTTCTATCTAGAGGATGACAGCATTCAGGTTGTAGAACCGAGGCAGAAAAATGCTGGTTTACCGCAGGGTACACTAATCAGGAGACACAGGTATGAATTGCTCTTCTGGTATAAATGGCTCTACAGTTTGTCTTTTACCTTACTATCTTTAGCTGTACAAGAACTCTTAAACTTTCGATCTCAGCTTCTATAAAAATAGTGCAGGTTTGAGTTGAAGTTTAGGAAATTAATATATGAACAATAGTGTCTATTAACAATTTGGACTTTGCATTTCATTTGTGATACAATTATTTAAAAAATCGTTTAAACTTGAAACAGGTTATGACACAATCCGGGCCTTCAGAAGCTTCCAATAATACTTATAAATTTTAAGCAATTTGCATCAAGAATGCTTCCGTTGTTCTTACTAGTTCAACATATTAACCTATTAACCCCAATTATAAAAGATACAAAACTCAGCTATAAAAAATACAAAACTTTTGTCGTGAGAAATATTATTGAAATAATTTTAACTCGCTATAAAAATAATAAGCAAAACAATGAAGTTTGGCAATCCATCCGACAATCATTGTCTGACGTTTGTTGCAGAATTCCTCGTCCAGCCCCGAATGATGGAAAATTTTACACAGTAGAGGACTTCAACATCGGCAAAGAACTAACCTTGTATGGAAGAGTCTTCAAGTTGACTTCTTGTGATGAGTTTACTAGAAACTTTTTGACAAAACTTGGTGTAAGAGTCCCGCCTCCAGATGGCACGCCAAATGACCCGTACTCTGATCATCGAAAAGCTGTGAGTATCCGGAGAAAATGCCGATAGGTTGTCGTCTGTAGGGTCCTGTGGAAATCTTAGGAAATTATTAGAAAATTGGGAACCCTCTTAGGAAATTATACATTTTGATAATTTTTACAAAATTTCATCATCTATTCAATCAGTTATTTGTAAAACAAAGGTTTAGGCTTTAAAAACTAATGATAGTATTGAGTTGCGTATTTTTGTTTCTATAAAACTAGAAATAAAACTTTGCTCTATGAAACAATTAAAAGCGTGTTTAACATATTTAACCATAGACTTACTATACATGGAGTTCACATAAAACACAGAGATTTGCCACCGTATCATTTTCACCAACTATTCACAAACATTGATAGCAGTTTTTTTGACAAGCGTTAGGCTTGTTCTTTATAAGTTATTATAACAAATACTCTGCTAATCCCATTCTACTGTCTTCTTATTTGTTTTCACAGTTGGACGAGTCGATGCAACCACTTCGTCCATATGAGAGGTTTGACACCCTCAAGCAGTTCCTAGACCATGATAGACACGTGCTCAGGTTCTACTGCTTTTGGGATGACACTGACAGCATGTTTGGAGACCCACGGGAGCTTGTCTTGCATTACTTCTTAGCTGATGACACAATTGAAATTAGAGAGGTCATCCCGGCTAATTCGGGTCGTGATGCAGCTCCAGTGTTTTTGAGGCGTGGACCAGTGCCAAAAGATGTGGCGGCATTGAAGCAGCCTGGAGAAGTGACCGAGAGAACAGTCCTGAATGTCTTTGGACCAACTGGGCATGGCAGCCGATATATTCTAGACAGTCTCAAGGTAATGTAGCGTAAAACCATGGTCTAACAAAAGACCTTTTGTAGAATCAATGTACTGAATCCTTGGCTGTTAAAGCTCTACCAGCTGCTAGTAATAACAGTGTTTTTAACTAATCTGCTTTTAAACATGTATGTATGTATATATACATATAGATATATATACATATATATCTACACATATACATGCATTATATACTATATAATACATTACATACTACGTATACACTATATACTGTATATATAGTATATATATTTAGTATATGAAATATATATATTACATTTACTATATGAGTAAAAGCGTAAGATTTGAGTAGAGTGCTCAATGATATAATCAGAGCAAGTTAAAATCAATTAAATAATTTTATTTGAATGCCTTCAATGGTGCAATCACATCTTTACCAACCAATCATGTTATCTAGTACAAAAAGAGTGGAATCCTAAAAGGTTTTTTGCAGCCAATATGAAAGTTGTCATAAGGAAACAATTCTAGAATTTTAAGATGGAGAATTCTAAGATTCTCCACTTTAAGATTTTACAGTAAATTTTAAAATTCCGCAAAAGAATTCTAAGATTTAACAAAGCCTCTTGTTAATCTAGCATCTGGTATGAATGAAAGAAAAAAAGACAACAACTCTATCTGCTTTATATTTAAGAAATATTTTTGGCATGATACAATCGTACTATACACCCTGATAGAGAAACAGTATGTTTTTAGACTGGAGCCATTCAGGTGGAAACCTACAAAGACAATGACTTAAGCATTGGTGCCCAGTTGAATGTTTGGGGACGTAAGATCGTTCTCTGCGACTGTGATGATTTCACCAAAGAGTTCTTCAGAACCAAATATGGAATTAGTAAGTTAGTAAATTTAAATTCTAAAAATAAAAACATATATCAAAGTGGCTTTTAAAGGCAATATATTTCCACTAACCTGCAGTTGCAGGTACTCGAAAGGTAACAATAATTGAATACGTAAACAGAAAGAAGGCTTTATCGCGACAGCATCAAAGATTAGAATTCCAAATCATGTTCCTTTTAGTATTTTTTGAATTGGTTTTGTAGCTACTGCAAATACTATGGCTATCTTGAGATTTGCAAAGCGAGGCTTAGATTTGCAAGGCGCGGCTCCACTATTGTAATCTGTTTCTGCGCTTTGGATCGAAAGTCCTATAAATATAGAATGAAGGAATCTCTCCCTTTCAGATGACTTTGCTGCGATACCTTACAAGAGACAGGCTGAGCCTGCAAAATCGCGAGAGGTTCCACCATACAATGGCTTTGGTTCTGAAGAGGATTCTCTCTGCTCATGCGCTGGTCTTCTGCCCAAGCCACCACGACGTGACTTTGTAAAGTTCATGGAGAAAGATAGGTGAGAGCATAGCTTTAGCACCATGTGAAAACTCTTATGTTGTTGAGAGGAAGTAGTTAGTATACATACTAAATTATCCTACTGATTGAAAAATTGCTGAAATGTGGTATTTTAGCTTCTTTGCATATATCGTGGGTGTACAACTATATGGCAGTAGTACAAAAACATCTTCATTTGCATAAAGTTGGACGTTCTGAAAATGGCCATCAATGTTAGGAAAAAACTGTTATTTCTGCATTTTTTTTGTTTTGACCAATAAGGTGTCAAAGTTTTTTATGTCAATCCTAAGAGATGGTATGCTGCTGTCACGTCCATTTTAGACATTATAGCTCTTTAAGAAAAGGACAACTCCAAGATCTGCTATCTGATATATTTGTTGTCTCATTTTTGTGCAACCATTAATATATTTATTTTCTACATCAGCACTTAACAGCATTAAAGCATAAACATATTTACACTGTATGCTATCAGGCTCCTAGTAAAGCCTTAGTTCCTTTATACAACTTATAACTAATGCATTTGTGAGTTATATCATTATAGTCCCACATAGAGATATGCTGTGAGTTATGTCTCAGCTAACGTAACTCAGAACGATTGTGTCTATACAGGTGCGGGCTAGAGAGCAATGTGCTTCGATTCCTCGCTAAGATGGATACGACAAAGCCTATTGATATCGACCGACGGTTTATCATAAGCTACTTCCTGGCCGATGACACCCTCCTTGTGTTTGAGCCTCCTGTTAGAAACTCTGGTAAGCTCATTAAATAAATAAAATATACAGAATCGCCAGAAAGGTGCAGTGATCAAAACCTATTCCTAGTTTTAATTTTCCATGGACAGTAGACTTTTCAAAGAATTACTATTTTGAAAGAAGTTATTGTGTGACGCCAAACATACTTGACAGTGATAGCTAATATTGTACAGTTTCACGTAAATTATAAATTCAGTATATGTGTGATTTGAAATTTTTGATGGGTGGCCCTTTCAAGCATTATTGGTGGAGGTGTTGCTAGAGGTCTTGGCAAGGGTTTTGCCAAGGTTGCTTGTTGTTAAGCGTGTTGAGAGGGGTGCGAGAGATCTTAATTTAATTGTAGAATATCGTTAGAAAAATTAATTTTTGTATTAAATTGCATGTTAGTTCTTGTCACTAGAAATATGGCTTCATGCTAAATTTACTGCTAGTTTTTTTCTCAAATTTGGAAGAATTTCATATCTAATGGATTTTTCACTTAATTCACTCAAAATAGTCTTATTCTTTTTGCTAACTTTTATGTCTAAATTTATATAGTGTACATTATTAACTTGCTCTCAGGTATGGGTGGCGGCAAGTTCCTAGAGAGACAACGAGTCAAGAAGCCTAACCAGCCAAGATATGGCATAGAGCTAAGTGAATACTATCAGGCTTCCGATATGTTTGTTGGAAACACTGTTGAGCTCAATAGGTTCAAGTTCACCATCATCGATGCTGATGAGTATGCCTTTAGATACATGGAGCAGCACTCTGCAGAGGTTGGTCTCAACAAAATGTATGAGCTGTTTCGTCCACTTAGAGCATTACTCCTCTACTTGAAGTATTGCTTTTTCACTAGTATTACCTGAAGCATCGATCTCTTCATCACTCTCAACCTAACAAATGGCCTTCTCAAATGAAGTATTAAGTCAACATGCCACTCAGATTTTAATGATAACTCGCCATCATTTCTGTTGTGTTTCGGAGACAACTGAGCCTTCTTGTCAAAGCCTTCAATATTCTTTGAGTTTTAATCTTGTTGATTTGTTTTACATTATGTTACTTATATCAAGCACACAAGTGAGGGATTTCTTGCATGGTGAAAAGTAGTAGGAGTAATGCTGCCATATGTCTAGTTGAAACAAAGATGTGAGCAACATCATTGCAACAATTAATAGTACGAAATAAATGCTTAAACTTATAGAGCACCGATCATTAACAGCGTATAGTGCAAACAAGTCGTGAAAAAACAGCTTGTTTGCGTGTTGCAGTTCCCCAAATGTTCTCATCAATACATCTTGGACAAGATTCGAGGTGGCACCAGCCAGCAGGTGGAAGATGTTCTCTCCGCTTTCCAGAAGTCAGATCCATCTCGAAGTGGTTGCATCAACTATGATGACTTTATTGGCATTATACAATCTGTTAACTCCGATATCAGCGCCCAGGAGATTATGACCTTAGCCAGACTTTATGGGTAAGATATTATATTGCATAAGAGTTACATACTCATTGAGCAAACAACTCCAACTCACTCACTATTTAAATTCAAGTCAGATTTTAATAAATAACGTGAATAGGGTTTTCAAGTTGCCAGATAGCATGCTAATCAGAATTATCTAATCTTGGTTAGTACCACTCCCGAATGAGATGTTTCAGTTTGTCACATGTTTTTTTCTAGTTCGTAGTACTGCTAGTAGGGTGTAGGGGCTAGTAGGGTTATTATCAACTGCGCCGAAGTTAATCTGATATCTTATAGGCTACAGGGCATAGGCTATAGTTTGCCTTAGCACATAGTGTTTTTGTAAATTATTTTTCAAACTGCAGAATGATTATACATTTACAGTTTTGTTTGATGTGGCTTTTTAACATTCGTAACCTGCTATAGCAACCCGCTATTGATAACGCTACATTCATAGTTTTAACCTTTTTCAATGTCCTTTACTCAGCTAGTAAAAAATAATGATTTTTATAAACTTTAACATACAATGAAAGTGAAACTAAGTTGCTGAAAGTGAAACTAAGTTGCTGAAAGTGAAACTAAGTTGCTAAAAGTGAAACTAAGTTGCTGAAAGTGAAACTAAGTTGCTGAAAGTGAAACTAAGTTGCTGAAAGTGAAACTAGGTTGCTGAAAGTGAAACTAAGTTGCTAAAAGTGAAACTAAGTTGCTGAAAGTGAAACTAAGTTGCTGAAAGTGAAACTAAGAATATATGAAGTTTCATAGAGCTGGTGGCCAAGAGTCTCCCTGAACAAGAACTTGAAAAAGCTAATAAGTGCAGCTTTGATAGACAATTTTGTTTCTTTTATAACATTAAAAGTCTCATCGTACTTACATGTACAACATCACGTCTCGAGTTAGTGATTTTTATTATTAAAAGTGTAACCTTTCGCTATTAGGTATATGCGCACAAGTACATATTTAATGCTGTTACAGTGAGAGAACACAAGACAACCATGTACAGACATCAGGGCTAGTATATCTTATCCAAGATAGCCTGAGAAAGCATAACTTTGACATTCGCACCAACAAGCTACAGGAAGCACTACTGCAAAGAGATGCGCAAAAGTAAGTTAGCAAATATTTTACCTTTGTTTTTAAAAAGTTTTTATGTTGTTACAATAAAGAGTTGAATAACTAGTTTGAATGCTTTTTAATGTGATGGTTTTCTTTGAATTTCTCTTGAGAAACAATTTTTGAAATCATTTTATTTTCAGTATATTTTTCAGTTATTATTTTGTTTTAATAAAATGAGCAACATATAGGAAAGTTAACTATAATATCACGTTAATAGAGTTACCAAACATGTCAATCGAGTCATCAACCTATAGAGAACCTTTGTAATATTTCTGTTTACGCTTAGCGTAATTTATGATTAATAATCCAGCAGCCTAACATAGATTTTACATTACAAGCTTACAGATAAACAACCTTTGACATCTTAATTTGTTTTCAAACAATACTAGAAAAATTTGGTGATGTCTAAAGTCTTCGATACACTCTACCAGCTGTTACCTTTGGCTGGTATTTTTCAATCAACTAATCAACTTTAAGGGAAAACAGTCAATAGAAACAATTCACACAGCTTCTTTTATAACTTTTTAGTTATCCACAAATTGTTTTTTTTGCTTTATATACTTGAGGTTTCTGACTTTTCATTTCAAACTTATTTAAAATAACTGTACAAAGCTGGATTGGCTGGCTGTTGTGGTGTCATAGTTTTTATACTAACATAGGAGAGTACTCAAGTACTAGTGAAAACCATCGAGATTAAATAGGTATTGTTTTAATAAAAGTAGGGAATCAAAAGTTTTTCAAGTTTTGATTTGATTTCACCATGGAAAAATACTAAACATTACTATTATTTTCTTGACAGGCAGGGATATCTGAGTGAGAATGAGGTGGTGACAGCATGCAAGTCTATTCGAGTGCCTGTACCAAGAGACATGCTGGCTGCGCTAGTGGCTAGGTAAGAACGTTGTTTAGCTATTTTATATCTTATAGTGTTAAAAGACATATCTGAAGTCTAGGTAATAGGTTATTCCTATCATTCAGCTACTATCAGTTTTAAGGATGTGGTTTTTCTTCTCATCAAACTGTATTCTAAGTGAATCGTCTTGGGTGTTGACTGATGAGATTTCCAGTCAACACCCCGTATGATTCAGTTCGAGTACAGTTTGCAGAGAGGAAAGACTGCATTCTTGAAACTTACAGTAGTTGAATGATAAGCATAACATGATCTCTAAAAGCTTTATAGATTTACGTAGCTCCATACTTTATATTTATCAACTTTACTTGAGTAATTATTCTTTAAGTAATTTACTGCAACTGGGTGTCAGGGTGGCCTAGTGGTAGCGCCTTTGATTGTCAACCATGGGGTTAGTGATTCGAGTCCTGCTTATTGCCGATCTGACAAAAAGCTATCAGCGAGCCTTCAACCCTAAATTGCTGGGTCTTTTGGATCTAGACCATAACTTGGTGGCCCCGTGTACCACACTGATGATGTGGGCACATTAAAGATTCACCTCTATTCTTAACACATTGGGCAAGTGAAATGGCTACCTGGCTCTATCAGACTGGACGTGTTTTGCTGGCATCCCTTCAGGCTAATCTGACAGTTCAGGAAGTGGATACTTCCGATACTGAAATACTGGTCGCACTGAGAACTGGGTATCTCTGATCCAAGCATGCATCGCGAAGATACAAGTCATTGTCGACAGCCATATATTTTAGATACACATGAATATATACATACGACATTAACCCGCTGACCTGCTGATCAGTGTAGATATGTTAGCAACTTATATTATGAATGTTACCAATGTATCACCTACCGCTGTCTATTCTGTTACTTGTTATTTAATACATTTACACAACTGTACGAAAAGTTCCAGAATGTTCACTGTAATTATTATAGGAACTCAAGGACACACCCAAAACTAGATACCAAATATAGACATTTTTATGATGGAATGATTCAGACAATTAAACTATGTTATAATCAGAGACATCCTATTAATTTAGTTAGCCTGTCACAGTGTAAGTACTCTAAATATAGCCTAAGCTCCCATGATAACTTATTGCTTAAATACAGGTGTGGCAGAGATCAGCAAGGGCTGATCAAGTACACAGAGTTGCTCGAGTACATGGACTGGAAGACTTGCCCTGTGCCGGCACCCACAAACTACCAACAAGGAGTTTATAACCAAAGTTGGACTGCCCGTTCACCTGACGACCAAGTTCACAGGATACAGTACGTCAAACTTCTCGGCGACATTTATGGTTCCGCCGTCAGCGCTATGCTAGAGCAGCAAAACTAAACATTGAAAGCACAAAACTATTCATACAAAGTGAACTGCTAAAGAAACTGCGCAGCTTGTTGTAAGCTCTACTTGTGCGGTGTGTTTGGCTATGACAACTTGACATCAAGGGCACCCGTGAAGTGATCGTCAAAACAAAACTCTGTCAAAAAGTGTAGATGTGAGTTAAACACAGAAAGTAAACTTTTCAATGCCATCAGATTTTTCTTTATATTCTTCACTTAGAATGTTCACATTATGCTCACTTGAAGTAACAACTCAATTGTATTTTTAAATATGTTTGGAGTTGCACTTTCATGATAAGGTGGAGCACAACTCATAATTATTATGGCTATTTATTCATCTTTTATCATTAGTGTTACATGATCTGTGTTTTATTTTTAATTGAGTGATTACTTTAATTAATCATTGTAATTTGCAGTAAATAAAATACTCTGCAAACATTTTATGGCCTTGGCTCCATAACAGCTAAAGATTAAAAAAGTTTATTGCAGTATATAATACAGATTTACACATGATTATAGTAATGAACATACATTTAGGACATACCTAAAATCTGTTTTTAAAGGTCTTTTAGACTGCAAAAGTAAAGGACTCAAATTAGATATATGTAATTGTTCTGTAGTTTTGTTTTAAGCTATTATTTGAGTTAGCTTATTAAGATAGGGTGGTTCACTGTGTACTCAACAAATGCTTCAATTCTAAGTTTTTAACGGTAAAAAAATTGATTCAACTTCTATGAAAAACTAGTACCCTGGCTGCCTGGTGTGCCGTGAGAGATCATCAGGAGCGCCAATAAAACACAAACAATAAGTATGTGCGCAGCTATTCTGAAATGCCTTAAGAAGGGCAATTAGCAAACAGTGCCAGACTGCTAAGCCAAATGTCAAGAGTTTGAATCCTGTATGAAGCGATCTTTTATCCCAACCTCTAGTTATGACTTTACACAGATTATCACTCTAGCAGTTTAGTGTGCCATGAGAGCTTGTCAGGTGTAATAACTGTACATACAATGATTCTGTTATGCTAGTGGTTGTTTGGCTAGTACAGATGGTAGCTTGTCGGTCCTTCAGAGTGAATATTGAAAGTTTAACTTTAGGAGTTTAACTTCACCCATGGCTTCACCCATGGCTTTGAATAGACATCGATATGAACATAGATATAGATCTGCATAAACATAGATTAGTTTTTATGTCATGTATATTAAAGGCTGCGTATGGAGTGACTAAAAAAATTTGATAAGATAATAGTCTCAATGTGATAATCTCAGATAATTAACGTTAGATTTGTTCATAACTAAGATTATGTTGTTAACAATTCTTAAAACAGGATGAACAAATTCAAATGAAACACACAGTCAAAGTTTTTTTAAGCAGGCATACACTTCCTTTTTTGCTAGCTATTGTAAGAATTGTGTGCATTAGCTGTAGTATCCACTTACTAAATGAAACTACTACAAGTATATATAACTGATCTGACACATGAAATACTCTTATTACGGCTTATAGACTGTTTATCACTCAAATTGCTAGTGAATTTTCTATTATTACCTTTGTTCATCGTGATATAAAATCATACACCCTTTGTTAATCATATTATGCAGTGCACTACAGCTTAGTGACAGTTGGTTGAACTACACATGGTACACATAGTATACACAGTTAATTTGTACAAAATCGCTAAAGAATACACATTTAATGCATTTAGTGTGCATCCTTACATTTGAAATTTATGACTAATTGCGGTATTGCATCTTATTTCAAATGATGCAACGGAAAAGGGGTTTTAGTTTGCCAACTAGAAGTTCAGGAGTTGCTTACTCATGTCGGTACCTGATGAAGGGTGAATATCTAATTCATATAAATGAATTGTGAAAGTTGATAATTTGGAATTGTTAAGAAGGCTTCATGTTCATGGCAGACTGACTTGACACAACTTACATGATGTGACACAGCATATATGACGCTACTTACGCGACATGACATGACTTACATAACGGCATGACATACACGATGACATGACACGACTTACATGATGTGACGCAATTTAAACGCATATCACAAATTGTTTTGCTGACCTTTCAGTGACCCCCTCACTATGAAGGTCATGGGTCACTCAGGAATTCGTGTGTGTAAGTGCTACTGTAGATAGTGGTAACCCATGTAGTATAAGCAGTTGCTCCGCATTATTGAAGTCTGTTCGATACGTGTCATACCATTGGACTGGCCTTCATAAAGTACCGATAACTCTCTATAGGCTGTTGTCAAGTTTAATTAGTTTTATATTACTTGTAGAATATATAAATTAAGAGCTATATAAAAATGATGTATAACATAAAATGTATAATATGTAATATACGAAGCATTAAGTGCGCTAGACAGAATATACCAGAGAATATTTCATAATACGAAATACATGATATGGCTCAAACTTTGTCAAAGTGCCCCTTGATGGCTAGTCAGTGAGATTGGTCAATCATTGAAAGTTTTATATCAGCATGTCGATGGATAGCTTTCTCTAGTACCTTGCTGCTACTAAATATGTTATCAGCATGGGAGTGGATAGCTTTCTCTAGTACTTTGCTGCTACTAAATATGTTATCAGCATGCGGGTGGATAGCTTTCTCTAGTACCTTGCTGCTACTAAATATGCTATCAGCATGTGGGTGGATAGCTTTCTCTACTACCTTGCTGCTACTAAATATGTTATCAGCATGGGAGTGGATAGCTTCCTCTAGTACCTTGCTGCTACTAAATATGTTATCAGCATGTGGATGGATAGCTTTCTCTAGTACCTTGCTGCTACTAAATATGCTATCAGCATGCGAGCGGATAGCTTTCTCTAGTACCTTGCTGCTACTAAATATGTTATCAGCATGTGGATGGATAGCTTTCTTTAGTACCTTGCTGCTACTAAATATGTTATCAGCATGCGGGTGGATAGCTTTCTCTAGTACCTTGCTGCTACTAAATATGTTATCAGCATGTGAGTGGATAGCTTTCTTTAGTACCTTGTTGCTACTAAATATGTTATCAGCATGCGGGTGGATAGCTTTCTCTAGTACCTTGCTGCTACTAAATATGTTATCAGCATGTGAGTGGATAGCTTTCTCTAGTACCTTGCTGCTACTAAATATGTTCAAGTAAAATTGTTCAGCTTCTGAATATTGACAGTTGTACTGAGGATCGATTTTTAAACCGGCTTAAAACTAATTATGCTGCTTTCTCATTTCTTAAGTCAGCTTAATACAAAAGGCGACGAGCTTTAAATATTAATTACTTATTAAATAAACTTTAAGCTTCTGCTTTGATGTCAGAAAAACTTGAGATTGAGAAAGGAGTCTGAGACGAGGAGTTGCACTACCAACACTATTACCATCTGTTAAAGGCTAACAGGAGAAAGAACACTATTACATGGACTCGAATAAACATAAAAAACAAAGTTAGAATAGCATTATTTAAAATATGAATAAATACAATAGATGACATGCAAAGACAGCTCACAAAATCACAGTGATACACCGAGTTCTCCGACTAATATAAATCTGCAATTAATCATTGGAACGCAAACAAACAATATAGCTAGCAGATAACTTTTGCCTGACCCAAATGAGTTTGTTTGAAATTTAACTAAAAATCAATGCCATGAAAGAACCATAATAAACCAATCACGTCAAATAACTTTTTTGTTTATTCAGGAGATGAACTCGTCCAAAGAAAATATTAGTTGGTAATGGACAAAGGTGGCTGTTCATATACGGTGTCTGGTTACTAAGGAAGGCCTGTTAATAATAAATATCCATTGGCTGGGTCCATCAGGCAGTGCAGTGTTGGTAGTAGACAAAGACTGCAACACTGAGCTACACAACTACACAGCTACACAACACTGATTGCTACAGCGGACAACTCGGAAGCAGCAGATATTGGTCAGGTCAGAGAATATAATCATCATATATAATCATTATTTTAATAAAATGAAAATGGATTTTTAATAATTTTTTGTCAGCCAAATTATTTTTTTTTTTTAGTATTGCTGGTTAGAAGGTGGAGTTACTATCTCTGTGCTATTATCATCATTTTAATTATCTCTTGAATAAGGTTATTAACAGCCTTGTATGAGCTAAACAACAACTTTGTTGTGTTAAATGAATTATTTTACTGTATCTAGGTAATCTTTTTGCCAGACATAACCAAGCGGTGACAGACAAACAACCAATGATAATTGAGGCTACTGTTCATTTTCTAGCATGTCGCAGAGCAGCAAATCTGATTTGGCTACATTTGTTAAGGAAAATAGAGGTCAGAGTTCAGTCTCTTTAAAAAGTAGATCATCAGCACAAAAGACAAAGCAGCTAACAATCGATGACCCTCCATATGAAAGTCCGCAAACAAGAAGACTCAGGAATCATAAGTAAGAATTGAGCTGATGCTGACTCTCTGATCTTTTGACATGTCAAATACTTTTATGTACGTACTAAATGAATGCCCGGCATTGTACGGGTGATAAATAAAGTTTTTGCACAGAAAATCTATTTTTAATCAATGTATACCACATTTACCATTCTAACTTTAAATAAAGGTGTTTGTTTATTTTTGTGTGTTGAAGCACTGATTCAGCACGCACTAGATAATAAAGAGATCTGAATTTGCTTGAACCTAAATCAAATAAAAAAAGTTCAAACGTCAAGTGCTCACTCGTTGATTTATGAAAAGACAGCATTAGGCTACTTTAGGGCAGTACTGTCGTGATTCAATTAAAGGTTGCGTTAAAAAATATTGTTCAATTTTGACACTAAAATTTAAAAATAGCCAAATAAGTTTAAAGTTTAGAAACAGCTTTCAGGTGCGAAGCAAATGGGGATAACTTTTCATTAGACGCTCATTGCTTTTACACACTCTATACTGAATAAAAACATTTTACTCATTCCATAGCATTCAAGTTCTTTTAAGTAGAGTTATTGCAATTATACTATAAGATGTTTTGCTGAACAGCAAAATATACATTACATACTGATCATGTACCCTAAAAAACTTTTTCAAATTGATAACTTCAAACAACAGAAGAAACTTAAATTGAAAATACAGCGTTTGCAAAATTACAAGGTTTTGGTTAGAGAATTCCCAAATTCCGTGCAAATTTCGGCACACCATTGTAATTATTGTAGCAGCCAGGCATCAGAAAATGACTCCCAAAGCTCTCAAAGAAGCGCAGAATTAAAGAGAGGTGACAATTTCACTGCGAATGAAAAGCCTAATACAGCTAGAATTCCTGTCCACGTTTTAAAGCGAAGCTCTCGAAGACCGAGAGAGCCCGGGTACATATTGATGAAATCAAAATCACTACTTGACCCTCCTTCCGTAAGCCTGCAAGAAACAATAGGTGTGCACCGCTTGTCAAGTATACCTTATTGTCCAGGAAACTAGCTATTCTTAGCCTTGTATTGACTAACTAGCGAAGAATCAATATAACAATTTTATAAAAAACATATTATCATATAGCAAAAATTAGTGAGAGTCAACGAAAGGAGTGACTGACTGATTAATCAGCTACGTGGACTGAACTTCTTTGATGTGGCGTAATCAGTAGACAATTACTACCTGTATCCGTCAGTTAATGTATTGTTGACTGACTTACTCAATGGCTGCCTGATAGGTGATTGGTTGACTGACTTAGTTGACAGACCAACAGATTGACAGACCAACAGATTGACAGACTGATTGACCAACAGATTGACAGACCAACAGATTGACAGACCAACAGATTGACAGACCAACAGATTGACAGACCAACAGATTGACTGACCAACAGACAGACGGACCAACAGACAGACAGACTGATTGACCAACAGATTAACAGACCAACAGATTGACAGACCAACAGATTGACAGACCAACAGACTGATTGACCAACAGATTGACAGACCAACAGACAGACCAACATACAGACAGACTGATTGACTAACAGATTAACAGACCAACAGATTGACAGACCAACAGACAGACAGACTGATTGACCAACAGATTGACAGGCCAACAGACAGACAGACTGATTGACCAACAGATTGACAGACCAACAGATTGACAGACCAACAGATTGACAGACCAACAGATTGACAGACCAACAGATTGACTGACCAACAGACAGACAGACCAACAGACAGACAGACTGATTGACCAACAGATTGACAGACCAACAGATTGACTGACCAACAGACAGACAGACCAACAGACAGACAGACTGATTGACCAACAGATTGACAGACCAACAGATTGACAGACCAACAGATTGACAGACCAACAGATTGACAGACCAACAGATTGACTGACCAACAGACAGACAGACCAACAGACAGACAGACTGATTGACCAACAGATTAACAGACCAACAGATTGACAGACCAACAGACTGACAGACAGACAGACTGATTGACCAACGGATTGACAGGCCACCAGACAGACAGACTGATTGACCAACAGATTGACAGACCAACAGATTGACAGACCAACAGGTTGACAGACTGACAGATTGACAGACTGACAGGTTGACAGACTGACAGGTTGACAGACCAACAGATTGACAAATTAATGAACAAGCTGAAGCTGTCAGACTGGCAAACTAGCCTACTCGCTAGCCAGCAGATTAACTTTCAGGTAATCAAAAGAACTCCCGATAGCCTGTGTTCTAACTTTAGCATATGTATAACTTAATTATCTGAGTTTACCTAGAAGGCTGTTAAAAATACATTTTGTAGAATATGAGCTATTTCAAGATTTTCTTCACTATCTAAAGCAACCCCAACCAGAGAGTGACAAAGAGGAGACGGCTCAGTCAAAAGAGAATGACTCATCAACAGCAAACACTAGTGAGCAGACGGAAAACTTGGTTACTGAAGCAAAGCAAGCAGCCCCATCCGAGCAGGAGCTCTTGGAAGTGAGTTCAAAAATATCTGACAACAAAAAAGAGGAAGAAAGAGAAAATGAAAATCAGAGATTGGAAGCTGAAGAAGAAGAGACTTCTTCAGAAGCTTCTGGAAACGCAAAGCAAAATGAGGAATTAGATGTTGAAATGAGATCATCAAATAACAGAAAGTCATCAATTCACTTGTTTCCTAGATATCAGGATGAAGAAACAGATAACTCCGATATCGATCAGGATGGTGAAAAGGACGAAGATCCGAAGCGTTCAGCACAGGTAGGATGGTTTATGATTAATTTGCCACAAGCGCGGCGAGCTTATGGTAGGCAAAGCATAGTTACACATGAACGACTATGATTTTAAATATGGTTCCTTTGGCTTGGGAAAATAAATACGGTAACTGCCTTGATTGAGGTAGCAGCATGTCACTGCTGTGAATATTCCCTATCACAAAGTAATTGCCGGTTCTTGTTGGAAGGTGGAAGCAACTTCTGAGAATACGGGAATCATTGAGAAAGATGGCGGCAAAGAAGTGCAAGATGGTGCAGTTGTATGTGAGGTGAAAAAGTCCAAATCTTTGACAGATGAAATACTGGAAGCAGGTAATCATCAAGACTATCAAATAAACATACCAAACTGAATTGACCAGTCATTCTTGTAAAGTGAAAGGATGTTAATTCAATATGCCAGCTACAATGAATGAAGAAGTTTTACTCATTGACATGCATGATTTGTAAACACATAGATCTTGTTGGCAGTGTCATATCTGCCAAAGGAGTACCGGCATAACTGCTGAACTACAAAAACTCACAAAATCTTTGACTTCAGCCACCATTTTTGCTCACCTCTTTTGATTGCCTGGCTCCAACTTCCTGACCTGGTCTGTCAGACATCAATTGAGCTGGCAATGCACTTCTTTATCGAATGGCTTGACAAGTCTGCTTTGTTTGAACAATGCCTCGAAAATCGAGAATTTTGTCTGGTTAGCTTAATGCAAGCAGATGCTGGGGGGGGGGGGGGGGGTGTTTTATTGCTTGTGAACATTGTTGTACAAACAATAACTCTGTGATCTTGGCTAGACACGTCTGAGTCCAGTGGCAAGGGAACCTCAATGACTGGAGACGCACCCAGTTGCAAAAGCAACTTAAAGTTAGATGTTATTCTATTCATGTCGGTGTCTTTTTGGGAATTGAACCACAACGTGTTGTTTTCAAGTCAGGTATTCTAAAGTTTTAGGCCAGAGCATAATTAGCGTACTACTAGAACTCATCCAACTCTGGACTTCAGCCACCATGTTGCTTACTCACGTTGATTGTTTGGCTTAAACATCTTGACCTGGTCAGTCAGGTGTTGATTAAACAGACAGAGCACTTCTTTATCAAATGGCTTGACGAATCTGTTTCGCACTTTCAGCTTAAAAGAAGACTGTCTCAGACCTGAAATGGCATCTGTTGTCAATCGCGGTATAGCTATTACTGGTTGATCTCTTGTAAGATCTGATGACTCGACTAGCTGTGACACTAGGTTCATAGAGTTCCTCTTTCTAGTATTTACACATCAGCCTTTTCAAAAGCGAAAAACGGGCCTAAAAATCAGTTATATAAAAATATCAAATAACTGTAAACACTGAATAAATAACCAAGTTTAAAAATATTACTCACGCAACACTATTTGTGCATAACAAAATAAGTTATCGTTTAAGTTAAATAATTCTCAGTTTTGGTTAAGGAGTTATCCGTCACCGGCGAAAGTCAATTATGTTGTACGCTGGTATCAGCTATACTTTGAGACTCCCACATTCAATAACTGTTAATAATGGAATTGTGGGAGATTTATAATCAATATACTATTTTTTAGACCTATGAAACTGCAAACACCCTTTTCTACATAATTCATGTATAAAATGCATGATATAGAGGTGCTAGCCTGTGTAGTTACTCTTGAACTTATGAATATTTAATAGTAAAAAGGTTTCCTGTGTGGTCGTGAGGCCACACGGGAATAGTTTTATTGATTATCTATCACCAGCTTATTAGAAAACCAGAGAGGCGCCTGTAAAACTGCAAATACATGTATTCTACACATATTGTCAGACTTGTTATCATTAACTAACTTTTGCTATAAATATTAAACATGTTGATGGAATGATTTACAGCTAACTTATTAAATTGTATTTAACTAGGCAACTACAATGAACTTATTGCGGATTTTAAAATTAGCCATTTACCAAAAAAATTTTTTTTTCATAAAATCCAATAGTAGTTAAGGTGAAGCCATTGAAAGGGTCGGCATAGTTGATAGAATGCATTTGATGAGCTAATATCATATAAAACACCATATAAAAACTGGTATAAAATATAATACACAGTGTTACTATATACCATTTCTTTTAGCTATTCTCTTTGTTTTGTCAGCTGTTTTGAGCTGAAAACGTTTAATCAATTACTTGAAGATTTGAAATTTAACAGCTTTAACTAAATATGAAATAAAAGAAGGATACAATATCGATTTCTTTTAAAACATTGATTTAACCTTTTAATAATTCAACATTTAATTTCTGCAATCGATTTTTAAATGAATTCAGGTATTATCCTTCAACTGAATGAGTTACTTTCACTTATAGTAGCAGACTAGTTAAAGTGCAAGTTGAGACCGTGAGATGTTGTCTTGAGGCCTATGATTAGCTTGCAGTCTGGTTGTATGTCAAAATATGCCCATGCATAATTGCTTCCAGTTCTAGAGTGTTTGAAATTTCCCATCTTGGAAGTCAGCCAGATACAAAAAAAATCTGATTTGCTAGAATAACATCATATGGCAATTGAACTTGTTAGCCCTTCGAAAAACTGCTGGCAGTAGTTTTATGTTGTCAGTTCATTCTGACTGTAAGAGATCATATTAAAGTCAATCGCCAGTTAAAAAAGTGACACTGCTGTTCACTTGGTGACGAATTTTATGTATTTAGAAGTTTTAAGATTATTATATTTTGAGCAGGTTGAGTACTCCATTTGCTAATTGAAAACTTTACAAGATAATTATTCCATAGAGTTTCAACTTTGCCAGGCCTACAACAACAGGGCATAACTGAGAAATTGTTGTTGTGTGATTTTCTCAATTATGCACTGTTGAGGGTTATTAAAATGCTCTCACAAGTGTAAAGTGCTTTGAAACAGGTAATCAAACACTTTACAAGAAGGGTCACAAAGTTCAGTGTCATGAAAAGATAACTCCTTTAAAAAATCCTCTTAACAACTGTAACTGTAGTGGTTACACAGCCAATAGCTGTCCTATTACTATGCTGTTTTCAAGATGCATCAGACCGCACCAAAGATGATCACAAGGATACCAAAAATGTCCACAATGGAGTTCTTAAAAGTCTGGATGAAGATGAAGAGTGTGACTCAGGTAACTTAAGATTTATCTTCTCAGGTACAATGTCACATCCGTTTTCCTTCATGTTGCATGAGGAGGTGCAGCTTTTATCACCCATATAAATTAAGATTTATTTCCTCAGATGCAATATTACAACAATCTTCCTTCATATTGCATGAGGAGGAGGTACAGCTTTCATTACCCAAAATATTTAGGATTTATCTTCCCATGCATAATTTCACATTCATTTTCCTTCACGCTGCAAAAGGAGCTTGTACTGCCTTTCTTACTCAACAAATTTAAGATTTATCTCCCCACGCACAATGTCACAATACTCTTCATTCACGCTGCATGAGTAGGTTTCAAACCCCTAAGTATTTCAAGATTTATTTTCTGAAACATAATTTAATGTCAGTTTTCTGTATTTAAAAAGAGAAACTGCTTCTACCAGAATATTAAAGTCATGGTTTAGATTGGCTGAAACTTTGACGAGCAAACTAATCTACTGGTCGTGACAGACAAGCTTCTGATCTTCATTTGAAATAATTATGGAAGGTTTTAATTTTGCCTTCTATGTGTAAAAGACGCTGCTTGGTCTTTCACGACACACTAGCTAGCTCCCCTTTTTCAAAAATAATAACACATGAGAGTAGAGTGCTTTAGTGTATAGTTGCATATAACTGGCACAGTTGCAGCCAAAGACTACTCTGCCATTTCAGAAAAAAGTGCCAGTCTTTTATATGGTTGGCCTATGACAACAACAAGTATTACATAGATAGCGTGGTAAAACTCGTAATAGCAAAGTTGTGGTAAGACATTATTCTTACACAAGGAAAATGATATAGTAAGTGGCTCTATATAGACACACTATATATATAGATATATCTTTCCTACCTGCACCACCTGCCATCAAGCAAAAACGGTATGCTCGACCAAAAATTAGGCTGACAAGCACTCACATGCAGAGCAGCCTTGGCAGATGTGTGCAGCCCCTTCACACCACTGAAGACTGCAATACCCTAATCTCGGCACTCACTTTTCACTTCACAAAATGGAGTGATACCGGCACCTATCCCTGACAACAAGAAGACCACTTCAGTTAGTGTACTAGGTGTGCGAGTGTTTGAATGGTTTGGCCTCCCATGGGTAATATATTCTGACCAAAAAGCTCTATTTTAATTAGCGTATTTTCAAGCTTGCTGTGACCTCTGAAGGTGCAATAAAACAATACTCCCCTACCGACCCTTGACAAATTCCATAGTCAAGAAAATCCATTGCACTGTAAAAAACTGACTGGTAGTGCTACTGAACTGACAAGCTGATTGGCTATTGATAAACCAGCCAAATAGAGTCTAAAACCAGCTACACCAGAAAGTGAAGAAAATAATTTGGGCAATGCTCGTCGAGGAGCTGGAGAATTGGCAAACTTTATGAAGATGAGATGCAAGGCTCGAATTCTTTCAAGTACCCATAATTCATTGGAGATGCCGAAATGTACCGGCACCAAATACATCAAACAACTACAAAACTGACTCTAGACTCTGAGCCAGTTATTATGGAAGAGACAGAAGTGGCAACTTCATGAAAACAAACAGATGAATGAGAGACTAAGAAATCTCAGTCACCTAATCTCTCAATCAAAACCACTATTTTGACTGAGACTAACCATTAAAAAACCTTATTGGTCATTCATTAAAAAACCTTATTGGTCAACTTTGCTCCAATAACATACACGGTGTTGAAATGAATAAACCTTTTGACAATTGCAACGATACAAGTTAAATAAGGAGTCAATTTGAGAACCAAACATTTCTGTGCTAGATTTTTGGACCACTGGCTAGAATAAAAGGAACAATGGGTTAATTTACTGTTTTTTGCAAGATACAAATTATCTCCGATATTACTTATATAGTAAAATATATATATGCACTTTTAGGAGTCCACGGTAAAACTTTGAGAACTATCGAAGCATTTAAGAATATTAACGACATTTTATAATCTTAATATTTCTTCTATGTATCTTCTATCTATATATACAAATCTGAAAGTTTGTCGCCTGTCTAGTTATGGCGATTAAAATATAGAAATAAAAATTCTACATCACAAATGATTTGATCTCGGAACCTCCGGGTCGGTTGAAGACTAGCGATCTACACTAGAGATAGTGTAGATCGCTAGTCTACACTATCTCGACTAGAGATAATCAACTACACTATGATCACCAAGCTTTTAATGCTTGTTAGCACATTCATTTCATTGGTTAAAATGATCACGCTTGAAGCTCTTGGGGTCATTAGCTAGAACGTTGGCAGTTACGCCCGTAATGATTATTAAGCAAACAAGGCAATCGTTTTTAGGAAGGGTGCGCTTACCTTTGCTGGCTTATCAGATAAGTTACTCAAATTCATTGGGTAACTGTTTTATTACAAATGCAACGCCTGGCATTCAGCTAGTATATTCATAAAGTAAAAACATAGAGCGAATGATGATGCCCGGGCATACACTACTTCTATAATTACCAGAGAAATTATTACCCGTGCAACGCTAGGCATCCGACTAGTATAGATACAAATGTGATTGATTGTCTGTTTTCTGTCGTTCAAGTGTCCAGTTATAGCGATTAAAATTTATAAACAAAAAACTTGCTTCGCACTAGAATTTAACTCTGAAACACCCATTCTGTAGACAGGTGTGCTTTCTACTACTCAACACTGTCCTTCCATATTATGGAATAATTGTGCACATACTTATTGCACCAATTAAGACTCGCACACTTGCAGAAAATACTTTGGTTACTACTAGTACGCTTAAAGATCATGATTGCGCGAGAGATCATGACGCGTAACACAACGATTATAAGCACAAGCTGGCTTCAGACAGACCGACATGGCTTTTTGTTAAGACACTACAATGGACAATCAATGCATTACATGGTGAATAGAATTGACTATGTCATTACAGTATTATACATAGCTGGTTATTTATGGAATAATTACATATTAAATTTACTTGCTTAATGTATAATTCAAGGATAATACTTTTGCTATAACAGCTCTCTATACATATATATATATATATACTTGGGATGTCTCTTACCAATTCGTTGTGAACTCAGTACTGGAATAAAGAAAATTACAGTGAGAACACAACTCTTACTATAGTAAAAATTTAGTGTAGCTCAAATTACCCAAATTCATTGTAGGGTTTTGTAAAAATCCCGAAACTCGGATTGTTATTTGGAATTGCGTGGTTAAGGAGACTTTACTGATCTGGAAGTTTGCCTCATAACTGATTTATTAGCAATAAGTAAGGCATTATCCAGTACCGTGAAACCTGCAATTACATAGTACTAATTAGACAAAATCCATATTTGAATAGTTATATAACAAGCAAAAACAAAGCAGTAATAAAACAAATAGTTCATTTTTCAAATTTGACAGAAACATATGATGTAACTCACTAACCTGTTTCTCTTTCTACTACAATTCCAACTAGCCTGACTTAAAGATAAACTATATATATATATATATGAGGTTTTTATTAATGGAGTTGTCCTCAGCGGCTGCACCAGAAACCTGATGTCACCTCTGTGATGTTACCGGATGGGTAGGATTAATCATGCTATCATGCTGTCTTTAGGAAGTGGATGGCCAGTGTTTTTTTGCACTAACTACCCCAGTGTCCTTAGTTGACCTCTATATATATATATATATATATATATATATATATATATATATATATATATATATATATTAGTGGTCAGCTAAGGACACTGGGGTAGTTAGTGCAAAAAAACACTGGCCATCCACTTCCTAAAGACAGCATGGTTAATCCTACCCATCCGGTAACATCACAGAGGTGACATCAGGTTTCTGGTGCAGCCGCTGAGGACAACTCCATTAATAAAAGATTTATTAAAATATTTAAAATAAACAAGATGTGTTCTAGTAATTGTATGTGAATGAGTAATTGCAGCAAATGTGATGAGTGCTATCTAATTTTACTACATTCATTAAGTAAAGAAACTTAGCCCACCGTAACTACATTACCTGCCACTGTTTATAAACTGTTTGAAATCATGGCAAATGTTGTATACAGACCTGCCAACCCAAGAGTGGGGCAATGCGTGAGATTTGGTTTTGGGGCAATTGATGTATCAATGATAGTATATATACAATTGTGGAAATTGGGGCAAAAATCTCACGCATTTTCATTTTTTCTTTGGGGTGATTGCGTGAGTCTCACGCCCAATGCGTGAAAGTTGGCAGGTATGGTTGTATATGTTGATTAAAAATAAATTTTTTATGCAAAGGCTTTTTTTATTACCCGTGCAACGAACAGACAATAAAAAAGCCTTCCCCTAGTATTTACTGAAATAACATCTACCATTACACTTGATAAACTGAATATAAATTTTTTAAATTTCATTCACTCTTCGTTTATTCTAACAGTCTCAATATACAAAAAAAAGAGTACGCGCCATGGAGTATACATTATGTATAAAATCTAAAAAGCTTATTTAGGAGTAGGCAACTCCAACTTTTCATACCATTACAATACTGTGTTGTTTGACATTCAATCCTCTTATGTAACTGCTACCGAAGCTATGATGTGATTTCTTTACAGAACTGGAGTCAGATTCTGGCATAGGAATCACTCAAGAATGTAAGAACCAAAATGAAGGTCATACAACTCCTGTTATTAAAACAAAAGAAGTTACCAAAGTGGACGAAAGGAAGAGTAAAGTCAAACAGAAACTTCACTACAGCCTGATAGACACTCCCTATATGACGATGCCACTCAAGAATATTTACAGTCAAAAGGTACACATGACAATTTACCTCCAATCATTCTATATCTCGGGCAGTTACTAATACACAAGTTTTTTACTTAAATGGCTTGTTTCACAATTTTGCGATATTCAGGCTTGTTACATTTAAGCAATAGAAACTCATAACATGTCAGATCAATAATCGTCTGTGTTGAGCTTTGTAAAACTGTGGTTAACATGAATGATAAATTGAAAGTTGATAAATACTGTCTTATGAGCTGTAGTGACTCAAGTTTGAATAACTAGAGCATGGGTTTACCCAGTCATACACTGTTACAGATAGCACGATGGGAAATGTTATTCAAACGATACGTTACTTGTGTAGAACAATGACAAAGATGGAGAGAAATTTCTGATAACAAAAAACTGCTCTAGCTTTCTAGTTGCTTTTGTTGATTGTAACAATTGAAGAGGCTAGTGCTAAAAGTGCTTAAGTCACAAATTCAAAAAAATTGAGTTGTCATCTCTTGTAAATTTTTCTGGGTGTAATCAACATAGTCCTCACTTGTTTTGTATGAAAAATGTGCCTAAGTCCCTGTTTAAAGCGGTGAGATTATGAGGGGCGGATCCCACTCCTAGTTAGAAGTACTTAAGTCCAAGGATTGTATGCTATAAGTTCATAAGTCCATAGTTGGCCAATCTTGTGTATTGTTGAAGTCATGTGACTCATTGTTGATTCTCAAAATGGCTGACAATGTTGATATAAATGAGAATAGAGAGAATGAGCAGCCAAATTCAGCTAAAAAGAAACGATATACCCCAAGCAAGTGGAAGAGATATGAAATAAAAACAGCCAAGACTGCAGGTAATTTGATAACAATACAGCCAATGGCTATTTCAAAGCTTTTACCAACCTTTTTTAAACTAGCAATCTGCCTTGTCAGTGTGATGTGACTGTGAGTGTGATTCACTCATGGGCAAGCAAACAAGCTGACTCTAGTTCATCAATCATTCATTACAGCTTTATCTCAGTAAATAGAAGGATGAAATATATGGAGGCTATGATAATGAGCCCTAGAATAAAACCTTTACTACTAATGTTATTATATAATTCTGGATAAATTTTCCAATCAATCCTGCAGCTTCATGTGTCACTGTAACTGTCAGTGCACCTAGTGGAGTACAGTGTCTGCTTTGTGATTTTTGTGTCAAGTTCATGTTGTTTATATTAATATTAATTTTCTTATATCTGTTCTAGGGAAGCAGCATGTATCTTATGGAGGCAGAGCGGTGGCTGAAAGAGTCTAGGTGCTGGTGCAGTGTCGCTGCAAGTTTAACACTAAGTTTTCGCCAGCTGAACTGTCTAAAATCCTTGAAGACTTCAATGCTTTACCAGATCACAATGGACAAAATATATATCTACGTGGCTGCATATCAGTGACACCTGATGCCCAAATTAGAAGAAGACCACGCAAAGATGATGCCAAGAAGCGCACTAGTTACACATACTCTTTCACATTACCAACACGTACAGAAGATGTCTACAAGTCAGCTTTTTGTGGCACACTTGGCATCAAAGAATCACGGTAGAAGAAAAAGGTTCTCGACTTTGCAATAGACATCAAAGATGGACGTGGCAATCATGGAAACCATCCAAAGATTGCAGAAGATATTCGAGATAAGATAAGATCTCATATCAGGCAGTTTCCAGCACGTGAGAGTCATTATAGTCGCTCAAAAATGAGAATAAAAGCTACCTTGATGCCGAACTCAGCATTGCTGAAATGCACCAGCTATTTACACGAGATACGCCAGAGTGTAACGATGTCAAATACTGGCTGTACCACGATATATTTAACTTTGAGTTTAACATAGCATTCGGATATCCCCGCAGTGATATTTGTGACAAATGTGAAAAGTTCACCGCAAATATTAAAGCTGCCGAGGCGGGTGGGGATCCTGGGAAAGCTAGAGAGCTGACAGCGCAACACGAGCTCCACATTCGAAAGGCAGACGTCTTCAATGTCTAAATGAAAGAAGATTCGGAAGCAGCGAAACTGGCTGGAAATACAGATGTGATATGTATGGACTATGAAAAGGACTTACCACTCCCATTAACTGGAATTGGCCAAGAATATTACAAGCGGCAGCTATGGATACACAACCTATGTATACACAGCATGGTTACCGATCAGCCCTACATGTACTTATATGCGGAACTTTATGCTGGGAAGGGCCCTAATGATGTAATTTCAATCCTTGACGATTACATATCTAAGCTTCCGGACAATATTACTAAGCTGACCATCTTTGCTGATAACTGCTTCTCGCAAAATAAGAACAGGTTAGTATACGTCATGACAGTGTTAGTTACACATATCTCATTTTAAAGCGTTGTACTGTTATATTTCTAGTATGAGAATGATAGGCTTATGCATGTGTTGTATTTTTTTCAGATACATCTACGCCTATCTCTGTGGCCTAGTCAACAAGGCTGGATGCACACTCAAGGAGATCGAAGTAAAGTACCCTCTACCAGGACATAGTCATATGCCTTGTGACCGGTGAGTAGATGTTATTACTGGTTATGTGATTCTAAGTTCACGTTATTACGAGAAAAAATATATTGCAATCTTGTAATCTTACACGTTCACCAACGTGAGGTGTTTATTATACAGAGACTTTGGCCACATCGAGAAAAGAAGAAAGAAAAAGGACCGTGTGACTTTATCGTCGGAGTAGGTCAACCTAATAAAGACGACAGACCAACAGAAACCATTCCGGATAGCCTTTGTTGAACACCCGTTGACAGATGATATGCTACCAGATGACACACCAGTTATAACTGTCATGAACTATAAAGATGCTTACGAGCCCGTTGTAAAAGCAGTAAATGGTATTGCGGCATTTCGGGGGGTTTGATTCCAACTTGAAAAGACGGTGACAAGCCGAACTGCCATGACAGCTGACTGTACCGCTCCAGTTATCATCTTGAAAAGAGGAATGAAGATGGTGAATCTCACCAACCCTACCAATCTTTGCCAGGCCTATCCACCAGGAAACTTCCTCACGATCAAAGAGGCTAAATACAACGATGTGAAGGCGCTTCTCTCCCTCGTACATCTAGATGCGAGAGTCACTTTTTATGACAAACTTAAACCATGCAATGCTGCCATTGCAGATCTAGATGATGATGATGATGATAGGGAGTAGAGCGCAGAACTTTTACTTTATTACATAGTTTCATTTTATTATTTTAGTCACATTATACTCTCCAGGTCGCTCCTTTTAGTATTAACTTATCTCAATATTTTAGTCTCATATTCCAGTCATGTATCATATTATCATAATATAACCTCATTATATATTCTGATCATACATTATATATATATTCTGATCATACATTATATTGCAAAGTCTCGTATTATGTCGGATACTAGCATTTTAGCGGATTGTACTAGGCCACAGCGATATGTCGCGGTGCAAGAAGTACTCAAGTCCGGAATTTGAGTGAAAAGTACCTAAGTCCATAATTAATTTTTTTGCTTACCCGCCTACCGTTTTTAAAAAAACCTCGTAACTCATGTCAAATGTCAAGTTAACACAGTAGTCAAGAAAGGTGTGAAAGATTTTTCAAAAAAGCTATTAGTATGATTTACCATAAACTTTAAATCTTTAATGAGCTGCTGATGGAATTGGACATTATGTGACTTAAGCACTTTTAGCGCTAGGCTCTTCAATTATAGAATCAGCTCACACTGTTAAAGTATCCATTTATCTATCCTGTCTATCCCAGTTTCACTTCCACTGATGTTTGCAGGTGCGACAAGAGCTTAGTAGGCAGTCTAAAAGAAGTTTTCCGTCAGAGGAGATATTTTGTCATATGTGTGGCAATATGACGAATGACATCAACCACGCCATCAGAGGCAACCTTCGCTACAAACAGCTCAGGAGGAAAAAACCACCGAGATCTGATAGATATTATTACTTTGTTAAGAGATAAGTGCAGAACTCATTCCTGGAATTACAAAAAATATTGTTAGAGTTGTTCCTACCTATCACTGAAAGACTGCCATGTATCCACGTTACAATTAGCAAAGAAACCTTGGTTGTCCCTTGATGACTGAAGAACATGCTGCTGTGTTAATTCTATTTTGCATTACCTTGTGATACTGAATTGATACCAGCTGAATTGATACGATTGAGAATTGCCCTGTAGCTGAAGAACGAAAATGAGACCTTCACGATCTCATTAGATACGAATTCTAACAAAGAGAGACCCGTGTTAGATATTAGGCAGCGTTCCATCCTATCACACGAGACAAGAAAAATCAACATTTATTATAGATAAGGCAGCAATTGTTGTTGTGTCTTACTTGAGATGTATAAATTTATTTCATTTTTTTGTTTGCCGACAAGTGTCGCGTCGTACAGTATTACAGCAAGCTGGTAAGAACTTGACAATTAATTTATGAATACACTAGAAAAAGTGGATTCAAAATGGAGCCAAGCAAATTCAGCAGAAATGAACACTTATAAAATGCCTAAATACTTTGTTTGTCATAAAATTTTTATGAATCAAATTATTGAAAGACCCATTTTTTGTCACTAGTCATCATGAGAGGATGTAACCTGTGCGGAAAGCTTGTCGTGCACAAAACAAGCCAGATTCGATAATAGTTCCAAATGAGTCTGATACATTCGATGAAGAGAAGCTTTTCCGCACATCTGTAAGTGGCTTGTACGGGTTGGTGTAAAAGGGGCAGAAGAGTTTGTGGCACCGAGAAGCATATGGGAAGTGAATATCAGGAGACAAATCTGAAGAAATCAAGTGAGCAAGTGACTGAATACTGGAAGTTGAGATGGATGGATGAGCTCCTTGGTTTCTGGGCAGACCTATGCAACGTATGTGTAGGTTTTTCTGCAACAGAGATGATTATAGCCTTTTCACTATAAAGTCAACAAGTCGACAATGTCTCTAATAGATGAGACCCTTTCTAAAAGAATAATCCAATAACCAAATGTGCATCTCAACAGATCTACAGTGGAACCTCGTTTCTCGAACACAATCTGTTCCAGAACAATGCTCGAAAACCGAGTTGTCGAGATCTGAAATTATTTTTCCCATTGGAATTAGTGTATGTAAATTTTAATTCGTTCCAAGTCGATTTAACAAGTTCGGTAAAGCATTTTATAACATTTTCCACCATAAACTGTACTGTATACTGCATGCTAAAATAAAAACGGGTAGATATAGATCGTGTCTAATTTTAATAAAAGGTTTTCTATCTATGATGATCAAAAAAGAAAAAAAAGTAAACATTTCGTATGCTTTGCTCTTAAAACATCGAAAACATTAAAGGTTACGATGCAATACCAAAAATCGCAGAAATTGATAATGACACAGCAAAAAAATGCAACAGATCAGTTACATCAAAAGTCGTATGAAAAAGATAATAGAAGCATCAATGGCATGTTTACTTCACATCTTTGAAGAAGAATCCTCCAAAACACTTTAGAGTAACTCGACTGGAGGAATTGTGTTCCTAGAAAATCTCTCCGATAGAGGCGACATCCTCCCAGATGGCTCCTTTTTGTAAAGAATTTATGACGCGAAACTTCTCCCTTTGTTTGAGAACTTTCCGAAAGTGGCTCATAACAACGTCGTTAAACGTATAAACATGCTGTTTCCGGAGCTGTTCCGAACGTTTAATTCCAATGCGCATGCTCCAGTTCGGTCGAGAACTGAATTTATGGTCAAGATCCGAGACGGAAAAATCTGTAATTTTTCGGTCAAAAACCAAGTTGGTCGAGAACCGAGGATCCACTGTACATGAATACTATCTACAACACACACTTAGAGCTACTTGCGAGTGGTTGTTATGAGCTGAAAGGTTCCATAACAAAACTGTGGGTAATCAGTGACATGGTTCTATCGGTTTATAAACGGGAGTTGATAGAAAAAGGCAAATGCAAAATTTAATTTTAAGATCGTTATCAATGTGGTAACGGTTAAATGGGTAATATGGCATATGTTATTAACATTTAGTGACTGTATTTACATTCAGTGACAGATGTTACATTTTTTGGTATGATAACTTTGCATTTCATATTTGCTATTGTGTAATAATGATTACAAAATTAAACTTGCACTATAGCATGATCTGTTGCTTGTATATTAAGCTGGATATACCGTAGCTTGTTACTCAATGTGTTGAAAAATCAAAGATGGAAAGCATTTTTTTATTAATGAACATCTAGCAATCAGATGTCATTGCTACACCAGTAATAAGAGTGATCTAGCAATCAGATGTCATTGCTACACCAGTAATAAGAGTGATCTAGCAATCAGATGTCATTGCTACACCAGTAATAAGAGTGATCTACTAATCAGATGTCATTGCTACACCAGTAATAAGAGTGATCTAGCAATCAGATGTCATTGCTACACCAGTAATAAGAGTGATCTAGCAATCAGATGTCATCGCTACACCAGTAATAAGAGTGATCTAGCAATCAGATGTCATTGCTACACCAGTAATAAGAGTGATCTAACAATCAGATGTCATTGCTACACCAGTAATAAGAGTGATCTAACAATCAGATGTCATTGCTACACCAGTAATAAGAGTGATCTAACAATTAGATGTCATTGCTACACCAGTAATAAGAGTGATATAGCAATCAAATGTCATTGCTACACCAGTAATAAGAGTGATCTAGCAATCAAATGTCATTGCTACACCAGTAATAAGAGTGATCTAGCAATCAGATGTCATTGCTACACCAGTAATAAAAGTGATCTAACAATTAGATGTCATTGCTACACCAGTAATAAGAGTGATCTAGCAATCAGATGTCATTGCTACACCAGTAATAAGAGTGATCTAGCAATCAGATGCCAATGTTAAAACAAGAATCAGAACAAGAATCAGTCCCCAAAATGCTTAAAAATAAAACTCATTTTTATTAAACTGAAACCGTACTCATGTGGTGTAGAGACTATTGTTCATTTTGATACCGCAAAGCTCTACGCAACCTAGCCAATGATCTGCGATAACATTTTTTTGATTTCCGTGAGAGCCATCACTTGAACAAATAATACGAAAAATAAGTTTCACATGTGTCATTTTTTTGGCTACATACACAAGTAGCATAAACAAACTGTTTTAATTCAATTAGAAGGTTCGAGCCTGCCACATTAACAAATGTAACAAACAGGAAACTTTCAACACCCAGAATATATCTAATATAAATATAGAGAACTAATGAATCTAATGAATTCTAATCTGCAAGTTACTTTATGCATACATTAACAAATTAGCAGATAAATTTGGTTGACAATTAACTAGTTTTAAACGGGATGTAAATAAGATGTGCCATATTACCCATTTACAGTGACGAAAATAATTACAACCACTCAGGAGATAGAAACGCAATTTAATGCATCTATTTATCAGAATTACAAATTTGAATCAAATAATTTTCTTCAATGCTGACAAATAAATCTTTCCATAATATATTTTCTGTGATAAAAAGCAATCAACCATGTAGCCTAAAGACCTGGATTGGCATCCATAACTGGTGAGCTTTTAGTAAGGAATGCAAGGATCAAATAAGTTTGTTGAGTGACTCTTTTGTATTGAATCGGGACATCTCTAACCACAATACATTGCAAATTTGACTTCTATAATAGCACTAGAAGTCATTGTTCAATAGTTGAGCAATATTGCATCACAAATAAAAGCAAACTATTTACAAAACTAATAAAAACAACGAAACCACTAAGAATGGCTTCTCTGTTGGACTCCATTTTGTAGCAAACCGTCAGATGTGCAAAATATACATGTTCTCTCAATAACCAAATATCCAATAACGAAATGACCAGTACGCATTTACCAACACCAATGTGTTTTAAAATTATTGTTTTCTGTTTTTATTCATATTTGTAGCAAATTTAAAATCCTTTCAAAGACTAGTTAATCATCTTATTTTGCCATCAAACATTCACCATTTCACGATAGTTTGTGCCTATGAAGCCTAATGTCCAGTCCGAGAGGTGACAGCAATGCAAAAGCGATATTTTGTTGAAAATATGTGCAGTTATATACGTAACTTACATGTCATCTTGACTCCTTGACAAATAATCCCTGTCTATCAGGCCCTCTATCCTCTTTTTAATCACAGTCGGACTAGACATAAACCGTGTCTTGAGCTGTGTTGTTACCTCGGCGATTAGAAGGTTGTGCTGCAAATAACCATGGATGTGTCCTAAAGTCTAGCCATAGAGGTGTCATAAAGTCTAGCCATGGAGGTGTCATAAAGTCTAGCCATGGAGGTGTCATAAAGGCTAACCATAGAGGTATCATAAAGTCTAACCATAGAGGTGTCATAAAGTCTAGCCATAGAGGTGTCATAAAGTCTAGCCATAGAGGTGTCGGTCTAGCCATAGAGGTGCCATAAAGTCTAACCATAGAGGTGTCAGTCTAGCCATAGAGGTGTCATAAAGTTTAGCCATAGATGTGTCATAAAGTCTAGCCGTAGATGTGTCACAATGTCTAGCCATGGAGGAGTTATAAAGTCTAGCCATAAAGGTGCCATAAAATCTAACCATAGAGGTGTCATAAAGTCTCGCCATGTAGGTGTTATAATTAGTTTTATAACATGTAGTGCTATAATATAGTTCAGCCTTGGTTCCTAACATGGCAGAACGTATACCGGAACTTTGAGAATTGAACTTTACGGGCCCAAAATAAAACTCAATTTTTTTGTGTTGTTCATCACAACTTTTTTGATTAGTGTGGCTGACCATTTCTTTGTTAAAATATGTTTACATTAAAAAGAAAAAATGTACTGACGATTTAAAAGTAAAAAGTTGAACGCTCTAGAATAGATTTGTTATAAATTAATATAGGTTTATTGCAGGTGTAGAATGGAGCTTCTCTTACGCGCTATTTTACTTATATTATATTACTTATATTTTATAGAGTCCTATATTATATTCTTTTTTAAAAAGTAATGGAGTAAAGACTGGTGCTTAATATGATGAAAGCAGTCAGCAGTAAAATTGGTATGAAGTACGAAATACAGAAACAAATCAATAATACCTGTAGTCTTATCATAATATTCCAATTTTTCATTTTCGATTTATAAACATCTAATTTCAAACAGTAGCAATATGCTACAGCTCTACAGTAAAAAGTTACCTGCATTCGTTTCCTGGCCTTCATGACTCGAACTATAGCGGCTTCAATTTCATATTTCCTATCATCGTCTACCTTAACTCTAGTTTCCTTTCTCTCTGGCTCTGACTCACCCTTCGCTGTTACTACAGAGATGAGAATCAACAAGATTGTTACGAAGATGAAAGTAGAGAATATTGCGATGAAGAGAAGGGCCAATATTATAAAATTAAACATTCGTATCAAACCACAAATTTGGAAGAAACCAAGCAAAAAGCCACTCTTGTTGGTACATGGATCGATTAAGGGAAATCCAGATTTGTACACATCACGTGGAAAGGTTTATTCTGGAATGCTTCATGATTAAGCCGCCAACTGAACCACTTATGTGAAAAAATGGTGCGTGCTACTTTTCTTTAGATTGTAAAGCAGCTTTCCTGTTATTCATGCATAGCTAGACATCTGCTCTTTCCAATAGTCTGTTTTATTCAGTAACAAGTGTGACGCGTTTTAAGTTACTGTCATTACAAATATACACCTAACTTCGGTAAATACTCACTGTCAATGCCTATTGCGTTTGTAATATTCTCACCGATATATCGTTAGAATAAACTAAATGTAGGTGCAAATCTAGACATATGAATTACAAATGCATTCCTTCTTGAAACCCCTAGGTAGCACTCGATATAAATTTTACTATTAAACTAAGACAGTGTTGAAAGTTTCAAAAGGTTTGAGGACTGAGAAATTTGCATGGAACAATGAAACAAGCAAATCGCCGAAGATTCGCTCATCTAACTTAAGTTAAAGAATCTCCTTCTTGAAAGATTTAAAATAATCTTCAGTCAAACTAGATACAAAACGTTAAACATCTTAATCAAACTGAGAGATGTGTATACAAAATTGCATGTAACTCAGAGTACCAAAAACTGTATTGAAAAAGATTTAACAACTCAGCACCGACCTACTCATAAAACTAAAAATTATTTTCCTTCCTTGAATACTTTAGCAACATTCAGATATAAATTTCACAGCCAGACTAAGGACTAAAGCTAACAATTTTCATTATTTTCATCAATTTGAGAGAGGTTATGGTGGGCTGTGTGTAAGAATTTGCAAAAATATTAACTGTACCCAAATTTTATATACCGTACAGGATCAAATTACTCGATAGATTTAATAATTCGCGAATACGCGTAAGATTTCCCCGACTTATTAAAATCCGCTAATAATTACCGAATAGGTAGTTTTATTTTTAACACAAGAATAACTACTACCTCAACTTTAAAACTAGCCGCTAGGCGGAGTTAGTAAACGTAGCTGAGCTCCAGACTCTTTTAAAATCATCGCCAGGTCTTTGAGTTAAGAACATTGCCAATGCATCACACTTCTTTACAAAATTGTTCAAGGGTGTCACAAATTATTCGGAATTCGGCATGGCCTCATCATTGAAAAAATCTCTCCTGCAGTTCTTAATGTTGGAAAAACTCATAACTCATCACAAGTTGTTGGTTCACCAAAGGCCTCCCAATCGATGAATATTTATGAAGACCTGTGGACGCAGCCAAAAATTTATAGCTTAGCATGATCGACATAAATTTCTTAGCTAAATAGAAACATAAACATGTGTTATACGCGCGTGAAGGTTTTACTTTATTGCTAGCTGCTTTCACGGATTAATTTATTTGCGAATGCGTTCATCTGCGAATAATTTAGTCTGCAAATATGCATGAAAAGACAATTTCCACAAAATTTCACTCCGCGAATAATTCCATCCTGTAGGGTATATACAAAAATCAGTCCTACGCTTACTGACTTGTATCCTGCGACATTCACAGAATTCTTAGCTTTATTACTAATCATATGGACAAATCCTGTCATTTACCGGGGTGCACAATTTTGCTAATTTTGTGAATTGCCTAAGATCTGGGATCTCGGACGCCCCAAAGTCAATGCATCAACAGTACAGGACAAAATGTACCCGTGGATACATTGATACAAACAAGACTGAGCAACGGCAGCCATGTCTACGGTGACCATGCCAACTGTAACCAAGGTAACCATAACCATGGTAAGCGTAATCAGGGGCGACTAACCTCAACCAAAGATTACAGAATTTGCAGTGAAAAGCAGCTGAAACAAATCTCATAAACACATTCAGGAATTAACTTGACTAAACTGAACCCATTACACGTGTAGGCACGAAACGAGTTGGAAAATAACATGAAACAAGTTCTATTAGTCAAGGAGAACCAATATTTAAAACAATTTATTTCTATTTAAGTTTGTTATTAAGCAATACACTCGTAGCAGACATACAATCACTTGCTCTACTAAGGTCAAATGCTACTCTATACTCCAACACATTTGCTATGATAGAAACTAGCTGCATATCGAATATGGAGCAATTTAACAAAGCGAGGGTCTATAAATAGAGGAGGTGGCTTAAGCCTGGTTCCCATATACGTCACAAAGAACCGGCGACAACACCGCAGGCTATTAGGGGTGAAATAGGAACCTACGCGTCGGGTACCGCCGGTAGTAGTCGGCGGCAACGCAAGAGTTTAGAGCTGTTTAAATTGCGCGAAAAGCTGCAGGCAAAACCTCCCCTAAATACATTGTACAGGTGAAAGTCAGCATTATCGAAACGGCACACCAAGCAAAAATTTTTATGCTGTTATTAGCGATGCAGCTATGTGAACATAAGCCACGAGCCTAGCGTCGCAAGCGTTTTGTTGGGCAATATTACCGCCCGAGTCTCGAAATTGATATAGGAACCAGGCTTTACTAGCCTATGTAATAGAGCTCTGATATTCAGAATATTGTTGTTGGCTGTACAACCTGACTAACACCAGTAACTCAACAGTAAATAATTTGAACAATTTATCTTGCTGCATCTTATTTTTAAACAAATGCTAGCAAAACTTGAGAGTGAATCTTAAGTAAATTCCAGCTAAAATAACATCCAAAAACTATGCGCAACCTTTCTGCACCTCGGGAAGTCAATCACCGATATCCTAGGATGTTTTAGACTAGGCCTATGCTTGAAAAGAATAACAATTATACTGATTAATAAGGTCAGAATAAGTAGATTTTCCATACAGACAGGTTTGTCTCCACAGACTTACCGAGCTCTTGTATGACTTCCCGCTAACTACGACTGAGTGCATGCAGATGCAAACCATAAGATGCCACTATACTCAACTCAAATAAAAAGCATAAGATGTCATCTAAAGCCACATCATAGCCAACATTGTTCTATCGTCAGGAGTTGCCCACCCATAAAAATGTGAGTGCATGCAAACACTAAAGCAAATAGAAGCCTCAGCTCTTAGTCATAGCTAAGGAGTCATGACCCTTACATGAGCTGGCTAGTCAAAGAGCTAAAAACATTTCTATTCCAACCGATTCAACCAAAGACATTTAAGGCCACATCTACCATCATTGTTATGCCAATCTGCGAGTTTAAACCAACAGCCCCTACTGAAATCACGAGTGGGTAGAAAACATGGTACATAGTACAAGATGTTCCAACTCACTGGCCATGATCTTTATCTTGTAAAGTTTAGACTGGAAAGCGTCATTAACTGCGAAGATGTGTGTAGGTTCTATGCTTTTTGTCTTGGGGTCTTTCGTAAGCACCCTTTGTGACATTTTACCCATTGACAGCGACATCAGCGCTCTCGACAACTCTTTTTCTGGAATCTCTGTTTCGCTTTTTATATCTTCGTAAGTCCAAGATTCACGAGTGTTAAAGAGCATCAGTATGCACATTTGGTATGTGCTCACATTCAATATATGTTTACGTAAGTCCTTTTTGCTCGTGCTTGCACTTAACGCTATCGCAGAACCACTGTCTTTGGGAGATGTCGGACTTCCGTAGAACACAGCATTCAAATCAGCATTGCCAAGATTGGCTTGTAAAGTTATTTTCCTACCTGTGTGTTTGCTGAGATAAAATCTACAACACCATAGAACAATCTAGAACATGCTTACATAGAAATAAAAATGTAACAAGCTTCAGAATGGCATATGATCATTCAAGAAACTACGAATAAGTTACAAAGGAGATAATTCCAAAAATGTTAATATTCTATAGCAAGGGAGACAATTACTCACACCACATCTTAAGTGGGGAATGCGATAATGAAAATGAGACATTAAAGATGCCACTGCACCGCGAGTGATGCATCGTGAGGTAAAACATCATCAAATATTCATGATCTTTCACAAGGATGGGAACACACAAAGGAAATGTTCGGAGCTAAAATGTTCAGATGATAAAAACTTTAAAGATGTTGTGTTTTTGAGAGAAGCACTGGACAATTACGCTATTGGCCACTTAGAGTGCTGGTCACCGCCTTCACAAATCAATAGAGAGTAGCGCTTTAGAACTTCCCTATGTAATTTACAGTAAACGGATTATTATCAAATAAAATGCATAGGATGGCAATCACTAAAGGCATGGCAGCAATTTTTGTCGATTACATCATGCGAGCTGTGACAAGGCGTCTTTGCATCAATCAAAAAACTCAAATTAAACACATCCAAACACTGATTGGTGAGCCATTTAGCCATTATATCCAGGCAGCGCTGTTCCCTAAATTTTTTTTAGTAATGTTGTTGTTTTGCTAGTGGTTTAC